>NW_026988421.1:7945000-9282500 GCF_030222135.1 Aotus nancymaae
ATTGGTCATCGATTAACACCTCACTGCAGGCCACAATTCTTGACTTTCTTAGCAGAGGATCAAAGAGACGACTTTGTCCAGTAGCTTAAGTCAAGCCAAAAAGAAAAAAAATAAAGGTGGTGGGAAGGAAGCTCTGGGAGAGGTGAGTATACAATAGCACATTTAAAAACCTTATGCCCCCTTCTCAAGTGGAATACATAAGAATGTGGTGAAAATTTTAAGATAAATTATCTCTGATCACATTTCTCTATTGTACACTGGGTAAACATTTACAGTAAATCGTTTGTAAATTTCACCCTTGGAAAAACTACAATGCAATCATGTTCGTTATTTCCCAGCTTCTAACACAGTCTTTGGTGGCAGACTTATATTTCTCATATTACCTTGTTCCAAATGTGAGCTGGGGCAGCTGGCTCTTTTTCTTTCCCTACATTTTCATGATTTATATAAATACTTTTGCCGCTGTATTGTATTTTATTTTTATCCTTTGCATTTTATTGGTACCAAACTACTCGTGCATTTCCAGGGCTCCCATGCGAATATTCCTATTTATTCCGTGATTATTTATTGAAAGCTATCTCATGCTCGGTTACTTTGCCACTTTCTTTTGCTTTAAACATTAAACAGATGCAGTATATTTTCAAATAATTTAAACAATACTTGATGAGTGAATTTTCCCTTTTGCCCTGGCAGGGTTTTTTTCCTTCTGATCAAAATTGGAACATTTCTGTCTTTGCTGTCAGATTGGATGCAGATTGAGAAGCACTTCTATCTCCCAGTTGGCTGGTGCTGATGAAACAGGCTTTGCTCTCGACCCGAATAAAGTTTTTCGTACATGGAGGGAAAGGTAGCGCTGAGAGGAGAGATCAGCATTGTCCAAGAGAACCTGCAGAGGTGATGCCAGTGGGGCATTATCCAACACTGTAGCCCTCAGCCACAAGTAGCTGGTGCAACGGAGGAAGGGAATTTTTAACTTGATTTAATTTTGATTAAAAGTGGCCACACATAATAATAATTATATTATTATTCAGCCCACTGATTGTCTGAAAGCTCACTACTGGAAAGGGTTCCTTGAGGATAAGCTTTGACGCCTTCATAGCATAGAACCTGATAGTAGTACCTTAGTGTTCTCTTGTCCAACTTCTCAACTAGTGGGGAAATCCCTGACTCACGGCATCTGGCCTCTGCCTAAACACCTCCAGGGCAAAGGATCTCAATACCTCCCAAGACAGCTCATCCTGTGATGAGCTCTAATTGCAAGAACAATCTTATACTGGACTAGGATCCAGTATATTGACAGCACTGCTCTAGATGATCATGTCAATTGGTTTGCTGGGCTCTTTTGTCAGAGATGATGGTTTGGTGAGGAAAATGAAGTGCTGGTGTGCGTGAAAGATTCAAGGTGGGTCCGTTAGTGCTGGGGGCTTGAGGGGAGGATGTTGAGACTGTCTCCACCTCCACTTCCTGCTGCTCATGGACCACAAGGAAGTCACAGGACCTCTCAGAGCACCAATTTCCTCACCAGCAAAATAGTCATAATAATTACAAACTTACAAAATTACCATGAGGATAAAGTGTGATTAACGTAAGTGCAAGTTATAACAAAATGTATTGAATACTTAGTGTTTGCTGGGTAATTGACATAGATGATCCAATTTAATCTTGATGATGACCCTATCATACAATTACTACTGTAATTATCATTATTTTTGTTCCTGTTTTAGAGATGACAGTGATGTCCCCAATCTCCCCCAGCTAGAAGAAGGTGGCAGTGCTGTCCCTAGGGTCTGTGTGCTTTGCCACTATGCCAGATGACCTCAGAAGCAAAACCCTTTAGATGTCAGGAGTGATTAATCACAACAATCATGTCTAGTTGCCGTAGTGCCAACTCTGCCATGGGGGAAGGCTGCTGCTTCTGGAGCAGGAGGTCTGGCAATGGCATCCATGGCCAAGCAGCAGCCAGAGCAGGAAGTCCTCAGCAGAACCCCCACCCCAGGGCCCGCCTGGTCCCTTCCATCTGCCCTTCTGCTGGCAGGAGTAACTCTTGCTTTCAGCCTCAAGGCTTCTCTCGATGGACCCTGGTCATATTTCAGCAGCAGCATTTCCCCAGAGTAGCTCCCCAGAGTGTTCAATAGGACGATGCTCTGTGTTCCCTCATTGTTCTAGAGGTCCCCGGGCCCATTTCATGGCATCTGAAGAGGTCTCTGGTAAGCTGTCTCACTCCTGAACAAAAGTTATCTTTACTCACACCAAAGAATAAACAAGCGGCAGGTAACACTGAAAGAAGGTAATGGAACATGTGGCTCCACAATCTGCCAGTATGCCCAGGTGACCACGGCTCCAGTATGACTCCAGATGGTGGGCAGGTGGGCACCACAGATGGCAAAGATGACCATGGCCTGTTCTGTGCCCTCCCCTTCTTTAAAGAAAGTGGCCCTGTCAATATGCATATATATCTTTAAACCCCAAATGCCCCTGTCTGAGGCTGAGGATAAATCCGCATGGGCTGAGAATTCCATGGCACATGGGGAACGAGCCAGTTGACAAAGTTCCCACTCGTGTATTCCAACTGCTTGCAGTGCAGATGCTGAGATCCTGCCCTCTTGCTTGAACAGGGACCAGGCTCAGGTTTAAGGAAGAAGCCATTTGTAGAATTTGTAGTTTAAGATGTTCCAACCAAATCTCCACTGATACTCTCAAACTGTGTTATCTAAATGCATCTGGTCAATCATTTTATGCAAGAAATGTGGCTTGAAGGCTTATGTGATTCTTTCTTTTTTTTTTTTTTTTCCCCAGGACCCTGGACAACCTGCTGAAATTACGTGATTATTTAATAAAAGGATTCACCAAAAACATTGGTGGTGGATTTCAAAGAATCACCCATTATGTGACTGACTGAATTTTACCTTTAAGTGGAATGAAAGAGGCTTGCTGGTGCTGGTATTGGCTCCATGACCCACACACTGGGCTTTCTGAAATATCCATTTTATGCCTCTCTAGTCCCTAACAGGAGTGAAAATAGAGATGCCAGGTTGTTTGACCTTGGAGTCTTGAGGGTAGTGGAGGCCCCAAAATAGCAGCAGGAATGTTAGGTTTGTTTAGGCCCAAGGGCGGGACAGAGTGCCCATGTTGGATGGAATGGTCTCGCTTGGCTGGCAGGCAGCAATTTTGGGTAACGAGGCCTCTACTTCCTCCGATTCATTCTCCGGGAGAGGCTGGGTCTCTGAGTAGCATATCTGGCCCTTCACAGTTTGTCAGGCATGTTTACATCTATTATCTCAACTGACCCTGACAGCTTGAATTGCTATTTTCTCCATTTTACAGATAAGAAAACGAAAGTTCAGGGAGAAAAGAGCTCACCCAAGGCCACGGTCCTGGTTAAAAAGCAGAGCCGGGACTCAAACATAGGTTTTCTGACTCCATTCCACACACAGGAAGTCACAGGAGTTGCATTCTTCTGATCCTTCGGGAGGACAGGGAAGAGAAGGGATTGGTTGGACTCTAATAAAGGTAGTTCTGAAGATTCATCTGAAGCTGCTAATTTTGTTTCTTTTTATGCAAGGTTTGTATTTTCTTGGTCCAGTTCTGATTATGCTGAATTTAATTATTTGTAACAAAGCCTCTTCACAGCCCCTGGTAAAAAACACGCGTACTTATGATGTGTAACGATGTAGGAATCCCCGAAGATCCTCACAGCAGCCTCTTCCTGGAGAAGGTGAAACTTCCTGAATGAAGCACCCACCACTTTACCAAAACATCCCCATAATTAGGGCGCATTAAGGACGCAGCGCCCGTAAAATTGGATTGTTTAAAAATAATGAAACTTTAAGCAGCAAAAAAAATTTTTTTAACAGTTAAAGACTTTCAAAGGGTGATTAGGGAACCATTTCCTTCCAGTTTGAACTGATTAAAATGTCACTGAGAAAGTGGGATGAAGGGAAGAAATGAAAGCGGCACCTTCATGCCCCTGAGGTGGGCGGGACCGTGGAAGCACTGGCCCTGTGAGAGAGAGGACAGCCACCTGGAGCTGAGGATGGGGTCTGCGGGCATCACCAGCTATGGTGAGATTATGGGGTAAATACGGCTCCCATTCCTTGAAAGAAGCGCAAGTCCTTGCCTTTGAGCTTTGATCTGAACACTCTGAGAAACCACTGACCCCAGTCCCCTGGGGCCATCTCTCCCACCTCCACCTCAGTGACCCTGTCTGGCCCCCAGGCACGGCCGTCACCATAACCTGCCCTGCCGTAAGATGGCAGTTATGGCTCTCCCTGGCCCTGGACTTCAGGCTCAGGATCAGAGAGAGAAGGGCAGGAACCCCAAGAGGGTGGGCTGCCAGGCAGCACAGGTGTGTCTGCAGGAAGAGTTCCCTGCACCTGGTTGCAACTCCTGCATGTTTTCTGGCCTGGACCCACTCCCAGATTGGGGGTGAGGGTTCCTGAGCAGCCTGCTCCCCTGAGTGGGTGGCACCTGGATGTTCCTCTCAAGCATGAGGCCTCCCCATCTCCTGGCAAACCCTTCCAGATGTATACATTCCCTCACCCCAGCCCCACGTCCACTTTCCCTTTCTTTCTCGGTGACTTGGCCCCCATCACTGCTGCCCATTGCTGTGGGGGAGACCAGGGGCAATGGCCTCTGGGATTACTGCTGGAGGACACCTCCCAGGTGTACACCGGAGCTCCCTGGGTATGGGTCATTGCAGAAGGCCCAGGCTTTCGGAGAGAAAATGCCATTTCCTTTCTTTCCTCTTGCCTCAGCTACATTTCAGTTGTCAGGGCCTTTCCAGGCCAGTGTTCCTGGGGCCTCCACATTTATCATCAGATTGGGTGCAACAAATGGGAAGGTCGAGGCGAACACCCATGATCTGGGCTGCTCAGACTCTCAGATCGCAAGGTCAAAGGTCATGACATTCTGCTGCCTGTGGGGAACGCTGCGATTCCCAGGCCTGGCTAGAGTGTTGTGTGTACCCCTTGACCCGAATGCATATATGGGCAGGCTGGGATTTGCTGTCACAACGTATGATGCATTGCGCAATGGGAGCGCAGGGGAGGAGACTGAGATCGGAGACAGCATTAAGAGCCTGGAACTAGCAGGTGTCAGGGACCCACCTGGATCCCTGGCCTGCCTCCCTGCATGAGCTTCCTGTGCTGCTGTAACAGATGACCAGGAACATGGTGGCTTAAAACAGGATTCTCCTCTCACCATTACGGAGGCCAGAAGTTTGAAACCAGTATCAAATCAAGGTGTGGGTAAAGCCTTGTTCCCTCAGAGACTCTGGGGAGAAGCCTTTCTTGCCGCTCCCAGCTTCTCGTAGCTGCCGGCTTTCCTTGCTTTGTGGCTGCATCACACTGTCTTCAAGAACAGCATCTTCACAGCTCTCGGCTCTGTCTTCCCAGTGCCTTCTCTGTGCGTATAAAATCTCCCTCTCCCTCCTTCCTATAAGGATACATGTGATTGCATTTAAGTCTCACTGGGAGAATCCAGGATAATCCCCATGTCAAGCATCTGCAAAGATTATTTTTTGTATATGAAAATTTTATAGGTTCCAGGGATTAGGGCCTGATATTTCTGAGGGGCCATTATCCAGCCCACCACATTCTCCCACATCACAGAGTCTGCAGTGTCAGCTGAGAGTTTCCGAAACATCTTCCAGCTGGCTGTGGCTTTGAGTTGAGTGGTTTCCTCCAGCAGCCATCTACTGGGGGAGACCTGGGAAGCTCCAAAGGTGGAACGCTAGCAAGCCAAGGGTGTTGGAGGAGAGCAGGCAACCCTGAACTCACGCAGGGATCTGTGGGCTCCACCCCGGCAAACATATGGGAGGCACGTGGTTGCCGCTGGGGAGACCCCAGGGAAGGAGCTGGACACGCTGAGCTGGGAGCTGCCTTTAAGTTTGCACTAAAGCAAAGCAAAGGGTATGATACTCTTACCCATGAGTGCCCAGCTTCCCCTGGGAGCCAGGAGTGGAGCAGGGCACAGCTGGGAAGGGCTGCCATGAGGCTCCATGAGGATGACTGTTGGTAATGAGGCAAGAACTCAGGTGTCCTGGTGCCTCCAGCAAGCAGGTTCTGTCCCCTTCTGGCTACCTGGACTCTTCAAAGCACCACAGTGCTCTAAACACTCAAGACACATTCCCACTCCCAGAACTGTGCCGGGGATCTTTGCTTTCCTGGTGTATTAGTTTGCTAGGGCAGCTGTAAAACATAACCACCAACTAGGTAGCCTAAATGACAGAAATTTATTTCTTCACGATCCTGGAGTCTGGAAGTCCAAGATCAAGGTGTCAACAGGGCTGTTCCTTCTGAGGCTCCCTCCTTGGCTTGTAGATGACTGTCTTCTCTGGGTCTTCACGAGGTCTTTCCTGTGTACCTACCTGTGTTCTAACCTCCTGTTGTGATAAGGACATCAGTCAGATTTGCTTGGGTCCACCCTAATGACCTCATTTTAATTTTATTTGCCTCTTTAAAGACTGTATCTCCCAATACAGTCACATTCTGAGGTTCTGGTGGTAAGGGCTTCAACACATGAATTTTGAGGGGACACAGCCTATAGCACCTGGCATGCCATTTCCTTTCCCATATGGGATTTTCCCACTTTTTCTTCAAGCTCAGTTCCTTTGGGACACCTCCTCTGTGAAGCCTTCCTAGAATTCCTTTCCTATGGTAGAGCTCTTCATGGCAGAAGTGTCTACACTACTGACACAGTTCTCACAGTGCATCTCACAATTAGTCACATACTTGCTGTCCTCCACCTGAAGCTCAGGGACTGGAGTCACTTCACCATGTCCCCACCCTGGTGCTCCTGGTCCAGGGTCTGGCATGGGAGATATGCTCAGTAGACATGTGATAAGCTGAATCGAATGGCAGAATCCTCTCTTTTAGACTCCGGCTCTGAAGTCTTCCTTCTTTCTTGCCTGTGGTTCTGAGCTCTGCACAGCTCCCAATCTGTGTTATACCCTGAGTTTAAATTGGGACCCTCCAGTTTGAATTGGGTCATGGGGGATCTGAGAACTAACAGAGGGCAGAACGTTTAGAAGAACTCACCATCCTGTCCATTGCCTGCTTTCCTATTGGGACATTCTGGCTTGTTGATGATTCTGCTTAACTGAGAATTAGGTACCATGAGTACTTCCATCTAATTGGTCTTTGTAAAGGATGAGACACAGTGACATCTCCTCTTTTATTTGGAATAACGCACCACATCCTAATAACGTGATGATTCTGAAGGTTCTTTCTGGTCTGACATCCCTGCAGAGCTACCACAGCGCTCCCTCATTGTCACTGAAGCAAACACAAGTTAACTTTCTGCAAACATGCATTCCTGGTGGGTAGAAAGCTGGCTATGTTCCATTTCTTTGCAGCACTTGGACTTCCTACCCTCTGCCTTCTTTCCCCTTCTTCTTCCTACATTTAGTGGACAGTGACCTGGTTCTGCTCCTACATGTGGAGTGACCACAGACTAGCCTGACCTCTCTGTGACTCATACATCTTCCAAATGGAGCTAATCTGATTTGCTCTGAGTCTCTCCGGGGCTTCTTATGAGGGCCAAATGAGCTAACGGATGCAAAAGAACGTGGAAAAGAGTTGCTTAAATATACAATTAAAAATCATCATGATCATTGAAAAGGCCTACAGAGCAGGAGCCACTTCGTTGAGAAAGTAGACTGGGATGGTCTGCACCAAAACCCCAAAGACCCGTGGACTACGGGGGAGAGTCCCACTCTCTGAGACAGGGGACCAAGCTGCAGGAAGACACACTTCTGGCTGGCAATCCCTCTGGCCAACTTGCTCAGGCAGTCCATCCCGAGACAGCAAGAGCCAGCTGGGCAAGCCAGGGGACTGTCACTCACCCGCAGGCCTGGAGCCAAGCTCCCGGGTAAGGTCATCTGCATGCAAGCCTGAGGACAGATGAGACATTTAAATTTTACCAGCTCTCAGTTATGGGCTTGACATAGAGAAATGGCTGCAATTCTTTTTATCAGCTGAGAGAAGAGGCATTAAATGACAAAATATTAGCCAGGGCCTAGATTCACAAAACCTACAAGTTCTGAGTGTCCTCATGTAATCTAAGCTTCAGGCGAGGCAGGAGGAAGACTGGACTGGGCCTCTGATTTCCAGGCCAGCTCTGGGAGCTCCTTGTCCACTCTTATATTTATTATTTCACCCAATCACTTCATTCATCCGTCTGTTCATCTGTGTCAACCCATTTTTTAAAAATTTTTAATTCTTATTTATAGACTGACCTTAATAAACTCTCCTCAAGTACTGCAGGTTTGTCATTGTCACAGATGCAAACGTTATTAATGGGAGGCTGGCTGACCGGGGACGATGGCTGCCCTTTAAACTCCTCTGCAGCTGCCTGGACAGCAGAACTTGGCTGGTGAGAGGGGCAGCGGTCGATGAGGTCGGGGGTCAGCCGCGGTGGCCCATTACTAACGCGCTTTCCCATCGTTGTGGCCAGCCACGCCCGCAGGTGGAGCATTCTGCTCTCACACACATTTGAGAGTCCCCAGCTCTCAAATGCACAGAAAAATCCATAGCAGGGGCCCTGGCCTATTTATTAAAATAAAGACAAATCAACAGGAGAGGGCGGAGACCAGGGGAGGAAGAGGCCTGGGGTTGCCCCTGGGGGAGGCATGGCAAACACTGTATGCCAAGCTGGGGAAGCGGGATGCCTTCCGGCTAAGCCTCTCCATGAGGTGTCATGGTCAGATTGTCCTTGCCTCGAAATAATTTCCCAGGGAAAGACTGGAAATTTCGAGCCTGCAGCACAGGTCAGGGCTGCCGCACCCATCAACTACAGCAGGACAGTGGCTAGGGCCCACAGAAGTGCTTCTATTTTCATTTCTTTTAAAATCAGAAAGAAAAAAATGAATATAATGGTAATGACTGTACAATAATAAATCCAGTCTCGAGTATATCTGTCTTTTTGTTTCATTTTTATATTTTTTATTTTTTTCTCTTCTCCCACTTGGGAAAGTATATCTTTTTTAAACAATCATTTTATTTTTATTTTTATTTTTTGTGAGACGGAGTTTCGCTCTTGTTACCCAGGCTGGAGTGCAATGGCGCGACCTCGGCTCACCGCAACCTCCGCCTCCTGGGTTCAGGCAATTCTCCTGCCTCAGCCTCCTGAGTAGCGGGATTACAGGCACGCGCCACCATGCCCAGCTAATTTTTTGTATTTTTAGTAGAGACGGGTTTCACCATGTTGACCAGGATGGTCTCGATTTCTTGACCTCGTGATCCACCCACCTCGGCCTCCCAAAATGCTGGGATTACAGGCGTGAGCCACCACGCCTGGCCCAATAATTTTATTTTTTAAGAGACATGGTCTCTCTACGTTGTCCAGGATGGTCTCCAACTGCTGGCCTCAAATAATCCTCCTGCCTTGACCTCCCAAAGTGCTGGGATTATAGGCATGAGCCACCATGCCCAGCAGATTATATGTGTCTTGATACTCATGAAGTTGTATATATATATATGTAGTTTTTTTTTTTCTTACAGAGGAAGGTGCTCACACAAGCAAAAGTGTCTGGGACCTGTGAACCTCCGAGTGCAGCCGCTAGTCCAGGCTCCCAGGCTGGCTTAAACTACATTCTATATCCTTCCTAGATGGAGAATCTGTAATCTCACTAAAAGACACAACCTGGCTTTGTGGCTTTCTTGTTACTCGAGATCATAAACATTCCAAAGATGTAGGTTTGGCAGGGTAGAAAAACACTACATCAGCTTGTAAATCAGAGCTGCTCCCACTAGCCTTAAAATTACACGTTTCTACATTAAGTGTTGGGCGCATTCTTAACAGACAGTAGTCACCAGTCTAACTGGGAAAAAGTTATGAATCCTGTTTGTTGGTGGAAGACCAAGCTGTTTGACGTTTGCCGTTTTCCCTTGGAGACTTAAAACAAGCTTAGCAATGATTTGGCAGAGAATCTCAAGTACCTCTTAGTTTCCTCTCTGGAAAGGCCCCCGTGATCAGGGACACAGTTTTGGTACCAAAGGCAGAGTGAAAGGACAGAGGTGGCCACAGCTTCCCTTCGCATGTGGCCACGTGGACGAAGGAGTCCTCCCCCACCACCGAGCCCAGAGCCCGGGAGGTAAATCACGCTACGTCCCCATTAACGTCTCATGTTGTTGCACGCTGGTAATTTTGACAGCAAAATAAGCCACAAAACTGCATATGCTATTGGGTGACATGTAATTTTAACTTCATTCAGGAGCAAGACTTTTGAGACATTGTTACCTGCGGGAGCAGGCAATAAAACAAGGATGTACAGGAATGTGTCAAATAGAGGGCCTTCCTAAATTACGCCGGGAGGCACAGATTAATACATTTAATATATTCTGGTCATGAGTGAGGTGCTCATAGCAGAACAACTGCTCCTTCAGCGATATCATTCATGGGAATGAACTACAGTCACACTGACAGCCTGGAAAAATGCCCCCACTTTTCAAACTGTACAAATGGTGGTTGGACACAGTAACTCAAAACTGGACACTTCATTTCAAGTTTAAAGCTAGTGGCCCAGCCACAAACTATTACTCCATCTTCTTTATTTGTGGTCCATGGTTTTGTACTCTTTAAGAATCAAATAAATACTGGTGTAATGGTTAGCAACTGCCAGTTCAACGAAAAATACTGCTAAATTCACCAATAAGTCTTTTTTCCACACACACAAATTTATGCCCCAAGAACAGAGCCCATTCCTGCCACAGGGTCTGGATAGTTTTTTAATGTAGAGGGAGACTCACTTTAGTGATAAGAGTTTAAACTTGAACTCCTTTTTCCTTTCTCCTTGCTCATAGATCTAGCGTGGGGAACAGAGGGAGGTAAACGATCAATACATGTAAGTGGAGGCGCATTAGCTTGAGCCATTCGCCGCTGGCAGGAGCCACGCAGGGCTCTTCCCCCAGCTCCTTACCCCACTGTGTTAGCTGGACTCCGCTTCTGGAATTCCAGCCAAGGCTGGGAATCTTTCTGATTGCTAACAGCCAAGGGGCCTCCTGGGCGACATATTGTTGATATTGTTGCCATGGATACAAACATCTCCCATTTTTTACCTTTCGTTATCTATTTATTTGAGACAGGTTCTTGCTCTGTCGTCCAGGCTGTAGTGCAGTGGTGTGATCGTGGTTCACTGCAGCTTCCGCCACCTGAGTTCTAGTGATCCTCCCACCTCAGCCTCCCAAGTACGTGAGATTACAGGTGTACGCCACCATGCCAGGCTTATTTTCATATTTTCTGTAGAGACAGGTTTTCACCATGTTGCCCAGGCTGGTCTCAAACTCCTTGGCTCAAGTGATCCACCCGCCTAGGTCTTCCCAAAGTGTTGAGATTAGCGTTGTAAGCCACCACACCAGGGCTTTTTCGTATTAAAAAACTGCTTTATTGGCTGGGCATGGTGGCTCACACCTGTAATCCCAGCACTTTGGGAGGTCAAGGAGGGTGAATCACTTGGGGCCAGGTGTTCCAGACCAGCCTGGCCAACATGGAGAAATCCCATCTCTACTAAAAATACAAAAATTAGCCCAGTGTTGTGGATGCACCTGTAGTCCAAGCTACTCGGGAGGCTGAGGCATGAGACTCACTTGAACCCAAGAGGTGGAGGTTCCAGTGAGCTGCGATCATAAAGAGGAATTTATTCCTCTTTATGGCCAAATAATATACCATTGCATGGATGCGCCACATTTTATTTATCCGTTCATCAGTCAGTTGACAGACCAGAGGACCTGCTTTCCCCGCCCCCGCCCATATTTTCATAGCAGGCCTACTACGTGCCACATATGCAGAGTGTGATAACATGCGTCTTTATCCATGGCTTCAAGGTCTTGTTCTATACACTGAACACTACGCCGGGTACCAACTAGCAAGTGGCATAGGCCACTTGCTTGGCCTATGGCCAGCAGCTCAGGATCTCTGCTCAAAGATTTTTCTCCCCGACAGTAGGCCCAGCCAGTAGGCTGGGAAATTAACTCCATCTAATGAGGAAGGGAAGGGGCTGGGCTGTGTATTCTTCAGAGAGGTGATCACAGGGCTCCAAAAAGGTTCAATTACCCTGGCAAAGATCATACAGGTACCTGTATGACACAGAGATCATACAAGCTGTCTCATGCACAGACTGGGGGCTCAGCAGGTCTCCTCTCCCTGGGGTGAGAGGTTGGTGGTGCCTTAGTCACGGTACTAAGGGAAGAAATTCTCTAGGGGTTTGGGTGAGCCCAGGAGGGGCTGCTGGTTCCAACAAGGAAGGCAAGGCAGCACTTCAGGCACCACGGCCCTGCTCCTCTGTGTGTTGTGCAGAGGGGGCTGAGAACTTGAGCGCTGGGCCGAGGCTGTGAACTGCCTGACATCCATTCTCCCCTTCCTCCTCACTGACTGAATGTTGACTGTATCAGGCATCAGTATACCCAGCTCAAAGACTTCACTTCCCAGCCTCCCATTCTGCAAGGGAATGAGAAGGAAGCCAATGTTGTTGGGCAAGGATTATGGGTAATCTGTCCTTTAAAAAACAAGAACAGGCTGGGCACGGTGGCTCAGGCCTGTAATCTCAGCACTTTGGGAGGCCAAGGCAGCCGGATCCACTGAGGTTAGGAGTTTGAGACCAGCCTGGCCAACATGGCAAAATCCCATCTCTACTAAAAATACTAAAATTAGCCAGGCATGTTGGCATGCGCCTGTAATCCCAGCTACTTGGGAGGCTGAAGTAGGAGAATCACTTCAACTCAGGAGGAAGAGGTTACAGTGAGCCAAGATCGTGCCACTGCACTCCAGCCTGGGTGACAGAGCAAGACTGTGTCTCAAAAAAAAAAAAATATATATATATATATAAATTAAAATAAATAAAAAGAAAATAATTTAAAAAAGAATAAAAGAAAAACTTTTAATTTTTTTTTTTTAAGAGTTGGAGTCATATTTTGTCTCTCAGGCTGGAGTACAGTGATGCAATTATAGCTTACTGTAGCTTCAAATTCCTGGGCTCAAGCAATCCTCCCACCTTGGCCTCCCAAAGTGCAGGGATTACAGATGTGAGCCACTGTGCCCAGCTCAAAACTATTAGAAAATGTTTGGGAGGCCAAGGTGGGTGGCTCACCTGAGGTCAGGAGTTCAAGACCAGCCTGGCTAACACGTAAAACCCCGTCTCTACTAAAAATATATATATATATAAATTAGCCAGTGTGGTGGTAGACGCCTGTAATCCCAGCTACTCTGGAGACTGAGGCAGGAGAATCGCTTGAACCGAGCAGCAAATGTTGTAGTCAATGGAGATCACACCAGCGCACTCCAGCCTGGGCAACAGTCTGAGACTACATCTCAAAAAAAAAAAAAAAAAAATCCCACAAATAAAATTTTCAAGCATAAAGGTCCAGAGACAAGGGTAATGGATATCCATATATACCCACCATCCAGATTTAATAGTTGTTAACGTTTTGCCATATTTGCTTCCTTTTTTACCTGAAAATAATTAAAAATAAATTACAGACATCACGATACCTTATCTTTAAATATTTTAGGATGCATCTCCAAAAAGGAAGGGAATTTTCTTTATAAATCCATAATACCTTTTACATATAACAAAGTAAACAATAATTCCTTGTTATTATCAAAGAACAAATCTAGTGCAAATTCATATTTAGTGGAGGAGATCTCTTACAGAGAGCTGACTCAGATGGGAGAGAGGTGTCCTTCAGTCCCTTCTCCTTTTATGCTTCGCCTTTCCTAAATCACAAGCATGAAGGCTGGTGCTCCAGCAGCCTCTTGTGACTAAGAGGTCATAGTCATACTGATGATAAAAGCCAGGAATGATTATGGCCAAGTGAAAAGCGGGAACGGTAGGTTGCCAGATTAGCAAAAAGTAAACAAACTTTAAAAATAAGATACAAAAAACAAATATGCAAATAAACAAATGAAAACACCAAAAAACATGAGTTCAATTTGAGTTTCAGAACACAATAATTTATTAATAAATATGTCCTGTGCAATATTTGGGACACAGTTATCAAAGAATTATTTATTGTTGGTTGGGTGTGGCGGCTCACTCCTGTAATCCCAACACTTTGAGAGACTGAGGCAGGTGGATACTTGAGCCCAGGAGTTCCAGACCCAGCCTGGGCAACATGGCGAAACCCTGTCTTTACAAAAAATACAAAAATTGACTGGGAGCTGTGGTACATGCCTGTAGTCCCAGCTACTTGAGGGGCTGAGGTGGAAGGACTGCTTGAATCTGGGAGGTGGAGGCTACAGTGAGCCGAGATTGCACCACTGCACTCCAGTCTGGGTAACAAAGTGAGACCCTGTCTCAAAAGAAAAAAAACTTATTGCTTATCTGAAATTCTCATTTAACTGAGCATCCTGCCTTTCTTATGGCAACCCTGTAAGGGACTTGTCTGCTCATCACACCTGCTCACCACACCTGCTCATCTCACTTCTTCCTCACATATTAATTCATTCAGCCAACGTTGATTCAGCACCTGCTATGCCGTGGGATCTCTGGTGGCTGTGGGGCTGTCATACAGGCTCTGTAGAGTCCACCTTTTTGCCCTCCTACCCTATCCAATTAATCCATTTAAGGAGCACTTATTAAGCACCTACTATGTGATAGGTTGCAAGCGAAGCCCTGTGGATAGTCAGACAGGCTTATGGGACCCACAGTCCAAAGAATAATATAGATATTAAGGCAAATACCCAAGTGTCTGTGAGATGAGGAACAAAACAGGGCTTTAGGGTGCCACCACATTCATCATTGTTGATTACGCTCAGGTCTGGACACTGGGCTGTTTCCCTCCACTGGCCTTTGCCTCCACTGCCCCTCCCCCTGGAATGCCATCCCCCTCCACTGGCCTTTGCCTCCACTGCCCCTCCCCCTGGAATGCCATCCCCCTCCACTGGCCTTTGCCTCCACTGCCCCTCCCCATGGAATGCCATCCCTGATACCTGCTCATCTCACTTCTTCCCCCTGTTCATTAATTCATTCAGCAAACCTTGATTAAGCACCTGCTGTGCCAAGTACTGGGGAACAGAAAGCCCTGCCTCCGGGGGTTTACAGACTCACTGTCTTTTGTGAAGTCTTCCAGGTGCCACTGTAGAGGGATGGCCTGTGTGACGATGGTGGTGCAGGCAGGGAGAGGCAGGGAGAGGGGGTGGGCAGGGGGACAGCAGGGCATAAAACAGAGTGGAGTCTTGAGGGACAAACAAGAGCTCCCAAGCACTCAAGGTGTGAATGCAGCCGCAGATGGGTGGACAGGTGGATGAAATTAACTAAGCTGTCAGGCTGCCCCTTCCTTGGCCTGAGTCAGCCATGGCCCCTCTTCTCCTCCCCATAGGGAGAAGCTCAGATCTAAGGAGACTTCAGAGTCCCTGCAGGGTAGACAGAGCTGCCTGGGAGCTAGATGGCACTTCCTGGTCTCTGGTCAGTCACACCCCCACTGTGACAGCCCCGAGCTGCTGGGCATTCGAATCACATGGTCCAATTTCTTTGGTACAAAACTTGCCACTCTGCAAAACAAGGCTGGGAAGCCCCTGAGTTGGCACATTCTCCAGTTCCTTCCAGCATTTTTCGAATCCTCTGGAAGATCAGGGCTGGGAAGTTTCGTAACCAGGATCTGGTTCAACCACCCATTTGACTGATGAATAAACTGAGCTTCAAATTCCAGAAAGAACTTGTCCAAGGTCACATCCCACAGCGTGGTCCAGCCCAACTCTGTCTCAGCCCTGAACTTCCAGGCCCACCATGGGGCCTTTCTGTGCAATCTAAATTAAAAAAAAAAAAACTATACCTGGAAGATTTATAAAGAACACCTTGCAAACAATTGTTTGGGTCACCCAGCAGTGGTTAAATGTCCTTTCGCACAGACCCTGGTCCTGTGCAGGATGGGAGCCCCAGGTGGCTCAGCTTGCATTGCCCACAAACACCAGCTGCCTTGCAGGATACAGGTCACGGCTCCAGGAGCCAGGAAACCTCAGAAGGTGCCCTCTGGAAGGCAGGGCATCCTAGGCACCCTGCCTCATCTCAGACTTGTCTCCCTTTCCTTCCCCTGGACACTGTCCAACCCAGCCTGCAGCTGTGGCCAGAAGCAAATACAGGGAAGAAGCCGGGGCCACTTTCTCCCACTGAGTGAAGCGGAGAAGCTGCTGAGACTGAACCGGAGGATGCAGCTAAGGGCAGGGAGAGCTGGGTCAGAGCCTGTGGGAGGCCACGGAGTAGGGGGCTGGGGGAGTTGATGGAGTCATGGCTGGTTTTCCAGGACTGGGAGAAGGTGAGGACTGAGTTATAAAAAGGCTTCTTGGGAAGGCAGCCCTGGAGTCGGGGCTCAGAGTACCTCTCAGACCTGCCGTGATGACCCCTGATTTACTGATGAGGCCAGAGAGGACAAGCAACCAGCCCGAGTCCCCCGCAAACAGTGCATGGAACCAGCAGAGAGGCTAGGGCTGCCTCCTCGACCCCTTACTCTTTGTGGGGTCCACCTGCTCCCTGGGCCTCAGACACAGATGCGGCCTGCATGAGCCCACTGAGGACATTCCAGAGTCCCATGATGTGGCCGTCACAGGGCAGTGCATCTTCTCAAGAGTGTTTGGGGCATTATCCTTCATGGACTCAAAGGTTAGGTGCCGATTCCACCTTGCCGCTGGTAATGAGGAGCACAGAAGACAGATGGAGGCGGCTCCCACGCACAGTATGCTAATTCTCTGACCAGTGGACCAGGAAATGGCCAGTCATTTGTGAGGCCATCGAGACTCTGAGATGCTGCCTTAAAGCTCTCTTGTCTGTAACGCTGTGCCCCCATTGAGGCTCCTTAGAGCGATCTCAGCAGCCAATTTCGAGTTCCAGGCAGCATGAGGAATGGGAGGAGTGATGGATGTGTGAGGCTTTCCAGGGGGTGCTTTGAGGAGCCCTCCACCCGTGCTCAGGCTGCCCTGGTTCTCAGCATCCACTGGGTGCCCTTGGGCTGGTCCCAGCACCTCCACTCCTGCTTCTGAGAAATCAAGATTGCTGTTCCTCCTCCAGGGCTGTGGCCGGGAACAGGTGACAGGTGCACTGCTTCTAAGGGCCAGGAGGCTCCTGGAAGGGAACAGAATTGTGGATGCAAACGGGTATTTCTGGACTCTCTGCTGACTCTCAGCCCCATCACTCTCTCTATGACTCATGGGGCAGTGGGCGAGGGTGGTATTTGCGGAGTTTGGTCTTCACATTCTGTGAGGTGATCCTGGCCCCTTTCCTTCTGACCACCAGTCACAGAGTGCTTTGCTATGGGGAAGCCACCTGAATTGGGAAAGCCCTCCCTACCAGGATAACACAGACCTGGAGAGCCTGACTTCACCTGGAATCTGCAGGTGAAAGCTCAGAGGAACTGATTCGTGTGTGTGTGTGTGTGTGTGTGTGTGTGTGTGTCCTGCTCACACTGACCAAAGTATGTAAGGGATGGAGCTGTGCAGCGTTGAGACCCTAATGTAGAAAGGTGTGCGCTACCTCCCGGGGCTCCCAAGATTTCACCTGCAGTACATGAGGTCCTTGCTGGACTAGCAGATTTGTGCAGGGAAAAATTCCACTTTAAACAAATCTATTTAAAATAGGGACCCTCTCCTAATAAATGGTGAAAACAAAAGAGGTTCGATGTAGAGTTTGTCTTGAAACTTACAATTTGCCTTAAAATTTATGAATATAGACGTATCTCATTTTTAGATTAAGGCTATAATTGCACCTATAATCTTAGACTGAACAAAGAAGGAATCAAATGTTAATTTGGGGGGGTATACATTTTTCAGTGCAAAATTGTATGATGGCTCACTCTGTGGGCCATTCTTTGTGGTTGATTTTCACAGCATGGTCTTAGAGTGTCATTTTTGCAAAATTATCCAAAGGCTTCATGCATTTTCACAAGGGCATATCTTAATCCACGGCACTCAAATGATTCTCTTTTGAGTGTCGACTGTGTCATCCTTCTTGCCCATTTTTTTCTTTAACTCAAGAATGGCCAGATCCTCATTTGTCAATGGCTTTTCGTAGAATTCTAATGGCTCTCCAGTGTCATTTTCACAACTCCATGAAATCCTGCAACTGTGGCACAATTTGCAGTTTCATTTTGCCATCAATTTATATGGGTTTTGCAAAGTATTGTTGGAACATCTGACAATTAGTGAGACAGACAGTAAAGATGATCAGGGTTGAGCAAAGACAGCTAGAGTTCAGCACAAGGGGACGTTCAAGTGGGTGCTACTTTCATAGATACTCAGTTCTTTAGTGAGCATAGCTTTATGACGGCTTTCACTGCCCTAAGGAAACGATCTGGATGCAGGTAATGAATAATCCTGAGATAATGAAGAGCCAGGAGTGTGGTGGTTCTTTTTATGTATCCGGAGCCTCCTTCCTATGAGAAAGAGCAGTGCAGGCAGCATGCTTTATTTGGCGTTTGCTCTGCTGGTCTCTCTGGACTCTGACAGGAGCCTCTGAAAAGAATCAAGTCACTTCTAACGTAGTAGAGCTTTACCAAAGACAGCTCCAGACCTGACTGTGACCTCCTAAAATTGCGTTCTGTCAGCCTTTCCATCCTTGGATAGGCATAAGGTTCAATCCAAGATGACACTTCCTTGCCGTTTCCCCAGGACTCAAGCAGACAGCGGGCGTTACTTTAGGAAATTCATTTCATCAAGCACCAGTGGTCTTCCAGGTCTTAAATAATGAGAGTAACAATTGATTGAATAGGTACTTCCTATGTACCAGGTATTGTGAAAGTGTTTTACAAGTATGCTTTTATTTAATTCTCACTGTCCTTTTGGTGTTAACTTCATTTTAAAGTTGAGGAAATATGATCAAATTAACACAGGACCAGAAAACCAAACACCACGTGTTCCCACTTACAAGCGGGAGCTAAACATTGAGTAAACATGGAGGTAAAGATAACAATAGGCCAGGTGTGATGGCTCAGGCCTATAATCCCAGCACTTTGGGAGGCCGAGGATAGCAGATCGCCAGGTCAGAAGTTCGAGACAGCCTGGCCAATATGGTGAAACCCCGTCTCTACTAAAAATACAAAAAAAAATTAGCCAGGTGTGATGGCTCACGCCTGTAGTCCCAGCAACTCGGGAGGCTGAGGCAGAAGAATTGCTTGAACCTGGAAGCTGGAGGTTGCAGTGAGCTGAGATTGCACTACTGCACTCCAGCCTGGGTGACAGAGCAAGACTCCATCACAACAACAACAACAACAACAAAAAAAAATAGAAAAGAAAAAGGTGATAACAATAGAAACTGAGGCCTGCCAGAGGGAAACGGGGGCAGTGGGGCAAGGGTTGAAAAGCTAACTCGGGTATTCTGCTCACTTTCTGGGTGATGGGATCAGTCAGATCCCAAACCTCAGCATCACACAATATACCCATGTAATAAACCTGCATATGTACTCCATGAATCCAAAATGAAAGTTGAAATATATACATATATATGTATATGAATATATACACACACATATATAAACAATACAGCAAATACCAAAAATAAGTAAAGTCGAGGAAATAAAGACATAGAAAGATGATCATGTCCCAGGTCGTACAGGAGGTACATTGTGACTTGAGATTTGAACCAAGGCAGGCTGACTCTAAACCTCATCCTCAGAACTAATACTGTAGTGGGGACTAAGCTGCCTTTTTCCTTCTGGGTTTCAATAATGCTGGGGGTAGAATGGAGACATTGTAGCAGTTGCACATTCAGGATCATCCCGCTCCCCTCTCACACTGGGTAAGCAAAAGAAATGAAGACCCCAGGAGATCGTGCCCAACTTGCCTAACAACTTGCCCAGTGCAGTCTCCTAAATGAATAGCAAAGTGCAATTAAAACCTAGGGTCTCCTAAAACTTTAACTAGTATACTTGCTGTTTAATCGTGAATCCATTTAAAAAATTATATTCCTAAGTCACGAAACTGTCTTTCAGGAAAGGCCACCCCAGAAAAGCTGTTGCCTCTGTCTCAACAAGCACAGAAGTATTTTTTCAGCAATGCCTCATTTCTTGAAACTAATAAAATAATTGGGTTGAACAGGCTCCATGCAGACTTTCCCCTACCAGTGAGCTCTTTTATAGCCACTAAAAAGTCACTTTTTGGGGGGCTCATTATCCCTCAAGATCTTATGCTGCTCATTTGCATATCAAAGAGGAAGTTCATAAAAGCCCTTTCTTATTTTCTAACACGGGTTCAAATCAGGGGCCATTATCATCCTATAGAAAGACCCAAATGGCATATGGATCATTCTGGAGAAGGGGGCGAGCGCCTTTTAAGAGAATTGTTTTAGTTTTTGCAGGAAATTAATCAGAGGGATGGGCTTTGTGGAGCGAGGAGCAAATCTAATCTGTCCTTTGTTCGAATTTGCCTTGCTCCAATTCCTAGCAATTGTAGACAACATGCTCTTTTGTTTGGGAGACACTTGTTACATGCATAATTAGAGACTGCAGTAGCTGTGTTTAAAGAAAAACTGTTTTCCAATGTAATGTGTGATCTTGATAATAGTATTTTCATCAAAGGTAGCAATTACATTCATTAAGCTGGGACTGGCGTGGCAGCAAGGAAATTAAGTGGAAAGTGAATAAAAAGCTCCCCTCCCCCCGCTTTTATCTCCTTCTCTTTATAAGTTGAAATGCACCATGGTGAGCTGTAACTGGGAAATACATAGTGAATATAAAAAAATAAAGTCCTCCTTAACCTTTCTGAATAATGACCCTGCAGATATCCTAGGGGTGGCAACTATGGATGCACTTTTCAAATTAAAGGGCTTTATTCTACCTTAATTTCCTATGCAAGTTTTAAACGAGCTCAACATATGATTCAGGTCTTTAAAGGCTGCAGGGCTCTTTAGGATTAATTCACTGTTCTTTTCACACATAAATTAATAGTTTTGTGTTCTCAGAAAAAAAAAAACCACAACAACGCATAAATCAACCAGTTTTGGAGAGAAACTAGGACAGTCGCCTACTTTTAATTACCCCTTTAACTATTCATTTAGGTTTCCTTATGCTTTAATTTTGAGGATGTTGTAAATGAATTTCACACATTGAGGTGGAAAGATAACACAGGAAAAGAGTACTCACAGATTCCTGACTGTCACTGTGTTGTTGTGAGACACTTATTCTGGAAAGACAAACTTATGTGTATGTATATGTATATGTATATATGTATGTGTGTGTGTATGTGTGTGTGTGTGTGTGTATCTCCTCCAGGAAGATGCTCTATGCTTATTCCCCTGGAATAATAAATGTTCTGCTTTAAAATGTCCTTGTAATTCCTCAAAGGGCTTGATGATTCCAATTTTATTCCACAGAGCACAATGACAGCCAGACATTCCTGGGCAAAAGTAGGTGAAGCCACGCCACCTCCTCTCAGCACCCTAGCTTCCACCGTTAACCTGAAAAGCTTTCTGAGAAAATGAAACCAGTCCACAAAAATCAATTGGGAACCCTTATTTTTTGTGATTGACACACACAGCTCTACAGCAAGAATCATCATCTCTAGACTGATTGACCCAAGTGTCATGCAGATCGTCTTGGAATGGAAGCCAAAGTGCTTGAACGGTTTTGCATTTTCTGCTGGCTGCACAGCTAGACGCAGCAGCGGCCTTGACGGCAAACCTCTAACCAAGCGGGTCAGGGTATTTTACCCTTGGCTAAAGGAGTTGCTGTAATTTGAGAAAAAGTGGGACTTCAGAAGTTTTAAAACTTTACTTTCTGATCTGCTCATTAGCAGTTGCTTTGACTTTATGAGACGGGAACGTTGAATGAGGAGCCAGGAGAGCCAGCCTGTGGTCCCAGCTGGTCACTTATGGAACGGCTCAGTACTCTGCTGAGGCTCATACCCATCGTGTATCTTATGTCTTACAGCAGGCTTTCAAAGTGGGCATTAGCGTCATTACCATGCCCAGTTTTCCCTTAAGAAAACAAAACCTTAGAGAGGTCCAGTAACCACAACCTTGGTCAGAATGTTTGTGTTCCCTCCTCCCAAATCCACATGTTGAAACCTAATTCCCAATGTAGTGGTAGCAAGAGGTGGGGCCTCAGTGAGGAATCCACCCTCATCGATGGGATTAGTGTCTTTAGAAAAGAAGCCTGAGGAAGCTTGTGTGCTCCTTTGTTATGTGAGGATGCAGTGAAAAGGTAGCATCTGTGAAGCAGAGTGAGCCCTCACCAGACAGATTCCTATCTCCCCACACCTTGAACTTGGATTTCCCAGCCTCCAGAACCGTGAGCAATACATTTCTGTTGCTTGTAAGTTGCCCAGTATAAGGTATTTTGTCATGGCAGCCATGAGATACCCACTGCAGGTTGTGCACTTAAGAAGTGGTGGAGCAGACAGCCAAACTCCAGCAGTCTGATGTCAATGCCTACACTCTTAGTCATCTGCTGTGGGAACTTGGGAGCAAGAGCCTTTGCGTCTCTGGGCTCAGACGCCCCCTATGCAAAATAAGGGGGTAGCAAGCAAATCTAAGGAACGACAGGCTGGGATTGTCCAGGGACACTAAGGCTTATGGCACCTGATCCGTAAGCAGCTCTGGACTCTAGCTCTAGTTCTATGAAAGAGGAAAAATCACAGCGTATGTCCTCTTACACCCTCAATTGGTGTGACATCAACTCTAAGCCCTCAGTCCAATAATTCCATGGAATATCTAACTCTGGGAGGGCTCTTTTCCCCAGGAGTTCCATCTAGGTTCTAGGATCTTGCCCAGGGCCATGATATAAAGGGGTCTCCTGAGCCTCCGTCACCTCCTGTGCTCCTTACCGTCTTGAGAGAGAGGTCACTTCTCCTGGCCCAGGTGCTTCCTTCAGGCCAGCTTCTCTGCTTTGTTTGGGATGTGCCTGAGGTCCAGTACCTTTCACGAGGCTGGAGGGCTCGGCCCAGGACCCAGCCTCCTGGTGTCCCCCATGCCATTCCTTCCTGCCCTCTGATGTACTGTCTTGGGGTGCTAGTCTAGGCTACTCATGGGACCTGATCAACTCTCTCTGTCTTCTCCCAACGTAGGGAAATCTCTCATTAATTTGGAGAAAATTCTCTCCTCAAGCCTTATTTTTCACATTGAACTTGATTTTTCCCTTTCCATTCAAATCTTGTCCTTCTCTGTGGATTTAGACTTTTAGACAAAAGCCAGGAGGTGCTGCCACCAATCTCAATGAAGGCAAGAATTATAGGAGCCTGCTTGAGCAGGGAGAAGGGAAAAGAGAGAAGAAGGTAATAGCTCCCAAAAGTAAGTTCGCCATACTCCTTCAAAGCCCAAAGCTCTCGGCGACCATACGGCTTGCTTGGTGAGGACCTCTGGGCACCACTGGCTACTTTGAGGGAGAAACTGCTGCATCTTCAAGAGCAGTACAGACGGACAGACCTTTCAGGGAAAACGAAAATGCTAGATGCCTGTGCTGCCCAACATGGTCACCGCCGGCCACACGTGACTAACGAGCACTTGAAACGTGGCTAGTATAACCGAGGAAATGATCGCTCATTATAAAAGAAAATTAACTCATTTAAATTTAGATAGGTATCTGAAATCATAAAAATATAGATAATTTCTCAAATCATTTTATAAAGAAATACAGTACAAAACCAATATCTAGTTAAAAGCATACGGAGGAACAATAGATGACTGTCATGAATATATATGCAGTAATCCTCCTAATAAAATAGCAAAAGACCAAAAGATAATTTGGATAGACACACATGGCTGGCGGCCATCATATTGAACAGCACAGTTCTAGAGAAATCATGGAAGAGGAGTGTAGTCCAACTTACATTTGAAAGAATGTCTCAGGCTGCTAGATAGAAAGTGAATTGAACTGTGGGAAGAGTGGACGCTGGAAGCCAGTTAAGGGGCGTATTGTGCTGTTCCTAGTGCGAGATCATACCTTAGATTAGACTGTGGTGTTAGTGGAGAAGAAAGACTGGACAGATTTACAAACTACTTTGGAGGTGGAACCAGAGGTGGTGGCCTGCTGGCGACTGGAACTCAGGTGCCACACTCCACTCTGAAACCACATTTGCAGTTAAACAGATTCACCCTCCTTGGGAATCACTTTGGGCCATTCACTGATCTTCATGGATGCCCTTGATGGAGGACAAGTCTTCTTCTAGTGTGGACATTGTTTCAAGCCACTTGAGGTGCCTGAGAGGAGGATGGCACCGCCTCTATCCAAACTACAAACCCACTAATAGGAGCTGGTAAATAGCAAAGGTTGATTTTCCAAATAATGTTTTAATGTCCCCAAGGAATAAAGACAATGAGTAAACAAAAGGAGAATAGTTCCTAAGCAGCTACTCTTTAAAGAAAAAGCACTGACCAAAGCCTGCTTCCTATCTGGCCATCCATCTTACAGGTATGTTTTCTCAGCACCTACTCTCAGCCTTTCTGGAGGCTGCTCCAGAAACGGGCTGGGGGAAAGAAAAGGTTTTCTCTATTTTACCCCAAATTAGGTAATTCCGCCAAAGCTCTTCAGGGTTTTGGCTTCTCTTTCCTCCTTCCATCTCTTTGTGTTCCAGTGGACAGTTCCAGAAGTTCCATGAATTGGCTTGTCTTTCCAACAGTTTCACATGGTGCCTGAGCAACATTTTGCAGTATTAATAATTCACATTACTCCTACGTTATATTAACTACATAGGTCTACTTGTAACATGCATGGCACGTGATTTTAATTCTCTACATTAGCTGATGGATACTGAATGTAGAATTGTGAATAATCTTATTTTTTATAAACAATATTTAATAACATTTAAAGTTTCAAAAAATTAAATGTAAAATCCCTTAAGCTTTTCTCAGCCAGGAAAAAGCTTTTAATTTCCCAAACTCATTTTGATATATTTTTCCTTTTTCCTTCCCTAATAAGAGCAACTAGTCCTCCTTTGGGCTAAATGTACTCAGCACCCTATGGATGCAGGCTCAGTTGCAACAAACCTCTTTCTTCTCTTTTCTTCTCTTCTCTTTTTTCTTTTCAAATGGAGACAGGGTCTCTCACTCTGTTGCCCAGGCTGGAGTGCAGTGGTGTGATTTCTGCTCACTGCAAGCTCCGCCTCCCAGGCTCAAGCAATCCTCTCACCTCAGCCTCCTGAATAGCTGGGACTACAGGTGCGCACCACTACACCTGGCTAATTTTTGTATTTTTTGTAGAGACAGGGTTTCACTATGCTGCCCAGGTTAGTGAAACTCTGTCTCAAACGATCCTCCCCCTCAGCCTGAGCTCAAAGATCCTCCCCCCTCAGCCTCACAAAGTGCTGAGATTACAGGTGTGAGCTGCTTGCCTAGCCTATCGTGGTTTTCTCATTTTCCTGATTACAAATGAGGTAGAGCATCTTTTCGCATGTTAATTGGCCAATCCAGTTTACTCTTCCTGTAAGATGTCTATCCATGTCTTTGCCCGTTTCTACTGTACTGTTGTATTTCTCATTATTTCCCATTTGTCTATATTCTAAATACTAATTTTTTGTTATATATTGCAAGTATCTTGTCCAAGTTTTTGTTGAGAGAATTCTGAATTTTTATATACTCTAACTTATCAATCTTCTGTGTTTTGCTTAAAAAACCTTGTCCTACCCTGAGGTTATGAAGTAGAGTCCTCTATTTTCTTCTTATAGAAATGCAAAATGCTCTGGAAAGTCTCAGTAATAGTAGCATTATTTTTGGAGACAAGGGGACTCCTTATGTTGCCCAGGCTGGTCTTGAACTCCTGGGCTCAAGCAATCCTCCTGCCTCAGCTTCCCAAGTAGCTGAAATTACAGGGGCGAGCCACCATGCCTGGACGTTTGTTATAATTGATGAACC
The DNA here is from genome assembly GCF_030222135.1 of Aotus nancymaae. Lineage (NCBI taxonomy): Eukaryota > Metazoa > Chordata > Mammalia > Primates > Aotidae > Aotus > Aotus nancymaae. The sequence continues at coordinate 7,970,763 of NW_026988421.1, forward strand.
TACATTGACATAATAACCACCCAAGTCTATACTTTACGTTAGGATCCACACTTGGTATTGTATATCTATGGGCCTGGACAATGTATGATGACATGTATCCATCATTTCAATATCAGACAGAGCAATTTCACTGCCCTAAAAAATCCTCTGAGGTCCACCTGTTCATTCTTCCCTTCCCCTAACCCATGGCAATTAGTGATCTTTTTACCATCTCCATAGTTTTGTCTTTTCCAGAATGTCATATAGTTCGAATCAAACAGTCTGTGGCCTTTTCAGATTGGCCTCTTTTTTTTTTTTTTTTTTTTTGAGATGGAGTCTCACTGTGTTGCCCAGGCTGGAGTGCAGTGGCAAAATCTCGGCTCACTGCAACCTCCACCTCCTGAGTTCAAGTGATTCTCCTGCCTCACCCTCTCAAGTAGCTGGGATGACAGGTGCCCACCACCACACCCAGCTAATTTTTTGTATTTTTAGTAGAGATGAGGTTTCACCGTGTTAGCCAGGATAGTCTCGATCTCCTGACCTTGTTATCTACCCACCTCAGCCTATAAGTCCAAAGTGCTGGGATTATAGGCCTGAGCCACTGCACTTGGCCTCAGATTGTCTTCTTCCACTTAGCAATATGCATTTATGTTTCCTCTGTGTTTTTTCATGGGTTAATACCTTATCAAGTTTTAGTGCTGAATAATATTCCATTGTCTGGATGTGACACAATTTATCCCTCCTCCTACAAGACTGACGGATTCTTGCAATAATAATTTCCCATTGTGCTGAGCTTCCCTTTTATGGCTTCTCTTTGTGTTCTGACAAGCAGTTCCAGAAGTTCCATGAATTGGCTTGTCTTTTTTTTTTTTAATTGCATTTTAGGTTTTGGGGTACATGTGAAAAACATGCAAGATTGTTGCATAGGTGCATACGTGGCAGTGTGATTTGCTGCCTTCCTCCCCTTCTCCTATATGTGGCATTTCTCCCCATGCTATCTCTCCCCAACTCCCCACCCCCCGCTGTCCCCCCCACTCCCCCCCAACAGACCCCAGTGTATAGTGCTCCCCTCCCTGTGTCCATGTGTTCCCATTGTTCAACACCCGTCTGTGAGTGAGAACATGTGATGCTTGATTTTGTGTTCTTGTGTCAGTTTGCTAAGAATGATGGTTTCCAGGTTCATCCATGTCCCTACAAAGGACGCGAACTCATCATTTTTGATGGCTGCATAATATTCCATGGTGTATATGTGCCACATTTTTCCTGTCCAGTCTATCATCGATGAGCATTTGGGTTGGTTCCAGTTCTTTGCTATTGTAAACTGTGCTGCTATGAACATTCGTGTGCATGTGTCCTTATAGTAGCACGATTTATAATCCTTTGGATATATACCCAGTAATGGGATTGCTAGGTCAAATGGAATTTCTATTTCTAGGTCCTTGAGGAATCGCCACACTGTCTTCCACAATGGTTGAACTAATTTGCACTCCCACCAACAGTGTAAAAGTGTACCTATTTCACCACATCCTCTCCAGCATCTGTTGTCTCCAGATTTTTTAATGATCGCCGTTCTAACTGGTGTGAGATGGTATCTCAATGTAGTTTTGATTTGCATGTCTCTAATGACCAGTGATGATGAGCATTTTTTCATATGCTTGTTGGCCTCATGTATGTCTTCTTTTGTAAAGTATCTGTTCATATCCTTTGCCCATTTTTGAATGAGCTTATTTGTTTTTTTCTTGTAAATCTGTTTTAGTTCATTGTAAATTCTGGATATGAGCCCTTTGTCAGATGGGTAGGCTGCAAAAATTTTTTCCCATTCTGTTGGTTGCCAATTCACTCTAGTGACTGTTTCTTTCACCGTGCAGAAGCTGTGGAGTTTGATTAGGTCCCATTTGTCTATTGGCTTTTGTTGCCAATGCTTTTGGTGTTTTGGTCATGAAGTCCTTGCCTACACCTATGTCCTGAATGGTTTTGCCTAGGTTTTCTTCTAGGGTTTTTATGGTGTTAGGTCTTATGTTTAAGTCTTTAATCCATCTGGAGTTAATTTTAGTGTAAGGTGTCAGGAAGGGGTCCAGTTTCTGCTTTCTGCATATGGCTAGCCAGTTTTCCCAACACCACTTATTAAACAGGGAATCCTTTCCCCATTGCTTGTTTTTATCAGGTTTGTCAAAGATCGGATGGTTGTAGATATGTTGTGTTGCCTCCGAGTCCTCTGTTTTGTTCCATTGGTCTATATCTCTGTTTTGGTACCAGTACCATGCTGTTTTGATTACTGTAGACTTGTAGTATAGTTTGATGTCCAGAAGTGTGATGCCTCCCGCTTTGTTCTTTTTGCTTACAATTGACTTGGCTATGCGGGCTCTCTTTTGGTTCCATATGAAGTTTAAGGTGGTTTTTTCCAGTTCTGTGAAGAAGGTCATTGGTAGCTTGATGGGATAGCGTTGAATCTGTAAATTACTTTGGGCAGTAACCATGAACATGGAATGTTTCTCCATCTGTTTGTGTCCTCTCTTATTTTGTTGAGCAGTGGTTTGTAGTTCTCCTTGAAGAGGTCCTTTACATTCCTTGTTAGGAATGTAAGGTATTCTAGGTCCTATTCCTAGGTATTTTATTCTATTTGTAGCAATTGTGAATGGCAGTTCGTTCTTGATTTGGCTCTCTTTAGGTCTGTTATTGGTGTATAGGAATGCTTGTGATTTTTGCACATTGATTTTATATCCTGAGACTTTGCTGAAGTTGCTTATCAGTTTCAAGAGATTTTGGGCTGAGATGATGGGGTCTTCTAGATATACAATCATGTTGTCTGCAAATAGAGACAATTTGACTTCCTCCTTTCCTAATTGAATATCCTTTTTTTCTTTTTCTTGCCTGATTGCTCTGGCTAGAACTTCCAGTACTATATTGAATAAGAGTGGTGAGAGAGGGCATCCTTGTCTAGTGCCAGATTTCAAAGGGAATGCTTACAATTTTTGCCCATTCAGTATGATATTGGCTGTTGGTTTGTCGTAAATAGCTTTTATTATTTTGAGATACGTTCCCTCGATATCTAGTTTATTGAGGGCTTTTAGCATAAAGGACTGTTGAATTTTGTCGAAGGCCTTCTCTGCCTCAATTGAGATAATCATGTGGTTTTTGTCTTTGGTTCTGTTTATGTGGTGAATTACATTTATAGACTTGCGTATATTGAACCAGCCTTGCATCCCCGGGATGAATCCTACTTAATCATGGTGGATAAGTTTTTTGATGTGCTGTTGCAGTTGGCTTGCCAGTATTTTATTGAAGATTTTTGCATCTATGTTCATCATGGATATTGGCCGGTAGATTTCTTTTCTTGTTGAGTCTCTGCCAGGTTTTGGTATCAGGATGATGTTGGCCTCATAAAATGATTTGGGAAGGATTTCCTCTTTTTGGATTATTTGGAATAGTTTCAGAAAGAATGGTACCAGTTCCTCGTTGTATGTCTGGTAGAATTCGGCTGTGAACCCATCTGGACCTGGGCTTTTTTTGGGTGGTAGGCTCTTAATTGCTGCCTCCACTTCAGACCTTGTTATTGGTCTATTCAGGGTTTCAACTTCTTCCTGGTTTAGGCTTGGGAGGAGGCAACTGTCCAGGAATTTATCCATTTCTTCCAGGTTTTCTAGTTTATGTGCATAAAGTTGTTTGTAATAATCTCTGATGATGGTTTCAATTTTTGTGGAATCTGTGGTGATATCCCCTTTATCATTTTTTATTGCATCTATTTGGTTATTCTCTCTTTTCTTTTTTATTAATCTGGCTAGTGGTCTGTCTATTTTGTTGATCTTTTCAAAAAACCAGCTCCTGGATTTATTGATTTTTTGAAGGGTTTTTCGTGTCTCTATCTCCTTCAATTCTGCTTTGATCTTAGTTATTTCTTGTCTTCTGCTAGGTTTTGAGTTTTTTTGATCTTGTTCCTCTAGCTCTTTCAATTTTGACGATAGGGTGTCAATTTTAGATCTCTCCTTTCTTCTCATGTGGGCACTTATTGCTATATATTTTCCTCTAGAGACTGCCTTAAAAGTGTCCCAGAGATTCTGGTATGTGGTGTCTTCATTCTCATTGGTTTCGAAGAACATCTTTATTTCTGCCTTCATTTCATTGTTTATCCATTCAACATTCAAGAGAAAGTTGTTCAGTTTCCATGAAGCTGTGCGGTTCTGGGTTGGTTTCTGAATTCTGAGTTCTAACTTGATTGCACTGTGGTCTGAGAGACTGTTTGTTATGGTTTCCGTTCTTTTGCATTTGCTGAGGAGTGATTTACTTCCAATTATGTGGTCAATTTTAGAGTAGGTGTGATGTGATGCTGAGAAGAATGTATATTCTGTGGATTTGGGGTGGAGAGTTCTGTAAATGTCTATTAGGTTTGCTTGGTCCAGGTCTGAGTTCAAGTCCTGGATATCCTTGTTAATTTTCTGTCTCGTTGATCTGTCTAATATTGACAATGGTGTGTTGAAGTCTACCACTATTATTGTGTGGGAGTCTACATCTCTTTGTAAGTCATTAAGAACTTGCCTTATGTATCTGGGTGCTCCTGTATTAGGTGCATATATATTTAGGATCATTAGCTCTTCTTTTTGCATTGATCCTTTTACCATTATGTAATGTCCTTCTTTGTCTCTTTTGATCTTTGTTGCTTTAAAGTCTATTTTATCAGAGATGAGAATTGCAACTCCTGCTTTTTTTTGCTCTCCATTTGCTTGGTAAATCTTCCTCCATCCCTTTATTTTGAGCCTTTGTGTATCCTTGCATGTGAGATGGGTTTCCTGGATACAGCACCCTGATGGGTTTTTGCTTTTTATCCAATTTGCCAGTCTGTGTCTTTTGATTGGGGCATTTAGTCCATTTACATTTAGGGTTAATATTGTTATGTGTGAATTTGATCCTGCCATTTCGATGCTACCAGCTGTTTTGCCTGTTGGTTGATGCAGATTCTTCATTGTGTTGATGCTCTTTACCATTTTGCATGTTTTTGGAGTGGCTGGTACTGGTTGTTCTTTTCTATGTGTAGTGCCTCTTTCAGGAGCTCTTGTAAAGCAGGTCTGGTGGTGATGAAATCTCTACGTACTTGCTTGTTCACAAAGGATTTTATTTTTCTTTCACTTATGAAGCTTAGTTTGGCTGGATATGAAATTCTGGGTTGAAAGTTCTTTTCTTTAAGGATGTTGAATATCAGCCCCCACTCTCTTCTGCCTTGTAGGGTTTCTGCTGAGAGATCTGCTGTGAGTCTGATGGGCTTCCCTTTGTGGGTAACCCGACCTTTCTCTCTGGCTGCCCTTAGCATTTTCTCCTTCATTTCGACCCTGGTGAATCTGACAATTATGTGCCTTGGGGTTGCTCTTCTAGAGGAATATCTTTGTGGTGTTCTCTGTATTTCCTGGACTTGAATATTGGCCTGCCTTGCTAGGTTGTGGAAGTTTTCCTGGATAATATCCTGAAGAGTATTTTCCAGCTTGGATTCATTCTCTTCGTCACATTCAGGTACACCTATCAAATGTAGATTAGGTCTTTTCACATAGTCCCATATTTCTTGTTGACTTTGTTCATTCCTTTTTACCCTGTTTTCTCTAATCTTGCCTTCTCATTTTATTTCATTGAGTTGATCTTCGACCTCTGATATCCTTTCTTCTGCTTGGTCAATTCGGCTGTTGAAACTTGTGCATGCTTTGCGAAGTTCTCATGTTGTGTTTTTCAGCTCCATCAATTCACTTATATTCCTCTCTAAGTTGTCCATTCTCATTAGCATTTCATCAAATCTTTTTTCAAAGTTCTTAGTTTCTTTGCATTGGGTTAGAACATGTTCTTTTAGCTCACGGAAGTATCTTATTACCCACTTTCTGAAGGCTGATTCTGTCATTTCATCACACTCATTCTCCATCCAGTCTTGTTCCCTTGCTGGTGAGGAGTTGTGATCCCTTGTAGGAGGAGAGGTGTTCTGGTTTTGGGTGTTTTCATCCTTTTTGCACTGGTTTCTTCCCATCTTTGTGGATTTATCCACTTGTCAGCTTTGTAGTTGTTGACTTTCTGATTGGGTCTCTGAGTGGATGTTCTGTTTGTTGTTGATGAAGTTATTTCTGTTTCTTAGTTTTCCTTTTAACTGTCTGGCCCCTCTGCTGTAGGACTGCTGAGGTCCACTCCAGGCCCTGCTTGCCTGGGGATCACTTGCAGCAGCTGCTGAACAGTACAGGTTGCTACCAGTTTCTTCTTCTGCTTTGTCCCTGAAGGATACCTGCCAAATGTCAGTCTGAGCTCTCCTTTATGAGGTGACTCTTTGGATATATGGGAGTCAGGAGCTGCTTGAGGAAACAGACCTTTATACTAGCTCAGGTGCTGAGCTGTGAGCCCCGTTGTTCATTCAGAGCTGCTGGGCTGGTAAATTTAAGTCTGCAGCAGCAGAACTCATAAACCCCCTTTTTTTCCCCAAGTATTCTGTCCCAGGAAGTTCGGGCTTTATGAGTTTCCACTGTACTGCTGCCTTTTTTTTTTCTTCAGGGCTGCCCTGCCCACAAGGAGGCAGCCTAGTCACTCTCAGCCTGCAGAGGCTTCACGGAGCTGCTGTGGGCTCTGCCCAGCTGCCGTGTGAACTTCCCTGCAGTCCTGTTTATATGGGTGTAGTCAGAGCTGCTTCTGCAATGTTGGCCCGCCTCTGTAATCATGGACTTTCTCTGTAATGGTGAGTTGCCACAGCAATGGCAGGCTGCCCCAGTAATGGCAGACACCCCTCCCCCACAGAGCGGGACCATCCCGGGTTCAGCTGTGCTTGCTGTGAAACTCTCAACCCAGAGCGTTTCCAATTGCTGTTTTTTTGTTTTTGTTTTTGTTTTTGTGGGGGTGGGACCAGCCGGGCCTGATCTCCTGGCTTCCTGCCTCAGAGCCTTTTATTTTTTCGTTGAATGGTCGGCCTTCTCCCAGGTGTCCTGGTCGCCTGTTGAATAGGCGCCAGGATCTGTGTGATTTCCCGTGCAGTGACCCACTGAGCCGCTGAAACCACAGCTCTGAGATTTGTGGCGCTTATTTGGCCCGGGAATCTCCTGGCCTGGCTCCCTGTTTCAGCTCCCCTTGCTGGCTAAGTGGGAACACAGTCCCGTTTACTCTGCACCAGGAACGGCCTGGGCGCAGGCAAAACAGCCGCGCTGGCCAAAACAGCCATGCTGGCGACCTGTGGGGCTCCTCCGCCTGCGAATCTCCTGGTCTGTGGGCAATAAAAATCCGTCTGGAAATGCGGCATCCACTCCCCCTCTGCACTTTCACTCAGAGCTGCAATCCTGAACTGGATCTAACCGGCCATCTTGGAACTCCTCTCTCCGACTTTTTGGCTTGTCTTTCCAACAGTTTCACATGGTGCCTGAGCAACATTTTGCAATATTAATAATTCACATTATTCCTAAACATGATTAACTAAGTAGGTCTAGTTGTAACGTGCATGGAACATGGTTGTAATTCTCTACATTAGCTGATGAACACTGAATGCAGAATTGTGAATAGTTTTATTTTTTATAAAAAATATTTAATAGCATTTAATTAAAATGTCAAAAAAATAAATGTAAAAATTCAGTTTCAGGTAAATAAATTTCACTAAAATTTTTAGTTATTGGAATTTTATTTTGCTTGTGATATTAATTTTAAGCATTTTAGAAGAAAAATAACTTCTTTAAAAATATTAAAAAATTAATTTTTAATTTTTATACTAATTTTAAACTACATTTTAAATAAAAATATATTCTAATTGTATACACTTTCAATAAAATTACATTTAAAAATAACCCTGTGGATCATAATGTGTACACATCAAGATTATAATAGAAATAAAAAATATAAAAGTAGAGTTTAGAAAACAGAAAATGAGCTGGGTGTAGGGGCTCATGTCTATGATACCAATGCTTTGGGAGGCTGAGGTGGGAGGATCCCTTGAGGCCAAGAGTCTGAGAGTCTGAGATTGCAATGAGCTGTGTCTCTATTAAAAAAATAAATAAAAACAAGAAAAGAAAAAGTTGAAGAAGAAAGAAATAGAAAATCTTCACAGAGGTGGCCTGCTTTTTAAAACCCAGAAACAAGTAAGCACAAAGAGACATTGCACATTCTTTTTTTTTTGAGACAGAGTCTCGTTCTGTTGCCCAGGTTGGAGGGCAATGGCACAATCTCAGCTCACTGCAACTTCCTCAGCCTCCCAAGTAGCTGGGATTACAGGCGCCTGCCTCCACACCTGGCTACTTTTTTGTATTTTTAATAGAAATGGGGTTTCACCATGTTGGCCAGGCTGGTCTCCAACTCCTGACCTCAGGTGATTTGCCTGCCTCAGCCTCCCAAAGTGCTGGGATTAGAGGTGTGAGCCACTGCGCCTGGTTCATTACATAGTCTCTATTTAATGAAGATTTAATTACGAATTAGAACACTCAAAATGTATATGAAAACTATTCTTACCAAACCCACAACATGAACACGTTGAAATCCTTGCAGTTTTACTTTCTGTATTAATTAATTAATACAATTACTAATGAAGACAATAAACCCACAGCTGGGCCTCCAATTTCGGTGGAGCCCCAGGCCCAGGAGCAGCGGATGTGCTGGCTCAGTCTCCAGAAGACAGTTGTAGAGGAATCCTGGAGGGGTCTGATGATCTCTTACATGGAGCGCGCTGAAATAACCACAGAGCCTAAGTGAAAAAACCCACAAACGGAGGTTGCAAAAATGGTACAGGAACTTAGGGCAAAGATATTAGAAGTCAAGAACATGACCAACTTCAGAAGAGCACAAGAGAGACGACTCTTCAGAGAAATAACATAAAAGCCTTGAGCCAACCAACCAGCTAAGTAACCAGCCACAAAAGCACGTCCTTCTGCTGCCAGACACGAGCCAGGAAAGAGATATTCTATTTCTTTACTTATAGACAGTGTCTTGCTCTGTCACCCAGTCTGTAGTACAGTGGCACAATCTCAGCTCTCTGCAACCTCCACCCCCTGGGCTCGAGCCAGCATCCCACCTCAGTTTCTCGAGTAGCTGGGACCACAGTGGGCACCACTATGCCTGGCTACGTTTTTTTTTTTTTTTTTTTTTTTGTAGAGATGGGGTTTTGCCATGTTACCAGGCTGGTCTCAAACTCTTGAGCTCAAGCAATCCACCCATCTTGGCCTCCCAAGGTGCTGGGATTATAGACATAAGCCATCGCACCTGGCCAGATGCTCCTTTTACATGCCAGTAGCTATTATGGCCTTTGCATAATAGATTGCAATTTTTTCCTCTAAGGGACCAGTGAGAAATGCTGCAGCATTTGACTTGGATTCAGGGCCTTTATCGTCTATATTACTAGTCAGATGATGAATTAAACTTGTTTTAAAATTTTATTCTTCTGGAGATTGCTCTGGTTTGCTGAGGCACAGTAGGAATTTTAGTCCAAAAAAATAGGCTTGAATCAGGTAAACACTTATATAAATTTAGGGTCAACTGAGGTGAGAAGCATGTTAACTAAAAGGCAGCATGCATGCTCACGCCAAATAATGACTTGCCTATGAGAATGTCAGTTGATGAGCAGAGTCTAAATTTTTCACATAATGTGAAAAAAAAACCCACCCCAAACTCATGTCTATCTCTATCTGATGACTGTTTTCATAGCAGTTTATTTCAGCCTGAGTAATTCCCAACACTTCTTGCCCATCGGATAAATGAAGGTTTGTTTCAGTCTCAAAATACTCTTTATTACAAAATACATTTAAAATGCACTGAGCAACAATCAATAAGCACATCCTTAGCCTTTGTCCACTTGCCGAAATCAATCAGATTGGGACAATGGAGTATGAATGCGTCAAGGAACTGTATGCATACTTTACAGCGATGGGTTTCTGCTATAGACAGAGTGTAAAATAAGGCAAGGCTCAAAGGACTCTCCACTCAGCCAGATGTTCTCCCTTCAGACTCCCTGACCCTCCAAAGGCACCAAAACTTACATTCCTGCTGTTACTTCATCATTAGTTTGCATATCCAACAGGGAAAAAAAATCCACTTCTAAGAGAAATGGTTAGATTTCAAAACACCATGCCTAAGGTGATTTATCTTATCAGTGGTTTATTCATTAACTCTTGAACTAATAAAGTAAAATTTCATTAAAGCAAGCCCCGCGGAGGCTCCTATTTTGCAATGGAGAATTGTTAATACCTTGCCCTAAATTGCTTTCAATTCCACCGAACTCAGAGAACAGCTGGCGCGTGGCTTCTCAGCCTCACACTGGGAGGGTGAATGGGGATCCATAAGGACCTCTGACCTCAGGAGGATGGAGGGAAGGGGCCTGCCTGCTCCCTTTCTGCTTCTTCGCTGTCTAAGCAGGTGGGTCTCTGGGGAGCAATTGGAAAGGAACATGGACTTGGGATGGAATCATTTTGAGCACCCTACTCAAGTCTTAGTGTGCGATGAAAATCCCTTGGCAGATTACTAAACATGCAGATTTCCAGGCCCCAGCCCCAAAGATCAGACTCGTAGGTCAGGAAATATGCCTTTTTACAGGGATCCTAAGTGATCTGTAGGCTGAAAGCCCAGGAGATGGCCAGTCCTTCCTGAGTACTTCATCTGACTTTTATACCACTAGGCTTACGTAAGACTTCCTGATCTCTGTCTCCTACTCTCATTGTTCACCTGCATCTTAGACATAAATTTCCAAAGCCTGCTGGACAGATCTAAAAATAAACACTATATCCAATGACGGGGACACTCTGGGAACAGTATTCCACAGTCTGCACGTTGAAGTCTCTTGAAGTTATTCTAAAAGCACAGTGAAGTTTGAGAACCAATTGTATAGAGAATGAAGAGGCACAATGGCAGAATCTTGATAAAGCAATTTCCATTTAAGGCCAAAGAAGCCAAGGATGAGTCAGTCAAAAAGAGGAGGTGCCTTGTCAAAGGAGCAAAGAGCCTTTAGGAAGACAGGGACTGTCTGAAACTATATAAATTGGGACAAATATAATAGGCCACCAATTAAAGGTAAAAGGATGGCTTTGGAGAACATTGTTTAAACTCACTGACAAAATGAACACCAGGTAAAAAGGGATCAAGGAGCAATGAGGATGAGGAACTGCTGTAGAGGAAGTGGCCACTATCCATCTTTTCAGCACTGCGGAGCAGTGGCTCACAGGGAATGGATTTTTTAAGGATGGGGAGACATGAACATAAACATCCCCGCTTTGTCCATTGGTGATATGTTCCAAGATCTCCAATGAATGCCTGACACTGCAGTTAGAACTGAATCTTATATATACTGTATTTTTTCCTGTACATATGATAAAGTTTAATTTATAAATTAGACACAGAAGGAGATTAACAATAATAATAAAATAGAGGCCGGGCACAGTGGTCACGCCTGTAATCCCAGAACTTTGGGAGGCCGAGGAAGGTGGATCACGAGGTCAAGAGATCAAGACCATCCTGGCCAACATGGTGAAACCCTGTCTCTACTGAAAATACAAAAATTAGCTGGGCGTGGTGGTGCGCACCTGTAGTCCCAGCTACTTGGGAGGCTGAGGCAGGAGAATTGCTTGAACCCGGGAGGCGGAGGTTGCAGTCAGCCGAGATCACGCTGCCACACTCCAGCCTTGCGCCTGGCGACGGAGTGAGACTCTGTCTCAAAAAAAAAAAAAAAAAATCAAGCGATCATAACAATATGCTGTAAGAAAAGTTATATGAATGTGATCTCTTTCTCACTAACTCATTGTCATACTCACCCTTCTTATGTGGTGTGAGATGGTAAAAGGCCTATGGGATAGGATGAAGTTGCATGAATGGCGTAGGCACAGGGATGCAGCATTTGGCTATCGACCTTCCGAAAATGTCTCAGAAGTGGAGCCTCTGTTTTGTGTGATCCCAGACCACCAAGCATGACAATGAAGGCGGTTGGATGTCAGGAGCAGACACTGCTGATGACTAAGAGGCAGGGAGGGCAGACAGCGTGGATACGCTGGACAAAGGGATGATTCACGTCCTTGTCGGGACAGCACAGAATTGTGCAAGATTTCATCGTGCTACTAGGAACAATGTGCAATTTAAAACTTATATGTCATTTATTTCTGCAGTGCTTTGTTTAATGTTTTTGGATCACAGTTGATGCAGGTAACTGAAATTGTGGGTAAGGGAAGACATTCATGTCTGTAGGTTGTGGGAGGGAGCCCATGGGCTAGAAAGTCCACAAAGGAAATCGAGAAAGAGTAATGCCTCAAGTTTCCAGGGGAAGACTTCTCTCTTTCTCTTCTTTTGGTATGACGTCAAGACAGACTGACCAACCTTTTCAGTCAAAATTTGATTTAGAAGCAATCATTTAATCAGGGGTTGGCAAACTTTTTTCTAAAGGTGCTAGAGAGTCAACATTTTAAGCTTTGTGGGCAAGTGGCAAAATTGAGAGTACTGTACATATCTATATAACATTTAAAACATAAAAACACATTCTTAGCTTGCAGGCGTAACAAGAATAGGCAGTGGCTTGGATTTGGCCCATGGGCCACACTTTGTCCATCTAATGTAAACGAAGGACCTGTGTCCTTTGACTTGAGGAGAAGTTTTGAATTTTTCCTTTTTACTTAATACAAATGCTTCGTGTTCAAGGAAATGTTACATTTGAATACCTTGGGTCAAATCATAGAAAATCAAATCACAATTAAAGACAAGATCCTAATCCCAAGGCTAGTGCAAATGGCCCAATTTGTACCCGAGAGCAAAAAGCTCTCTCTGTGAAGTTCTGCTTGGCAAAGCAAGCCATACATTGCTTTGCTTAGGACAAGCGTTTAACCTGGACAGTGCTATTTACCTAGGGAGGTCAAACCTTCATAGGTTTCAGATCTCTTTTCTCTGCTTTCTGTGTCAGAGTCTGGCCTCCCATGAGGCTGAATAGAGCTGCCTATTTCACTGTGGCTATTTGAGACAAGCAGAAAGATCAGTTAAGGGAGAATGAGGCACAAAAGTAAAGATGTCAGTAGCCCGATAGGTTGCTTTAATTTTATATTTCCAATTACACAAGTAATATAAGAATATCTTCCTAATATAAAAATTCAAATAGTATAGATGATGCCAGTCACCTCAGTGCCAGCACAGGCCCCCAAAGTTAAATTCGGTCATTGGTGTGGCAGTATACTTTCCACTTTTTTCTTTCTTTTTTTTTTTAATTTTAAGAGATGAGGTCTCACTCTGCTGCCCAGGCTAGAGTGCAGTGGCATGATCATAGCTCACTACAGCTTTGAACTCCTTGGCTCAAGTGATTCTCCTGCCTTAGCCGCTGGAGTAGCTAGGACTACAGGTGTGCACCACTGTGCCCAGCTAATTTCCAAGACTTTATATACATGTTTGTATTTACAGAAATATATGTAGCTTTGTACTGTTCTGCACAAACACTATGTGGCTTATTATCTCCTTAAACAATATGACTTGCTGATGATTTCATCTCTATACATAAATCTTCCTTATTTGTTTAAATGGCTTTTGTGTGCATTTTCCATGTTACCTATTTATTCTCCCACTCAGCCATTTCTAACTTCTCACTACTACAAACCATGCTGCCCTGGATGTCCCTGACATGCCTTCCTGTACTCCCTCCCAGAAGCACTGAAAATTCAAGATAGCTGGGCTTGTCATATCATTGTCAACATTCGTGGGTTTTTGTGGGTTTTTTTTTTTGTTTTTTTTTTTTTTGTTTTTGGATTCTCGCTTTCACTCATGCTGGAGTGCAGACCTCAGCTCACTGCAATCTCCGCCTTCCGGGTTCAAGCAATCTTCCCACCTCAGCCTTTCAAGTAGGTGGGATTACATACTTGAGCCACCATGCCTGTCTAATTTTCTTATTTTTAGTAGAGATGAGGTTTCCCCATGTTGGCCAGGCTGGTCTTGAACTCCTGACCTCAAATGATTCACCTGTCTCGGCCTCTCAAAGTGCTTGGGTTCCAGGCGTGAGTCACCGTGCTCGGCCAACAATTTGTAATTTATATTTTTATTTAGTAATTAATCCAGGTTATTTAAAGTCTACTGTTAATTTTTTTTTATTTTAGAGATGGAGTCTTACTTGGTCGCCCAGGATGGAATGCAGTGACGCGATCTCCGCTCACTGCAACCTCTGCCTCCGGGTTCTCCTGCCTCAGCCTCCAGAATAACTGGAGGGATTACAGGCACAGGCCACCACGCCAGCTAATTTTTGTATTTTTAGTAGAGACGGGGTTTCACCATGTTGGCCAGGCTGGTCTCGAACTCCTGACTTCAGGCGCTCCGCCTGCCTCAGTCTCTCAAAGGAGGCCGAGTGCTGGGATTACAGGCATGAGCCACCTCGCCCAGTGTGGTTAGCTTTTTTATATTCTACCTTTTTCTGTTTATATATTTACTTATCATTGTGTATAGTGAGTGCCACCTGTAAAGTTTATCTTTTTGTAGTTTGCAGAAATTTCCTCTGAGACAAAATTCTAATGATCATTCATTTGCATTTGAAAAGAAAAAATTCTCTCTCTACACATCAAACCTGTTAATTATGTCACCCAAATCCTCTACATCTGTTCTTACCTTCTACTTGACTTGGTGATTTCTAAGTCAGCAACTGTGATTATGGCTTTGTCAATTTTTTTCATTGTATTTCTATTTGCTTTGCTCCATGTAGTTCCCAGTTATGTTGTTAGGGTCATAACGATCATGATTACTGGACTTTTTTGGTGAGCTCTTCCTTTTTATGAGATATCCTTTAAAATTATTTTTGCCTTTAACTCCGTTTTGTTAGATACCAACATTGCCATTCCCGCTCTCCTTTTTGCAGCATTTGTATGGTCTTTTTCCATCTCTTTATTTCAACTTTGCTGTGTTGTTTTGGTTTAGGTGTTTCTAGCTTCATGTAGCTGGGATTTAAATTTTTCATTTGCACCATCTGAATATCTGAGTTTAACCCACGTTTGCTTATCTTCCCATCTTATTTTCCACTTACCATGTGAGCCATCTGTACAAATAATTGCATGTCAAACACTGTAGCCACCACTCAGATTTCTCTCATGCTTTTTTGTGTCATTCTCCCCACCCTAGGGTAACTTTGAGTCTTTTCTTTTTTTCTTGAGACAGGATCTCACTCTGTCAGATCCTCTCACCTCAGCCTCCGAGTAGCTGGGGCTACAGGTATGTGCTACCATGCCTGGCTAATTTTTCTGTTTTTTTGTAGAGAAGGGGTCTCGCCATGTTGCCCAGGCTGGTATCAAACTTCCTGGGCTCAAGAAATTATTATTATGTTTTTAGATCAAGAGTCAAACATGGCACATAGTAAGTCCCAGGCAAAACTCTAGAGTGAGTTTTTTTTGGTATTTCCTTAGTTTTCTTTTCGGTGCTTTTCTCATCCTTCTAACTGCAACTTCCCATTGCTCTACCTACTCTCCCAGGCCTTCTCCCCAAACACGTATGCTTCCACCACACCCATTTGTCCCACAGGTCCCGTGCTCAGCTAGTTTCTCTGCCTCAAAGTATCTGAAACTTATTCATGAACAATTATTTGGTGGTGACATTTTACTGGAAGGCTCCTGAAGATAAGCAAGACTTAGAGACCCAAAAGAATAAATCTAGGAGGGCCTTCATCAGCAAGACTGCCAGAGTTTGAGTTATATTTCTGCCATCTACCAATAAGCATCTTATCTACCCCCTCTATGCCTCAGTCTCCTTGCCCGTAAAATGAGATAACAAGAGCACCTCCCTCATAGGGCTGTTGTGAGTTAATATGTGTCAAGGGTCTAGAATCATGGCTAGCACGGTAGGAGCTCAAGAGATGTCAGCGCTTATGGTTATCATTCTAATGGATGTAAAGAAATACTTCCACATAGGGGTGACTTTGGTAACTTTCTACTCAATCTTTCTGTGATAGATTGAATAGAAAAGACAACCTGGATGGGCGCATGTTTAAACAAGGAGCTGTTCTTAGTCATCTTTGCATGGTGGCTCAGATGGACGTAGCACTTTGGACGTAGCGACCACTCACTACATGTTGCTAAATGACAAAGGAAAAGAAAAGGAACTAATACCTAGATTTCTAAAGTGATGTAGAAAATAATAGGAGAAGATAAGTTGAAATTTCCTATGGCCTTAGGCTACACTGTACCACTGAGCAAAAAGTGCAATAATATACATTTTCTAAAAGTAATACTACAAAGCACAGGCATACCTATCAGCCAGATAATGTCTGTATAGCAAGGATGTGCTCAAAAGAGGGGAACTCTCTACTGAAGAGCTGCTTATTTTGCCATTAAAAAAAGAAAGAGTCCTCTGGCAAAATTTTCTTTAGCATCATGAATTTAAACTTGGTCTACATTATAAGACCTCTTCTCTGAAAACAAATAAAATTGGCTTATATGAGAGGCAAGTTATTGGTTTGGTAAGCAAAGGCATATCTATCTTACAGAAAGATTACATTATTTTCTTATTTCATCTGTCTGTATAACAAACAATTTTGCTTTATAAGAGTACCAAAAATCTCCAGTTAATTTAGTCCTTTATTTTTTTCATTCGCTATAGAATATTGATATTGCAACATTGAATACAATCCAATATATTCCATTAAAACAAAACTTTTGCTTTATGAAATATCAGCAAAAATACATAAACAAGGATATAACTAGTACATTTATAAAATACATCATAACAATGAAACCAAAGGATTCCACACAATAATCTTCATATTCGACATACTGGTTACAGCTGCGGAGAGCTTGCTAAATGCCAGTATCTTTGGCAAGTGATTCATATATGTAAGCAATAACACTGATCAATATCAACACTTCTAAAATGTTCATTCTTTATCAGTTTAACCTAAAATAAATCAACAAGAGTACTGAAATATATTATGAAATCCAAAATTTGTTGAAAGGGGCAATGTTTAATAGTAGGAAGAATACTGAATTTAGGGACTAATTCTTGTCCCCAAGTATATTTGGATTCTTGTCTTTGTTCCTGGATAATCTTGGGCAAGTAATCTGTGCTATGAATCCTTCATTTTTAAAATGAGAGAGTTGGCTGGCTGGTTCTCTAAGGTCTTTCTAGGTTTAACTTTCCATGATTTTAAAATCTTTGACACAGGTTCATTTTTGTGTTGTAAAATGAAATCTCTAACAATACTAACTTGGCGGTTGGGTGGAATCCAGTACAGCCCACACACTTCTGCTCAAACAGTTCTTTTCTTTCTGAGCCCCGAGACAGGCCAATTGTCAAATTAACAATGATGGCAGGCTTCAGGAGGCTAATGGCTGGTTCTCCACCAGACACAAATGCAAGATAGATAGTTTTAAAGCTTCTGAAGTCATGGTTATCAAAAGAAAAACTATCATGGAAGAACTACAGGGAAAACCCACAATATCCTCTTTGGAAAAATGACAAAATAACATGTTTTACCATTCACTGATTCACTAACGGAAGAAGGTAGGTACATAGATTAACTATAATACATAATATAATTAATTTTAATTGTTATTTATGAATATGCACAAAATATATATACAAATTAGAACTCAATCAATAAACATAAATTCAAGGTCCAGATGCAAATGGGAAGCTCTCTGATGCTGCTAATTTGAACAAGAGGTTTACTGTACTTTCATGTTTCTAATTCTGTGGGAAGAAGTTAGGATTCTTTTTACTAATATTGGCTTCTGCTCCATTATCTGTAAAGTCCACCTCTTTCACATAATCACAAAAATTAAAGATGCCTGAGGCCCCTGTAGTGTATTTAATCCGTCTCCTACTCTTATCAGATTACTGTGTTTTTATTCAGAAAGACTGAATGAGTGGGTTTTCATCATCTCTCCATTTGAAAGCAAGCAGATTTTATCTCTCTGGATTCAAGGTCCGTGTTTCTTCCTAGTATTTTAATGTCAATTGTAGTT
Source organism: Aotus nancymaae (assembly GCF_030222135.1). NCBI lineage: Eukaryota > Metazoa > Chordata > Mammalia > Primates > Aotidae > Aotus > Aotus nancymaae. The sequence goes on from NW_026988421.1 coordinate 7,988,615, forward strand.
ACACAATTTTGAATATTTAACTCTGATTTGCATTATAGAAATTAGTCCAATTCAATAAACATGAATGTGCAAAGCAAAATTACTCTGGAAATGTCAGTTTTTTATAAAATAAACATTGTCCTTTCATTGAAGTATTAAAATGTTTCTCATTTAACAGTAATGACTACTTAAAGCAACTACATGAGCCTTGGAACATTTTTCATCTCTAACTCGTGTTACTCTTTCAGAAACATCAAAACTCTCATTTCTCTGTTGTCTACCTTCCTCCTGAGGGGACTCAGAAACTGTACCACAGAGGGGTCTCTTCTGACTGAGAATCCCTAATACTGAAGCAGTGGTATCACCAGTTATATGGTTTAGCTGTGTCCCCACGGAAATTGCAACTTGAATTGTGTCTCCCGGAATTCCCATGTGTTGTGGGAGGGACCCAGGGGGAGGACATTGAATCATAGGGCAGGTCTTTCCCATGCTATTCTCATGATAGTAAGTCTCATGAGATCTGATGGGTTTATCAGGGGTTTCCACTTTTGCTTCTTCTTCATTTTCTCTTGCCACCACCACGTAAGAAGTGCCTTTCACCTCTGCCATGATTCGGAGGCCTCCCCAGCCATGTGGAACTGTAAGTGCAATTAAACCTCTTTTTCTTCCCAGTCTTGGGTATGTCTTTATCAGCGGTGTGAAAACAGACTAATACAACCAGCTATATATTTTATTGCATTTTGCCTGTTTATTACCTTATTGCAAAACAATAGATTCATTTTGCCTTCCCAAGTTTAAAATTATTTTAATATTGAATATGCTTTTTCAAACTCTACAGCCCCCTTCTCTCTCTCATTCCTTATGAAATTTTCATACACTTCTTAATGGGCAAGAGATCTTTCTCTTGAGAATCACTGAACCAAAACCCAGTTTCTGAATTATTATTCAGGATAAAGTCCAATAACCATGTCTGAAGAAACAGTATTCAATTAAAATACAGACATGGTCAACTGAAAAATAGTGCACAGAATAAATATTGCAACAGGGTATTGAATATTTTCTGATTATTAAACCAATTACTTAAACCTTATACTTGAAAACTAATGCAGAGATTTGTTTTTAAAATGACCTACTGAAACCATCATGAAATGTATCTTTTACATAGGTTAATTATAGTAACAAGTAATATTGCTTTATATTGTTAAAACAGTATTTTCTTCAATTATATGACCTAAAAAATTATAATCTTATTTTCCATTGATTCTCATATTTAAAACCAGAATATTTAGATTTTCAAAATAAATTTTTATCAGTTTTGACCTCACTTGCAACTTAGAGTTGAATCTATAAAGTGCTGGATAAAAATTTCCTACTATGTAACAAATATTTCTCTGATGCCGCAAGATTAAGATTTAATAGGAATATAAAGTAACTATTTCTCTAAGTAATGTTGTACTTCAGATCCCTTTATTTTTCCAAATGATGGAATGAAACTTCTATATACTCTGAAACTAGAATGATAATATAAATATCAGGCCAGGCACAGCGGCTCATGCCTGTAATCCTAGAACTTTGGGAGGCCAAGGTGGGTGTTCCCTTGAAGCCATGAGTTTTAGACCAGACTGGGCAATATGGCGAAACTCCATCTCTACTAAAAACACAAAAATTAGCCAGGCATGGTGATGCACACCTGTAGCTCCAGCTACTTGAGAGGATGAAGCATAAGGATCACTGGAACCCAGGAAGTCGAGGCTGCAATGAGCTGAGATGGCACTACTGCACTCTAGCCTGGGTGACAGAGTGAGACTGTGTCTCAAATTAAGAAAAACATATATGTATAGAACTTTAAAAACAGTTTTGGAAAAAATATAGGTATGTATTTCCCAAGTTTAAAAGTGGATCTCCGTGCCTAAGTTAAGCAGCCTGAAAAGAAAAAAACCAAAAAGATCAACCCCCAGAACCCTGACTAAGAGCTTCAATAAAATCCTTCAACACTGTGGAAGTTTATTCCCATACAAGGCACATACTCCCAACAAAGCACAACAGTTTGAAATTTTACAGCAGTGACACCAGGGAGGGGTCCCACTCTCATGGACATCAGTATTCTGCATTGATGTGCTTTGCAATGGTGTTCAACTGGATGTTGGAAGTGCCTTCGTATATCGTACCTTAAGCAAAAGGAAGCAGAAGGAACAATGAGGAGTTGGCCTGTGGTTAACACAAGAAATAGCTCTATAAACATCACCTCTGTGCTTGCTATAAAATAGTTACTAGTTACATCACTTGAAGTGCCCTGAATATGGTACTATTTCACAGAGTGATTTTGACTAAGAGATGACCATTTTCCATTTGGTTTCTAGATGTCCAGGATCAGTATTAAATTGACTAAAGTTTAATCAAAAGTTGAAGATTTTGATTCTTCAACAAGTGATGCATAAGCTCAAACTGTTATTTGTGGCAGTTTACTAAAAAGCCTGTTGAGGCATTTAAAAAGGCAATTTGATATTTTTAAAAAACGTAAATTTTTTTTGAAGGATGAGGTAAGGAAGAAAACCCAGTCACATAAAGAGAGCCAATACACACATACTAAATAAATTAAAATTGCTTTTGCCTAGGCACGAGCAGCATCAAATTGACAAATAAAATAGCCAAAACACCTATAGAGGCAAATAAAACAAAATAAAATGCAAAAAAAAAAAAAATATCTACTTACCGATCTTTGCATCTCGGAAGTATTTTTCCACAGGGTAATCTTTGGTGTAGCCTACTCCCCCCATCCACTCGACACATTTACTCGTTATTTGTCCTGCAATCTACCAAAAGCAGGCACAAATCACACACTGAAACCACTTAATGTATACATGATTTTCAGCAACATGGATTCACTGTTAGTGGTGTTGGAAGGACTGAAGTTATTTTATAAACTAGCATTGTCTCTTCCATCCCATTCTCATACCATTTCTGTAAAACATTCTATTAATTCACAAAATCCCCATTTTCTTAAGAAATTAGATCATGGTTCACATGAATCTGCTTGCTGAGAGATATCATTTATTCACGAAATGTTTATTGAGAGCCTCCTTTGTATCACAAACTCTGCCAGTCACTGAGTATACAATACAATGGTGGGGGCGGACAGTCACTGCCCTGTGGGGCCCAGTGGAACCAACCAGCACAGGAACTGATGAACTGCCTGGGGCAAAACAGCTTGCTAGGAAGCTGAGGCGGTGACAACGGCAGAATCGTGAAGGAAATTATGGTGTAGCTGAGACCTAAAGGACGAGCTACGGGATATTTCAAGCTGAGGACCAACATGTGGAAGGGCTCTAAGGGGAGAATGAACTCTTCAACTTCCAGCCCCTGAGACAGCCAGTGGGCTGGGATGGGGTAAGATATGAAAAGAGAATGGAAGGGCGAGAGATCCTGCAGAATGGCCCCTCAAGGATGTCCACATCCTAGCCCTCAGAGCTGTGAATATGCTGCCTTCCATGGCAATAGGGACTCTGCAGATGTGGGTAAGGATGTGAGATGGGGAGATTACTCTGGATTATCTGGGTGGCTATAATAAAATCACAGGAGTCCTTGTAAGGAAAAGGAGGAGGCAGGAGAGTTAGTCATGGAAGGTGATGGGACCACAGAGACAGGAAGCAGAGTCTGAGAGAGATCTGAATGTGCCACATTGATGGCTTTGAAGATGGAGGAAGGGGCTAAGAGTCAAGGAATGTGAGCAGCCCCTAGAAGCTGGAAACAAATGTCACCCAGAACCGCAGAAAGGCAGCCCCCCCACCCCGACGCCTTTGCTGTATTCCAGTGAGACCCAATTCAGATTTCTGCCCTCCAGAAGTGAGAGAAAATAGAATTGCATTGTTTTAGGTCACTGACTTTATGGTAATTTGTTACAGCAGCAATTGGAATCTAATATGGATAGAGTTCCATTTGTTGTGAGAAGCCACTGAAGAGCAACTAGGTGACTGCAGTACAGAGCTGGCAATGGGGAGGGAGGCAAATACACCATTGAGGAAATCTTTTGGGGGTAGAATACACAGGAAATGATGCCGGATTCAGGTGGGGGATGAGGGAAAGCAGGGTGTCAAGATGACACTCAGGTTTTGACGGTGAAGCAGAAAAGTTGGACATGTTAGTCTGGAATTCAGAAAGAAGTTGAGGCAGGAGATTTAAATTTACAGGCTGGAGAGGTTAAATGAGAATTTAAAGCCATGGAATGAATATGATTCCACTGAGGCTGGGAAACAGCTGCCCAATGATTTGGCTAAATTCTCTAGGCACAGTCTAATGTGTTAGCTATAGAAAGCTGACGTGTGAGCAGAAAGTTTTAGAAACATAGACAATCTTTTCTTGGCGTTTTAAATCTGATTTGTTCATATGATGAACCTATCATCTTCCACGGCATTCACTTTGCTAGAACTTGAAACCATGGGCATGACACCCATGGTTCTCACAAAACATTAAGACCCCACAGAATTAAACTGCTTTTCTGTAGCAGTTTTGCTTTTCTATTATAAGAAATAAAAGTCCATGTTATCTTAACCTGAAAAACAACCAAAGTACACTTAACATTCCCAAGAGAAAAGGTTAATAATTATATATCTGAAAAAAAGGGAGGCTGAACTACTTTTTTTTTTTTTTTTACCTCTGATGCATAGTATTTGGCCATTGATGCTTCTTTTATGAATGGGCTTCCAGCTTCTACAAGCCTAGCAGCGTTGTATGTTAGTAATCTTGCAGCTTCCAGCTGGGTGGCCACGTGAGCCACTTGGTGTTGGAGGCCCTGTAACAGTGAGGCCCAAGTTAGAGAATTATGATTTCAAAAAAGCACCTCAACCGCAAAGTCCTGCCTAGATACACACTGACAGATTCCAAGCATACCCTAAAGGAAATTCAAATTCACATCTCTTAAATACTTTAAAATTTGTAATCTAAAATGAAATATGATACTGTAAGTATGGTTAAATCCTCTTTTCCTAGAAAAACTTCAAAGTTCACGTTACTCTTCATGATCGCCAAGATTTAAATAGTAAAGTATCACAAAGTTAGGTTTAAAAACTTAACTGTTATATTTAATCATTATTTCAACTCTTTTTTGACAGAAATTTAGGTTAAATGAAATCCTAGCACAGCAAAACTTCGAATATATTCTTTATTTGCTTGAATTAAGAAAATTTTCATTTTGTATATGGCTTCCAGGCATTAAAAGATGTTAGCTACAAAGCAATGAAAAATATTTGAAGCGCCAATTACTACCACCTGGAAATTTTAGAGGGTGATTAGGTCCACACTAAATGTTTGTCAATGAAAGAAACAACAGTTAACTTAGTGAGCCAGAATACAAACATTAACATTTATAAATAATTTCCTGGAAATAACAGGCACAGATGTTTATTACAAACTAAAATGTTTCTCATGCCTAACCTATCCATCCACCCAGATAGTTATTGGGCACCTCTGAGATTGCCCTGAGCGACGGAGGCAGCACGCTGAACATTACAGCCAGATTTCCTTGTTCTCATGATTTATAATATATAGTCCAGCAGGGAGAAGAGACAAATTAAATAATTACAATAATATGTGATGAATATTAAGACAGTGAACCTTGATTAAGGCAATCACACACAAACCCCAGGAATGGCCTTTTCTAAACAAAAGGGAGGGACAAGTTGGAGTAAAACAGCATTGTTTGTTAATACCCTACAGATTCGCCGGGCGTGGTGGCTCAAGCCTGTAATCCCAGCACTTTGGGAGGCTGAGGCGGGTGGATCACGAGGTCAAGAGATCGAGACCATCCTGGTCAACATGGTGAAACCCCATCTCTACTAAAAATACAAAAATTAGCTGGGCATGGTGGTGCGTGCCTGTAATCCCAGCTACTCAGGAGGCTGAGGCAGGAGAATTGCCTGAACCCAGGAGGCGGAGGTTGTGGTGAGCCGAGATCATGCCATTGCACTCCAGCCTGGGTAACAAGAGCGAAACTCCGTCTCAAAAAAAAAAAAAAAAAATACCCTACAGATTCTTCTTTTTCTCTTTCTGAAATATGTGATACACACAACAATTTTGTATGTACAAAAAAAGACGATGCTCCATCTATGTAGGCTATGAAGCATAATAGTAAGTTGAACACCCATAAACCTATGTGCAGAGTTAATATCTTCTCCTCTGTGATTTATCTTTTCACTTTATGGCATCTTTCAAGGAAAAAAACTTATCAGTCTTATCTTTAGGACTAGTCCTTTTCGTGACTGTTTACAAGAACCTTTCCTACCATGAGGTTATAAAGATATTCTCTGTTTTGTCCTAAAATCTTTAAAGTTTTGCTTTTAACATTATGTCTTTATATCTGACATCTATTTTCTGTGTATGATGTGAGGTAGGAATACAGTTTCATTATTTTTTCGTATAGAAAGAATATTCCCACTCAGTGATCTGTAATGTCATCTCTATCATACATCAAATCTGCATACATGCATGGGTCTATTACTGGCTTTTCTGTTTTGTTCCATCAGTGAATTTGTGTGTTTCTATACCAGTATCACTGTTCTAGAAATTTGACTCTTTATATGGAACTCAGGATTCTGATTATTTTTGCAAAATGCACTCAGTTCAATGAAACTTACAGTCACTATCCATGCTGTCTATTCCATTTGCCACCTGAAGTACTATGAGAGGCAGGAAAGTGACTGAGGCATGCCTACTGTTCTGTAAGAACTCACCATTGCTGAATACTTGTTCCCTAACTTCATTGTGAACACAAGGCCTGGCGTGGAGAACTTGCTAAATAAATCTATACTAAATAAACAATTGAAACTAATAAGGATGAATCGGCTGGTCTTTACCCTCAAGGGCCATGTGGTCTTGAGGTCAGAAAGATATGAACAAATGCATGCAAAGCAAACATGAGATAATATAGTTAGAAAAAAAACTCTGCTAACTTTAATCAAAGCATTATACAGCTAATAATGTTGATTTTTAAGATCAAAATTTCTTCTCCTTGATGTGCTTATTTCATATAGCATGTCTCTATCAGAACATCGCATGTACCCCATAAATGTTTGTGGTTCCCTGTGTACTCACAAAATTTAAAAAATAAAAATAAAAAAATCTAAGTGTTCTTTTAACCACCCATAATAGGCATCTTTAAAGATGTCATTATGATTATGCCTGCTAGTATACCTGACCCCTTCAATCTATCTATATGCACAAGAACATAGTTTCCTGTGCATAAAGAAGATCAAAAGCCTCCCTTCAAAACAACCTTTACATTCTGTCTCTTTCACTGCAATCTTTGTGGTAGCTGGCTCTGAGAAAGTACTCTAGTATAATGAAAGTTCAACTAGAAGCCAAGACAAAAATAACCTCTACTTTTGGCACCATATTAGCTGCACAGCCTTGGGAACTCAGTCTCCATGTGCTTCAGGTTCCTAGGCATAAGGTGAGGATGACAGCATGAGCTGCAGTAGGCACCGGCCAGGCCTGCCATGCTCAGTCCTTCTCTTTCTTGAACTGACTGTGCATGTCCACAGCCTAGTATCTCTATACATGTGCAATCTGAGTGTGCTCATAGGATGCCTAGTCATTATTATAAACCTGAAGACAATGCAGCATAACAGAGCTGGATTGCACTTGGAGCCTAGAGCTGCTTAAGGGGAGGTTTTGCAATCATGTAAAGTAATTATTCTGGAATCTTACGTGACCTGCCTTCAGCTCGCCTAAAAGGTTTGGTAAGCTGCCACTCCGGACTGCCCTCACACTGGCAAGACCTCAACAAGGGCAAGAAGGATACCGTTGCCACCAAGCAATCTCCAGATTGCCTGGGGAGCTCTGAGAAGCTGCAGCACTGGACCAAACCAGCATTATCCAAGTGCTTGGCCTCATTTCAGTGCACCTCATTTCTATTTAATGCAGCAAACTGTATCTTCCGTGAGACATAGGTGTCAAAAGTGCAGTCCTATGAGGATTACCACATGGTTCTGGTTCAAACAGAAGTTTACTGAGCACTGTTATACCCATGCAATGTGTGAAACACTTTACACATACCTCATTTAAAACAGGTTAAGTAAGTAGTTATATCTTTATTTTATAGATGAGGCAGTTTAAGGCTAGAATGAGGTCACTTGCCTAAGGCCTAAAGCTAGTAAGTGAAAGAACCAGGATCTGAATCCAGGCAGACCCCCTACCCTGAGCTTCTGAAGCAGTGAGGAGCTCCATGGTGCTCACCAAGATACCCTGAATCACACTAGAGCTGGGCCTCAAGGGCTACTGCTCTGCCCTTGGACAAGATCAAGGCATTCACAAGTACACTCCCTGAGACTTATTCCTTCCTCTGTCACCCCTCTCCCATTAAAATCCCACTGAAGGGATTCCCTCCATGGCTTTCAACACAGCCCTTTATTAACAGGAAGCTGGAGTCCAGTGCAGCAGAAAGACCCTAATAATTATATACCTGAAAATCAAACAGTCTTTTGCCAAATTGTACCCTTTCTTTAATATATGGAATAGTGTAGTCAAAACATCCTTGTGCCAGTCCCAGCATCTGTTAAAAAAAAAAAAAAAAGATCAGAATTTCTTATTTTGTTACAAGTTTAATGATCCAAGTCGTAAATTCCTTCTAAACATAAATTGAATGGTTGGGGTAGGGGAAGAACTAGAGATCCCGAGGTGGTAAGGTGTGTGTTAATAACACATCTTCACCTACTGCATTTGTAGAACTGAACTTCCAATAATTGGGAGAAAGTTTTGAGTGATTTCATATGAATATGAGTATATTTAATTCTAGCAGAAATAAATCTCCTAGCAAGGCTGTGTTCACAAAACCAGACTACTTTTTAGGAATCTTCTTTAAGCTCTGATTCTCCAGGTATAAAATGAGCCATAGACGTTTTGCTCAGAACTGGCCTTGAAGACTATAGAGGAACTCCCTCCAGTTCTAGAAGTAAAATGCGGAAGGTCACTTCTTAATCTTCTACTTTCCTGTCTATTTTGTATATGAGTAGGATTAATAAGAGCTTCAGTGGAAAGGGCATTAGAACATAAGAGATCAGTGTTTCTTAACCCTAGCTGTACCATAGAATCATTTGGGGAACTTGATTAAAAAAAAAAATACTGATACCCAGGCCTAATGACTGAATCCAAATCTTGTGAGTACAGTGGGTAGAGAAGTGCGAGCCAACCCTCAACTTTGTAAAACTCTTTAGGTGACAATACACAGCTAGGGTTGAGAACAATGGATAGAAAGCATCTAGGAAAAATGCTAATTTACACACGTCAATTTATACAGGACGTGGTGACAATTTTAGCTGAACCATCTCATTGCCAACCAACCTTCATATCATATCTAAATGATCATTATGATCATTTATGAAGCTTAGAAATGGTTTCTAAATTTCAACATTAGATAGCCATTAAATCACTATCTAATTATGTCAAATTCTGGTTTTAGAAAATCATAGCTAAAGCTTTTGGGGGAAATGCCCAGCAAACTTATCAATATTTCATTGGTATTTATTCACCTTCTCTTTTAGTCTTTTATTTTGAACTCTCTAGAGAACAGAGTAATATGTTAAAAATTAAAGGCAGAAGAAAACCACAAACCCCAAATTCAAATGAGGCATCACTGCACTCTCAGCTGTAAGATAAGATGTCACTATACCCTTACAGCTAAAATTTCTATGTGAATAATACCCTATATCAACATGAAGACTGAAATGATCAGTTGTCCATCAAAATGGGCTTTTCTACCTCAGCAAAAGGTATACATTACAAACACTGAAAAACTGAATTCTCTCTGCCTGCAAGGTTTTGAGGACAGATGCCTTCAGTTCACTATGTTACACTCCATGTGCCTGTTCCTCTCAAACGCATCCACTGAGAGAGTAACTACCTGACCTTAACTTTTAATTAGGTTATTAGATAAGTTGGAGTAATTAGACTGAGGCCCAGTCTGTGTATTTTATTGCCAGAACATCTATATTATTTATATGTCTGAAAAAAATGAGATCTAGTATTGTAGTTTTTAATGCCATATCTAAGTTAAATCACAGAAAAACTTTTAAAAGAACTGATAAAACAACACTCTTTAGTGACATACTGTCTAGCATTGTAGGAAAACTGGACTAAGTTTTAATCTAAGAATGGTTAGCAATGTAACAGCAGCAGAAAAAATTCTAGAGTAATACTCTATTATTTATTTCAATAGCTAATATATATTTAACATCTTCAAAATTGAAAAGCTGTAAGTTATTGAGTTTTGTGTAATCACTGATTAAAAATATACTCTACAAAAATGATATCATCTATAGTAAAGCCAAAGACCTTATCCATTTTGTTAATCTGGAAAATAACTGATATCACTTAATGGAAAAATGCGATCTGCATTATAAAAGGCAAATTTGGTCAAAAAAATTTGAATAGTTCTCATTGTATATCCCTACTTAATTGTGGCTATTTCATTTCGTGTACCACCAAAAATATTGCCCAGTTTTCACATGCAAAACACTAAGCAACAAATCTTTTATTAACTATAGATAAGAGATCCTTACTACAAAGTGGAATGAATATTATTTATTCTTAATGTAAAAAATCCTTTCCAGAATGAATTTCATGATTTGGAAAGTTGATTTTTTTAAAAATGTCATATTTAATTTATAATACATTTTTAAAGTTATTGGTTCAGGTATTAGATAGTACTTTAATGTTCTCAAAGCAGAAACACTGTTATCACCAAGCCATTGTTTGATTCTCTGGACACTTACATAATTGACCAAAAGGGAATTTGAAAGAAATAATCAGAAGCCATCCTGTCCCTCATCTAAGGGAATGGTGCCATCTTGTGTCCACAAGCTTCCTAATATTCACTGGGCTCACTGCATTTTTTTTCTTTTCACATTTTAATTGATTCACATCATGGAAGAGTTTAAACTTGACTTACCTGTGCAGCAATTCCTATCCTACCTTCATTCAGACCCCCTATGGCATACTTATAGCCATGTCCAATTTGTCCCAAGACATTGGTTTCTGGAACCTGAAAATACAAATGTGCACTTATTTCTCAGTTTCATTTTGCATGGTTCATTTTGATTATATATTTTTAAGTGTGTATAGACTCTCAATTCATGTGCTAGCCCTCTCGCAGTACTTGCTGGCATCTGTGTCTCTCTCTACACTTTTTTTTCCACAACTCTCTGAGGAAAAGGACTCAAGTCCATGCTGTTCATGATTGCCTCCTCCAGAGCCCTGCATAGGTGATTGAATGGATGAGTGAATCTAGAGTAAGGGAATCTCATAGAAGTCATCAATAACATAAATTAATACTTTTCCCTCCAATTCTTATCTGTAGGCTACAGTGTGAGATAACATATTAGGAACTACAAAAATATGCAAATACTTGTAAAAACAAGTGTAGTAAGCCTTTCGGCTGTTGAGACCATTCATCCTCATAAAAATCAACTGTGGGGTATATATGTGTGTATATGTGTGTACACATGTGTATGCTCAAGAAAGAAAGAGGAAGACAGAAGAAACAGACTAAAATGCTTATTCATAGTTTAAAAAAATTAAGAATTAGGAATAATAAAAAACTATCCTTAGTTTTATAATATTGGAAGTTGGGGGAGAGAGTAGGGAGAATGGAGAAAGAAAAGGGAAAGTAGGGATGAGGAAAACAGCTGGGGTGAGGTAGTGAGGCCCAAATGACATCTGTAAAGACATCCTCCCCTTTGCTCCCCACAGCCGTGCAATAAAAGATCAAGCTCTGTGACGAGTGACGGAAAACCCACCACCACCTGCCCCACCTAGGGAGAGTTCTGCAGCACCAGCACTAGCATCCGTGATCTTCTGCCAGTCACGTTTAACAGCCTGGCTGTTTCCGCTCACTGAGCAACACCCCCATCTTGTGGCCTTTGGTGCACTGACACCAGACTTCCTCCTCTGCAGCCCTGTTTGGTTCACAAGTCTCAAGCTTATTAAGTATACATGGTCAGAAGTACCTAAGTTATAAAACATAAATGGGACAAATTCTTGACACTTGCTCCCCAGGACAGCTTCTGGGCAGAAAGGTTTCCGCTTTTGTGAGAAGTACATTTATTTGATCAGGACTAAAGAGCACTGTTCAGGGTTTTACAAAATGCTCTCCCATGTGTGCTTACGGCCACTTAATATTTTGACACCTGTCTTGCACACCTCCTGTAGTTTCATGCAAGGCTTATTTCACATCAGTCTTTTACTGATTGGTCTAAGATACCCACCTTGACATTTTCGAATGTTAATGGGCAGGTGGAAGAAGCTCTGAGCCCCAATTTGTTTTCGGGTTTTCCTATATGAAGGCCTGGAGTATCACGATCTACTAAGAAGCAAGTAATTCCCTTATATCCCTAAAAAGAAGATTTAAAATGCTGTTACCACTTGGATTTATAAAATGCCTTGTTTCTAAAGAGTTCAAGTAAAAAGAAAACAAAAAATGGACTTTAATAATAACTACTAACAGACTCAGAATTGCAACATGGGCATTATGAAATGAGAGTAATTAGAGGACACTAGATCCAAACTATAGAACCTTACCATTTCTTTCACTTTTTCAGAAACCATTATAAATATTAAAATTATTATTACACAATTATATGATCACGAGAATGCCATGTTCTTCATTTAATTTTGCTATTTAAAGTTTTAAGCCAGGTATGGTGGCTCATGCCTGTAATCCCAGCACTTTGGGAGGCCAAGGCAGGTGGATTACCTGAGGTCAGGGGTTCAAGACCAGCCTGGCCAACATGGTGAACCGCCGTCTCTACTAAAAATACAAAAATTAGCTGGGTGTGGTGGCGGGCACCTGTAATCCCAGCTACTTGGGAGACTGAGGCAGGAGAATCGCTTAAACCTAGGAGGCGGAGGTTGCAGTGAGCCGAGATCGCGCCATTGCACTCCAGCCTGGGCAACTAGAGTGAAACTCCATCTTGGAAAAAAAAAAGTTTTAACAATTTAATTCAATTGTTACATTAGTGAAAATACTGTATTTACTGGTGAAAAAAATATATTTATTATTTTGCTATATGTCTATTTTCCAAAGGAAATGTCCATTTTCCAAGTAAGAATAAAATATTCTTAAAAATAAATGTACTAAATAGATACTTAAATTCTTCATTACTAAACAGAAAATTGGAAATTCAACAAAATTAAAGATTAGGGCCAAGTGCAGTGGTTCACGCCTATGATCCTAGCACCTTGGGAGGCTGAGGTGAGCAGATCACCTAACATCAGGAGTTCAAGACCAGCCTGGCAAATGTGGTGAAACCCTGTTTCTACAAAAATGCAAAAATTAGCTTGGCATGGTGGTGTGCATCTATAGTCTCAGCTACTTGGGAGGTTGAGGCAGGAGAATTGCTTAAACTCAGGAGGTGGAGGTTGCAGTGAGGTGAGATCGCGCCACTACACTCTGGCCTGGGAGACAGAGCGAGACTCCATATCAAAAAAAAAAAAAAAAAAAGATTATTTTTCTATATAATACATTAGGAGATAAGTAATAATTGGTTCTCCACAAACAGTCATACCTCCATCTCTGTGGGGGAGTAGTTCCAGGACCCAACCCCAACCATGGATACCAAAATCTGACAGTGCTCAAGTACCTTACATAAAATGATGTAATATTTGCATATAACCTATGCATATGCTCCTGTAGATGCTCAGTCATCTCTAGATTATTTGATACCTAATATAATGCATACACATCACTTTATGCAGGTGGATTCAACATGGTACTAGGCTCAAAGCAAATTCAAATTTTACTTTTTGGAACTTTGTAGAATTTTTTTTTTCAACCAAATATTTTCAATCCAGAGTTGGTTGAATCCGTGGGTATGGTGGGCTAACTCTAATAATTGTGTCAACAATATTTATTTTAGGAGATTAATATGTAAAGTGAAAAAAATGCCACCTCAAATCTGACATTTTCAGTACTAAGAAGAGTAGAGAATTTAAGATGAAGTCCTAAAAAGGAAATAGAAGGAGGAAAAGATAAGGAAAGATAAAAGAAGTGGGAAAAAAGAAATAAATTTCATTTTCAAACTTACAATGGTAAGGTCTACATTCGCCATCACCAGAAAGAGCCCTGCATACTCAGCATTGCTGATCCACAACTTTGACCCATTGAGGACATAATAATTGCCCTTTTTATCAGCTCTGGTCTTCAAAGCAAATGAGTCACTACCTGCTCCAGCCTCCGAAAGGCAGAAACTTCCTAACTACATATGGGAGAAAAAAATGTCCAAATTAATAACTGTATTCATACTCTGCATAACAAATACGGCAAAATGGACATTTATAAATCAAATCTCTAGCTGCTTTTTAAAAAGCCTATGTTTATGAAAATAGTAATGGTGTTTTGAAAATATTATTTTCCAAAAACATATGAGCACATACTAATTAAAATTGATTTTAATAATTATTGTAGAAAGATATCACAATGTAAATGAAACCATCAACAAAGGTATTAGCAAATACAATTGGGACAAAAAGAAACGATTTTATTATCTGATGATTATTTTCTAAATTTCCAAGTGGCAAATAAGAGGCAGAGTGCACTTTTTCAGTAGCATTAATTTACTGAGCATTGCTTCAATTAACGATAATGCATTGTAGTCTTGGATAGTAAAGTCAACATTGAAGCTACTTTTTTCCTGAAAATATTGTAAACTTACTAAAGATTAGATCCATTAGATCAACAATTCATCTCAACTCACTTTTTCTGTAGTGAGCTGAGGCAAATAGGTGGCCTTTTGTTCTTCTGTTCCAAATTTTCTAATCAGTGTGTTAATTAGTGTGTTCTGGATCTCACAAAGGATAGCCACAGATGCATCCACTTTGGCTAACTCCTCTATCACGAGCACAGTGGAAAAAAATGAAGCTCCTGTACCTCCATATTTCGGGTCAGTGTCAATACCCATCAACTAAAGAAAAAACAAGGCAACATAGATTAAGAAACCTATTTTTATACAGGGAAATTTCTTGCAAGAACAAGTTAAAAAATAAAATGTAACCATATTTCTTCTTTTTTTTTTTTTTTGACACAGAGTCTTGCTCCATTTCCTAGGCTGGAGTACAATGGCACGATCTCAGCTCACTGCAACCTCTGCCTCCTGGGTTCAAGCAATTCTCCTGCCTCAGCCTCCCAAGTACCTGGGATTACAGGCGCCCACCACCATACCTGGCTAATTTTTTGTTTGTTTTTGGTATTTTTAGTAGAGACAGGTTTCACTTTGTTGCCCAGCCTGGTCTCAAACCCTTGACATCAGGTGATCCACTCACATTGGCCTCCCAAAGTGCTGGGATTACAGGTGTGAGCCACCGTGCTCAGCAACCATATTTATTCTTCATTTAAAAATTTCGTATGTATCCTTTATTTTAATTTGGTGTGGCAATTTTGCCATCGGTAACTAAAAAATCTGTATCAGAAACTATATATTTGAAAAGCATGAAGTTACATGCTATCATTTGCTTCCTTTTGGGATTCAAAAAGCCCTTTGAAGGGTAGCTGAATGGAAAGAGAAAATATCTTATATAAATAGATAACCTTCCTTGCTAAGAACTGTTGTTGCCTACTTAAAGAAGGTAGGTGGGATTTTGGTTTTTCAACATGCCCTACCTGCCTTATGCTGATTTCAATGTAATAAGGAAAGAAGAAAATAACCTACTCCTCAACAGTAATGTCTACAGTTTCATTTGGCAAAATTTCTTCTAGTCAGGCTCCTTCACCTTGACTTTTTCAGCCAAGTTAATAATTGAATGACTATTCCTTTTAAGCCACAGTCACAAGTTCAGGATGGTTAGCAGAGAACATGCAGTGGTGTTTGCTAGAGCCACACTAGCCAAGGCATCGGTGCCTGGTAAACATGACCAGTGCCAGCCAAGCTTTCCAACAACCTTGTTCCATCACTACTGAAACTCACATATACTCTCAGTTTCACAAAGGGCATGTGTGCATGTGTAATTCAAAACCCACAGCTGTTAGTAGAAGGATAATGCTCTTAGTCTCTCTCTAGACATTCCTGGAGTCACACTATGCTGCAGTTAGGGTTGTTGCTATTACATTTTGGGTTACAACAGGAAAACAGAACAGAAATTGGGGTGACTGAATGGTGAAAAAGCCCAGAAACAAGGAAGATCTGAAGGATCTGGGTTTGCCTGAGGACCGAGGAGGGCACACTGGCTACCTCATTACAAGGTGTTTAACAGATGTCAGAGACATTGCTTCTCTAAAAAAAAGTCACTAATCTCTCCCAAAGTGGGAATACTGTTTTTGCAAGCCATTATGACTGAAGAGCCAGGGCAATGGGAGTGCGGAGGCAGGTGATGCTGCATCTGCGTAGGAGTGGTCTGTGGAGATGAGTAGCAGGGTGCAGGGACCGCATCACTCTGCAGACAGCCCCGCTGCAGGAACGAGCACTGCAGGGGAGATCTCACACGGTGAAACTGAGACTGCTCCCAGAAGCCTGGAGAGTCTGCAAGCAATAAAAATAAAACCTGGCTGAGGAATGGACTCACAGAATCCATCTGTTCACATCGGCCGCCTGTTTGACCACTACAGCTCCACATAAGATTCCATTTTCCCAAGAGTTTGACTGCTAAAAGAAAGATGGAAGAATCACTACTCCACACAGTATTAAAAAAGCTGGTTGCTTTAAAACAGAAAGAAAGAAAACTATCTAGCTAAGTGGCAATGGTTATTTTTCAAACGGGATGGCAGACAAGATTTAGGTCAATGGCTCTGAATAGCAGCCACTTGTTCTGGGACATCTTTAGTATTAAAAATAAAAAAATAAATATTTCATACCTCTGGAGAAGTGAGAAATGATGAGTGCGGTGATTTTTAAAATGTTCTTCTAGAAGCCTCTATGCTAATAGCCTCTCCCCCTACTCACAGTGACAGCAGTTTTACTTGTATCTATTTCATATGGTGTACTTCCATTAAAGAGCTGTGTGACTTGGAAAGATGGGAATCTGTTGCCTGGTTAACGTGGAATTCATGTATCACCTCTGCTTCTAAGGTCATCACTTATATAGGGATTCAGGTAGAATATAAACTACACTATGAAGTTTTACTATCTAAAGTAGGGTTTCTTCACAGTGGCATTGGGTTGGATAATTCTTTGTTGTGGCACTTGTCCTGTGCACTGTGGGACGTTAAGCAACATCCCGTGTCTCTGTCCTACTTGATGCCAGTAGCATGCCTCAGCTGTGGCAGCCAAACATGTCTCTAGACAATGCCCAATGTCTCCTAAAGGGCAAAACTGCCCCCAGTTGAGAACCACTGGTCTAAAGATACAAAGAAGTCATCTTACTTCCAAACCTTTCCTTAACATGCACAGTATTTCTAATTTAAAATGTTAATTCCATTTTTAAAAACTTTTAAGTACATAAACATTAAGAAGGATTTCAATCGAAAAAAGAACACAGATAATTTTGACTGGGAAATGAAGGCTTCATTATGCTATCATTACCATCCCTCAATTTTAAAATATGCATATATTTTAACACTAAGATGTTTTTATAAAAGCTTGAAATGGAAAGAATTATGAAATATACCCCTTGTTGAAATAATCCTTGTATTACTGATTTCTCCATTTTTGAATTTTCATCCATGGTTGAAACCAAAGGTGCAAGTTGTTCTTGAGCAAATTTTTTAACTGCAGGAAAAAAGAATTACTGATAAGTGTGTGTTCAAGTGACAGCCACATTAATAAAGATGATAATAGCTCCGGGTTTGCTGACAACATTTTACATTTTAACTAATAAGTTAAAATATACACAGGTACCCTTCTTATACTTTTAAAATAGAATTTATGAAGTCTTCTTTTTAACATAGAAAGGTGTAGTTCCCCATATCCCTTTGTAACTCTTGATGACATTACAAAGTAAATGATGTATGTAGTTGGTGCAAAAACACAAACAATAAAGAAAGCGCAAAATGAAAAATGAAAGCCATGCTCTGCTCTACCCAAAGGGAATTAATTTTAAATTTATTATGCATTCTTTCTGAAAACTATTCTTTGAAAATCATCTATACTTACCTGTACACACACACACACACACATTTATACAAAGGAATCATAAGATACATATTCGTGTGTGCCTTGTTTTCCCCCATCTATATCTTGATGATCTTTCTATGTCAGCATATCCCATCTAACCTGGTCCTTTTAATAACTGCGTGGTCATATGGAACAGGGTTTCTCCACCCTGGCACTGTTGACATTTTGGAGCCGGTGGCTCTTTGTTGTGGGGCCAACCTGTGCGCCACAGGATGTTGGGCAGCATCCCTGGCTGCTACCCCACTAGCTGGCAGGAGCATCTCCTATTTCTAAGTTGTGGCAATCAAAAATGTCTCTAAATATTGCTAAATGTCCCCTGGTGGCAAACTTGCCCCAGTTGAAAACCACTGTCTCATTTTTTTAACGTTTTAAGACTTAGATGCATCTAGAATTCATTTTGATGAAAATACCTTCTTAAGTTTACTACCAACATAATACCAAGTTGGTAGAGAAGGCAACCGGGCTAAACTGACAGTTCAGTGCAGGCCAGCTGGCTTGCTTCGTTTCTGCACAAGCGACTCCCTCTGTGTAGAATCTCTTCCTTCCCCTTGCCCAGCTGGCCAACTGCACTTTGTCCTCAAGCTCCACACTCTCTGGGAAGCCTTTCCTGACTGTTTCCTTAGCCCACTTCTGCCATGCCTAGCAAATTGTAGGTGCCTCTGCTTTGCTCCCCAAACACCTCCATGACATGTACTGTGTTATTCTGAAACTATTTCCTTTATTTGACTGTCTTTGCCACTAGACTATGAGTTCCTTAAAAGCAGTGATTGTTTTCTTGCCCATCTTTGTTGCTTCTGTGCTTAGGCTAGGTGGGTACTAAAGAAATAAATACGAGTGACTAAAGACAGAGAACAAGATACTCTAAGCAAATTCTTTGATTTATGTAAACTGTTTGACCATTCACCCTGTTTTTCCTTACACATACCAAACTCACTTCCCTGAGACCATACCTAAAAGATGAGGGAGCAAAGGAAAAGAAATTTACTACCCGGGCGCAGTGGCTCACGCCTATAATACCAGCACTTTGGGAGGCCGAGGTTGGTGCATCACCTGAGATCAGAAGTTCGAGACCAGCCTGGCAAACATGGTGAAACCCCATCTCTACTAAAAATACAAAATTAGCCAAGCGTGGTGGTGTGTGCCTCCAAATACTTGGGAGGCTGAGGCAGGAGAATTGCTTGAACCGGGGAGGCAGAGGTTGCAGTAAGCCAAGATCATGCCACTGCACTCCAGCCTGGCAAAAAGAGCAAACCTCCATCTCAAAGAAAGAAAAAAAAGAAAGAGAAAAGAAACTTACTTATTACGACAGACATAATTCTAAGACAGCACCAAGATTCCCAGCCACTGGTGTATATATGTACTCTCTCAGTTATTCGGTCAAACATGAATCTAAGTGCTGCCGTGAAGGGATTTTACAGGTACAATTAGGCTCCCAAATCAGCCGACCTTAAAACAGGGAGATGACAGTTTGTGGGCATGACCTAATCAGGTGAGCCCTTAAAAAAAGATAGGGCTCTTTCCGGTGAAACAGGTTTTAAGAATGAGAGAGATTTGATGCTGGGAGGGAGAGCTACTGGTTTTGAAGATGGAGGGAGCCACAAGGCAAGGAATACAGAGGCCTCCAGGAGTTGGGGACAACCTCTGCCGGGCAAAAGGACCTCAGGCTTGCAATTGCGAGGAACTGCATACTGACACAACTATGGGAGCTTGGAAGGACCCTGAGCTCTGAATAAAAACTAAGCCCAACTGACACACTGATGTTGGCCTTCTGAGACCCTGAGCCTGGACTTGCTCCAGCTGGACTTCTCACTCACAGAACTGTGAGCCACTACACAGGTGTTGTTTTAACCTGTTAAGTTTGTAGTGATGCAACACCCAGCAATAGAAAACAAATACACCTATCATCCATATTCTCCAAGAACAATATTCTGATGTTCTGCTACAGATTTTAAAATATATCATAATTTTACACCTACATCTATTCCTATAAATAAATGAATGCAAACTGCTTTAAGGTTTAGTGGCATATAACTTCTGCTTCTTCATTCAGGCTCCCTGTTTCAACCACAGGCATAGATAAAGGTAAAATTTAAATTCCACAGAAAGTATGAAAACCCACTATCTAAAGAAAAGTGGAACAGATATGTACTTCTAACTCTGCAAGGCTATATAAGAAACTGGTAACAAGGTGGTAAGAACTGGGGAACTAGAGAACAGGGTGAGAGAGTCTTCACCTTCAACTATAAAGGCTTTTATTCTGTTGTTTTAATCTTGGATATGCATTGCTTTTCTTCAAAAAGAATTTATGTCAAAAAACTACATTCACAAATTTAGAGGAACATATCTTTCAAACAAGTCGTATGTGACTTCATATTGTAGATCCAATTCATGACCAGAGGAATAATAAGGTGACGTTTTTCCAGCTATTCAGGAGGCTGAAGCAGGAGGATAGCTTGAGCCCAGAGGTGAGGCTGCAGTGAGCCATGATTGTGCCACTATGTTCCAGCCTAGCTGACAGAGTGAGATCCTGTCTGGGGGAAAAAAAGGTTATGCTGATAAATTTACTTACCCGAACTCTTTATCATCATTTCTTCATCTGTAAATGTTTGCAATGGAACAAAGGGCACTCCATTATTTGTTATATTGAGTACAGCTTCTGACCCGGAAGATTTTGGGACATGAGGAGGAATCTTCCAAGAAGACAAGCAAGTTGGGAAATTTCTTCTTAACTGTAGGAACAGCCCCCATTAATAGGGGGAACATATACACACACCAAAGACAGGTACTTGAATGTCATTTTCTTTGAGAATAACTTTATAATGTTATTTTGAGAATAGCTTTATAACCCATTCTTATATTTCATGTCACCAAAATAAGGAAACTTAACCTAGTGCATTTTAAAATTCAGTCTTCTAAACATAACACAAACTAGTTTGTTAACATGATGTAATACCTTCTTTATCCAGCAATGCGCTGCTTTAAATAAGTGAATTTCCCAGATAATTAACTTTTATCAATCAAGGAGACAGAACCTTCTCGACAGAATTCATCCTCCAATGTATTTCACATTTCACTGACATTTTACATAGGGAAACTGGAACTGTAACACCACTGATGTCTAAGACTGACCATTCTCAAGACTGTTCTCTTGTGAGGGCACAGAGCTACCTGCCCTGCCCTGAGTGGGCCCAGGCAGCTGGGCTTTTGTAATTTCCAAGGCTAATTTTTTTTTTTTCAGCATCTTGCAGGCAGCATAAAGGTTAAGAAAATAGGCTCTTAAGTCTGAAAGAACTAGTTTCAGATCCTAGCTTCTGATATTTAAATTATGTGATCTCGGGCAAGTGATTTTTAACCTCTCAGTTAAAACCTCTCAGAGTCTTAGTTTCCTTACTTGTAAAATGCAAGTACCAACCTCTTGGAGTTTTGTGAGGATTAGTAAGACCATCCATAAAAGGGCTTAGCATATAGTAAGAGCCAACTAGCCTTCTCCACAAAATGCTTATGAAACTTACCAATTACATTTCAAAAGCTATAATACTTTGCCCACATTTCTCATTTCTAAGGGAGGTTATTTACTTCACTAAACCCATGACAGAATTCTGTGTGTCTGTTAGTTAATATATTACCTTTGTACCTAAGTTCATCTATAAAAGAAAGCTCACTACTGAGAAATTTAAAAGCCAGTAGATCTGGTTTTTAAATTTCTATTAAAAATTATTATTCTATTCTATTTTAAATTAATACCTATTTTTCCCACTGACACAACTATGAGCCCCTTGGTTGCAATATTGCCACTGACAAAGTATAGGACCGTTCAAAACATAGCAGTGATTTTATATTCACAGACACGATAACAGAGACAATTGTACTTTAAAAGGTAAGAAATGGTATACGATCACAGGGCAAGATTATTGAAGATGTTCTTCATAAAATACAGTGACTATATGTTAAGTGAATGGAATCCATTTTTAACCAAAGCATTGAGAGATATTACCTATCAGTTTTTGGCAGAAAAAAAATTTCCATTTATTAATAGTATGACAGTCTTTAATAAAGGAGACTTTTCTTTTCCTTGCCTTTGACGGCACAGCCTGATGTTTTGATGCTGATTTTCTAATGTCCCCTGCCCCTCAGTGTTGACCTCAGCCTTTGCAGCTTTGGTGTCCACTCCATCAAAATGATTTTCCACAGTTATAACCCATTGCACCACATCATCACATTTTTTTGTACAGAACAGCAATTGCTACTTGAATGGAATAATGGTTATTTATGCCTTGCCAAATACTTTCCAGAGCTTGAGTCTGATCTGTTTCTTACTCAACTGACCAGAGTTCTGTTGCACTTAGAAGCGCTGATGATCAAACCTGGGCCTCTGTGGACAGAACAATAAAGCCCATGAACTTGGATGGGGGTAAAATTACATCCTTATTTCATTAACCTCTAACTAAAAATACAGCATTTCCTTCTATTATTAATGCAGGCAACAAGTTACAATAGTCTTAGCAGTATCTGTGACTCTGTCATCAAAAGAAATTACAGATACTTTTATATCACATTGATTTGGTGCAAATATCTTGAAATATTATTTGTGATCTTCACTACTTCAAATTCACAGCAGTTATCAAAACTACTGCCAGATCTTATTTCATTAACAAATACACATAAGTATATCACAATTAAAAAGTTTTTTTTTTTTTTTTTTGAGACGGAGTTTCGCTCTTGTTACCCAGGCTGGAATGCAATGGCGCAATCTCGGCTCACCGCAACCTCCGCCTCCTGGGTTCAGGCAATTCTCCTGCCTCAGCCTCCTGAGTAGCTGGGACTACAGGCACGCGCCACCATGACCAGCTAATTTTTTGTATTAGTAGAGATGGGGTTTCACCATGTTGACCAGGATGGTCTCGATCTCTTGACCTCATGATCCACCCGCCTTGGCCTCCCAAAGTGCTGGGATTACAGGCTTGAGCCACCGCGCCCGGCCAAAAAGTATTTTTATATCTAGCATCTTTGGGGAAAAAAATATATTTTTATAACTGTTTTACAATTGATTTCCTTTGCAACCCTATATATCATATGCATTTTGGATCACTGAGAAAAGGTCTACAAACTTGACTACATTGTTGTTTACTCTTATTCAAGACACAAAGAAGGTTAAGAACTCCTGACCTGGAATGTTCTGGTAAAGGCTCTTTTGCTAAACTCGGTTAGCAAAAGAACTGAGTTAGTTCCCTTCCTCCATTATGCTCCAGCATAATGAACCATTGTTCTGAACATTCTTAAAGTGCTTCAAACCCAGCTTTCACAATATATGAAAGGCAAAGGAAGACATATCAGAGATGTTGTGCTGTCTCCTATGGAAGCTTCTCCCCAACTACTTGACCCTTAAGAGTTAGGAAAGGTTGTGGGGAGAAAGAAGAAATATTTTTTTCTTTTTTTTTTTGAGACAGAGTCTCGCTCTGTCACCCAAGCTGGAATGCAATGGTACGATCTTGGCTCACTGCAACCTTGGCCTTCCAGGTTCAAGTGATTCTCATGCCTCAGCCTCCTAAGTAGCTAAGATTACAGGTGTGCAACACCACACCCAGCTATTTTTTTTCTATTTTTAGTAGAGATGGGGGTTCATTGTGTTGGCCAGGGTGGTCTCGAACTTCTGACCTCAAGTGATCTGCCCACCTTAGCCTCCCAAAGTGCTAGGATTACTGGCATGAGCCACTGCACCCAGCTAGAAAAGAGAAATTCTTATACTCTGTGGGTTGAGTATATAAATCGCTGTTGCGATCACTTTGGACAATTAAGTGATAGTAAACATAAGGACAGATGCTATGGTTTGCATGTGTCCCCTTTAAAATTCAGATGTTGAAATTTAATGTCCTAGTATTGAGAGGTGGGGTCTTTAAGAGGTGATTAGGTCATAAGAGCTCCTCCTTGGGAATAACACTAAGGCCCTTATAAAAGAGGCCTCACACAGCATTGGACCAGGCCCTTCCGTTCTGCCGAGGAGGATGCATGAAGAAAGCCTTATCCAGACAACTGAACCTGCCTGTGTCTGGATCTTGGAGTTCCCATCCTCCAGAACTTTGAGAAATAAATTTCTTTTTTTTATAAGTACCCAATCTATGGTATTCTGTTATAGCAGCACAAAGTGAACTAAAATAACATATTTACACTAAGGCCCAGAAATTTTACTTCAGTTCAGATACACAAATAGACATGTGCAAAAGATGCAGTGATTGCTATAAAGGCAAAAATCTAATTATCTGTCAACAAAGCAATGCATAAATTGTAGTATATTGACACAACAGAATATCTTAGAGCAGTTAAAGCGAACTAGGGAGCTATGTGGATCAACATGGACAAATCTTGAAAATATAGTATAGAGTTAAAGATGCAATTTGCGAGAGGCTTTGTTCAGGATGACAGCATTTATGTATACGTTAAAACACCAAATGAGAGTATATATTCTTATGAGTATACAAAGATACAGTAAAAGTTTAAAAACACAAACAGGAAGCATACAGATGGTGGTTACATCTGAGGAGAGGGTGGAAGTGTGGGTTTTGTGTTGGCATTGTTTTATTTCTTTTTTTCTCCTCTCTCTTTTTTTTGAGACAGAATCTTGCTCAATCACCCAGGCTGTAGTGCAGTGGTGTGGTTTCAGCTCATTGCAAACTCTGCCTCCTGGGTTTAAGTGATTCTCATGCTTCAGCCTCCAAGTAGCTGTGACTACAGGCATGTGCCTCCATGTCCAGCTAATTTTTGTATTTTTAGTAGAAATGGGATTTTGTCATGTCAGCCAGGCTGGTTTCAAACTGCTGGGCTCAAGCAATCTACTCACCTTGGCTTCCCAAAGTGATGGGATTACAGGCATGAGCCACCATGCCTGGGCTGTTTTATTTCTTTAAAAAAATCTGTAGTATTGCTTCACTTGACTAACCTTTAAAACAAATCTGTAGCAAAGGTGGATTGTATGTATATAAGTACCAGTTATATTAGTTTTTGTACTTTTATGTAAATCAGAAATATTTAACAAGAAAAAACTTTAAGAAATTTTACATAGTTCTTTTCTTTCTCTTTTAGAAAGAGAGATGGGGTCTTGCTATATTGCCCAGGCTGACCTTGAACTCCTGGCCTCAAGTGATCCTCCCGGCTCAGTCTTTCAAGGTGCTGATATTACAGTTGTGAGCCATTATGCCCAGCAAAAAAAAATTTTTTTTTTTTTTGAGACGGAGTTTCGCTCTTGTTACCCAGGCTGGAGTGCAATGGCACGATCTCGTCTCACCGCAACCTCCGCCTCCTGGGTTTAGGCAATTCTCCTGCCTCAGCCTCCTGAGTAGCTGGGATTACAGGCACGTGCCACCATGCCCAGCTAATTTTTTGTATTTTTAGTAGAGACGGGGTTTCACCATGTTGACCAGGATGGTTTGATCTCTTGACCTCGTGATCCACCCGCCTCAGCCTCCCAAAGTGCTGGGATTACAGGCCCAGCAAAAATTTTAAGACTTAAAAGTATGTACAATTGTCTGAACCATGTATGCTTTGGCATTTCATTTTTATTTTATTTTTTTGAGATAGGGTCTTGCTCTGTCACCCAGGATGGAGTGTAGTAGCATCACCACGGCTCACTGAGGCCTCTACCTCCTGGACTCAAGTGATCCTCCCACTCTAGCCTTCTGACTAGCTATGACTTCAGGTGTGTGCCACCATGCCCAGCTAGTTTATTAACTTTCTGTAGAGACAGTGTCTTGCTTTGTTACCCAGGCTAGTTTCAAACTCTTGGCTTCAAGTGATCCTTCTGCCTTGGCCTCCCAAAGTGCTGGGATTATAGGCCTGAGCTACCATACCCAGCCTGTTTTCAAAGGGATTCAAAGTAGGCTTGCTTTTAAAAGCTAGAAGTAGGTTTTAGATAATGTGCTCAGTATGACACAGAAAAATTTTAAGGATAAGATCCTAACTGCTCAATGTTGTTACAATAATTAAACTAGTTTATTATGGTAACATTTACCAACTAATCTATTAGTGTCTGAGAAAGAATGTCCCTGAGATTTAAATCAGTGTGTAGCCTCACCAGACCAATCTGATTCAATTTTTATATAACAAAATGGTGAGTTGTTTTTCAGTTGCCATGGACCTCAGGTCACATAAAACTGGGCATACCCAGATGAATCAAGCATGTGGCCACAGAGGGAACCTAAGTGCTTGAACTGAGGAGTGAGGACTTAATTATCATAAGAAGTGGACAGGATCAAGGATCTAATCAGATGAGCTCTAGGGTCATACCTGTAAGGCCGGTTGCCTCGCCGGGAGCATGGATGCACACCCCGCCCCTTTTCTCTTTCCAAAAGCTCGGACATGCTCGGGCAGGCTCAAACAAGCTCGGGCATGCTCGGACATGCTCGGGCATGCTCAGGCATGTTCTCTTCTCCCCTTCCCACACAGCCTGGCTTTCAGACAAAGGCTTGTAACCCTACCCAATAGTAGTCCTGCTGTGCCCACACCCTGCTCTCCCACAACCAATCGAATGCCTCTACTCCCTATAAAAACCCATGTCTGAGAGGAGCCCATGCGACTTCTCAGGCCCGTCCTGTCGGACTGCAGAACCTCACCCAGGAGCCTGAATAAACCCTTCGCATTGGATCTTCGTGTGCTGGCCTCAGTTTCTTTGTCTGTTGGTCTTCTACGTAATACTATCTTTATTGTGCCTTCTAATTTTCAAATAGCTTTAACTCTGTCTCTCTTTATTCTCTTCCTCCTAACACTCATTGCTGCCTGAAAATTCCCTCAACCACCTCCTTCAGGAAAAGAATACCTCTGCCTGTAATAAGTGTAATACCTGTTCCTGTCCCTTCCTTGCCTCTAACTGCCCCACAAAAGCCAACTATGGGGAATCAGATGTCCCACTTAGACCCCAAGTCGCCATGATGCCTAATCCAAAATCTACCCAAACTAGGGCTTTCCATAAAAAAGAAAAAGCTGCTCTTCCTTTCTACCATAGCCCAGCCACAGTATCCTCTAGATAACCAGTCCAAGTGGCCTCCGGAAGGCACATTCGACTTCAATGTCCTGACAGACCTAGACAAATTTTGTGAAAAGAACAGTAAATGGTCAGAAATCCCTTACGTACGGGCTTTCTGGTATCTTCGTTCCTGCCCCACTCTCTGTTCCTCTTGCACCACTGCCCAGGTATTCCTAACCAAGGAAACCTCCTCTTCGCCCTTAGTTCCTCCACCCTCCTCCTCTTCCTTTTCCGATCCCAATGCGCCTGAGGAACTCTCCTTTCCGCTGGCCCGACCCAATAATCCTCCGCCTTATGACAGACTTCAACCCCCCTCAGCCCCTCCACCTCCTAACCCTCCATCTCCTAGTCCCAACCTGGCCTCTCCTGTTAGTGCTCATACCCACTCGCACTGTGCTCCTAACGATGAAACCTCCCTCCTTTGCCCCCTCTGTGAGGCGGCTGGAGCAGAGAGCATTGTCCGAGTGCACGTTCCCTTCTCCCTCTCCGATCCATCAGCCATTGAGAAACGTCTAGGGTCTTTCTCCACTAATCCTACTGGTTACACCAAAGAATTTCACTATCTTACTCAGGCATATGACCTAACCTGGCATGACACGTATGTAATCCTATCCTCCACCCTCACCCCAGATGAGTGTGACCGGGTCTTTACAGCAGCCCGAGCACACGCTGATCAGGTACACCTAACTGACAACCAGATGCCAGTAGGTGCAGCAGCGGTCCCCGAGGCCAACCCTAATTGGGATTATCAGGAAGGTCGAGGTGGCCGCTGCCACCAAGACCAAATGCTATAGTGCCTCCTAGTGGGCATGCAAAGCGCAGCACAGAAGGTAGTTAATTACGACAGGTTGAGGGAAATAACTCAGGGACCTGATGAAAACCCAGCCGCCTTCCTTGACTGATTGACTAATGCTATGATCCTCCATACCCGGCTGGATCCAGCCTCCTTAGCAGGGGCCACAGTCCTAGCCACCCACTTCATCTCCCAGTCGGCGGCTGATATAAGGAGGAAACTTAAAAAAGCTGAGGAGGGCCCCCAAACTCCCATATGGGACCTGGTAAACATGGCATTTAAAGTTTTTAACGGCCGAGAGGATAAGGCTGAGGCCACCCGACAGGCCCACCTACAACAGAGGGTAGGCCTCTAAACCCGAGCTCTAGTAACAGCCCTGAGGCCGGCAGCCCCCCAAACATCCGGTGGGGGAGGTCGATTGAAACCCTTTCAAAACGCTTCGAGGGCCCGGTCCAGAGCCTGTTTCAGGTGTGGGCGAGAGTGACATTGGGCCCAGGAGTACCCCTGTCCTTGTCCACCTCCTGGGCCTTGCCCAAACTGCATACAGACTGGACACTGGAAGGTTGATTGCCCGTCCCGGACCACAGGTCCACTCCCCGCACCTCTATGTGAGGAGCAGGCTGGTCTGCAGGAAGCAAACACTTCACTTGAATTTCTCGGCCTTCTGGACGACTGACGCAGCTGGGACTCGAAGACCCCCATCACCCTTGCCAAGCCCAGGGTAAAGCTGCAGGTAGCAGGTAAGTCCATTTCCTTTTTAGTGGATATAGGAGCTAACTATTTCTTCCTACTCAGGGCCTAGCATACCTTCCCAGGTCTCAGTCCTTCTTTATCATTCCTCTACACTCTGAGTCTTACTTTCTCTTTAAAAATCCTTCAGTCAGCCTTCATCCCACTTCTCTACTCAACTCGGCTACTTTGTTTCCTCTTCCATCCCACTCCCCCTCCCCAGCCTATTCCTGTCCTAAACTAATAGATACATTTGTTACACCTCGGGAGGGCCTGTCTAACCTTTCTCTCTCTAGCCCAGACCTTGACTTTTTGTAAATGGGAATTCAATAGTGACAGCGGAGGGGCGACGAAAAGCGGCCTATGCAGTAGTTACAGATTCAGCCGCCCTCGAGGCACGTCACCTCCCCGATGGACCTACAGAATGAGGCCACCTTAACTAACCAACTCAGGCCCTCGAGATAAAGGTGACTGTTAATAATGGTGATGGTAATGAAAGTAGTAATAATGATGAAGGTAATAATGAAGGTAATAATGAAGGTATGTTGTAGAAAACATGAAAAGTGAGATTAGTGCCCACCTGAGGTCAGAGACATCTGACCATCTAAGACTAGATCCTAAAGAGGGATGCCCCAGGGGATCGAACTCCAGACCTTCACCTCTCAAAGGAGACACCTAGGCAGAGATTCTAAGGTCCAGTACTAAGCCCTCCTCAGAATTTTCTCTCACAGATGACAATGGAAACTTTTGCAGTACTGTTTGGTCCCAATATTGTTTGGAATCTGAGTTTGCTGTTGAATGGGAAAGTGGGATGGTGTTGCATGTACCCAGGCTTTTGTGCTGCTGTTCCAAGCAGGGGGCGTGGTTAACAAGTGATGCTCTCCTTTGATGCTGTTTGGCCCCAGTGTTCTTTGCAGTCTGGGGAGGCTTGGCCTTTAAAAACCAAACTGCCATGGAAACTTTACCCAAAATTTTGGTTCACAGCCTTCATTGGATTATCTACTGGGGCATACAAAGTAAAACCAGTGAGCCTGTATTGCTAGCTCATGGCTAGAGTTCGAAGGTAAAAGCTACTGGATCTGTGTGTGTGTGTGTGTGTGTATGTGTATGTCTAGATGTGTTTATTTGTATGTACACTTATTATATGTTGTGCTACCAAATTAGCTTACAAATAAAAGAGTGCTCATAAATTAAGAAATGTAAGCAATTTTCAAGTTCACATGACTTAAGTATTAACCAACTGGTTTTAAAACTATTGATAAAATAAAAATAGAAATGCCTTAAGAATTGTCAACACACTGTTGTCTGGATTTTATATTTGTCTTACTAGATATTCTGTGGTGTCAGGGTTTGGCATGGAAGGTTATAAAACTATAAACCCAGCCAAACAAAATGATCTTAGTTTGCTTGCCTTTTCTTGTTTTTTGTTATGTTTTGTTTTGTTTTGATAAATGAGAGTAATTTAATGATGTTAGCCAAGTCTTCTGAGTTATTGGTAAAAATATCTATGTATTTGAGGCTCTTACTTAGGTTTAGGTGAGCA
Organism: Aotus nancymaae; assembly: GCF_030222135.1. NCBI lineage: Eukaryota > Metazoa > Chordata > Mammalia > Primates > Aotidae > Aotus > Aotus nancymaae. The sequence continues at coordinate 8,018,761 of NW_026988421.1, forward strand.
CTGGATGTTCACTGTCTATTAAAAACAGTTATAGTGTCTAATATCTCAGTTTATAGAAGTAATCTAGATAAGCTGTTGAAGATGAAGGAATTGAGTATAGTAAATGGGATAAGTGTTTTATGTAAACTTTTTTGTGTAAACTAAAATCTTAAAGTTAATTTTGATGCTCCTTTACTATCTCCTTTACGTACAAGTTTTTCTTAAGCCATTGATCTGCTCTTTAACAAAAATGTGTAAAGAATAGTAGTTATGAGAATCCTAGTTTACGGTCAAACTGATTAAGATTGGATTTGTCTGAGGTTTCACTTAAAAATAAAATATTGGGGTTAATATTAATGGTGGACTAATTAAGGGGTGAAATTCGGCTTTCTCTCCCTTTAACAAAATTTTCATGTAATTGTAAAGGATAATGAAAAGTTTTTATTTGTTTTGCAAATAAACTACCAAATAAAAGGAGAAGGCAGGACACAGATTATTTGGAAAGCTAAGTCTTCCCTCTTAATGAGTAAAGGTTTTTGTCTTTTAAAAAATTTTGAAGGGCTGGGCAAGGTGGCTCACGCCTGCAATCCTGGCACTTTGGGAGGCCGAAGTGGGCAGACCTCCAACTTGAGGTTGGGAGTTTGAGGCCAGCCTGGCCAACATGGTGAAACTCTGTCTCTGCTAAAAATACAAAAATTAGCCAGGTATGGTGGCAGGCGCCTGTAATCCCAGCTACTTGGGAGGCTGAGGCAGGAGAATCACTTGAACCTGGGCGGTGGAGGTTGCAGTAAGCCAAGATTGTGCCATTGTACTCCAGCCTGCATGACAGAGTGAGACTCAGTCTCAAAAAAAAATTTTTTCTGAGTCATCATATCGGCTAAATAAATGACTTATGATCATCTGGAGTTTCGTTTCATAATAGCAAGTGTTTTATGCCTCTAACATATTTAACAGCCTTCCCCAAATAAAATTTCAGCCTCAAAAATGGTCTTTTCTGACCCCTAACTTTTGGATGCCACAGAGGGCCCCTGGAGCATATACAGGGTTATTTGACATGCTTAGTTACATGGGAAACATTGTCAAAATAAAAAATAATGTTTAATCTTCTTCAGGTTATATTTTAGTGAATGATATTAATATATGTCCCAAAACTGTATAGGACTTCTAAAATTCTAATGTCTGAGTATATGCCATCGATCATAATTATGGTTATCATGTTAAGTTATTGTAGATCACAGAAGTAACCAAATTTCCTTGTATAAAACTGCTAACCCAAGTAGAACAAAAATACCAAGAAAATACTTTGCTAGATTTTCATGTTAAATCAGCTGATAATGAGAATGTTTAGATATATAATTTGAATCAACTCTATGGTGTCAAATTACCTATGATAACCTATTAGTTATCAGTGCTGTGCAACATGGTGAAACAACTAGTATTCAAGAGGACATAAGTCCAATGTTAAGCATAGACTCCTGGAGAACCAGGACAGCCACCTTGTCCTTCCTTAAAGCTTTTGTTATTAAAGGTTCTGCATTCCATGACTCATCATGGAATAGATAAAATAATCCAAATTAAATATATATTGGTGTGAAGACAGATATTTTCTAATTCATATTGGACACTGGCAAATTCATGTTTACTATAAAATCACGTTACACAGAAATGTGACTGTTGCTTTTCCCCATTTACACTTGGTGAGTCATTAACACTAATGAGATTTCAGTCCCCTCCTCCAATCAACTGCTCTGATTGGGTGGCCTGCTGTGTCCATGTTTTTTATTTTCTGTCAACTGAAAGGATAGCAGATTCTAATCAGAGAAGGCTTTAAAACTCTTGACTTAGTTGAATCAAACTCTTCATGCTATATACATCATTTTCATTATGGTAAAGGCAAAATGTGCTGTGTGAACTCTGATATCTAAATATATAAATAGGAAGCCAGGGTGTGTAAATCCAAAATCTATGCAGAAAATATGTCACTTGGAAATCTTGAGTAGTTTTGAATTTCTTTGACTTGAATCTCACTCATCAGTAAAAGAGAACTCTTGGTGGCCATAGGGTTTTATGTAGTCCGTAAAGTAAGGGGTTCTGTTTTCTTTCCTTATTTAGGAAAGAGTACTACTGATGTTGAAGGTCTTATGTTCCATTTAATGCGACAGTTTTAAAGGATATAAATAGGAAATAAGAGTCCTTTGCATGTGACAGAAGACTCAATAACCTCATTTATTTCCAAACATTTTCTTTGACAAAGTGCCTAAATCTGTACTTTTGCATGGTATTAACATGATGTGCTACTGTTAATGTCCGATTTTGCTGTTCATATGTTAGAGCCTACTCTGAATAAGAGTTACTGTTTAAAAAGAAAGAAAGAAAAGAAGGAAGGGGAGGGAAGGAAGAGAAAAAAGAAACGAGAAGAAAGGAAGAAAGGAAGGGAGAGAGGGAGGGAGGGAGGAGAAAGGGAGAGATACAAAGAAAGAAAGCCAAAAAAGTTAAGAGAAACAAAGAGAAAGAAAGAAAGAAAAGAAAGGAAGAAAGAAAGAAAGAAAGAAAGAAAGAAAGAAAGAAAGAAAGAAAGACCTGTGATGTTCATGACTTGCTGGTAAATAATAGAGCCCACAATTTAAACCTACAGACTTACCTTAGAGTCTATGTGCTTAATCACTCTGATATGGGAGTCCCTATAGAATATGGTATTTGAATAGAAAAAAGCAGCATGCAGTAGTCAGAAACAATAGCTGAGGCTTGCAAAGCCTCACATGGGTAGATGCCTTACAAATAATGTTGTTTTTAAAGATATGGGAAAAAGGAGGTGTTTTGCATAGCTGAAATAAACAGATCATCAAAGTATGATGTCACAAATCACACAGCTTAATGTCTGTCTCCTCCAAAATTCATGTTGAAATTTAACTGCCACTGTGACAGTATTAAGAAGTGAGATCTTTTAAAAGTGATTAGGCCATGAGGGTTCCACCCTTATGAGTGGGCTTAATGCCATTATAAAAGTACAAGTTTGACCTGATTTTGTCTTTTTTCTTCTACCTTTCACCATGTGAGGACATGGTGTTCCCTTGCTTATGTCTATATGAACCATAGAAGTGGAAAAGGGGTCTGTTGTGCACAATTATGGGGTATAATTTTATTTTCAAAGGATTTTGCAGCCAGCATTATACATGGATAACCTTATACTTCGATAGATAAAAGAGGAAGGCCCAGTGTAGGTGAGAAACTTTAATGGTACATACAATGCCTCATAATCAGTCAGAAACAGAATATTGGTTCACTCCTCTTAACCTACATCATAGGTTAAACAGAACATTTCCAGGAGGCCTTTACTATTCTAGAAGGGCATCATTTGTTCAGTCCTTTTTCCATGGCTTGGAGTAACAGAAGCCATGATTAGAAATGTATCCCTCATGATAGGTTCTATAGCAGATTCTACTGTGAAGGCTATAGTTACACAACAGACTTTAAGTTCTCTCGTGAAGGTTATGATAGAACTGTCTGAACAGAGAAGTATCTGTGCAGCTGTGGTACTTGTGGCCTATGGAGAAATACATCAAATGAAGATTACAGAGATTCAGCAGTAGAATATTAAGAAGAGATTGCTTAGTCGAGTGAGTAGACTCTTTATCTAGCTCATTCTTTGATCTATTTGATTTTAGGTGGTTTGGTTTATGGGGACCCTGGGTAAGCAGCATACTCCAAACTCTTGGTATTATCTTCCTGATAGTCATAATGATAGTCTCCCTGGTGCACTGTATTCTCTCAAAGGTTTTCAATGTTTGCACGCAGTCATCTCCAGAGTGTCAAATGGTCTCTCTCCAACTGGAATGAAAAGAGCTGAAAGAAATGTGTGTCACTGTAACCTATGAATGACATGCTGAGACTGGAAACCCAAAATGATGGTAACTGTGAGTGGCATTAAGGCCTTAAGTTTTGGTCACACTCTCATGTGGGAACCTGACCAAAAAGGGGGATTTTTTAAAAAACAAAATTATAGGAGGCCATTGTTTTGGACTGAACTCATGTGCTAGGCCCCAACAGACCAAACCAAACTAAAATGGAGTGGCTTGTGCTAAGACTTTAAGGAAACACATAGATCCTAGAACAGATCAGGTTTTGTTTTTCTCCTGCAAATCTCTATAACAAACATTCCTGACAGCATAAGTATCCACCCACTGAAGTTCCTATTAAATCTTTTAACAAAATTAATTTTCTCTCACCTAGAGATCATTAAGCTTCAGATGATCATGCAACAAGGGCTCTTGCCAGTTCCAGGTGAAGACACCACTGGCTATCATGAAGCTACCCTGTCTCCACTAGACAGAGCAGGGGAGAGTTCCCTGATCCCAAGAAGCAGTTACAGAAGAAAGATCATTGGTCTCTCTGCCTCCCATAAAAATTTATGGGGATCAAGTCTCTCAGGGGGGAAATGATGCAGGAAATAGGGTCTGGAAGCAGGGAACTTAAGGACTTCTTAGAAATAAATTAAATGGGAAAAACCCAACCTTCTAAGCCCATGTAAATAATTTTATAACTCTATTTCAACTATGGCAGGAAACATCCTCTTCATTTGCCTGGGGTGTATACCAAGTAAATAACTTTGTAACCTCACTTCATCCTCTTCATTTACATAGGGCATACATGAAGTAATCAATGAGAAATCTCTAAAGAGTAATTAAACCCCGGAAAATTCTGTAACTGGGGCCCTTGAGCCACTTGCTTGGGCTTGCTCCCACCATGTGGAAAGTGCTTTCATTTTCAATAAATCTCTGCTTTTGTTGCTTCATTCTTTCCTTGCTTTGTGTGTTTTGTCCAATTCTTTGTTCAAAACACCAAAAACCTGGACACCCTCCACCGGTAACAGGACCACAGCTGCATGCCACCACACCCACCTAAGTTTTTGTATTTTTTGTAGATACAGGGTTTCACTCTGTTGCCCTGGCTGGCCTCAACAATGCCTGGACTGCTTCAACTTTTATGTAACAAAGTTGTGAGTTTTTCAGTTTTTTGGACTCCCAGGTTGAAGGTCACTTAACCTGTGCATGCCCAGATGAACCATGTTTGCAAAAAAGTGGGAGTCTAAGTGCTTGGAGTGAGGAGCAGGCGTGGAATTAAAAACAGACACTGCATGCCAAGGTCCAGGATCCAATCAAATTGAGCTCTGGCATCACCCCATGGCAGGATCCAGATCAGGCCTCCTGACATCACCACATTGCAAGATTCAATCAGATTGTTAGGAACAAATAGTTCCTCTTCAAAGGTTTCACATCCTTGCCCTTTGTTGTATTCTGTTAGTAATCTTTCTTGTCTGACCAGCCATGCTTGTAACCGACCCACACTGCCCTGCTCTAAGTCATTAGGTATAAACAGTTAACTTCCTAGTTCTTTGTCCTATAGGGATATCTGTACCCAACATCCCTCCCTTATTTAGAAAAATTGCTAAATCTAGCCAATTGGAATAACTTTAGATTACGTGGTCTGACCCCAGCCAACAGAGGGAGGACATAGAAACAGGGACTGTGTTAGGAATAAAAACCCCTGCTTTCCTTTGTTCAGTGTGCTCTTGCCACTGTCCTGGATGGATGAAGCACCATTCTGCAGAAGTAAACTCGCCTTGCTAAGGAATCCTTTGTTTGAGTGCTCGTTTTCTTTGTGACTCTGAGCTCTTATTTCCACCAAGGTCACATCTTGTTTACCCTATGTTTACAAAATTTCCAACCACCAGTTCAAGGAGACAGATTTCCTCTTATTTCCTTGCCAGTCAACTGGCAAGAAGGCTTTTCTTTTCTCTAAAAAGTTGGTACCATGGTATCACATTCTATGTACATTGGCCAATGAGCCCATAGATTTCTCAGAAACAACGGCATCCAGCTTTTAAGTAAAATGACCTTCCTTACTCTAGGATAATAAAGGTATTTGTCCATGTTTGTTTTTAGTACTTTTATGTACTTATTTTTTATATTTAATGTGCATGTTTATACCGGCAAAAGATAATGGACATATGAACAATTTTTTTCCAAAATTATTTTATGACTTAAGGTCCACAAAGATTATGGAGTAATTCTAGGGCCAGATAATTAGAGTGCTTCCCCTTGGGAAACAAATTTTGGTGGTATAAAAATACAGTATGCTTTTGTACCGATCCAACTTTAGGCTCAAAGAAAGGCAAAATAATATTTTATGATGTAAATAAATGTGTATAATGCCTAAAAGAAGGCTCTCTGAACTGCCAACTAACTGGAATATCTCGTTTTCCAATCATGATGGAAACTAAAGAATATTTTTAAAGTAAATTAATACTGAGATATAATTACACACTATCAGCACAGCTAAAAGAATTAGTAACGACACCAAATACTGGTGTGAGGACCAAGGTCCTCAGGGCCCTGGAGGTGCACTGAAAACTCACAGAAATGAGACAGATTGATTAATAGGTGAAAAGGCATCTGAATTTATTTAACATGTATAAATGAGCCTTTAGAATGAAGACCCAACCCCCAATGAAGTACAGAAGCTTCCATATCATCTTCAGGTTACAGAAAGAATGCGGGCTCAGAGAATGGCCCAAAACAGGTGTTAGTGGCAAGACAGATTACAGGAGGGAGAAATGAAGAGATTTGGCAAGCAAAGGTGGCCTTTTTATGTAGATCAAAACAGGTAGCACCCCTCAGAACAAATGGTAAATGTTTCTTTTCATCCTTTTAAAGGTGTCAGACTCTCAGGTAATCGCTCCTAGAGTTGGCAAAGGCCTAGAAAGAAAAGACATGGCTGGCTGCATTGATGAAGACTGTCTACTGAAGCAAATTTCCTCCATAAAACAGCTATGCAGGGCCACTTCAGTCTGCTGGCACTGTGGCAGCCATTTCAAAATATGTCAAAGTATATTTTGGGGTAAAATATTTTGATTTGCTGCACTGGCAAGGGAGACGAGAAAATGGATCTCTCATACATTGTTGTTGGGAATGTAAAACGGTACAGTCACTCTGGAAAACAGTTTAGCTGTTTCTTATGCAATTACTATATGACTCAGCAGTTCTATTCTATTTATTCAAGAGAAGTAAGAACGGAAGGTCAAAGACCTGCACACAAATGTCCACAACAGCTTTAGCCACAATAATAAAAAACTGGAAACAATTCAGATGTCCTTCAGTGGGTGAATGGTTAAACACCTGTGGTACATCCCTATCCAAATGGGTGTGGGGACCCATTTGGAATCCCAGAGTTGGCATAATGCTTCTTTTAAAAGCTGAAGACATCTGAGATTCAACAAATGGAGGAAAAGCCTTCTTTCTAGGAGCTTCCCTTATCTGACTAAAAGCAGCAACCTCCGGGAAATGAGGCTATCAGAAATTTCCTCTCCTGGGGAGTTTTTTGGCCCTGAAGATGGGTATGCAAATATTATCACACAATTTCTTACCACCTGTCTGTTTTCCTAAAAATCCTTTTGGTTTTCCCAAGGAGACCTATTTGTTTTTCCCATAGAAGCCCTTTCTCCCCCATCCTTTATATACCTGTTAGGTATATAAACCCTTTAACCATTTAATGAGCCAGATACTTGCTCATTATGCAAAGGAAATAAATCTTTTACTACTGTTAATCTGTCTTTTGTTATTTAACTTCTAAGCCCCAGTCATTGAACTTAAGAGGGTGGATGAAAATTTTTTTCCTTCCTCTACAATAAATTCTACTCAGCAAAAAACAAAACAAAACAAAACAAAAAAAAGACTGGATGATTCTATCTATCTAATATTCTTGAAGTGACAAGTTTATAGAGATTAGTGTTTACCAGGGGTTAGAGACCAAGACAGGAGGTTAGGGGTCACATGTGGTTGAAAGAAGACAACCAACACAAGGGATCTTTGTGCTGTTGGAACTGTCTTGTGGCTTGACCATAGCGGTGGATACACAAACGTGATAAAACTGCACAGTCCTACACACACATATACATGTAAAACTGGGACTGTCTGAAAAAGCTTGGTGTATCATATTGTAAAAGTTGTCAGAATCAAAATGGAGTCACTAATGTAAAAAGAAAACACACACACAACAACAACCTTGACAAATAGAGCAAGAGAAGGCTATGAAGAAAAGAGTTCTCATATGTGTAAGCCTGATAAAAAAAACTATTACCAAAGACTGCAAACACCAAAATATTGCACAAAGGCCATCACAACGTTACAGAAAAAAATACTTCTGCAAGGCCTATCTGCCCCAGTAACTGCCTGTCCAACCCCAGACTGTTATTGATCTTGTGGCCAACTAGAATTATTTCAATACAATTATGTAATTGTATGGCGTATGTATTTCCATTGCAATGCTCTATTCCCAAACAAGCATCTTTTCTTTCAGAGAGCCTCTCTCTGTTATTTAGGTTGACAGTATCAGTGTCAATTTCCTGGTTGTGATATTATACTATAGTTTGGTAAGGTGTTACCACAGGGGCAAATCAGATAACAAGATGAAGGATCTCTCTGTAGTTCTTTTTATAACTGCATGAGAATATGCAATTATCTGAAATGAAGTTTAAACAAATTCTTTCACCACCCCCAAAGGAAAATTAAAATACTTTATGGGCTTTAAAATTACAGGAATTGATATGGCTTATGAGGATTGTGTCAAAAATTTATTAGAATATAATGAAAAAATACTTAACACTATATTCAGTTTCAATTTTGATTTCCTATGCCAAATTGTATGTACCTGCTTGATATGGTTTGGCTGTGTCCCCAACCAAATCTCATCTTGAATTGTAGCTTCCATAATCACCATGTATCATGGGAGGTACCCAGTGGGAAGTAACTGAATCATGGGGGTGGGTTTGTTCCCGTGTTGTTCTTGTGATAGTGAATAAGTCTCACAAGATCTGATTTTTTGTTTGTTTGTTTGTTTTAGATGGAGTCTTGCTCTGTTGCCCAGGCTGGAGTGCAGTGGCAATCTCGGCTCACTGCAACCTCTGCCTCCTGGGTTCAAAAGATTCTCCTGCCTCAGCTTCCTGAGTGGTGGGACTACAGGGGCGTGTCACCATATCTGGCTAATTTTTGTATTTTTAGTTAAGAGATGGGTTTCACTGTGTTAGCCAGGATGGTCTCGATTTCCTGACCTCATGATCTGCCTGCCTCGGCCTCCCAAAATGTTGGGATTATAGGCATAAGTCACCGTGCCTGGCCAAGATCTGATGGTCTTATAAAGGGTAGTTCCCCTGCACTTCTCTGTCACATGCTGCCATGTAAGACATACCTTTGCCCCTCCTTCACCTTCCTCACCACAATTGTGGGCCTTGCCAGCCATGTGGAACTGTGAATCCATTAAACTTCATTTTCTTTATAAATTACCCAGTCTTGGGCATGCCTTTATTGGCAGCATTAGAATGGACCAATACAATGCTGTATAAAACATGTATAAGAGGTATTCCAACCAACAGCAAGTAGTAAGAGAGAGTGGAAGATTCTCCAGGCTGTGTTTTAAAAATATATATAACAGATACAGGGTTAAATGGATATGGTTAATTATGTCCACTTCCTATTACTGCCTTAGGTCAATTAACCTCATCAAAATGAGAACAGTGATTTTCATGACTTTTTATGCTCCTGGGATGTAAGTGAGGAAGGAGACCCAGGCATTTGAGATCAACTTCCCCTTTGACTGCCACTCTGCATTTCAATAGAAGAAAAAGCGACCGATTGGCGCCTCCTCATTCACCTGCTGTAGGTGGCAGGCTTGGTCTTGGGGAAACTCTCCGGAAGACGGTTTTTACTTAAAACAAGATCAAACCTAGAAACCTTTTCACATGTGAGTCCTAAAACTGTAAACCCAAAGCCTTTTCATATGTGACTTCTAAGGCTGTAAACCTAAGATTCTTCCACATGTAATATCTAAAGTATAAGCCTATATAAAGGCAGAACCTTCCTTTGTTAAACGAGCTGAATTTGGACAAATTATTCCTCAGCTCCCAGCTGTAATAAACAACTCCTTCCTTCCCCATTCGGTGTCCGAGGGCTCTGTTTCCCACGGCTGCTTCTGCTACATAAGGATCAACATGGCATATATAATAGTTTAACAGGTTTATGAGACAGTATTTAATATAGAATTTGGAATGGACAGACATGGCCCTGTTTGGAGTCAGCTGGTTGCTGGCCATGTTTTCTCCTTCAGCCTTGGGCTCTCTGTGATTGGCAGAGGCAGAGCCCTGCCAAGGCAGCCATAGCTTCTGTACAGGGGAACGCACACAGGAACAGGAATCATGAGGGCTTATTAATGGTGTTTCTATTTCAGGGCTTACATGTTTTTTAGTAAATTATGCTCTTCAAATTTCACCTGAGAGACTGCTTCAGGTCATGATAAGAAGTGGAGGTCGAACATGCCTCATTATACCTCTCCAGCATTAACATCAACACAGACCTTTAAGTCTAATAAAAAGTATTTCAATTCATTCTCTCTGAAGTCTGGTACCTGGAGGCTTCATCTGCATGATTAAACTTTGGTCTCTACAACCTCTGATCACAACCCAGTCATTCCTTCTATTCATTAGGTTTTTAGAGCAACTCAACCAATTGTCAACTAGAAAATGTTTAAATTTACCTATAGCCTGGAAGCTACCTGCAGTTTTTGTTACAGGAGTTATTAAGAAATTATATTAGGCATGTAGAGAGGAAAAGGGGTCTAAGATTTTGCCTCTTTTAAAGCAGCTCCAGAAACATTTCTTGTCTAGCAGGAAAGCCCTGGCTCTTGGAACTGGGATGGCAAGCTTACATATAGGCCATTAGAAACTGTGTCCACCTGGTCAGGTGAGGTGGCTCACACCTGTAATCCCAGCACTGTGAGGCAGAGGTGGGTGGATCACATGAGGTCAGGAGTTCTAGATCAGTCTGGCCAACATGGTGAAACCCAGTCTCTACGAAAAATACAAAAATCAGTCGGGCATGGTGGTGTATGCCTGTAATCCCAGTTACTGGGGAGGTTAAGGCAGGATAATCACTTGAACTCGGAAGGTGGAGGTTGCACTGAGCCGAGATCACACCACTGCATTCCAGCCTGGGCAACAAGAGCAAAACTCCATCTCAAAAAATAAAAAAAAAAAAAAGAAAAAGAAAAAAATGTAAAGAAGATGGGTTTGCCTTTATTGTGACCTTGGACAAGTCAAAAATTTCTCTTTCCCAAATTACCAGTGGACAAAAATGAAACCAGACACTCTCTTCTATTTTCAAAGAAAATTTAAAAGATAGGATTATTATGAAATTTAAATTTTTTAAAATCACATAATTACTTGGGTCTAACAACTTACCAGGCATTGAGAATTTCTTTGACTCACTCACTCTCTTTTTCAGGGAAGATAGTGTAGCAGAAGCAAAAACACTTAAATAGAAGTCAAAAGACCCAAGTTCCATACCAGGGGTTGCATATTCAACACTGGCTAGGAACAGGGGGTTACTAAATTGAGTAAAGGGAGCATGGACCACATTCACAGCCTCCACAGTATGCATTCCACCAGCTCCATTATCTGGTCCTGCCATGTCTTGCACTTCTTAAAACACACTACTTCTGCTCTCACAGGTTTGTTTTCTTTGTGTGACATAAATTCTGTATGTTTGCTTTTAAATATCCTTTTCCTTCCTTTGCTCCAATTCCAAATGAAGGACATTGTTGCAGGGTTTCCTCTAACTGATATCCTAGTAATTCTCCTTTTGCTTCTTTGCTTCTCAACATTCACCCAGGATGGTCTGAACTGTACCCCAAAGGCTGACTTGTCCACTCCCGTTTCTTCAGTATCCTTCAGATGCCCCATACCCACTTACGGTTTGAGCTAGAATTTATAGCTCTTAAAGCAAACTAAATATGGCCTGAGAAGGACTCTGTACTTCTATATTTGAGTCTTTGTGGACTAACTGTAACCTAGCTTAATAGGCAGACAAGATTGAAAACCTAACTTAGGAGTATGTGTTTGCAACAATAGTTGTGTCTCGGTCAATCCCAGCAGCCATACTTTAACCACTCATACACTGCTGAGTGTTGAAACTGGGTTCAAATAAGACAATTGCCAACCTGTAACCAATCCAGTACCTTAACCAAGGTATCTGTGCTTGCTTCACTCTGTGACTCTAGCTTCCCAGACTGGAGAAGCCAAATCCATGCTTGCTTCACTCTGTGACTCTAGCTTCCCAGATTGGAGAAGCCAAAACTGCTTGGCAGCTATCAGCAACTCACTGCTATGAGAACAAGGATAAACTTAACCCCTTAACATGACAGGGACTTACCATCTGAACCCATTCCAAACTTCTGCAAAATTGTTACATCAGCTATAATGGCATGTTATTTCTTAGACAAGCTGAGCATTTTCCTACCTCTACACCTTTACATGCAAATCTCCTTGCCCTAGAATCCATACCCCTCTGCTGCTTTACCTCAAGTTCCTCCTTCTTTGAATGGTAACTTCAAGCCCCATCTCCTGTAAGCACATCTGCCCATACTATTTATTTAGCATTAGCAACATGCTATCCTCTACTGTCCTAAAATTCATTTTTAGCACAGATAACCTGTAACCAATCTGTACCTTACTTCCGATTTCTGTATGTCACTTTCCTTCATTTGTCTGTAAATTTGTAATGATCAAAAGGCATCCTGGGATCTCTCCAAATCTGCTGTGATTCTGGGCCTGCCCAATTTGCTGCTCAATTAAACTCCTTTAAATTTAATTTGGCCGAATTTTTCCTTTTAACATAGCTTTAGCACTGGTCCACTTTCCAGATCCATTTCTGACCAGCTTCCAAGACACTTTCAGTTGTAAGTTTTACTAACACCTACAACATGTCTAAAACAGAATTAATTATCTTCCTTCTGTCACCCTAAATTACTTTTCCTCCAGATGTCCCAACCTTTGCCTATCACTAATCTATTTCATTTAGAAAATGTGGAGTCCATCTAATTCCTCCATTTCAAGATAATTATATCTTCTCAAGTCTTCTTTTATTAATGTGTCTTCTTTTCCGATCATCAGTGCTGTCACCCTCGTTGAGGGCCTTGTTACACTAAAAGTGAACTTGTGAAATAGTCTAAGTGAGATGTGCCTTCAGAGTCTCATGTGACGAGTTCCTTTTGTGAGCGGCTGACCATTTTATCTTGTAAACTGTAGGGCCAAAGCCCCACAGGGTTGTGGGGTGTCCCTTATTGCTGTGCTGAGGTGCTGGATCCAAGAAATAAAGAGACAAGACACAGAACTGGAAAAGAGCAGCTGGGCTTAGAGGTCCACGCCACCTATGAGTGGAGGCAGGCGAGGCCCCAAATGTCCAGAAGCGTCTGTATTTATTAGGCACAAGGCAGGGGGAAGGGTCGTGAGTGAGGTCACCTATAGGCTTAGTAATAGGGCATACATAATCACATGAGTAACAAATGAGGGGACCACTCCATTAGGTCACCCGGGCAGAGAGGTGGGCTGTGTGCAGTAGGGGGCTGTGCTGTGCACAGTAGTAGAGGGTTGTGTACAAAAAGGGGTCCACTCCCATTAGGTCACTGAGGCAAGGAGGTGAGCTGTGTGCATGCAACAAGTGTCGCATGCAACACTTCTTATGTGGGGGCTGGCAACTTCAAAGGATTCCTTTAGAAGGATGCTGTAGACCAATGCAGTGGGAGCTGACAGAGTGTGCTGTTTTCTAAGCTATTTTATAGGAGGATGATTTGAGCCAGTACAGTAGCGAAAAAAGCTGACAGGGTGTACAGCCGCCATGGCACGATTACGCCAGAGAGGCTCTTCTCCCTTGGTTGTTCGCGGGATCTGAGGCCTGAGGCCTACTTTCTACAAGAAATGGATGCAAGGTACTGCAACGCCTTTTCAGGAGGAATAACTCTTGCTCCAAGCCGGCCATGCAGCGAGTGCTGAGTGCTGCTGTCTGGGCCCTGACCTGCCATATAGCGTATGCCCTTTCAGGCAGGGGCGCTACCGCCTGAGTCATTGGTTCTTGTCCTGGTCTGGCTGTTTTTCCCATGTACTTGCTTCTGCTCTGTGACTGCTCTAGGCATTCCTCCTACTACAAACTACTGTATGATTATACAGAAGGATTATATAAATAAGCACTAAGTGTGTCGGTACAGCTCAGACTACATCTGTTATATGATTATATAGAAAGATTATATATAGAACTAAGTACGAGTATATATATAAGCTAGATATAGTATGCAATAAGTGATTTTACGATTTTATAGAAAGATTATGTGGAACTAAGTATGATTATGTATAAGCTAGATATAAGTAAGCAGTAAGTTATACTTCAGGTAATTGTGCCTGGGGTCTGCACAGCTCTCCTTCCTCGGTGCCCATGTTGGGGGTTACCCACAGTAAACTCCTTGGCAAACAGTACCTTAAAATCTCAATGGCTGCTATTGAAATCTTTCAACAAAAATCTTTGAAACTGTAGATCAATTTCTATAGCCAACAAACTTGAGTATGGCAAATAGTTCAAGAAAGTTTCCTACCAGGTGATAAGGAGAAAGGCCACATCTCCCCTCCATGGAGTACACTGTAATACAGAGACGTCCACACCAGTGGTTCTCAGTCTGGTTATTTTGCCCCCAGGGGACATTTGGCCATAGATGGAGACATTTTGGGTTGTCACAGCTCAGGGATGCTATTGGCCTCTTGTGAGTAGAGGCCAGGAATGCTGTTAAATATCCTACAAAACACGGGAAACCTGGTCTAGCCCTTAGGGAGAAGGAATCAAGACATTGTTGGGTTTTTTTAGACAAGATGGCATGAGGAACAACAACAAGAAAAACGACAATATAGGCCCAAGACAGGGCGAGTATGCGGGGATCCCAGAAAGACTCTTTGATGGTTGCCAGGGAGAGGGTCTTTATGGTTACTTAGTCTTCCTAGCACCAGAGAGAGAGCTGATGGAAGAAAGATATATTTGCATGTGCTAAGAAACTGCCGTTTCTGTGTTGATGAGTAGTAAACATGATAAATTCTTGTGTTTTGGTAAATAAAAGGGCTCTTCTCCAGGACTGTGGGCAACCCTGTCTGGGCAACACCCATGTAGGAATTGGCAGAAGAAATCCATGCTTGCTTCACTCTGTGACTCTAGCTTCCCAGATTGGAGAAGCCAAAACTGCTTGGCAGCTATCAGCAACTCACTGCTATGAGAACAAGGATAAACTTAACCCCTTAACATGACAGGGACTTACCATCTGAACCCATTCCAAACTTCTGCAAAATTGTTACATCAGCTATAGTGGCATGTTATTTCTTAGACAAGCTGAGCATATTCCTACCTCTACACCTTTACATGCAAATCTCCTTGCCCTAGAATCCCTACCCCTCTGCTGCTTTACCTCAAGTTCCTCCTTCTTTGAATGGTAACTTCAAGCCCCATCTCCTGTAAGCACATCTGCCCATACTATTTATTTAGCATTAGCAACATGCTATCCTCTACTGTCCTAAAATTCATTTTTAGCACAGATACCCTACCTCCCCAATTAAAAATGTAATTTTTTGATGTTAAGAACCCTGTTATAAACTTACAGATCCCCAAGACTTATCTGTATACTTTGCATAAGGCAAAGATACCCTACCCAAAGTTATTGGTAATGTGTTCTGCCTATATTAATAGCTAGTGTTGTCCAGGAACAGTGGCTCATACCTGTAATCCCAGCAATTTGGGATGCCAAGGCGGGAGGATCGCTTGAGTCTAGGAGTTTGACACTGCAGTGAGCCATGATCTGCATCACTGCACTCTAGCCTGGGTGAGAACACAAGATCCTGTCTCTAAAAAACTAACTTAATTAATTAAAAAAATAGCTAATGTTTACTGTGTATTTACTATGAGTCAGCTGTTTTAAGTACTTAAGAACATTTATTATGTGTCAGCTGTTCTAAGTTCTCAAGCTAAGAGGTTTGTCATTCCATAGAGAAAGGCAAGAAGGTGAGAGAGGGTAAGAGAAGTTGAGAAATGAGGGAAAAGAAAGAGAGCAAGAGAAGGCCAAAGTTGTCCTTTTATGAGGAACTCATTCTCTCAAAAGCAGCATTAATAATTTACAAGGCCAGTTACTCTATGAACCAAACACTCCCATTAGGCCCCACCTCTCAAAACCTTTGCACTGGGGATCAAGCTTCCAACACATGAATTTTGGGAGACACATTCAAACCATTTGTGCTCTTTCTACCTGGATGCCAAATACATGTCCAGAAAAAATATTTCTGATTTTGTGGAAGAGCAAAAAGTTGAACAACAAGAACTGTATATATTTTGGCAGCTACTATATGGCAGCTGTTCAGAGAATTAATTGAACAAGAAATCATCCCAAGGATATTTTCCAAGAATTACTTCTTGGCTGGGTGCAGTGGCTCATGCCTGTAATCCCAGCATTTTGAAGGCTGAGGTGGGAGGATCACTAGAGTCCAGGAGTTCGAGACCAGCCTGGCCAACACAGTGAGACCTCATCCCTACAAAAAAACTTAAAAAATTAGCCAGGTGTAGTGTCACATGCCTGTGGACCTAGCTCCTGGGGAGGCTGAAGTCAGAGAATCACTTGAGCCCAGGAATTCAAGGTCTCAGTGAGCTATGATCATGCCACTGCACTCCAGCCTGGGCAACAGAGTAAGATCCTATCTCAAAAAGAAATCATCTCTTAAAAGATATCAAGTGGCCGGGTGCGGTGGCTCATGCCTGTAATCCTAGCACTTTGTAAGGCCGAGGCAGGTGGATCACGAGGTCAAGAGTTCAAGACCAGCCTGGCCAAGATGGTGAAAGCCCGTCTCTACTAAAACTACAAAAATTAGCCAGACACAGTGGCAGGCACCTATAATCCCAGCTACTCAGGAGGCTGAGGCAGGAGAATCGCTCAAACCCAGGTGGAAGAGGTTGCAGTGAGCCGAGATCACACCACTGCACTCCAAGTCTCAAAAAAAAAAAAAAAAAAAAAGATATCAAGCTACCTAAAAATGCTTTGGAAACACATTAGGGTTACCTACATAGTTAACACATAGGTTAACAACAAGGTCAAATTCTCCACTAATTGGGTTGCTTAGACCAAATGGACAGGGCAGTTCTAATCCATTTGCAGGACTAGGGAGGACCTTCTGAGAAGGCAGGGGTAGGCTAAAGGCCAGTGTCAAAATCTGTTTGTTGTGTGACTTGGGAACACTGGTTATTTCCTCTGAGTTCCTCATTTGTAAAATGAAGCCACTAATATACCTACTTCAGAGGTTTATAGGAAGAGTAAATAGGGTAGTGGATGTAAAATGCTGTCCCTAGTCTACAGTAAGTGAGTAAATGCTAGCTCTCCATTTGCCTCTGGATAGAAACCAAAATTAGCCCTACCTTGCATTTCTCCCACTCTCTGCCACTTGTGCCCACAGCAATCTACCTACACTGTGGCACTAGGAAACTCCAAAGCTCTTGACCTTCAATGGCTCCTCACGATCCAAAAGAATCAACCCCCCATTCCCTAAAATGGCCTCGGTCCCCTTTTGTCACAATTTTCTCACCACTCCTTTCCCCTCCTAAACTCTAACCCAGCTTCCAAAGAGCCTATCACTTCTCCAATGGTCCTTCTGAATCCACACACAGACTATAGCCCCTTAGGATTTGTTCCTCACCTACATGAAATGAAGTTAGCTGCATATAATTCTAATCTCTCCACTAAAAGATAAACTTCTTGAAGTAGAGTGTTTTACTCATTATTATATCTGCCATAGCACACAATGCTTTGTACATGGCAGTGAGAGCTGACATTTACCAAGAGCTGACTATATGCTGAGTACTATTCTAAGTGCCTTACGTGAACATATGAACTCATTTAATTATCACAACAATTTTGGAATAGGCACAATTATTCTCTCCATTTACAGATCAGGAAACCGAGACCCAAAGCAAAACCTGTCCAAGGTTATACCACTAGGGAGTGAGAGGGTCTGGGTTCAGACCCAAGCAGCCTAGCTGCAGAACCCACGTTCTTAACCACGATGCTACAGTCAACATTCAATCAATTTAGCTAATTTATGCAAAAGAGCTTCAAAAACTATAAAGGACTATAAGCTACAATAAACCAAAAGTGCAAACAATATAGGTTTTTGATATCTCTAAGAAGGAGAAACAGTAGTATATGAAGGTTTAGTTTAGAATCAGACCAGAGTTCCAATACCAGCTCTATCACTTTCTGTCTGTGGTCAAGTTATTAATCTTTTCAGCACCAACCTCTGAAAGTTTAATCTGCAAGATTAAACTACTTGTTAAGATGGATATGAGAACTGAGATGACTCAGGTAGAGATGACTCAGGTAGAACAGAACGTGCTTACCAAATATAAGTGGTCAATAAATTTTGGCTCGAAAACAGAGTCAAATTGTAAAACCAAGGAAATTTTCTTTTGTAAGTTATTAACCAACAATTATAAACAGTATTAAACAATCATCATAAGGACATGACTTTACGATTTTTTATTGCACTTCAGGTCTGTAAAACAGTCAAATAACATTAATTATCTCTAATAAGAAAATAGGTGAGAGTCCTGCCTCTGGGCATAAGACTGAAACAGCAGTTGGAAAGCCGATTCATTAAAGCAAATGCAAAGGAAATATGAAAAGCACACATACGCAGTGGAAAAATTGCCAGTGAAGTGTACTGACAAACACAAGTGTATCCAAATGTGTATGTTCTGGAAAGCATGCTATATAATCGGTCCAAGGGGTGAAGAGCAGAGACGTTTCACACAAGGACCGTTAAAGAACCAACATTTTGTGTAGGTGCAGAGATCAGAACTAAGCACAACAGGAGGCTGATTTCAGCTTAAGTTCATGGAAGAGGGACCGGCACCGGCTCCCCTGGGCTGCGGTGAGTCTATCCACGGAAGATACCCAGGCTCCACACGTGAGGTAAGGGGCAGAGGGAACTCTCTCCCTGGCCGGGAAGCCTGAACAACTCTGAAGTCCCTTCCTACCTTTGAGCAGGGCGCGGAAGGGAGGACAGGGAGACACCCTGCTCAGAATGAGACTGGGCCTATTTTTAACAATCTTTTCTTGCGGGGCAGGGGGTGTGAAATGTAATCACTGGGGAAAGGTGGGTTCGGGCATCAGGGAGGTGACACCTGTGCAAAATGCACCCAGACATCCAGAGATTGAGACTCCGTGGCTCTCAGGACCCAACGGCCTGCAAAGGACTTTTGCCGACGCAGACCTCCGACTCCACTCAAGGTGCCTGCTTCGCCAAAGCAGCTTCTAGACAGCCCCCGGCCCCCTGCCACCAGCTGCCGCCCCCAGCCCTCTCTAGAGAAGCGGAGGTCAGCTGTGCCAGAGGCCTGAAGGGGGTCGGGGTCGTGGGATGCCTGCGGGTAAAGGGTCTGGGGAAGTGGGCCCAGGACGTGGAGCGGGGCTCAGGCCGGCGCCCCGAGGCCGGTTAGAAGGCTTTGCCAGCTGCAATGCCAGGGGCCAAGGTCGCCCTGGGCCCCCAGGACGCCAGCCTCGAACGCACTCACCAATCTGCTGCCGCGCAGCAGTCGCACTGCCAGGCCCTCCATCCGCGCAGCAGGCCAGATAAATACAATCTGCTCAGCGCCGCTGGGTCGCTAGCCAGCGCCAGAGAGCTACCGGAGCAAGGCCCCACCCATTCAGTACCCGCCCCGCACACACCTACCTTAATCCCAACCCCCTGCTGCCTACGGAACCCCAAGAGAGACAAACAGGCCCCTCCTCGCTTTTGCCCTCCGTCCTGCTCACGCGAGACTTGAGCAAGGCGGGGGGCGGGAAGGTAGTCGGAGACACAACAAATATGGCGGCGGCTACTGCGACGGTGACGAAGACGGCGGCGGCGGCGGCGTTGAACAAGGCGGTGGGGTTTATTCGGTGCGGTTGTCAGGAGGTAAGTAGCAGGCTGCCGGCTCCGACGGCGGCGACGCGGCGGGACAGGGCAGATAAGGACGGGCTGGAGGCGAAAGCTGGATTCGCGGCGGGCGGGCTGATCCGGCCGGAGACTCAGTTCAGCGGAGGAACGGGCGTGGTCGCTATGCGGGCAGGTGATGGCCCGGGACCTCCCTAGCCGGAGTGTGGTGGGTAGCGGCGCCTGTGGCCGCGAGAACCCCGACGGAGCGGGTTCTCCAGCTGTCGGCGCCGTCGAGCAGGAGCTAGGAGGCTTCGGGGCAGGGACTGCTGCCTGACTCTGACAGGTGGTTGTGCGGGAGGCGTCCCGGGGTTTGCGTCTTCTCGGGGTCCCAGGGGCTGGGAGTAAGCCCGGGTGCGGGTCTCCTAGTTGTTTCGAATTCTGGCGAGGATGACGCGCGGAATCCTGATGAGGCTGCTGCCCCGACGCCGGTCTCAGGCTGCTCGTTAGGAGAAGGACGTTTAATGTCTTTAATGATCCGGCCAGGATCCATTTCTACTGCATGGACACTCTTATTTAGGGAGCATGTGAGATTTGGGAAGAACATTATAGTAAATAACTATTCAGGTTCATTCGGGGTTTAGATCTCTGGATCAACTGTGGGAGTGCGAGTAGCCAAGCCTAGCATGCTCCATAACTGGATCTGAAGCTAAACGAGTTCTAGCAAACACTAACCACGTGACCTACTTAGAGTCCCCCTGATGTGCTGGTCAGAGCCGACAGAGGTGTGACAAGCAGGAGAAGAAATAAAGGTGCCTCAAATTGTGTGATCTGAGGAAATTCAGTTTTGAAAGAACTTATTTAAACAACTTTTTTTTAAACGTCTGAGCTAACAATTTTAAAAATTAAATTTAATTTTGATTTATGTCGTGTTTTTAACACAGCTAGAGGTTATTATTATTGATGAGCGTTCGTTACAGTGAATTGAAATGTCTGGTGTTATTTTCCCCTAGAAGTCCAGGATGTTTCCCAAGAAAACCTTAACTGTTTTGTGTTGTGATAAAGAGGATAAGAAAGATGGGATTCAGCCCTTATCGAGTGTGCTTTTTAATTTTTTTTTAAAGCCCTTTCCCATTTCCCTACATAGGACTAATGCGTTGTTTTTATGCAACTGTAACTGTTCAGCAGTACTAAGCTTGACAATTTTAGAAGTGTACTGTGACAAAATGAAGCTAATAACTTAAATTTAGAAAGACATTAAAAATCTTGCCAAAAACGAACCCATCAATGAAAAAACGGTAGTCACACCAGCACTTTATTTTTTGGTGATCCTATGGAGCTTCTGCTGAAGTGAAGCTACTGCTTTGTTCTTTGATTATCCGTCAGTTCCTTTTCTTTTCAGCTGATAGTAATAAGATTGGCGTAAGTTATTAGCTGAGTCAACCTGTAGATGCTAATTAAATTTTTATCCTAAAGGTTTTGATTTGTGGTCTGTGTTTTCTTTTTTCTTTTTTTTTTTGTTAATGCAGATCTCTGTATGGCTTTTCAATTTTAGTTGAAATTCTCTCTCCATGGCCTTTTGGAGTCCCTTGCTGTATCTCCAGAGTAAATTTCAGTTACTCTACATTTCATCAATGTTGGAGTGGGAAGAAAAAGGAGGAACTGATTTGGGGTGAAAAGGTTAGATTGTATAATTTCTCTTCTGGATTTCTTTCAACAGGGTTTTACTTATGTTTTATTTTTATGTTTTGATTTCTGATTTCTGAGAGCCTCATAATTTTCCTTTTTCCTTCAAGAGTTTTCAGAACAAGAGTCCTGAAATCAGGAATTGTGTTCTAACTATTTTCCAAGGCCCATGTTACTCCATAGAAACCAATTCTTATTTGTCAGCCTTCTCTATTTATATGTGTTCTATAACAGAGTAAATCTCAGTGACCATAATTATTAGGCTATGGAAGTAAACACACCTGTTGAACCGTAATCACTTCATGTGTACAGGCCTTCCTAACCCAGAAATTATTACGTAAGTTAGTTGCTAATACTGTATTCTTCGTTATGGTTAGTAACCCCTGAGAAGACTTCTCATGAATGCTAGATGAACAAAACATATCCTGCTGTTCCCTAATCATGTTCTCAAAATTCTCCCACAGTTTATAAAAAAGATAGAAGGAAGATAGGTTAGAGAGCCTCTTCTCTGGTTGTTTCATATTTGTGAATGCCTTCTAGTGTGCATCTCAATACCTGTATTTTAAATTATTAGCTACTGGTTAAGGCTTGGGGGAGGTGCACATATATAATTGTGTGTGTGTGTGCATGTATATATGCTTGTATTGACCAACAACTTCCCATTTATGAGACTGAAAAAGATCAGAGGACTTCATATAAATCCTTTATCAGAAACCAAGGAAGATCAGAGATTAGTTTAAATTACCTGCTTGAGGTAGAGGTTTTCCTGTCCTTTGGGATATCAAAGCTTAATTTCATATACCTCTCTTTCCCCTACTGGCTTGCATAGCCTCTGGTTGTTTTCTAAAAGCATTAATTTTAAGCTTTGAATGATAATTTGGAGGAAGCTACTGGCATGACAATACTTTAGGTATACCCTAGCCAGTTTCTATATAGATATGCACCTGTACCCCATGACATTCCATATTAAATTCAACTTAACTTTAATCAGAATAATCACAGGAAGGACTTGGGAATTTTGCTATATCATAAGGAATGATCATCATAAAGTATGGGAATATTGTTCTCTTTGGTTGATATGATTAGATATCTTAGTTCAGGTTGCTATAATGAATTACCATAGACTGAGTGGTTTAAACAAACATTTATTTCTCACAGTTCTGGAGGCTGGGAAATCTTAAGATCAAGGTGCCAGCAGATCAGGTATCTGGTGAGGGCTTGCTTTCTGGTTATATCCTCTCATGGCAAAGAGCAGAGAAGCAGCAAGATCTCTGGATCTCTTCTTACAAGGCAATTGTAATCCCATTCGGAGGGCTTCACCTTTATAACCCAGTTTTCTCTCAAAGGTCCCAACTCCAGAAACCATCAAATTAGGGGTTAGGATTTCAACATATCAGCTTTTAGGGACATAAACATTCAGTCCATGACAATACAAGCAGAAAGAGTAGATGTGAGTTGTAATAACACCACCCAAATCTATAATAAAACTGGAGAATACTTAAGTATATTTCTTGTTCAGATGACATGATATTACACATTGAAATTTTGTGTAAAGTAAGTCATTTTTTGGCTAACAAACTCCAAAGTATTGAGTTCATGCCCAGTATCAGAAAGATGCCGCTGCAAAAATTACAATTTGTGGATTTTTCCAAAGTATATTTTGTTACGTTTGCAAAGGTTTTAAAATTTATCAATGACTTAGAGGCATCTCTGGGTATCAGTTAATTTTTGGAGTTCCTAGATTAAACTTTGAGACCTGAGACTGATGATAATTACATTAAAGACAGGAAAATGACTCAGATGGATAAACCTTTATTTTCTTTCTATAAGAGGAAGTCTTCTGTAGTTGCATAATTTTTTTTTTTTTTTTTTTTAAGTAGAGATGAGGTCTCGCTATGTTGTCTGGATTGGTCTTGAACTCCTGAGCTCAGGCAGTCCTCTCACCTTAGCCTCCCAAAGTGTTGGGATTACAGGCATGAGCCACCATGTCCAGCCTAGTTTCAGAATTATTACTATTTTTCAATTTATTGTGCTTAGAAATACTGACTTGAGATGCAGAAAGCTGAGTTTTAAGCCCAAGACTCTACTTTGCTTCAGGCACCTTTCATTCTTATGGGTCTATAGACCGGAGCTCTGAAGCATCTGTCATGCCCTGTGTATATATGGATGTAGGGGATAGAGGCCATACAGGTCAAGTAGGCACAAAAATGCTTAGGGATGAAATGACACCTAATTTTTAAATCATGACAGGATGTTTAAGGTTATAAAGTGTACTAATATATTTATAATTCTAATTTAAGAAGAGTTTTTCTTCATGTTTGCAATGTTACAGTGTTATCTTCTCTATTTTATAGGCATTTTTTTTTTCAAGTTTATCACGCATTATGGTTGAAGAGCAGCATACAATTTATGGCAGGGAACACAGTGAAGTTTATAATGTGACAATGTGATAATAGCCAAGACTGTCAAAATATGTCAGCCATCTTCTGTAATTAGGCTCGTTTGTGTTCTTAAACTTGAGATGCATGTATAAAAATATCATTTTCTTCTGCTTGCTTTCTGGCAGTCTCCTGTGTTTTTCCTGCACTGTCACATGTTGTACTATTGCAATGTTATGCTTTCTAATCAAGATTTGGTAAGGTTTATCTTGCTTCCCGAAGCCTGTCAAAGTATATTCAGGCATTTTCCAGTGGAAATGTATCAGTTTTCATGTGAACTGATTGGCAAGAAGTGATGCTGAGTTGCAATGTAAATACTGGGATTTCTTTCTTAATTATAGCTTTTATAATTAGAACACAGACAATCTATAGGGCTATACAACTTTTACAAGTTAAAAATATATATATTTTCCCGGATCTTATTCTTGATAGTCTTTTTTACTGGAATTGACTAGCTCACATTTTCCCCCCAAGGGAAAATTTAAAGAACAGATAATCAGTAGAATCAACTGTAGGCACAGAACAAATAGTAACACAATGATAAACAGAGAACCAGTTCAAATAAACATGATAAGATGGGGAAAAAAGAACTGAAACAAGTATGTTCAAAAGCCAACAATAATACTTAAGATTCAGAAGGTTGGGCCAGACTAAAGCAAGTGATTTAAAGAGGTGGCCTGTAAGTATAATATGCAGAGATGAGTTTGAGAAATTGTACAATGATTTGTAAAGTTGCAAATTGGGATTGAGACTAAGGTGGAACATGTTTGTTTCATTGTAACTAAGGAACAAATAGATACTCAGTATATCCTCCAACCAAGCTGATGAACTGATAGAAAAAGGGGAATAACTGAATCAGGGGCAGTGAGAATTTAATCCAAGTTATAACCATTGTTTTTTTTTTTTTTTTTTGCTGCAGAAATAAGAAAAACAGCTACCATTTTCTGATAGCCTACCATATGTGATACATGTCACAGTATACTTTATGTATACTTACCTATAAAACTTAAGATAGTACTACAAGTTGGATTATGATTCCATTTTACAAAATAGGAAACTAAAGCCGAGAGAGGTCCCTATTCATAGTCTTAAAGCTAGAATCGGTTTGACCTAATACCAATATATAGTTGTCCCTCTCTGTATCCAGTAGGTACTGGTTCCAGGACCCCCTGTAGATACCAAAATTTGTGGGTGCTCCAGTCCTTTATATAAAATGGCGTAGTATTTGCATATAACCCACAATCTCATCTTTTTGTATACTTTAAACTCTGGATTCTTTATAATACCTAATACAATGTAAATGCTATGTAAATAGTTATACTGTCTTGTTTAGGGACATATGACCCCCCCAAAAAAAAGTGTGGGAAACTCCATCTCTACTAAAAATATAAAAAAATCAGCCAGGTGTGGTGGCAGGCACCTGTAATCCCACCTACTCTGGAGGCAGAGGCAGGAGAATCTCTTGAACCCAGAGGGCAGAGGTTGTGGTGAGCTGAGATCACATCATTGCACTCCAGCCTGGGCAAAAAGAGCGAAACTGTGTCTTGGAAAAAAAAAAGAAAAAGGAAAAGAAAAAAGTCTGTACACGTTCAATATAAATGCAACCATCCATTTTTTTCAAATGATTTTGTTTTGCATTTGGTTGACTCAACAGATAACAGAACCTGTGGATATAGAGCCGACTGTATTCTGTTTATCCAGAGGATAGATTTTCAGTAGCCTCAACTTTCTAGACACTTTTCTAAAAAATAGGCTTTTCTACCTGAAAAGAAGTAGTAATACTAATAAGTTTTAAAAGCCCCCTGGGTAGTTTCTAAGGGAGGAAAGGAATGATTCACAAGTATTGCGTTAAGAAAAGTTAGAATTCAGTTACCTCTAAGTCATTATTTGGCTAAATGTGTTTGGAATAAAGAACAGACTAGATGTGAAGAGAGAAGGAGACAAGAAGTATGAAAATAAGATGTATCAGTCTGAAGCCAGGAAACAGGGAAAACAACAGCCCTGTGTTACTAATTGAGTGGTTGTAAAGTATGATAATTCATATTAGTGGTATGTCAAAAGTTGGTCTATTTCCAGTAGATTTCTAGTTAAGTCAGAGTGGAAGTTTTGATTCTTAAAAAGTTGGTCATATTTTTGTAAATTGGAAAATCTGCTTTTGTGGAACCTCCCTCATTCCTCAACCCTGCAGTTCTACCATTTAAAAATTTAGGCTGAAAAGGACCAATAACAGTCTATTATTGAAGAAGATAAACAAAGCTGGGGGACTTAAATTACTGTGATAGGAAGACTTATTATTAAGACTATCTGGTATGGCTGCAAGGGCAGATAGGCAAGTGGAGCCGAATAGAGAATCCAGAAGCAGAGCCACGTACATGGAACCACTTGACTTAAAAAGGTAACATTGGAGCTTAGTAGAGAAAGGCTGATCTGTTAGGTACACATTGCTGGGACAGTTGGATATCTCTTTGGGAAAAAGTATGCTTTGACTCTTACCTCATACCATACACAAAACTCAAGTCCAGATAAAAATATGAAAGGTTAAAAAAAAAAAGCATTTAGAAAAAAGTATAGAACATCTTCAAGTAAGGTGTAGGCAAGGATTTCTTAACTAGGACACAAACAACTCTAAATATAAAGGATAAAAATGGGTAAACTGTACTATATTAAGAACTTCTGTTCATCAGAAATTATCATTAAGAAAGTGAAAAGGCAACCACAGTGGGGGAAGATACTTAAGATACACTATCCTAATAAAGGGCTCATATTATAAAGCATTTTTACATACTAGAAAAAGACAACACAATAAAAAAAAAAAGGTATAATCAGACATTATACAACAAAGGGTATCTAAGTGGCTAATTAGGATATATTAAAAAATTTACATCTTCATTAGTCATCAAGGAATGTAAATTAAAACTAATGTGATAACCACCACACACCTACCAGAATGGCTAAAATGAAAAAGGCAAACAGTGCCCATGTGTTGTCAAGGATGTGGAGCAACAGAACTTGTTTATTGCTGGTGGGAATGTAAATTGCTATAATCACTTTGAAAATCTATTTGGCATTATCTAAAACTGAATATATGCATGCCTTGACCCAGCAATTTCACTCCTGTACAACCAACAGAAATATGTATGTAATCAAAAATCATGTAGTGATATGTCCATAGAAACTTTATTCACAACAACCAATTATGGGAAATCACCCAAATGACCTAAAAGCAGTATAAGAGATAAATTAGTTGTGGCATGGTCATACAACAGACTACAGCAGTAAAAATAAGCCAACTTCAGTTGCATGCAACAATATGGATGAATCTTACAATTATAATGTTGAGTGACAGAAGCCAGACAAAGGTTCATAGTGTATGATTCCATTTAAATAAAGTTAAGGAACAGAATTTACAGAGTCAGAAGTCAGGACAGTTATAACCCTTGCTAGGGCAGAGGGTCCTAGCATTGGAAGGGTACACGAGGCGGGCTTCTAGGATGCTGGCAGCCTTCTGTTTCTTGATTGTGGTGTTGATTTTATGGATGTGTTCATTTTGTGACAATTCATTGAGCTCTGCCCTTATAATTTATGTGCTTATCTGTATATGCACAAGACTTGGAGAATAAGTTAAGCATATATGCTGAAAGTAATTTTTTAGATACCTACCACTGGCTGGAAGCTTTTTTAGATGGAAAATTATTCATTAAATAGTTTGAGTTTAGAAAAAGAAGATTTTACCGTAAGGATATTTACCAGAGAATCGTAGTTATTTGCATACAAATTGTTTTTACTGGAAGAAAAGATCTTTTGTGTCCCAAGTGCTAGACTTCCTCATCTTATTCTTACTAGAAAACTTTGGCTATTTTATCTCTGAATTTGGGCCATAAACCTATGTGAAGACCAGGTTTTGATTGCAGAACCCACAAGAGACTTTCTACACTAGTGTCAGGTATTTCCTTTTTCTTTTTTTTCTTCCTAGTCTTGGAGTGGATAGGCTGATAAGTAGTAGAGGTGGTGATTTGGATATTTCTAGAGCGGGGATTGGGAAGCTAAGGCCTATAGGTCAAATCTGGCTCAATGCCTGTTTTTATAAAGTCTTATTGGAACATAGCCCCACCCATTTGTTTACATATTGTCTATGGCTGCCTGTTGTATGTGACTGCTTACAGTGACACAGTTAAGTAATTGCAGCAAAGATGAGCATGGCTTGCAAAGCCTAAAATATTTACTATCTGGCCCGTCATAAAAACTTTGCAACCCCTAGTTCTACACCACTTATTTGTAGACTACTCGTTCATGTGAACACAAGGTCTAAGAGCCTTTGCTGGTAGTCACTAGCTGCATGCAGCTATTTCTATTTAAATTAATAAAACTGAAAACTCCAGTCATTTATATTATCCAAATTTCAGGTGTCTTAGTAGCTATATGTGGCTAGTAGCAACTGTGTAGGACAGCACAGATAAGAAACATGTCCATCATCCAGAAAATAGTCTCATTTTGTCTCCCAGGATGGAGTGCAGTGGTGTGATCACAGCTTACTGCAACCTTGAATACTCAGACCCAAGCGATTCTCTTACCTCAGCCTCCTGCGTAGCTGGGACCATAGGCATGTGCCATCACACCCAGCTAATTAAAAAAAATTTTTTTTGGTAGAGATGGGGTCTTCCTATGTTGGTCTCCAGCCTGTTTGTCTTCTTTATTGTCGTCTTCATCGATAAGCTCTGCTTGTGTTATTTCTTTAATCTGAACTTGTTTTCTGTTTTTTCTGCCTTTGAAATTTCTTTCCATCCTCTATGACTAAGCTTGAACCCCAATTTATATTTAAATATTAAATATATTGACTTTTTACCATTTTGTGTATGTCTTTAGTTCAACAGGAAGATTGCAAGATACTCAAAGGCAGGCACTGTGTTTTCTCTTGCTTTGTATAGTGTTTTGCACAAAATAGTTTTTGTCATTTGTTTACTGTGTACTAGATAACCCTAAATAGTGTAAAATTATTTCAGTTTTTTTTTCTAGGTATAACAAACCGTAAACGTTAAAAGAGCAAAGATGGGTGAAAAAAAACCAGAGCCTTTGGACTTCGTGAAAGATTTTCAGGAATACCTGACTCAGCAGACCCATCATGTGAACATGATTTCTGGATCAGTTAGTGGGGACAAAGAAGCAGAGGCTCTTCAGGGAGGTAGACTCATTTTAATACTACTAAATAATTCACTTTTTATACACATGCTATGATTGTGTGTAGCTATTACTGTGAAGACCACTGCACATTAATGTGAATCATTCTGTTTTTTTTCTAGAAAGATACAGGGCATTTTTTCCCTTTCTTTAAACATAACAGACTTTTGCTGGGGAGTGCTTAACATGGTTTGGAGATGCATTATGGTCTTGTTGGAAGGTTAGGGGCTCCAAATACCTTTCCTGTCCTCCAGTTTTTATGAGCTGACATTAGACACAAGGAACACAAAGGGGATTGGAACATCAGCTTCACTATACAAACCATTAGGCCATCAGGAAATCTGGATTCCACCTGAGACCAAAATAGGGGTTTCGGTTTCTTCTCTCTTAAAATGAAGAAAGGGCTGACCATGTTTACCTATCCAAGAAGAGGAACGAAAATAGAGAAAGTGGTGACCTCCTTGAGCCTGCTAGAGGTAAATTTTGTCTGATTTGCTTGCCACAAAAAAACTGGAATTTATTCCTAACATAGCTCAGAGATCAGCAAACTGTAGCCTGTGGGCCCCATCTGGACTGCTGTTTTTATATGGCCTGTAAGCCAAGAATGGTTTTTACATTTAAAGATGATTTTCAAAGTGTCAAAAAAAGAATAATGTCATGATATATGAAAATTCTGTGAAGTTCAAACTTGAGTACACATAAATTTAATTGAAACATGGATATGCTCATTTGTTTATGTATTTTCTATAGCTGTTTTTGTTTGTTTTGCTAAAACAGCAGAGTTGAGTAGTTGTGTTAGAGACCATATGGCCCACAAAGCCTGAAATATTTACTATCTCATACCTATAGAAAAAGTTTGCTGACCCCTGAACTACATAGTCTGGGTAGGGCCCTATAATCCAGGGACTGGCAGCAGGGACCAGGCATCACCTGGGAGCTTGTTAGAAATACAAAACACCAGACACTACCCCAGATCTGCTGAATTATAATGTGTGTTATTTTAATAAGATCCCCCAAGTAATTCATATACACATTAAAATGTGATAGTTACTGGTTTGGGAAAACAGCGGGAGAGAGGAAGATACTGAGCCTTGTCCCTCTAATGCCGTGTAGCCCTCTGGGATGTTGGACTTGTCTCAACCAGCAGAATCACTTCTAGTGAGGAGTGAGGAGTGAGGAACTGGTGGAGCAGGGGGCTTGAATTGTGCATGCCAACTGTTACCTCCTGAGATGGAGTAGAAGACCTTTTCCTATGAAGCTGTAGGAACGGAAGTTTCCCTCCTAACACACAGATTCCCAAACAGGATTCAAGAGACCAGGGTTGTAGTCCCAGTCATTTGCCGATTTTCCTGATTATGAGCACCTGTCTTTTCAGCTGCTTTGTATGAAAAAGTAGTTAGATGAGATCAAAAGCAAACAGCCAAACAACATCTTTTAGCTCTGAGATTGTTAAAACCCTAACCCTCAGAGGTATCAGGGATGGTACTTTCCTTTATGTGCTTTATTAGAATTTTAAGATCCTAAATGGAATAGAGATCTAGAACACACATATAAACTGTGGGGTGTGGAAAACTTACTGCTTCAGACTAAAAAGAAGGTTTTGGAGAGTCTTTGACTGCCAGTTACAGTTGTAGAAATGGCTAGGGTGCTGAACACCTGTGTGTGACTGTGCCATCACTCTCCAGTGAATCTCTTCATTCCCCTTCCTCCTCACCTGTTTTCTTCTTCAAAAATATGTGAAGAACTAATACAATCTATGTGTAAGTAATGTAATTTTTTTTCTTTCTTTTTTTTTTTTTTTAGACAGAGTCTTGCTCTGTCACCCAGGCTGGAGTGCAGTGGTGCAATCTCGGCTCACTGCAACCTCTGCCTCCTGGGTTCCAGTAATTCTCATGCCTCAGCCTCCTGAGTAGCTGGGACTACAGGTGCACACCGCCATGCCCAGCTAACTTTTTTTTTTTTTAGTAGAGATGGGGTTTTGCCATGTTGGCCAGGCTGGTCTTGTAACTCCTGGCCTCAAGCTGTCCCCCCACCTCTGCCTCTCAGAGTGCTGGGATTACAGGGGTGAGTCACGGCACCT
This sequence comes from Aotus nancymaae, assembly GCF_030222135.1. Lineage (NCBI taxonomy): Eukaryota > Metazoa > Chordata > Mammalia > Primates > Aotidae > Aotus > Aotus nancymaae. The sequence continues at coordinate 8,049,923 of NW_026988421.1, forward strand.
GGCCTTGTGTAAGTAATTTGAGATCCACCCCCATAAAAGGTTCTCAGAATATAATACAGAATGCATTACTGTGTTTGTATAAAATTAGCCTCAGTTCAGAAAGTCTGTTAAAAAATGGATTTAACTTTTGTGGGAAGTGAACTGTCAATTTATAAGATTTTCAACCACTTAAAATGCAAATGCTAAATTGAGTTGATTCAGAGATGCATAATTTCTTTTGCTCTACTTTGTTTATAGCTGGAACAGATGGTGATCAAAATGGACTTGATCACCCATCTGTTGAAGTTTCCCTGGATGAAAACTCAGGAATGTTAGTAGACGGGTTTGAAAGGACCTTTGATGGAAAGCTCAAGTGTCGGTACTGCAACTATGCCAGCAAAGGAACAGCCCGGCTTATTGAACACATCAGAATCCACACAGGTAATGGAAAGACAGCTGGAAAAGGCATTTCTATAAGGGCAGGAGAGGGGCCAAAGAGGGCAGGTTGGTTTGTCATAGAAGTAGTTTTAATATTCAAAAATGTTTATGTAAAGTTTAAATAAATGAGGAAGTTACTCCATTTTTTACAAAGCAACAGCGGGACAACATAGAAACAGCTCAGAAGTGCAGCCCTTTGTAGAACTTCTCCTTCCTTAGCCATGTTTCTTTTGTGATCCAAATAATCTCTCAGCATCTATCTGCTTCTCAGATTGGGAAGGTTAATGCCAAAGCACTGTGATGTGATAAAATGTTTTAATCTTTATCCTATTACATTTCAGTTGCAGAAGGGGGAAAAGTTTCAGAAAGTATACAGTTGCAGATGGTACTGCTAATCCCAGATCTCTCTTTAGCTGTCCCTTCTGAGAAACTTTCCCAACTGCATCTGCCCCTGCCCAAGACCAGGTCACATGTCCTTCCTGTGTGCTTCATGGCATCCTGTGCTTATTCACCACATCCCCATGGCCTGAGAGCCTGTTGAGGACAGGGACTGTGACAGGACCATCTTTGTACCCCAGAGCCTAGGGGGGCATCTGACACATACTTATTAGATTAATGACTCTAAATCTCATATTCCGAATGTTTATTTCACATAATTGGGCCGTCTTCAGTTAACAACATTAACTATAATTGTTCCTTCTGGCAGCTGAAGAGTAGGAAGATGGAGGAGAAGCACTAGCAATTTTGAAGGGATACTTTGCATAACTCAGACTAGCAAGCCCATTTCAATTCTGAGCTTTCGTATAAGGACTTTTCAAAAAGCTTTTTTTGTATTTTTTTTTCCTGTGAGGAAAGGGTATTCGTATGTGTGTATGTGTGTGAATATGAGTGTTTGTATATAAATGTATACATGAACATATAACTCTGAGACATACTTTTGTAAACTCATTATGTAAAACTATTACTAGAATATTTTTTTATCACCAAAAACCAGAACATTACTAGAATATTTCAATTGTGCTGTTTCTTCTCTCTAAATGCATTCGAAGCCATAACAGTTTTTATACCGTATTGACTAATACAGTATTATTGCATATCTCAAGTTGTTGCTGACGAGTTATTAAGCTTTGTTTTTGTTTGTGGGTTTCTTTACAAATTTTAAGACTCTCATATGCTACGCAAATATGAATTTATGAAACCATTTTCTTTTTGATCAATGTCCAAATCCAATGAATGGACAAGCGCAACTTTCCATAAATGAACTAATCTTATAGTTTCTCCATAATTTTTCTTTTGAAACAGGTGAAAAACCTCATCGATGTCACCTTTGTCCATTTGCATCTGCTTATGAGCGTCATCTGGAAGCCCATATGCGTTCTCATACTGGAGAAAAACCATACAAATGTGAATTATGTTCCTTCCGCTGCAGTGATCGAAGTAACCTGTCCCATCATCGAAGGCGCAAGCATAAAATGGTACCAATTAAAGGTACTAGGTCTTCCTTAAGCAGCAAGAAAATGTGGGGGGTTTTACAGAAGAAAACAAGCAATCTGGGCTATAGCAGAAGAGCACTAATCAACTTAAGTCCACCTTCCATGGTGGTTCAGAAACCAGACTACCTTAATGATTTTACCCACGAAATCCCAAATATCCAGACTGACTCCTATGAAAGTATGGCAAAAACCACACCAACTGGTGGCCTTCCAAGGGACCCCCAAGAACTCATGGTTGATAACCCTTTGAATCAGCTCTCGACTCTAGCAGGGCAGTTGTCCAGTTTGCCACCTGAAAACCAAAACCCTGCATCCCCTGATGTAGTTCCCTGCCCTGATGAAAAACCTTTCATGATTCAGCAGCCCTCTACCCAAGCAGTAGTTTCTGCCGTATCAGCAAGTATTCCTCAGAGCTCCTCTCCCACAAGCCCAGAACCTCGGCCGTCCCATAGTCAAAGGAACTATAGTCCAGTGGCAGGTCCCAGCAGTGAGCCAAGTGCTCACACAAGCACTCCCAGCATAGGGAACAGCCAGCCCAGCACCCCAGCACCAGCCCTGCCAGTCCAGGACCCTCAGCTTCTGCACCACTGCCAGCACTGTGATATGTACTTTGCAGACAACATCCTTTACACTATTCATATGGGATGTCATGGGTATGAAAATCCTTTTCAGTGTAATATATGTGGATGCAAATGTAAAAACAAGTATGATTTTGCCTGTCATTTTGCAAGAGGGCAGCATAACCAACACTGATTGAAAATAAGTCATATTTTACTTAGTTTTGCTGTTTCGTGGTTTTGTTTTTGTTTTGGTCATCTAATAAGGTGTCTGCTAATTTAAGGTTTATACATTATATTTATAGAATATAAATTTGACAGTAGAATAAAATATATTTTTTTTTCCATAAAAATCTGGTCAGGGTCATTTATGTATCAGAACAGTTAGACACATTGTTGTCTCTATTTTCCTTTCCTTTAGACATTGGAGAATTGGAGTGCAGTCATACTCTTACAGGGTGTTCATTTGAATTTCTCACATTTATGTAAAACTTCAAGGCTTATCCATACTTTTGATGTTTCAATATACATTGAACTAGATGTTATTTCTGCCATATTTTGCAATGATAGAATAAATTACTTTTTTTTTTACAGAATTTATTACTACTCATTTCAATGTTTAGTAGAGAAATTGCCTTAAAAATTGCTGTTAATTGAAATACTATTTAGTTCACATTTCTTAAGTTGAATCAGTAGTTTCATTTCAACTGATAATAGTAAAGCTATTTCAGTGTAGTAAATTTTTCTTTTTTCCACAAGGGGAAATATAAAACAGTTAAGACGTGAAATTGAAAACTGTTTTAATATTTAAAATAACTTCTTTATTCAATGTCTAAACACATGTCAGTTTTCCATTGGATCTTTATTTTCACAGGTAAATACACTAGAGTGCTAGAAAGCTTTTTCCCCCTCTCAGTTTGACTTTAAATCCTTCATTCTGACATTATTACTGTTAGTAAGGTTGATAACTATAATCAGAGTATCTTATTCTTCCTATTCCTTTGATGACCAAAGAGGTAAAGTGGAAGTCATCCTTATTATTAAAACGGAGTCCTCCAAACAAATTTCGGAAGATTCCTTTTTCTTCCTTCAATTTATTGCCCATAATTTCCAAGAAAACGTGGGTATAGAAACACATGAGAAAATGTGATAGTGAAGTCATATTTACAAAAATGAGAACATGTCCAAAATGGATTCTTGTCTCCTCTTCAGAATTAGCCATTTAAAATATTTTCTGTGAATGCAAATTGTAGTTCTCATTTGCAGTTTTACCAGGCTTCGTGTACAGTGACAAAACTGTGTAGAATCTACATCATCGCCTTAGTAAGAAAGGATAAAAAGGTGTGGAAATGAATATAAAATGAATCTAAATATGACATTGAATTTGTTTATAAAAATAAGACTTAATAGAGTAATTCATGTTGAATAGGAGGCTGTTGTTTTTATATTGTGTAATAACTCACGTACTCTGAAGAGAGCTTGGTCAAACAATAAAATACATTGTTACTAACTTGGTTTCTGTGTACTTTGCAAAAATTCTATTTTTAATTTTGTTTATATGTTGAATGTGCTCCTAATTGGCATTTTAAAGAAAATATTAAGCATCTATTAATCAAAAAGACCTCTACTCTTAGAATAAATGAAAGGGAAATATTGGTGATATGTACCCACAAAAACCCTAAGTGCCAAGTTAATGGATCCTCTACCTTCCCTTTCAAATGCTGGAAAGCCACTGTAATGAGTTCTTGCAGTTTAGCATCTAATCTAAGCTACTGCATTGTTTAAAGAGCAGCCTCAAGGACAGTTTCTCCAAACTGTAATTCTCTGTCAAATCTTGTACTTTAGAATTCTACAATTCTGTTTCACTGTTGCTTAAATCACTTTCTGCTCAGAGCCATTTTACTGTAGCAGTTTCCAAGTGTTTAACTTGGCTTTAGTATTTATCAGTTGCCAGAAACAAACAGGTTGTCATTTGGAAGCTTTCATGGTTTTTTTTCCCCTCACTTTATTCTTTAGATAAAAACAGTATCCCAAAATGGAAAATGAAAATTTTTATGAAGCAAAGAGAACTCCCTTGTTAAGACCAGCTTATTAACTCTATATTCTCAGTCAAATGAATTTTTTTCTAACAACTAAACATGGATGTTTTGAAGGTGCATTTTAATTTAAACATGGAACGTTTTTTTCATAATTACAAACTAGAATGTAAAATTAAAATTTTGCTACAACTTAAGAGCACAGTTGATATCCCAAAGGTGTTGATGCTTCAAAGCTAGTTATTCTAAATGCACTAAAATTTTTGAGGCAAATCTACCTTAGAAGCTTTTTTGGTATTGTATTTTTTAAAATATTTAGATTTTATTTAAATTTCTTGTGAGTTAAATTCTGTATTTGGAAAGATGTTTGTGTCTTCCCTTCTGTATTGAGTATGTTTCTCATTTTTAAGCAAATATTTTATAGAAATGAGTTGTTGGGAAGAGTTTAACATGCACTATTTATAGTACTTTGCCATTAACAGGCAACGTTCTGAAACTAAATTTATTTTTGTTCAGTGAACATAAGTTTAGATTTTTAAAGCTGGTAGATAATTTATCTCCACTAATATTTTTTTAAGAAACTGTGAAGAGATTAACAGGGAATAATTTTATTTCAGATTTTACTAATGTAGTATGTAGCTACAACTTCTTGAAATTCAAGTTAAGGCTAGACTTTTACTTTAAAAAAATTCCACTTGGTGTTTCCAGGGCTATTTCATTTTAGAAATAAGTGTTTGCCATTCATCTGCAAAAACTGGACAAGGGGACTATTACGAAAAACGTTCAGAAATAAACCTCATTTTAAGTTCTACAAAATATTTATCAAATGAATGTTACTAACTTTAATTCCCTGCTAAAGATGTTTTCATTAGTCTTACAGGGTATATGCTTTCTAAAACTTGTTTTTGTTAACATGTGCTTTGATGTAAAGAACATATTTTGTATGCAAAACATAACCTGCATTATGGTTGTAAAATACACTATATTGTTTAGGGATTCCGGAAAGCAGTTTAATGCTGAAATAACCGTATCTAGTATGCAGTTCATATTGTCAATGAAGCTTTGCTTTTGTAATAAATAAAAAAGACTTTCTAATGACCTTGATTTTTCTTCTTTTGGAAAACAGGATCAAATTAGTGTTTTAGTAATTGTCTGCTAGTAAAATGTTAATGAAAGAAATAGATTTTATGGTTATAGTGCTTTGAATTTTTAAAATGTCTTAACCTGAGAAGAGTTAAGACCATGAGTTAAAAACCAAAAGAGCTCCATACATCCATAACTTGTCTCCCTACTAGTTTCCTCTCTTTATTCAAGATCTATTTGACTTGACTTCTGTCCCCCAATCCCTACCCTAAGTGTTCTGGCACATGAGGAAGGCCACCTCTGTGCTTAATTATCCACATCTCATCTGACAAGTGAGTGACTCACTTCAGCATTGTTAGCCTAGAAAACCAATTGTAATACAATACTGTTGTTTTAACAAATTTGCAGAAGGTTACCAAAACGAGACATTTGATTGGCAATTCAGAAATTTTAATGCTGCTTTGAAAAATACTTCTGTACAATATTATCTTTCTCATAATGAAAAAAAGAAATGACATCTGATATGTCAGTGGTTTGTTGAAAGCACAAATATTTTTTGTTTCCTTGTTTTAGGTCTTCCAAAAATTCTGCTTTGAGCTTGTTAAGTTCTTCTGCTAGAAGCTTCAAGTTGTAAGGAAGCACTCGTTCATCTAAAAAAGATATTCTCAAATTACTGGTGTAAACTAAAGTAATCTGGGGTGTCTAATGACACTAGGAAATTAATTTGATTAATTTAAACAAACCAGTCAGATTCTATAAACAATCACAATTGAGTTGGTGTAATATATAGACAAAAGGTCATAATGTGATAGTCAAAAATCATCTGAAACAAGTCAGATTTAAAAAACTTGTTAGGAAATGTGAGCAGAAAAGATTAACCTGAAAGGGACTTTTTGTTGTTGCCAAGAAAAATCAAGACAGCTGCCTTACTGCCTTACTGAATTAAGCAGACAGGCAAAAAATCAGAAACAGAAGATGACAGTTTGGTTTTCAACCTGGTAAATGATGCCTAGAACAGTAGTTGTCCAACATAACTTTGTGCAGTGATGGACCTCATCTATATATCTGCTGCATTCAATACAGCAGCCACTAGCCACACGCAGGTAGTATTACTGAGAAGCTGAATTTTAATTTTTTGTTAGCTTTATTAGCATATAATTCACATACAGTTTACCCATTTAATCTCTATAATACAGTGTTTTTAATATATTTACAGATATGTGCAACCATCACCAGTTAATTTTAGAACATTTTCATCATCTCAAAAACCCATATCCTGATGGCTCACGCCTATAATCCCAGCACCATGGGAGGCTGAGGCAGGCAAATCACCTGATGTCAGGTGTTTGAGACCAGACTGGCCAACATGGCAAAACCCCTCCATTACTAAAAATACAAAAATTAGCAGTGCATGATGGCACATGCCTGTAATCCCAGCTACTCGGTAGGCTGAGGCAGGAGAATCGCTTAAACCTGGGAGGCGAACGTTGCAGTGAGCAGAGATTGTGCCATTGCACTCCAGGCTGAGCAACAGAACAAGACTCCATCTCCAAAACAAAAACCCATATCCTTTAGCTATCATCCTCCTAACCCCTTTCCCTTCTGCCCACCCCCAATCTCTAAGCAACCAAACATCCACTGTCTGTCTCAAGATTTCCCTGTTCAGGACATTTCATGTGACTGGAAGTATATGTATACTTGGTCTTTTGGGACTGACTTCTTGTACTTTGCATCATGTTTTCAAGGTTATTCCATACTGTATAGCATGTATCAGCATTTCATTCCTTTTTATGGCTGAATAATACTTCCTTGTATGGATACACCAAATTTTGTTTATCCATTTGTCAGCTGACGGACATTTGGGTTATTTTCATATTTTGGCTATCATGAACAATGCTGCCATAAACATTTGTGTACAAGTTTTTGTGTGAACATGTTTTCATCTCTCTCAGGTATACACCTGGGAATGAAATTGTTGGGTCACATGCTAACTGTATGTTTGAGGTACTGCTAGCTATTTTCCAAAGCACCTGTACCATCTGACACTTCTCCACATTCTCAACAACACCTGAACATTTTAATTCTAGACCTCCTAGTGGGTGTGAAGTGCTGTCTTGCGGTTTTGATTTGTATTTCCCTGATGACTAATCATGATGAGCATGTGTTCCTGTGGTTACTGGCTATTTGTATATCTTCCTTGGAAAAATGTTTACTCAGATCCTTTGCCTTTTTTAAAAATTGGGTTGTATTTATTATTCAGTGGTAAGAGTTCTTTATATATTCTGGATTCAAGTCCCTTATGAGATATATGTCTGCAAATATTTTCTCCGATCTATGGGTTGTCTTTTTACTTTCTTGATGGTAGGGGAACTGAATTTTTAATTAAGCACAGATCTAGAAACTACTACTACCTCCCCTCACCTAAAAAAGTATATATATATATTTTTTTTTTGAGATGGAGTCTTGCTCTGTCTCCAGGCTGGAGTGCAGTGGCATGATACCGGCTTACTACAACCTCCACCTCTGGATTCAAGCAATTCTCCTGCCTCAGCCTCCTGAGTAGCTAGGACTACAGGCGCATACCACCACACCCAACTAATTTTTGTATTTTTAGTAGAGACAGGGTTTCACCATGTTGGCCAGGATGGTCTCGATCTGATCTCTCGACCTCGTGATCTACATGCCTCAGCCTCTCAAAGTGCTGGGATTACAAGCAGGAACCACCATGCCTGGCCTATCTGTATGTTTTTAAATGGGTGGGATATAAGAGTGAATTGGGCATAACCCTATTCCCGACAACCCCCCAGGACCTCATTTCATTTTATAGGCAGAAAAGAAGAAAGGCAAATGGTTGAGTGAGAACTCCTGGAACTAACTAACTAACTTAATTTATTTATTGAAACAGAGTCTCACTCTGTCACCCAGGCTGGAGTGCAGTGGTGTGATTTCAGCTCACTGCAGCTGCCATATCCCAGATTATCTATCTGTCAATCAATCAATCAATCATTTATTGAGATAGAGTCTTGCCCTGTTGCCCAGGCTGGAGTGCAGTGGCATGATCTCGGCTCACTGCAGCTGCCACATCCCAGGTTTATCTATCAATCAATCAATCAATCATTTATTGAGATGGAGTCTCACCCTGTTGCCCAGGCTGGAGTGCAGTGACGTGATTGCAGCTCACTGCAGCCTCTGTGTCCCAGGTTCAAGTGATTCGTTACTGCCTCAGCCTTCTGAGTAGCTGGGATTACACACGCGTGCCTCACCATGTCCGGCTAAGTTTTGTATTTTTAGTAGAGACAGGGTTCCACCATGTTGGTCAGGCTGGTCTCAAACTCCTGACCTCGTGATCTGCCCGCCTGAGCCTCCCAAAGTGCTGGGATTACTGGCGTGAGCCACCGCGCCTGCCTCTGTTTTTATTTTAATGATGATGCCATTTCTGTTTCGGTCCTCTGTTTCTCAAACTTTGCATTGTAACCCATTAGTAAGTGGCAATTGGTGTTTTTCTAAAATGAAATCAAGTAGAACATAGAGTTCATTAAACATGTGAAGGTGTTTTGTGAAACTTCTTTCAACACGAGTTCGTGTACTGCGTTATACACTGGGTTACAACATAAAATCAACTTGTACAACATGGTTTTATAAAAGTTCGAAAACGGTATGGCTAGTATATTGTTTCCTTTTTCAATGTTCTAAGCTTTTGTAAAGGTAATAAATGATGATGATGCAGGGGAGCAGAATGGGAGGCTCAAGAGTGGAACTGGATGTAATTCTGGACCCCAGGTTACCCAAATATTTAGTAGCTGTTCAGTCTTGGACAAGTTACTTGGTCCTCTATGAACCTCCATTTCCCCATTTGTAAAATTACATGTACCTTATAGGACTGTGAAGATTACAAACAATATTCGTAAAGCACTTAACATATACAAATGTGCTCAAAAAATGCTAGTTGCTGGCTTTTAAAGATACAATTTTAAATATTGCAATAACAGTATTCAAAACCTAATGGAATTACTGTATAAAACTATAGTTACCACATATTTCATATATTATATAAATTCAGATTTAAAATACATTGATTTTATTCAAATTCCATGCTGATCTGACACCTGGCCCCTGACTACCTCTCCCCCTTTCTTACCTCACGCCATGCTCAGTGGCCTCTCTTCAATTCTGTAACATTCCAAACAACCAGCTTCTGGGCTTCTGCACTTGATGTGTTCATTGCCTAGAATGGTCCTCCAGATACCTGGATGGTTTGTTCTTTCTCTTCTTTCACATCTTGGCTTAAATGTCATCTCTGAGAAGCCTTTCTGATTACCCTTTTAAAAACAAATCCTCCCATCACTCTACACTGCCTTACCCTACATTTTCTTCAGAGCATGGGTGTATCTCATGTAATTATGTTTTGTCTGTCTCCTCATTAGAATGTTCTGCTCCCTGCCGATTCCCCAGCATCTAGAGTAAAGCCTAGTATACTAAGGTCACTCAGTAAAAATTTGTTGGATGAACACTCAGTTCCAGAGGTAGAATTTTTAATTATATTTAGTCAAATTGCATAATTAAACTGAAAACATGATGTGAACTTTTATGACTGAAAACTAATAAACTCTGTGTGTCAGGAATAACAGTGGCAGCAGAAAGTCACAATCATACCCACTCAACACATAACTGACACATCATACCTTTTGCTTCCTTCATTGTCTGAGATACAATTCTTCGGAGTGTCACATCAGCTGTATGAAGAATGTTTGTTGAACAAATAATTCTGTCTGTGTCCTATGTAATACAGACATTGTTACTTAGAAGTCACATAATTTTATAAAATAAATGGCTAAAGCATAGGTCACATGTATTTGAAGGGACTAAAAGAAAAGTTTAAGTGGCTTTTCTGTTTGTTATTCTTCCCTACAAGAGTGTCCAAACAAATCAGATCCAGTGGTAAATTGGGTTCCAGCTAGGCGGTGATATGCTGGTGAATGTCTAATAAATGACTTTTCTGGAAAAAAAACCCAGACCTATCTGTAATGTTTGCCAATTTCTGTGATGAAAACAATCCTACCAACAAAATATCAACAGGCTGCAAAACTTCTGAAAGTTTAACAATCGGCTTTGGCCAGCCGGCATCCCCTGCTAGCAGTGAGTGCTGAGAGGCCAAGCCAGTGGCAACACATGTCATGTTTCACTCACACTTTATATTCCGCTCTACAGATCTTCCTACAAAAAGTTGTTCCTTCTTATTTATATTAAATCTACACTGGAAGCTTTACCTTTTGTTCCATATTGTCCTCAGCATATTTTACTGGATTTTCCAAAGCAGTAAGCAATAAATCAGTCACCTCCAGGCTACAGAGAAAATGGGACAAAATACAATAAATCCTTATATTGAACACCTGACTTTTAAAGAACTTGTATTTATGAATACTAAACAATTATAGAGGAATGAAACAGCTATAACCCAAGATCCTTAACAGAAGGAAAAAAACTAAATGATTTACAAGCTAGCTTCCATATAGAAAATCCAATTGTAGTAGCTCAAAACTAATGATAAGTCAAAGACCCCTCATTGAATATACCAATTTCCTAAGACTCATGTCAAAAAGCTTTGAAAAGTCATTCCCCCTTCCCCTCTTAAGGCTGAACTGGGGGCCACCAGAGCTCGATTTTATTCCCTAAGATGCTTGGTCTTTACTTTCTGGCTCCCGTTATTTACTGGATACGGATGAGCAAAGTTCCTTACTGAGCAAGGGTCCATGAAGGTTTGAGGTAGAATCCATTCATTCATTTAACAAATACTTATTGAGCATCTTATATGAAAAATACTGTGCAACTAACTACATGCTGAGCTGGGGGTGTTGATAGTGTAATAGAGACAGATAAACAGTAAAATAAAGCAAAAAGAATTTCAGACCGTGGTAAGTAGATAAGTGAGAGAAGATGATAATATGACAATGATAGGAGTGACAGGGTAGCCCAACTAACATTCTTTGCTTTAGTTAGGATGGTCAGTGAAGGCAGTCAAGTATAAATATGTGGGAAGGGCAGAGGGGGCAGCAAGTGCAAGGGCCCCAGGGCAAGAACAAGCTCCTGGTGTTTGTGCAATAGAGAAGGTTGAAAAGAAGCAAGGAGGGAGAGTGGTAGAATATGACGTTGGAGAGTTAATCTGGGTTAGAACACGTAAGTTAGGGTAAGGAGTTTGAGTTTTATTCAGACAGGAGCAGCACTAAAAAGTTTTAAGCAAGTGAGCTCATCAAGTTAAAGCTCAACCTCAAGATCTTCCTCACACCGAAAAGAGCCGAGGTTCTGGAGTGAGTGAGATCCCACTGGGTCCAAATCTTGGCTCTGCTACTTCCTATCTGGGTATATTACTTTACTTATCTGGGTCTCAGTTATGGCAGCTATAAAATGGGGATAATAGTTTCTCCCCTTAAAGTGTGGTTGTGAGGACTGAATGAGACCATACATATAAAGTGTTCAGAGCTGGGAGAGAAATTTGAGTTTTACTATTTAGCCAGTGATCACTAGCTAGTTTTCATATCCATGCCCTTTTGTTCTATTTAGTCTGTTTTTTTAGAGAGAGGGTTTCACTGTCACCCAGGCTGGAGTGCAGTGGCATCATAGCTCACTGCAACCTCAGACTCTTGGGTTCAAGTGATCCTCCCCTCTTGGCCTCCCAAGTGCTGGGATCACAGGTGTTAGTTAGCCACTGTACCCAACTTGTTTACAGTCTTAAAAGGGGTAAAGCATAGCAAATATATTTTTAAGCGAACTATAACCTTAAGATTCCTAAAAAGAATTTCAAAAGGAATTATAGATACTGTTCCCAATGTAACCCAAAATTTAAGAAAATATTAGTTGGGGTGGTAGCTCATGCTTGTAATCCCAGCAATTTGGGAGGCCAAGTTGGAAGAACTGCTTGAGATCAGGAGTTTGAGACCAGCCTGGGCAACACAGTGAGACCCTGTTACTAGAAGAAATTTAAAAATTAGCTGGGCTTGGCAGTGTGAGCCTGTCGTTTCAGTTACTTAGGAGATGGAGACAGGACAATTGCTTGAGCCCAGGAGGTCAAGGCTGCAGTGAGCTGATATTGATCCCCCGTGGACAATATGCAAGAACTAAAGAAATGTGGGCAATATACCTCTAGACCTGCACAGTCCAGTACAATAGCCACCTATAACCATGAGACTATTTGGGTTTAAATTAATAAGTTAAACAAAAAATTCAGGTCATCAGTTGCACTAGCTACTTGTAAGTGCTCAATAGTCAAAATGTGGCTAGCAGCTACCATATTAGTGCAAATATAGAACATTTCCACTGCCAGTAAAATTTCTGCTAGAAATATGCCGCTCTACAACTCTCAAGACATACATAATGAATGAAATGCATTAGACAGCATAGCCTACAAGCCTCACATATATAAAAGCAATGTAACTATAGTGAGCTCTAAGGCAAATTAGGAACCAGTACCAGTTCTGCTCTTTAACAGATTTCTTTCTATAAGAAAACTACCAGACAACCTATTTAGACTATTTTAAAAGAGAATCAAAGATGTGTTCTTTGAATTCCCTGCTCCAAGCACTAGAAGACAGTATCATCCTAACAGTTAAGAGCAGACATTTGTAAATAAACTTGGGTTCAAATCTCAGCTCTCATTTACAAGCTCAGTGGACAAACTAAATTTTCCCATTTCACTTTTGGCTTCCAGACAAAGGGGGAAATAATCTCTCTCCAATGCCTGTGTGAGGACTAACTAAGCCAATACAGATAAAGCACTGACCCTGGTACCTGGCACAGGGCAGCATCCAGGGAGGGATGACTGAGTGGAATACCTGGCCCCTGAAGCACACGCTGGACTCTGCAGTGTGAGGCTGTTGTGTTCCCAAGCATTTTTCTCAGGGTTGGGCTTTTCTAGCTTTCTTCCCATCAGGTGGATGGTCTCAGCCGGCAGTGCCCGTAGCCTCTGGCCATTCCTCTGTAAACAGGTCTCAAGAGGACAATCTAAAAAGAGCTGGCAAAAGCCCAACGAATCTGAAAACAGTTTAAAATGACAGAATTACTGGTATATTTTCCAAAATATGAAATAAAAATGTATCAAATTATGACAATTACAGTAGGAAAAACTCCATGTGCAATACTGAACATCTAGCTTTTAAAATTAAGTACATCTACATAACCTCCTAATCAAGTTAAATTCTCATTGAAGACAGTAGTGTTTTTGATATGTGAATAAGTATCTCCACATGTAAGAAAAAAAATGTTTTAATTACATTTTCGAGCCAGTTGGTAGACTTCATATCTCATACTTTGATAATAAAAATTGTCATCCAAAACCAAAAACAAAGGTCTAGAAACAGCAGTTTTTGTTAAGAGGTAGCAAGACCGGGCCTCAAATGCTGCAGAAAATATCAGATCTTGGTCCTTTAAGCAGGTTATGAAATCTTCCCACATGGCTTCAGTCCTGTTGGGTGGGGCAGACATCTGACACCCATTAATCACAGCCATCAAGAAGCATTCCAGGTACTTCAACAGTTCCTGTCGAAGCAATTTCCATTGGGATGGCTACAAGAGACCAAAGAATTGCAATTCTTATTAGGCCACTAGGGTGATTGCTCATCTGGCCTCACTGCCACCCTGCCCCATATGAAAATTTCAGCTCACAATATGGAACCATTTGTAGTTCTCCAACACACCTGGTTTCTCATGCCTCCATATACGTATCATTCCTTCTGCCTGGAAAACTAATGATACTAGTGCTGTGTAAATCTTTCTCAGACTCAACCATGCAGAAGGCAGCTCAGCCTCTCCCTTGCCCATCGTGACACCCCATTCTGTACATATGTCTCCACTCTAGCAGTGCTTACATAGTTTAAGCATTTGTACACTTCTCTCTCTGCTAGATCACTGTCCATTGTATACTGAGCCTTCAGCGGAGGGTCTGGCACCTAACAGGTGCTCCAGAAATATATATTAAATGGATGAATGACTGCATGATCGAATGAGTGAAATAAATGAAAGAATTTACCATCCAGGAGAATGGTGGAGTCAAAATCAACATCCTGTCAAAATAGTCTGGCTAAGATATAACAATGCAGGTTTTCCATTGAAATGAAAAAGGTGGTAGACAGCAAAAAGATCAGGTGAAAAGTCCCTGGGTGCACGGTAGCTCTTGCCTGTAATCCCAGCACTTTGGGAGACCAAGGCGGGCAGATCACAAGTTCAAGAGATCAAGACCACCCTGGCCAACATGGTAAAACCCCGTTTCTACTAAAAATACAAAACTTAGCCGGCTGTCACGGGGCGTGCCTATAGTCCCAGCTACTTGGGAGGCTGAGGTAGGAGAATCACTTGAACCTGAAAGGTGGAGGTTGAAGTGAGCCGAGATTGTGCCACTGCACTCCAGACTGGCGACAGAGCAAGACTCCATCGCAGAACAGAAAAGAAAATAAACAAGCAAAAATCAAGTCCATGGGTCAAGAAGACCTCATGCTAACAAATGAGTTGGTATGCGATGGGGAAAGATGGAGGAAACAGACTGAGGGGAATAAGCAGCTGGAGAATACAAGTAATCTTGTGTTGGTCAAGGACTGTGGTCCTGACATAGTTAAGAAATCTAAGCTGGAGGGAAAACAGGAGGACAGGAGAGTGAGAACTCTCACTTGTCTGCCCATGCCTTACCACCTCACTGAGATTACACTACATAGAACAAACACATCAGCTAAACCCACTAAATTGGAAACATATATCACTTCCTAAGAGGTGAGCAGATGAGTCCCGTGGTCTTTGAAGGAAAACAGTGGAAAAAAACACATAATACAAGTGAAGGGAAAGTCAGCAAATACAACAATCCCTATTGACAACTTTCAGCTTTCTCTCAAGTGGTGAAAATACCATCAACCAAGTCAATCCTGCGCTATCTTGACACTGTACTTACTTCACAATTAACCAAGAATGAGAAAGTAGATACACTTTGCTGGAGAGCCCATGTATCAAATGTATTGTATTTTTGTATATATACTTAGTGGAGTCAGATAACATTTGCATTTGATTTCTGTCAATTCATCTACATCAGGCATTAAACAACAAAAATAAAAATGTTTAAATTTCAGAATATTTCAAAGAGTATTTAGAGTGAGCATGAGATGAAAGACACCGATGTATCTACTCTTCCCTTCCCGGAGCGGTCTGTTTCCACATGCCTCTCCAAGAGGATGCATCTCACCGTGCTGAGTGTGAGGAGGGCTTAAAGAGATGTACTTGGAACATACAAGTTGGTCTGTAAATACAAGCCCATTATTTCCTCTGGTGGTCAACTAAGAAACAGCTATCTTTTCCAAAGCTGGCAGAGGCAAAGTTACTCTGAGTTGAACAAAGGTTGAGCTTCATAGGTCTGATAATGTGTTTGTACAGCCTTTCTTTCTGAGTGATCCTAGCAATTTTGTTACTTAAAATTTGTATTCTTTTTCTTAAAGAGGGTTCTTCAAATTATAAAACCTGAATTCACCCGTGGCTAGATGTTAAAGTTTGAGATTATTTCCCTCTCCCAAAGAGAAACTTCCCCAGGGATTTTCAAGAGTACATTTGACTACGAAGGCTTTCCACATTGCAGCACGCTGACTTGAGAACCTGAACCTGTCTTAAGACTCAACTGTATAGAATATTCAATATATACATGCATCAAATATACACATAAGCCTCTACAATGCATCGTTCTAACACAGTTGGCTTTGTAACTACTTTATGACACACTTCTACAGCCAACTCATTCACCCTCTGCAGTAACTATGTTAACGCAGCTCCACTTTTCTCGAACTTCACCACCCACATCAAACACGGTCTAGTGCGCAGTGGTGGCTCATGGCAAATAATCACCCACCCTCTCCATGCTGACCGCTGTTAGAGCGGTCGCCCCGGCGAGAAACGCGTCTGGCATGACGTCATCATACGCGACGACGCCGACGGCCCAGCCCTGCTCCTGCCGTAGCCTGTGGGCGAGGGCGCGCGCGAAAGTCGATTTTCCTGCCGCGGGGAGGCCGCAGAGGACGCAGAGGCCTCGCTTCCGCGGCCCGTCGCTACCGGTTCCTCTGCTGTTCTCGGCGGTCTTCATCCTGCCCGGGCAGACCGGAGGAGCCTGCGAGCGTTGTCTCCGCGCCACCGTCTCCCCGGCGCGCACGCGCAGCGTCTCCGCCGCCTGCCGGCGCAGTGGAGGAACAGGCGCAGCCGAGTTTCCGCGCGGTCCCCGCGGCACCAGCTACACTGACGCCCAGTTGCTCTTGAGGACCGGAAGCTGAGGAGACCGCGGCGCTGCGTTCCTAGCTCCTGGACATTCCCAAAGAATCCCAGCTTTAGGATTAGTCTTCAAATAGAATTACCCTCTCTGCCGAAAGTTGCCAGTCAGCAGGATTGGCGCCTCAGTTTTATGACGATGAGGTCGTTCTGCTCAGGAAAATCCCAAAAGAGACGTTGAGCCTTTCCCTCCAGCAATCTTTGGAAAATAAGTTACTGGAAATCAAAGAATAGGAGGCGAAGCTGACAGTCCGACCACCGCGCTCCTTTGCAGTTCCCAGATGTGAACAGTGCAAGGGCAAAGTAAACATTTGTTATTGTGCCGTCACGCCACCAGTGGGCAGCGAGCGTGAAGAAATATGGTCAGGAAAGGCACGTCCTTAGACCTCAGTTCCAGTGCACGCAGGCAGAGAACAATAGGTGTTTGTGTTAAAAAGTAATAGTAAGCTATGGAGAGGTATGAAATAATTTTTTCTTTTGTTTGGGGGTGTGTTGTAGAAAATTGAATTCAGATTCTAGTTTTAACCTTATATTTTAGGGGATAATTCCTTCTTATTTGTAAAGAGTATGTTCAAAATGTGAACACCTGAGGACAGAATCAGTGAATATTGGGTTAAAATCTGACCAATAACCTCCTGCTAAAGCTGATATAATTTGTGATTACAAAGCACATACAAATCTCATTTTCCTTTTGTACTGAAAGTGAAGAGCAATGAGTTAAACTCACTCTTCATTTCATGACATTTTGTTATTGGTCCAATATAAGGTCCCTCTCCCTAATTTGCACCTCCCGCACTCTTTTAAGAGACAGGGTTTTGCTTTGTCACCCAGGCTGGAGTGCAACATAACTCACTGTAACCTCGAATTTCTAGGCTCAAGCGATTCTCCTACCTCAGCCTCCTGAGTGGCTGGAACTATAGGTATCGGCCACTGAGCCTGGCTCCACTGTCTTTTGCCTCCCATCCTCCACACCCACACCCACACCCTTTTAACCCCTGCAGGCAACCATTTTTTTTTCTTCTTATCATAGTTATTTTTGCTTTGGTTATGTATTTTTTAAAAAAATAGTCTTTATTTTTTAGAGCAGTTTTAGGTTCACATCAAAATTGAGCAGAAAGTAGAGTTCTCATAAACTCCCTCCCCTCCTCATTCATAACCTCCCCCACAATCAACATCCTTCACCAGTGATACATTTGTTATAATCAATTATCAATAAACCTACACTGACACATTATTATCACCTAAAGGCCATAGTTTACTATTGTTATTGGGGTTTACTCTTGGTGTACATTCTGTAGGTTTTGGCTATGTATAATGACAAGTATCCATCAGTACGGAATAGTCACAGCCCTAAACAATGTGCTCCGCCTGTTCATCCTCCCTCTCCTCTAACCCCTGGCACTATAGATTTTGTGTGTGTCTCTCTAGTTTTGCCTTGTCCAGAATAATATAGAATTATATAATTGTATTTACACAGCCTTTTTAATTTGCTTCTTTCACTTAGTAATATGCATTTAAGGCTCCTCTATGTCTTTTTATGGCCTGATGGTGCATTTCCTTTTAGCCATTAATAATGTTCCAATGTCTGGAGGTACCACAGTTTAGTTTTCCATTCACCTACTGAAGGATATCTTGGTTGCTTCCAAGATTTGGCAATTATGAATAAAGCTGCTATAAACCTCCATGTGCAGGTTTTTGTGTGGACATAAGTTTTCAACTCATTTGGGTAAATATTATACCAAGGAGTGTGATTGCTATATCATACAATAAGAGTGTTTAGTTTTGTAAGAAACTGCCAAACTGTCTTCCAAAGTAGTGGTACTATTTTGCATTCCCAGCAGCAATGAATGAGACTTCATACTGCTCAACATTCTCCCTTGTATTTGGTGTTGTCAATGTTTTGGATTTTTGTCATTCTAATAAGTGTGTAGTGGTATCTCATTGTTCTTTTAGTTTGCATTTCCTTACTGACATATGATGTTAGGCATCTATTTTCTTTTCTTCTTTTTTATGTGAGAATCTCGTTCTGTCACTCAGGCTGGAGACAGATCATGGTTCAATGCAGCCTCAACCTCCCAGGCTCAAGCAATCCTTCTGCTTCAGATCCCTGAGCAGCTGGGACTACTTTTTATTTTTGTAGAGATGAGGTCTCCCTATGTTGCCCAGGCTGGTCTTGAAATCCTGGGCTCAAACAAACCTCATGCCTCAGCCTTCCAAAGTGCTAGGATTACAGGTGTGGGCCACCATGCACAGCCTTTTCATATGCTTAACTGCCATCTGTACATCTTCTTTGGTGAGGTGCCATTCAGATCTTTTTGCCTATTTTATTTACCACTTTTGAGATGGGATCTCGCTGTATTGCCCAGGCTGGTTTCAAACTCCTGGGCTTGAGCAATCCCCAACCTGAGTAGCTGGGATAACAAGCATGTAACACTATGCCTACCTTCTTTTTGCCCATAAATTGGGTTGTTTTCTTACTGTTGAGTTTTAGTGTTCTTTGTATATTTTGGTTAACAGTCCTTTACAAGATCCCTGTGGCAAACACTTGCTCCCAGTCTGAGGTTTATCTTTTCATTCTTGTCACAGTGTCTTTTGGAAAGCAGAAGTTTTTAATTTTAATGAAGCTCAGTTTACCAATTACCTCTTTCATGCATCATACCTTTGGTGTTTTATCAAAAAAAACAAATCATCACCAAGCCCAGTCTTCTAGATTCTCTCTTATATTATCCTCTAGTCTTATAGTTTTGTGTTTTAAATTTTGTTCTATGATCCATTTTGAGTTAACTCTTGTGAAGGAGGTAAAGTCAGTGTGTAAATTTGATTTTTTCTAATGTAGATATCAAAAGTTGAAAAGACTATTTTTTTGTCCATTGCATTGCCTTTGCTCCTCTGTCAAAGATCAGTTGGCTATATTTATGTGGGTCTGTTTGTGGGCTCTCTGTTCTGTTCATTGATCCATTTGTCTATTCTTTTGCCAATATCGCACTATCTTGATTACTATAGCTTTATAATAAATCTTGCAGTCAGTACTGTCAGTCTTCTAGTATTGCTCCTTCTCCTTTAATATTGTGTTGGCTAGCCTAGGTCCTTTGCCTCACCGCATAAACTTTAGAATCACTTTGTTGATATCCACAAAAGAGCTTGCTGGGATTGATTGAGACTGTTGAATCTATAGATCAAGTTGGGAAGAACTGACATCTTGACAATATTATTTCTATTCATGAACATGAAATATCTTTTATTTCTTTCATCAGAGTTTTGTAGTTTTCCTCATACAGATCTCATGCATATTAAAAAAATTTATACCTAATAAAAAAGTTTTAAATTTAAGTGTTTCATTTTGGGGGGTGTTCATGTAATGGTATTCTGCTTCTAATTTCAAATTTCACTTGTTCATTGCTGGTATTAAGTGGTTCATTTTTATGTCTTGACCTTGTATCCTGCAACTTTGCGGTAATCATATATTAGTTCCAGATTTTTTATTGTGGATTTTTTTTATTTCTGCATAGATAATCATGTCATCTGCAGACAGAGTTTTATTTCTTCCTTCCCAATATGTATACCTTTTGTCTTATTTAGCTAGGACTTCCAGTATGATGTGGAAAAAGTGGTGAGATAGCACATTCTTGCCTTGTTACTGATCTTAGTGGAAAAACCTCTAGTTTGTCACCATTAAGTATAATGTAAGCTGTAGGTGTTTTGTAGATAGTTATCAGGTTGAGGAATCACTCCTCTATTCCTAGTTTCCTGAGGGTTTTTATCATGAATGTCTGTGGGATTTTGTCCAATGCTATTTTTTTTGGCATCGATTGATATCATTATGTGATTTAATTTTTTAATGTTTTGATAAGATGGATTACATTAATTGATTTTCAAATATTGGACCAGCTTTTCATGCTTGGAGTAAAACCCATTTGGTAGTTGTATAAAGTTGGATACATTTTAAAATTCAATTTGCTAATATTTTATTGAGGATTTTTACATCCATATAGATACAAAAGAGATATTTATAGGTCCAAGAGAAGTATTGGTCTAGTATTCTTTCTTGTAATGTCTTTGACATCTGGGCAATTCTGGCCTCACAGAACAAGTTAGAAGGTATTCCTTTTGCATCTATCATCTGAAAGAGATTGTAGAGAATTGGCATAATTTCCTCAAATGTTTTGTAGAATTTGCCAGGTAATTCATCTGACTTCAATTATCTTTTCAATAATCTATTTTGGGAAAACAATTTTTAGTTCTCTATAAAAACATAATGCTGGGCGCGGTGGCTCAAGCCTGTAATCCCAGCACTTTGGGAGGCCGAGGTGGGTGGATCAATCACGAGGTCAAGATATCAAGACCATCCTAGTCAACATGGTGAAACCCCGTCTCTACTAAAAATACAAAAAATTAGCTGGGCATAGTGGCGCGTGCCTGTAATCCCAGCTACTCAGGAAGCTGAGGCAGGAGAATTGCCTGAACCCAGGAGGCAGAGGTTGCGGTGAGCCGCGATCGCGCCATTGCACTCCAGCCTGGGTAACAAGAACGAAACTCCGTCTCAAAAAAATAAAAAATAGAATAAAATAAAATAAAAAAACCATAATGCTTTGTACTTCAGAATTCCAAAATGAACCATTATAACTTCAAAGTTAGGTGTCTAACTATCTAAAAAGACATGCTTCTCAAGAATAGGTTCAAATATAAGCATTTGACATTGACATATAGCCATAATTATAGTTTGCTCTTGAATTTGTAAGACTTTCCTTACAGACCTCAGTCTCACCTGAGGCTCAGAAAAGGACAATAGTGTTATTACATATTTACTGGATATATAGTTCTCTTAAATTAGCAAAGTGCAGCCAGGCATGGTGGCTCATGTCTGTAATCCCAGCACTTTGGGAGGCCGAGGTGTGAGGATCACTTGAGGTTAGGAGCTCCAGACCAGCCTGGGCAACAAAGCAAGCCCCCACCTCTACAAAAATAATTAGCAACATGACATCACCGCTTTACTACTGGAAATTGATAAAAGGTTTAGGTGGTTGGATTTGGGTCCAACAGTGGGCCCAGAGCAATTGGGGATGTGAATTTAGGTCCCATTTTGCATACTCCTTCTCTTAGCCCCAGGGTTGCCCACTTCACCCTACAGAAGAAGGGGTGCTACTCTTGGCTGCATTTCAAGCTCCTCTCACTCTAGCTTGGGACACCCCAGAAATCATTCTTCTGCAATGCATATCCTGTGTGGCTGCCTTCTGTGGTCTAGTAACTTGTCCCTGCATGCAGTGGGGTCAAGGCTGGGTGTTCTGCATAGTTTAGAATGAGAAAATAGTTATGTGGGAAAAATTCTTCTGAATCACTCAGAAATGGTCATCCCCATTATAGTTTGGATATTTGTCCTTTCCAAATCTCAACTTGAAATTTGATCCCCAGTGTTGGAGATGTGGCCTAGTGGGAGGTATTTGAGTCACGGGGGTTGTGTTAGGCCATTCTTTCATTGCTACAAAGATATACCAGAGACTGGGTAATTTATAAAGAAATGAGGTTTAATGAGTTCAGAGTTCTGCAGGCTGTACAGGAAGCATGGCACCAGCATCTACTCAGTGTTTGGAAGCTTTTACTCACAGCAGAAGGCCAAGCAGGAACAGGCATGTCACATGGTGAAAGCAGGAGCAGGAGAGAGAGTTGAGTGGGAAGTGAAACACATTTAACCATATCTTGTGAGATCTCACTCATTATCAAGAGTACAGCAGCAAGCCATGAGTGATCTGTACCCATGACCCCAACTAGGGGTCATACACCCCCAACCATGCCCCACATCCAACACTGAGGATTACAATTCAACATGAGACTTGTTGGGGACATACATTTAAACTACATCAAGAACAGATCCTTTAGGAATACAGTAATTCCCTTCCTGGGGATGGAGAATTGAGTTCTTGCTCTGTTAGTTCCCATGAGAGCTGGTCGTTAAAAGGGCCTGGCATTTTCCCTCTTGCTTCCTCTCTAACCATATGGTCTCTGCATGTGCAGGCTCTCCACTTTCCATGACAAGTAGAAGCAGAGTGAGGCCATCGCCAGAAGCAAATGCTGGCTCCATGCTTCTTGCACAATCCACAGAATCATGAGCCAAATAAGCCTCATTGTAAACTAACCAGCCTCAGGTATTTTCTAGAGTAACATTAAATGGGTTAAGACATATCCATCATCCCTTGTTAGCAGAGGTCTTTTTCCCAGGCCAGCAACTGTCATAGCTCCCACTGTTCTCTCTGAGCTCAGTATACGTTTGGTGGACTGACACTTCCAAAAAACCTTTATGTCAGAAGCAGCCTGATGGGCAAATTAAGTGGAAACAACAGAGGCTGAGTGACTGTGGAAGAAGCTAGTGACTGCCTACTCCCTACCAAGAGAGCCTGTGTGCAACAGAAGAAAAAACCGAGCCAGGAATTAGAAACTCTTATCTATCCACAGAGGGAAAATGGACCAGAGAGTCACAGCCATCTCCAAGTCAGGGCACCTGAGAAGGAATGTACAGGGAAATAGTATTTGAAAATTACATCAAGATCAGTCCAGATTTAAGTATTTATTACTACCAGATCAATGTCAATACCCTCCCAAATCTATGTAGTCCACATTCCTATTCCCCATTTTAAGAAAGGACACTACCATTTGCCCAGCTAACCTAGTAGTCATCGTTGATTCTTCTGTCTTCTTCAAGTTCATCTGCAAGTCTCCTCCATTTTATCTTCAAAATATATCTCCATTGCTCCCTTTCATTCCAGACCTCTATAGATTCACAGTCTCTTAACTGAAACCACTGTGTCCAGATGTAGTTTGAAATTAGTAATACTTTGGAGTTTAGTGGGCAATACATATAATACATTACATGTATTATAATCACTGGGTGTCTAATACATACTCAAATACATTAATACATAAATACATAATCAAATACATTAATATTTCTGCAATGAAATTTATACATTTTCATCCACCCCAAACAACCATCATTTGAAATCCCATGTTCATCCCCTTTTTGTACATATAGTCCCGAAAATTATTTTTTATGTTTAAAAAATTACAAAAATGGTGTGCTATTTGTAACCTTTTAGGATGTAACTTTTTTCACTTTATATTACTGGGAGTTACCCATAGTACTCTATATTGACGTAGTTAATTAACTTTAACTGCTGAATATTTCACTATGTAAATATATCATAATTTATTCATCTTGTTGGTGGGCATTATGGTTGTTTCAAAATTGTGCTATTGTGAATGGCACTACAATAAACATTCTTGTATGTATCCCCAGTTGTATGTATGCAATGATTACTATTGAGTATATGTTTAGGTATAAAATTGCTAGACTTTTAAAGTTTGGGAGATAATACCAAAATATTTATTGAAATGATTCCATCAATCTACATTCCTGTTAACATTTTATTTTAAAAATCCAGTAGACCTACATCTTCTCTAACATTTGTTTTTGATTTTTACCAATCTAATGGGCATAAAATACCATTGTGGTCTTGATTTGCACTTCCCTAATCACTAACAATGTTGAACACCTCTTCATTTGTTCCTTCAGTTTTCAGGCTGTGTATATTTACTCTCCTGTGAAATGCTTGATGCATTTTGCACACTCCCACTATAACTAACCCACTTCTATTATAAAAATTCATCTATTCATAAGGGGAGAGCCCCCATGAAGGACTGTATTAACTTCTCTTCCCAAGTCCACAAGGGGTGTGGTTTCAAAGGCAAGAACTTCCCAGCACCATACCTCTATCCATCACCCCCCATCCAGGAACCTAGAGTTCTTCTAACTTTCCTGTGTGCAGGAAAGGTAGACTGCCCAAGTGAGCATCCTTTGTTTAAAAAAGCCCATGAAAAGCCCAGGAAGGAGGAGCTCTGTTGTGGGCCGGACAGCCAATCTGATACCAAAGTTGAAGATCAGTCACTCCAGTGGAAGTTTAAGGGAACTCCTCTCATGGGACAAGGACTTGAATGGGGCGGGAGTAACTCCCAGATTAAAAGTCCCCCTGCCCCTTACCTGTGCAGACTCCATCTCTGGATCCCCTCCCACAACAGCATGGGAGATCTCTCTCTCTCTCTGTCTCTCTCTCTCTCTGTCTCTCTCTCTCTCTCTCTCTCTCTCTCTCTCTCTCTCTCTCTCTCTCTCTCTCTCTCTCCCTCCCCCCCCCTTCTCTTTCTCTCTCTCTGCCTAATAAATCGCTTTTCTGCAAAACTCTTTGGGTCCGATATTTACTTGAACAATATCACCACCCCGCGAGGGTCTCCTACCCATTCTTGGTTGAGTGAGAGCCCAAGGACCTGGAAAAAGACACATCTGATTGGAGATCAGTGAGCACCTCCTATCCCCCAGTTACATCTGTGACGAGCCAGCTAGGAGGAAATGGAGTAAGAGACTGTATTACTTTGGAGCAGTGAGTGCAATCAAACCCCTCTCACTGGCTAAACTCTGTCCTATAGCTCAAGTCTGGTAAAGAGAATCGCTGCACTGCATGCTGCGGGAACAGCAGCTGTGGGTGCGGGTGTGGCTGGGCCAGACACTCACGGTTGCCTTTGCAGGCTTTGCCCAGCCTCTAAATAGCACAGGCTGGCCAGATTTTAAAAGGCACTGTGCCTGGCTTTCTCCAAACCTCCTTGCTCCCTCTCTCGATTGTTTCTCTGGGTCTGGTCAGGCCCGGCCCAGGGGCAAGGCGCCACCCACCCCCTGCCAGCACCCTCACCGTGCCACAGGAGTGCTTCTCCCGGGCAATACACTAACCTGACACGGGCTCACCAGCCACGTCTCCTGGCCATAAGCTGAGCCCACGGAGCAGGGCACCATGCATGCTGTAAGGCCCACTTTTAAATGGCACAACTGCCAGAATTTAAAAGATACAGGAGGCTCCGAGCCCACCTCTAGAGCACAAGGGCAAGCCTCTCTAGCATACCCAGGGTGGGAGGCCACAGTGCAGAGAGGTGCCCAACGTGTGCTTGTGGTCCCAGTGTCCGCCATGGTGGACCAGGGCACCCCGCAGGGGCAGGCATGCTTTCCCTGGGCCACGTGCACAGCAGAGGCTGCAGGCACTGACTGTGTGGGACACAACTGGCTTTCAAACTAACAGCGGCAAACAGTTTTCACTTTCAGGCCCTCACCTCCTGGGTCCAGATTTCTGTAAGGCAGACTTCTTCCTAGCAGTCCACTAGCACAGGAGCTGCCTGCTAGTGCAGTGGTTAACGTGCAGGGCTAGCAGCCACAAGGCTGCTGGTTCAAATCCCTGGTAGGATCAGGATTAACTGGGGCTTAAGTGGGGAAACATTTTGGGAAGTCCAGAAGCTGGAGGCTGTAAAATATTGTATTTTTTTGTCACCCACAAATTTCCAAACGCAACTGAATGGTGCCAAAATCTAATAATGTACAATTTGTCTTGCTTAGGATCGCCTCTCCCTAGGACAGAACTTCTACATCTAGAAGACCATAGTCAAACCGGGTCCTAGGCTCAAATAGTTAATTACAGGCCCCACAACCCTAGGGAATTTTCCTATAATGGAAAGTGGGGTAGGGGAGGAGGCCTGGGTCCTGAGGGCATTATTTCTGACCTCAGCCACGTGGCCCCACCTTCTTTAAATTGTGTGCTCAGAGGTTCCTCCCTAGAAGTTTATACTCCTAGGGCGGCTTTATAATCAGGCCTATGTTAATGGAACTCTTGCTAGGGAATATTGGTACCCATCACCCAAGCCTCACTGGCCTGGTTCAGGGACTCACTGATATGAAACACCCATCCCTGCAGTCCATGTCTTTATGGTGGTCAATAAAGGCATGTAGACAGTGAGCATGAGTACCCATGACACTGGCAAGTGTAATTAAGCCCAGCACATGGGAGGCCCCAAAAGATGATCATGCATCTTGGGCACCCAGTTATGGGTGCCATAACGGGAATGCCCCAGACTGGTGCCATAACTGGGGAATGCCCCAGAACTAGCAATTGCAATTAATAACCAGGGATGCGGGCATTCCTGTGTTTGATTTCAGATGGGTGCTACTCTTCCGAAGATAAAGTTTTCTTTAAAATGCACCCTGGAGAACTGGGACCAATTTAACACACAATCTTTGAAGAAGCAGCAGCTCATTTTTCTCTGCTGAACAGCACGGCTGCAATATCCCCTGCTGAGTGGAAAAACCTGGCCTCCTAAGGGAAGTATAAATTATGGCACCATTCCACAATCAGAACTGTTTTGTAAAAGTGAGGTAAATGGTTTGTTGTGGGGAACGTTCCCATGTAAGGCCCCTCGGAATTGGGCCTTGCCATATGGTGAGCTTGAGCCCGGACACAGTTTCCCATTGGAGGCAGTTGAGCTATGGGAAAGCTGAACTGAAATCAAAGGATATATGAAAATAGTTTTACTAGACCATGATGTGACACCTATGTGGTCTGAGAAGACATTGTGTCTATTTTCTGTTCCTGCATTTATGACTTTGTTTAACCACTATTGTGGGGTCCTTTGCTTGTTCTTGTGACTGCTGTTTGCAAAGATAATAGGTTTACTGCCTCTCTGGTGCCTTGTATAGATCATTAACTTCTTATCTATAGGTTTCCTCACCCCGGTAATGAGACCCACCTGTACGACCCGATAATGAGACCCACCTGCATGACTTAATTGTATCCAATATTGTATCTGATTTTACTATTGTGTTATCTGCTGCCTAAGCTTTTATCCTGAGGACTTTTTGTTCCCTTTGATGTATGAGATAATGGTGTCTGTTCCTGCAAATGAAGTAGGACAAAGATATATATACTAACTATGTGCAAAATAAAATTGCTGTTTAAGCAATTGCTTACTCAGTCCTCCAGACCCTGCTTTCTGTCTCTCTTTTCTTCTGCACACTCCCCTATTCAAGTTGGAACTCTCTTGCTGGCCAAGAGTCCCCGGCAGACGTGCCGGCCTCACAGGAACCCAGATCTGGTGACCACGACATGGGACTTGAATACAGGGGACAAC
This sequence comes from Aotus nancymaae, assembly GCF_030222135.1. Classification (NCBI taxonomy): domain Eukaryota; kingdom Metazoa; phylum Chordata; class Mammalia; order Primates; family Aotidae; genus Aotus; species Aotus nancymaae. The sequence continues at coordinate 8,077,775 of NW_026988421.1, forward strand.
AGTAACACTAATTCAAAGTGAGACCGCGGTAGTATGTTTGAAAGTTCACATTCTTTACTTGAGGTTGTTTTGGTGTAATCTTGTAAATACTTCCTATAATTTCTATTGTTTTTGCAGGATTAATAAGGTTCATCTGGAGTAAAATGGGGCAGCTCGAGTCGAAGGAGCACAAGTTGTTTGTACATTTATTACAGTCTATGATAAAGTCTCAAGGTCATGATGTGAAGTTAAAAATGACAGAGGAATTTTTGCACATAGTTAGAGAAATTTGTCCTTGGGTACCTGAAGGTGGTGTATTGGATGAACCTACTTGGCATGTCATTGGGGGATAAATTGAACACTTTTGCTTTTATAACCAAGAGTCACCTCAATCTGATGTTTTGCTTTCAGTTTGGTCTAAACTCCGTGGCTGTGTTTGCCCTTCTCCCCCTTCTGCACCTCCTTATACTTCTACAGCTGCTCTCTCCCCTGCGGCGCTACATATGTACGCTGCACCACCTCTGGTGGCTCAAGAGGAAGAGTCAGAGAGACACTCAGTCGACTCTCATACTGAATACCAGCCTGATCCGTTGGAAACTTTGACGGAGGTTGTTGTTGATCCAGCCAGGACTCCCCATAGTACTCCACAATGGACACCTGGCCCGGTAACTTTTACTTTGCCTCCTGATCTTGCTTGTCAGTTTCAGGATTTACTTTCGCTGTGCTCGTGCACTATCTCTAATCAGCAGTGCTTTCCTGTAGTACAAGGAAATGAAATGGGTGCGGGAAGCTATTCTACTGGGAGTGTGCCCATAACTTAATGAGCCACAGATGCTGCTTCAATGACTCCCTAACTCATGCTTTATTATCTAATAAGAAAGGATTTGCTAATGTAAATAGTATGTTCCCTTCCCTTTTCCCTGTTATAGAAGTTCAAAATGCTCAAGGACAAATAGTCCGTAAATATCAGCCTATCCCACCTGAAACTTTGAAAGAATTAAAAGAGGCTGTTGCTCAATATGGCCCTACTGCCCCTTATACTATTTCTTTATTAGAAGATTTGGCTAAAGAAGCCTTACCCCCGCATGATTGGGGCAGCCTTACAAAAGCTTGTCTCTCAGGTGGTGATTATCTCCTTTGGAGAGCTAATTATGATAATCGTGCTTTTGATCAGGCACAAAGAATTCATACTCATCAAATTCCAGTTTCTTTTAATATGCTTACTGGCAAAGGTCAGTTTGAAGATCTTAATTTACAAGCACAACTCCTGGAGATAGCCTATGGGCGGATTAACACATTAGCCTTGCAGGCTTGGAGGCAGCTCCCGACAACTGGGGTTAAGACTGAGGAGTTGGCAAAAATTAAGCAGGGTCCCAATGAGCCATATCAAAATTTCGTGCCATGCCTATTACAGGCAGTGGGCCAATTGGTATAGGACGGGGAAGCCGGTACACTGTTGGTAAAACAATTGGCGTTTGAAAATGCTAATCCAGCCTGTCAAGCAGCCATACGGCCATGGGAGGGAAAAAAAAAAAAAAGGCACTCTTGCTGATTACATTCATTTGTGTGCCGATATAGGGTCTGCCTATCAGCAGGGGATGGCTGTGGCCACAGCTCAAGCTGGTATATCTGTAGCTGCTTATGTTAAAAATCAAATGAGTAATACTCGCTATCAGTGCAGCAATCAAAAATGTTTTCAATGTGGTAATACATCAAAAATGGAAATTAATTGTTATTGATTTAAAAGACCTTTTTTTTTTTTAACCATACCTCTTGCCCCGCAAGACTGTAAAAGGTTTGCTTTTAGTATTCCATCTACTAATTATGAACAACCTTGGGATAAATATGAATGGTAGTGTTGCCTCAGGGCATGGTAACAGCCCTACCCTTTGTCAGACTTTTGTTGCAAAGGCTATTCTTCCAGTCCGACAACAATATCCTGACATTCTTCTTATTCACTATATGGATGATATTTTAATTGCTGCTTTGACTGATGTTCTTCTACAATCCACTTTTGTGCAATTGCAGAAATGTTTGACTAATGCTGGCCTTGTGGTTGCTCCAGAGAAAATTCAATCTTCTGCTCCTTATCATTATTTAGGATGAATAACTGAGTCACAAAAAATATCTTATGAAATTCCAAAATTAAATACCTCTCAATTAAAAACTGTTAATGATTTTCAAAAATTCTTAGGTGATTTAAATTGGATCAGACCTAGTCTCAAACTTACCACCAGAGACTTAAAACCCTTATTTGATATTTTAAAGGGACCTTCCAACACTGCTTCCCCATGCCAGCTTACTCCTGAAGCCATGCAAACACTCCAGATTGTTCAAAAAGCCTTGGCAGAACAAAAATTAAATAGAATTCAAGACAAATCACCCTGGAACTTCTGTCTGCTATGTACACAGTACACACCCACAGGTGTTTTCTGGCAGCAGGGGATATTAGAATGGCTACACCTCCCTGCTAGTCGTGGAAAGGTAGTGACTTACTATGATTTAGTTGCAGCTTTGGTTGCTAAATGCAGGACTCGTGCCCTTACTCTGTTTGGATATGAGCCTCCAGAAATTGTTGTTCCTTATACAGGCCCTCAACAAACTTGGCTTTGGCAATTCCCAGAAACTTGGCAAATTGTTTTTGCTGGATTTCCAGGAAACATTAGTTGTCATCTTCCCGCTGATAAAAGTTTACAATTTTATACTCTTAATTTGCTTATTTTTCCTCAGATCTGTGTCAAGACACCTTTAACACAAGCACACCTGGCTTTCACGGATGGATCTTCATCTGGCATTGCTGCTGGCTCAGTTAATAATCAACCTTTTTCTTTTCAGACTTAGGAAACCTCAGCTCAATGAGTTGAACTCCGTGCAGTCCAATTTGTTTTATCTCATTGGAATGTCCCTCTTAACATTTACTGTGATAGCCAATACATTGTTCAATTTGTTCAGCACTTGGAGACTGCTCCCTTGTGCTTAACTGATTCCTCCTTTATCGTTCATCTTTTAATCCCTCTGCAGGAATCTCTTCAACAGTGCTCTCATCCCTTTTTTATATGTCACATTCAAGCTCATTCTAATCTGCCAGGACCCCTTAGTAAAGGAAATCAACAGGCTGATCTTCTCACTCATTCTATTTTTCCAGGGTTAACTCCTCTTCAACAGGCACAGGCATCTCATGCTTTGCATCATCAAAATGCTCGCAGTCTTTGTTTACAGTTTAAAATTACTTGAGAACAGACTCGACAAATTGTTAAACAATGCTCTGCATGTCTTCCTCACTTGCCAGTTCCTTTTCATTATGGAGTTAATCCTCGAAGACTACAGAGTGGCCATGTATATCAAATGGATGTCACTCATTTTACACTTTTTGGTAAATTTCAATATATACATGTAACTATTGATACTTTTTCTCATTTTTTAGTGGCTTCTGCTCATACAGGTGAAGCTGTTAAAGATGTTATAGCCCATTGCTTATTGGTCTTTTCTATTTTAGACCCTCCTAAAATCCTTAAAACAGATAATGTTCCTGCTTACATCAGCGAAGGATTTAATCATTTTTGCTTTCAGTTTCATATTTAACATCGTACAGGTATACCCTACAATCCACAAGGACAAGGAATTGTAGAACGTGCTCATGCAACTTTAAAATTAACTTTACAAAAAATAAAACACGGGGAGTCAGGAGCTGATTTACATAAGACTCCTCATACTTGGCTTAGACATGCTCTATATATTTTAAATTTTTTGACTTTTGATGCAGAAGGATGTTCTGCTGCTGAGCATTTTTGGCACCCTAGTCCCAGAGCACAAGCTGAGGTGCTGTGGAAGGATGTCTTAACTAACAAGTGGAATGGACCTGATCCCCTCCTAATATGGGGACGAGGACATGTTTGTGTTTTCCCTAGATCTGCTGAAAGCCCATTGTGGGTACCGGAAAGGTTGGTGAAACATGGACCTCCTGTAGATGGGAAAAACTGGAACCTTGATCCTGAGCTTCAGACGGCTGCATCTAACACCACCACCTCCACCTCTTCGACGCTGCCAAAGGAAGCGTCGCTAGACACAGAACACCCAACATCTTCCCTTGCCTACCTGGGGCCAGATGAAGCGTCTTTGCATTGAAGCAGCCCAACTTATGAACTCACAGGGAATTTCAAAAACTCCAGCTGTAATGTTCGTAGCCATGTTGGCTATTTTGACCTACAAATCATTTATGAACAGGCTTGTGTAGCCTCTCCTTATGCTATTCTATATGGGAATATATCTATAGATGAGAAAAGTGGACATTATTTTATAACTTGTCCCAACTGTGTTCTTACTAACTGTATTGATTCAACTGTATTTCCTACTCCTGTTATTATGATTGTACATCAACCTCCCTATATTATGCTTCCTGTTAATATCGCTGGTTATTGGTATGATGAAAAAGGACTTCAAGTACTGTATCAAATGAGAGAGTTAATGATTAGACCTAAACGTTTTATAGGAATTTTAATTGCCAGCATTTTAGCTATTGTAACTATTGTTGCATGAGCTGCCACAGCGGCAGTAGGCCTTGCTCATGGTGTCCAAACAGCAACTTACATAAACCATCTTGCAAAGAATATTTCTGTTTCTATGGGCACTCAAATGGATATGGATAAAAAATTAGAAGCGAAGTTAAATGCCTCGGAAGAAACTGTAACTGTTTTGGGTGATAAAATTTATAATATGCAAAACCGCATGACACTGCGATGTCATGTAGACTTTAAGTACCTATGTGTGACAAATACGCCTTACAATGACACTGAGTGGCAGTGGCCCCTGATTAAGGCACATTTACAAGGCATATGGACTCATAATAATTTGTCTTTGGACGTCATAAGACTACAACATCAGATTCATGCTATTGACATCTCTCGTAAAGAACTGCCATTAGATAATTCAATTGCTCGTGACATAGTGAATACTTTGTCTTCCTGGACTCATGGGTTTCATATCCCTTCTTTTTCGTCTCTAATTGGCATAGGAGTGTGTGTGCTCCTTTTAATTATCCTTTTACCAGTTCTCTTTTGCCTTGTGTTCTCCTCCCTCCAACAGTTGCAGCTCAAAATATTTGAGTTGCATCTAAAGAATAAAGAAGGGAGAGTTGTGGGGAACGTTCCCATGTAAGGCCCCTCGGAATTGGGTCTTGCCATATGGTGAGCTTGAGCCCGGACACAGTTTCCCATTGGAGGCAGTCAAGCTATGGGAAAGCTGAACTGAAATCAAAGGATATATGAAAATAATTTTACTAGACCATGATGTGACACCTATGTGGTCTGAGAAGACATTGTGTCTATTTTCTGTTCCTGCATTTATGACTTTATTTACCCACTATTGTGGGGTCCTTTGCTTGTTCTTGTGACTGCTGTTTGCAAAGATAATAGGTTTACTGCCTCTCTGGTGCCTTGTATAGATCATTAACTTCTTATCTATAGGTTTCCTCACCCCGGTAATGAGACCCACCTGCATGACTTAATTGTATCCAATATTGTATCTGATTTTACTATTGTGTTATCTGCTGCCTAAGCTTGTATCCTGAGAACTTTTTGTTCCCTTTGATGTATGAGATAATGGTGTCTGTTCCTTCAAATGACATAGGACAAAGTTATATATGCTAACTATGTGCAAAATAAAATTGCTGTTTAAGCAATTGCTTACTCAGTCCTCCAGACCCCACTTTCTGTCTCTCTTTTCTTCCGCACACTCCCCTATTCAGGTTGGAAGCCTCTTGCTGGCCAAGAGTCCCCGGCAGACATGCCGGCCTCACAGGAACCCAGAGTTTGATGTCTGCTATGTGCAAGTTTTCTTTCCTCTAAGGAATAATCCTCAGCTATGTAAAGCCTGTTCCCCATACCCTACTAACCCCTCCTGAGGACTACCCCCACATTTGGGACTCCCTGTGGCTTCTCCCTCCACCAATGCTGACTAGGCCTCCTCAGCCCCAATAACCCAAAAGGAGCCAGGGGAGGCTGAAACGGCCAAGTCATCTCAGGCTACTAGGATGCCCAGACTCTGCCCCCTATAGGCAGTAGGAGGAGAGTTTGGTCCGACTAAGGTGCACACTCCCTTTTCACTTTCTGACTTAAAGCAAATCAAGGCAGACTCAGGAAAATTTTCAGATGACCTGGACAAGTACATATATATTCTGCAGGGCCTGGGTCAGTCCTTCGAATCAGATTGGAAAAGTATGTTATTGCTTAGTCAAACCCTAACCAGCCATGAAAGAGTGGCTGCTCTAGCAGCGGCTCAAGAGTTTGGGGACACCTGGTACCTTAGTCAAGTATATAACCAAATAACACCAGAAGAAAAGAACAGATTTCCTACAGGTTGACAAGCAGTCCCTGGCATGGACCCTTGCTGCGATCCTGACTCAGAACAAGGGGACTGGAGTTGTAGGCACCTCTTGACCTGCATACTTGAGGGATTAAAGCAAACTAGGAAGAAGCCCATAAACTATGCAATATTATCTACCATAACTCAGGGAAAGGAAGAAAACCCAACAGCCTGCCTTGAGCGATTGTGGGAGGCCTTAAGAAAGTATGCTACTCTGTCGTCAAACTCCATCAAGGGTCAGTTAATACTAAAGGACAAGTTTATTATGCAGTCAGCTGCAGACATTTGGAGCCCTGGGGCCAGAACAGAGCCTAGAATCATTACTAAACCTAGCAACTTCGGTGTTTTATAACAGAGACCAGAAGGAACAGGCTGAAATGAACAGGAGAGACCAGAGAAAAACAGCAGCCCTAATCATGGCCCTCAGGCAAGCAAACCCAAGAGGTTCAAATGAGGGAAAGGCTTGGGTTAACCACCAGTCTGGCAGAGCTTGTTACCACTGTGACCTAACAGGATACTTTGTAAGAAATTGTCCCGTGAGAGATGAACCACCACCTCGTCCTTGCCTGCTGTGCCAAGGGGATCACTGGAAAGCACACTGTCCCAGGGGATGAAGGTTCCCAGGGCCTGAAGTAGCTAACCAGATGACCCAACAACAGGACTGAGAGTGCCCAGGGCAAGCGCCAGCACAAGTCATCACCTTCAACAAGGCCAGGGTAAAGCTGACCACAGAGGGCCAAGGACATTAATCTCCTCCCAGACACTGGTGTGGCCTTTTCCATTTTACTCTCCTGTCCTGGACAGCTGTCCTCCAAGTCTGTACTGTCCAAGGTGTCCTAGGACAAGCAGTCTCCTGATAGTTCTCTCAGCTCCTAAGCTGTAACTGGGGAGATATACTCTTCTCTCACGCCTTCCTCATCATGCCAGCAAGTCCCACTCCCTTACTAGGGCAGGACCTGTTAGCTAAAGCAGGAGTCATTATCTATATAAACCTCATCAGGGAGGAAATCTCTCCCTGCTGCCCATTATTTCAAGAAGGAATTAATCCTGAGGTTTGGGAAATGGACGAACAATTTGGATGGGCAAAAAGTGTACGCCCAATTCAAATAAGGCTAAGGAATCCCACCTCTTCTCTACCAAAGACAGTACCCCCACTAAGACCAGAAGCCAAAAAGGGGCTACAGGATATTGTAAAAGAACTTAAAAGCTCAGGGTCTAGTAAAGTCCTGTAACAGCCCTTGTAATACTCCGATTTTAGGAGTATAAAAACCTAAAGGACAATGGAGGCTGGTGCAAGATCTCAGGCTTATTAATGAAGCTGTGATTCCTTTAAACCTAGCTATACTCATGCAAGATCTCAGGCTTATTAATGAAGCTGATTCCTTTATACCCAGCTTTACCTAACCCTTACACCTTGCTCTCTCAAGTACCAGGAGAGGCACCATGGTTTACAGTCCTGGACATTAAGGATGCCTTTTTCTGTGTTCCATTACATCCTGACTCCCAGTTTCTGTTCGCCTTTGAAGACCCTTTAGACTGGAGTTCTCAGCTCACCTGGACAATGTTACCCCAGGGCTTTCCAGATAGCCCCTACCTGTTTAGCCAGGCTCTAGCCCAGGACCTTAGTAATTTTTCACATCCAGATACTCTGGTTCTTCATCTGGATAACTTACTTTTAACTGCAAACTCAAACCCAGTGTCAGCAGGCTATTCAGGACCTCCTAAATTTCCTTGCCACCTGTGGATATAAGGTTTCCAAACCAAAAGCCTAACTTTGTAGGCAAGAGGTAAAATATCTAGGGCTTGTCTTGTCTAAGGGCACTCGGGCCCTTGATAAAGAACATCTCCAACCCATACTGGCCTTCCCCTGTCCAAAGACCTTAAAACAGTTGCAGGGATTCTTGGGAATAACTTTTTTTTTCCCAATTGTGGATTACCAGATATGGTGAAATAGCAAAACCCCTATACACTCTGGTCAAGGAAACCCAAAAAGCCAACACCCATCTAATACAATGAGACCCTACAGCTGAGGCAGTCTTTCAGACTCTAAAGCAGGCACTATTGCAGGCTCCAGCTCTAAGCCTTCCTACAGGAAACTACTTCTCCCTATATGTTACAGAAAAGTCAGAAGTGGGACTGGGGTTTCTCACCTAGACTCAGAGGACCACACCACAACCAGTGACATACCTAAGGAAGGAAATTGATGCAGTAGCAAAAGGCTGGCCACACTGCTTGTGAGTTGTAGCCACAGTGGCTATACTGGTCTCAAAAGCCGTTAAAATAGTACAAGGGAAAGATTTAACTGTATAGACTTCACATAATGTGGCTGGAATTCTGGCCTCTAAAGGAGGCTTATGGCTCTCTAACAACTGCTTACTCAAATATCAGGCCTTAATGCTCAAAGGGCCTGTGCTTCTGCTGCACATATGTGCAGCCCTCAATCCAGCTACTTTTCTTCCTGAGGAAGAATCAGACACAGAACATAACTGTCAGCAGGTTATAGCCCAGTACTATGCAGCTCAAGAGAATCTCTTAGAAACTCCTCTGGCAAATCCTAACCTTAACCTATACACTGACGGAAGTTCATTTATAGAAAATGGAGTCCGAAAAGCAGGATACGCAGTAGTCAGTGATCAAACAGTGCTTGAAAGTAATTTTCTTCCTCCTGGGACTAGTGTCCAGCTGGCAGAACTGGTAGCCCTCACTCAAGCTCTAAAATTAGGAAAAGGAAACAGAATAAACATATACACAGATTCCAAATATGCTTACCTGGTTCTGCATGCTCATGCTGCCATGGAAGGAAAAAGAGTTCCTAACCTCAGCAGGCCCTCCCACTAAATATCATAAGGAAATTCTAGACTTATTAAAAGCTGTCCAATAACTGGAAAAGGTAGTAGTCTTACACTGCCGGGGTCACCAGAAAGGAGATGAGAAGAAAGTAGAGAGCAATCGCCGAGCTGACCTAGAAGCAAAAAGGGCAGCCAGACAAGAATTTACATAAGGACCTTTAATACGGTAAAACCCTCTCCACGGAACTAAGCCTCAATACTCGCCAGAAGAGGTACAGTGGGCAATCTCCTTGCATCAAACTTAAAACCCTGCATCAAACCTTCCATACAGGTACAGAGAATACATGTCGAATGGCCAAATCTATATTTACAGAAAAAGGTCTCTTCAAAGCTGTCCAACAAATAGTCAAAGGATGTAAAATATACCAGAAAAATAATCCTTTGGCATGTCGCAAAGCTCCTCCTAGGGAACAGTGAGCTGGTCATTACCCAGGTAAGAACTGGCAAATAGACTTTACCCATATATATGCCTAAGTCTCAGGGATATCAATATCTGCTAGTATGTGTAAATACCTATAAAAACTGGGTTAAGGTTTTCCCGTGCAGAACAAAAAAAACCCAAGAGGTAATAAAAGTCCAGATTAATAAAATAATCCCTAAATTCGGACTCCCTCACTGTCTTCAAAGCAATAATGGCTCTGCCTTCAAAGCTGCAGTAACCCAAGGAATTTCCAGGGCGTCAGGAATACAGTATCATCTCCACTGTGCTTGGAGGCCTCAGTCCTCAGGGAAAGTAGAAAAGATAAATAAAATTCTTAAAAAATGCCTGAAAAACTTGGCACAGGAAACCCACCTCTCATGGCCTTCTCTATTACTGACAGCACTCTAAAGTTCTCAAAACTCTCCTCAGAAAATAAGACTCAGCCCCTATGAGATGCTTTATGGAGGGCCCTTTCTTACTAATAATCTTGTACTAGACAAAAAAACTGAAGATCTAATAAAAGATATAACCCCCTTGGCTAAGTACCAACAAGCTCTTAAAATATTACCTAAAGGACACCCCAGGGAAAAAGGGAAAGAGTTGTTCTGCCCTGGAGACTTGGTGCTTGTTAAATCTCTCCCCTGAGACTCTCCCTCTCTAGGCCCATCTTGGGAAGGACCATTTTCGGTTTTCTGTCTACTCCAATGACAGTCAAGGTGGTGGGAATTGACTCATGAATTCATCACACTCGACTAAAGCCTTGGACACCTCCTGAAAAAAATCATAGGCCCTCCACTCCACAGCCTGAAGTTCCAGAAGACAACCCTTCATACACCTACAAGCCATTAAAGGATATATGTTTGCTCTTCTGACAAGATCCCCAGGAAAGTAACTGCTCATGAGTCTAATTTACATTCTGGCATTAACAGGACTATCACTCTTAACCTTGCTATCTCTCAAACTCCAATTATCCCTTTCATAGTGGATGGTCAGAGGGAAGCCAGAATAATAGGAAAACTTGGTACTGGCATTTAGAAAAGTTACTACCTGTACTCAGTTTTAATCTAAGCTATCTCAGGAGTTAAATAATAACTTTAAAAAGGTTGCTAATTCTCTCTGCAAAGGCAGCTCACTCTACAAACACAACTTAACTCTTTAGCTGCTGTAGCTCTTCAAAGTAAAAGGGCCCTAAATCTGCTAAAAGCTGAGAGAGAGAGAACCTGTCTCCTTCTAAAAAAAAATGCTGCTACTTTGTAAACCAATTAAGTGTTGTCTTAAACGAATTTTAAAAACTCATGAATCAACCAAACATGGGCTAAAGACCTTCAAGAAACAGTATCATGAAGCTTGTTTAACAACTGGCTGTCCTGGCTGTATCCTCTCCTAGGCCTCTCTATAACCATTCTATATTTGTTGGCCTCTGGGCTTCTCCCATCTTTAACCTTCTTGTCACATTCATTTCTTCTAAAATTAAAACCATAAGGCCACAAATAATCCTGCAACTGAAACCCCAGATGTCCTTGGCTCATAAGCTCTATTGTGAACCTCTGGATCAACCTTCACCCCTCAAAGACTCCCCTGTGAAGGAAACATCAACTGCAGGGCCCCAATTCAGCAGGAAGTAGGTAAAAAGCAATCAACACCTGTATCCCAACAGCAGTTGGACTTTCCTGTTCAGAGAGGGGACAGAGGGACTGTATTAACTTCTCTTCCCAAGTACACAAGGGGCGTGGTTTCAAAGGCAAGAACTTCCCAGTGCCATACTTCTATCCACCCCCGCATCTGGGAGCCTAGAGTTGCCTAACTTTCCCATTCATGGGAAAGGTAGACTACCTAAGTGAGCCTCCTTTGTTTAAAAAACCCCTGAAAGGAGGAGCTCTGTTGTAGGCCAGACAGCCAATCCAATGTCAAAGTCAAAAATCAATCACTCCAGCGGAAGTTTGAGGGAACTCCTCTGATGGGAGAAGGACTTAAATCGGGCAGGAGTAACTCTCAGATTAAAAGTCCCTCTGCCCCTTACCTGTGCGGACTCCATCTCTGGATCCCCTCCACAACAGTGTGGAGGCTCCCTCTCTCTCTCTTCTCCCTACTTCTCTCTCTCTCTCTCTGCCTAATAAATCACTTTTCTGCAAAACTCTTTGAGTCCGATATTTACTTGAACAATATCACCATGCCACCAGGGTCTCTGATCCATTCTTGGGTGAGTAAAAGCCCAAGGACTTAGAAAAAAAAACACATCCATTTGGGGAACAGTAAGTGCCTCCCAGCCCCTCATTACAATCATGCCCTAATCACCTCTTAAAAGCCCCATTCCTAATATTGTTACATGGAAGATTAATTTTTCAACACATGAACTTCTGAGGGATACATACAAACCATAGCATTTTGCCCCAGACCCCAAAATTTATATCTTCACAATGCAAAATACAGTCATTCCATCCCAATAGCCCCAGAGTCTTAACTTGTGCCAGAATCAACTCAAAAGTCTAAAGTCTCATCCAAATCAGATATGGGTGAGACTCAAGCCTGATTCATCCTGGGGCAAATTCCCCCCAGCTGTAAGCCTGTGAAATCAAAACAAGTTATCTACTTCCAAAACACAAGAGTGGGACAAACACAGGATAGATATTCCCACTCCAAAATAGAAATATAGGCAAAAAGACAAGGGTAACTGGTCCTAAGTCCAAAACACAACAGTAAAAACAGCATTAAACCTTAAAACCAGAGAATCATCTCCTTTGACTCCATGTCCTGTATGCTAGACACAGCGTATAATTTGTTGGGGGTGAGGGGCTGGGCCCTCCAAACCTTGGGCAGATCTGCACCTATGGCTTTGCAGGGCTTAGTTCATGCTTCAGTTCTCTTGGGTTGGAGTTGCAGACTGGTGTCCCTAAAGTTCCAGGGTCTTGGGGGTGGCCCCATTTCCACAGCTCCACTGAGCCTGTCCTGGTACAGACCCTCTGAGTGGCTCCACCCTGGTGACACATCTCTGCCTGGGCACGCAGGTTGTCCATGACTTCCTTTGAAGTCTTGGTGAAAGAAAACGTAGCTACACAGTTCTTGCATTCTGTGTACCTGCAGAATTAGTACCATGTAGACTCCACCAAAGTTGACAGTTTTTAACCTCCAGAGTGGTATGGTGAGCCATACCTGGGCTTGCTTGAGCCACAGCTGGGGTGGCCAAGGGGTGCTGCAATGAAATATGAGGAGCAGGGGTCCAAAATAGCTTTAGAGAGTAAGCCTGTGGAGGATGTCCCAGGTCTGCCCCCAGAAACATCCTTTCCTCATAAAGAGCTCTAGGCCTGTGATAAAAGGGGGAGCCTCCAAGATCTCTGAAATACCTTTGAGTCTTTTCCCTCGTTATCTTGATGAATACTATCTGGCTCCCTCATAGCAGTAATCTCTTTAGCAAACGGCACTTGGTCCACCCCCTTAGTAATCTGTCCCAGTTTTTCACTCTGTAAAGTTCACTCTGTGATAGCTTAAGTCTGAGTTTTCCAAATCTTTCTGCTCTACTTTCAATTATAAATTCTGTCTTTAATCATCGCTTTGCTCTCACATCTCACTGAATGTAGTTAAAAGTAGCCACACCACAGCCTGAATGCTTTGCTGCTTAGATGTTTTTTCTGCCAGATATCCTAGTTCATTGCTTTCAAATTCTCCATTTCATAAAGCCTGGACATAACCTAGGACACAGGGCGTGGACATAACCTAGCCAAGGTCTTTGCAACTTTATAACATGATGGCTTTTACTCCAGCTTTCAATACCTTATTTCTCATTTCTATCTGAGACCTCATCAGAATGGTCTTTATGGTCCAAATTTCTACCAGCATTCCAGTCACAACCATGTACATAATCTAAAAGAAGATTCTGACTTCCCCTATAGCTTGCCTCTTTTAAACAATCATTACAATTGCTCTTAATGCTCCATTCATGGCAATATGGTCATTTTTCTGGCCTGCTCTTCCAAACTCTTCCAGCTTCTGCCTATTATTCAGTTTCAAAGCCAGTTCCACATTTTCAGGTATTTGTTAAGGCAAGAGCCTCATTTCTAGGTACCATTTTTTAGTCACAAAAAAAATTACTTATTTAAATGGAGATGAGGTCTTGCTACATTGCCTAGGCTGAAGTACAGTAGTTATTCACAGGCAAGCTCATAGCACACTAGAGCCTCGAACTCCTGGCCTCAGGCCACCTGAGCTTCCTGAGTAGCTGGGACCACAGGCTTGACAGATGGTGCTCAGTTCTTTGTGTCAATTTTCTTAGTCTATTTTCTTCTGCTGTAACAGAAAACCAGACTGGGTAACTTTTAATTTTTAAAAGAATCTTTTAAGTTCAGTGGTATGTGTGCAGTTTGTACATAGGTAAACTTGTGTCATGGGGGGCAGGGTTGTTATACAGATTATTTCACCAGCTAGGTAGTAAGCCTACTACCCATTAGTTATTTTTCCTGATCCTCTTCCTCCTCCTACCTTCCACCATCTGATAGGCCCCAGTGTGTGTTGTGTGCTGTTCTTCTCTATGTGTCCTCGTGTTCTCATTTAGCTCCCACTTACAAATGTGGACAAGCAGTATTTGGTTTTCTATTCATGCATTAGTTTGCTAAGGATAATGGCCTCCAGCTCCATCCACGTCCTGCAAGAAAAAAAAATGATCTTGTTCTTTTTATGGCTGTATAGTATTCCATGGTGTAGGTGTACATTTTCTTTATTCAGTCTATAATTGATGGGTCTTTAGGTTGATTCCATGTCTTTGCTATTGTGAATAGTGCTGTAACAAATATACGGATACATGTTTCTCTACAGTAGAACAATTTATATTCATTTGGCTATATAACCAGTAATGAGATTGCTGAGTCAAATGATATTTCTGTCTTTAGGTCTTTGAGGAATTGTCATATTGTCTTTCACAATGGTTGAACTAATTACACTCCCATTAACAGTGTATCACTGTTCCTTTCTCTCTGCCACCTAAGCAGCATGTTATTTTTAACAGCAGCCATTCTGACTGGTGTGAGATGGTATTTCACTATGGTTTTGATTTGCATTTCTCCAATGATGAGTGATGTTGACCATGTTGTCATGATTGATGGCTGCATGCATATCTGTTTTTGAAAAGTGTCCATGTCTGATATGGTTTGGCTGTGTCCCAACCCAAATGTCATGTCCAGTTGAAATCCTCAATGTTGGAGGAGGGGGCTGATGAGAGGTGACTGGATGATGGAGGTGGACTTCCCCATTGCTGTTCTCATGATAGTGACTTCTCATGAGATCTGGTTGTTTAAAAGTGTGTAGCACTTCCCCCTTCTCCCATTCTGTAGGTTGTCTGTTTACTCTATTGATAGTTTCTTTTGCTGTGCAGAATCTCTTTAGTTTAATTAGATACCACTTGTCAATTTTTGCCTTTGTTGCAATTGCCTTTGGTGTCTGTCATAAAATCTTTGCTGTGCCTATGTCCTGAATGGTATTGCCTAGTTTGTCTTCTAGGATTTTTAGGGCTTTGAGTTTTACACTTAAATCTTTACTCCATATTAATTTTTGTATATGGTGTAAGGGGTCCAGTTTCAGTCTTCTGCATATGGCCAGCCAGTTATCCCAGCACCATTTATTGAATAGAGGATCCTTTTCTCATTGCTTATTTTTGTCAAGTTTGTTGAAGATCATATAGTTGTAGGTGTTCAGTCTTATTTCTGGGTTCTCTATTCTGTTCCATTGGTCTATGTGTCTTTTTGTACCAAAACCATGCTGTTTTGGTTACTGTAGCCCTGTAGTCTAGTTTGAAGTAAGGTAACGTGATGTCTCCAGCTTTGTTCTTTTTCCTTAGAACTGCATTGGCTATTCGAGTTTTTTGGCTCCATATGAATTTTTAAATAGCTTTTTTCCAGTTCTGTGAAGAATCTCGATGGTAGTTTAATAGGAATAGCACTCAATGTGTAAATTGGTTTAGACAGTATGGCCATTTTCATGACATTGATTCTTTGTATACATAAACATGGGATATTTTTTCATTTGTTTGTGACAACTCTGATTTCTTTGAGCAAGAGCTTGCAGTTCTTGTAGAGATCTTTTACCTTCCTAGTTGGCTGTATTCCTATATATTTTATTCTTTTTGTGGCAGTTGTGAATGGGAGTTCATTTCTGATTTGGCTACTGGCTTGACTGTTGGTGTAAAGAAATGCTAGTTATTTTTGCACATTTTGTATCCTGAGACTGAGCTTGAGTTGTTTATCAGCTTAAGAAACTTCTGGGCTGAGAGTATGGGGTTTTCTAAATACAGGACCAAGTTGTCTGCAAACAGGGATAGTTTGACTTCCTCTCTTCCTTTTTGGATGCCCTTCATTTCTTTCTTTTGTCTGACTGCCCTGGCCAGGAATTCTAATAGAATTTTATTATTCACCCAAAGGCCATTCAAGTACAGGTTATTCAATTTCCACATAATTGTATGGTTTTGAGTGAATTTCCTAGTCCTGATTTCTCATTTGATTGCACTGTGGTCCAAGAGACTGTTATTTCAGTTATTTGCATTTGCTGAACAGTGTTTTACTAACATTTATGTGATCAATTTTACAGTATGTGCCATGTGGCAATGAGAATGTATATTCTATTGTTTTGGTGTGGAGAGTTCTGTAGGTATCTATCAGGTCCACTTGACCTAGTGCTGAGTTCAGGTCCTGAATATCTTTAATTTTCTGTCTCGATGATCTAATATTGTCAGTGGGGTGTTAAAGTCTCCCACTATTATTATGTGGGAGTCTAAGTCTCTTTGAAGGTCTCCAAGAACTTGGTTTACAAATCTGGGTGTTCCTGTGTTGGGTGCATATGTATTTAGGTTAGATTTTCTTGTTATATTGAACCCTTTAACATTATGTAATTCCCTTGTCTTTTTTTTAATCTTTGTTGGTTTAAAGTCTGTTTTTTCATAAACTAGGTTTGAAACCCCTGCCTTTTTCTGTTTTGTATTTTCCTGGTAGATTTTTCTTCATCCCTTTATTTCGAGTGTGTGTGTGTCATTGCATGTGAGATGGGTATCTTAAAGTCAGCATACCAATGGGTCTTGGTTCTTTATCCAGTTTGCCACTCTGTGTCCTTTAATTGGGGGCATTTAGCCCATTTACATTTAAGGTTAGTGTTGATATGTGTGAATTTCATCTTGTCATCATAATGCTAGCTGGATGTTTTGCAGACTTTTTACATGTGGTTCCTTTATAGTGCCACTGGTCTGTGTACCTCAGTGTGTTTTTGTAGTGGCTAGTAAATGGTCTTTCTTGCCATATTTAGTGCTTCCTTTAGGAGCTCTTGTGAGGCAGGTCTGGTGGTAACAAATTCCCTCAGCATTTGCTTGTTTGAAAAGGATCTTATTTCTCCTTCACTTATGAAACTTAGTTTGGCCAGATATGAAATTCTGCGTTGGCATTTCTTTTAAGAACGCTGAATACTGGTCCCTAGTCTCTTCTGGGTTGTAGGGTTTCAGCTGAGAAGTCCACCATTAGTATGATGGGCTTCCCTCTGTATGTGACCTGGCCTTTCTCTCTAATTGCCTTTAACATTTTTCTTTCATCTTGACCTTGGAGAATTTGATGATTATGTGTCCTGGGGATGATATTCTTGTGAAATATCTTACTGGAGGTCCTCTGCATTTCCTGAATGTGCATGTTGGCCTCTCTAGTTAGGTTGAGGAAGTCCTCATCAATGTCATCCTGAAATATGTTTTCCAAGTTCGTTTTATTCTCATCTCTTTCAAGTGCACCAGTCAGTTACAGATTTGGTCTCTTTCCATAATCCCATATTTTTTAAGGTTTTGTCAGTTTCTTTTTATTCTTTTTTCTCTATTCTTGTCTGCCTTATTTCAGAAAGATACTCTCCAAACTCTGAGATTCTTTCCTCTGCTTGGTCTATTCTGCTATTAATATTTGTGATTGCGTTAGGAAATTCTTGTAATGTGTTTTTCAGTTCTATCAGCTAAGTTATGTTCTTCTCTCTACTGGCTATTTTGTCTGTCAGCTCCTGCAACATTTTATCATGACTTTTAGCTTCCTTGTTTTGGGTTACAACATATACCTGTAGTTCAATGAACTTTGTACCTATCCATACTCTTGAATTCTACTTCTGTCATTTCAGCCATCTCAGCCTCAGCCCAGTTCTGAACTCTTGCTGGAGGTGATGCAGACCTTTGGAGAAAAGAAGGCACTCTGGCTTTCATTGTTCTGGCACTGATTCTTTCTCATCTTTGTGGGCTTTTCTACCTTCAATCTTTGAGGTTGTTGACCTTTGGATTTTTTTTCTTTTATCCTGTTTGACGACCTTGAGGGTTTGATTGTGGTATAAGGTGGATTCTGTTGACTGAGTTCATTTTTGAGAGATTTTAGGGAGGTCAAAGCTCCGATTCCAAACCCCAGACTGCGTTCTCCAACTCTGGGGAACTTGTATTGAGCCCTGACATTGTCCTGTGGCTCCTCATGGTTTAGAATCCACTGTGCTGAGGGGTGCTATGGTGTGGCAGCTACAGCAAAGTGCTAGTGCATATGGGGGTGCCTGTGTCCCTGCAGGTGTTCATGGCCAGAGAACACCAGCAGGGGCAACTGGAGGCCCTTGTTGGGAGGCCCTGCCCAGCGAGAAGGAACAGAATCAGAGGCATACTTAAAGAAGCAGTCTGACCACATTTTCATAGAGCAGCTGTGCTGTGCTTGGGTACCACTTCTACCCTCTTGTTGGCCTGAAGGCTAGAATGGCATAATTGCCCAAATGGCAAAGATGGAAACTTGCCTTTCCTTCTGGAAGCTTTGTCCCAGGGAAGTTTCAAAACTCTTGACCAAAGAACACTGGCAGGAGTAGCTAGAGACCCCAGCTGGGAGGCCCCACCCAGTGAGAAGAAACGAGATCGGGACTCACTTTAAAAGGAAGTCTGCCAGTGTTTTTGTACAGCAACTGTGCTATGTTGGGGAATACCTTCCACCCCGGGTTAGCTTGGACTTTCCAAAGCCCAAAGGCTGGCATAGTTAAGTCACCCAATTAGCAAAGATGGTGCCCTTGCCCTACCCCTGGAAGGTCCAACTTGGTGTAACACTGCTACTGGTGGCTGGCTGTAATTCCAAGCCAGTGGGTCTTATCCTGTGAGGTGCCACAGAAGTGCAACCTGCAGATTTTTGCTGCTGAGCCCTCTCAATTCAGCCTCTTTCCTAGGAGTATGTATGGGGTGGAGTGTCTAACCTCCCAGTTTGCTGGAGTTGCATCTGCTTTTGCTGGGATGCCCAGAAAGCCATCTAGTATTTAAGGCTCCCAAGTTTCCATGTGTCCCCTTGTGGCTGCTCTGCTAGGACACCCTGTAGCTCTGTGTGTCAGTCAGACTGAAGGCCTTGGTGAAATGGTTTCACTAAAGGATCTCCCAAACTAAGGGTTGCAAAGACCCATGAGAGAAGTGCAGGTTCCCGGGGTGACACACTAATTCACCACTTCCCTGGGCAGGGGAGGTTCCCTTGGCTCTGTGTTGCTCCCAGATGGGTCATTTTCCTGCCTTGCTTTTCTCTGTGGGTTGTTTCCTTGATTATTTCCAAAGCAAGTACCTGGATGTTTCAGTTGAAGGTGCTGTATTTACTCTCTCCTTCCATTTCTGTGAGAGTCACGAACACTAGCTGCTTCTAGTCAACCATCTTGGCCACCTCCTGTTAATTTATTAAATTTTTTTTCTCACAGTTCTAGGAGGCTGGGAAGTCCAAGAGCACGGCACCGGCATCTAGACAGGGTAATCCTATGGCAGAAGAGGAAGCAAATATGTGAGAGAGAGAATAGTGGGCCAAACATCCTTTCAGTAGGCGCCCATTCCTGTGACAGCTGACTCTTGCAACAGTAACACTAATCCATTCATGAGGGGTCTGCCTCATGAATCATGTCTTAAAGACCCCATCTCTTAATAGTGTTACATTGGGGAACATGTTTTCAACACATGAAATTTTGGGGAACACATTCAAACCACAGCCCTTGTCTTCTCACTTTTCTCCATTTATTGTCTTTTTTTTAAGAATGGGCCAAATTTACTTACATTTTGTATATCAAGAAATTTTGGATTATGTTCTCAACATTGTACATGATATACTGTAGAGATTCTTGATTTTCAAAATTAATTTTTTTTAAAAAAGAATATAGTTAAGTGGCAGAAATAAAACTAAAAACTCACTCTGTCTTACCTGCAATGAGCAGTTGTTCAAATTTCAGTTAAGTAATTTTAGCTGAAATGTCTCCCTCTGCACAAGCATGGCTCGGTGCTCAAAATAGGCATTCAGAAGTTCCCTGGGGTGTTTTTTTTCCCCTTATCTTTGTTGACTTTTATTATATTTGAGTACACAAAACATTAACATGATTATCTTCCATCTTATCTATGCCATTCCTACTCAATTCTTGCAGGTTACCAATCACATCTGATTTTTATTTCTTTCCTGTATTTCTTTTTGCAAAACAGGCATGTGAGGCTGGGTGTGGTGACTCACACCTGTAATCACAGCACTTTGGGAGGCCAAAACAGGAGGACTGCTTGAGCCCAAGAGTTTGAGACCAGCCCTGAAATCACAGCAAGACTCCTGTCTCTACAATTTTTTTTTAAGAGGTAGGCATGGCGATACATCCCTGGAGTCCCAACTACTTGGAAGGCTGAAGTGGGAGGATCACTTGAGCCTGAAAGTCAAGGCTGCAATGAGCCATGATTGTGCCACTGCACTCCAGCCTTGGCAACAGAGCAAGATCCTATCTCAAAAACAAAACAAAATAGGCATGTGTATTTAAATTTCCCCTTCCTTTTTATACAAAGGTGGTATTATATAAATTTTTTCACTTTACTTTTTTTCCGCTACCTAAAATATACCCTGGAAATTGCTCTATATCACTTCATGGAAATCTTCATTCTTTTTTGTGGCAGTATAGTACTCTATTTTGTGGATGTACCATATTTAATTCAACCACTCTCCTATGTCTGGACATTTAAGTTTCCAACATCTTAAAATGACAATTCTGAAATGACAAATCTTGAGTATTTATATTTCTGTATTACTTAACATATAACTTCAGGGTAAAATCTTAGAAATAGGATTGCAGAGTCAAAAGGTCAATGCATATGTAGTTTTGTTAGATATTGCCCAATTCGCCTCCATTAAAGATTATACCTGCTGAGAGAAGCAATTTTCCATGTGCCCTTAGTACCCCTTTGCCTGTCCTCAGTATGGCAATAATGAAAAGTCCTAACTGCTCTTTACCTGAGTTATTTCTTAAGATTATGTTTCAATCAGCAATCTTGAAAGATGAAGTGCAGTAAGCAATTTTCAGAGATGAAATCATGTCTTCCTTCACACAGAGAGCAAGCTTGCTTCTGTTTGCTACAAAAGCAGTGGATCTTGCAAATACCCCCCTCCCAAAAAAAAAAAAAACAAAAAAACAAAACAAAACAGTGTTCCTCTTTTGCAGTGCAACTCCCCAAGTGTATAGGCACCCATCACGGGCCCCCTGTGTCATCATTGTGGGAGTAGAGGAATAGGAAATAGAAAAAAGCCAACAAGAAGCTGTGTTTATTGCTTTACTATGAATAGTAAAGTCCTTAGTCTCTGATCCAGGAGTCTTAAGTCTTTTGCCACTAATGAAAGAGTAACAGCTTCTAGCTAATTAGCTTGTAAGCAAAGCTAAGTATATGGGGTAAAATCTCAGACCTTATATAGTTCCTGATAGTTTTGGTGATGATGATGATGAAGATGCAATGCAGTTGCTTTCTAGAAAAGGAAGAACAAAAGGTCCTCGTGGGCCAAGTTAGGAGATTCAAAACTACCCAACTTAGAAGCAAATGCTTTTGTCCAAGTCATAGGTGGGTGAAGGGTGAAAGTCCACCAGCATCCTACCTGTTAAATCTTTAGAGGCTGAGTGGTGAGAGGCAGGATTGAAACAAGCTACCTAAATGGCACATTGGTTGTTGCTTCTTTGAGTGAAAAGAGGAAGGAAAGTTATCAGGACTGATGGACAGCAATCCCTACTTACCCCTAGCTGATAGGTAATGTGGTTATGGCCATTGTATCATGGAGTACCCAAAGCTCAAATAAGTGGTGTTATCAGTGAAGATATACAGCTTTGGGCAGAGGTATAGCAGTTCATTTGGTTACCTCAGCAGGCAGCTGCTTGTTTCTTTTTTTTTTTTTTTTTTCCAACAGGGTTTCGCTGTGTCACTCAGGCTGAAGTGCCATGTAACGGTCTTGGCTCACAGCAACTTCTGCCTCCTGGGCTCAAGAGATCCTCCCAGCTGGGACCACAGGCATACACCATCATGCCTGCCTAATTTTTGTATTTTTTGTAGAGATGAGGTTTCACCATGCTGCACAGGCTGGTCTCCAACTTCTGAGTTCAAGCAATCTGCCCAGCAAAGTGCTGGGACTACAGGTGTGGGCAATCATGCCTGGCCTGAATCTTAAAGTAAATCTTGCTTCCTGGCACTGAGTAGCTCTGCCCCTTTGTGCCACCTTTTGCCTCTCCCTTTACCTAAACCTTAGCTGCTTAAAGTAAAAAACTTGGTATGCTGAGGAACTCTTCAGAGGAAAGGGATTCAAACTTTTATCTCTCTCTTGGGTACAAGTACTCATGTTTAGACTAACCTGGTCTTTGGTGTCACTGCCATTAAAATTATAGGGGGCAATAAATGAGCCAAAAAGCAATCCTCATCCCCAGTGGAGATGAGGCCAACTTTCTTCACATACAAACATACAACCTGAAGGGGCAGGTCACTCCTATTAAAGATTCGTTGTTAAACTTGATTTAAATCACAATTATATTAGATCAGTTAAGTCACATGGGCAGTGTCACTGAGTAAGTTCAGCTTCAGTTGTCATCATTCTGTCCCTTCGGATCCTCGGAGAAGCAATGACGTATGCAGCAACACTTCATGCTGGAATGACAGTCATTCTGGCCTTGAACTCAGGGTGAGGCTACTGGACCCACCTCACCTTACTGGCTGTTCTTTTAGTGGTGCCACTTAGGGCCCTGGACATTCCATGAGATTCTTGCCTTACCTATTAGCTCTCCTGACTACCACATAGGCTACAGGAAGTACCCAGCACCTACTTCCAAGTTCAGCCTCAGCTAAATGTTCCCATGCTGTTCCTAGGACAGCTTTCAATTCACTTTGATCCAGATTCCTGTTCCAAACATGTTAATTGTCCTTAAGGGGAATTGTATTCATCTGGGATTAAGTGAGCAGAAAGAACAATGTGACAACTCTGAGTCTAAGTACCCTGGAATGTATAATGAATGACATCCTCAAAAGGATACCCAGACATCTTAGAAAATATGAGATTCCACCTCTGCCATCCCCAGTATCTTTAGAAGAAGACTTTCTCCTCTAGTTTCTTTCACAGTATTCTACCAACTCAGAAATCAGGTTCTGCAATTGGTAACAGAGATTGCTAAAAGTCTAGCTGCCGAAGCCCAGATTTTCTTAATCACAGCAATGGCAAGTAAAACTCCACTTTGTCCATCTTTTCCCTTCCGTACTAATTCAGAGCTAAGTGTTCTGAAATTCTAGTTACAAAAAGAATTTCACCTTTGAAAAAAATCATGAATGGCTGGGCATAGTGGCTCATGCCTATAATCCAGGCATTGTGGAAGGTCAAGGTGGGTGGATTGCTTGAGGCCAGGAGTTTGAGACCAGCCTGGGCAACGTGGCAAAGTCCCATCTCTAACAAAACTACAAATATTAGTCAGGAATGGTGGTGCATGCCTGTAGCCCCAGCTAGTGGGGAGGCTGAGGCACAAGAATGGCTGGAACCTAGCAGGCAGAGGTTGCAGTGAGCCAAGATCATGCCACTGCACTCTAGCTTGGGTGACAGCGAGACTCTGTCTTAAAAAAAAAAAAAATTACCTTGAACTGTTTCACCTTTGCTTTACCAGCATGACTTATTCACAACCTCTGCAAAAATCTCACTTCTAGTTGCTGAGATGGTCTAAAATATGTTATATATAGCTTAGTAGACATTTAATAAATGTTTGTCCCCTTGGCTGCCAAAAATTCATGGGCCTGTGAACATAAACTTTCCTATTTTACTTTCCAATGAGGTATTGTTTACACCCATTTCAACAACTCCTTCTATAAAATATAGGTCCATATAAAATTTATAAGCCAATTGGTTCCTTTTTTTCAATCTCAGCAATGTCATTTCCAGTTGAATCATCTTCAAGTCACCAATCTTCCTATTTAATTTTTATAAAAACATATTACAAAACACCAAAAGAATTGGCAACAAAAGCCAAAATAGACAAATGGGACCTAATCAAACTCCACAGCTTCTGCACGGTGAAAGAAACAGTCAATAGAGTGAATTGGCAACCAACAGAATGGGAAAAAATTTTTGCAGCCTACCCATCTGACAAAGGGCTGATATCCAGAATTTACAACGAACTAAAACAGATTTACAAGAAAAAAACAAACAAGCTCATTCAAAAATGGGCAAAGGATATGAACAGATACTTTACAAAAGAAGACATATATGAGGCCAACAAGCATATGAAAAAATGCTCATCATCACTGGTCATTAGAGAAATGCAAATCAAAACTACATTGAGATACCATCTCACACCAGTTAGAACGGCAATCATTAAAAAATCTGGAGACAACAGATGCTGGAGAGGATGTGGCAAAATAGGTACACTTTTACACTGTTGGTGGGAGTGTAAATTAGTTCAACCATTGTGGAAGACAGTGTGGCGATTCCTCAAGGACCTAGAAATAGAAATTCCATTTGACCCAGCAATCCCATTACTGGGTATATATCCAAAGGATTATAAATTGTTCTACTATAAGGACACATGCACACGAATGTTCATTGCAGCACAGTTTACAATAGCAAAGACCTGGAACCAACCCAAATGCTCATCGATGATAGACTGGACAGGAAAAATGTGGCACATATACACCATGGAATATTATGCAGCCATTAAAAACGATGAGTTCGCGTCCTTTGTAGGGACATGGATGAACCTGGAAACCATCATTCTCAGCAAACTGACACAAGAACACAAAATTAAACATCGCATGTTCTCACTCATAGATGGGTGTTGAACAATGGGAACACATGGACACAGGGAGGGGAGCACTATACACTGGGGTCTGTTGTGGGGGAGTGGGGGGGAACAGCGGGATGTGGGGAGTTGGGGAGAGATAGCATGGGGAGAAATGCCACATATAGGTGAAGGGGAGGAAGGCAGCAAATCACACTGCCACGTATGCACCTATGCAACAATCTTGCATGTTTTTCACATGTACTCCAAAACCTAAAATGCAATAAAAAAAAAAAAAGGAAAAGTCCTATTAACAAAACAAAAAAAAAAAATTAAAGGTATCCTAAATCATGAGTCAAATACTCAAACATTACTATATCTTACTCTGTTCCTGGTATTGTGAGGTTAAAAGCAAGTAAATTACCAAACCTGCTGAAAGAGGGTTGACCTAGAAGAATCATCAATCTCAGTAACCCTAAGAACCACCAAAATGTCTCAGGAAAGAAGATAGCTGCAAGATGCATCTCTGCTAATGGAGGATCTGTATTATAAACCTCTGCTATTTAGAAACAACAATGAAATAGGTTTCAATTCCTTGGTTTCTGAAGCTTTCAACACAACTTTGGAAAAAAGCAATTTCCACAGATTTCTACTGCTCTTTCTCACTATGTTCTTACTTCCTACCACTGTTATATGTTTAAAGTAATTATAGAGATAAATTTATAATCATAAATTATCATAATTTACAAAGTAATTATAAACAATTTAACGGTTTAACAAGAGGGCCTTGTATTTTAAGGCTGTTAGTCATTCAATGTTCACTTTATATTTGTGTATCAGATAATGCATTAAATACTGGGGATTTACATCTAAATAAAGACAGTTGCTGCTATTTAAAAAGCTCATACATGATTTGAAGAGAGAAAGTGAGAAAAATAAAATGTTCACAGTATGTAAAGAAAAATATAATTAAAAATTAAGAAAACTTACATTTGGCTGTTCGTATGTTGTGCAGAAGCCCCATTAACCTCACTAGAGAACACATCAGGTTCAAGAGGACAAAGAAGAGGCCCAGAGCCAGCAAACGAGACAGGTTTTATTAGGGGCTTATGGAGAGTCCAGTGGTGGCAGACTAGACAACATAACTACACAGCCCAGTGGCAGGGACTGGGCATGAAAACTATAACTGCCTGCAAAGAGCATGCAGTTTATATAGCATTTTCACTTAACAACCTCTCCATAATGACCTCTACCTAGCAACCTTCATTTAACTCAAATCTCAGGGCCTCCATCCCCTGTGCTGCCAAGTTCTATGGGAAAGGCTGGGGCATCAGATGTTTATCATAAATAAGAAATGAATCTCCAGGTTGGCCATGCTCTGGATTCCCTAGCTCAGAATACATATTCAGGTTTATCTGCCATACAGGATCATTCTAAGGGTATGCTTAAGCTATTGCTATCAGGTGCATTTACCCTACATCATAGTATGTTGTATACAAAAGCACAGCTATCAAAAGTAAAACTGGTAAAAAAGGATTCTATGGCTTCCCCTTAACCTGCAACCCAATAGTACAACATATTCCTGAAGGAATGTTAATAAACTTACTTCAAAATTCTATCATTCTGCATAAAGATGGGTTATTTCTGTAGGAAATGTGCAATATTACAAATGAGTTGAGAGCATATTATGCAGAATTTTTAATGAGCTACTTTTTCTGAAGATGCAAGTGCCATGAATGCATAAAAAAAATAACAAATTCTACAGTTAATTTAGCTTGGATGCTATTTTCCTTCATTACAAATATAAAAAAAGAGTTTGTTCACCCAGACCTTCTTTTAAGACTCTAGGTAAACAATCTAAGTTACTACCAAGTTTCCAAGAAAACAGGATAAAACCATTTTATGAAATGGGTCCATTACGAAAGTTCATTTTAAGCCAGGTGTCCTGAAGCTGGAGTGGACTTTTCCATAAGCTCTTTCTTACTTTATTTTTCCCTTTTAAATCATAAAATATAGTTGATGATATGGTTTGGCTGTGTCCTCACCCAAATATCATCTTGAATTGTAGCTCCCATAATTCCCACTTGTTGTGGGAGGGACCTGGTGGTTATCTTTTCAAAAATCTATTCTTTTAAGTACTCATTCCCATTAAGTACTATAGACTCAAGAATAATGTTGTTGACTTTTTAATTAGAAAGACATAAAGGTATAAAAGGTTCTGAAATCTAAGTGTTAAGGAACTCTGTTATAAAGCCCACAGTTAGCAGCAAGATATGGTTATGTGATTCCCACCTACCTCATCCCCCAAAACCTCTCTTTGTATCTAGATAGGTATAGAGTAATTATTATTTAATTAATTTTAAATAGTTATTTAAAATTGACCTCCAGAGATCAAACTGATACAGTGTGGCTCAAGTGTGGCCTTACTATAAATCATACTGTTGATATAAGCTAGCTAGGTATACAAAGGCACTCTTATCAGGCGGGCATTTCAACAGGTCAGTAGTCATCTTCCAGGAGCTGGTCAAGAGCCAACTTCTTTGGAGGCTGCAGGGTTTGAACCTCCCAGACTTCCTGAGTTAACCCTTTATTGCATAACAGTTTGAGACAAGATTGGGTGTGTTCAGGGTGATATGGCCATAGACTATTGCGTAACAGTTTTAGGATAAGGGTGTCATACAGGTGATAATCATGGATGCAGGTTCAGATTCAGCTCTAGTTTGAGAACCTCTGCAGCATTTCTACATTTCCTCAGAAAGGTTGTATTGAAAACTATATACAGTCTAACAATGTTTCTAACTAGAACAGAGGTTCCAGTTAAAATGAGGTGGAAAGCAGCTATAAATGAAGTTAGGAGAAAAAGATAGGGAGGCTGATCTTTTCCACTCCTCCCTTAATTGCAGGCCCTGCACTGAGGGAAGGTGAGAAGGAATTCCTGGCAACAGTGAGACCTGCAAGGACCAGGAAGAGAGGGAAGGGAGGAGAGAAGGTACAACTCAAGTGGTCCTGAGAAGGAAGTCAAGTTCCTATAACCACCTTGCTGGGAAGTATACTGCTGTGTAAAAGTCAGGGCATATACAGTAAGAACTCAAACTACTTAACATAGTCCAAACATCTAAACTGTGGCATTACTAAATGAATGTGCTCAAGAAAATTAGTACCCTAAGTTACTTTTTTTTCTAAAATGTACCTTTCAAATGTGGCTTGGCTTATATTCTGAAAACAGATTTGAAATGTGCTCCTAAATACTGAGTTCTTACATATCATTAAACCATAATAAAATGTTTAAAATAGGTCAGCCAAAAACTTGCAGTTTATCCTAGTGATACTGGTGGTAAGTTTCCAACTGCATTAGTCTGTCTTCAGGCTGCTGATAAAGACATACCTGAGACTGGGTAATTTATAAAGAAAAAGAGGTTTAATGGAGTCACAGTTCCACATGGCTGAGGAGGCCTCGCAATCATGGCAGAAGAGGAAGGGAGGGCAAAGAGAGAATGAGAGCCAAGCGAAAGGAACTTCCCCTTATAAAGCCATCAGATCTCCCAAGACTTACTCACTACCACTGCCCCCACCATTCATTTTTCTCCCACTGGGTCTCTCCCACAAGTGAGAATTATGGGAGCTACAACTCAAGATGACATTTGGGTGGGGACACCACCAAACCATATCACCAACTATATTTTATGATTTATTTCAAAGGGAAAAAATAAAGCAAAAAACTCATTTGTAATTCATAACAAGAACAATGTATCATATTAAGATTGAAGTCAGCTCTGAACCATAACCACCTTGGCATTGGAAAAGAGCTTAAGACTGAATGTACTCATTTTCCTTTCTCTGCTGCTCTTAGTTTGTGTGATAAAAGCTGTCACCAATCTATCAATTCCATACAACAAACCTGTACTCAATATAATGCCTAATCTCAGCAACCATGAAGATAGTAAAGAACACAAATATATAAACTGGCCAAGTCTGACACCAAAGGAGAATTATACTACCTAAAAAACTGGTAAGTACAGCCTAGAGGAATTTGTTTAATTCTATAGTGGATGAAGTAAGCTTGGTTTTGCATGATAAATAGGATTTTTCCTACTATTGAAAACCATGGCATTCTAGGTAGAGGAAACTGGAAGGTAGGCAGAGTTTAAAGTTTCAATGGACTTTGCATGCCATGCAAAGGAGTGAAGGTGTTGATTCAGTCGGGAGCATCAATCACCAGGAGAAGAGGGCAGCTCAAAGAATGAAATGGAAGGAATGAAAATGAAAGCTAATGACCAGTAAAGAAATTCCTGGAATTGTTCAGATAAAGCCAGTGCTTGGATACAGAAGAAGCATAAATAGGAAAGTTTTTTCTTTTTCTTTCTTTTTTTTTCTTTAAGACGGAGTCTCTATCGGTCGCCAGGCTGAAGTGCAGTGGCGCAATCTCGGCTCACTGCAACCTCCCTGCTTCAAGTGATTCTCATGCCTCAGCCTCCTGAGTAGCTGGGACTACAGGCATGTGCCATCACACCCAGCTAGTTTTTGTATTTTTAGTAGATATGGAGTTTCACCATGTTGGCCAGGATGTTCTGGATCTCCTGACCTCGTGATCCGACTGCCTCAGCCTCCCAAAGTGCTGGGATTACAGGCGTGAGCCACAGTGCCTAGACCGAAAGTTTTTCTTTAAGAAAATTTAGACTTGGTGGTTTATTGGCTGGATGGAAATAAAGGAAAGCATAGACCATAGGAGTCTTTCGTTTTCTGATTCCTGCCCATTCAGCTTTACTTAAGGAAGTCAAAATCCAGTTTATAATATTGATCTTGCTCATGAAATTGCAGATTAGTTTCTGAAGAGCCTATTTTCCTTCGGATTGTCCACATGTGTTAATGTGAATCAAAGTTAACTTACAACCATAGGAAGCAGGACATATAGGACAAAAATAATAGCAAAGACAACTCAGAATGAGTCTGAAATATTAAAAAATCTTTACAAACGAGGACTTTACAATTCTGTGATAGACCTTTGGTGACATTTCTGTCGATCTTGGTGAATTCACCTACCATACATACATTCTGGCGACTACTTATAGAAAAATACATTTGGTCATCATTTTTCTTGCTCTGACACAGGTAAACAGAAAGCAAAGGTTACTATATTCTCATTTTTAGCTAGAGGGTACATGTCCTAGTACATAAACTCAAATGAAAACATAAGCAAAAAGAAGACTAAAGTATTGTGCACTGAGTCATGATCCCAGAATAGACAGCTCTGAAACAAAATTAGATTATATATTAGCAAAAACGTTATTTCCTAGAGAGGATAAACACAACTTTGGAACTCAAGATTATTGACAAGTGGAATTTCAGAGCTTCCTTTTTTCAAAAGACAGAAAAATAAACTGCACAAGCCTCTACAAGAAGAGGATGAGAGGGCACACTATCTACAGTCCCAATCCGTGGGGCATCCAGAAAGTTCCATCTGCTCCCACTATTCTGCATCCACAGCCTTAAGCTCCTTCAAGAATTCATTTCAGATTTCTATCATCGAGAGCGTCCAGCTCTGGCTGCCCGGGTTCCTGCGGCCTGAGGGGGCAGGTCACACATGGGGTGAGGGGGTGTAAGGTGAGATGACGCCTGGCGAAGCCTAGTATGGCTCAATGCCCACCACTGACGCCCTTGAACCCCCAAACCCCATCATCCGCCTCAACTCTCCTCTAACGCGAGAATCTGTGTGAGGGAGGCAAGGAGGGTTTGGAGTAAAAATAACCCGAATCAGCAGCGCGTCCGCAGTGCTCGCTGCCACAAATCCTGCAGACCCGATACAGTGGAAACAGAAAAGTCCCCTGGCGTCCACTCGGGAGAGAACGAGGTCAAGAGTCGGTTCCGCATGCCGCGTAGAGAGACGAGACCACACCTACCTGACCACAGACGTTTCACACCAGCTCAACAACGGTCGTCCACATCGCCCGCTGTTTCTTCACAGCCAACATCGAAAACACCCTCGTGCCGGCGCGCAGTGCACCGCGCCTGCGCATAGTCTCCGGTGGGAGAGCGAGGGGCTGCCAGTGCGCATGCTCCGCTCTCAACCGCTTCCCTGCATACTTTGAACGCCCCGCCTGAGTCCAGTTGGCACATGCGCATGCGTGTCTCTGGTGCCAGCCCTCCCTACCAAACTCAGAAGCCGCGGGTATTTGTAGCGGAGTGAGCCGGAAGTCGCCTTGCCTATCCACTTCCATGCTGTACCGTTGGAAATTCAGGCACTGGAAGAGAGGTTCCGGGGCTAGGCTGGCTTGACTGGAGGCGGCGGAATGGAGACGCGGACCCAGGACTGGGGCCTCACTCGCCGCCTCACGCTGGCCTCTTCCTGGGATGCAGCAGGCGGGGCCCTGACCCACAGCCTCCTTCTCACCCGAGTCGGTCTTGGCCCCCGTGACTTCGACTGGGAGGAGCTGCTGGGGCCGCCTGCTCCAGGGTGCGCCGGGCCGACAGGGACGGGGTCGCTGCGCGCGGCCATTGCCGCGCTCCTCAGGGGGCCGTGAGGGGAGGCGAGAGGGTCTGAGCCCGGGATCCGGGAGAGCAGTTAGTGCTGGGTCTTTAGTCGGGGAGAGGGCTGCGAGGTGGACCAGGGTGGGCGGAGGCGGGTTGGGTCCGGCCGGGAAGAGGCCGAGGCCCTGGAGCGTGAGCGGGGAAAGGTGATCCGGACTCGGAATTCCATAAACGTCCCCGTCAAGCGTGACAGCTCGTCAGGGCTGCTGTCAAAGTCAGTCCGCCCATCAACCCCCAAACAGGCCAGCCTCCTATCCACCAAAACAGGCTGTGTAAAAAGTCCAGCTACTGTCGACTTCATTTTGAAAAAGATACACTTTTGTCATTTTTTGTGTCCTTCTACTATGCACACAGTAGGTGTCCAGTAATTTATGTAATTATCCTAGAGTCAGTTGCAGGGGATTGAATAGAATGTTGATGATTGAGGAAAAAATAGAGGGTAAAGCCTCCATTTCTGTATGAATTATGTGTTGACCGCTTGTTAGGTGCTTGGGCCTCAACAGCAAGTGGAAGTGAATTCAAAGAAAGAAAACCCATGGCCTAGCAAGTGGGGTATGAGCAGTGTTCGGAGAACTATTCTGTGTGATGTTTTCGCTAATCTTCTTTTCAGCCAGGATCTGGTGATTTTGAAGAGAAGCTTGACCAACCAAGCTGAAAATCCCTGCTTCCTTTACCTAAAGTGTGGCCCTGATGAAGGTGAAGAAATTGCTTCTATTGGCATTTTAAGTTCAGCGAGAAATATGGAAGTGTACTTTGGGGAGGAATACCGTGGAACCAGTAGGGGCAAGAATGTTTGTACTGTTCTGGATGACAGGTGTGTGACTTGTACATGTGAAAGTGTTCTTCTGAATTAGTGTTTTGATTTTCCTCATCTTTTGCAGTAATTGTTGATTCTCTGACATTGATGCCACGTGTTATGGGAAAGAAAAGAAAAACGTACCAGTAGGCATAGAAGTTTAGACCTTTAGGGATCTTAAAGACAGTGTAGGTCAGCCTAGTTATTTTTATAACTAACCGTGAAGGTGATTTGGTAGGAGGTCGTAGCTAGTTAGTGGAAGAGTTTTATTAGAATGAAATTTTGAGAAGTGTTATTTGTTTCTTAAACTCACAATGGTCTGTCTTCCAAAAGTTAATTTGGTAGTCAGTCTGGAACTTTGAACACATTTTCTTCTTGGAAGTCCATTACAAATGGTGGAGGGAACTAAGACTGTGCTACATAAATCTATTTATTAACCTGTAACGTAACTTGTGATTTTTTTCTTACAAAGATTTTCCCCCAGTCTGTCTTTAATGTAACCCAAAATATGAATTGTTTTATATCCTGCATGTTGGAAACAATTGCTGTGTTTATTGAACTTTAAAATACAGTTTGGCTACATGGTTGTACATATGTGATGTAATTTTCTCGTTGAGTGGTAGATGTAGTGATAGGTCATGTGTTTCAGTAATGAAGCCCAACTCTTCATGCCTCACCAGGAAAACTGAATCTTAGGATTTAAATATTGTTCTGGAAACATTTAATTTTTTTATTTTTTTAAGATGAAGTCTCGCTCTGTCACCCAGGCTGGAATGCAGTGGCAGGATCTTGGCTCACTGCAACCTCCCCATCCCGGGTTCAAGCAATTCTGCCTTTAGCCTCCCGAGTAGGTGGGATTACAGGCGCGCCACCATGCCCGGCTAATTTTTGTGTTTTTAGTAGAGACAGAGTTTCACCATGTTGGTCAGGCTGGTCTTGAACTCCTGACCTCGTGATCTGCCTGCCTCAGCCTCCCAAAGTGATAGCATTACAGGCGTGAGCAACGCACTTGGCTAGAAACATTTATTTTTAAGTCTAACTATTACAAGTGATAATATATGTAAGTAAAAAAATTAATTCTTTTTTATTTTTAGTGAACATGAAAAGATTATCTTGTACAAAAAATATCTAAAATTGGAGCCCTCCATACATGCTTGTAAAATAAAGGTAAGTTGTCAGTTGTCAACTAATTTGACAACTAAGTTGTTTTTGTCCTCTGTGTTTGCCTATTTTCTTTTGGATCAGTAATACAATTAGTCCAACTTGCTTGCTTGCTTTTTTTTTTTTTTTTCCCCAAGACTGTATCTTGCTCTGTTGCCCAAGCTGGAGTGCAATGGGACAATCAGGCTTACTGCAACCTCATCTCCCAGCTCAAGCTAACTTCCCACCTCCACCTCCTGAATAGCTGGGACTACAGGCATGCACCACCATGCCCAGTGAATTTTTAGAATTTTTAGTAGAGATGAGCTCAGAAATAGTAAACATGTAAAAAGAAATTACTTATGTAAAAAATTATCAGCACTTTTTAACATTGAATTTAAAAAAAAAATTTTTTTAACTTTTCACCTGGTGACCAGGGAGTAGACTTTTTCTCTTAAAATTTAACCATGAGCCATGTACAGTGGTACATGTTTATAATCCCAGTTGCTCAGGAGGCTCAGATGGGAGGATTGCTCAAGCTCAGGAGTTCAAGCCCAACCTGGGCAACAGAGTGAAACCCCAGCTCACTAAAAAAATAAATAAATAACAAAAATAAAATTTGACCATTTATTAACCTTGGATAATGTTTTGTTAATATACTAGTGCTGTGTATTTCAAAGCGTTGGGAAATTGAGCAAAAAATATTTTTTAAAATTCTGTATAAACTGTGGTGGCAAAAACCCATAAGCAGTTTTTGGCCTCATTTATAAAAGAATGAAATTAGAGAAGTTTCAAGCAAAAGAACCAATATGGTAAAGGGATTGGACTGTTGTCTTCAGCATGAAAAATATCAAGTTAACTGTTAGTGATGTCTTCAGAGTCTAGGGATAAAGTAATGAGTTGAAAGTCTTTTAGCCTTGAATGTTAATTCAGTTCTGCTGCTGACTAGTGGATTAGTCTTGGGCAGATCTTGGACCTATTTCATGGTTAAAATTAGGGAGCTGAAGAAAATTCTTAGATTCCTTTTATCTCTAAAATTCTGTACTTACTATCATTACTTATAGAAGATTGAAACTTATTTTTCCAATAAGGAAAAATAAGTGATTTTCACAAAGCAGATAGCAAACTCACAGAACTAATTATCCCAAGATGTTGTTTTGGGTAGTATATATTAAATAGCTTCAAAAGCCATTCGAGTAAAGTGATTTATTCATTCAACAAAGATTTGAGTGCTTCTTAATGTCAGGTACTATACCAGGCATTTAGGAATTAGTAATAAGAAAATAAACTGATGTCTTCCCTTATGTTGCTTGTATTCTTTCTAGTAGGGGCAAGACAGACAATGAGACTCACTGAGTAAAACAAATACTATATTCAACGGTGAGAAAGGCTATGGAGTTAAAAAGAGAAAGGGGGATAATAGGTTGAGAGGTGGGAGGTTAATAGGATGTTTCCTTAAAATGTTGAAGACAGTTAACATCTTTTCAACACTCAAGAGTTCTTGGATTGTGAGTCTGTATTGACCTCTGTCCTTGTGTGACATGTGGATCTTTGTGTGTCTCTGAAGGTGTATTTTTTTTTAACTGTTCTATGGAAGTACATGGAAGCACAAAGGGTTATTTCAGGGAGACTCTAGGGTTGATATGAAAGCTTGTTCTGAGGCAATAGTATATGAAAGTTCAAATAAAAAAAATGGTTGCTGATACAGGTTTTTGAGCACTTACTTAGTGGTAGCTACTGGAAATTTTAACGTATAATTCTCATGACTATGTGAAATCATTGTTACTATCTTCTCTCATTTTAATCCTGACTCAGATTTAGCATTTGCCCAGGGTCACACAGGTTATAAGTACCAGAGTCACAATTTAAACTCAAGTTTGTCTGATTCTAAAGCCTATTCCCTTTCCATTTTGTTACTCTGTTGTCTGTATCACACATGAAATGTCTCTTGTTTCAGAAATATGGACAGGATAAAATGTTCTATAAACTACTGGGATAGAAGCCAGAAGAGCTAGGTTTCAAGCTGGACCTTTACTAATTGAGTGTCCTTTTATCACCCTTGAACTCTATTTCTATGTATCATCCAGCAAGCTGTATTACATCATTTTGATATTCTCTTATAGTTCTGAATTTGGAAGGATTGAATTTTACTTATTATTTCAGTAAACATTTTGTGTGGGCATCTGGACAACCTTATTTTGTAAGTAGCAAGCTGTGGTATGTTAAGGTCTCAGATTGGTATATAGTAGTTCCCTCTTATCTGCAGTTTTACTTTCCACAGTTTCCATTACCCACCATCAACCGTGGTCCAAAAATATTAAATGAAAAATTTCAGAAATAAACAATTCATAAGTTTTAAATTGTGCTTTGTTCGGAATAGTGTGATGAAATCTATTGCCATCCTGCTCCGTTCTGACTGGAACACGAATCATCCTTTTGTCTACTATGTCCCTGCTGTATATGTTATAGCTCATTAGCCACTTAGTAGCCGAATGTATCATCAGAAGGTCAAGAGTAGCCTAGTGCTATGTTACAATGCCTATGCCATTTGCCTCACTTCATCTCATTATGTAGGCATTGTATCATGTAACATCATTACAAGAATGGTAAGTATCGCCCAGTAAGATTTAGAGAGAGGCGACCACATTCACATAAGTTTTATTACGTTGTCATAATTATTCTATTTTATTATTAAACTCTTACTATACCTAATTTATAAATTAAACTTTATCATAGGTATGTATGTATGTATGTATGGGAAAAAACATAGGGGTTGGTACTATATACAGTTTCAGGCGCCACTGGGGGTCTTAGAACACATTCTCCACAAATAAAGGGAGACTACTATTTTATTTTTCGTTCTTTAAATAGCTTAACATTTATTTAACTACTCCATTTGTTATTTTTCATAAAGTCTTAATTTTTGAAAGGACTTTTTAATTTAAATAGTTCATCTGAACCTCGATAGTGTTCTAGAGAAGACTTTAAAATATACTTGAAGTTAATTTTTAGATTCTTGAATACTTCACTCTTGTTTAGGAGATACCAAGAAGTGACCTTAAATGATGATTGTTTTTAATATTATTTTCTGGACTTTTGTTTTGTAATAGTTGCTCTCCTTTGGTGAAAGGCAGTGTGTGTTCATCAGTAAAGTTGTGGTACACATGAGAGCAGTTTTGGCAAGTTCTTCAACAAGTTCTCCTGCTCTAGGATCAAGGATAGACCTTCACAAGGTCCAAACCATAATGGAGTCCATGGAGTCAAAGTTATCTCCTGCAGCTCAGCAGTTGATGGATATGGTTAGGTTTCAGCAGCGGGTAAGTAGAAATGGATTTCTTTCCAGATACCATTAAAGATTGCAAAATGATTGCTTTTAGTAAAGAAATGTAGTGACTTAAAATATTTCTTTTATACTGATTTAACTGTTATCTTTTAGTTTTATGGAAGTTAACATCTTTATAGATTTGCCCTCTACAAAGTGTTTTGACTACGAATTTTCACACTTTTTATGAATTCATTCAGCAAGTTGTTTTTTTTTTTTTGTTTGTGTTTTTGCAGTGACCAAGGCACTGTTTTGAGCAATTTTGAATGTGCAAAGATGATCAGTTAGTCTGTAATCTGTCTTTAAGAATTTTTACATTCTGAAGCATGTAAGTGGGGAATGATAAAAATACTAAGAAGGAAAAGATCATTAAAGAAAGTGGTATTTTATCTAGGCCTTTAAACGAAGGGTGGGATTAGGCAAGTAAATTTGGAAGAAAGCCATTTCAGACAAAAAATAAGGCAACTAAAATCTTCAATGCTAGAAGAATTTGATATAGCTGGGAAATGAATAGTAGTTCATTTCTCTGAAGCAAAAAAGTAATAGGGGAAGTTTAAAGTAGATTTCAGCTAGATCATAAAGAGCTTTGAATGCTACTTTAAATTTGTAGATGTTTTTGACTTATTTTTCAAGAAAGTTTAAGCCACTGTCATGTGTAAGGTGAATCTGAAGAAAGTGAAACTACAAAGAAAAGACCAGCTGCACGTTATTCCCCTCATCCAGGTGAGAGTGAATGAGGGTCCAAGATTAGACATAGTAACATAATGCTGGATTGTGAGATGCTAAAACAATGGAGCCATTGGGACTTGACAACTAACTTAATCCTGGTATTATGATAGAAAAATAAAGTTAAACATGAAATTGAGGCTTTAAGGATGGCAATACTAATAATATAAATGTAGCCCAAAGGAGGAGGATGCTTGGAGGAAAAGGAATTTAATTTTGGCAATATTGAGTTTTAGCCGTGAATAAGACTTTCCCTGGAAGGATGTTGCGAACATCTGGAAACACAGGATTAGGAGAAATGGAATGAACCTTCAGTGGCTGGAAGGGGAGTTTAGGGATATATCCACAGTAGCTAACAGGGAGTGTGGTGAAGAGAGGGACTGAAGCAAGGAAGAAAGACCCTTGGAGAGTAGCTGCATTTGTAAAGATATAGGAAGAGGAAAGAGGAACCAGAAATGTAGAAGGCAGCAGTGTGACAGAGTAGCAAGAGAAAGGATTCGCTGTCAGGTGAAGTGACTTCAAGCTCTTATCCTGCCTTTTCTTAGTTCTGCATCCTATGGCAAGTTAATTCATATTTTTTTCAATATGAATTCCTCATGTACAAAATCTAAATGATAGCACTGTAATGATCACAGAATTCCTGTGAAAATTTAAAATAAATAATGCAAGTAAAGAACTCCTTGTGGATGTTGTATGGTTCACAAATATTAATGTAGTACCAGTATTATAATATACTGAGTTAAGAGAACCAAGAGAGCTGAAGATTATGGAAACTATAGAAAGAAGAATTTCAAAAAAGATGGAAATGTGTACTTTTCTTCTTCCCACACCATGATCTCACCTGGATACCTCAGGAGGTTCCTGACTGGTCCTCCTGCTCTGCTGCAATCCATTCTCCACAATGTACTGAGAATGACCTCAGAGGATAATTGGATCTTACCTTTCTCCTATGTAAAGCCCCTTGACTGCTTGCCTCCCTTTGTACTTAGAATTAATCCTTGATCTCTAAAATGTAGGCCCTGCTTGCCTTCTCAACTTCATCTCCTGCCATGTTTCCTTGGGTGGCTTGCTCCAGACATTCTGATGTGTGTATACCATAAATATCTAAATATGTTCCCACCTCAAGACCTTTGCACTGTTCTCTGTGGCCAGAACCCTTTCCCTGAGATACTTCTGTATCTGCATTTTTCTTATTCAAATCTCATTTTAATGTTACATCCTTAATGACACCTTTCTTAGCCAACCAGTTTAAAGTAGCATGTACCTCCAGATCCACATCATAGTTTCATCAGTGCCTTTTTGACCACTTTGTTGTTGTTTTTATATTGGCTGCATGTTTGTCTCACTGAAGTACAAGCTCAGGCAAACAGAGACTTATCTGTCTTGTTTATGGCTCCAAGTACACATATATATACACAGTCATGCGTCAATTCACAGTGGGGATATATTTTGAGAACATGGGTAATTAGGGGATTTCATGGTTGTGAAACCATAGTGTGTACTTGCAGAAACCTAGATCATGTAGCCTACTATATACCTAGGTTACAAACCTGTACGTGTTACTTTACAGAATACTCTAGGCGGTTATACCATAATGGTAAGGATATGTGTATCTAAACATAGGAAAGGTACAGTAAAAATATACAAGATGAAAAATGGCATGCCTGTATACAGCACTTAATGTGACCTGAGCTTGCAGGACTAGAAGTTACTCTAGGTAAGTCAGTAACTGTATATGAAGGCCTAGAACATTATTGTACACTACTGTAGACTTTATAAACACTCTACTTTTAGGGTATGCTAAAGTTTTTAAGACATTTTCATTTTTCAATAATAAATTAACCTTAGCTTATTGTAACTTTTTTTTTTTTGAGACGGAGTCTTATTCTGTCGCCCAGGCTGGAGTGCAATGGTACAATCTCAGTTCACTGCAACCTCTGCCTCCTGGGTTCAAACAATTCTCTTACCTCAGCCTCCCAAGTAGCTGGGATTACCGGCTAATTTTTGTATTTTTAGTAGAAATGGTGTTTCGCCATGTTGGCCAAGCTGGTCTCAAACTCCAGGTTCTCAGGTGATCCTCCTGCCTTGGCCTCCCAAAGTGCTGGGATGACAGGTGTGAGCCACCGTGCCTGGCCTATTTTAACTTTTTAACTTTATAAACTTAAATTTTAAAAAACTTTTTTACTTTTGTAGTAATACTTAGCTTAAAACACAAACTCATTGTATAGCTGTACAAATATATTTTATTTCTTTATATCCTTGTTGTATATGCTTTTTTTGTATTTAATTTTTTTTATTTTTAAACTTTTTTGTTAAAAACAAAGACACAAACACACACATTAGCCTAGGCCTACATAGGGTCAGGATCGTAAGTATCACCATCTTCCATCTCCATATCTTGTCCCACTGGAAGGTCTTCAGGGACAGTAATACACATGGAGCTGTCATCTCATATAACAATGCCTTCTTCTGTAAAACCTCCTGAAGGACCTGCCTGAGTTGGTTTTACAGTTAACTTTTAAAATATATAAGCAGAAGGAATATACTTTAAGGCTAAAGATATGGTATAGTAAATAGATAAGCAACATAGTCATTATTATTACTAAATGGTATACAATGTACATAATTGTATATGCAATCCTTTTATATGACTGGCAGTACAATAGGTTGGTATGCAACAACATTGCCACAAACATGTGAGTAATGTATTACTATGATGCCACTTGGCGTTTGGAATTTTTTAGCTCCGTTATAATCTTATGTGACCATATGATTATAATGGGTTATGTGTGGGGTCCATTGTGGACCAAAACGTTGTCAAGTGACACATATACCTCACTGTGGACCAAAACATTGTCAAGTGACACATACCTCTCTCTCTTCTCTCTCTCTCTCTCTCTCTCTCTATATATATATATATATGTGTGTGTGTGTGTGTGTGTATATATATATATAAAATATAATGTATATATACACACACACATATATACACGTGTATATATATATATATACACGCACACCTATTGGAATGATCAGCTGTTTCTTAGAGATCCTCAGGGAGAAAGTTTGAATAGTGATGAGATGTAAACCAGGTTGTGAGGGATTTGTAACTGGGTATTTGGGATGTGACGTTACTAAGTGCACACAGTTTTGTTTTGTTTTGTTTTCTTCAAGTTTAGAGATAAAGAGGAAATTAGAAGATACTCGTGTAAAAGAATATTGAGGATAAAAAATTTGTCAAGCTTGTGAGATTGGAGCTTTGTTAAGAGTTTATTTAGGTCAGTGTATTTTTTCAAGTATGGTCCTTTGAACATCTGTGTCAGAATCCTTTGGAATGTCTTCAAAATACAGATTCCTGGCCCTCACTACCTACCCAATCCCAGAGGGTAAGGCCCAGGAATCAGTGTTTTAAACAGTCATGCCTAAGTGAGTTTTATGTACATTGTAGTTTGATAGTAACTCTTTTAGTGGAAGATTTTAAAAAGGAAGCAATTGTTTGTGAACATATTTTGGAAACTACTAGAGGATATTAATTAGTTTACTGTCTGCTTTCTCTATTTTAAAAACCTGACTTTAGGAAAAAATGAAACTAGATATATTTTTATTTTGGCCATGTCTTTACATTTTTATAGTTTTATTTATAAATAGTTTTTCTTGGCCATGAATTTCAAACAATACAGAAGTGTTAGGCAAAAATGAAAAGTTTTTTCCAGTTGTCATTCTGTACCCCAGAGGATACACAGCTAACAGTTTGGCGTGTATCCTTCTAGAGTTTTTTATGCATGTAGCAATACATAAGGCCCCCCAGTCATCCTCAGCCAGCACTCGTGGGTTACTGTGTATACTGTGCTATAACTTGCTTTCTTCTCACCGCTAATGCAGGGGCATTTCTGGGACACCCTGTGGAAGAGTTCTGTGTTCTTTAAACATGTTAATGGAAAACTTTCTTCCTAGTAAAAAAAAGTCCTTATGTATGGAGTGGTTCTTACAGGATGTACTTGGTTCTCTAGGATTGCTTATTGATGACAGACTAGTCATCTATACATTCTAAGGTGTAGAAAATGTCACATAAGCTGTGTAACTTTCTGCACATAAAATGGGGATGTTTGATAACCAAATCAACTCCTTCTCTGTAAGTGGTGTGATCACACATGTTGTTTGGGCAGGGCTTCTCTTGGGGGAAAGGAGGGACCTCAGAAGTTTTGGATTCTCTCTGACTTACCTGTGCCTTGGGATTACTTGTTTTCTGAACATTTTATTAAAGTTCAACACTGCGAGCTTTGTGAGTCTGAAATAAATCCAAACCTTTGCGATTTCTCAATAAATATTAAGGGTTTTTTTTTTTTAATTTCCTCGTATTTGAAGTTAGGTTACTGGCTTTGATTTGCTTTTGCTCTAGCAATTTTGAATACTTGAATATTAATTCTATATCCAGGGGTGTAGCATATGGTTGTCATTTAATGTTATCTGAATGAAAGGATATGCCCCATTTTCTCAAAGAAAATATACTCAGTTATTCAGGAGTTATACTCTTGTTTTTTTCTCCTTCAAAATAAAAATGAATTTATTATTTAATTTCTTTCTGATAATTAAAGATGATATAAAAAAATAAACAAAAAGATATAGGAAATTCATACTTTCCTAAATCCTACAATATATTCAAAGATAAACTATTAATTTTTCAGAAATCTCTGTTGTGTGTATATATAATATATGTAGTTATACATACACATATACACATATCCGTGTGTAAGTATATGGACACAGTTCTCTCTAAATGCTCTCATACTGCATATGTTGCTCAGGAACATTTTTCACTTGAAAGGACATCATAGACCTTTTACTAATCAATAAATGCACCTTTCTGTGATTTTATGAATATTATGCGGTTACCTAGTCATGGATAGTTAAGTTTCTTCGAAAGTTTTAATAGCACATTAGCAGTGGAGGCTCACATAAAAAGAAGTAGAGGAATAGCTACCAAGCACCTGGGATTTCTTCATTTCCTGTAGTGGCATATAAACATATCTGTGAATTTCTTGATATTTAATCCAAAGAGAAAAGATCATCTAAAGAGCTCTCATCTCAGAAAATATGACCTTTTTAAAATTGTGGTAAGCATACTTAACATGTGCTCTACCCTCTTAACAAATTTTTAAATGTATAATATGGTATTGTTAACTATGGACATTGTTATACAGAAGATCTCTAAAACAGATTCATCTTGTAAAGCTATAACTTTATACCCATTGAATAGCAGTTCTTCATTTCTCCTTCCCACCATTCTACTCTCTGTTTCTGAGTTTAACTATTTTAGATATGTCATGTGAGTGGAATCATGCATTATTTATTCTTCTGTGCCTGGCTTATTTCACTTAGCATGTCTTCTAAATTGATCATATTGTCACATGACAAAATATCCTTCTTCTCAAAGGCTGAATGGTATTTCATTGTATGATATTCAATGATATTTCATTTCATTTTCTTGATCAATACATCAGTCAATGGACATTTTTTGTTGTTTCTGTATCTTGGCTGTTGTGAGTACTGCTGCCATGAGCATGGGAGTGTAAATCTTTTTGAGATCCCAATTTTAGTTCTTTTGGATATATGCTCAGAAGTGGGATTGTTAGGTCATATGGTAGTTCTGTTTTTAATTTTTTGAGGCGACTCCATACTGTTTTTCATCACTGCTGTACTATTTTACATTTTAACCAATACTAATTTTTATAATCAGTGAATTCTTATAAACAGAATATTATATGTCAGAAAAGAAAAATTTACATAGCAAATGCCTTTATATTTAGATTTTTCTGTTTAAATGTTCTGCCTACTTAATGTTCTCCCATATTTTTGACATTGACTATAGTGTAAATATTATTACTTTTAGTGTAGGTTTGTCAGTTTTCCATTGTACATTTTGTTTTGAAGTGTCATAGAGAAATAAAGGGGCTTTCCTGTTATGAATGAGTAAAACTTCTTTGAACTTATGGGGAATTGTCCAGTGTTAACATTTTATAATTATATATAATTCATCTTGTTCCAGGAATATTTAAATATTCAGGTTTATTCAAAACTTGCATTTTATGAAACAAGATACACTTAAAATAGGTTAACATTTCTCTATTAAGAGCACTTTTCCAAAGTGCCGTTCAGTAAAAAGTTAGATGGGTACCTGACATTACAAATCTTCCCCCAACTTCCCTGGCCCTTGTTATTCCTCTTTCCTGCTTTATTTTCCGCTAAATTATTTA
This sequence comes from Aotus nancymaae, assembly GCF_030222135.1. Taxonomy (NCBI): domain Eukaryota; kingdom Metazoa; phylum Chordata; class Mammalia; order Primates; family Aotidae; genus Aotus; species Aotus nancymaae. The sequence goes on from NW_026988421.1 coordinate 8,121,162, forward strand.
TCACATCTCCATTTCATGATACGTTTTTTCTTTCTCTCCTTTCTTCCTTCACTTTCTTTCTCTTTTTCTGTCTTTTTCTTTCTCTCACTTTCTTTTCTTTCCCCTTTTTCCTTCTTTTATAGTTTGTGTCTTTTTGCTCCCCTGTCACATAGGCTCTGTGAGGTCAGGGATTTTAATTTATTTTGTTCACTGCTGTTATCCAGTGCTTAAAAACAATACCTAGCACAGAGTAGATTTCTGGTAAATATTTGTTGAATAAATGAATGTTGTTCTTGTTCAGTCTAGTAATAACGTTTTAGAATATCTATATCAACTAAGCTTTTCAGCTAATTTGCATATTGCTTTTTCAGTCTGTGTTTCACCAGCTGTTGAACAGCAATAAGTGTGGGATGATATCCCCTGATAAGAATATATAGTAGACTTTTATGTTTTGAATTTAGAGTAGAGCCATATGCCTTAAGACTTAGTCAGGCTAGAGGTATTTTTTTTTTAATCTAATGGAAAAATTAAAAAACATAAAAGGGAGATATTGTAATCATCCCTTCAAGGTAAGCCAGAATCTTCTCAGGAAATAATACTGCATAAACAGTTGAAATGAGGTCGCAAAACATAACTCTCATTATCCTGGAAATTCTTAAAGCAGACACAGCCAGAAGTAGCTCATTTCAGTCATTGACAATGTCACACTAAAAGTACAAAAAATTAGCCAGGCATGGTGGCACCTGTCTGTAATCCCAGCTACTTGGGAGGCTGAGGCAGGAGAATTGCTTGAACCTGGGAGGTGGAGGTTGTGGTGAGCCGAGATCTCTCCATTGCCCTCCAGCCTGGGTACCAAGGGTGAAACTCCGTCTCAAAAAAGAGAATTTGTTACAAATGTACCCGTAGAGCATCTAACTTTAAATAGTGCAACTATCTGTGTAGTTTCCAGGAAAAATTCATTGCAAAAAATATGACTAGGTAAACATGAATAACTTACCGTATTTTGACAGTTGGGAACAATATAATTGAATTTTAAGAAACGTATCAGTTCTTGTGACTCAGTTGAGAGTAGTACATTTTATTATAAATTAAACAGACATTTGTAGTGGAAACATTAAAATGTGTCAGTGCAGTTTGACTATTGGTACTAATGTTTATTTAATCTTTTGGGAAAAGCTGCAATGAAATGATTGAAAGTCATGACTGTGGAGTTAAGTGGCCTGTGTTCATGTCCCAATTCTGCCACTTACTGACTGGTTACCTTGGCTAGCTACCTTTAGCCTTGGTCTCCTCAACTTAATATTGGGATGCTAATAGTAGCCTACTTCATAAGGATCTTTTGAGGATCAAATGAAACAATGCATGTGCCTGACTCATAGTAATTACTCCAAAAGTTAGCTGTCAGTGTTATTAATATTAACATTTAGTTGTTTACCTTGTTTAGAATTGTAGTCCCATTGGAGAGCAGCTTCATTGGGTGTTGGCCAATACTGGATACAAGCATATGATTGGACTACAATCCTCATCTACCTTAGGCGCCTTAGACAAGTCATCCTCCACACCTTTTCCTTTTAGAACTGGATTGACATCTGGGAACGTGACTGAAAACTTACAAACTTACATTGAAAAAAGTACACAGCTACCTGGTGGAGAGAATTCTACAAAGCTTGATGAGTGTAAAATTGTGCCTCAAAACCATTCCCCTCTTGAAAATGATCTTAAAAATGCAATGTCTTGTTTCTTACCAAAGAAAGCAAGTGACAACTCAAATCTACCTAACTCTGAGTTGCTGCCTTTTCTCCAGAATTTATGTAGTCAAGTTAACCATCTCCGTGTGGGAAATAAGACCGAATGTCAGGAAAACATCACCAAGCATGGTGAACACATTCTTGGTGTTGGGTAAGTATTATTTTAAGGCATAAGAAGTTTCGATTTGGTAGGTGGGAGAATCAGATGGAAGGAAACAGATTTGTCTCAATGAGTACTGCCTAAAATTTGTTTCCAGAGAAAATTTTAGCAGCTTTTACATTTTACCATTAATATACTTAAAGAGGATAGCTACAGAGTAGAATGGATTACTTTGAAAGAAGTCTCTATAACTGGAGGTTTTGCACACTTCTCAGTCATTTTGTGGAAGGGTCACAAGTATTAGCTCACAGTGGGAAATAGAAAGTGATTTGCATGAATGGAAAGGAGCTGTGGGAATCATCTCTATGTTGTTTTTAATGTGTTTGTACTGTTTTGTGCCTGGGTATGTTAAGCATGTTATTGTGACATTTTCCTTAAAGATTATGTCTGGTCTAGGGAAATTCCTGAATTATTAAAAAACTGTATTAGGATAATGATTATTTGTAGTTTACAAGCTATTATCCCCAATTTCTTAATCTCTTATTTTGGCAGTACATATTTGATTAAGAGGTAGCTAAGAATTTAGTAGTATGTTCCTAATTGCTTAAGTAGATATAGTGTGTCAAATGGTGTTCTAGACTGGAAATTCGGTTCTCTAGGTGTGGTTTTGGCTTAAACATGTTGCCACACTGTTTAATCTTTTTTAGCCTAAGATATTTCATTTGAAAATGAGGTGGTTGGATTATTTTGTAACTAAACAGCACCAACAACCAACAGGATTGAGTTGACTTTCATAGAGAACTGTACCAACAATAGCAGAATATACGTTTTTTTCAAGCATCTATGGAACATTTGCAAAGATAGATTATATCTAGCAAATCTGACCAAATTCAAGAGGAATGAAATAAGACAATGTATGTTTTCTGACCAGAAATGAATCTAACTAGAAATCCATAAAAGACAACAGAATTTCCAGATACTTGGGAATTACATAGCACACTTAAATTTATGGTTCAAGAAAAAGTCTTAACAGAAATTAAAAGTAATACACACAGAAATGAATGAAAATACAACACATCAAAATTTGTGGGATGCAGCTAAAGAAGTGTTGTTAAGTATTTATAGCACTAAATGATTACATTAGAAAAGGGGATTGTTCTCGAATCAGTAGCATAAAACTACAACTCAACCAAAATAAAATAATCAGAATAGTTCTATAACCATTAAAAAGATTTAATGTATAATTTTAAAGCCAAGCAAACTGAGCTAAAAGCAAGCAGAAAGAAGGAAATAATAAAGAACAGAAATCAATGTAACTGAAAACAAGCAAATAAAATCAATGAAGCCAAAAGCCAGTTCTTTGAAAATTTCAATAAAATTGATAAACTTCTAACAAGACTATCAAAAGAGAAAAAGAAAGAAGATGTAAACATCAGTATCTGGAATGTACTGCGATGTCACTGCTGATCCTAAGGCCATTTAAGAGATAATAAGGGAGGGAGTATTACAAACAACTTTATGCTCAAAATTTGGCAACTTAGGAGAAATGGATTAATTTCCCCAAAACCACAAACTACCAAACTCAGCCAACATGAAATAAATAATAGAATAGTCCTATAACCACTAAAAATATTTAATTCATTATTGGAAAGCTCATGAAAAAGAAATATCCATGCCCAGATGGCTCCACTGGAGATTTCTACTGAACATTTAAAGAACACCAATTTCACATGCTCCTAAAAACTAGAAGAGGAGGGAAGACTTTCCAACTCATTCTATGAAGTCAGTATTAACCTGACACCAAACTAGATTGCCCCCAAAATTAAAATACAGAAAAATACATGTAAATATATGTAAAATATATAAATCTATAAAAATACTTATAAAGTATATGAAAAAGTTTATAAACGTAACAAAATATATACAGGATATGTGAACTGAAAATCATAAACTACTGATGAAAGAAGACCTAAAAACTGGAGAGACATACCTTATTCATTGATTTGAAGATACAACATAGTAAAAATGTCATTCTCTTCTAGTTGATATATAAATTTAATGCAATTCCTATGAAAAGTTGAGCATGATTTTTTATAAATATGAATGAGATGATTCTAAAATTTAGAAATGGAGAATTTTTTAAAATGGAAAGATAAAGGAACTAGAAAAAAATTTGAAAAATAATAAAGTAAGAGAAATCACTACTTGATTTCAAGACACATAGCCACAGTATTGAAGACTGTGTTATTGTCAGAGAGATAGTCATAGATGGATAGCACAGAAATAGCTCTACACAAGTACACCAACTGATTTTTGACAAAGATGTAAAAATGATTCAATAGAGGTAGAATTGTTTGTTTGTTTGTTTCTTTCTTTTTTTTTTGAGATGGAGTTTTGCTCTTGTTACCCAGGCTGGAGTGCAATGGTGCGATCTGGGCTCACCGCAACCTCCGCCTCCTGGGTTCAAGCAATTCTCCTGCCACAGCCTCCCAAGTAGCTGGGACTACAGGCGTGTGCCACCACGCCCAGCTAATTTTTTTGTATTTTTAGTAGAGACGGGGGTTTCACCATGTTGACCAGTATGGTCTCGATCTCTTGACCTCGTGATCCACCCTCCTCGGCCTCCCAAAGTGCTGGGATTATAGGCATAAGCCACCGCGCCCGGCCAGAATTGTTTTTTTAACGTGTGCTGGAGCAGTTGGATATCCACAGGCAAAAAATGAATTGTGATTTAAACCTTATACTTTATACAGAAATTAACACAATATTACTTATAGTCTAAAATGTAAAATGTAAAACTACAAAGTCTTTCTAATCTATGGGAGAAACTGGGGACCTAGGACTAAGAAATGAGTTCTCAGATATGCCACCAAAAGCACAATCCATAAAATAAAAAACTGATAAATTGGGCCCCATCAAAATTTAAAACTTTTGTTTGTGAAAGACCCTGTTAAGGGAATTAAAATAAAACTGGGAGAAAATATTTGCAAATTACAAATCCAGCAAATGACCTGTATCTGAAATACATAAAAAACTGTCAAAACTCTATGTTTAAAGGAAAGAAAAAAAACCTAACAATCCAGTTAGAATACAGACAAAACAATAGTCATTTCGACAGACAGGACATACAAATAGCAAATACGCACATGGAAAGTTGATCAACACTGACTTCATGACTACTAGGGAAATGCATATTAAAACCAAAGATATCACTACAAACTTATTGGGATAGCTAAAATTTAAAAACAGTAATGATGTCAAATGCTGACAAAGATGTGTGGGAACTGGATCTCTCATACATTGTTGGCAGGAATATAAAATGGTACAGTCACTCAAAAAAGTATTCTGGCAATATCTTAAAAACTAAACATATAGTTACCATACAACCCAGCAATTATACTCCTGGGCATCCCAGAGAAATGAAAACTCATGTCCACACAGAAACTTGTACACAGTTGTTCACAGAAGCTTTCTTTGTAATAGCCCAAAAGTCCCAACTAAAATATCTTATTAGGTGAATTGTTAAACTGTGATACATCCATATCATGCAATGCTGGTGAGCAGTAAAAAATAACTTGGATGTCTCTCAAAGTTGTTTTGCTGAATGACAAAAGAGAATCTCAAAAGGTCACATACTGTATGATCTCATTTATATAATAGTCTCAAAATAATAAAATTGTAAAGATGGACAACATACTAATGGTTAGCAGGTATGAGGGAAAGAAGACTTCAGGGAAGTAGATATGACAATAAAGGGGTAGAGGAAGGAGTTCATTTGTAGTGAAGGAATAATTCTGCCTCTTGATTATGGGGGTATTTAAATAAATATGTGTATATGTGATAAAATGGCATAGCAGTACACACACACATTATACTAATATCAGTTTCCTGGTTTTGATATTGGATTATAGGCAGACAAGATGTGACCATTGGGAGGACTGGATAAAGGGTACTGAGGAACTAATATCTTTGCAACTTCCTGTGAATCCATAATTATTTCAAAATATAGAGTTTCTTAAAAACTCTCTGGTGTATTCTAGAGTAGTGGTTCTCAGATTTTTGGTCTCTGCACTCTTAAAAATTGAGGATCCCAATAAACTAGACTACATAAAAATATTTATTTGTTTAAAAACAATAAACCCACTGTGTATTAATATAAATAACAGTGTTTGTGAAAAAACTGCCAGACTTCTAAAATTTTAGCGACAATAGTATTGTTTTAAATGTACGTGAATCAATACATAATAGCTTTTGGCTGTTGTATATATATTGAATTATAGATAGCATGTATAGTCAAATATAGCTAGTAAGAGCACAGTACGAATACTGAGAACAGACTGGATTAATCTCTGAAAAAAGCATATATTTATACACTAAATCTCTACTACTTTGAAATTTTAGGAAAGAGAAGAATACACAACTACAAATTCTGTTAGTCATCAGAGCAATAACATACATTTTGTAGCCTCTGGAAAATTCATGATTATAAGGATGAAAAAGTCAAATAACATCTTAGTATAAACATGCTTGTGATCTTAGTGAATTCCCAAAAGAGTCATGGAGACCCCAGGGTTTTGTGGACCACAGTCTGAGAGTTATTGTTCTTGTTTTGAGATGGAGTCTTGTTCTATCACTCAGGCTAGAGTGCAGTGGCTCAGTCTCGGCTCACTGCAGCCTCCGTCTTCTGGGTTCAATTGATCTACCCAAGTAGCTTGGACTACAGGCACTCACCACCATACCCTGCTAATTTTTGTATTTTTAGTAGAGATGGAGTTTCGCCATATGGGCCAGGCTGGTCTCAAACTCCTAACCTCAAGTTATCCACTCACCTCACCTCCCAAAGTGCTGGGATTACAGTTGTGAGCTACCATGCCTGGCCTGAGACTTACCGTTCTAATGTTCATTGTGAGTGTTAGAAATTGGTGTGCTTTTTATTTATTAGCTTTCCCATTCTAGTTAAATTCTCAAGTGTTTTTATATCAGTTTAATAAAAGAAACTTCCAGTAGTTCAGTAAGATTGTTTGTATCAAGGAAGAAAAAACTTTTATAGAGTTGCTTGGGGAAGTATTTGAAAATATACATTTTGACTTTAGAAGAAAATTGGGCAAAATTATTTTTGATTTGGAGCTCAAAGCAAAACGACCCTTTTTCTAAAGACTTGTTCTTTGAGGGTTCCTTTTCACTCTTATATTTCTAGTTCAATTGTATACTAAAAAAGAATTAAGCAATAATATGTTGGGCATTTAGGGCTGTGATTCCCTGTTGTGGATGTGTATTAGCACCTGAAAATGCATTGTAAGAAGACAGGGCAGAGTTGTGGAGACAAATCTCAATATATGTTGGCTGCTTGTTTTATAAGCTTGATTGTTTGTGTTATATTAGGGAAAATTTATATATTTTTAAAAATGTATTTTTAGAATGGAAGAGCAACCTGTTTTTTCCTACTTGGAAAAGCTTCTTTCTAAAAATATGGAACTGATGGAAAAGAAACTTATGGATTACATTGATCAGCGAATATATAAACTCCAGGAACACATTGATGATAAGATTGCTTTGTTAATGGACTTGCTGCAAAATTCCAACTCCCCGCCTACTGGGATGCCTCTAAGACATTATGACTCTGGAGAAAGACTTTCAAATGGAGAAAGATAAGCACTCAACATAAAACAGTGTACTGCGGATATTTATTACATATTTATTACAATGCCAAAACCCAAAAATATTTAAGAAAAGCAAGTATTTAATGTCCTTTTAGGGATCATTGTGTTATATAAAGTGACCTCAGTTTTCATTTTTACTACACTTGTTATTTTAAATCCAGTACTGTACACTGAGTTAATATGATACAGTCAGATTACTTTTGCTCATGATATTTTTCAGTCTTACAGAAATTTATGTATACTTGTGTTTAAAATGCTTGAGGATTTCTAATATAGTTCATTAGTTTATATTGTATATGTGTTTAAGTATGAATTTTATTTATACAAATATTTTATAGTCTTAGAAATATGAAAAATGATCCTTAGAGTATTTGATTTTTTTTCTTTTTCTAATTATCTTGGGAAATTGGATACTTTAGACTTGGAGCCTTTAATTCAGATTATCAATTTACATTTTATATTGTTTATCTGAGATAATAAATAAGGTATGATATTTGGGATGTGCAAAATTAGTTCACTCTGGGGTTGTTAATACTATTTGTTTCATTACAGAGTAACTCTAGGTAGGAAAGTAAACATCAGAACCAGCCTAGTCCTTGTTAGGATTAGTACTTTGGATTTAAAGTTTCCTATAAAACAGGTGCAGTCATCTTTTTTGACCTCAGCAATCCCAGACAGTATAAGAAAACCTCTTCTTTTGAGCTGATACAGGTTTTCTCCCCAGAATCCTTTTCTGGCATGTTTGTTGTGTGAAATACTGAGGCTCTGCATGGAAGGATTAACACATATGAGTCAAGAGATTGCAATTCTCTCTGGTAGACTTAGTTTTCAGATTTTATAACTATCGTATATGTGTTGAAGGGTGATATATTCGCATATAAAAATAAATATACCTGCTCTGGAAACTACTTGTCTTTAGTTAATAGAACTGTTTTATTTTCTTTTTTTTTTTTTATTATTTTTATTTTTTTTTATTGCATTTTAGGTTTTGGGGTACATGTGAAAAACATGCAAGGTTGTTGCATAGGTGCATACGTGGCAGTGTGATTTGCAGCCTTCCTCCCCTTCACCCATATCTGGCATTTCTCTAAGATCAAGTGTAGAACTGTTTTATTTTCAACTAATCTTTGCCTCAAATGTTTTATCTTTTAGAAAAAGGATATCTCATACTCCTTTAATGTTTTGGCATATTTGTTCTTTAAAAGTGTTAACTGATGTAATGCCTGTGTGACATAGCTGAATTTCTACCCTGCCCTAACTCTGCTTATCTTTAAGAAACGGAATGCCCGTGATAAAAAGTTCCCTTTGTAACCAGACCAGTGGAGACTGATAACAACTAGGATACCTGACCAGATGACTTCAAAAAGACCTCAGCCTTATTATAATCTTATTTCTGTGCTAAATGACACTCCCACTAGTGCCATGACAGTTGACAGTCGCCATGACAATGACCAGAAGAAGCCATGAAAGGACAAAAAGAAACGCAGCACTCTCGTTTTAGGAAGCTTGCTGCCCATTTCTGAAAAATACATGAATATTCCTCCCTTTGCTTTAATATGCAACAGCTTTATTAGATAAATTATATTTTAACCCCCTCACTCCTCATTAGTTGAGAAGCTGATTTGTGAGCCATGCTCCGGCTTCTCAATTCTGTGGCCATTGAATAAAACCTGCACTGTTTATCACTCACTTTTGGTTTCAGGTTTTGGCTTTGTGACACCTAGCAGGAAAAGACCCCGTCTTTTGGAGTACCAGCTTTGTTGGTAACAAAAGGAAGGCTGATTTGTATGCTGTTTGTTCATTTTTATCATACTACAAAGGTGACACAGTATATGTAACAAACTCTGACCATAGTAACGTCAGGATTTGCATATCCCTTTTGTTATTCTTTGAAGAGCCGTTATTTATGGGACAGTTCCTATAGATACAAGATAGTATCTCCTTTCTCATTGAGAAGTCTGTCTCACTTGAGTTTGAGTCTCTTAGTTGATAGTCCTGCATCTTCTTCTAGTTGTGGTCTATTCATTGATTCACAGAATGCCTTACTATGATGTAGTAGCAATTACTGTATTCTAAGCAAGGATGATGAATGAAGATGGGGCAGACAGTTGAAAGGTCAATTCTGAGTTCCTTCTGCATATATTTTATGATAAAGTAATTGGGAAGCAAAAAGTAATATTTGGCAATTTGAAATTTGATAAATTTGTGATTTCTCTACAGATTTTATGCATCTGTTATTTGGAACAATGCCAGCATAACATAGAGGAACTGGTATTTGAATTAGCTAAGTGTTTATATTAAAAATCAAAGACAAAATATTCCTAAAAGTGCTGTTGTTTTTTTTGAGACAGTTTCACTCTGTCATCCAGGCTGAAGTGCAATGGCGTGATCTCGGCTCACTGCAATGTCCGTCTCTTGGGTTCAAGCAGTTCTCCTACCTCAGCCTCCTGAGTAGCATACCACCACACCTGGCTAATTTTTGTATTTTTAGTAGAGATGGGGTCTCATTGTGTTGGCCACGCTGGTCTTGAATTCCCGGCCTCAATTAATCCACCTACTTCAGCCTCCCAAAGTGTTGGGATTACAGGTATGAGCCACTGCACCCGGCCCCTAAAAGTATTTCTATTTCAAATGGCTGATTTAGTTTGGCTTCCCAGTGTGAGGCAGAAAACTTGTGAAATTAAAGTATTATAGTCTGGCTCTGCGTGGTGGCTCATGCTTATAATCTTAAAAACACTTTGGGAGGCTGAGGCAGAAGGATCACTTGAGGCAAGGAGTTTGAGTCCAGCCTGGGTATACATAGTAAGGCCCTGTCTCTACCAAAAAAAAAAAAAAAAAAAAAAAATGTTAACGTTAAGGAGCCATGCAGGGTCATTTATTAAGGGTCAGCATTTTTCATAGTTGTCAAAACATACTTGATTAACAGGGAAATTAGTTTCCTTCTTTGAAACTGAAAAACAATATTTGCTAGGATGTTTCCATATTGACACAAATATTCAACTATTTTCAAACTTAGAGATGTATTTGCATGTCTTTGTAGTGAATGTGTTTATAGAAGTTAATAAATTCAATTTTTTGATTTAAGGCTTTTAAAAAGCCATTTAGGTTCACAGCAAAATTGAGAGAAGCTACAGAGATTTCTCATATGTTCCCTATCCTCACATGTGCATAACCTCCTCTACTATCAACATTCTCACTAGAGTGGTACATCTATTACAACTGACAAGCCTAGATTGACGTCATTATCACCCAAAGTCTATAATTCACATAGGATTCATTCTTAGTGTCATACAGTCTATGAGTTTGGACAGATGTATAATGACATGTATCCACCGTCATCATATCACACAGATTAGTTTCACTGCCCTAAAAATCCTCTATGCTCCACTTATTCATTCCTCCTCACCCCCCACTCTGGCAGCCACTGCTCTCTTTACCATCTCCATGGTTTTCCTGTTTCCTGAATTCCATATAGTTGGACTTGCCCAGGAATTGCAGTCCTTGTGGTCTAGACCCCCTTTCAAGTTTATTTAGGACCCAGAGCACTGAAGCCTGCAGTGTCCAGGTTCCAACCACTGGGAGGGGTGATTCCCCTCTGGCTGTGACTGGTCTAAATGCTCCTTCCATGGGCACTGGCTGAGTTCTGCCTGGTGTTGCTTTCTGCTGTGACAGAGAAGCACTGAGTTTCAATGCAAAGTCCCACAATCACTGCACTCTCCCTCTCACCAAGTGCACAGATTTTTTTTTTCTCCATGTCATTTAGCCACTGCCATGGGATGGGGGAGGAGAGTGGTGTTAGCAATTCAAGACTGTCTTTCCCATCCTCTTCAGTGCCTCTTTCAGTGATACGAAGTTAAAAACAGTTACTGTGATCACTCATCTTTTTGTTTGTTTGTTTGTTTGTTTGTTTTTTGAGACAGAGTTTCACTGTTGTTGTCCAGGCTGCAGTGCAATGGTGCAATCTCGGCTCACCACAACTCCGCCTCTCGAGTTCAAGCAATTCTCCTGCCTCAGCCCCCCAAGTAGCTGGGATTACAGGCGTGCACCACCACAACCTGCTAATTTTGTATTTTTAGTAGAGATAGGATTTCTCCATGTTGGTCAGGCTGCTCGCGAACTCCCGACCTCAGGTGATCTGCCCCCTTCAGCCTCTCAAAGGGCTGGGATTACAGGCCTGAGCCACCATGCCTGGTGGTTTTTGTTTTTTTTTAAGGTGCTTTTTTGGTGTAGATAGTTGTTCAATTTGGTGTTCCTGTGGGGAGGATGTATGTTTTACCTTCAGCCTTCATCAATCAGGAGATAATTAAAAGGGCTGAAGGCATGACCCTCCTTATAAGCTCCATCTTGGCCAGAGACTGGGCAGCTTTAAGGACTGGCAGCCATCTTTCTCTGTTTCCTTCTTCTGGATCAGCGTCCTTTAAAAACTAAAATCCACACAGTTCTTTGTACGTCTTTACCATAAGATTCATGGTAAAAATGGAGACTTGTTTGTTACATGTATTAATGTAGTATAATGTGCATGCTTGCACATACGTCTTTGGACACTTATAGTTGTTTCCTAAAGCTAAGTGTTTAGAAGTAAGATTACCTGGTTAAATTCCATGTGCTTTTATATTTTATATGTATTGCTGTATCACCAGAATGAACCTGATACTAACTTAATCTCCAACTAATAATATTTAAGAGAGATTTTTTTCCACACTGGGGCCAGCAGAGCACTCAAAAAGTTCTAAAATCTCTAGCAAGCACCTTTTAAAGGGCAGTGTTTTGACTTAAAAAATATATGTTTTACCTTCAGCCTCCATCAACATCAACTCTGCCAATCAGGAGACAATTAAAAGGGCCAAAGGCATGAGCCTCCTTACAAACTTCATCTTGGCCAGGGACTGGCAGCCTTAAGGACTAGCAGCTTTTATAGGCTCTGTGTTTCATCAGCTGTCTGGACACCTCCAGGGAAATGTCAGTTCCAGCCATACAAAGGTTAGACTTGTGTGAGAATGGAGCAGCTCCATGACTAGTTTCTTAGCAGTCTCCACAGTGAGAATTCCCTCTCCTCAGCTCCTTCCTAGAAGGGTTGCCCCTAGTGGCAGCTCTTTGTGGGGATCTCCAGCAGCTGGCACCTAGCAGGCAATGAGAAAATTGCTGTGGAAATGACAGGGAGCTGGACCTTTGCGCTGTTCCTGCAAATCATGAACTGGCATTTGAGGCCTTTGACATTTGAGGCCTCAGTGACATCTGAGGCCTTTGGGGCTCTGGTCTGGGAAGGGAGGCCTGTGGGAGGCCAGAGGATCAGTAGGGCAAGGTGGGGATGTGGCACCTGGGCAAACTCTGGGTCCAGCTGGGTCACTATCCTGCCGAATGCCTATCAACTCCAGTGGAGATAACATCAGGCTCAAGAGGCCAAAGAAGAGACTCAGAGCCAGAAAATGAGACATAGGATTTTATTATGGACTACATACAGGGGACAGAGTTCAGTGTGGGCTGGACAGAATAATTGCATGGCCCAGTGGAGTTGGGCTGGGAAGGAAAGTCGCAACTGCTGGCAAAGAACATGCAGTTTATGTGGCAGTTTCACTTAGCACCCTCTCCCTAACAGTCTCCACCTGGCAACTTTCACTTAACCCAAAATGGCCTTGGTCTCCTGTTTGGCCTACATTCCATAGGATGGGATTGGGGCTCAGATGTTTCTCACAGACAAGAAATGAATTTCAGGGCTAACCACTCCTGGATTCACTACCTCTGAACACACATTCAGGTGCATCTGCCACACAGGGTTATCTCAGGGTATGTGTAAGTTATTGATGTCAGGTGTGTTTACCTTAAAGTCACTCAGATGCTCTGCCAGATGACTGAGGGATGGGGAGAAGGGGCAGAGCATGGGGAGGAAAAGGGAGTGCAGATCCTTGTTCTCCTGCAGAGATTTCTAACAGGTTGTATCTGGAGAGGCTGGAGCAGTTAGCTTGGTCTCTTGGGCACTGTGTTTTGAGGCCAAGAGCAGGAAATCCTGGTGTCCATGAGACTAGGAAGGGCAAATGTGTGTGTATTGGGGAGGGTGGGGCTGCTCTCTTTTCATTTTCATTTATTTAGCAAATATTATGTAATGTTCTGGGTCCTGAGCAATACAGAATTGAACATGAGAGACATAGTCTTGTATTCTAAATGGAGATTTAAAAAACAAAAATAAATGAAGAATTCAAATAGTAAGAGGAGTTCTGACTACAATGAAACAGGGTGACCTGTTCTATTAATAGACAGTGGCTGCCTTGGGGAAGGAGGAAATATGAGGGTGGGAGGTAGGGAGTGAGTCTTCAGAGATGCAATCTGAGCAAAGAAAGATAAGAGGGAGGGATAAGAGGGATCACACATTCATGTGTGATCTGAGCTCAGGGGTTGCATTTTAGGTAAAAGAGAGGGCAAGTGCAAATGCCCTTAGGCAGGGAGTGGCTGGCACACCTACAATATTAGGGAAGAAAGAACAGCCTGGTTGGATGTGAGTGGGAAGAGTGAGCTGGGAGGGGAGGATGGGGAGGAGCAGGTGAAGGTCAGATGGGGAAGGACCTGTAGGGCCAATGAGGCATCTAAGTTCAGGTGGAACATTTCGAGTGGACAATGGCAGGATTGGCTACTTTTTGAAGAACGTCTGTGCAGCTCTGTGTTGGTGTTGGTTGCGTCTCCTGCAGGGATACCCTCTGGCTACTGCTAACTCCTCTGTATTGTTCTGACTGTGCTGCAGCCCAGCCCAGGACACCTCCCTGGGGAGAACACAGTCCTATGCTGTGACCCAGGTGATCCATTCCTTGTTGGGCCCACACCTGATGCTGCAGGGGAAAGGCAGCACCTGAGATGCCGGGATGTGGTGCTCAGGAGGAGCTTGGACACTCTCCAAGACCCCCGCCCAGCTCTGCTCCATTCCTGTCTGCTTAGGCTGGCTGTGGATGAAGTAGGACTGGGTGTCCTGGGGTGAGTGAGCAGGGTACAGGCATTTGAGAGGGGACTCTTCTGATTACTAAGTGCTGCTTACTCACAGCTGTGTCCACAAATAACCACCCCCACCCGGGGCTCTCCCTCTGAACCCCTCTCCCTCTCCCATGACCAGGATCTCCAGCGTCCCTGATCCGTCTGCACCGAGTGTGAGTTTCATGGCCATACTCTGTGGGGTGGGGTGGGGTGGGGGGGTCCTGGTAAAGGACCCAGGCTTCTGGGTTCAGTCAGGAGGGAAGCCACCTTTAGGCCCTTGGCAACTTCCTGTGGATCATGGGGTGCTGTGGAGGTCACCAGGCCTCATCTCACTGCTTCTTCCCTATCACCTGTGCAAGTCCCCACTTCACATCAAGGACATGGAGGCTCAGATGGGTCAAAGGACTTCCCCTGGTGAAGGGCAAATCAGGATGGGAACTGAGCCCGTAGGGCTCTAAAGCCCATGTGTGGTGCTCTGCCCTCCTGCTAATGGGGGCATACTGAAGACCCTTGTCCCACAGACCTCCCTCATGGCTCCCCTGCAATGCCTGCACCTGGCATAGTTGCCCATATGCCTGGATCCCCCACTGAGTGGGGTAAGAGGGGACTCGCGGGTGCTCTTTCTGCTCAGAGCTTGCTGGTGACAAGAGTATATCAGTGTCAAAGGATGGAGGCAATGCCCAGAAACTCGAGGGTAAAAGGTCACTTCCAGGAGGGGGGTCTGAGGGCTGTCTCCAGGGAGTTGCTTGGCTCCAAGGGCGGGCGGCTCCTCCAGAGCTGCTAGGCCTGGCCTCCTCTGGCCTGTTTCTCTAGCGCTAAGGTCCTGAAGATCCCCGAGACTGCCACACACTCTGCCCAGAGCCCTGGAGCTCAGCCAGCAGGTGGCCCCCCAGATGCTTGGTTCTATCCTTGTTCACCACTCCATTGCCTGGATGCCACAGCTGTTTCTTTCATTTGCTGTTCCTGTTTTCCTGTTTACTCATTTAGTCGGTAACCAACTGTTACTAGTTAATATAATTCTTATTCTTTTTTTTTTTTTTTTGAGACAGGGTCTTCCTCTGTTACCCAGACTGGAGTGCAATGGTGTGATCACAGCTCATTGAAGCCTCGAACCCAGGGCTCAGGTGATCCACCTCAGCCCTTGAGAAGCTGGACTACAAGTATGCACCACCACAACCAGCTAAGATTTTTTCAGTTTTTATTTTTTGTAGACATAGGGCCTCTCTATGTTACCCAGGCTGGAATAATTCTTTATATTGTCTACATGTGGTGTTCACAAGCAACTGTTTAGTTCATGAGAGGAGTGCACATGGTGGTTACACCTTTCTCATGCTTGAAAGAGTTTCCAGGAGGCTCAGGGGAAGGAGCCAGAACAGAAGGCAGCTGGGAGCAGAAGAGGCAAGGGAGGCTTCCTGCTGCCTGTTGCTATCCTTGGCCTAAAAAAGAAACTGAAGGAAAATTAACATAGAGAGGTTATTTGGGCCAAGAATGAGGACCGCAGCCAGAACACACGTCCAGGTTGCCTTTGGAAGTGCTCTGCTCAGCCTATTACTAGTAGGTTTTTAAAGGCAAAGGGGGCCAGACGTGGTGGCTCATGCCTGTAATCCCAGCACTTTGGGAAGCCAAGGTGGGTGGATCATTTGAGGTCAAGAGTTTGAGACCAGCCTGGCCAACATGGTGAAACCCTGTCTCTACTAAACATACAAAAATTAGCTGGGCATGGTGGCGCATGCCTATAATCCCAGCTACTCAGGAGGCTGAGACAGAATAGCTTGAACCCAGGAGGTGGAACTTGCAGTAAGCCGAGATTGTGCCACTGCACTCTAGCCTGGGAGACAGAGTAAGACACTGTCTCAAAAAAAAAAAAAAATGCAAAGGGGATCAGGAGTGGCTAATACAGAGCTGTTTAACAGGAATTCTCACTGGTTTACAGAGATAACATTGGTTAGCGATTGGCTCTACAGTGTTGGATTATGGGATATGAGTTCTCATGTCTAACGTATGGCTTTTTATGGCTTCTTGGCATCAGTCACGAGCCCACATAGCAAGTGGCTTCGTGAGGTAATTATTTAGCTCAAGATGGAGTGAGGCAGTGAGACGTGACTCCTGTTTCATTTCAGTGCCTCTCTGGGCCTGATAATTAAAGTGGACTCACATTCCTCATCATGCTTACCTGTTATCCTCAGATAAATAGTTCTTTTCTTTCTCACTGTGGTCCAGAAAGTCTGGGTTTTGGTCTTTGGCTGCAAGTCCCTGTTATAGTTGAAGATGTTGATGGCTGGATCAATGCACATCAGTGTTACTGTATCCACAAAGGAGGCACCTGCTCTGATGATCTGGGGGTGGCAGCAGGAGGAATCTGGTTTTCCAAATGTGCCTTTGAGGCCACTGAGCTCAGGCCTACTTTTACACAGATCAGATGACTTTAATGCAAGAGACATCCCCCTGACTTCTCTCACTGTCTTAGATGAATGGACCATTATCTGCGGTGGAGGAGCTGGGTACTGGTGACCTAAACCCTCAGGAGAGCCGAAAAAGCTACTTCAGCTGGGTGACATCAGCTGAGGCTGACACTGGAAATGCCCTAATATCAATGCACATTTTCCTTGTAGGGTGGGAGATGTGCTGGACATTTTTATTTTCTAACTGTATTTTGCTGCAGTGTAATATTACCAGCTAGTGACCCCAAATCCCAAAGTGGATAATACACATATTTAAATAAGCGATGTTTATAACTAACAAAAATACTGGAGGAAGAGGATTATTTCCAATATTGCACATTTATTCAGAAGTACAGAAAACACTGTACATTATATAATAGCATGTAAACACTCTAGAACTTGATTTTCATAATAAAGCGTTCTACTAAGAAAGAAATATTGCTCATGAAGATTTTTGTGCCCACCTTTCCCAAGTCAGAGGCCCTCATATAGATCACAACAGCAAGGTGGCAGGGAATCAGAATAGGCAAACATTCTACATCCTTCACAGCACTTCAGGGCAGGACAAGACTCCGTGGCAATGGTTTTGGCCTGGCTGTTCTTGGTGTACAACACCTTGTCTGAGTTGTGACCAGATTCCTTTGCAGCTCTTGAGAAAAGACACACACAAAGCACAGGCTTAGAAATTTTTCTTCTCAGTCCTTTTGTTAGAACTGTTGGGAGTATCTGGGAAATTTAGTGCTGAAGCCAATCAAACATGAACACCAGCCCTGCATTAAGGCTTGCTCCCGTCCCAAGTTCCTCTTGAATCCCTTCCTCTCCTACAATTGCCATAAATGTAAACTCAGGTTACAAAAGTAAGGGTAAATGAATTGCAAGCAAGGTAACCCAGCTGGTTACTGCAGGCCCCCGAGATACAGGAATGATGGGAAGGTGCTGAGTTCAGCTGTGCCCCAGGCTCCGGGATGTGTCATTGTGAACTCCCTGGAATGGAGACACAACTGTATCTGACAACCAATATCTCTGGTACTTGAAGGGTCTTCTCCCCAAACTAATTGTCTTTTGCTCAACCTACATTCCCTTGTCTGCTGTCTCCCAGGATATTTACACAGGTCAGCTGTCCCAGAGTCCTAAAGGTCCACCTCCTTGTCCTCAAGGCTACCAGCAATGAATGAAGGAACACCGTGAGAGCTCCCAACTCAGGCAAGAGGAGATCAATTCAACCTGTCCTCCCTCCGCATGAGCACAAGGCAGAGGCTCACTTACGCAGCCTCCCCTACAGAGTTCAGCCTACAGTGCCCAGGGAGGTACTGGCCAAGGTGCTGAACAGAGGGAGGCATTAGCCAAGGTGCTGAGCAAAGGGAGGCTTGGCCAAAGTGCTGAATTAAACACCTGATGGTAAACTCAGTGAGGTCCAGTGACAGCCAAGCAGCACTGACACTCACAGCCCTAAACTGAGAACATTCTACAAACCCAAGGCAGAAGGGAAAATATTTTACACTTAGCTGCCATTTCTGCCTTTTTAAAGCTGCTTGTTCTTCTTGACCTCACCCAGGGGTATGGCACAGCAGCAAGGAATGACCTTGCTCAAATAGGGAGTCTACATATCCCATTTAAGGAGGTATAATACACTTTCCCCCATGTGACTCACTTTAGTGCCTTGGCTATTTTGAAGTAAAGACAGAGCACAGCACATAAGAGCACAATCGTGGCAACCAGTAAGCTGATCCCACTGCCGATCATGATCTTCGTCCTGAGATCAAACATCTTCGCCACGCCTATGGAGAAAGTGCAGGAAAGCAGAATGTGGCCTCCCTCCCCACACAGCCACTAAGCAACCTCAGCATATTTCCTTTAGTAGAGAAGGAGTGAACCCCAAACACAGATCCTTATGCATGCAAACTGCAAGCAAATCTTTCCAGACAGGCTTAGGTTCCTAAGCTGGCCCAGGTAGACAAAAGGGTTTGTTTATGGATAAAAATGGATTTAAGGTCAGGCGCAGTGGCTCATGCCTGTAATTCCAGCACTTTGGGAGGCCAAGGCAGGTGGATCATGAGGTCAGGAGATTGAGACCATTCTGGCTAACAAGGTGAAACCCCGTCTCTACTAAAAATACAAAAAATTAGCCAGGCGTGGTGGCATGTGCCTGTAGTCCCAGCTACTTGGGAGGCTGAGGCAGGAGAATTGCTTGAATTTGGGAGGCAGAGGTTGCAGTGAGCTGAGATCATGCCACTGCACTCCAGCCAGGGTGAAAGAGCGAGACTCTGTCTCAAAAAAAAAAAAAAAGGACTTAAATGCAAACTCCAAAGGAAAGGAAGTCAGAATGACAGACATCATAGGCATGATGTGCAGCTGGAAATAACCACAGGCCTACCCTGGAGCTGATGGCTTTACTCCCCACCACCTGGAACCCTGAAATATGTTCACTCAGAGAGTCAGAAATCACCCCTGACTGTACATTAGGTTTAAAATTATTTTATGAAACTAAGATAGTTTAAAAGTTTTGTCCAACAATACTGAGAATATGTAAATCTATTTTGTAAGTGATAAGTATTTTGGGAAAAACAGTTTTAAGTTTTCCCACTGACAACTGGGTAATCTCAGGGTTTAAGGATATTATTGATGCTTCCAGCTAAACCCTTGCTGGGGCTCAGAGATGGGAGGGGGCCTGTACAGACCAGGAGCCAGCTTATCCAGGAGCCCCATGTCCCTCATTCTGTCTTCCTAGTAGACTATAGGCCTGCCTCTGCCATGTTTCCTTGTAAATGCCAAATTCTCCCAGGAAACCCAATTTGTTTGGAATAAGTAATTTGCTTAATCTAACACTCTGAATTAGGGAACAGTGAGCCAGGAGAGAATAACCAATCTGATAGGTAAGCATACTTACTACAGTTCAACCATATAGAGCTAGATGAAGGCCAATTGTAACAATAAAATTAAGAAAAAAAAAAAACTTTAGGGTATGGGATATTCAGAACTTCTCAAGCCTGTAATTTGAGAAAGAGGGACATAATTATCTCTGTTAGGAGTAATTAAGCACCAGGGTTGAACAGCTCAGATCACTTTTGGAAGCTCAGGCTCAGCCAGAGTTGGTAGAATGGGCCAACTCTAACATTCATGCCACAGGCTGTGTGACATCAGCTCTCTGGACCCCAGCTCTTTTTCATGGAGTTCTGAATTCCATTCCACAGGTATATTTTTGCTCTTGTGAAATATAAGTACTATTTTGAATCACTTAATTCTAAGTCTTTTACCTTTTCAGGTCTTATTTCCCTTCCATTAATTTTTTGGGTTCAGTGGGGAGCCTCAGCATTTCACACTTCAAATGTATCAGGAAAGGGCTTGGAAAGAAGAATCTATATCAGCTCAAAAAAAAAAAAAAAAAAAAAACAACAAAACAAAAAACAAAACAGACTTTCTTACACTTTCTGGGTTTGTTGAGATAAAATGAGATGAATGCTCCCATTTTATATCCTACACTAAATCCAAAGTAATAATCCTAACAAGAAATAGGCCAGTTCTGATATTCACTTTCTTACCTACTGTTACAATGTGACAGAATGTAAAATTAATGGCCCCAATGTAAACTGATTTTATACATGCCAAAGATCACATCTAATATTTTATCTGAAATAAACAGTATAAAATTTAAGTTAGTGGTCTAAAAGTAAAGCTTCCAGATTAAGTAGCCAGTTTTCCAAGAACAGTAAATTAGAAAAAAAAAATCAAACACTCTAACCATTCTGTTTATACCCCTGAAACCATAAAATAAGTTCTTCATATAAATCAAAACAGTAGTTAAATCAAACGTATACTATATAAACCAATGAATTATATTAAAAATTATTTAACATTAGAAATTTAACACAGAAGTATACATAAACTTATGAGTGAAAAATATGACTAGCAAAAATAATTTAGGACTGTATCATGTTAACTCAGTATACAGTACAAGTATAGTAATAATGAACACTGAGATCACTTCATGTAAGTAAGATGATTATCCTTAAAAGGACATTAAATCCTTGCTTTTTATAAACATTTTTGGGTTTTGGCTTTGTAATAAATATCTGCAGTACATTGTTTATGTTGAGAGTTTATCTTTCTCCATTTGAAAGTCTTTCTCCAGAGTCATAATGTCTTAGAGGCATCCCAGTGGGTGAGGAGTTGGGATTTTGCAGCAAATCCATTAACAAAGCAATCTTATCATCAATATGCTCCTGGAGTTTATATATTCATTCTAGAAAGAATATTTTCGAAGTAGGAGCATACGGGCTGCTCTTCCATTCTGGAAATACGTTTTTAAAATATATCAATTTTCCCTAATATTTTAACAAAACAACTGAACTATACAACAAGGAGCCAACATATATTGCTGAAATTTGTCTCTACAAACTGTGCTGTCTTCTTACAATGTATTTTCAGGTTCTAACATACATCCACAACAGATAACCACAGTCACCAACACATAGTTATTTCTTTAAACATTTGCCAAATGCACAATCGAAATGGGAATATAAAAAGGGAGATGACTCTTTAAGGACCAAGTCCTTAGAATGAGTCTTTTTGATATGGAGCTCCAAATCAAAACTGATCTTGCCCAGCTTATTTTAAGGTCAACATGTATATTTTCCAAGTATTTCCCCAAGCAACCCTACAATTTAAACAGATTTACCTTCTTTCTTTCATACAAACCTTACTAAAGCATTAGAAAGTTCTTTGCTAACCTAATATAAAACTGAGGAAGAATTTAACAGGAATGGGACAATTAAAGAGTTAAAAAAAAAAAAAGCACTCCACTTTCTAAAACAAAACTTATATTGCACTCTAGGGCAATGATTCTTAGCGTATGGTTCATAGAACACTATAGGATCCTTTTAAAGGTTCCAGGAGGGCAAAGTGTTTTTATAGTAACATTGAGGTAATACATGCCTTTTTCACCCTCATTCTCTCATGAATGCACAGTGGTATTTTCCAGAAACTACACAACCGGTTATTGATATAATGATTAATAGAATGTGTGATAGTATATTTTTGTGTTTTCTATAATTCCCTAAGGTACTAGGTTTAGGGTATAAATATTTGCTTTTTAAGAGATCGATTCAGTTTGTTTTGAGTAGTTATAATGTGCTTTTATGCTATATTGGACTAAATGTACTATAATGCAGAAGCAGGCATGAGCAAGTTAATACAGAGTTGTGTACATTTAAAACAATGGCATTCTTTTCACTGATTTTTTGAAAACAAGATAGTTTTTAATAAAAACTATTGTTTATGTTTATATGTAAGTAATTACTATTTTAAAATAAATACAAATTTTAACATAGTCTATATAAATAAATATTCTTTGAGTTCTTCATTTTTGAGATTATAAAGAGGTCCTGAGATGAAAACATATGAGAACTACCACTCTAGAAATTGCCAAGCAGGTTAAAAATTATTAAATTCAAAAACAAAAAAGCATTTACACTTTAAAAAGCGGGATGAAGTGGTATTTCCTCCTTTTAAATGTTTCCTAGAGCTACTAAAAAAAGTATAGTCACAAACTAGTTGACAAAAATATTCCTCTGGATTACACAAGAAGGGAGACAGGGACCACTGATAAGACATGGTACTTGACGTGAGTCAGATGTGGCTTCTTTTTTTCCTGCTTTATCAGAAGCTGTACTCTTCTCATTTTCAGTCTCTCCATTTTCTGCAGGTAAATCTTTAAATCTTTAGTTTCTTGTTTAGCCACTTCGATCTGCTTTCCCTTTGCTCCTGTTTTCCCTTTTGTTTGCAGTTGTTTGTCTGAGGATGACTCTTCCTTGCTGCCTCTTTCGGTTCTGTTTGCACTTTTGCAGGGGCAGGTTTATCTGACAATCTCATGGGCCTCCTCTTGGGCTCTTCCTCCACCACCCTTTCAGCTGGGCTGTTTCCTCTGGTGCCTGAGGGCTGAGGTGCATCATGAGCCTTCGTGAAGCTGGGCTGCAGGGCTACCTGCACATTGCCACTTGTCCTGCCACCTGAGCATTTAGTTTAGCTGTTCAAATAGGTGTGTTGTGATATCTCATCAAGGTCTTAGTTTGAATTTCCTAATGGCTAGTAATGTTGAGTATCTTTTCATGTTCATATGCTGTTTGTATATTCTCTTTGGTGAACTATCTCCTGTCTAAATGGGCTTTTTTTTTTTCTTTTACTGTTGAGTTTTGAAAGTTCTTAATATATTCTAGGTATGAGTCATCTGTCAGATTATTTGGTTTCCAAATAACATATTCTCCCATCTGTAGCTTGTATTTTCATCCTCTTAATTGGGTCAGAGGGCAAAAGTTTATCTTTAATGAAGTCTAATTTATTAATTTTATTTTATGGATTTTACTTTTGGTGTCATGTTTAAGTACTTTTCTGCAATTCTTAGTGCTAAAGATTTTCTCCAGTTTCTATCTAAAAGATCATTTAAATCTATGACCCATTTTGAGTTAGTGTGTTGGATGTGAAGTTTAGGTGAAAGGATTTGGATACTCAATTGCTCTAGTGAAGAAATTAAACAATAGCAATAATAGTAGAACAAAGCCTTATAATTTGTAGTTGCTATATAATAAAGTAAATTCTGCTGTGTTGTATGCTGTTTAATATAATACCACCCCAGCTCTGTTTAAGGCAAAATATTTAACTGCCTTCCTGCAAACCATTTAACCCTTATCTACCTCCCCACATTCTTAGCAAAGTTCCCAGACATCTAGAAATTCCTGTTTTTCTTGCTGACCAGCTGCAAGGTCACAGAGCAAATAATAACTGCAGAATGTGTTTCTCAAAATGTTACTTTTCAAATGTAAAGTACATCACAAAACATGTCACTAGTTGATTAACTGTTCTTTGTTCTGGCTTCTGTACCTGCTACATCATCCTAGATGCATAAAAAATATCCCATTTTCTTTGTCCTTTGCTCAGAATTAGGAAGTGATTCCACTGAGCTTGTAATCACATTAAATAAAATCCTCCTGCAACCCCATCTGTCTCTCCAGTTCTCTGATTTCCCACTACACTAACACCATTTTTTGGAGACAGGATCTCGCTCTGTTGCTGAGGCTGAAGGGCAGTGGGTACAATTGCAGCTCATCACAACCTTGACTTCCTGGGCTCAAGTGATCCTCCCACCTCAACTTTCCAAGTAGCTGGGACTACAGGCATGTACCACCATGCCTGGCTAACTTTTGTGTTTTTTGTAGAGACAGGGCTTTGCCATGCTGCCTAGGCTAGTTTTGAACTCCTGGGCTCAAGTGATCTGCCCTCAGCCTCCCAAAGTGCTGGGATTATGAGTGTGAGCCACCGCATCTGGCTAGTTTTGCACCTTTATCAAAAATCAATTGAACATATTTGTGAGAGTCTATTTCTGGCCCTCTATTATGTTCCATTGATCTATATTTCTTTTTTTTTTTTTTCTGAGACGGAGTTTCACTCTTGTTACCCAGGCTGGAGTGCAATGGTGCGATCTCAGCTCACCACAACTTCCACCTCCTGGGTTCAGGCAATTCACCTGCCTCAGCCTCCTGAGTAGCTGGGATTACAGGCACGCACCACCATGCCCAGCTAATTTTTTGTATTTTTAGTAGAGACGGGGTTTCACCATGTTGACTGGGATGGTCTCGATCTCTTGACCTCGTGATCCACCCACCTCGGCCTCCCAAAATGCTGGGATTACAGGCGTGAGCCACCGCGCCTGGCCCCGATCTATATTTCTACCCCCACACCAATACTACACAGTACTGGATATTCTACACCGGGAAGAGTGATTCCCAATCATTTAATTCTTTTTTTGAAAGTTGTTTTAGGCTGGGCCTGGTGCCTCACACCTGTAATCCCAGCGCTTTGGGAGGCCAAGGCAGGTGGATTACTTGAGGCCAGGAGTTCAAGACCAGCTTAGTCAACATAGTGAAACTCCATCTCTACTAAAAATGCAAAAAATAGTTGGGTGTTGTGGCAGGTGCCCTTAGTCCCAGCTACTTGGGAGGCTGAGGCATGAGAATTGCTTGAACCCAGGAGGTGAATGTTACAGGGAGCCAACATGGCGCCACTCCATTCCAGTCTGGGTGACAGAGTGCGACTCTTGTCTCAAAAAAAAAAAAAGAGAAACAAGTTGTTTTAGCCATTCTACTACTTTTGCCTCTCGTATAATATTAAAAAGTCTTGCCTTTGTCTACAAAAAAATCTTGCTGGGATTTTGATACAAATTTCATTAAGTCTGCATATCAATAGGAAGAACTAACAATTTTGCTATGTTGAGTCACCAATCCATAAACAGGGTGATTTTTTTCATCAGCATTTTACAATTTTCAGCATGTATACCCTGTACAAGTTTTGTTAGAGTCATACCTAAGTATTCAGTTTTCATTGGAGCAACTATAAATAGTATAGTGAGTGTGTCTGTTTTAAGTTGAAAAGCTTACTTTTATTCTTACAATTTTATACCAGAAAGCCAACATTTAATTTAATAATTCATTGTTGACAGCTGAGTTATAAAAAGAAATCCTGTGTTAAATTTTGGTTTCCTCATGTCATTGTTTGTACAGTTAAGCCTCAGTATTTGTGGGAGACTGGTTCTAGGACCGCCCTCCCCAAACTTACCCTTGTCGATACCAAAATCTGCAGATGCTTAAGTCCCTTATATGAAATGGCAATACTTAATAAAAGTAAATTCTATGTAAATAGTTGTTATGCTGTATTACTTATAGAATAAGCACAAGAAAAAAAGTGCAGTTTTTTTGTTGTCTATTTTTGATCCACAATGAGTTGAATCCATGGTACAAAATCTATATTTATAAAAAATATAGATTAGTTGCTTATCTATATTCATATAGATAAGCAACTGATTTTGCTCTTTCATCCCGTGACCTTTGCTGAACTCATTTATTAGTTCTAAATCTTTTTTTTTTCTTTAATTCCTTGAGATGTTCTACCTAGACCATCTTGTCATCTGCAAATAAGGACAGTTTTCTTTCATTGCAATCTGTATTTAATTTCTTTTTGTTGTCTTACTGCTGTGGCTATAACTTCCAGTACTAGGTTGAGCAAGAGTGGTGAGAAAAGACATCCTTGCCTTGTTTCTGACTTAGGAGGGAAGCATTCAGTCTTTCACCATTAAGTATTATGTTAGCTATAGGTTTCTTGTAGTCGTCCTTTATGAAGTTGAGGAAGCTCCTCTCAATGTCTAGTTTTCTGAGAGTTCCCTTCATTATAGATGGGTGTTAGAATTTTAAAAATACTTTTCTGTGTTAATTTATATGGTCATATGAATTTTCTTCTAGTCTGCTGAAATGGTAGATTACATTAACTGTCTAAAACTGAATCAGTCTTGCATTCCTAGACTAAATCCCACTTGGTTGTCAAGTAAATATAGTTTTGTTTTTGTTTTGTTTGTTTGATTTGTGTGTGTGTGTGTGTGTGTGTGTGTGTGTGTGTGTGTGTGTGTGTGTTTGAGACAGAGTCTCACTCTGTAGCCCAGGCTGGAGTGCAGTGGCATGATCTTGGCTCACTGCAACCTCTGCCTCCCCAGTCTTGGTTCAAGCAATTCTCCTGCCTCAGCCTCCCAAGTAGCTGGGATTACAGGCACATGCCACCATGCCCAGCTAATTTTTGTATTTTTAGCAGAGATGGGGTTTCACTATGTTGGCCAGGCTGGTCTCGAACTCTTGACCTTGTGATTCAGCCTCCCAAAGTGCTGGGATTACAGGCGTGAGCCACTGCACCTGTCCATGTATATAGTTTTTTTATATAGTATATTGCTGGATTTGACTTGCTAATATTTTGTTGCATATTCTTGCAACCAACTTATGAGATACTGGTCTGCAGTTTTCCTTTATCTTCTACTGCCTTGGTTTTGCTATGAGGGTAATACTGGCCTCATAAAATGAGTTCTACTTTTTGGAAGAGATTGTGTAAAATTGGTATAATCTTTTCTTAAAATATTTGGTAGTCTTCTCTGATAAAACCGTCTGGGCTTAGACATTTCTCTTTTGGGGACTTTTACAAATTTGGTTTCTAAAAAGCATGAATAACCACAAAATTATTCAGATTATTTCATCTTGGTTGTGTTACAGTGTTTTTCTAAAAATTGGTTCATATCATCAAAGCTGTCAATTTTATGAGTGTAAAGTGATTCATAGTATCTCTTAATTGTCATAAAATCTATAGTTATATGCCCCGTTACATTCCTGATTTGTCTTCTCTCTTTTTATCTTTGTTAGTCTTAGTACAGGTTTGTCTATTTTTTTTTTTTTCAAAGAATCAGCTTTTTGTTTCATCGATTTTTCTCTGTTGTTATTCTGTTTTCATTTATTTTGGCTGTCCCCATTTCCTTCCTTCTACTTGCTCTGGGTTTACTTTGCTCTTCTTTTTCTTGTTTTCTCTCCCTCATGTAGAAACTTTGATTGCTAATTTGAGATCTTTCTTATTTCTAACATATACACTTAATGTAAAAATTTCCTTCTCAGTACTGCTTAGGTGCAGCTCACAAATTCCGATATGTTGGAATTTTATTTTCTCCCAGTTCTATGCTATTCTTTTTTTCATTGCTTTTGAGACTTCCTCTTGACTCATGGATTGTTTAGAAGCATGCTGTTTAATTTCTAAGGGCTTGTTTTTTTTGTTGTTTTCTTTTTTTTTTCTTTTTTTTTTTTTTTTGCTGTCTTTTGGTTATTGACTTCTAGTTTGATTTTATCATCAGAAAATATGCTGTGCATGATTTTGATTCTTTTTAATTTGTGAGAGTTTGCTTTATGACCAAGGATATGGTCTCAGCGAATGTTTCATAGGTGCTTAAATAGAGTGTATATTCTGCAGTGGTTGAAATGGCATGTTCTACAAATGTCAGCTAGATCCTGCTGACTGATAGTGTGCTATTCAGTTCTATATCTTTCCTATAGTTCTGTCAAATAGTTCTATCAATAGTTGAGCATGGGGTGTTAGGTCTTCAACTATAATTATGGATATGTCTATAGCTTCTTTAATATCTGTCAGTTTTTTGCTTCATGTAGTTCGAACCTCTGTTATTTAGTGCATACCCATTTAGGTTCACTATGTCATTGTCTTTTTATTATTATGTAATGTCCCTCTTTTTATCTAGTGAATTTCTTTGCTCTGAAGCCTACTTTACCTGATATTAATATATGACTTCTGCTTTTTAAAAATTAATGTTTGTATGACATATCTTTCTACTTTTGACTTATCTGTGTCATTATATTTGAAGTGTGTTTTGTCAACTGCATATCGTCGGGTTGTGTTTTATAATCCACCCTATAAATCTCTTAATTGGTGAATCTAGCCATTTATATTTAAAGTAATTATTAAAACATAATTATCTTAGATACTTCCTCTACAGATATTAACTACTACATCATATAGTGTTATGATTTTTACTTCAACCATCCATGATTTAAGAGATTTATGAAAAGGATAGCCTCTTATATTTACCTCTATTTTTATCCATTCCATTGATCCTTCTTCCTTTCTGAGGTTCTAAGCATTCTTTTGTCATCACTTCCTTGGAGTACTTGCTTTATCCATTCTCTAAGGGTAGACCTGCTGGTGCCAAAAAATTTGTTTTTATTTATTTGAGAATGTCTTTATTTGATGTTTATTCCTAAAGGATTTTTTCCTGGATATAAAATTTGTGACTCACATTTCTTTTTCAGCATTTGAAAAAATGTGCTTTTTCTTACTGGCCACCATAATTTCAGACAAGAAATCAGGTGTCAACAATCTTGGTATTTCTCTATGAGAATATGTTGTTTCTCTCCAGCTTTCTTTTAGAATTTTTTATTTTTCAAAAAATTGTGATATGACTTGGCATAGGCTTATTTGGATTTATCCTGTGTAGAACTTTCTCAGCTTCTTGAATCTGTAAGTTCATGCCTTTCACCATTTCGGCTTTTGGGAAATTTCAACCATTATTTCTTTAGATATTTTCTGCTCCAAACTCTCCCTTCCTCTCCTTATACCACCCCAGCTAGGACATTAAAGTATCACTTGACTTTGCAGGATGGTGGTGACACCACCCTGGTAGAACTGAAGTATTGCTTGTTTCAGCTGAGCAAGAGCTGGAAGTTCAGCTTCTACTCAGCTCTATTGATACCATCTCAGTAGCAGAACTGGAATGCTGCCCACTTCCTTTGAGTGAGAGATGGAAGAACAGCTCACCATTTAGCTTCCTGATACCACTTCAGTAGAGAAACCAGAGTATAACTGCCTCTTTCAACAGGGCAGGCAGGAGGGCAGTATATCCACTGGTGTTTGACTGGAGTAGGACAAGTATTATTGAAAGGTTTTGTTTTGTTAGGACTCCCTTTTTCTGGTCCTTTGGTTAGAAGATATAGGCTTTTTTGAAGCTCTTAATTTTTGTCCCCGTTGGTTGTCCCAGGTTGCAGGCTTCTCTGGCACCCCATCCAAGAAGGCAAAAAAAAAAAAAAAAAAAAAACGCAAAAAAAACCCCTCAGCATTGCATTGCTCCTCAAATCCCACAGACCCTAAGCAGTCTGACTTCTTTCTACCTTTCACAGTCTTTGCATGTTTATTTGCTGTGTTATGTCCAAGGATTTTTATTTGTAAAATTAGGATCTGAGAGGAATAGCAATGTACTATCTCAGCTGGACCCAGAAGTGTCCCAAGCAGTTTTTGAATCCCTGTATACTGTATAGTCTTTTGATTTTTCTTTTTTTGCCATTATATAACAACTAGTTATCATTGATATAGACTATCAACAATTGAAGACTATGCCATCTCATACAACAATTATCATTCATGTACACCACCAATTATTGAACACTAATGATATCTTTCTATATCCTAAGAACCACTTTCATTTCAATAAATTAAATTCCCCAAATTTTAACACTGTTGGAAACCTTAAACAAATTTCAATCAATACAAATATCTAACTTTACATACCGGAAAAAAAAAAACTACATCAAAAGATTTAACTAGTAAGGCAAAATAGTTAAGCTAGGTCTCTGACTGGAGTCCTGAGTTCTAGCCTAGTGCAATATTTCAGCACGTCATGTCTATATAAAGAATGGGGAATGTACTAAATACTCAGCATATAGTTGGGTTGTCCTCAATCAAATCAGGACTGCCACAGACTTCGAATTATGAGACCAGGGTATGAGGGCCTACATGCTATAAACAATTACAATGTTAACACATTTTTTGATGACTTCAAAATTAGCCTAGGTTAAATATGACCTACAAAGAATATCTGTTATGATGGCTCATTTGGTACAATCAGGAAAAAAATATACATATTATGGTTCCCATAGCTGCTCTTCATTCTTGTGGACCACTTTCAACTTCAACCATTAGCTAATGCTTGTAACTGACAAAATGCCTGACAAGTGTGCAACACCTCCAGTTATAGGCACTTCTTTCAAAACAATCTATTATCCTCTATAGAATAGTTATTCCTTACAAGTATATTAGGAGTAAACTGGGCCGGGCACAGTGGCTCACGCATGTAATCTCAGTACTTTGGGAGGCCGAGGCGGGTGGACCACAAGGTCAGGAGTTTGAGACCAGCCTGGCCAACATAGTGGAACACCATCTCCACTAAAAATACAAAAAAAATTAGCCAGGTATGGTGGTGGGCACTTTAATCCCAGCTACTCAGGAGGCTGAGGCAGGAGAATCGCTTGAACACAGGAGGCAGAGGTTATAGTGAGCCAAGATTGTGCTATTGCACTCCAGCCTGGGTGACAGTGCGAGACTCCATCTCAAAATAAATAAATAAATAATATTTTTTAAAGTTGCTAAAATTTTCTATTGAAATAGATTTTAGGCAGCACTCATTGAGACAAATGTGCTTCTCTTTCCCCTCACCTAATTCTCCCACCTACTAAATCAAAACTACATCCGTATTAAAACAATACTTACCCAACACCAAGATTGCCTTCATCAGTCTTGGTGAGGTTTTCCTGCCACTCAGCCTTATGTCCCAGACAGAGATAGTTAACTTGACTATATAAATTCTGGAGAAAAGGCAGCAACTCAGAGTTAGGTACATTTAAGTTGTTCCTTGCTTTCTTTGATAAGAAAGAGGACATTGCATTTTTAAGATCATTTTCAAAAAGGGAATGGTTTTGTAGCACAATTTTACACTCATCAAGCTTTGTAGAATTCTCTCCACCAGATGCCTGCGTACTTTTATCAATGTAAGCTTGTAAGTTTTCCATCACATTTGCAGATGTCAATCCAGTTCTAAAAGGAAAAGGAGTGGAGGATGACTTGTCTAAGCTCCTAAGGTAGATGAGGATTGTAGTCCAATCATATGTTTGTATCCAGTATTGGCCAACACTGACTGAAGCTGATCTTTGATAGGAATACAATTCTAAACAAGATAAGTAAATGTTAATATCAGTAATCTTGACAGTTAACTTTTAGAGTATGAGTCAGGCACTGTGCACTATTTCATCTGATCAACAAAACATCCTTATGAAGTAGGCTGATATTACTATCACTTTATATTAAATTAAATTGAAGAGACCAATGCTAAAAAGGTGGCCTGGCCAAAGTAACACAGCTAGTAAGTGGTAGAACTGCAACATGAACAGAGGACACTTAACTCCACAGTTGGGGCTTTTAGTCATTTAACGGTAGTTTTTTCTAAAACTATATTAAAATAAATACTAGAATGCTTAGTAAAATGGCATTGGCATATTTTAATGTTTCCACTACAAAGGCCTCTTTAATTTACAGTAATAAAATGCAGTACTCTCAACTGAGTCACAAGAATTGACAATTTTCTTAGAAGTTTCTGCTTTGCAGTGCTAACCATAATACCAAAAAATTTGAGGAATCTACTCACTAATCTAGTAGTGATTAAATAAATACAAAATATTCATAAAGTGACATAGTATATAGTTATTAAAAATGACATAGGGATATACTTCTTGCTTAGAATGTGGCCCACCTCATATGTTAGAGGAAAATGACTATAGAGCAGCATAAAGCAACATGAAAAGTATTTATGCAGAATTGTGTCAATATACTTATATATGAATATGCAAATAACTATATAAATGTATGTGTATATATATAATTTCGTGTATGTGAACACACCCTGTGAAATTTCTGAAAAGTCAAGTGTTTTATCTCTGAATATCTTACAGGATTTCTGAAATGATTTTTACTTATTTATTATAAAAAATCTTATTTTGAAAAAACAAGAAAAACAATAAAGCTATCTTTATTTGGAAGGGGAAAAAGTAAACAGTATAAATCATGCATAATGGAATATATTCTTTGAGAAGATGGGGTATACCATTCTTTCATTCAGATAACATTAAATGACAACAGTATACTACACACTTTGATATAGAATTCCTACTCAATATTCTAAATTGTGAAGCATAAACAAAGCCAGCAATCTGAACTTCAAATACAAGGGAAAAAACCTTTGTATTTATAAAGATATCACAAAAGTTCAGATGACCATTTCAGACTCACATGACTCAGAATACCAAACTTTAGTAAAATTTTCAAGAAAGCAAGTAATGTCAATGCAGAGGTAAAGCTGAGGGAGGCTGAGACGTCTAAAACAGGACAGACCCTGCCTAGACAATGTGTATAGTTACACCATTACACAAGAGTCGTTTTGGTCATGAAACATCCCCATTTTATACTCAGATAGTCACAGAGCTTATATGACATTTTCCAGGGAGACAATATATAGATATCTGGTTTGTTAACTCCATAAATAAGAACTTTCTTATTAAGAAGTAAGTCTTTTATTAGCACGTTTAAAAGGAAGATTTAACATTCTTTCTTCCCCAGGGTGTTCCCCAAATGTCTCCAGATGTAATGATTTGGAGTGTTTGTGTGGGAGGTGGGGGGCATTTTGGGGTGGGAATCTGTTATAACACATTGTACTTACTGAAAGGTATATGCTTCTATATGCAGAGAAAACTCTAGACAGAATTTATATTCATAATATACTATGCATAAGACTCATCTAGAGATGCCTGTTTAAAATAGTAATTCCTGAATTGCACCCACTAGGATTCAGGGCATTGGGGAGAGTCAGGAATCTGTATTTGATAAACATTTGAAGGGATTCTTGAAGTTCCTTATCTCTACTTTTCTTGAAACAAACCCTTGTTACCCTGGGTACCTCCACATTTCCAAAAACCCATTTACTATCAAATCCCTGAAAATCTGATTTCCACCTCATCACTATTCAAACTGACCCCCCTCACAATATCCAAGGAGTCCTTAATTAATCATCCAAAGGGCACACTTATTGTATATATATTCCATGCTATAAACAAGCAAGACCAGGTGTCTATTGCACAAAGCTTACATTTTAATGAGATAAACAGACCAATACATAAACAACAGTGAACATAGTCAAGAGGGCTCTGAAGAAAACGTGATATAGATTTGGAGGGAAAGTCTACTTAAAACTGGGTAATTAGGGAAGCTCTCATTGAGGCTGTAACATTTAAGCCAAAATCTGATACGAAAAAGTCAGTTATGCCAGGATCTAGGGAAAGAAAACAGTTACAAGCATAAAGGTCCTAAGGTAGAAACACGTTTGGATATTTATGGAATACAAGAGTCAGAATGTCTGGAACAAGCTGCCCAAGGAAACATGGTAGGAGATGAGGTTGAGAAGGCAAGCAGGGCCCACATCTTACAGATCAAAGGATTCAGGGTTAATTCTAGGTGTGATGGGAAGCAGTGAGAAGGCTTTACACAGGAGGATGAGAACTTTGAGGCCATTCTGAGTGCACTGTGGAGAATGGATTTTAGCAGAGCTGGAGGACTAATTAGGAACCTCCTGAGGTTTCCAGGTGAGATCGATCATGGTGTGGAAGAAAAGTATACATTTTCCTCTTTTTTGAAACTCTTCTTTCTGTCATTTCTATAATCATCTCTCCTGGTTCTCCTAACTCAGCCCATATTGTAATACTGGTACTACATTAGTATCTGTAGGCCACACATCTACAAGTTCTTTACTTGCATTATTTATTTTAAATTTTCACATCAATCCTGTGATCATTGCAGTATCACTTAGATTTAGATTTTGTACATGAAGAATTCATAGTAAAAAAAAAAAATATGCATCAACTTGCCCAAAGGATGCAGAACTAAGAAGAGGTGGGACTAGAGCTTGAAGTCACCTCAACTGACATCAAATCCTTTCTCTTGCTCTCTGTCACACTGCTGCCTTCTTCGTTTCTGGTTCCTTTTTCCTCCCCCTATATCTTTACAAATACAGCTACTCTCCAAGGGTCTTTCTTCCTTGCTTCAGTCCTCCCTTCACCACACTCCCTGTTAGCTACTGTGGATATATTCCTAAACTTCCCTTCCAGCCACTGAAGGTTCATTCCATTTCTCCTAATCCTTTGCTTCCAGATGTTTGCAACATTCTTCCAGGGAATGTCTTATTCACAGCTAAAACTCAATATTCCCAAAATTAAATTCCTTTTTCCTCCAAGCATCCTCTTCCTTTGGGTTGAATTCATATTATTGGTATTGCCATCCTTAAAGCCTCAATTTCACATTTGATTCTATTTTTCTCCTACAACACCAATATTAAGTTAGTTTTAAAGTCCCAACAGCTCCATCGTTTTAGCATTTCACCATCCAGCATCACGTTACTATATCCAATCTTAGACCCTCATTCACACTCATTTGGATGAGGGGAATAACAAGTAGCTGGTCTTCTCCTTGTTGTCTCATTTTCTTTTGATTCACCTTACATGTGACAGTGGAAATATGTACAAATTTAAAGTAGCATTCAGGCAGGGTGTGGTGGCTCACCCCTGGAATCCCAGCACTTTGGGAGGACGAGGTGGGTGGATCACTTGAGGTAAGGAGTTTGAGACCAGCCTGGCCAACATGGTGAAACCCTGTTTCTGCTAAAAATACAAAAAAAAAAAAAAAATTAGCCAGGTGTGGTGGCAGGCACCTGTAATCCCAGCTACGTGGGAGGCTGAGGTGGGAGAATCACTTGAACTTGGGAGGCAGAGGTTGCAGTGAGCCGCGATTGTGCAACTGCACTCCAGCCTGAGCGACATAGAAAGATTCTACCTAAAAAAATAAAGTAGCATTCAAAGCTCTCACTATGACCTAGCTGAAATCTACTTTACACTTCCCCTATTACCTTTCTGTTTCAGAGAAATGAACTACTACTCATTTCTCAGCCAAATCCAATTCTTCTAGCATTGAAGATTTTATTCACCCTATTTTTTGTCTGAATTGTCCTTTTCCCAAATTTACTTGCCTAATCCTGTCCGTTAAAGGCCTAGATAAAATACCACTTCCTTTAGTGAGCCTTTCCTAATCTTCTTCATCCTTCCCCACTTATATGTCCTAGAATGTAAATCCTTAAAGACAAATTATAAACTAACTGATCATCTTTGCACCTGAAATGTACTCAAACTAGTGCCTTGTTCACTAAGGTGTTTAATAAATACCTGTGGAATGAATGTGTGAATGAATTCATGAAAAAGTATGAAGATTTGTAGTCAAAACATTTTGTAAGAGGGTAAGTCTATGAAATGTTATTTTTTACACAAGTAAATAGGGATGTTAAATCAATTACAAAATTTCAAAGAAAAACTTTATACCACTATGTGTACTTATAAAAAGCCATCGCTTTGACATTTTTAATGGTATCTAGAAAGTCATCCATTTCTACTTACCCGCTGCTGAAACCTAACCATATTCATCAAATGCTGAGCTCCAGGAGATAACTTTGACCCCATGGACTCCATTATGGTTTGGACCCTGTCTAGGTCTATTCTTGATTTTAGAGCAGGAGAGCTTGTTGAAGAATTTGAAACTGCTCTCATGTGTATCACAACTTTACTGATGAACACACGCTGCCTTTCACCAAAGGACAGCAACTATTACAATACAAAGTTCAGGAAAATAAATAATAATATTAAACAATATTCACTATTTAAGGTCACTTCTTTGTATTATCAGCAAGAGTAAAGTATTCAGGAAAACAAATATAAATTTTAAATATATTTTCAAGTTTTCCCCAATACAGTAATGGTCAGAGGTTCCAATTTATTATGAAACTCATAAAAACAATTTATATAAGACAATGTCATTTTCAAACGAAAAAATATACTAAATACATGAAAGAAGGTAAAATTAAAGTTTCATTTATTTAAGCAACTCAAAATAAACTATGCCAATCTGAGACTTTAACACATTGTAACTTACTATAATATTATTTAATACAAAATAAGGGTGTTCAGAAGCCCATCCAAAGTGTTTACTGAATTACTAAATATAAGTGACCATTTAGAATTATAAGGCAGAGTCAAGAAGGTCTCATGTAACTCACTGGTTTATACATTTAAAAAGATGAAGTCAGAGGTAATTTTCTAACTTATTAAAGGATTACTCAATTAGTAAAAGTCAGGCTTAGAACCTAGCTCTCCTAGCTGTTATAACAGTGCCCTCTTCAATGCTTTGTGCTGCCTCTCTTCATCCATGTTTATGAGCCAAAAGACATTTCATGTGCAGCACCGAAAACAGCATCAAAGTGGAAAGGAAACAGGATTTAGAATGAGAGAGACCGGAGTTCAATTATGAGTCTGCTCTTTACAGCCTGTATGATCCTGGGCAAATGCCAAAACCCGAGTCAGAATTAAGATGAGGGAAGATAGTATCAATGATTTCACATGGTGGTTGTGATTATGTGCTAAAATTTCTAGTACCTACTACTGAGTATTTGAAAATATGCATCAGTAACTTTTTTTTTTAATTTTCATATTCTGTTGCCTCAGAATAAGCTTTAGTAGGCTTGGGATTTTCCTAAATTAAATGATGCTCTGCACTCACATATACTTCCATAGAATAGTTACAAAAAATACTCATCTTCAGAGACACACACAGAACCATATGTAACCCAAAGACACAGGTCAATCCAGACCTATGGCACCAAAGATGTGACCATCCGTCACAATTAAGGAGACACCCCATTAAATTTAAACACTCACCTCTCATCCTCCCTATTATCCACTTTCGGCTTCTTAATCCTTATAGCCTTTCTCACCACTAAATAAAGCACAATTTTATTCAGAGTGTATTTATTACCTGTCTCATCCCATTAGAATATAAGTAACATGACCTAGCTGAGGAAAACAGCAGTCACTCCAATTTATTTTATTACTGCTGTTTCCTAAATGCCTACTACACTCTGTATCTGGTAACAGTAGGCACTCAAATATTTGTTGAATAAATCACTTTATTTAAACGATTTTGGAAGCTATTAATACATACTACCCAAAACAATGTCTTGGAACAATCTGATCTGTAAGTTTGTTACTTGCCACCTATAAAAGTCATTAACTTTTTCCTCATTCTTTTTATTATTTTTTACTTTTTTTGAGACAGAGTCTCCCTATGCTGCCCAGGCTGGTCTCAAATTCCTGGGCTTGAGGGATTGTCCTGCCTCGGCCTCCCAAAGTGCTAGGATTACAGATGTGAGCCACCATGCCCAGCCAACTTTTTCCTTAAAGTAAATCTCACAACCCTGTATAAAGTAATGTAGAGATAAGAAGAATATAATGCTTTATTTTCTTTAGTCCTCTAATTTACTCATGAGGTACGTCCAAAGAAATGTAGAGATTTTCCCAAGGTCACTCAGCCAGTGAGTAACAGAACTGCGTTAATACTTTGGGCTGATTTGTAGCTCAGCACTCTTAGATTCTGATGACATCACTAAAGTTCACCTCAACAATATTTTTCATATTCAAGGGGCCAGTCCAAATAGCTTTTGGGTGCTTTTCTCTGTAACATCTCTAATTCTTATTATTTTTTTTAATATAATGGGGCCAAAACGTGGTTTTTTTGGTACCATAGTTTCATATAAACAGGGACCAAGTTGGACTAACTGTATCAACAAACCAACAGCACATATTATACATAAACATTTGCAATTGTCAAATTAGTTAAAATTTAGTGATGACCTACCTTTATTTTACAGGCATGAGTGGAGGATGCCAATATTAAATAATTTTTGTAGAAAATAATTTTTTGTTTACTAAAAAATACAATAACTTTTTTTTGTAGAAATTATCATTTTAAACAGCTGCAGTAAAAAATAAATTGTTTCCAGTCTATTACTTAAATCCTGAGATTCAGTTTGCCTGGTAGGGGACCAACAGTTGAGATCCCTTTTCAAGTGACCTAATTAACACTGTGTTGTGTACTTATTATTTCTAATATTCATAATTTATAAAATAGTTGATGTTTTGATTTTATTAAGGTGAGATTAGTGTAGAATGTTCCTATAAGGGACTAGAGAAAAGATCAAACTATAACACATTGCATATGGACTAAATAGGCTGGTGTGGCACAACCTTGGGCTTGTACATGTTTGTAATGAGCTTCCTTACAAAATATGTGATCAAATTCCAGACTGACTGTCAAATTAACTTCTGGAAAACAGACCATTGTGAGTTTATGGAGAGAGTCAAGAAGCAGCAATAAGGACTGCACTCTTGCCTGGACAGTTTAACTAGTATGGCCCTCTCCAGGCTCACTTCCCCTTTACTAGCTCTAAATTTCCACATTCCTAAAAATGAGGAAGCTGATCTAGATTGCCTAGAAGATGCTTTAACGGTCTAACCTTCTATGCCCATGATACGTTTTTATCTTCTCCTCTCTAATGTAAGCATCAATGTCAGAGAATCAATCAATATTGCAAAAGGTGAGGAAAATCAAAACACTAATTCAGAAGAACACTTGCCCGTATACAAGTCACACACCTATCATCCATGACAGTACACTCTTGCCCCTACTGGTTCCACAGTATTCCTCTCCGAAGTACACTTCCATATTTCTTGCTGAACTTAAAATGTCAATAGAAGCGATTTCTTCACCTCCATCAGGGCCAAACTTCAGGTAAAGGAAGCAGGGGTTTTCATCTTGGTTGTTCAAGCTTCTCTTCAAAATCACCAGATCCTGGCTGAGGGGAAAACTGGCAAAAACATCACACAGTATAGTTCTCTGAACATGGCTCCTGACCCACCTGTTAGGCCAGGGGGTTTCTTCTAACAGATGCTCAACACAGGATTCATAAGGAAATGGAGGCTTCACAGATCTGGGCTTCCCCCTTTATTTTTTCCTCAATCATCAACGTTCTACTCAGTCCCCTGCAATTGATTCCGGGATAAATTACTGGACACCTACTGTGTATAGGAGTAGGAGCAGAACACAAGAAAAGACAAAGTGTATTTTTTTCGAAATGAAGTCGACGGCGGTCGTCTATAGCTGGACTTTTTACACAGCCTGTTTTGGTGGATAGGAATTTGGCTTGTTTGGGGGTAGAAGGGCGGACTGACTTTGACAGCGGCCCCGACGAGCTGTCACGTCTGACGGGGGCCTTCCGGGTCACCTTCCCCCGCTCATGCCCCGGGGCCTCGCCCCACCTCGCAGCCCCCCTCCCCGGCAGAGACCCGGCACCAACTGCTCTCCCGGATCCAGGGCTCAGACTCTCCCGCCTCCTCTCACAGCTTCCCGAGGAGCGCGGCAGTTGCCGAGCGCAGCGACCCGGTTCCCGTCGGCCAGGCGCACCCTGGAGCAGGTGGCGCCTGCAGCTCCTCCCAGTAGAAGTCGCGAGCGCGGAGACCGGCTCGGGTGAGAAGAAGGTTGTGGGTCAGGGCCCTGCCCGTGGCATCCCAGGACGAGGCCAGCGTGGGGCGGCGGGTGAGGCCCCCGTCCTCGGTCCGCGTCTCCATTCCGCCGCCTCCTGCCAGGCCAGCCCAGCCCAGCCCCGGAACCTCTCTTCCAGTGCTTGAGTGTCGGCCAGTGCCGCGTGGAAATGGGCAGGCAGAGCAACTTCCGGTTCACTTCATTTCAAATACCCGCCGCTTGTGGCTTTGGTAGGGGGAGCAGGCACCAGAGACACGCATGCCCATGTACCTACTGGACTCGGGAGCGGCGTTCAACCTGTGCGGGGAAGCACGAGAGAGCGGAGCATGTGCACTGGCAGCCCGAGTGCGCTGCACTCTAGACTGCGCAGGCGCGGTGTACTGCGCGCGGACACGAGGGCGGTTTTTCGACGCTGGCAGTCAACATATAGCAGGCAGCATGGACCATGGTTGCTGGGCAGGATGGGGAGCGTCTGTGATCAGGTAGGTGTGGTCTGTTCGCTCTACGCGACGTGCAGGACCAACTCCTGACCTCGTTCTCTCCCGAGTGGACACCAGGGCCTTTTGTGCCTTCACTCCATCGGGTCTGCAGCATTTGTGGCAATGAGGCTGCGGACTCCTGTCAATTTGCGTTAATTTCACTCTGAACTCACCTTGCCTCCCTCCCATGCATTCTCGCATTAGAGGGGAGTTGAAATGGATATTGAACAGCGTTAGTGGTGGGTGTTTGACCACACAGGCCTTCCCAGGTGCCGTCTCAGCTGATGCCCCCTGACTGCACGGCGTGCATCAGCCAGAGCCAGGGGCGGCCAGTGCACATGCTCTGCTCTTTCATGCTTCCCCGCAGTTTGAACGCCGCACCTGAGTCTAGTTGGTTCAAACTGGGATTGGGGCACCTTTGGCTAATCTATCTTTCAGTGTCTTGAGTACTAAACCATCTGAATAGAGAAGTATCTTTACCGGTAGAATCAGTCAGGCCTTGCCTTGTCTTAGATGTGTGCTATCCGCTTTCATCCAAAAAGATTCAGGGAGATCAAGGATGGCCAACTCTGCGGGAGCCTAGTTTCCTGAGTCCTGGAAGAGGAACCTCATATGGAAACCGAAAGTTTGCAAGAAGAAAAAAGCATCTTTCCTAAGGAAATTTAATATATTGCCAGATCCCTAGAGGAACCATGTTCAGATTTCGCTCACAGAAGTCTGTTGCATAACTGCCAGGAAGGGTGGAGTGCCCAGAAGCCTTAGTGCACTCCCTCTGTAGTCTCTGGGGAGCACCAGCCAAAGGGGTACTTCTCACTGGTACTGGGGACACCATGTTTATAAGGATTCAGAGGTTCTGTGTGGTCCACAGATAGTAAGGGATACCTGGGTAACCACTCTTTGTGGTCTTCTCCCAGTTCCTAGAACTTTCCGGCTTCAGGACCCGAAGGTGCACATTCAAGAAGGCAGGAGGAGTGATCTCCTGCTGGGGGCACGGGTGTGCATGGGGAGGGATGCACAGGGGCACAGTGGGACCATCCTGAGCCTTCAGAGCCGGCCTTGCTGGTGCCTGATTAGTTGTCAGGTGGTCAGCAGGCACTGACACACATTTCCAGCCCATGTGGGGGACATAAAAGTAAACTGATAATGTTTTATTTTCTTCTTTTTTAAAGCTTCAATTTGACAGTTTAAGGCCTAGAAGTGTGAGTTTGAAGGGTCTGTACTTAAGAGTTTATAACATCTTTCTTGTCATGAAGGCCTCAACACTTGAATGGAGGCAAGTCTGAATGATGAGTGCTTTGGAGACAATGACAGAACTAGAGAAATACAAGGAAACAGATATAGAAGTATCATAAATACACAAATATAGCAAAACTGCCTTTGTGGAGCAGAGGTAAATGTTCCCAGGGTTGTACTGATAATTTGAGTTTTATAAACTCATTTAAATGTAGTAAGAGAAATGACCAGTGATGAAAGGTAAATGGATTAGATAGCAATTCAATATTTATTGCTTTAAAGACTGACTTAAGTAATAGCAGGAACAAATAGTGAAAATTCAATTGCAGCAAAGCTTGTTGGCTTCATGGTTTGGACCGAAATGGTTCCCTTTTATAAGTGGCAGCATAGTAACCTAATGGTACGCAAAGTTCTCTGATGATCCCCAAGAGTCCAGCTCCCCCATGCAGATATCCTGTATATTATCATCCCCTAGAGGGTAGACTGGACCACTGAATATGATGGAATGTCACCCTTGTGTCTAGGTTACTAATCAGCTGACTTTGAGCTAATCAACATAGATTATCTGAGTAGATCTGACCTTATTAGGTGAGCCCTTTTAAAGAAGGTGGGCGGAGCATCAGAGAGAGGCTTTCCTGCTAGCCTGAAAGGAGAAGTAAACTGCCTTGTAGTGAGAGAGGGCCTGTGAGTGGGTGGCCTGTAGGAGCTGAGAGTGGCTTCAGGCCATCAGCCAGCAAGAAATAGGAGCCTCATTCCTACAATCACAAGCAACCAAATTCTATCTGTCTCCATCCAGTGAAATGTAAATGCAGAGCTGGGCCTGGCTCTCGGGGCTGGCAGCTCAGGGACATCATGAGGCCACTGGTGTTTAGAGGTGGGAGGTGGAGGGGGAGATATAGTGGCTGAGGGAAGCAGCAGCAACCCAGGGTGATCTCAGTCCAGGTGAAATGAAGATCTATCTGTAATCACCGTCTACATCTCTTTGCAACATGCAGTGGATCTGTCCAGGGGAGAGGGGGCTGGAGAAGGAACCACTGGGGCCCGTTAGGATGCTTCTTTAGTCCTGATTTAGGCCCATGGAAAGAAGGGAGAGACCCCTGTAGACTCCCCAGCATGGCTAGACTGAGACTGAGGCCTTAACCTACTGGAAGTAGGAAAGATGTTCAGATGCTTTTGCTGTCTGTTTTTTCTGGTGTCAAAGGCCGTTCTTGTTGGGATTGAGCTGCAGAATCAGGGCTTTATGGACCTCTCCCAAGGCTGGCGCCTTGAAGGCAGGCACTGCTGACTCTCCATGCTGACACTCCCTGCTTCAGCAGGTTTATTCCTTGCTGTGGCAACCACATAGGGTTCAGGTCAAGAACAGCAGGAGAGGTTGCTTGTTTGTTTCATAGAGAACGTAATTGCCACTGGCTGCTTAGCTCCTCAAAGAAGATATTTGGCTTTTCACAAAGTAAGCCACCACAAATTGGTTGTCTATCCATATAAACATGAGACTGCTGGTCTTGGGACAGAGATTATTGTTGGTCTTGGTCTCTTCCTGGTTGCTGCTCATGCTGATTGTGTCTCCTTCTAATGTGCCATGGCAAAGATGTGAGTCACTCACAAACATGTGAGTCACTTAATGAGGCATATCCCTTCAAATGGGATACCTGGACACTCTCTGCTTCAGCAGGGGCATTCCTTGCTGTGGCAGCCACATATGGTTCAGGTCAGGAACAGCAGGAGAGGTTGAAAGGCAAAAGCATGTTTATGTACAGTCTTGGCTTTTTTTCCCTTCCGGCTTTGGGCTGTGAGCTCATAAATAGAATGTCCTAAGCCTGGTGGTCTGTGTGTCAGTGCTGCCTTGTTGTCACTTTAAATAATTGAATTTACTATTGGTTGTTTAGCTCGGCATGTTAGCTGAGCTCTTCCTCTGTCTGAGGTGCTGTAGACTGAAGAAACTGACAAGCTGAATGATCTCCCTTCTCCTGAGCTAGAGAATTCTTGAACTGGTCTCTATTCTCCTCTCCAGTTGCCTTAGAAATAGTGAGATGGGAAGCTGCACTTAGAAGATCCTGGAGGATGCCTGACAAGGGGGTGTCCAACACATGATGAAGTTGGAGCTCTTTTTGAAATGTTTCTTCCCTTCCTGGAGCAGAGGAGCCTTTATTTATGTAGGTGAAATAAGATGAAGAACTTACTTCTCTTGGCTCATGTGAGTATGGAGAAGAATGCCTCCAAAGAAATGAGATATTGGTTTGACAGGCTCAGTCTTGTCACATTTTGTGGAAGTTAAGCCTGTGAGTTAGAGGGCAAATCCCAGAGCCCAGTGTGTGGCAGACGGTGACCTTCCTCGTCATCCTGCACCTGCGGGGGGTCTGCATGGATCACCTACCTAGACAGGTACTGGTAAGGTAGAACATGCTAATCCATTACTAAGTTTGCAAATTTTTTCTCTTTGATTATTTTAAAACTGATTTTACAGCCATAAAGTTGGGTGAGGGAAAGATTGGATGGGAATTTGGGAGATGGG
Organism: Aotus nancymaae; assembly: GCF_030222135.1. Lineage (NCBI taxonomy): Eukaryota > Metazoa > Chordata > Mammalia > Primates > Aotidae > Aotus > Aotus nancymaae. Next base: position 8,164,918 of record NW_026988421.1, read on the forward strand.
AAGAGAGGTGTAATCTGGTTCTGGGACACATTAGTGAAATGTGCCATTTGGATTTTACAAAGACTCAAAAACTGTCTTCAAACCTTGGCAGTTCATAAGATCTGATTGCATGTTGTATACCACAATCTTTATTCTTCTGAGAATACAGGATTCAGTTAAGGAGATCCTTTCTCTGGGGCAAAACCCAGCTCTTCTCATGGCAGTTGCCAGGGCCATAGCAAGGTCCTCATTGGCACCAAGAGTCTGAAGGCAAAGGTGAGATTCCCAGGAGCAGAGCAAAAGGAGCTGTGGAGGAGGCACAGAGATGGGAACTGGGCCAAGTAGGGGGATCACAGGCTTATGTAGTTTTGGATCCAGGATGCTTCCGTCACTAGAGATGCAATTTAGCGGGCATCAGGGTGTTTGCAACCATTTAACTCAGATGTTAGTCACAGGATGGGCAGTTTGCAAATAACTGATTAGGTAAAAGTCCTTGTGGATGTGAATAACAGAGAATTTCCATAGAGATAAGGCCAGCCCCTGTAACAGGAATTGCATTGCAAAGTTTAACTCACTGATTTGAGCACAGTTGCTGCCTACCTTTTGCCATCTGGAACACACAACCCTGTTCCTCTCAATACTCTTGAGTTGTCACCACATGTGAATCATCAGTGAGATGTTGCTTAGAATGAAAACATTAACACAAAAATCAGCCCCTTCCTTAAATGAAATGCAACTGGATTTCTTAGCAGATCTTTCAGTTGACAGCCAAAAGGAATGGGGAACAACACATCATTTCAGAGGGTTCAGGAAGGTTGAGGGTGGAAGAGCATTGGACCTGAGAATCAGGAGATGGAGGGAAGGGTTATAGAACCAGGTCCTAGTTTCTTTGCTGCTGGTGACTTGCTGTGTGACCCAAGGCAGTCACTTCCACTCTCTGAGCTTCAGTTTCCTCATCTTTCAAACAGAGGTTTTAGTTATTGCCTCCTGGTTGTCTTCATTGCAACTCAGAAAGATATTACTAAAACATATTGGAAGTTGTTAAATGTTGGTGACTTATAAGCAATGTAGAAAGTATGCATTCTTTAATAAATGAAATAATATTGGTCGGGGTTTAACTGCTGTATCTGAGTTACTGCACTGTCTAAATTTTGAAGCTTAGTCAGAGAAAGTGAATACTAGATTGACAAAATTCAGATTTCAGTCATTGATCATAACATGTGCCAGCACCTAAAGGGTTCTAGGTCTTCCGATACCTAAGGTTGCAGAGCTCCTGCTCCCATGGAGTTCACAAACACCTTGAAAAAGCAAATGTTCAATGCACAAGCCAACAGACTATCAAACAGCAATCAAGTCACCACAGAAATAGAGGAAAACCGAGAGATGACCTCCATGGGGAGAGTCCACAGGGCCTAGCTCCTTAATGATGACCAAACTTATTTAGGGTTATAGCCCTCTGAACCCAAGTAGGGACCACAGACATCCACTACCACACCTGGGTAATTTATTTTCATTTTTATTTTTAAATTTTTTTTGTAGAGATAGGGTCTCACCATGTTACCAAGGCTGGTCTCAAACTCCTTGGCTCAAGCCAATCCATTTGTCTCACCCTCCTGAAGTGCTGGGATTACTGATATGAGCTACTACACTTAGCCAACAATTCAAATTTCTATATAGGTACAAACAAAGGGCATGGACACATAGGGAGAGGAATAATTAACACTGGAGGAAGAGAGGCAGAAATCAGTGAAGGTTTTACAGAGGACATGGCATTTTATTGAAGTCTTGCAAGATTGGTATTTCAGCAGATAGAGGAGACGAGGAACAGGGAGGGCCATCTAGCCAGGCTCTGAGGCATCAAAATGCATGGGGTGTGGGGTAATGCAGAGGGAGATGAGGCCAGAAAGAGGTTACATTGAGATATGGACTGGATAACATATGCAAAGGACCCAGGGTACAAAATTTAAGGAGACATATAACTGCCTTTTCAGGATTGGGCAAGTGTAGGGTTGGTGCAGAGGTTGTGGCTTTTAAGCAGAGGATTGATTTAAAAATTTCCTGTATGGGGGACTTGCACTTATGGGAAAAGTTTTTCTTATTCTTCCAAAGTACAGCTAAAATCAATGGACATTATATACAAAACAAACATAAGACTTGAATAGGTGGAGAGAAGAAGGAAGGCTAGCTAGGGACCTTGGGATCCAAGTAATAACATGGTAGTGAGTTCCCCAAGTTTTGTTTTTTGTCTGAGATTTCTAAACTTGGAGCTGAAGAAGCGAGTAACTTGGAAACACCAACGGGTCCAGACAAAAGAGCCCCAGCAAGAGACTATTTTTTCTGGCCAAAAGACCAGGAAATGGGCAGCTCAATGAGACAGAAAACTTTTAGATAATAGCTTCTGCATTCTAGGCAAACAAAGTAGAAAAAACTATGTTTCTATCCCGACTTCACCGGTGAAGGCTGAGTAGAGAGCCTAGATGTCTACTCTTACCAAGCTGTAAAGAATTGTCCCAAAGCACCCCTCCACCAGGGTGGTATCAGAGAAGGCTGAATAGAGAGCTGAGACTCAACTCTGGGTGATAACCTGACCCCTGTGGTATTAGTGGAGTTGCCTTGGGGAGTCTGGATTTCCTTTCTGACCCAGTGGTAATGGGGCAACTTTCCACCTTGTTGAGATTCACTTGGGGTGGCTGGCAAAATATTAGGGAAAGTTATAGATTATAGTATCAAACCTTTTGGAAGGCTGAAAGATTTTATTGGGGCAGACTGAAAGCGGCTGTTCCATTACATTAGGGAAAAGATAGGGATGATAACAGGCTTTCCCAGTTTAAATCTGTTTACCCCACATCCCTTTGTTTCTATTCTAACTGTTTACTCACGTAAACTTTGTGCTGGATGATCCTCTTGGGGAGATCAAAGGGGAATTACCCATTAATAGTGTTTATCATTCTTACAATCACTCTTTTAACCATGTTAATTATCCACAAGCATGTTAACTTAGAACCTCTGTTGTAAAATTTTTACTGAATAAATGTGTGGAGGGACAGGGGGTCTTGGTCTATTGGCAGCAGTCACCCTTGGAAAGCAGTCGACGACCATCCCTAGCCCATTTGGATCACTGAACCAGGTGTGAGAGTGCATTTATTCATCCATCATTGAGTCAGGGTCTGCAGGACAGACCTCTGCAGGTGGTGATCAATGTCTCACCACTTAACTGTTGGGGTGGCACCAGAGGAGGCCTGGGGAAATTTCCTGACTTTTCTTATCTCACAGTGGTAATGAGGCTACCTTCACGGCAGTGTCAGTGGAGACTAAAACATAAAGGGATTTTCCTGTAGTCTTCATTATAAGAACCTGGAGAGCTCCAGGAGATATGACTCATGAAAGTGTGCCCCCACTCAACAAAACAAAACAAAACAAAATTGGGCCCTCGGGAGTTTTAAAATATGCTAGTCCATATTCATCATCCAGGAAGATATCAGTTACCATTTAAGTGTTCTTACCAGTTGCTGGCTCTGGCAGTGGCCTCTGCTCCCAAGCTGGTATTCTCTGTATTCACGTCTCTCTTTAGTTTTGGGGGTGGTTCTTTGCCCTGTGACTTCAGTTTTCTGGTTGACTTAAGAGTTGTTGATTCAGCTTTTATTCAGTCAACGTATTCAGCTTTTTTACTTGTTGTGAGGATTGGAAGAACTACTCCCAAGCTCTTCACATGTTGGTGCAGAAACCGGAAATTTTGTGTTCATTTTTACCCTTTTTCTTCTTTCTATATTGCAGTTTGGATAATCTCAACTTTCTTCAAGTTCACCAATTCTTTCTTCTGTCAGTTCAAATCTGCTATTAAGCCCTCGTAGTGAATTTTTCATTTCAGTTATTGTACTTTCCAATGCCATAATTTCTGTATGGTTCTTTTTAATAATTTTTATCTTTACTGATATTTTCTATGATGAAACATTATTCTCATATTTAGTTTTTTGGACATGGATTCCTTTAAACAAATTTAAAAACTTTAAAAGTATTTTCTAGTAGGGTCAATGTCTGGGCTTCTTCCAGAAAAGTTTTTATTTATTGCTTTCCCACTCCTTTATGGGCTATACTCTCTTACAGACTTTTTTTCTTATAGGCTTTTTTGAAATCTGGACATTTAAAATAATATAACATGGTATCACTGGGAATCAGATTCTTAACTAAAACTTTTCTCTGAGGGAAACAAAACCTGAAAAGGGGAGATTGAGTAGTACATGGCTTAAGAGAGTATTCAGGCATATCCACTTCCATTCCTGCTAACATATATCTGGAAATGGAATGGAATTCGGAACTCTATGAAAAAGAGCTGATGTCCAGAGGATTGATGTCACACAGCCTGTGTCCTGATTGGCACAGAGGTTGAAGCTAGATTATGGATATCCATCCTGCTAGCTCTGGTGGAAGACTGTTTCTAAAAGCAAGCTCTTCAACTTTGGATGTTAATCATTAGAATTTTCTTTCTCAAGTTAAAGGTTTGAGAAATTCCTGATAAGATGTCCTATTCCCTGAAGTTTACTTTGACTGTATGTTTTTTTTACTGTTGGCTTTCATCCAGCCATGAAGTGTTAGAAGGTGGTAAGTGTGCTTTGGCAGTCAGATTGTTTATTCTCCCCTGGCTCACTTTTTCCCAGTTTCAGAAAGTTAAACTAATTTATTATCCCAAATTGGATTTCTTGGGAGAATTTAAGATTTAGGAGGAAAAATGTCAGTTGTCAGAGGAAGAATTGTAAAGTTCTTTTCCTAAAACATGCACCATTTACTAAATGGATTTGCATAGTCTCGGTATTGTTGGACAGTAACATTCCCACAGAAGATCTTTGACCCTGATATCCAGTAAGGGGTCATTTCTGACTCTGAAACTGAGCATAGCTCAGGAGGCCCGGGTGTTGGAGATTGATGCCATCAACTCCAGTGCAGGCCTGCATGTTATTTCTGGCTGCATATCACATCTGTGAAAGGGAAAGATTCTTCCCAGGGTCTGTCTTTCTGATATTCTTCTCTCTGGACTTTGCAGTTCAATTCCTTTTCATTGACAAATGGGCTCCCCCCACCCGCCATCTCTGGGCCAGCTTAGGATCCTAGGCCGCCCTGGGAAGACATTGGTGTTTTACACACACAGGGATCTGTGTTTGGGGTTCCTTCTTCCTCCACTGAACATTGCTTAGTGGTTGTGTGGGGAGGGAGGCCACATGGGCTCACTGCTTTGCTTGCACTTCTCTGCCTAGGTACATCAACATCTTTTGACCTCCGTACAGTAATTATGCTTGTCATTGCTGGTGGTATCCTGATGGCCTTGCTCCTGCTGATAGTTGTTGTGCTCTCTCTTTACTTCAAAATAGACAACGCACTAAAGTGAGTCACCTGGGGAAAAGGGAATAACACTCCCTCAATGGGATACCTGGGCTCCCTGTTGGAGCAAGGTCATTCCTTGCTACTGTGGCCGTACCCCTGGGTGAGGTCAAGAAGAAGAGGCAGCTTTGAAAAGGCAAAAAGGCAGCTGAGTGTAGAATCTTATTTGTTTTCCTTCCTGGCTGGGTTTTGTAGAATGTTCTCAGCTTGGGGCTGTGAGTGTCAGTGCTGCTTGGCTGTCACAGGACCTCACTAAGTTTACCATCTGGTGTTTAGTTCAGCACCTTGGCCATCCCTCCGTCTGCCCTGGGCACTGTAGGCTGAAGATTCTGCGGGGGAGGCTGCGTGAATGAGCTCTGCCTTGGGCTCATGTGGAGGACAGGCTGGATTGATTTCTTCTTGCCTGAGTTGGGAGCTCTCCATTTGTTTCTGGTGGCCTTGGGGAAAATAACTGGGCCTCTAGATCTCAGGGACAGCTGAACTGTGTGAAAAACCTGGGGGACAGCAGACAAGGGAGGGTAGGTCAGATAAGAGAAGATTGCAGTTTGGGGAGAAGACCCTTTAAGTATAGTAGAGATTAGTTGTCAGATGCAATTGTGTCCCCATTCAAAGGAGTTCACAATGGCACATCTGGGAGCCCTGGGCACAGCTGAATGCAGCACCTTCTCATCATTTCTGCATCTTGAGGGTCTGCAGTGACCAGCTGGGTGACTTCACTTGTGATTTCACTCACCCTTACTTTTATAACCTCAGTTTACATTTATAGCAATTATAGGAGAGGGAGGAATTCAAGAGGAACTTGGGACGGGAGCAAGCTTTAATGTAGGGCTGGTGTTCATGTTTGATTGGCTTCAGCACTAAATTTCTCAGATACTTCCAACAGTTCTAACAAAAGGACTGAGAAGAAAAATTCTAAACCTGTGCTTTGTGTGTGTCTTTTCTCAAGAGCTGCAAAGGAATCTGGTCACAACTCAGACAAGGTGTTGTACACCAAGAACAGCCAGGCCAAAACCATTGCCACGGAGTCTTGTCCTGCCCTGCAGTGCTGTGAAGGATGTAGAATGTTTGCCGATTTTGATTCCCTGCCACCTTGCTGTTGTGATGTACATGAGGGCCTCTGACTTGTGGAAGGTGGGCACAGAAATCTTGATGAGCAATATTTCTTTCTTAGTACAATATTTCATTCAAATCAAGTTCTAGGGTTTTTATGCGATACCATATAATTTACAGTGTTGTCTGATACACTTTTGAATAAATGTACAATATTAAAAAGAATCCTCTTTGCCTCTAGTATTTTTTATGGTTAATTATAAACATCTTTTGTTTAAATATATTTATTACTCACTTTGGAATGTGGGGGAACTAGCTTGTAGCATTGCAATAGAAGAAAGAGAGTTGGAGTAGAAAATAAGAGTCGAGCACATCTACCACCCTAGAAGGAAAATGCACACTGATCTTAGGACATGTCCAGTTTCAGCCCCAGGTGATCTTGTCCAGCTGGAGTTGCTCGTTTAGTTGTCCTGAGGGCTTGGGTGGTTGGCATCCACCACAGAAAATGGTGCCATGTTGTCCTGACACCTGTTCTGTTGTCCTGTCCATTTGTGCAAGACAGTGAGAGGAGCCAGGCGGGACCTCCCTGTGTTAAAGTTGTCAGACCTGTGTAAGATAGGCCTGAGCTCAGTGACCTCAAAAGGACATTTTGAAAACCAGATTCCTCCTACTGCAACCCCCAAATCGTCAGAGCATGTGGCTCCTTCGTGGATCACGGTAACAGTGATGTGTGTTGATCCAGCCATCAACATCTTCAACTGTAACAGGAACCACCAGCCAAAGGCCAAAGCCTAGACTCCCTGACCACAACAACAGGCAGCAGGAAGCACCCCTCCCCACTTCTACTTCCAACTGCCTTCTGTTCTGCTCCTTCCCCTGAGCCTCCTGGAACCCCTTTCTAAGCATAATTCCCCATCTGTAACCACCATGTGCACTCCTCTCATGAACTAAACCCTTGCTTGTGACCATCATATGTATACTGAATGTAAAGAATTATTAGCTAATAGAGACGCAAAAAACCCTTCAAAAAATCAATAAATCCAGGAGCTGGTTTTTTGAAAAGATCAACAAAATAGACAGACCACTAGCCAGATTAATAAAAAAGAAAAGAGAGAATAACCAAATAGATGCAATAAAAAATGATAAAGGGGATATCACCACAGATTCCACAGAAATTCAAATCATCATCAGAGATTATTACAAACAACTTTATGCACATAAACTAGGAAACCTGGAAGAAATGGATAAATTCCTGGACACTTGCCTCCTCCCAAGCCTAAACCAGGAAAAAGTTGAAACCCTGAATAGACCAATAACAAGGTCTGAAGTGGAGGCAGCAATTAAGAGCCTACCACCCAAAAAAAGCCCAGGTCCAGATGGGTTCACAGCCGAATTCTACCAGACATACAAAGAAGAGCTGGTACCATTCCTTCTGAAACTATTCCAAATAATCCAAAAAGAGGGAATCCTTCCCAAATCATTTTATGAGACCAACATCATCCTGATACCAAAACCCGGCAGAGACTCAACAAGAAAAGAAAACTACAGGCCAATATCCATGATGAACATAGATGCAAAAATCTTCAATAAAATACTGGCAAGCCGATTGCAACAGCACATCAAAAAGCTTATCCACCATGATCAAGTAGGATTCATCCTGGGGATGCAAGGCTGGTTCAGCATATGCAAGTCTATAAACATAATTCACCACATAAACAGAACCAAAGACAAAAACCACATGATTATCTCAATTGATGCAGAGAAGGCCTTCAACAAAATTCAACAGCCATTTATGCTAAAAACCGTCAAGAAACTAGGTATTGACGGAACGTATCTCAAAATAATAAAAGCTATTTATGACAAACCAACAGCCAATATCATACTGAATGGGCAAAAATTGGAAGCATTCCCTTTGAAATCTGGCACTAGACAAGGATGCCCTCTCTCACCACTCCTATTCAATATAGTACTGGAAGTTCTAGCCAGAGCAATCCGGCAAGAAAAAGAAATAAAGGGTATTCAAATAGGAAAGGAGGAAGTCAAATTGTCTCTATTTGCAGACGACATGATTGTATATCTAGAAGACCCCATTGTCTCAGCCCAAAATCTCCTGAAACTGATAAGCAACTTCAGCAAAGTCTCAGGATACAAAATCAATGTGCAAAAATCACAAGCATTCCTATACACCAATAACAGACTTAAAGAGAGCCAAATCAAGAACGAACTGCCATTCACAATTGCTACAAATAGAATAAAATACCTAGGAATACAACTAACAAGGAACATAAAGGACCACTTCAAGGAGAACTACAAACCACTGCTCAACAAAATAAGAGAGGACACAAACAGATGGAAAAACATTCCATGTTCATGGTTAGGAAGAATTAATATCGTGAAAATGGCCATACTGCCCAAAGTAATTTATAGATTCAATGCTATCCCCATCAAGCTACCAATGACCTTCACAGAACTGGAAAAAAACACCTTAAACCTCATATGGATCCAAAAGAGAGCCCGCATAGCCAAGTCAATTCTAAGCAAAAAGAACAAAGTGGGAGGCATCACACTACCGGACATCAAACTCTACTACAAGGCTACAGTAATCAAAACAGCATGGTACTGGTACCAAAACAGAGATATAGACCAATGGAACAGAACAGAGGACTCAGAGGCAACACAACATATCTACAACCATCCGATCTTTGACAAACCTGACAAAAACAAGCAATGGGGAAAGGATTCCCTGTTTAATAAATGGTGTTGGGAAAACTGGCTAGCCATATGCAGAAAGCAGAAACTGGACCCCTTCCTGACACCTTACACTAAAATTAACTCCAGATGGATTAAAGACTTAAACATAAGACGTAACACCATAAAAACACTAGAAGAAAATCTTGGCAAAACCATTCAGGACATAGGCGTCGGCAAGGACTTCATGACCAAAACACCAAAAGCATTGGCAACAAAAGCCAAAATAGACAAATGGGACCTAATCAAGCTCCACAGCTTCTGCATAGCCAAAGAAACAGTCACTAGAGTGAATTGGCAACCAACAGAATGGGAAAAAATTTTTGCAGCTTACCCATCTGACAAAGGGTTGATATCCAGAATTACAAAGAACTGAAACAGATTTACAAGAAAAAAACAAGCCCATTCAAAAGTGGGCAAAGGATATGAACAGATACTTTACAAAAGAAGACATATATGAGGCCAACAAACATATGAAAAAATGCTCATCATCACTGGTCATTAGAGAAATGCAAATCAAAACAACATTGAGATACCATCTCACGCCAGTTAGAATGGCAATCATTAAAAAATCTGGAGACAACAGATGCTGGAGAGGATGTGGAGAAATAGGAACACTTTTACACTGTTGGTGGGAGTGTAAATTGGTTCAACCATTGTGGAAGACAGTGTGGCGATTCCTCAAGGACCTAGAAATAGAAATTCCATTTGACCCAGCAATCCCATTACTGAGTATATATCCAAAGGATTATAAATCGTTCTACTATAAGGACACATGCACACGAATGTTCATTGCAGCACAGTTTACAATAGCAAAGACCTGGAACCAACCCAAATGCCCATCGATGATAGACTGGACAGGGAAATTGTGGCACATATACACCATGGAATATTATGCAGCCATCAAAAACAATGAGTTTGCGTCCTTTGTAAGGGACATGGATGAACCTGGAAACCATCATTCTCAGCAAACTGACACAAGAACACAAAATCAAACACCGCATGTTCTCACTCATAAGTGGGTGTTGAACAATGAGAACACATGGACACAGGAAGGGGAGCACTACACACTGGGGTCTGTTGGGGGGAAATAGGGGAGGGACAGTGGGGGGTGGGGAGTTGGGGAGAGATAGCATGGGGAGAAATGCCAGATATAGGTGAAGGGGAGGAAGGCAGTAAATCACACTGCCACGTATGCACCTATGCAACAATCTTGCATGTTCTTCACATGTACCCTAAAACCTATAATGCAATAAAAATAAAAATAAAATAAAATTTTAAAAAAGCAGGAAATTAATAGACAATGCATTATGTACACTATTTGTAAATAATATATAATTGAGTTTTTCTGTTATTTATAAATACTTTTATTTCTTTATCAATATAGTATATTCAAATTCTTAAGTAGCAACTAAAATTCCAATTTAATATAAAAACTCCTTAGATTAGAAGTGGGATAGATGGATAATATATAACTTCAACTACTTCTAAAGTTCAAATTTCTTAGTTCTGTTGCAGAATAAGTTCCTTAGATAGAAAGGATGGAGAAAGACAAGGTAAAAAGGGATGGTGTATTCTTCAGTGGAAAGCAGAGAAAGGTCCCATCAATTAGGTTTATTGTGAAAAGTAGAGAAAGTGATAATCCTAAAAATTGCTTTTAATCCAATATGAGGTTTAAATCAGAATTAAACTTTGATGCAACAAATAGCAAATAAAATAAAATGTTTTTTTTAAAAAAGAATTATTAGCTAGTAACAGGTGGTAACCTACTAAAAGGGGGTAAAAGAGAAACAGAAGTCACAAATGAAGGAAACAGCTGTGACATGTAGGCACAGAAATGGTCCAGATATGGGTGGAGGAGCTGCAGATGTGGGTAGAGGCCAAGCACCTCCTGGAGGCTGAGCCTCGAGCCCTCACATACTTGGGAAGAGGCCAAGTTAGGGCAGCCTCCAGCTGGAGGTCACCTGTCCTCCTCAAGTTTCTGGACACTGTCTCCATCCCCTGCCTTTGAATTTCTGTCACCAGCAAGCGCTGAGCAGATGGAATACGTACAAATCCCCTCTTAACCCACCCACTGGATGGCCCAGTGCCTGGACCCAAGAGGCCTGTGCCAGGGCCTCTCTGCATGGGCAACTACACCTGGTGCAGGTATTGCAGGGGCCATGAGGACGGCAGGTGGGACAAGGGTCTTCAGGATGCTCCCATTTGCAGGAGGGCAGAACACCACACATGGGCTTTAGAGCCCTATGGACTCGGTTCCCATCCCAACTCAGCCTTCACCAGGGAAAGTCCCTTGACTCCTCTGAGCCTCTGTGTCCTTGATGTGAAGTGGGGACTTGCACAGGTGGCAGAAGAAGCAGTGAGATGAGGCACGGTGACCCCACAACACCCCATGGTTCCCAGGAAGTTGCCAGAGGCCTGAAGGTGGCTTCTCTCCTGACTGGACCTGGAAGCCTGGGTCCTTTACCAGGGCCACTGACAGAGTGTGGTCATGAAACTCTCACACTCAGTGGAGAGGGATCAGGAACGTTGAAGATCCCAGCCATGGGAGAGGAAGAAGGATCAGAGGGTAAGCCCAGGGTAGGGGTGAGATTCGTGGACACAGCTGCAAACAGTAACTGGAAGAGTGCCCCACCTCAAACACCTGTGCCCTGCTAACTCACCCCAGGACACCCAGTCCCACCTCATTCACAGCCAGCCCAGGCAGACAGGAATGGAGTCCTTGGGGAGGGTCCAAGCTCCTCCTGAGCACCACGTCATGGCATCCCAGGTGCTGCCTTTCCTCTGCAGCATCAGGTGTGGGCCCAAAAAGGAATGGATCTCCTGAGTCACAGCATAGGACTGTGCTCTCTTTAGGGAGGTGTCCTGGGCTGCAGCACAGTCAGAACAACAGAGGGGCTGACAGTAGCCAGAGGGTTTTACCCTAGGAGACACAGCCTACATCAGAGTCAGAATGCCATGGAGCTGCACAAAGGTTCTTCAAAAAATAGCCAGTCCTGGCATTATTCACTCAAAATGTTCCACCTGAACTTAAGAGAGCAAAACCCAGACTCCTCATTGGTCCTGCAGGTCCTTCCTTATCTGACCTTCACCTGCTCCTCTCCATCCTCCCCTCCCAGCTCACTCCTCCCACTCACATCCAGCCATGCTGTTCTTTCTTCCCTACTATTGTAGGTGTGCCCATCTAGTCCCTGCCTCAAGGCCTTTGCACTTGGCCTCTCTTACCCCTAAGATGCAAGCCCCTAAGCCAGGATCCCACATGAATGCCTCCCTCTTATCTTTCTGCCTTTGTTCAGATTTCATCTCTCAACATGCCCTCCTTCTCACTGTCAGATTTCCTCCCCACTCCAAGCAACAACCATCTATGCAGTCTTCCTGTTTATTGTAGCCATAGCTCCTGTCACTATTTGAATTCTTCATTTATTTTTGTTGTCCAACTCTTCACTTAGAATCCAAGTTTCATGAGGGCAGGACTGTCTCTCACATTCAATTCTATATTGCTTAGGCCCTAGACCAATAAGTAATGTTTACTGATTGAGTGAATGAATGAATGAATGAATGAATGAAAAGAGGGCAGCTCCCACCCACCACCACCTGCTCCTCCCAGTCTCACTATGGACACTGGGATTTCTTTCTCTCGGCTGCAAAACACCATACCAGAGTGACTAATACACTTGCTTCAGCCTCTCCAGACGTAACTGGCTAGAAATCCCTGTAGGGAAATCTGGATCTGCACTCTTTCCTCTTCATTGTCTACCCTCTTCCCCTCCCTGACAGGGTCAGCCACCAGGCAGGGCATCTGAATGTGCCAGCTGGATCCACATTTTGCCCAAGTGCTGCGCCCCCTGCCTCGCCCCGCTGGCCCGTTGTTCTCCCACAGCTTCCCTTCTCAAAGCAGAGCCCTGAAGACTTCAGATGTCAATGAGGCCACCTGTTTGTGATGTGCAGGCACGGAAGAAAGGCACAGCTCCCCGTCAGTTTCAGGGAAAACAACTCAGTGCCTCCTGGGAACCAGCTGCTAGAGATCCCCACAAAGAGCCTCTACTGGGGGCAACCTTTCCAGGAAGGAGTTGGGGAGAGAGAACCCTCACTGTGGGGACTGCTGATAAGAAACTAGTTGCACAGCTGCTCTATTCTCACACAAACCTATCCCTTGTGTGGCTGGAACTGACATTTCCCTGGAGGTGTCCAGAAAGCTGATGTAACACAGAGCCTATAAAAGCTGCCAGTCCTTAAGGCTGCCAATCCCCTTGCCAAGATGGAGCTTGTAAGGAGGCTCATGCCTTTGACCCTCTTAATTCTCTCTTGTTTGGTGGAGTTGACATTGGCAGAGGCTGAAGGTAAGAAAACAACCAGATTTATTCACCAAAACAGAGAAGTTCTCCTCTTAAGAGGCCTCTTTCAGAATTTTTCAAAATGTTTATGTCTGTTGGCCTCAGTTCAGAGAAAAATGTACTCTAATACTCTTGGGGGGCAATTTTAAATTAGTTCTAATTTTATTTGGGCTCATCTGACAACATCCATAAAAATATCAAAAGTGTATAGAATTTTACTGAGTAATTTCACTGCTAAGAGTTTATGTTTTGTAAATAAGCATTAAAGTATCCAAAGATATAGGTATAAATATGTGCACTTACATAATTGTAAACAACAAGACAAATTGTCATTGTTATGGTAAATCCATACAGTGGAACATTCTTTTTTGCAACTTAACTCTGATCTGTAGTGTGTCCATAGTCTACATTAAGAGAGAAAAAAAGATCTGAAGTTTCTACAATATGATGGTTCTTATGTTTGAAATACATGCATTCAAGCATTTTAAACATGTAGAAATAGAAGAGAAAAGGAACAGGTGTAGAAGTGTTTACACCAAGGTTTCAATGATGATTGTTTCTGGGTGGATGGGGTTATGGGAGTATAAATAAAAATAAAGCTTTGTTCCTATGTAGGTGGAGTTTTTGATGATTAGTCAAAATCTTGGTGGGATTTTGAATTAGTACTAATTTTATTTGGGACCATCTGACAATGCACATAAAAATATAAGAATTTACCAAATAATTAAAAATATTTTATAGATGGGGTTTCACTACATTGCCCAGGCTGGTCTCAAACTCCTGAGCTCAAGCAATCCACCCGCTTTGGCCTCCCAAAGTGCTGATATTACAGATTTGAGCCACCATGACCAGTCCCTTACTGGGTAATTTCACTGCTAACAGTTTAGGATCCAGTGATTTTTCCTCTTCCCCTTTTCTCTTTCTTTCCTTTTTCCTCTTTTTTAAGGTTTATTAACATATGATTCACATACCATAAAATCCACCATTTTAAAGTATACAATTTCGTGTCTGTTAGTATATACGCAAAATTGTGCAAACATCACCACTATCTAATTCCAGAACATATTCTTCACTCCCAAGAGAAACCATCTCAAGCCCAGCACAGTAGCTCAAGCCTACAATCTCAGCACTTTGGGAGGCCGACATGAAAGCATTGCTTGAGGCTGGGTGTTTGAGACCACGCTGAAAAACATAATGAGACCCCAATGCTAAGAAATTTAAAAAAATATTTTAGCCAGGTGTGGTGGTACATGACTGTGGTCCCAGCTACTCTGGAGGCTGAGGTGAGAGGATCACTTGAGCCCAGGAGTTTGAGGCTGCAGTAAGCTATGATTGTGCCATCGCAATCCAGTTATCGGTAACAGAGTGAGACTCTCTCTCTCTCTCTCTCTCTCTCTCTCTCTATATATATATATATATATATATACACACACACACATACATATATATATAGACTAATGTTGCAATGAATATTAGTATACAAGCTTTTGTGGAGATATATATATATATATATATGAAGAAACTGTATTCATTACTAGTCCCTCTCCATTTCTCCTGATGTCTCCAGCACAAGGAAACCACTACTCTACTTTCTGTCTCTGTAAATTTACTTATTCTGGATATTTCACATAAATGAAATCATGTAATATGTGGTCTTTCACTTAGTATAATATATTCAAGGTTCATATATGTTGTAGCATGTATCAATACAATTGGCCCTCGGCACCTGTGGGTTCAGTATTCATGGCTTCAACGACCATGAATTGAAAACATCTGAAAACAAATGGTTGGTTACGGAGCATGTATAGACTTTTTTCCTTGTCATTATTCCCTAAACAATACAGTGTAACAATTTACACATCATTTACATTGTATTGGGTATTATAAGTAATCTAGAGATGGTTTGAAGTGTACAGGATGTGTGTAGGTCATATGCAAACACTAAGTCATTTTACATAAGGGACTTCAACATCCATGGATTTTGGTATCCACAGGGGTCTTGGAACCAGTCATTCGTGGACACCAAGGGATGACTGTACCTCATTTCTTTTTATTGCTGAATAATATTCCAGTGTGTGGATAAATCACATTTTATTTATTCATTCATCAATTGATGAATATTTGGCTTATGACTAATATTGAGATGAATATTAGTGAACAAGTTTTTGTGTGGACATTTGTTTTTATTTCTTTTGGGGATATGACCAGTGGTAGAATTGCTGGGTTATGATAACTGTATGTTTAATCTTTTGAGGAACTGCCAGACTGTTTTCCACAGAAGCTGTCACTTTACAATCCCATGAGCAGTGTGTAAACATTCCAATTTCTCCATGTCCTTGTCAACACTTGCTGTTTTCTGTGTTTGACTGTAGCCATCCTAATGCATATGAAGTGATATCTCATTGTGGTTTTGATTTGTATTTCCCTGATGACTAATGATGCTGAGTGTCTCTTCATGTGCATAGTGGCCATTTATGGATCTTCTTTGGAAAAATGTCTATTCTGATTCTTTGTCCATTTTAAATTGGATTATTTGCCTTTTAATTATTGAATTGTAAGAATTCTTTACACATTCTGGATATCAAGCATCTTTTGAAAACCATCCTTTTTTTCCCAGATGGTCTATAAATTTAGTGCAATTCCTATCAAAATCCCAGTAAGATTGTTAAATAGATACAGACATGCTGACTCTAAAATTTATATGAAAAAGCAAATGAATTGTAATAGTCAAAACAATTTTTCAAAAGAGCAGTAAAGTTGGAGGATTCATGTTACCTAAGTTTAAGACTTCTTATAAACTACAGTAATCAAGAAGGTGTCATTTACCAAAAGGACAGACAGATAGACAGATAAATGAAACAATAGAGAGTTCAGAGATAGATACACACAAATATGGTCCATTGATTTCTGACAAAGGTGCAAAGGCAATTTAATAGAGAAAGGACAGCCTTTTTATCAAATGGTCTTGGAACAATTGGACATCCATATGCAAAAAATGAACTCAACCTAAGCCTCATTTCTTATGCATAAATTAGCTCAAAATCGATCATAGATCTAAATGTAAAATGTAAAACTATAGTACTTTAAAAAAGAAAACATAGGAGAAATCTTTGTAACCTGGGGTTAAGCAAAGAGTTCTTAGACACCAAAAGCACAACCCATAAAAGAAACTATTAATACATTGGACTTTATAAAAAATTTGAGACTTTTGTTTTGGGAAATACACTGTTAAGAGGATGAAAAGACAAGCTACATATTGGGAGAAAATATTTTCAAATTGCAGATACAACAAAGGACTTGTATTCAGAATATATAAAAAACTCTCAAAACCCAACTAATAAAAAGCCAAGGGGCAAAAGACATAAACATACTTCACCAAAAAGGATATATGAAAGGCAAATAAGAACATGAAATGATGTTCAGTGTCATTAGCCGTTAGGGAAATGCAAGTTAAAACCATGATGAGATGCTGTTACACATCTATTAGAATAGCTAAACAAAGCAGTACAAAAGCCTGACAATAATGTGTGTTGACAAGAATGTAGTGCAACTGGAACTCTCATACACTGTGGTGGGATTGTGAAATAGAACAGCCGCTCTGGCAAACAGTTTGACAGTTTCTTATGAAGTCAAATATACACTTAACATATGACCCAGTGATATCACTCCTAGGTATTTATGCTAGAGAAATAAAGATTTATGTTCATATGAAAACCTATTAAAAATACAAACTATCCTTCTTCAGGCCCTAATATAGTCTCTTTTATGGACCATATGTAGAGAAGTTACAAATACTTCTCCTTAAGGGTTCAAGATGGAGAAATCAACTGCTTGTGACTTACTTTGGAGTAAGCTAAGTGCCATCCACAATTAGCTGCCTGCTTGTATGTATGTGACATGTGGGAGGCAGCTTCCTAATCTCTCAGGGAGGGGAAAGAGGCTGTTGTTGGCTTTCCTCAATGCCATTTGTGGTCTCTAACAGGAAATTCAAGCTGCAGAGTCAGTTTGGGGGGTGCCAATCTGACAGAGACCCACAAAGCCATGATCCTGCAACTCAATCCCGATGAGAACTGCACCTGGACAATAGAAAAGCCAGAAAACAAAAGCATCAGAATTATCTTGTCCTATGTCCAGTAAGTAGAAGCTTTAGTTTCCTAATAAGGGGGTGATGAACACTGACCACATTGGGGTGGGTAGGGGGACTCTCTGGTGAAATAGTTCAGCTTCTGCTAGAGGTGGTAGTGACACTGACAACCATCATGATGATGATGGTGATGAGGATGATGGCTGATAGTCACTGATGATGGCTGTGTGCCTGGCACTGGCTCACAGAGGTCCTTCGAGGGCAGCACTATAATAGTACTACAAACACAGCAAGGTTGAGAACTTGTCTGAGGTCACACAGATAGTGAGTAGCATGACCAAGGTTAGAATCTGGCTGGTCTAGTTCCAGTTTCTTGGCCCTAAAATACTAAACTCTGGTTCCAAATTTTGCTATGCATTTGAATCAGCGGGGGAGCTTTCACACATCCAGACTCCCAGGCTGTACACCATATCATTCAATTATAATCTCTGAGGGTAGACTCTAGGCATCAATATTTTTTATTTTATAGTTTTTATTGAAATAAGTATATGTTTATAAATGCTTTTTATAAGTGCACAGGTGACCCCAGGGTGAGGCCAAGCTGAGAACATGACTCTGCCCTGCAGTGTTGCTCAGTGTTTCCTGAGATCTGCCTCTAGCTAATCCTCTCAGCAACCCTCTGGGCAGATGCAGTCTAATCCCCATTCTGTACATAAGAAAGCCAAGAAAAGTCACTTACCAGGTCCAAGACTAAAAAATAATAAAAGTGGGATAGGAACTGAATCCAAGCAGCCTTGCTCCTGAGCCCCCACTCTTACGCCTGTCCCAGTGGTCCTTATACTTGATCATACATCAGAAGCATGTGGCAGGCTTGTTAAAGCACAGCTGCTGGGCCCCACCACCAGACTGTCTATTATCTTTCTCAGATGGAGTGTGTGGGACCTGAGACTCTGCATAGCTAACAAATATCCAGGTGACGTCAATGCTGCTGGTCCAAGTACCACGCTTTTGAGAACCATAGCCCTGTACCACTGAAGTTGGAATTTATGCTTCAAAGAAGCAAAAGAGGCCTCAAATTTCCTGGAAAGGTTGCTGAGAAACATATATGCTATTCTTGCTGTGTAAGGAGAGAGGGGAAGAGAAAGTGTGGGAAGAGCAAGGGAGGGGAGAAATTAGTGTTTAACATCTATTGCACACCTGTGTGCCAGGCCTGTGGCAGTTGCTTCATGTTCAGAATATTATAAACCTCACACAATAATGAGAAGTAGGCTGTGATATCCCCATTTTACAGATGAGAAAACTGAAGCAAGAAAGGTTAAACCACTTCTGTAAAGTTATATAGCAGGTAAATGACTAAAGTGGAAGGAGAACCCAGATTTCTCTACCCTTGAATTGCTTCCTGTTTTGGACGTATATCCTCTGAGGGTATTTGGAGAGACTCTGTCAGAATGGGCAACAATCTAAAACCCTGGGCTGTCCTGTTCAAAGCAGGGCATGGGACTGTCCTTCAGAATGAGGAAGTGGTGATATAAGGGAAGGAAGGAGCAACTAGGGAGGTTTGCTAAGGTTTGCTTTTCCTTGGGAAAGGTGGCTATGGAAGAAGAAGAGTTGTTTCACCTTTCTGCAGCCTTGGATATCAAGTGTCAATGGGAAACGATTCTAAATAAGAAGGTTCATCAAAGACTTACATGGACATGGGGAACTGGAGAGTTGGAAATAGGTAGAAGGAAAGGAATTCTGGATTCCATACCCATCCTCATCATTTACTTGATAAAAGACATAGGCAAAGCAGTTCACTTCCCTGAGCCAAAGGTCGCAGTTTGTGGTTGATGCTGAGTATGGTGGGGTTGGTGATTGGTCTTGGAGAGGTTTACATGAAAACAGATGTGCCACCACTTTGTAAATTGACATGCCTAGGTGAGCAATTGACTCTGCTCTGCAAACCCCCTTTGCTTGAGGCACTTCTCCAGCCACAGTTGTGTTTTGTCCACAGGCTTGATCCAGATGGAAGCTGTGAAAGTGAAAGCATTAAAGTCTTTGAAGGAAGCTCCAGCAATGGGCCTCTGCTGGGGCAAGTCTGCAGTAAAAATAACTATGTTCCTGTATTTGAATCATCATCCAATACATTGACGTTTCAAATAGTTACTGACTCGGCAAGAATTCAAAGAACTGTCTTTCTCTTCTACTACTTCTTCTCTCCTAACACCTGTAAGTCCTCATTTACACACCCTTCACCCACGTCTCCTGCAAGCACAGGTTACACTCTCTCCTCGTATAATCTTCAGTCTGAGTATATTCCCTCAGAGTCTTCTCCACGTGGAAGAGCAGTAGTTCTCTAACTTACATGTGCGTAAGAATCGTCTGGAGAATGTGTTAAATCACAGATTCTGGGCCCCATCGCAGATACTGTGATTTACTGGTTCTGGGTGGAGCACATGATCTTGCCTCTCTAACCAGCTCCCAGATAAGGCAGAGACAAGGGGCTGATCAGATGGCTCCATGTTGAGGGGTACTGTGTCAGAGCCCAAAGCAGAGACTCCACGTCCAGCCTGTTTAATAGTAACCATGGTATCTTCTGTAACGCTTCTTCAGGGACCGCACCTCCCTATTCTCTGATTCCTGAGATCTTGGTTAGGGTGGTTGGAGCTTCATGTTTAACAAGCCCCCTAGATGATTCTGACAAAGAAGATTGTCTGGAGAGTGCATGCTGCAAATCTCTGGTCTCGCCTTTGAAATTTAAGACTGTCAGGTGGTTGGAGGCTACACTTACAGGGTTCTGCATTCACAGCACCTGCATTCCACTGTGACCCAAAGCAGAATGCCAAGAACATCTGCGAGTTGGTTCATGGGGAGAGGTCCACTCTGGATTTCTTTCCAAGGCCCAGCACTGACCATGTCACCCTCCTGCTGAAACCACTGACTTATTGGTACCAGCAAATCTCCAGAGTGCAGCAGTCAATGTTTTCCCAAGCTGGACCCAGGCCACCTTTTCAAGCCTTGCCTCTAGCCGCTGCCCGGCTTGCACCCTATGCTTCAGCCAGTCTAAAGTGCTTTACATCTACAAAAAGAGCCTTCCGCATTGTTTCTCCCCATTTCATCTGTCCAGCTGCTTCCTTATGTACCTACTAGGGAAAGGTGAGACCATGGGCTGCTTCATGAAGGCTGTATCTGAGCTGAGCTTTGAACAATAGCATGATGAGAGTGGGTGGGGTGGGACTCAGGGAAGGAGGACTCACCTCTGCTGGAGCTGACAGCCGAGGAGTCATGGGAAGAAAGGGAGGACAGAGCAGAAGGCCACGTAGTAGTGGCTGATGAGACTGGAAAGCTGAGCCGGTGAGAGTGAGGAAAAGCCTTCAAGGGAGAGTGTGACTTTACTTCCTATGGCTCAGTTCAGGCATTGGGGGTCTCTCCAGATGCAACACATCTTACAGCACAACTTTAATATGATTTGTTTGGCAAAAGTATAAAGATTCACTCTCCGCCCTGCACCAGTGGGCAGAAATTTCAATGATAAAGAAGGATGAAAACCTCAATATGTGACCCATGGGAAAGACAGAGATGGAATCATACTCAGGAGAGACAAGTCACGCTCGATACACAACACAGAAATTAAAAGAAGTCTCTACTTTGTTGTACATTCTTGACCAGCTTAACATCCATTTCAGCTATTCCAAACTGTGGTGGTTACTTGGATACCTTGGAAGGATCCTTCACCAGCCCCAATTACCCAAAGCCTCATCCTGAGCTTGCTTATTGTGTGTGGCACATACAAGTGGAGAAAGGTTACAAGATAAAACTAAACTTCGAAGATATTTTGTAAGTACTGCTGCCCAATTCTGTTGGAACAAATGCAGTAACCCAACCTGGCAACTGGGGGATTTGGGAAGGAGAAATTATCATATGTAATTCCCATATATGGGCACTTTTCAAAGAATTGATGTACAAAGGAAAACAGTGATACTATTCCACTGAACTAAGTTGACTATTTTCCTGAAAATTCTGAGGTCCTTGTCAGGAACCATCCAATTCCCAGATGTGTCATCGTAAACCTGAGATACCACTGAAGGAAAAAATTCCATAATCACTTAAGAGTAGGATTGTTGGGATGTTAGAACATAGAATTGAATTGGTTTGAAACTCTTTTTCACCAGATGCCCTCATTCTCTAGACTAGAAATAGACAAACAGTGCAAGTTTGATTTTATTGCCGTCTATGATGGCCCCTCCACCAACTCTGGCCTGATTGGACAAGTCTGTGGCTATGTGACTCCCACCTACGAATCGTCATCAAACTCTCTGACTGTCGTGTTGTCTACAGATTATGCCAATTCTTACCGGGGCTTTTCTGCTTCCTACACCTCAATTTATGCAGAAAACATCAACACTAGTAAGTCACATTTTATATTCCTTAGCTATTTTGAGCTCTCTGAAGATTCCATACATAAAAACTGTTAATTTTTAGCCTTGCGGCTATTCCTCTTTGCAAGCATGTCACATATAGTTGGGGACATATTCATAATCTTAAGCTTGACAGTCATTTCTGTGCATTGCTTATGCAAGGGGAAATTAATGATTTTAATAACCTGAAAAGGATTTCTGCAGATAATATGAACTATTTCCCTTAATTCCTTCTGCAAAGACACAATAAAAACATCAGGTTTGCAGATTCTAGCTCTAAGCAAGTTCACAATGAACAGAGTAAAAGGTGAACTGCATGGCTATCTCAAAATTCTAATTACTGTTTAGGGCAAAATGGTTTTGACTTTTTATATATTTATTCATATGCATAGCTCTTCAAGACCCTGCATTCCTAGCTGGCATAAACATGACCATGTTTTTTAATTTTTATTTTATTTTTTCCCCTGACAGCATCTTTAACTTGCTCTTCTGATAAGATGAGAGTTATTATAAGTAAACTCTTCCTAGAGACTTTTCACTCTAATGAGAATAACTTACAACTAAATGACCCAACTTGCAGACCAAAATTATCAAATGTTGTGGAATTTTCTTTCCCTCTTAATGGATGTGGTACAATCAAAAAGGTAAAGTGAAATACTGATAGCTGGGTTTTGTCAAATGCTGAATGCATGTTGGCCAATGCAGTCAGGGTAATGTTTGCTAGCTGCTGTAACAAACAACTCACAAGTTTTAGTGACTTAACCGCATGATAAGCATGTGAAGGCATGTAAGTGCACATATCCATTCGTACATAGCTGCCAAATTGCTGCATTCATTTTCAGGATAACTGGAGGATGGTTATCTTTCCCAGAAGGTAAAGAACTCTGAAAACTCACTAGAGAAAGTTTGAACATCTATGTTCAGTGCGCTTAGTAGCCTACCAGTAACACACATGCAGAAAATGTTTATACCTCATATTTAGTAAAAATCTAGCTGAATTTTTAGGGTCTTCTTCTTTACTTTTAAAGACAGAAAAAAACCCATTATCCTTATTTTAAACATTAAGGATATTACTGGAAATTTGAAATTTGTTCTACATTTTCTAGAAGTTCCATTCAAAATTCCAAACATTTTCAACCTTTGGTCTCTTTAGGATTCATACCATAAACTTTTCACTCAGACATTAAACAATAACCTAATTGAAAATAATGGAGGCTAATCCAGAGGAATTGATAAGGACAGAAGTAAATCATCATTTCTTACCAAAATTGAACACGCAGGCTTTATTACACTGTGAACCCCCAGGGAAGGCAGCTAAGGCAGTCCCTCTTGCAGACCCTTGGTCTACATATATTTTAGAAACTGCCCAGTTAGCTACATTAACTTAGAGCTCCTTAAGGAAGGCAATATATGGTAAGCTTTCATGTCTTTTTAAGGCTGGAAATCTGCATTCAAAATTGATTTTACTCTAACTGAAAAAATTTCTGTCTGATTCTATCTTCAGGTCTTTCTAATGCAAGCTGTATTGCTTCTCTCATACTTTCTTCCTTTCCTAGAATATTTCTTCAATGAAATACATTTAAGTTTATAGTATTTGGACAGGAAAGCTGTTATCTCGTGATTTAAGAAAATTATGTCTGTACTTGCAAATGTTATTCACATCTATGCTCTAAAATATTACTAGACTTAAAATATAAAAATTGAATTCTTTCTCGTTCTGCAGGTAGAAGATGAGTCAATTACCTACACCAATATAATCACCTTTCCTGCATCCTCAACTTCTGAAGTGATCACCCGTCAGAAACATCTCCAGATTATTGTGAAGTGTGAAATGGAACATAATTCTACTGTGGAGATAATGTACATAACAGAAGATGATGTAATACAAAATCAAATTGCAGTGGGCAAATATAACATAAGCATGGCTCTCTTTGAATCCGATTCATTTGAAAAGACTATACTTGAGTCACCATATTATGTGGATTTGAACCAAACTCTTTTTGTTCAAGTCAGTCTGCACACCTCAGATCCAAATTTGACGGTGTTTCTTGATACCTGTAGAGCCTCTCCTACCTCTGACTTTGCATCTCCAACCTATGACATAATCAAGAGTGGGTATGTATTAATTTAATTGATGTATATATGATATCCCTTTCTATGGAATAACATTTTTAATAAAGTAATTTTTTTGTGTTGTGTATATACATTTTTCCTAGTACTACATGAAATTTCATTAAATTCATTTTAATCATTTTATGAAATACAGTTACTATATACTAATTACAAATAATTTAAATTTAAACATACAGACACAGCTTATATCTTTGAGAATTTTAAGTGTATTTACAAAATATTTGTGGGTGGAAACAAATTTATTTTTTGTTATAAAAGCTCTATTAGTATTTTTGGGTTTTGTACATTTTGGTTATTTTCAACAAAAACCTAGAAGATTATTTCATGTGTATCATCTTTAAAATATAATGCCATCAATAAAATATATGTAGCATTCTTAAGAGAAAAAGTATAAAGTTCTTATTTGAAAAAAAATTCCTTTTTTCCTTACAAGCTGTTGGTTTTGAACTATGTTATTTGTACTGATACATTAATGATAAGTATGTAAGGAAGGAAGTCTGACTTCCAGTACGTAAGTATTGGTTTTCTGATTAAGTCATATGGATCAGGAGTTTTAGAGCTAGAAGGAACCTTGCTATCTCACCCAGGAATCAGATCTATAGTCTTAACTCACTGTACTATGAACTAGAGACGCTGTCTTTCTAGAGAGATTTTTGGATTCACAACTGAGTTCAGAGAAAACTTTATATCATCTCTTTTTAGTATGGAAAAGACTAAATTTGTCCGTATCTTCTAAACATGTTCATAAATTCTGTTCCAGATGTAGTCAAGATGAGACATGTAAGGTGTATCCGTTATTTGAACACTATGGGAGATTCCAGTTTAATGCGTTTAAATTCTTGAGAAGTATGGCCTCTGTGTATCTGCAGTGTAAAGTTTTGATATGTGATAGCAGTGACCACCAGTCTCGCTGCAGTCAAGGTTGTATCTCCAGAAGCAAAAGAGATATTTCTTCATATAAATGGAAAACAGATTCCATCATAGGACCCATTCGTCTGAAAAGGGATCAAAGGGCAAGTGGCAATTCAGGTAAGAAAAAAGCTATTTCATGATCAAAGAGCACGTCATGGCTCATAAAATGCTGCTCAAATCCAGTAACTCTTAAGCATGTACAGTTTAGAGATATATAATAGGAGCTTTAGCAAATAGGCTGAATTTTAAGTATACAGGATTAATATTTATTGCCATCAGTTGATAATATGCATACCATGTACAATGTAAGCATATGATACACTGATAGTTTGTCATTATTCATTTGGCTTTTAAGTATAAGTGTAATGTCCTCATCTCTAAAAACAAGTTTCCTGACTCCTTATTATAGATGCCATAGCAGATAATTAATCGGAAAGCATGTATTTTAACTCCTAAATGAGTAAAACAAAATGAACCAGCATTCCACATAATAGCCTATTTGAAAAAAAGTTATTTTTTCTTTTAAAAACAAAGAATCTATTATAATAACACAGGGCAGCCCTGCTTCTTTCGAAAGGCTTGAAACCTGAGATCTACCCAGTTGCATGAAAGGAATGATGGTAAATACTCAAGGATAGTTTGCAATTAAATGGCTTAATATAAGCCATAATGAAAGAAAAACTATAAGAAGTTATCTTAGTTGTAAATGGCATTAAAGTACCTTTCTAATCTCTGTATTTATTCATTATTATGAGCACTATAAAGGAGTATGATTCTGGTTTGTAGCAAAATATGTCTATGGCAAAAAAAAAAAAGTTAAATTTAGTAATTTTATAAATGCATTCACTAAATGGTTTACAGAGTGTATCTATAGACACTGGTTTGAAATTAGTTAAAAATGTATAAATGGAAGTTGTTATGGAAATACCATCAATATGAGAAGTTGTTATGGAAATACCATCAATATTTTTTCCTATTTCAAGGTAATGAACAAAGTGTTTTTCTGTTGGCAAAATGTATTCTGGCAACAATGAGCAACAGTGACCATCAATAAGTGAACCTGAATTTCCATTTAACTATTATGCTTGAGTTTTACACATTTTTCATGTGATATCAAGAAAAGAAACTAATTCATTTATATTTATATTTAATTTTAAACTTGTTTCAAACTGTTTAAATATAAATATAAATGAATTCAAATATTTGATAATGGTTCCTCTATATTTTGTTGGCATCATGCATTATACATTAATTCATATATAAGACTCATAAGTGGGTGTTGAACAATGAGAACACACGGACACAGGGAGGGGACCATCACACACTGGGGCCTGGGGGTGGGGGACTAGGGGAGGAATAGCAGGGGATGAGGGGATTGGCGAGGGATAGCATGAGAAGAAATACCTAACGTAGATGATGGGGCGATGGATGCAGCAGCCCACCACCATGGCACATGTATACCTATGTAACAAACTTGCATGATCTGCGCATGTACCCCAGGACTTGAAATATAATAATAAAATAAATAAATAAAAGAGTTAAGAAAAAGATGCACAGGATATGTAGAGATATTATAAAAGTTACCAACATTTTATAATGTTACTACTTCTTAAAACCTGATTTTCATCTTGTTTCCAATTACAGGATTTCAGCATGAAACACATGCAGAAGAAACTCCAAACCAACCTTTCAACAGTCTGCATCTATTTTCATTCATGGTTCTAGCTCTGAATGTAGTGATTGTAGCCACAATCACAGTGAGGCATTTTGTCAATCAACGGGCAGACTACAAATACCAGAAGCTGCAGGACTATTAACTAACAGGTCCAGCCCTAAGTGAGACGCATTTCTCCAGGATGCCAAAGGAAGTGCCACCTCGTGGCTACATATATTATGAAGGGCCTGAAAGTGACACACAGGCCTGCATGTCACTGTGTCAGCATGTGTCATTACAGGACAATGGAAATAAATAAATACCACGTCAGTTGGCTCTCATTTTAGGAACTAAAGATACAAAAATATTACATGAGGCCAGGTGTGGTGGTTCATGCCTATAATCCCAGCACTTCAGGAGGCCAAGGTGGGTGGATTACCTGAGGTCAGGAGTTCCAGAACAGCCTGACCAACATGGTGAAACCCTGTCTCTACTAAAACTATAAAAATTAGCCGGGTGTGGTGACACATGCCTATAATCCCAGCTACTCGGGAAACTGAAGCAGGATAATCACTTGAACCTGGGAGGCGGAGGTTACATTGAGCCAAGATTGTGCCATTACACACCAACCTGGGCAACAAGAGCAAAACTTCCTCTCAAAAAAAAAAATTACAAATTAACACCTCTTTTTAGAAATACAAAACATTTTAACCAAATATTAGGTGGAAAGGTAAAGGCTATTTTTACTTAAGAAAAGTAGCCTTCAAAGGTAGATGTGTTTATTTTTTAGGTACAAATATGCTACTCTTTGAAACATAAAAAGTTAGAATTTCTGAAACTAAAGCATGAGAAGGGGAGCTGCAGACTCCTTGCTTCACGTGCCTTCCTGCTTTCATGCAGAGCCTCAGCATTTCTCACTGTGAGCGTTTCAGGAAAGGGCTTCAGACAGACAATTGTGACTATAAAATTAGAGACTTCATACCATTTCTTGGTTAATGAGATAACATTATTCTTCCTTTTCACCATCAAGCACCAAAGCCCAAGGTTCATTGTCCTCAAGGAGTAGCCAGTTCGGGTTTACACTTTTCCACTTACTGTGGCTGAACAAATACGATTAAAGAAAGACCCCAGTGTGCACTGATTTTACTCATGAAAACAGAATCTAATCACCTTAGCTGATCGACACAACCTTCTCTCATCATCTGACAACACACATAGTCTCAGGTTCTAATATGCATCCAAACAGCATATTATTCCTGAATGCCCAAAGGCATTCTCCTTCCTTCTAAACAAGCATTGCATCTACAGGATGCTGAAGAGAATGCGAAATGGATGTGATGGAATCTCTACCCTCACAGAACAAGCCTTTAGGACACTGATTGATTTTCCAGCTCCAAATCACAACAGATCTTCCCCATATTCTTTTCAATATCTCCAAGTTGATCTCCTAAATATTAATACTTTCTCAGGCAGCGATGCGGTGACTCTCTTCTATGTTCATCCAGGTAGTCTAAATTGAATGACTGCAAAGCTATTTTTTAACCTAACTTGAAAACCTCTAAACATTTAATTAGAATGGGTAAATTAGGGTAAGTGCTTAAAAACAGCCTGATCTGGTTACAGTCCTTCGGCCGTCTCTCTATCAGGAACTGACTGGACCCTCTCTGCTGGCCAACATGGTAGGGATTCAGAGGCATATCAGGCACAAAAGTGTAATACTAAGAAAATGATCAAATATTGTGACTCACTAGATGGTGTAAAATCATTTGTAGTGGAGCTATTGAGGTATATCTCCGATATCAGTGTGTATGCATTATCAATATATGTGCTACTATTTAAGTTTTCTTTCTTTAGGAAGGACTCCAGAAAAGTGATAAAAGTTCCTAGATCTGAAGTGGGTGGCCTGGTTCTAGTGCTTCCCATTTATCTAGTGGGTTACATGAGCTGGGTCACCTTCAGCCTTGGCCTCCACAATTTAAAATGAGTTGGTAGCAGCTACCACCCCCGAACCCCCCCGCTCCGGGGATGTGGTGAGGATTAAAAAAAGATAATGTGTTTCCAGTCAGAAGCCATCCATGTTCCAGTTACCACCAGTGAGAAGTTCCCACTGCCAGCTCCAAAATCGCATTCTAGAATCTGCTTCTAATATGCTTGGGCCTCACCTGGCATAGGTCAGGTTCCTGGGAAACGGACGCTGATACAGAGGCTGGTGTACAGGAGGCTTCCTCAGGGGTGTGCTCAGGATCAGCTTCTGTGTCTTGGGAGGGAGGGCAAGACCAGGCGGTGCAGGATGAAGCAGTTGCAGTAGCAGGGCCCAGTCACTCTCCCAGGGTGTCCTGGGGCTGCTCTGCCCTTCAGAGACGCCACACTGAGGCACGATGCTCAGACCTTTCTGTGCCTCTGTGAATCAGTCATTGACTGAGGGCTGCCTGACAGTGGTGGGGCTGTGAACTCAGATTAGAAAACTATCTTCAGCTGAGGGAAATTCCTGGCAAGCAGTGGCACTGACAGCCACCAGCTGCCAACACTCCCAGCAGCCTGGAGAATGAGTGACTTTCTCTGAGGGGAAATCTGGGCTTCGCTCTAAAGCAGTCATTCTACTCACCTTCTAAAAAGGATGGATTTTCGGAATATTTTACAAAGCAAAATCTAACTCTACGTTCTATTCAAGAGACTTGCTTAACAAAGTGTTTCAGAGAGGCTTAAAAACGAAGGGATTGGCAATGGAATATCAGGCACATGCAAATCAGAGGGGTGGGGCAGGGTGGAACCAGGCTACCTCTGCTTTCCCGAGGTGCATGGGGTCACCTCATTACTGCTGGGCTGGGGTGAAAGTCCTGGCTCTCCACTGGGCCTCCTCTAACCAGGATAGAATGAAAGGGTGCCTCATCCCTTCCAAATAGGGGTAAAAATGGAAGTCTAGGCTCCCCATCTGGTCTGCACCTGACCTGAGGGCTGCAGGTAAGGGTCTCATTACTGCCTGGAGGTGATGAGCATCCCAGTCCCTGCTTTGCCTTCTCTGACATCACCTTGGATGAGGGAGGGGAAGAGAAGGAGTGTTGGGGGAGGGCAGAAGACTAGGCTCTCCACTCGTCTTTGCTGGCTGGGATGAAGGTGGGGCCACAGTGTTTCCCATGGCAGTTAGCTAGAGCAGGACAGTTTTCATTTAAGTATTTTCTGTCTTGCTAGGTTGCTCCTTTGCTGCTCTCTTGGCTAGAGAGAGCAGGCTTTTCTTGGCTCTTTTTGGTCCGTACCCTTGGTGTTTTTTCCCTGTTAAGTGCATTTGATTCATGAGATGTGGAACACTGAACAGTGGCCGTGGCTTTCAAACTTCAGCCTTCCCGAGAATCACTTGGGATTCTTTTGGAGAAGGTTGCTTTCTGGATCCCATCCTTTGAACCACACACCAAGAGGAACTGATCTGGAAGTTCATTTGGACCCTTGTTTATTAAAATGTTCGTTCTTTCATTGTGAACACTTTTCACATTAGGGATTTGTTAAAAGTCATAAAATGCTAGGTTTTGGTAGCTATTAGCTTCTACTTCCTCAACATGCTATGGGCTATAAGTAAATATAGTTAATGGGCATACGATTTTTAAAGTAGAAACTCTAGCAGCCTACAATTACTTGGAAAAGCTCCTTCATTCATTTGAAGCACTTGAATGAAATACACATAGGATACTAAAATCATTGTTTCATGTGACTAAAGTTGAAGCTACTCAGGGACAAATAATTAACTCTGATTTAAAGATATCCTTTTCACCAAATTGGCCAGTAATTACATTTCATTAATTTCTATGTATAAGCAGGGAACGTCATTAAAATATATACCAGTATATTTTACCAAGACAGTTGTTGATGAAGGGAAAATTTGTAATGAAAGAGATGTTCTGCTCATACGCTACACCCCTCCTTGGGTCATTTGTCAGATTTTTAACCCTTAGGACCTCAGGGTTAGCTCCCAGGCTCTACCAAAAACTGCCTTCCTCCTCCCTGGGGGACTTGACAGTACTGTAGTCCCATCCTGTGCATGCCATTTACTGACAAAGAGGGGAACTAGTCCTTGGAGACGGGGACCATCTTTTAAATATTGTTACTGAATATTTCTTGACAAGCAAAAATACAAATCTGACTATGTTCAAGTCTGTTTCTTTAAAGACACCTTCAAGGATACTGAGTCTAGCACAGGTCTCTTTCTGTTAAGGTAAAAAGAGAGATGAGAGTGGATACTGCTCTCCTTCTCTGGGAGGATGCTGGAATAAGCTAATTTTTGCTTGTGTGCTTTTCGGGTTTTGTGTGTACTTCTCAGGTTTCCCAATGCTGCGAGGATTTGGGAAACAGATTCAGAACATGGCCACACAAACACCTAGTAGTGAAGTAGGAGGCCGCATTCAACTCCGGAGGTGGAGCTCAGGCAGTGGACCAAATTGAGGACTAACTAAAACAGGGCTGGGGTGGAAACAGCTTTCCATCAA
The DNA here is from genome assembly GCF_030222135.1 of Aotus nancymaae. Lineage (NCBI taxonomy): Eukaryota > Metazoa > Chordata > Mammalia > Primates > Aotidae > Aotus > Aotus nancymaae. The sequence goes on from NW_026988421.1 coordinate 8,196,057, forward strand.
ACATGCCCACCAGTGTGCCATGGTAATTTACTGTTGCCATGGCAGCACCTGGGAGTTACTGCCTTTTTCCATGGCAATGACCCAATGACTCAAAAGTTACTACTCCTTCCCTAGAAATTTCTGCATCAACCAACCCTTAATCTGCATGCTATTAAAAGTGAGTATAAATATTAATATGACTGCAAAACTGCCCCAAGCTGCTACTCTTCACCTACGGGGTAGCCCTGCCCTGCAGGAGCAGTCATGGAACTATAACACTGCTGGAGCTATAACGCTGCCTCTTTGATAACACTGTTTTCTTCTACCTCTAGTCTGCCCTTGAATTCTTTCCTGGGCAAAGCAAAGAACCCTTGCAAGCTAAGCTCCACTTTGGGGCTCACCTGCCCTGCATTAGCAGCTCAGACAGCAGACATGTGGCTCCTGTGATTTCATTTTAGCCTTTCATTTGCAAGCTACAACCCAAACACAACAAAGCCCAGGCCCAGTTTATTCCCATTGAAACAAAATGATTAAAGCTTGCTGTGATAAGTAAATGACATGTTTGATTCAACTGACCAGTTAGAGTTTTTAAAAATGAGTAGTGGTTTCCTGACAGTTTATTTTTCATAAGACTCTTGCCAAGAGCTGAAAATAAATTCTCATACCATCAGAGGACAAAAACAGAGATCCACTTAATAGCTTCTGATGATTAAACAGTCAACTTCAAAAAACAATCTTTAAACTGGAAATGGGGTACAGAGAGATAACCCTGCTCATTGTAACATTTTGTACACTTTAAGACAAGTTCTTAAGAGTAAAGAATTAGAAAATGCAACATTTGTAGCCAGCAAAGAGTAGTTGCCTTAGAAGTTTAGTAATCAGAGAAGATTTATTTAGTAACAAACCTTAGAGAGGCAATCCCCTCTGGCTGTTTCTTTGACCTGTCTCTACATGGATAACTGCTGATTTTTCAAACATTATTGAAAAGGAATAGACTTTGCTTTCTACAGATTCACATGAATCACTCAAGAGTCTCCTTCTGAGCAGTGGCTTTGTGGATCTCCAGTGGCCCCACCATTTGGAAATGCTCAGTCTGCTCTTCCTTGGCCTCCACAGGGCCTGCACCTCTCCTACTCTGCCCTGCACAGCCCTGCGAGCAGCGAGAGGCATAGTCCCCCACTTTGCACACTGCAACCTTACACTGTAAATATACTACATCATAGCTGTCAAGAAAGCTGAAGGCGTTGAACTTGAACTGAGCCATGTTCTTCTGGCGGGGGTGGAGGTTGACGTAGGTATTGTCTTTGATGCACCTGATGGGGAGAAAAACCCCAGGACAAAATGATTAACTTAAGGCATAATATGAGTTCACTGTAACCCAGATAATCAGGCAGGGACCCAGACCTCTGAATTGCAAATGGAGTTCTTCCCACTACCCACTCTTTCTTTCATAAATAAACTTTGTAACACTACTATGAGTGGATAAACCACTATTCCCGTACATAAATGGAAAGGAACTAGAAAATAAACACAATAAAAACAAAACAAAGTAATTAAATTCTAGGTAAAACTCTTGCCTTCAAAAGGCCTATTCTATTTTGTGTAAAGAGAGATTAAAAGCATTAGTGGTTTTATTTGAAGGCAAACTTAGATAATTAAAAAATGTAAATCTGTAAACCCTAGGGAAACCACCAAAAAAAAAAAAAAAAAAAAATTTAAGAAAAGAACTGATGCAACAAGATGAGATAAAATGAGTCATATAAAATATTAAAACCAGAGAAGGCAGCAAAAGGAGTCCGAGGAGAGAAACAAAGAACAAATACAACTAATAGAAAACAGTTACCGAGATGATAGATTTTAATCCAACGACGTCAAGAATCACTTTAAATATGAATGGTCTAAATATACCAATTTAGAGACAGAGTAGATTAAAAAACAAGTCCCAACTATTTATTGTCTACGAGAAACCCACTTTAAATAATAAGACACAGATAATTTAAAAGTAAAGGGATGAAGATATACCATGCAAATACTAATCAAAAGAAAGGTGGAGTAGCTACATTAATTTCAGAAAAAAACAAACTTCAGAGCACAGTAATTATCAGGTAGCAAGAGGGGTATTATCTAACAAGAAAGTGGTTGGTCCTCCAAGAAGACACAATAATTTTTCATGTGTAAGCACATAACACAGTTTTGTCTCAATGTATTTTGGGACAAAATACATTGAGACAAAATACATGAAACAAAAACCGATAGAACTGCAAAGAAAACCAACAAATCCACTGTAATAGTTGGATACTTCAAAACCCCTCCAACAGTAGCTGATCCAGCAGGAAGAAACTCAGTGAGGATACAGATGACCTAAGCAACACTCTGAATCCACCACATCCAATTGACATTTATAGAGCCCTCCATCCAGCAACAGCAGGACACACACTCTCCTTGAATCCACATGGAATATTCATCAGAACAGCCTACATTCTGGGCTATAAAAGACACCTTAACACATTTAAAAGAACAGAAATAACACAAAATACATTATCAGATCACAGTGGAATTAAACTCAAAATTAATGACAGAACAATTCCAGGAAAATTCCCAAATGCTTGGAAATTAAACAACACACTTCTAAGTAACGATGGGTCAAAGAAATCTCAAGAGAAATTAAAAAATATTTTGGACTAAGTGAAAATGAATATACAAGTTATCAAAAATTTGTGGAATGCAGTTAAAGCAGTGCTTAGAGGGAAATTTATAAAATACATATGTTAGAAAAGAAGAAATATCTAAAATCTATAGTCTAAGCTTTGAAAATTAGAGAAAGAGGAACAAATTAAGACGCAAGCAGGAGAAAAAAACAATTTGTCAGTTGTTAAATTCTGGCGCCAAACTGAGCCTCTTGGGTGATATATTTATAAGGGGGGTTGAAAGGGAAGAGCTTTCTCATTCTGGGGCTCAATGCAGTTTAGTGCCACCTCCGTGCACCTCTCACACCATGGCTCACACTGCCCATGGAAGGTGCTGTGTCCTGTCCCTCCCCTGGCTTTTGGAGACGGGCACCACAGTGCTCTCCACGGACTTCAGGCTGCTGTGGTTCTCACCACTCTAAAGCTGCCACTGAGTAGTAAGGGATGGATTTTTGTTGTTTTCAGATTTGTTGCCAACTGTACTTTGCCCCTGTTAGGGGACAAGAGAGCTATAATGGCAAGCAATTGGCCAAAGTTCTAACTTAGCCAATCTTTTGGTTAACTAGAGGAGCCAGAATAAGTCTCACAAGTATAACTAAGATCTTAGTTTGGGATAACCCATGAGTTCATCAGTGTAGGCCAATGTCCCGGGCCTGCACCATGAATGGGGAGTCCATTGAAGTCATACGACTAGAAGGGAAGGAGGCATGGACATGAAAGGGTGGAGTGATGCAGCAGAGCCCACCTAGGGCCACAAGGGACCTCCCCAGGACTGTGGGAAATTAAGGGAAGCTGTCTATAACTGCCTGCCTATTACCATGTGTCCTCAACTGGGATCAGAGGATGGTGAGGGCCCCCACTCTGCCTCTGAGACACAGTGAGGACTCTTTGCACAAATTTCTAATGTAGGAATACCAGTTGAGAAGCCACAGATTCCCTAAAGGCATGCCAGGTGAATATAAGAGTCCACCCCAGAGGGCCTTTCATCTTCCTTACCCCTGCCGGATCAAATCATACTTGATGGTTGTAAAATCATGGGGATCTGGAGAAGCCACACAGGTATCCATGAAGAGCATCAGGCTGGGATCGGGGCTGTGGAGGGTGGCTTGGAGGAAGACCTCTTTCCTCCAGCTGGCATAGTAGGGCGCCATGCCTCCCACATGCTGGGACTCAGGGGACTGGAGGAAGGATATGGACACGGTGTAGCCAGCACCCTCCATCAGGGTGTCATCCCCATGAATGATTTCAACTGTGGCTGGGTCGTCCACCCTGCAGGTGAACTTCAGCTCGGGCACCTTGTGCCGCACAATGACTCGGCCAGGGTGGCCCCATGTCCGGCCTCTGATGGAGTTGGAGTAGCTGAGGGAGCCAAGGTGCTCCTGTGAGGATGAGAGAAGAGTTGTGGGCAGCACTCTTGGCTCCTGACAAGCACCTGCCTCTGTGAGCTGAGACCTCTCATTCCCACCCCACTTGGCGCCAGCTTGCTGACTTGCTGGAGGGAGGACCTGTCAGGGCCAGACCTCTGTGGTACTTAACACCACAAAGGGGTGACATGCCATATAAGGTGCATGCAGGGAGCCCCCTGCAGTGGGCAAGTCTGGACTGCCCCTTCCATCCTGTACGGACCAAGCTGTTGTGCTAGCTGTGGGCTGGGGTGGCAGGTCCAGCTGTCTGCTGAGTTCCTCCACAAGCTCCATTCCTACAGGCTCCCGAAGGCCACCCCCACCACCATCCCTGGGGCTCTTGTCCTCTCTTTCATCTCTCCCCTGCCCTTGACTCCAGACCAGTACTGGCTCCATGTGAGCTGTGGGTCTGGCCCTGCTGAACTTCACTCCCAGCCTTGAAATCCAACATGATTTGCAGGAGGTAAGGTTGTGCTGTGGCCGACAGGCAGGGGTCACTGCCTCTCATACCCTGTGTAGATGCCTAGAGGCTGAGCCTGCCTGGGAACATTTGCTCAAAGAAGCCTCAGCCTGTGGGACTCAGATCTTGTGACCTTCTGCTTAGAACCTCTGAGAACTGCCCTGTCAGCTTAGGCCAACGTTTCTCAACCTTTTTTCCCCCATGGCCCCATTAAGGAGCTTCTGTAGACATCTTACCCATCCTGCCTTCTCTCAAACCCTGACTATGAATTGTAATACAAGATACAGTTTATATACTGGCTGTTTTTCTGTGCTTGAGCCAGAAAGATATCTCTATCTATCTATCTATCTATCTCCTCTAAGAGCAAATATCCATCTCCCCCCACCCAAAAGGGTGATATTACCCTCCTTGAGAATGCCCGACTTATAATAAAAGTCAAATTCACTAAAAATACAAAAAACTAGCTGAGCATGGTGGTACATGCCTGTAATCCCAGCTACTCAGGAGGCTGAGGCAGGAGAATTGCCTGAACCCAGGAGGCAGAGGTTGTGGTGAACCGAGATCGCGCCATTGCACTCCAGCCTGGGTAACAAGAGCAAAACTCTGTCTCAGAAAAAAAAAAAAAAAAAGTGAAATTCCTCACCCACATGGTCCTGCCCCCACTTCCACTCTGATCGTGGGCTTCCTTGTCTCCAGTTTCTTCCTCCAAGCCCCAAGGCTGCAGCTGCCTCGGGACCTCAGCCCTGGCTGATCCCTACATCCTCTGCCTGGCTGCCCCAGCCCAGGGCAGGCTCGGCTTCTCAGCCACCAGCCTATTCAACATGGCTTCTCTTCCACTCCAAATGACTTTTTTATCCTCCCTTGTTTTCCTGTCTCCTTAATGTGTTTTGGTGTAAAAAGAACTCTGGTTGTGTGTTTGGTCTGATCCTGTCCCCGTTTCGTGAACGTAAGAGCCGTGGAGCAGGAACCCTCTCAGTCTTGCGGCTGCTGTGTCCCCAGCACTTAGAAGGCAACTCATCCACTGACTCTGAAATCAAACACAGGACCTCTGTGCAGCCGTGTTTTCCTTCTCAGTGCTCCCTGACCCTACTGACCTCTGGCCCCAGCACCCTGGTCAGCTCATGGGGTTTTCAGGGGAAGCTGAGCCAGCAAGGACAGAGAAAACATGTGCAGGGTCTTCCCTGATGGCCCAGAAGCTTCCCTGGGGGTGCCCACTTCGCAGACACAGAGGGTATAGATCCTGGGGCAGAAACCTCTGAGGTAAAAAGTAGAATTTTCAAAGCCAAAAGGATAAGAATGACTATGAGCTGTACAATGAAATAGACAAAATGTGAATGAATTCAGCCTCTAACAATGTCAAGGGTTTCCTGGACTCATGTTTGTGTCTAATCAGGGGATGTAAAAGAATAGAGGAACTATATGGAGATCTTGCTTGGAAACAGGTTACGCTGCTTAAATACTGAGGAAAAAAAAATTCTGTGGTTCGCCGGGTGCGGTGGCTCACACTTGTAATCCCAGCACTTTGGGAGGCCGAGGTGGGTGGATCATGAGGTCAAGAGATCAAGACCATCCTGGTCAACATGGTGAAACCCTGACTCTACTAAAAATACAAAAATTAGCTGGGCATGGTGGCACATGCCTGTAGTCCCAGCTACTCGGGAGACTGAGGCAGGAGAATCGCTTGAACCCAGGAGGCGGAGGTTGCAGTGAGCCGAGATCACGCCATTGCACTCCAGCCTGGGTAACAAGAGCGAAACTCCATCTAAAAAAAAAAAAAACAATTCTGTGGCTATACACTCTCCCTGTCTCTGGTGTATTTGTTTCCTTAACTTCAATGCCATTGTTTTGTGAAATAAACCGGTGGTCAAGGAAAATTAAATAAACATACATATGTCATTATTCATAAATGTCCTAAAGGTTTGTTTTCTTGATCATGGAATGTAGTTAACTACTTAGAAACCTAGCAGTCAGATGGGCAAGTGGACAATCTGTCTTCTCACATGCCTGGCACCATAGTTTGCACATAGTAGGTGTGCACCAATGCTCAATCAAGAGCCATGTGTGGAAAACACATTGCCTCTAGAGTGAAAATCATCCACCCATCCATCCATCCACACATCCATCCACCCACACATCCATCCACCCACACATCCATCCACCCACACATCCATCCACCCATCCATCCATCCACACATCCATCCACCCATCCACACATCCATCCACCCACACATCCATCCACCCACCCATCCATCCATCCACACATCCATCCACCCACACATCCATCCACCCACCCATCCATCCATCCACACATCCATCCATCCACACATCCATCCACCCATCCACACATCCATCCATCCACACATCCATCCACCCACCCATCCATCCACCCACACATCCATCCACCCACACATCCATCCACCCACACATCCATCCACCCACACATCCATCCACCCACACATCCACCCACCCATCCATCCACCCACACATCCATCCATCCACACATCCATCCACCCACACATCCATCCACCCACACATCCATCCACCCACACATCCACCCACCCATCCATCCACCCACACATCCATCCATCCACACATCCATCCACCCACACATCCATCCACCCATCAGCACTCAACACTTGTTATTGTGTATCCCAGATTCTCCAAAGGAAGGAAAGTTTCACACAAACTAATGAGCCACTCTCTCTTACCAAACTCAGAAATGAAGTTATGCCTTGCACTTTCCCTCTGTCCTTACATAGTTTTTTAATAGGTAGTTAAATTTCCCAAACTTTTCACCCTGGCGTAATCCACAGGAGGGTAGCACCACCTGGGAAGTGTCCTACCTGCTGGATGGTGCCACAGTGGCCATAGGGAATACTGAAGATCAGGTAGCGACCCATGACTTGGGGACGACATAGCTCATCATTTAAGTGGATGTCCCAGGAGGAGTAGCCCAGCCTCCGGAGATAGCCTCGGTCAATGACAGCTTGGAAGAGGTGAGGCAAGCAGGATAGCTGGGCTGCAGGAGGGGAAGATGGAGAAACCCTCACAAAGAGAAACTGGTACACTGGCCATGCAGGTCTTGTGTGGGTATACCTTTACTTTATAAAACTACCATAAGCTGGGGCTGGCTCAGCTCTCCTCACACCCAACCCTTGACTTGACTTTCATCGATTTTACTTAGACCTACCCTTTTCCAAGAAGGCTTTGCGATCATACCACACTGATGGGGAATCCTAACCATAGCCTGTGTTTCATGTACGGCTCATTTCTCATGTTGAGAACTCTGTGCCTGAACACCATCTATCTGGGTCTTCACATAGAGGTAAGTTGGATAAAGGGAGCCTGGGTGCAAAGGGGCTTCTTCCCAACCTCCTAACACCCAGAGAGTGGGTAGAGATCCAGAGACCCCAGTGGGAACACAGAAGCGGGTCCCCCTCACAGCCTGTTCTTTCTCCCTTACTAGGCTTCTCTCTTAGCTCCCCCATCAGCATCCTTAGCCTCAGCTCCTACAGGGGAGAAGACTTTACCATTGTCCTTAGGCACAAGAGAGTCAGCTGGACCTGGTGAGAAGAGAAGGACAAAAACAAATGTCAACTGTGTTGGAACACTGCAAGAGGAGGATGTAGCTGGTAGTAGACATGAAGTGTAGGGGAGTGGGCTCATTTGATTTCACTACTAAAGCTGGGGTACACTGGCATGAGAATATTCCAGGGCATGCAAAGCAAAGGAGGACCCAGGGCCTCCTGATGGAGCTGGAGCCTAGCATTTATGAAGTAGAGTTGAGAATACATGTATCACCAATTCCAAGATTTATTGGAGTGAGGGAATAGTAGACACATGGCTTCTAGGGTCGTAACGCTATCCTGTGTATGAACACTGACTGGTGTCCTTTCCCAAGCACATGACACGCTTGGGGCCTCAAGCTGGGAAAAATGTAATTCGCAGATATCAAAGGCTTCTATAGCTCTGAAGCAAGGCTGGACAGTACCCAGGGCCAACACCCAGCCCAGGAAGCATGGCCGGCAAGGTTCACTGAACCCCTCAGTGAACGTCCAAAGGACCCGCTTGGCATATAATCCAAGAATGGAAAATGGATTGTCATTTAGAATCAGCCCCCTGACAGCATCAGGAATAACTGGAACTAGGAACTGACAAAACAAGGATCTGGAAGGTGAGGGCCCCATGACCCTAGCACACACTCATACTCCTTGGCTTGGTGTGATTCATGTCTGCCTTCAGGGGGCTCTGACAGCTCTTCTATTTGGGTCCCATGTCTATGCAAAACAAAGCAACACCTGCAAAGGGAAAAGCAATGGCGACACTTCCTTTGATTTACCCGTAAAAAACTAATGGAATAGACCAGGTGAGCTCATACTTGTGTTTCAAATCTTAGAATTCCGTAACTCCCTGAGATTTAGGGTAAGTTTAGGATGCATGTAAGGAAGCACTGCTCCATACAGAGGGAATCAACCTCTGAAAGTCAGAATGGCCAGGCAGAAGCTGGGTGATAAAATGCATTCCAGGAAAGGTATAGGCCAAATCTTAGAGGAGCCCGGGACGCCCGTGCAGTGTCTCTCTGACTTCTGAGGGTTGGGTCCAGGGGAGGAGGAGTGTCCACTCCGAACTGTGCTCTTGAAGCCCTCCTCCGAGATGGAAAGAGGGACTGGACAAACTGTAGACAAACAGCAGCAAGTTCGACGGCCTTAGTCATTTTGTGACGCCGCCACTGCTTCCTTTGACCCACCGTCCTTTAGCCGTATTTCAGAACCAATACTGCGCTGAACAGGCATCACAAAAGTGATGAGTGCGCTCGCCCCTAAGCCTGGATGATTAAAATGTTTACCACCAAGGGTACATAACCACCATGCCCTCAGTAGCCTAGGATCTGGGACCCCGGCCACACTTGACTTCCCCAGGATGGTGAACTTTGACTCTAGGAATGTGAGGAGAGAAAAGGCAGGGTGGGCGGGGGTCGTGGTACCTGCGCACACCACGCCCGCGTCCTCGCGGTGCTGGCAGTTGTGCCGGCCCCAGCCCGAGTGGGTGCAGCGCTCCAGCGCATCCTCGTTGCCGGTGCAGCGCACGTCGTCCAGCAGGATGGGCCCGGTGCCCTGGCCGAAGCGGCCGCGGCCAGGGGCGCCCAGAGCGCGGCCGCAGCCCAGGAGGTGGCACACCACGCGGGCGTTCCTGATGTTCCAGTGGTCGTCACACACCGTGCCCCACACGCCCTGGTGCTGCAGCTCCAGCCGGCCCTCGCAGCGGCTCCGCGCGCCCGCCAGGCGCAGGGGCGGCTCTGCGTGGCGAGAGAAACGGTCAGGTGGTCAGGTTTCCATCCTGGACGGCACCGCAGGGTGCCACTGCTATTTGCAATACGAACTGTTTCTGGTTTTGTTGTTCTCTAACACACACACACACACCCCTCAGGGTGCCACTGCTATTTGCAATACGAACTGTTTCTGGTTTTGTCGCACACACACATGCGCGCGCGCACACACACACACTTTCATACAGTAAAGCCTTCATTATCTGAAGCCCTCAGGAATGGCCCTGTGGGCAAGCCTAGTTTTCCAGGTACCTAAGAACTTAATCTGTAAACAAAAATTAAAACACCCCAAAAAACAAAGCAAACAGGCAAAACAACAACCAGAAAACACTTTCAAATCTTTAGGAGACAGTTGTTCTAAAATGAGGCACTGCCTTTACTCATCAAACACGTATCCACTGAAATTACTTTTACTCTGGATGAATAAGAGCTCATATGTTCACTCCAAAAACCACATTATACAACCTAGCTCTTCCGCTTGGCATTTACTCAAGATGAACAAATGTCCATGCCCACAGAAAGATCTGGATGTAGCAGAAGCATCCACAGTAGCCCAAATCCAGAAACAATCCAGCAGCCCATCCGCAGGAGAGGGGGTAAATCATGGTACAGGCACACAGTGGAATATTACTAAGCAGTAAAAAGTAACAAATGACCAATACATTTGTCCCTTTATGAATCTCAAACGCATTTTAAGTGAAAGAAGTTAGAAACAAGAGATCACATGTTATTTGATTCCACTTATATGACATTCTAAAAAGAGCAAACCTATGCTACAGTGATGGAAGGCACAGCAGTGGTGGCCTGGGGAAGGTGGGAGAGATTTACTGAGAAAGGGCATGAGGGAACTTTCTGGGGTGGGGTGATGGAAATGCTGTCTATCTTGATGGTGGTGGTGGACAGTTGTGTAGGTTAGACAAAACTCATAGATGCATGCACTATATATACAAATTATACTTCAAAAAGTTGATTTGAAAAATAAAAACAATAAAAAATAAAATCTATATTATGTTGGTGGTGTTATGCCCACAGGCATGTGTAGAATGATTTGTTTTTATATTGGTCTGTGGTGACTGCATCCTTCAATTGTTCTGCTCTTTTTGGCTCATAGAAGATGCTTAGTGAATGTTAAACACCATGGGCTTCTGTTTCTCTGTGACTGTAGCACGCTGGTCTAGGCTGGTTGCCCTCTCCTCATCTTATTTATTGCTGTAATATTGGAAGCAAAATAACCATCCTTGTTTGAACTATGGATAAGAGTAAATATCTTCTGGGTAAGGTTTTGGAAAGTGAATTTTGGGATCCCAACCCACAAAGTGCACATGTATCCACACACACACCTGTGTCTGCACACATACACCTACAAGCTCATAAAATGTTCCTGTAAAGAGTAAGGAAGTTAAATGAAAAAGAAATGTAATCCTAACAGTATTAATAGAGTTATGATCATTTTAGTGTTCAGAAACAAACGTAAATTACCAAGTACAGGGACCGTCTTTTCATCAACTGAAATTTTCACTGTAAATAAGAAAAAAAAACCTTAAAAAATGTGTATTCATATTTATATACAAAGCTGAAAAAGAACCAAACATTTGCTCTAATTTCAGATACTAATACATTGTTTAAGTTCCTACTCTGGTTTGGGTGCAGAAATATTATCCATTAAGTTTTATTTTCTTGCCATCAAAATGTATTTCCTGCCACCAAAATGTACTAAATTACAGCTTGCTCACCTGTAATCCCAGCACTTTGGGAGGCTGAGGTGGGAGAATCACTTGAGCCCAGGAGTTCAAGATCAGCCTGGGTGACATGGCGAGATCCGGCATCTATAAAGGGAAATTTTAAAAATTAGCTGCATGGTGATGCACACCTGCAGTCTTAGCTACTTGGGAGGCGAAGGTGGGAGGATCACTTGAGCACAAGAGGTCAAGGCTGCAGTGAGCTGTGATTGCACCACTGCACTCCAGCCATGGGAACAGAGCAAGACCCTGTCTCAGGAAAAAAAAAAAAAAAAAGTAGTAAGTGGTGCTGTATCCTGTTTATTTTCCAGATATAAAATAATGCATTAAATGGTCAGAAAAGCAGCTTTATAAATATACTGAATTTTGCAAGGAATAATTAAAAAATTATATTTTGTAGAAAACAGTTTTATAGGGGTTGAAAATGAAGCCAAGAAAATCAAGTGAGTTTGCTCAGAAAAATTTTTAGATAAGAGAAAAGCCATATCTGAGAAATGTAATTCCACAGTAACATATACAGAGGAAATCCCGGTAGAAAAATTAACTATGGAGTTTATGAAAGAATATGGTCGTGCAAATAATAAAATGAAGCATTAATCTAGCAACAGGCATAAGATCATTACCAGGTGATGGTGTCGCTTTGGTTGAAATTAGATCTGCGGCTGCCAAAAAAAAAAAATTCTCTTGAAAATAAAGCATTAAAATTTGGTTTCATTGAAATTTTACACTGTAGACGACAAGTGTATGAAAATAAGCCTATTTCATAGTGATATGCAATAGAAATCCACCCTGTGCATTTATCTTGTGGATTTACACATTCAGGCATGAACTGGAGTATGAGAAGTTGGCATTTTGCGAGGGAGATTGACAGCTCTCATTCCGAACATCTACAATATATCAGATAATTTGCATCTCTAATCCTCACGACAAATGTTTTAGGTAAGTATTGTCATTATTTTGGAGATGAGGAAATGGAGACTCAGGGGTTGTATAGCGTGCTCAGATTGTCTACAGCTCACGCCTGTGAGGCCCCAAAGCATGTATTCTAAGCACTTTGCCTTAGAATACAGAGCATAGCTGTGGGAGTTGCCTTCACCCGGGCCCCTTGTGGCTAACAGGGGTGAAGGGGAAGGAAGGGAAGGGTTTAATGGTCACCACGCCTTTTCTCCCACTCCAAGTGGCCCTTCCCAAACGGGAAGTGATTTCACTGGCATGCCTTCACAAAGGACGTAAAACCTGCAAGTGTCACCTAATCTGTCACCAAACCGACCCAGTTATCATCAACCAGATCCACAAAGAAAAGGCTGATGTGATGTCAACAGTCAGTGAGAATTACAGGCAAAGGAATCTTCTGACGAAAGTAGAGTTATGGTGTGGGTGGGAAGGAAGGAAGTGAGTAAATGGGGAATGGAGGTAGGAGGAAAGGGAAGGAGAGAGGGAGGAAGGAAGGAAGAAAGGAAGGGAGGGAGGGAAGAAGGAAAGAAGAAATAGGAGAATGTTGTGGTCTGTGAGATCGGCATGTCTGCCGGGGGTCTCTTGACCAGCAAGAGGGTCCCAATACCTGGAAGAGAGAGTGCGCGGAAGAAAAGAACGACAGGAAAGTTTTGGGGTCTGGAGGGCTGACGAGGATTGCCCAAGTCAGCAATTTATTTTGTGCACAGGGTCTCATTATATACCCTTTAGCCTGCAGTGGCTGACATCAGGTTACTTAGTGAGGTAACTACAACAAAGGAGAAGAGAGAATCACAACATTACAAGCCTAGGGTTCAAGTTAAAACTAGTAAAAGGAGAAGCATACAATCAACTGTCATAAAGATTGATCAAGAAGTCATAAAACAAACAGGTGACCTTTTTTACTTATCCGATAATCAGAAACACAAAAACAAGATCAATTTTACAACGGTCAAACCAAGGTATAAATCTTAGAGGTAACAATTTCAAATGTCATATGAATAGTCACAAGCTTCAGTGAGTACCTGGTAACGGAGTCATAAAACAAGCCCAGAGCAGAAACTTCGAGAAATAGCATGTGCAGTGAAACCACACAGCCTTCACCCAGCCAAGCTGTTAGATCAGTGAACCAGAAAACTTCTGCAAAATCAAACTTTTTGCACTTCCTTCTTTCCCTTAGCTCGACTGCGTCCAGGAGGGGAGAAATGTGTCTGGGCTCAAACTCCATTATGGCGGAGACACTTAGGGGTCTCTACGCTGGAGCGATCCCCACAGGAGAAAGGGAGGGAAGGAGGGAGGGAAGGAAGGAGGGAGGCAGGCAGGCAGGCAGGCAGGAAAGAAGGAAGGAAGAAAGGAAGGAAAGAAGGAAGGCCGGCCAGCTGACTGGCCATACTTAAACATAAGTGAAAAGAAAGCGCTGAACTTTGGTTTCACTGAATTTTACCCCCATGTCTTCAAAGTACCCAGGGCTTGAAGAAAAAAAAAAAGAAGAAAATAAATAAAATAGAAGAAAGCAGCAGAGCCTTGTTACTGAAGATGTCAATGTCATAGGGATTTGGGAGAATCACAGAGATGGATTCATCAGCAGAGCGTAAGAGTAGAAGGGACTTTGGGCAGGAGTCAGGACACCTGGCTCTGCCTCGCCCTAGCTCTGTGACTTTAGGGAGATCTCTTCCTTCTTTGGGCCTCATTTTCCTCCAAAATGAGGGTGGTGGTTCAACATCTTACTCCCCCAGCCAGGTCCATGACCAGCAGCAGTGGCATCGCCTGGAAGCCTTAGAAAAGCTCCACCTGGAGCCACTGAATTTGCATTTCGCAAGTTCCACATGAGGCTCACACACGTATGCACATTTGGGAATCCCTACTCTAGACCATCTCTAAAGTCTTGAGATTTTAAGCTATTTTATCCTATTTATCCTCTCCCCAGCATCCACCTACACTGCATTCAGTTTCATGACTAGTAATAGAGGAGTGTCCTGGAATCCTCTGGGGAGTTGAGTGGACTCTGCTGACCTCTCCTCTCTTCTCCCCTGACTTCTCCTTTCTTCTCCCCTGACCTCTCTTCTCTTCTCCCCTGACCTTGCCTGGGGAAACAGAAGTGTTTATTCTGGGTGTGTAAACTCTTGCTGCACTGAGCATTCTCAGAAAGTCACTCATCAGGGCTGCTGCAAGGAGCAGGGAGCACACCTGGTGAAGAGGATACTTCAGCTGCAGTGGAAGTCATATCTGCAAATGCAGAGGAATGTTTTGGTTTGACCAACTACACGGTGGAAAACAGAAGAGCAGATGGATAGAACTAACCATATCACAACCCAGTGTTTTCGCCTGTGTGTTCAGGTGTGCTGGCAGGGTCAGAGCATCACCTGAAACCTGACAAACATGGCCAAGCAGGAGAGGGTGGACCCCCAGCCCTGGCCTCCCGTGGGCACATCTCATCAAGACCAGTGCAGCAAGCAGAAGGCGTGCCCTGGTGGAGGGGCCCCTTCTGTGTCTATGGATGAAGAGAACAGGAACCTCAGTTTCTGTGAAAAGGATGCTGGAGTTTCTGTTCACATTGAGGCTCATACCATAGACAGAACAGCCAGTACCTATGTATGCTCATTTGCCACAGAGAAAGAGAAAAAAAAAGTTGATCATATTGAACTTTAGAAATGCGACAGGCAGAAAATATTACCAGAAGGCGTGTCCACTTCTGCTGAAGTTGAAGATGCATCTATGCATTAACAAAGAGAGCAGGACACAAACATGAGTGGAAAAGTCCGGCTGTGTCTTTTCAATGAGGTTAACTTTGCGGTAAAAATGATCATTACTGAGGCTCATTTTCTGAATAGAACATGACATACAAGAAGCTAGTCTCACTAACTTAAACAGTACCACGAGAGAGACCTTACCAGATGGAGAGGTCCCTTCTGCTGAG
This sequence comes from Aotus nancymaae, assembly GCF_030222135.1. Taxonomy (NCBI): domain Eukaryota; kingdom Metazoa; phylum Chordata; class Mammalia; order Primates; family Aotidae; genus Aotus; species Aotus nancymaae. The sequence goes on from NW_026988421.1 coordinate 8,211,519, forward strand.
GTTGAAGAGATCTCTAGATATAAAAGGAAGAGACATATACTAGTGGAGGGGACTCCTGGGTTTCTGTTTTTACTGAGGCTATGTTGGGGACAAAAGTTTTGAATTCCATGTTGATAAATAGAACTCCAAGAAGAGGCACTGACAGAACAGCAGAGTGTTCTACCTGGTGTGGAGGTCTCGGCAGTGGACATGGAAGCTGCAAGTGAACACAAAGGACAAGGCAGCATTAAGACAGTCTCATCAGGCACACGCACCTCTACAGGTGGTGTGTCACTGTCTAGAGTGACTCTCTAGAGTGACTGCCAGGCTTGTCCTCCTGCTCTGCAGTCAGGAGCCGTGGCAAGGCATCTCCAGAGGCCCTACTGCCTCTGAACCACCCCTCCATTCATTCCCGTGGGTCTCCATTCCTTCCCATGGGTCTCCATTCCTCTTGCCAAAATGCTACTTCTTCCCATGGAGGTAGAGGTGACCATCTGGGGAGCCACAGCCACGGGCCAGGTTTCTCAGCGGTATGGAGCTAATCTAACAAAGATTCTGTGTGTGAGGACTTGCTTTCCCAGCCTTTCTCCTCCTTTCAAATGGCTGGAGGCAGTGACCCAGGAAAGATCAGCTTTGCAGACTGGAACGGTCCCTAGCTGGGCTATCCCAACATCTAGCTGAGGGTGGGGAGCGGTGGCAGGAACGGTCCCTAGCTGGGCTGTCCCAACATCTAGCTGAGGGTGGGGAGCAGTGGCAGGAACGGTCCCTAGCTGGGCTGTCCCAACATCTAGCTGAGGGTGGGGAGCGGTGGCAGGTCCATTTGTCTTTTGTGCTGTTTCCCGCCAATCCAGCTTTATCAGTAATAAAGGCCTCATTTTGGTGCTGAATCTGATGTTTTATACCTCATTTGCTTCGGCACCTAGAACAGGGAAGACCACCATCCTTATTATCCCCCTTCCTTCACCAAAAAACCCCCCACAGATTTCTCTACACTTTATTTGTGAAGTTCTTGAACCCGGAGTCACATTAGAAACTCCTTGGATAATTCCAACCAGCATCACTCAAAATCTGTTGTATAAGAGGTGAGTTACTTCTGTCTTGGTCAACTCTGCGTCCCTCACTGTCTTGGTCCTCCTCACTGAAAGCTGGTGAATGTCGAGGAGGATCAGGGAAAACCACGGCTTGACTTCTTTCCATTCTGGCAAGACTGGTTGGTGGCTGGTCTCCAGGAGAAGCTTTCTCCACAGACTCGAGTAGGTGATTAACTTACACCAGTGGTCCTTAACCTTTTTGGCACCAGGGGTCTGTTTTTGTGGAAGACAAATTTTTCACGGATGGCAGGGAGGACGGGGGAAGGTTTTAGGATGAAACTGTTCTCCCTCAGATCATCAGGCATTAGTCAGATTCTCATAAGGAGCACACAACCTAGATCCTTCACATGGTTGCAGTTCACACAGGCTTTGCGCTCCCATGAGAATCTAATGCTGCCACTGATCTGACAGGAGGCAGAGCTCAGGTGGTGATGCCCACTCGCCCACCATTCACCTCTTGCTGTGTGGCCCAGTCCCTAATAGCTATGGAGCCCTACTGGTCTGTGGCTTGGGGGTTGAGGACTCCTGCCTTAGACTACCTGTCAGTCACTGAATGTGTTCGTGGATTCAACTTGGCCTAATGGATTGGACAAGTTTTTCCCTTGGCTTATGCATTTGTTGCCCAGAATTCACTGACCATCGGGGGATCAGAGATGGCCTTTAAGAGTAAGGTCAATATAGACATATTTTAAAACTCAAAAGATTACTAAAAATTAAAGAATTTAACCAGGACATAAAAAGTTGCTTAATAAACTCACTGGGAAACCGAATAAAATAAATCATAGCAAGCAAGATGGAACCCAAAATAACACTTAAATTACCTGTTGAGGTGGTTAGAGCAGTATTCAAAGATTCTGGAAATGGGAAAAGGTAATTGGTCAAAACCTACCGAATGGCAAACGGATTTTGTTTCATAGTTAATTTGTTTTCTTTTCTCTGTCCCTAGAACACAGAAAACACGACCTTCATTTATTTGACAAATATCGACTCCTCACTCCTCTGTGCCAGGGACTGTGCTAGGGCTGGAGTAAAACAGCCAACAAAACCACATATGGTTCTTTCTGTCCTCAAAGAGAGGACTGTGTCATGGGAAACTCAGATGAGGTCAAATGATCATACATAGAAATGTAAATTGTAATTGTAGCAAGTGCTATGAAGGACAGATGTATGAGGGTACCAGAACCCATGGCAGGTGATAGGACCTAGTCAGGAAGGTCCTCTCTCCATCTTACCATCCTCCAACCTCCACCTCATGCCAGGCAGAGGGTCTGGCCTGGATGAGGCACCTTGCTCAAAGACAATGACAACTTGATACCACACCGCCCCCAAGCCTGCCTAGTCTCAGCCCCAGTGGCAGACAGAGTGATCCTGGTGTCCCATTTGCAAACATTTGTAGTGCAGTGGGCAGAGGGCATTACCAGATGAAGGAGTTACTTCTTCTGAAGTGGAAGTTATGCCTGAATATGAAACACAAGCAAAAATGTTAGTCAATTGATCTGAAAATTTTTTTCTTCTTTTTTTTCTTTTTCTTTGATTTTGATCAGAAAATTTTTATTCATTTTCTGATTATACACAATTCTGCCTTTACTGTGGTCTCATTTAGTAGGAGGCTTTGCTGTTGCAAAAATCCACCTATGATGACTAGCTGTTTTCCACCCTCTCAAATTCCCATCTTCCCAAATTAAAAACATATGCACTGGTATAAATTAAAACCTTCCTGAACTGAAACATGTTTCCCTGTCCTTTTAAATAAAAGATATTGATCATACTTGAACATGCATGAATTCAGCCTTGTCAATGAGGGTATCATTGTTGTTCAAGGATGCAACACACAGGTGTTTCAAAGTTAAGTGGGCATTTTTGCTCCATATAGCTCCATATAAGGTAATCGGGCATCTTTGCCCCATTTGGAAAATGACATTGAATGGTTTCTCTGAACCCTTCTGTGGCTATCAGAGCATCTGTTAATATTTCCTGCCATTGCCAATGTAGCTTCTTTATTAGGTCTATACCTCCTAGCCCCCCGCACTCCCTCCCAACCTGTTGTCTCTAGTAATATATCGTCAGCAGCAAGAGCAGATAGCCAGTTTTTATGAGTGTGTAGAAAGTAAGAACAGGCTCTGAATAGCAGGCTCTATGATATACTTCTGTGGGTATTCAAACACTTGAGCTTGAATGCTAGAATCTCAATTTGGCCTCATGAGGTACTCTTTGTCTATTTCTGGATTCTAGTCTATTTCCCAAGAAATTAATTTAGCCAAGTGACTCCTGGACAAATTTTACTAGCTTGGTAAATTTCAGCATAGCAATATCCCTTATATAGGTAGTAAAGGAGATACTAAGAAAAAACTTCTTACCAGGTGTAAGGGCCAAATCTGTGGCTGAAATTGAAGCAGGAACTATCAAGACAAGCACAAGTTAAGAGAAAATTGTAGTTAAATGCCATCCTTATCAATCAAGTTCATTGGTAAAGAATTTTAAAAAATTACCCTGTTTACAAATTATGCCCCAGCCATGTTCCTGTTTGATTCTCCTATTATCTGTTTATTAAGCTAAGGGGATTAATAATGGGGCAGGTGGTACATGGGGTTAGGACCCAAGAGACTTGGGTTCTGGTATCTAGTCTTTGTGGAACACAGCATGTGACCTTGGACAAGCTCCTTTGCATCTCTGAGCTTCAGCTGCTGCATCCAAAGGGCTGTTCCATGGCAGAACAGCATCTGTATCACCTTGTTAGAAATATGGGCTCTCAAGATTCACTGAACCAGAATCTGTATTTTAACAAGATCTCCATGACAGCTATGTACACAGTAAAGTTTGAGAAGCACAAAGCACGCAAATGGAGATAGGATTAGACACGCATGGGGGCCAGGAAGAAATGGGAGAGAGAGCCTATGCCATATAAAGGGAGCAGCCATTCCCTACTCAGTCCCAGCCAACAGGTGCCCTGCTGAAATTCATGCTACTGTTGACCATTCTCAGATGTTTCTATCAAAGCTGGAAATCTGGATTTTTGTAGGATATCTTCCATTATTAACAGGTGGGATTAAAAATAATTCAAACATGACTGGATAAAACTGAGTTGTCTGCATCCAAGCACAATGGCAGGTCAAAACTGCCCACTTGTGACTTCCAGTCTGAGCAATCTCTAAGGTTTCTTCCAACTCTTAGAAAAACATTACACTGTGATGGTGCTATATGACTTCTCAACTGAAAGAACGGGTGGACAATTTTCACAGATCCAGTCACCAAAAGATCTACATGTTTCCTTGTTTGATTTTCCTTAGAGGTTAGTGTGTACCAATCCTGGCAGAAGGCTTTGAGATTTCTGAAAATAAGGACCATGGAAATATGGACAGTTCAGAAAAAACTTGATTTGAGCTGACTTGAATTGATATGGTATTTTGCTAGCTTATTTAGCCAAACAATGGTTAACTTAAGCCTTAGGATGACCCCAAAGTATCCAGAGGAGGCAATTTTATAAAAGGACACATGGGTTGCTTCCATTAGGAAGCCAAGCCAGATCTTGGCAGGCGGCAGAACACACATCCCCAAGGATGTGACTGTGAAGCTCCTATCACTGTGTTCTTACATAAATGTGACCACTCAGTCCCCAGGACAAGATTCTGAGGTGACTATTTTCATCCTCTCGTTCTACACATGAAGAACCTGAAGCTCTGAAAGGTGAGGGGACTTGACCTCTGTCACCCAATTGGTTAAGGCTGGAGCCAGAACATAATCCCAGGTTCTCTGGCTCCAAATCCTGCTAGGCTGCATTGCCACTCAAAAGATTTCAGTGGTCAGGAGGTGGATCCAAGATGCCCAAATAGGAACAGCTCTGGAGTGCAGTTCCCAGAGAGCACAACGCAGAGGGTGAGTGATCACCACATTTCCAAATGAGTTATTGCTGCCCACAGACCAGGAGATTCCCAGCCTGAAAAGTGCCATGAGCTTCCAGCATGGCTGTTTCAGCCCGTGCAGCGGGTCTCTGCTCAAAAACTCACAGAAATCTAGGCGGCCATTTCAACTGGTGCTGGAATGCCTGGGAGACAAAGCTGCCCATTCAATGGAAAAAAGGGGCTGAAACAGGGAGCCAGGTGATCTGACTTGGCAGGTCCCACTCCCACAAAGACCAGCAATCTGAAACGCTCTGGATTGAGAGTTTTGCAGCAAGTGCAGCTGGACGCTTGATGGTCCAACTTTGTAGGGGGAAGGGCGTCTGCCATTACTGAGGCAGTCCACCACTACCGAGTGGTCCACCACTACTAAGGCGGTCTACCATTACTGAGGCAGTCTGCCATTACAGAGGCAGACAGCCATTACTGAGGCATTTCTAACTATACCTCTATAAACAAAACCACAAGGAAGTTCACATAGCAGCTGGGCAGAGCCTACAGCAGCTCAGCAATGCCTCTGCTGGCAGACTGTGACTAGGCTACCTCCTTGCTGGACAGGGCAGCTCTGAAAAAAGGCAGCAACATGTCAGGAACTTATAAATAAAGCCCCACCTTCCCAGGACAGAGCACCTGGGAAAAAAGGTGGTTATGAGTTCTGCTGCAGAAGACTTAAATGTACCTGCCCAGCAGCTCTGCACAGAACAATGAAGCTCACAGCTCAGCACTTGAGCTCCTATAAGGGACAGACCATCTCCTCAAGCAGCTCCCTGACCCCCATATATCCAAAGAAACACCTCATAAAGGAGAGCTCAGACTGACATCTGGTAGATATCCTTCTGGGACAAAGATAACAGAAGAAACTGGCAGCAACCCTTACTGTTCTGCAGCTGCCACAGGTGATCCCCAGGCAAGCAAGGTCTGGTGTGGACCTGTAGCAGTCTTACAGCAGAGGGGCCTGACTGTTAGAAGGAAAACTAAAAAACAGAAAGAAAGAACTTCATCATCAATAAAAAAAGATGTCCAATCAGAGACCCCATCTGAAAGTCACCAACTACAAAGACCAAAGGTAGATAAATCCACAAAGATTGGAAGAAACCAGCACAAAAAGGATGAAAACACCCAATACCAGAACACCTCACCTCCTCCAAGGGATCACAACTCCTTACCAGCAAAGGAACAAAGCTGGATGGAGAATGAGTCTGATGAATTGACAGAAACCAGCTTCAGAAGGTAACAACAAACTTCTCTGAGCTAAAAGAACATGTTCTATCCTAATGCAAAGAAACCAAGAACCTTGAAAAAAGGTTTGACGAAATGCTGATGAGAATAAACAGCTTAGAGAAGAATATAAATGACTTGATGGAAAGGAAAAACACAATTTGAGAACTTCACGAAGCATGCACAAGTTTCAATAGCTGAATCGATCAAGCAGAAGAAAGGATATCAGAGGTCGAAGATCAACTCAATGAAATAAAACAAGAAGGCAAGATTAGAGAAAAAAGAGTGAAAAGAAATGAACAAAGCCTCCGAGAAATATGGGATTATGTGAAAAGACCTAATCTACGTTTGATAGGTGTACCTGAATGTGACAGAGAGAATGAATCCAAGCTGGAAAACACTCTTCAGGATATTATCCAGGAGAACTTCCCCAACCTAGCAAGGCAGGCCAATATTCAAGTCCAGGAAATACAGAGAACACCACAAAGATATTCCTCAAGAAAAGTAACCTCAAGGCACTTAATCATCAGATTCACCAGGGTTGAAATGAAGGAAGAAATGCTAAGGGCAGCCACAGAGAATAGTCAGGTTACCCACAAAGGGAAGCCCATCAGACTCACAGCGGATCTCTCTGCAGAAACCCTACAAGCCAGAAGAGAGTGGGGGCCAATATTCAACATCCTTAAAGTAAAGAACTTTCAACCTAGAATTTCATATCCAGCCAAACTAAGCTTCATAAGTGAAGAGAAATAAAATCATTTATGAACAGGCAATTGCTGAGAGATTTTTGTCACCACCAGGCCTACCTTACAAGAGTTCCTGAAACAAGCACTAAACATAGAAAGGAACAACCAGTACCAGCCACTCCAAAAAATGTACCAAATGGTAAAGAACATCGACACAATGAAGAAACTTCATCAACTAATGGGCAAAACAACCAGCTAGCATCAAACTGGCAGGATCAAATTCACACATAACAATATTAACCTTAAAGGTAAATGGGCTAAATGCCCCAATCAAAAGACACAGACTGGCAAATTGAATAAAAAGTCAAAAACCATCTGTGTACTGTATCCAGGAAACCCATCTCACATGCAAGGACACACATAGGCTCAAAATAAAGGGATGGAGGAAGATTTACCAAGCAAATGGAGAGCAAAACAAACAACAACAACAAAAAAAGCAGGAGTTGCAATCCTAGTCTCTGATAAAATAGACTTTAAACCAACAAAGGTCAAAAGAGACAAAGAAGGGCATTACATAATGGTAAAAGGATCAATGCAACAAGAAGAGCTAATGATCCTAAATATATATGCACCCAATACAGGAGCACCCAGATACATAAAGCAAGTTCTTAATGACCTACAAAGAGACTTAGACTCCCACACAATAATAGTGGGAGACTTTAAGACTCCACTGTCAATATTAGACAGATCAATAAGACAGAACATTAACAAGGATATCCAGGACTTGAACTCAGATCTGGACCAAGCAAACCTAACAGACATTTACAGAACTCTCCACCCCAAATACACAGCATATACATTCTTCTCAGCACCACATCACACCTACTCTAAAACTGACCACATAATTGGAAGTAAATCATTCCTCAGCAAATGCAAAAGAATGGAAATCATAACAAACAGTCTCTCAGACCACACTGCAATCAAATTAGAACTCAGGATTAAGAAACTAACTCAGAACCACACAACTTCATGGAAACTGAACAACTGGCTCTTGAATGTTGACTGGATAAACAATGAAATGAAGGCAGAAATAAAGATGTTCTTCGAAACCAATGAGAACAAAGACACAACAACCAGAATCTCTGGGACACATTTAAAGCAGTGTGTAGAGTAAAATTTATAGTAATAAATGCCCACATGAGAAGGAAGGAAAGATCTAAAATCAACACCCTATCAATCATCAAAATTGAAAGAGCTAAAGGAACAAGATTAAAAAAACTCAAAAGCTAGCAGAAGACAAGAAATAATGATCAGAGCAGAACTGAAGGAGATAGAGACACAAAAAAACCCTTCAAAAAATCAATAATTCAGGAGCTGTTTTTTTGAAAAGATCAACAAAGTAGACAGACCACTAGCCAGATTAATAAAAAAGAAAAAAGAGAAGAATCAAATAGATGCAATAAAAAACAATAAAGGGGATATCACCACTGATTCCACAGAAATACAAACTATCATCAGAGATTACTACAAACAACTCTATGCACATAAACCAGTAAACCTGGAAGAAATGGATAAATTCCTGGACACTTGCACCCTCCCAAGCCTAAACCAGGAAGAAGTTGAAACTCTGACTAGACCATGTATAACAAGGGCTGAAGTTGAGGCAGCAATTAATAGCCTACCAACCAAAAAAAAAAGCCCAGGTCCAGATGCATTCACAGCTGAATTCTACCAGACATACGAAGAGGAGCTGGTACCACTCCTTCTGAAACTATTCCAAACAATCCAAAAAGAGGGAGTCTTTTCCAAATCATTTTATGAGACCAATATCATCCTGATACCAAAACCTGGCAGAGACTCAACAAGAAAAGAAAACTTCAGGTCAATATCCATGATGAATCTAGATGCAAAAATCTTCAATAAAATACTGGCAAACCGATTGCAACAGCACATCAAAAAACTTATCCATCATAATCGAGTAGGCTTCATCCCAGGAAGGCAAGGCTGGTTCAACATACACAAGTCTATAAACGTAATCCACCACATAAACAGAACCAAAGACAAAAAACACATGATTATCTCAATAGATGCAGAGAAGGCCTTTGACAAAATTCAACAGCCCTTTATGCTAAAAACTCTCAACAAACTAGGTATCAATGGAATGTATCTCAAAATAATAAAAGTTATTTATGACAGACCACAGCCAATATCATACTGAATGGGCAAAAACTGGAAGCATTCCCTTTGAAATCTAGCACTAGACAAGGATGCCCTCTCTCACCACTCCTATTCAATACAATATTGGAAGTTCTAGCCAGAGCAATCAGGCAAGAAAACGTAACAAAGGGTATCCAATTAGGAAAGAAGGAAGTCAAATTGTGTCTATTTGTAGATGACATAATTGTATATTTAGAAGACCCCATCATCTCAGCCCAAAGTCTCCTGAAACTGATAAGCAACTTCAGCAAAGTCTCAGGATATAAAATCAAAGTGCAGAAATCACAAGCATTCCCTATACACCAATAACAGACTAAAAGAGAGCCAAATCAAGAATGAACTGCCACTCACAATTGCTATAAAGAGAATGAAATACCTAGGAATAAAACTCACAAAGCATATAAAGGACCTCTTCAAAGAGAACAACAAACCACTGCTCAAGGAAATAAGAGAGGACACAAACAGATGGAAAAATATTCTATGCTCATGGTTGGGAAGAAACAGTATTGTGAAAATGGCCATACTGCCCAAAGTAATTTATAGATTCAATGCTATCCCCATCAAGCTACCTACGACCCTCTTCACAGAACTGTGAACTTCTGTGAACTCCACCTTAAACCTCACATGGAACCAAAAGAGAGCCTGCATAGCCAAGTCAATTCTAAGCAAAAAGAACAGAGCTGGAGACATCACACTACCTGACTTCAAACTATACTACAAGGCTACAGTAATAAAAACAGCATGGTACTGGTTCCAAAACAGAGATATAGACCAATGGAATAGAACAGAGGCCTTGGAGGCAATGCCACACATCTACAACCGTTTGATCTTTGACAAACCTCACAAAAACAAGCAATAGGGAAAGGATTTCCTGTTTAATAAATGGTGTTGGGAAAACTGGCTAGCCACGTGCAGAAAGCAGAAACTGGACCCGTTTCTGACACCTTACACTAAAATTAACTCCAGATGAATTAAAGACTTAAACATAAGACCTAACACCATAAAAACCCTAGAAGAAAACCTAGGCAAAACCATTCAGGACATAGGCATATGCAAGGACTTCATGACTAAAACACCAAAAGCATTGGCAACAAAAGCCAAAATAGACAAATGGGATCTAAATAAAATCCAGAGCTTCTGTACAGCAAAAGAAACAATCATTAGAGTGAACTGGCAACCAATAGAATGGGAAAAAATTTTTGCAATCTACCCATCTGACAAAGGGCTAATATCCAGAATCTACGAAGAACTAAAACAGATTTACAAGAAACAAACAAACAAACCCATTCAAAAGTGGGTGAAGGACAAGAACAGACACTTTTCAAAAGAAGACATTTATGAGGCCAACAAACATATGAAAAAATGCTCATCATCACTGGTCATTAGAGAAATGCAAATCAAAACCACACTGAGATACCATCTCATACCAGTTAGAATGGCGATCATTAAAAAATCTGGAGACAACAGATACTGGAGAGGATGTGGAGAAATAGGAATACTTTTACACTGTTTGTGGGGGTGTAAATTAGTTCAACCGTTGTGGAAGACAGTGTGGCGATTCCTCAAGGACCTAGAAATAGAAATTCCATTTGACCCAGCAATCCCATTACTGGGTATATATCCAAAGGATTATAAATAGTTCTATTATAAAGGCACATGCACATGTATATTCATAGCAGCACTGTTTACAATAGCAAAGACCTGGAACTAACCCAAATGCCCATCAGTGATAGACTGGACAAGGAAAATGTGGCACATATACACCATGGAATACTATGCAGCCATAAAAAATGATGAGTTTGTGTCCTTTGTAGGGACATGGATGAATCTGGAAACCACCATTCTCAGCAAACTGACACAAGAACAGAAAATCAAACACCGCATGTTCTCACTCACAGGTGGGTGTTGAACAATGAGAACACATGGATACAGGGAGGGGAATATCATACACTGGGGTCTGTTTTGGGGGGGAATAGAGGAGGGCAGCAGGGGTAGGGAGGTTGGGGAGGGATAACATGGGGAGAAATGCCAGATATAGGTGACAGGGGGATGGAGGCAGCAAACCACATTGCCATGTATGTACCTATGCAACAATCCTGCATGTTCTGCACATGTACCCCAGAACCTGAAGTCCAAAATATATATATATTAAAAAAAAAGATTTCAGTGGTCAAAGAAGTTTGAGAATCATTGGATTAAACCAAGTTAAAAAAAAAAAATCCCTTACTATAGGACTTGTCAGAGACTTTAATGTGCTAATAGGCTGTAAATCTTCAAGAGAGGATACGGCATTTCCTTAACTTACTTAACAGTGCAAATCCTTCTTTAAGATTTGCATATCAATAGATTAATGTACTGTACTGGAAACACACTTGAGAGATGTGCTAGCCCATTATTTTCTCAAAATGCAGATTAAAGTAGTTTTGCCTGAGACATCCGAAGTTTTTTGGGAGTTAAAAAAAAAATCAAGATTCACTGAACACCCAAATGTGTGGACACTGATGAGGACATAAGTGAAGCCATGTCACTAAAACTTGATTTCAAAGACCAGCTGTTGCACCAAAGAGGGACATATTGTGTGCATTGTATGGAAGGCACACAATCTCTGTTCAATATACTTCTTCATTTAATGAATATGTAATCACCTTATACATTGATATAAGCTTGATGTTTAACTTTATATGCGATATAAACTCCAACCCTAACCATATGCAAAGTAATCTACACATATCTAATTTACAGAAAGCAAGAAAGGAAACTAAAATTACCAGGCGAAGAGGTCATTTCTGTAGCTGATGCTGAAATTGTAAAACAAACAGGAATTAATTTTTTTAATTTTAAAAACTTATGTCTCACATACATTACAATTAGATACAGAACAACTTTTTTTTTTTTTTTTTTTTTAATTTTTGAGATGGAGTCTTACTCTGTTTCCAGTCTGGAGTGCAGTGGCACGATCTTGGCTCACTGCAACCTCCGCCGCCCAGGTTCAAGCGAATCCCCTGCCCCAGCGTCCCGAGTAGCTGGGATTACAGACATGAGCCACCATGCCCTGCTAATTTTTTGCATTTTAGTAGAGACAGGGTTTCACCATGCTGGCCAGGATGGTCTCGATCTCCTGACCTTGTGTTCCCCCGCCCCGGCCTCCCAAAGTGCTGGGATTACAGGTGTGAGCCACAGCACCCGGCCCCAGAACAACTTTTGAGATGTAAAAGTAAAAATAAGAAAGGTTTCTTAGTTGAGACTGGAAGAGAGACGGGGATGCAAGAATGCAGAAAGTGGGAAACGCCCATTGGTTGTGAGAACCCCAGGATGGGTCAGAGAGGCTGTTTCACTGAGGCACTGAAGAGGATATCATTTCTAGAATGGCAAAGTACTAGGAGCCTTCCTAATTCTGACTTTAGGTTTCTAACGTTGATTTCCCATTTTCACCAAACTAGTTTTATAATACAATACCAAGTTGTCTGAGCACTAAAGGAAAGTGATTCCTTAACATGATAAAGATATTATGACTCTTGATTCAGTACTCATTTACTTTTGTTAATTATCCATTACTGTTTAAATGCACAAATGACTCTAACCCTCCCACTGAAATGCAAGCTCCATGAGGGAAGGATTGTTGTGTTCACTGCTACATCCTCAGCACCTAGAGTTGTGCCTGGAACATAGAAAGTGCTCAATAAGTATTTGTTAAATAAATGGATGAATTAAATCCTTTTAGTCTAGTCTTTGTCCTATAAAATTAAGATAAGCTGAGCAGTGAATATTGCATTTCATTTCCTTTTCTATTCTACTTTTTTGGCAAGAGAAAGAAGCATGGATGATGCGCAAACTGGGCTTCTTTTTTTTTTTTTTTTTTTTTTATGTAAACTATCTCAAACCACAGAAGCCAAAAGAAGATAGTGCTAAAGATTTCACACAGGATGTAGATGAGAGGATATGGGTTTTGTTCATGGAATTTCCTGGAGCTGCACTACAAAGTCAGCTTTAAAGTTCAAAACAGACAATTTCGGTACAAAGTCTAGGAAGTGCTGTTATCCCAATGGGTGGTTCACAGAAGGGATCTGGTAATTCCTTGAAGCTGCAGAAAGTGAGGGCCCTGAAGTGAACTCATTGGGCCTTGAGTCAAACACTGGGTGGACCAACAGATTAAGGGAGGCTGAGAATAGCTAACAGGCCTCCAGAACCAACATCGGGGCACGATGTGGGGCTGAGGGACTTGGGGCTGGCCCAGGGTTGTATTATATGCCATTATATAATACATGCTGCCCCAGGGAGCTCAGTGTTGACAGTGGACCTTGGGCATTTGTTGAGAGGTTGCCAGTGAGACCCAAACTTCCTCACATTGATTTTCAGGTCCCCCACTGAAAGTCATGGCTCAGGCAGCCCCAGGAGAAAGCTGGAAGTGAGTATCTGTGCAGATGAGCCCGGCATCCTCAAGGTAGCCACAGCAGTAGATGGACAGACCCAGATGGTGGCAACGGCCTAGTGAAGTCTACATGCCTTGACACTGCATGTTTCCCAGGAGGATGTGTCCCATGCCCCTCGCCCCACAGAGTGGCCATTCCCTGGGCCAGTCAATGCCCTTCCCACAGCCCAGCTGCTGGCACACCATGTGGGCAGTGTCAATGCCCCAAAGGTTGTCACACACAGTCCCCCATGTGCCACTGTGGTAGACTTCATGTGCTCTTTGCACTGGCTCCTCCCATCTGCCAACCTGACAATGGGCAAGTCTGGGGATACCCAGAGGTTACCATTGGAATGTGATCAGCTCTTCCGGCAGACACTAGTGGGACTTTTCTTTAGTTCTTAAAATAATACACATCCTAAGTTCTAAAACTCTACACTTTGACTTCCTGCTTCTAGGTCTCACAACTAAGTCAAACTTGTGCTTGCAAATTCAGTGACTGATTTTTTTTGAGCCTATTTGTGATTTCCAATATTTTGTTACCTTATTCTCCTCATCTTTGGATTGGAAATATGGCAATTATAAGGATAAGAATAAATATCTGTTTTGAAACAGAGCTATCAAACTGATAGGCAATAGTGTGGGGATATATCCAACTCAACCTTTCATTATTTCATTATTACTGTTTCCCAGGTTCACAGTTAAAAACATTTTTTAGGATCCAGAGACTAGACAAGTAGCAGCCAGCTCTGTAATCTCTCCGTCTGTATCAGCTCTATATTTTCTCAGTCCTGGGGTGACATGAATCTGGGTGGACACTGACATTACAGGGAATCCCCTAGGAAGATTCAATAATCAGAAAGCTTTGCGGGAAACAATCAAAGGATTATCAATGCTGGGGACCATTTCTGTCAATGCTGGGGCAACTTCAGCAGCTGAAAGGGAAAACCAAGGCATCATCACAAGCACATCAGCACTTTAAAAGATTAAGCTCAAACTAGACAATGTCTCTACACCACTTTTCCCTCCCATGGGGGTGGTCCTCACTGTCTGACAGTAATTGGAAGCATCTATTTGAACTTTGCCAGAGTAGTATCATTGATGGTCACTTGGGAGATTTGAGGCTACAAAGAAGGAAGATGAACATTTGATGCCATTTGTACTCAGAGTTTTTATGCTGACACACCATGACTGAAACACTGAACACTAAGTCTTCAGATTTGAAAAAAATGGGTGTCATTTTCCTGGTGGTTTTATAAAAAATTCCAAGAAATGCAGTCGAATGGTTGGAGCTCAGATTTTGCATTTCTAACTCAGGTTTCTCCAAGAACATTATGAATTCTTGGCACAAAATTAATTTTGCTTTACTTGAATTTAGAAAATTGTAAAATATTGATTGAGAAATGATGGAGGTCGTTGGGATTAGAAAACCAAGCAGCAGAAGACAGAACATCACTGTGACAAGCAAGTAAGGAATTGGCCAAGTGAAATCGACCCCTGTGCCCAAAGCAAATGAAGCTAACTCTCAGGATCTGCATCCCCAGGGACTGGGGCTGGTTCCTGAGGCCCCCGTAGAAGGACCTGCAGGAGCAGTGGCCTGCTGCTGCTGCTGCCAAGGGTGGTGGCTGAGCGGGCTGTCTCCTTGGAAAGGCTTCTACTCCATGAGAATCTTCCACGTCACCAGCTTGCCTCTCATGAGCACAGCTCTGATTGCACACAGCACAAGGGCCAGGGAAATCACATTTGCTGCATTTCCAATAGTCACAAATGGTCAGATCTCAGCCTCAGAAAAACAGTTGCAAAATATAAGAATGGGGAAAGTACCTGTTAGATGAAAAATGCTTGGGTGCTCCCCAGAAGTTGAAGAAACTATGGCGTAAAAAAGAAAAATACTTACCATAGTTACATTCCAAACACACACAACGATATTTCATACCCTTCTCAACTACCATCTAAACCACGTTTGAGTCTGCCTTTAATCAACACTATCCAGGCTCTAATCTAATAGTTACCATTTAAAATGTGATTCTACCTCATCCATGGGTGTATATTATTCTGATTAAGAATATGAAAATAAAAGAAGTAAAATTCATGTTGGGATTGTGAAGATATGGCCCCATAGGCAAGGGCACCTTGCCAGAACCATACAGCTCAGCAGCTGCTGCTGGGACCCAGGCAGCACTGTAGGTAGAGGAGCAGCTCCTGTCTCTGGGTCCTCCTGCCCCCAGGCTCTCCTGCCCCTAGGCTATTCTGCCCCAGGCCTCCTTCCCCTATGCCCTCCTGCCTTCTCTGGATTGCCATGGCCTCCATTGCATGAACCAACCCTTTGGTTCTAGAGCTAGTATCTTAGAGTCCTGTTGAAATGCTCTTGTCTGTGGAAGAGATGACATATCAACCTACTGACACCAGCCTAGGGAATGGGAAACAGCCCTGGGTCTTTGCCTTCTGGGAGGGTGGAAGGGTCCGAAGCTCAGAGCATTGTCGAGGAAAGTTAAAGCTCAGAAGGGAGACCCAGCATAGGCTGGGGTCCGGAGACCAAGTAGAGGTGACGGCTAGCCATCAGTCAGCAAGTAAAATGGACATCAACTCACAGATACCTGGATGTCCAGCAGCTGCAGAATCTGCAGAGATAAAGGAAATGAGGGTGGTTTAATAATAGAAACTGGAATGGTAGAGTGGTTTAAAGATAATTGTTTCTGTTTAAATGTGACTCAGGGAAGCTGGGCACAAATAAGTCTTAAGCATCTAGGGCTGTCCCCTCTGGGTTTATACAGCCAGGTGAGGGTTGTGGGTTGTCTAATCTGGCTACAAACTTTGAGGCTGTGACGTTGATAAAATTTGCCTTTGTGACTAAAATAACAACAAAATGGTAATATTTTTGTCTATTTATGGTTTGCCAGATGCTTGACTAAATGTTCTATGTGGGTTGCCTCAATTAATCCTCCCAATGACTCCGTGAAATAAATCCCATGATTTTCTTTCTTTTACAATTGATTGAACTTTGCAGGCGCTCAAGTTGAATGGGACCCTCCTATGTACTGAATAGCTGGGTGTATTTTCCAGAGTCTGAGCAGAAATCCACTGTCCTACACCTGGGGAAAGGTTTAAGGCACAGAGGCATTTCCAGACTCTATCTGAGGATCTCAGGCTTGGTTCAGGCAGCTGCAAAACTGGCCCAGGAGGGACCTTCACTCACCTGAGCAGATGACACCAGCATCTTCATGATGTCCACAGTTGTGGGTGAACCAACCGCTGTGAGGGCACTGCCCCAGGGAGGACTCCGTTCCCGTGCAGTTGACATCATCAAGGAGGATGCTGCCTGACCCAGGGCTGAAGCTGGCTCCTGGGAGAGCAGAAACAGCCAGGCCACAGCGCAGCTGCCTGCAGACCACATGGGCATCCTCTATGGACCAGTTGTCATCACACACGGTGCCCCAGACATTGGCGTGGTAGAGCTCGACTCGGCCCTCACATCTGCTGGACCCATTCACCAGCCGCAGTTCCAGACCTTGTGGACATCACAAAGAACAACCTCACGAATCTCATCCACAAAGGCCACCAGAGAAGCCACTATTTCCTGGGAATTGTGCACTGACAATTGAGGATCATGAATTCACTCCCTTCTTTATTTCATTTTGTTCAAGTTTGCCTTGGTACTACTCCATGTAGTTTTTGCAATTGGTTAAGAAACGGTTATTCCTTGCCATTGGCTGGAACTGGCCTGCCCCATGGCACAGCTGTTCTTTCCCTGTGTGTGGTGAAGTCTTGGTTTCTAACATTCACAGGGTGTGTTGGATTTTTCACAAGAAGCTGTCATGCATACACTGTGTATGCGTGTATATGTGTGTGTGTGTGTGTGTAAGTTTCTGTGTGCTCTTGCACACGCTGATCAAAAGATAGTAACAGTAGCTCCCATCTCTGTTATTCCCGGGATCAGGCAGTTATCTACATGTGAAGACATTCCAGGGACTGGGAAAAGCCATCATTGCAGGCTGCCCCCTATGTGCAAAGGACAATGTTACAAAAGGGAGCAGAAGCTGGCTGTGCTTGGAACACAGACAAGGTGACCCCACAGATGGGGATGTGTGGAGATGTGGGGTAAGCAGGCAACCTGGCCTTCCTGGGGGCCTCTTCCAAATCAGACCCCAAAAGCCATTCTTACATCTCACAGCCTCCTCTTTCCTGTCACTCTCCAATC
The DNA here is from genome assembly GCF_030222135.1 of Aotus nancymaae. Lineage (NCBI taxonomy): Eukaryota > Metazoa > Chordata > Mammalia > Primates > Aotidae > Aotus > Aotus nancymaae. The sequence continues at coordinate 8,229,212 of NW_026988421.1, forward strand.
ACAGATTTTCCAGGTGAACCTGGACATTGGCAGCCCTTTCCTTGGCAGCCTGAGGCCATGGAGGAGGGTGGAAGTCTGGATGCTTCCTCCCATGGTGCTGGGATGTTTGTGAACTAAAACTCCATAGAGGGAGGCCCAGTGAAGTAAGAAGAAAGGGTTACCTGTCAATGTGGACACCTCTGTTGGCTTTGAAAAAGATGCTGCAAAAGGAGAAAATTATACAACGTCTTGGGTGAGCATCAAACATTGAACTTTCAGCCCATTGTGGGTGGGCTGTCCACCCTGTGGATTATCTGCAGACAGTTTCTGATTCTCGATGGGATTTCCTTCTCATGCCCTTGTTCTGTGGCAGTACTCCTTCCACCACCCAGCTGGAGTGTTAGGAAATACAAGCTTGAGAAAACCACTGCTTGGTGGCTGATTTTTTAATACGTATATTTTATTTAATTTTTATTTTTTATTTTTTTGGAGATGAAGTCTCACTCTGTTGCTCAGGCTGGAGTGTAGTGGCATGATCTCAGCTCACTGCAACCTCCACCTCCCAGGTTCAAGTGATTCTCCTGCCTCAGCCTCCGGAGTAGCTGGGATTACAGGCAACTGCCACCATGCCTAGCTAATTTTTGTATTTTTAGTAGAGAGGGGGTTTCTCCATGTTGGCCAGGCTGGTCTCAAACTCCTGACCTAAGGTGATCCACTCACCTTGGCCTCCCAAAGTGCTGGAATTACAGGCGTGAATGACCGTGCCTGGCCAATAGATATATTTTAAATTCAAAAAAGCATCCTTTGGTGACCTCTGTTGTTCAGTATAAGTTACCCTGGTGCTGCTTCTAAATGCTTGGGGTAATTTCCCTCTTTCCCAGCTTCTCTGCGTGTTGTACTTTAGTCTTCTAAGGACCTGTCCTGGAAGAGCTGCTGGCTGAATTGAGTTGGAGCTGTAAAGACCACTGGCCAAATAGAGCTGGGAGCAAACTGCAATGTAATGCTTTCAGCGTTTCCATTCTTACCAATTCTGTCAAGTAGAGGGCAGTACCCAGAGATAAACCCCTGCCGGGCTCTGACCTTGGACCAGGTGAGGGTCAGAGAGAGTGGCTGACGTCATATGCCCCGCCCACTGCAGGGCAAGCCCTGGCCTGGATATTCACACAGTGAAATCCCCTGGATTTCCTCATCTTCATCCAGAGGAGAAAATGGAGGCAGGAAGCAACTAAGAGATTTGTTAGAGGCCTCACAGCCAGTAAATGAAGAGGTTGGGAAGATAAGCCCAGGGCATTTGGATCCTAAATAACTACCCTACTGCATAGAGGGGCTTTGGTAGGGCAGGTTATAGCTCATCAATTCAAAACAACCAAAATTACCTGAGGTTGGGTAACTCACAGCAGCAGATGCTGCTAGGTAAGGCAGAGAGGCAGTGGAAGGCATAGACAGCATGGGTAGCTCATCTCCCTTCAGTCCACCTAAACCTGAAAGAGAGGTAGGCTTGCTTACTTCAGTCAGAAAGGTACCACGTCTTGTTTTGGGGAGAAACTGCATACAATCTGGCATCTGAAAATGGCCCTGAGTTACTTTGGTTACAACCACCAGATGTCCTGGGTCACCGAGTTTGTGTCTGTCCTGTTGCCAGACACTGCGATGTCATCTCCCTCCCTTCATCCTTCTTGTTCTTTCTTCTTCCCTTTCTTCTCCTTTTTCCTCTCTCTCTTCCTCTCCCTCTCTCTCCTTCCTTCCTTCCCTTCTTCTCTCCCACTCCTTCCCTTCCTCCCTTTCCCTTCGTCTCTTCCCCTCCCTTCCCCTCCCTTCCCCTTTTCTTCACTTCCCTTCTTCTCTCCTCTCTCCTCCCTTCCTTCCTACCTTTTTTGTTATTAGCAAACTGTGGCTCCAGGGATGGCCCCTGGAGTGCAGCTCTTGTATTGCTAGTCGGTTTGGTTTTGTAATTCTTCATGGGTGTATTGTGAGTCTTGCCTGGGAGTAAGTGTCAGCTCATAAAGGGCAGAACTGCATTTATCTCAAGGACATACTCCAGTGACCTCAGTGCAGGGAGGGAGCCAAAAGGCTGGGCCAGGAGCTCAGGGCCAGGAAGAAAAAAAGCTCAGAGCTTCTGCTTGGTGGTCCATCCAGGCACCTATGACCCACTCCCATGCTCTGCCCAAGGCCCTGGTTCCAAACCCCATGGCCCCTATAGCCCCAGTCCTGTCCTCTGATGTCACTTGGCATGCGGCACCAGCTTCTGTTTTGCTCAGAGCGTTGATTCTGTCCCTTGACCTCTTCTGCTCAGAATGTTCCAGTACCGTCACTTGCTCCTTGCTCCTTCATCCTATCTCAGGTGGGTGCTGCCAGGTCTAGATGATAAGTCAGTTTGCCTCTTCCCAGCCAAACTCATAAGGATGCAGAGATAGGTGGGAATTTTTGACTCCAACTACTGAATTTATTTGCCAAAAGTCAATCAAGATAAAACTGAGGAATAAGAGCTCTGGGCTAGAACCTGAGCTCCCAGCCGTTAGGAAAGTTCTCAAGGTTGCCCTTAAAATGAAGGGATCAAACCAAAGAGATGGTTCCCAAAGGTGTGACTCATCATTGGTGGGATATGAGTTAGTTTGAGGTGCAGCATCTTCTATTTTAACAGTTGCATATTTATTGTGTTAAAATCTAAAAGTTCACATTTAATTTCATTCTGATTAAGGATATTTTCAGATATGCATGGGTGTGAATTGATTAGATTAGAACGTTCACTGTTTAATTTTTGGACATTTAAACATTGTTTTATATGTTCACTGTTTGTTAACCTCCTAGGTGTGGCAAGTGGTCCTGGTTCTCCATTTATGGTGTGATATCAGGTTCCCTTGTAAAGTGAATTCACTTAAGTAAAAAAATGAAGAGTCAAGTTAAGAGAAAGTATTATGAAAATATAGTGAGAGCCATAGGTGGGTAATGGCTGGGATCATGCAGGGGACCTGAGTGGCTGATGCTTGGGGAATAGTGGCTTGGGGACTGTCTGTGATTTCCCCATGGCTCTGAGTGCAGTGGGGCGGAGACTCATGGAGACAGAGGGAATGTCATTAGCTCAGAATCAGGGCCCACTTGAGCAGATGACACTGGTATCCTCGTGGTAACCACAGTTGTGGGTGAGCCAGTCGCTGTGTAGGTACTGCCACAGCCTGGTTTCTGTCCCCATGCACCCCACATCATCCAGAGCAATGGGGCCCTGGCCTCTCGAGAAATGTGCCTGCCCCAGGGCTGCCACTACCTCGCCGCAGTCCAGCTGCCTGCACACCACCTGGGCATCATGCATGTCCCAGCTGTCATCACACACTGTGCCCCAGCTGCCATGGTAGTGCAGCTCCACACAGCCCTCACACGAGTGGCTGCCATTGGTCAGCCTGAGAGCCACATCTGGGAAAGACAGACAGGCCAGTCGCCACCCAGGGGGCTCCCCCTTTGCTGCTGTGTTGCAGAGGAATGTCGGCATTTCCTTAGAGCTGTCGAGCTTTGAGGGCTCCCTCTCCTTCTTGGGGAGGGAACCATTGCTGGTTAAAGCTGGCTGCAAAGGGGCTTCAGGTTTGACCTCTCACATCATGGTGTTTTTTTTTTTTTTTTTTTTTGCCTGTGTGTGGGGTGTTTTTAAAAGCCTTTTCCCCTGACCAGATTATCTACTTCATAGAGGTCAAAGAGAGCCCCTGAAGTCTTGTGTAAAGTGAAAATCACCAAGCATGCAAACCCTGTTGCTGCTCTTAGTGTAGAATAATGTTCTTTAGACCAGGTGAAAGGAAGTGGCACATGGTTTTGAATAAAACAGCCTTCAAGACGGGGTAGGTCCAGTCTCTTTCTCAGCATAGTGTGAAGTGCATCTGTCATCCAAAGATGCACGTGATGTGTTATTGTAGGGCAGTGCTGAGTGTTCTACCAGCTTCTCCAAGCCTTATCCTGGAAATAAACTAAGAAGCTTGGGAAACCCCTTTCAAATCCCTAGTGCCCAGACGACTGAGGCAGCTGTTCAGCTTCGCATTGTCACCACACAGGGCTGGGGGCTGAAACGATTGCAGGACTTACTGGTATCATTCTCATCTTGCACAAGAGACTCATAAGATGCATAGAAGCCGACGTTGGTGATGATAGCGTTGCTATGGAACACCACTGACATGCGGTTGTAGGAGGAGGTAAATATTGGGATCTTCCTGGAACAGAATCTCCCTAGCGAAAAAGGTTCACTTTGTGGGCCATCAAAGATTTCAATGAAGTCGTATGGACAGCCATAGAAATCTTCCATTCTGTGAAGTAAAACAGTATCATTCAGACTCGGTCCATTGGGGCTTTCTTCCCAGTAAGCACTCCCTGGATTGGTTCAGGAATTGATCAGGGAAAAACTTTCTGAAAACTACATCTCTTCAAACAGGCTGCAGGAGATAATGACCCTATTGATGTGGGCAGTAAGTATCCTCCTATTTTTAAAAATCTTTTAATTTTTAAAGTTTTACTTCGATGGTATTTTCTGAATATGTATTACAAACATGTGGGATAGAATTTAAGTGGTATTGATAGGCATATGGTGAAAAGTAAAATGTTCTTCCAGCTTTAACTATTGGTCCCCTCTTACTTCACTCCCCTTCCTACAAGCAGCTTCAGTGAACAGTTTTTGTGTATTCCTTCCAGAAATAGTCTGTGCACAAATGGCAACACTCTGTACTATTGTCCATGGCTTTCTTACAGCTCATTCCATAGCAGTACATACTGTGCGTGTATAGCAATATGTGGATGTACTAAAATCTGTTTAACTAATTCCCTATGGATGGACAATTAGATTGTTTCCAATCTATTGCTACATGAGAATGTGCCATGATTATCCTCAGTGCACATGAGACTTTATCTGTAGACCAAATTCCTGGAGCTGGAATTGCTGGGTGAAAAGATCTGTGCATTTAAAATTTTAATCAATATTACAATGGGCCCTCAAGGTCTAGCACACTTTTGAAAATTAAATATGGATTTTTTTGGAAGGAAAGGGGAGGGAGGTAGTAAAACTGGAGTGCATAACTGAATCAAGAAGAAAGCAAAGGTAGGAAATATTTACTCACTTCACCACTTCAAACGTAAGTCTCACATGAGCCCCGACATCTGCTTGTATGTCCCAAGTGCACACCACATTTGTGGGGTAATTTTTAGGATACCAAGGACTGGAGAAGGAGCCTGAATTATTTGTGAGCAAACCGCCACAGTGGAAATTTTCATCTGTAACGAACAGTGAAGAAACCCCATCAAAAGTGGGCATTTACTGCTGCCTCTGTTTTCAGGGGGTTCAAGAGGTGACAAAGTGAGGACAGAGGTAAGGAAGACTTGTTCTAGGGGCTGCTTTGGCTGATAGCTGGAAAGGTTGGCTTCGGAGAGTACCCCGAGCTCCCAGTGCTGTCCTGTGGGCAATGAAGATGGTCAGATGTGTTTTTGTGACGAGCAAGTGATGCGACATATGGTTGAAAGGGCTCTGTGAACCTATGTGCCCAATAGGTCTAAGCTTATAGTGTCAATGATAAAGGAGCAAAGACAATGAGACCACAGCACCCTTTCTCAGCATCACATGTTATAAAACAGCTGGTGTTAGAAAACTCCTGGTTGTACTGTATGCAAATCTCAGCTGAAATCAACATCAAGATAGCTTAAGCTATCCAATTTACAGCCGAAATACTGGATTTGGTGAGAAATGTGTGCCAAATGGAGAACAAAGTAAATATAAAACCACGTGAAGAGGTTCTAACAGCCGATGTACCTATAGGGGGGTTGTCACCGGTGGAGTCTGTGGAGACACAGAGAAAAAGTGACACTGTGAGCAAGGACTTTTATCCAGAATGTTCCTTGAAAATACTCAGAAACACTGACACTATAAAGCTGTGATTTCTCTATGGCCCAATGGACAGAGATGCCTCTGGCTCCTCCAGGGTTCAGACACTTGCACACTCCCTGCGTGGATGAGTGTCATTAGATAAACTTGTTGAGGGCTGACCTGGGATGTCTTTTTTTTCCCTCCAGCATCCTACAGTGTAAACATCCCTACAAGCAGTTACCCCTCTCTTCACAGCAGATACTGAATGACCAGGGATTACATTCCTGGTGAATCTGAACTCTCCCTCCCTCCTACCACTCCGTTGTCCTCTACTGTCCCATGGCCTCACCATTTGGTCAACTCTACTGAGCTGCATTGCTCTTTTTATTTAGCAACAGAGAATTTGGATGGGGTCCCAACCTCAGGATGTGTCACCAGGATTCACTACGTCAGGGACCTGGCAACAGTTAGAGCTGTATAGAAAAGTCATACCTGTTGGTCCTGCATTTGGTTTGCCATCAACACCTATCCAAAGACAGAAGAAAGAACGAGAGATGGATTGAGTAAGGCGGTTACATAACTCACACAAATATTGGGTTCTTTTTTCAGGATCAAACATGTTCTTTTCTGGGCAGTTGGGACTGTAGTATCAAAACCCATCAATGTTGGTTACAAGATTGGCAGCCTATAGCAGTGCCCATGGGGGAAGGTAGCATACTTTCCTCTTCAGTCTCATGATGGTGCAAGTGAAACCTGGTATTTATTTACTTTGGTCAGTTATTGGGCTGATTGAGCTTTAGACACAGAGCTGAGTTGTCTTTAACACATTACCTCGGGGAGGTGTGATACTTACATAGTCCAGACCTATGTGTGATCTTGGATATGCCTTTGTGGCTGCATCAGTACAATGAGGCTACTAATAGTCTCTACTTTATTAGTAGTGGTAGAGATTAAATGAGAATAAGAATGTGCCAGTTTTAGCATAGAGCCTGGCATGGGTTCAGCACTTGTATATCAGCTACTATTCGCAGTCAGGTGCTGGTTGTCACCAGCACCATGGCTTATCATTGCTGGAATAGGATGGCTGATGGCAAACCCTCTATTTAATTACCACAACTTTTCAGGTGGGATCTCGAACAGGTGGAACACTTTAAGTGAAAGAACACTAACTCTGAAGCAAATTTACTTAAGCAGTTGGATTGAAGCCCAGGGTTCATTTCTGAGTTACTGCCTGCTGCTGTTGACATCTCCCTTCCCAGAGGTGACTGGTGGGGAGACTCTCCCTGAGGGGTGCTTTGTGCCCCCAGGTGCTCACCTGAGCAGATGACGCTTGCATCCTCGTGGTGTCCACAGTTATGGGAGAACCACCCGTTGTGCATGCATTGCCACACCTTGGCTTCACTTCCTGTGCACTGCACGTCATCCAGAACGATGTGGCCAGTGCCACCATCAAAGTAGCTCTGAGACAGGGCTGACAGGGCCTCACCACAGCCGAGTTGCTGGCACACCACCCTGGCATCCGTCAGGTCCCAGCTGTCATCACACACCGTGCCCCAGGTGCCGTTGTAGGAGACCTCCACCCGGCCCTCACACCTGTGGCTACCATTCACCAGTCGCAGGGACATACCTGGCGGAAAAGCAAATGGGGCCTTCTGAGCTGTGGTAATGTCTCCAGACTCTAGGACTTCTGCAAGTAGAAAATGTTATCTAGCACTCGGACACCTATTCCTGTATTAGGCTGTTGGGCTCTAGACAGGGTGGCCCTGGGTTCTGATTTGCCTGGAATAGTCCTTGTTTATGAATGTCATAGATCAATTAATACCTGTTAATTATCTTAGAGTTCTTCTTAAGTTGTCAAAAGTATTCCAGGTGCAGGATAAATTACATGGTCACCCTAAGCGTAAGCCATTGGGAACTTTAAAGCGTTCCTCAGATCCTGCTGCAGAACCTAAGAGCTCTCTAAGTGTTCTTGATGGTTTTCATATTAAATTCAGCTTGAAGCAGGTGGCTAGTTGAGGTAGTTTTGTGCCAGAATGATTTTTCTATTGCATTTTCCTTTACTTCTTTGCAGAAGAAGGAGGCTTTCTTTTGGATCCATCTACACACACGGTCAATGCAAACTATGAGATTTCAGGCCATCTGTTTCTTCAGCCAGGATGCTTTGCTGGAGAAAAGTGACAGGGAGTAGCAGAACAGGGTGAGAGTGAGGTCGGGGGCTTTTAGTGTGGGCATGGATGTCACTCCAGATGTCATTAATGAAGGTCGGATTTAGAAAGCATCTTCTCTTTTAAAGGGCAATAGCATAAATCAGCTCTAACTCCCAAGGTATGTGTGTTAGGGTACCTACCGCTCTCCCTTTCATCTTGCTGAACTGTGTTGTACAGAGCATAAAACCCTGTGTTGGTGATCATGGCGTCACTTCTGAACACTGCAGTCATGATGTTTGAAGAGGAGATGAACGTGAGCTCTGCCCCAGCACAAAACCGGCCCATGGAGAGTGAGGCAGCCTGTGGTCCATCAAACAGTTCAATAAAGTCGTAAGGACACCCATAGATGTCCTCTAATCTGAGGACATGAAGGCAAAGTTAACATCTCCAAGGAAATCTGCAAAATGTTTTAGATAGAGTCATCTTTTGCATAGCATCCAGCCAGAAACTGCAGTCATCACTGCTACACACCCTACTCATCATTTGTTGAATCCACCCTCCTGTACTTTCCTGCTGGGACTGCCCCAGATCTGTTGGGCTCTCATCTTCCACCCAGTCTATTTCAGTAGCTTCCCGCCTGCTATTCTGGCTTCAGTCTCTCCTTCCCTCTTTCTCTCTACCAAGTGTCTCCTGAATGTCCCCCAACACTTTAATTCAAATATCACCACTCTTTGGGGGTGGTGGCAAATGTCTAACAATGTCTCGCTGGGTAAAACTCTCCAGAAGACCCAGAGCAGGGAGAAATGGTGACAGCTGTAAGAGCTCCAAGGGTCTATTGACTCCTTCCACCAATGCCCTGACCTGCCCTGTTCAAACCAAGTGTTTCATAACATGTTTCATCCAACCTGGACGATCAGAGAAGCTGACCCTGGCCATCCCACCTACTGCCATCTTCTCCTTCTTTATTTTCTATCCCATTATTATGATGGTATTTTTTTTCTTCATAGAATTTTCAACTTATCACTAGTTGAAATTGTCCGTTGAGTTATTGGTTGATTTGAGTACCATTTCTCTTCTCATCTAGAATATAAACTCTGTGAGGCTGGAGATCTAGAATATAAACTCTTGTCTTGGTTGGCACTATGAGCCTATTTCTAGTCTAGGGCCTGCTCAATAAATTGAGTGGAGCCTCAATAAATATATGGTGAAAGAACATCGACACTGATCTAACATGATAAAAGTATGAGATATACATATTTGCATTTAAACAATAGTAAGTAGCCTTTGATGCCTACATGATAAACTCTCATTGCATAATATATACAAGATAGACATAATTACAGTTGTATACAAACTAAATACAAGATTTGAAAACCTGCTTATTGCAGAACACATCTGTTCCAGTGAAGTAAAAGCCAAGTACCTTAAAATAACCCATTTTTATTTTTTTAAAGTAAGTGACAGAATTTGTGTGTACGGTGACAATAGTGTTGCAATAACAGGTGACACTGCAACCTGATCAATCATTTTGTCAGAAAACAGAATATGCTTTAATTAGCAAGAATGAAATAGCATTAACAGTAATGTCAAAAACTGCAGTTACTTTTGCTCCTGCCTAATACTTTAAATATAGGTATAATTTTTACAAATTGAGGGGAAGAAAGTCCCATAGGTGCTGAACTATATGAAAAAAAGAAAGCATCAGTGTAAATCAGGGTTTCTCAATCGCGGCACTATTGATATTTGGTCCTGGATAACTCTTTTCTGGACAGGGATTTGGGGGAGCTGCCTTGTGCACTGCAGGACACTTAGCTGCATCCCTGGCCTCCACCCACGCGATGGCAGTGGTACCCCCCAATTGGAACAATAAAAAATGTCTCAAGACCTAACCAAATGTCTCGTCAGGGTATATAATCACTTCCAGTTGACAACCACTAGTGTAAATAATAACTTTATGTTCTGAGAAACAAAAAAAAAAGCAAATTTTAATAAATCTAGACTTTTAACATCAAAATTCAGAAATCAGCCAGTATGGTCTGGCTTTTGGCAACACTTTAAACAGCTCCTTAATTTGTGTACTCCAAAATTATAGTAGGAGACTTATGTTAGAATAAAAACTTTGACATTACAGGGGATGTGGGCTGTTACAGCTTTTTGGAATAGCCATTTCCCAGAAGTGATCAAATGAAACTGTGCCCCAAAACATTAGAACTGTGAATTTCATAGATTTGAAATACATGGTACCAACTCTTCTCACATTGCTTTTGACAAATAAATGTATGTTGAATGAAGGAATAAATGTATGTTGAATGCATGAATGATAAATGTATTTTGCTCATAATGCCCCCTGACATTAGCTTCTCTCCTTTCTTTCACAAATTATGTAGCCACCAAGTAAAGCCCCTCCTCCACTGAGTACCATTTTACATTTTTAAAAGCAGCATTTAACCATTCAGAGCCTCAACTGCTGTGGCCAATGAAGACAGATGGAAAGCAGTGGCAGAGGTCTGGGCCATACTGTGGGACAAAGTCAGAAGAGAGAATGACCCAGGTGTAACCCAGGATAGCAAGATGAAACCAGGGTTGAACATTATCAGGAAAAGTAATATTTTTGTTAAAATGTTATTCATGTATATATATATATATATATATATATATATATTTGTATATGTGAAAATGTGTATGTGTGTGTGTGTGTATACCTACATGCATATAAATATACATTAAAATAGGATAAATTCCTTAAAAATGAGTGATGGTTGGAGAAAGAAGTAGGAGGCACAAGGTGCATGATGGGAAGAATGAATGAACTGTTTAATCTGTACAAGAAAACTCTTGGTAAGGACATAATAGAAATTCTTGAAGAGAATAGGAAGCAGATTTGTGTAGCATCAGAGGGAAGAATGAAGATCAGACCATGAGGATGAGGAAGAACAGATTCGAGTTCAGATGGAGGAGGAAGCCTGTGTCTCAAATGGAACTGGTTAAGAGTGAAGGGGTGAGGTCTTCATGTGTGGGTTGTCCAAGCTGCAGCTTAATGGCCTGATGTCAGGGAGACCCATGGGGTGTTATCTCAATGCACAGGAAGTTGAGTTAAGTGATCAAAAGACTCCCCATAGCTCAGATGATCAGAGCAATTCTCTCCTAAAATGTGAAAGGATTTATCCCACAAAAGGTCACCTCGTTGAGGAAAGGATGGATTCAAATCTAAACTGGCCTTAACAGTAGAGAAAGAAAAAGTTGCTTACTTCAGGCTTGGGATCATCAGTTCTATGTGGAATTTCTCAGCCACGTGTATCACCCAGACACACTCCACATTGGTGGGGTAGTTTGTAGGGTACCAAGGGCTGGAGAAGGAACCTGATAGACTTGAAATTACTCCTCCACAAGAGTTACTTCCTCCTGAAAAAATAGATGAGAGACCCATGGTTGGTTTCTTTAGGCACACATGTTGTATTTTTCCAGATGTGGAATCCAGAATTCCATCAAGCTCAACAGTGAAGTCACTAAATGGGGAGGGATCATGCTAGGGTAGACACAGTTGTGGCTTGGCTGGTATGAGTGATTGTGCCACTGAGAGGGCATGAGGGAGGATGGAACATGCATGCTGTCATCCACAGGCAGGACCCTACAATTGACTGTGAGCGATACTGGAAATGGGATTGGACACATGCATGTAGCATGTGTGTAGTGGGGACAGCCTGTACTTCTTTAATGCTCCCCCCAGTCTCCTGCCATGCAAACCAGCTCAGCTCAGATGTGGACAACCCAACCATTTTGAGGGCTCCATCCCATCCATTGCCCCTGTGGTAACAAGGGCACACAGAAGTTCATTCTGCTTTTATGAATTATCAAAATGATTCTCTGCAGCTTAATACTGTATAGGTTATAATTCCAATGAAAGAGTCACCTTGTGGTATTGGGGCTGGAGAAATGGTAGCTGCAAAAACCAAAACCAAAGAAAATCAGGAGAGAGCTTAGCGTTCTAAAACCATCTTATACTTAACCACAAATGAATGAGCCTGTTATTACCCTTGAGTTTTAATAAATGGTGTATACACTCATTTCTCCCTGATCTGGAACGAAGCCTCTGTCCTTCTTTCAGCTGATTCATGAGAAAATCACAAACCACACACAGTTACATGACTTGTTTTCTCTCATATGCTAGGTTCCACAACCCAAGGGTTATTCTTGGGTTGACCAGTTACTAGGAATTATAGTAACATCATTGGGCTTATGATCATACCACTAAGCCTGTAGAAATTCACCAAGTGCTGAAATTCAGAAAAATAAAAATCAGAAAGCTGAGAGTCAGGGTGGAGCAAGGCAGGCTGGATACGTATTCCACTGGAGAAAGATGGACCTTAATGGGGAGATCCAATGAGTGTGTAAGGTCCCTTCTTTTTCCTTTATCATGTCTTCTTGGCTTTGATTTCTATGCGGCATGCACAGTTTTCCTTCAGTATCCATGAGGGTATTGGTTCCAAGACTCCCTAAGAATATCAAAATCTGCAGATGCTCAAGTCTCATATAAAACATAGGAGTATTTGCATAGAACCTATGTTCATCCTCCAGTATACTTTAAATCATCTCTGGATTACTTATAACACCTAATACAATGTATTATAACACTACATAAGTGGCTGTTACACTGTATTGTCCAGGTAATAAAGACAAGGAAAAAGTCTGTACATGTTCAATACAGATATAACTATTGATTTTTCTTCTTGAATATTTTTGATCCACAGTTGGTTGAATCCACAGATGTGGAATCGTGGAGACAGAAGGCCTGCTGTATGTCTATATTCTATGTATGTCCTCAATCCCCCCCTGCATGGCAGGTGCTGAGGGGAGGGCAGCTATGAAAGCCTACTCATGGGAGTGCTGGTAATTGTTTGGGTTTTACACCAAGGGTTTGGTGGGGGAGGAATTTGAAGCAAACAGGTCAGATGTCTTTGAGAACTTCTTTATCTCCATTGTCTTGTTCCTGGGCCAGCACGCCAGCAAGATGCAGAACAGTGAAGGTGATGGATGCAGTCAACTTACCTGTCATTAGTCCTTTGCCAGAAGAAGTGTAGTATATCACAGGAATACATTTTTCACTAAAAAGTGGCTCAGAAGCAATTTTCTTTTGTTAACATGCTTGGTATGCAATATTTATCTCAGAGTATGAAATGACAAAAGCCTTATATTTTTGTGTCTTGGTAGGTATATAATGTTCTATCAATGAGCACTTTTTTGGATTTGTGCTTACAATGGGATACTATTTAGACTTAAGTAGTAGCATTTTCCTTCACAGTTTCCTTAATCCCATGACTCATTCTCTTTTCCAGCCAGCTATGCATCTCTGCCTCAGAAAATGAATATTACAGTAGAGAAGAGAGAAAGGCTTTCTGAGGTTTGAAGCCCCAGGCTCCAAGAGCTGTTGATGAACTGAAAGCCATTCCCTCTCCTCCTGCTGTCTTTTCCTCCTCCCAGGGCCCAGGCCAGAACAGACTCCTTACTGGGGAAGAAGAGGAAATCCAGAGGGAATCAAAGAGAGTATGGCTGCTTGTTAGACCCCAGAAAAAGTTCTGTGTGCTCTGCCTCCCCTCCAGAGCAGCTACATAAATTGTGGGTCTCAGTGTAAAATTGAAATGTGGGGCTCTGGCCAGGGATGGGGAAATCACTTTCCCTTCCTACAGGTTACTGCCCCAACCCATGGCAGCTGGGCAACCCACAAGGAATGGAGGTCTCCATCTTGGGATGTAGTTGGGACCTGGATTGGAATGGGCAAGAGACCTCCACAGAGTGTCTTAGCAAATGTGCCATGGTTCTGCCAGCCCAGGGCAGGGACGGATGCCAGCTACCTTGTTGGGCTCTTAAACACCCCAAAATACACCCCTGACCCCAATAACTTCCTGGTGTCCAGGCCCCTGCTGGGGGTAGAATGTGGCAGCAGTCACTGGGCAGGGTCAGGGAAGAGGCTGGGCAGGGCCCAGGGGCCCAGGGAGCAGAGAAGGGGGCAGGTGAGAACCCGTCCCTGGGAAGCAGGAGGCTGCAGGAGGCAGGACCACACATGCTTCGAAATCTTGAGTTTGGGAGAAGGTCACTGTTGCACATTGACTTTGAGTAGGTTACCAGTCCACTCTGCTGTGTTGGCTAAGCCAGGAGACCCACGGAAGAGCCCTAAATGGTTTACTTCTCATCAGCAGTCTGCTCTTGACCCACTGGGAGACAGTCTGGCGTTTAATGTATCTTTTCTTTCCTGCATACTTTCATTTTATAACCCATGTCCCTAAGAGGGAAAACCTTCCCCTTCTCTCTTCTCCCTATTGACCTTCTCAGCCATAGTGACTCAGTCTTTCTCCATCTTTCTCCTCCTGCCCTCCCTTGCTCTGCCACCAGAAGAGAGTTTTGGATGTGATTCCATTTGGGAAATGTGGCTCCTTAGCTCCTTGCCTGAGTACTAGTTCTCAACGTTGGCTACACATTGGAATCACATGGGGAGCTTCAAGTATCACCGATGACTGGGAGTGACCTCAGAGACGGTAACGTGACACGTCAGGGATGCAGCCTGGAAACCAGGAATTTCAGATGCTTTCTGAGTGATTCTAGTGAGCAGCCAAAATTGGGAATCACCAGCCTAGTCACTGTCTACCAGTGTCTAGGTCAGGACAGAGGTTACATTTTAACTTGCTAAGATAGTAGAAATTCAGTGTTGGACTTACCTGGAGGTGCAGGAGTCACAACTGGTGCCCAGTCCCCAGCATCTGCATGCATACAAGAAAAAATTAGAAAAACCTGAATAACATTCTACGAAGACAAAGAAATGGTGGCTTTCTAGTGTGGGGCAGTCTCAAGCAGGCAGGTCTCATGCCACATAAGCAAAAACAAGGCCATGATTAGACTCTGGAAAAGCAGCTCCAGAACTGAGAGAGGTGCAGAGAACAGGAGCAGCCAGTTGTGTGGCCCTGCTGTGTTTGTCCTCAAAATGAAGTCAGGCTCTCAGCATTCTCTCTCTACCTGGCTGAAGGGACATTCATCTGCTGGGCCACTATCCTAAAATTCCCTGGCCCCACTCTGTGCATGGCCTTCATCCATCACTAGGATGTCTTTGGGTGAAAGATCAGAAAGAATCTATCATGGAAGGGGAAGCTACCTGAGCAGATGACACCGGCATCCTCATCGTGGCCACAATTGTGGTCTGACCAGCCAGACCTGGGGCACTGGCCAAGATAGTTCTCACTTCCTGAACACTGAATGTTGTCTAGAAGGATGTTTCCAGAGCCTGGGCCAAAGTGGGCCTTTCCAGGAGCAGCAATGGCCTGACCACACCCAAGCTGCTGACACACAACCTTAGCCTCATTCAGGTCCCACAGGTCATCACACACAGTGTCCCAGGAGCCCTTGTGTAGGACCTCCACCTGTCCTGAGCACTGGCTGGAGCCACCTGCCAGCTGCAACTCTTGTCTATCTTCTAAACAGAGCAAGATTTTATTTTTGAGTTTGGTAAGTTTTAAGTAGCAGGTGATTTCTAGCTTCTGTGTTTGTGGCTAAGGCAAACATGAGAGCAAAACCTTAAAGCCGACTGATTTCATAATAGGCTTAACGGCTTCAGGGTGAGACAGGAAGTGGACTTGAATCCTTGTTCTATGGCTTCCTAGTTGTGTAAACTTTTATAAGTTGCATTGTCTCCCTGAACCTCAGTTTTCTCATCTGTAAAATGGGGACTCCAGCAGCATCTAGAGGAGATGCTACGAATGAGAGTATACTCAGCACCCAGCACATCAGGGTTACTGCAGATCTTGTCATATGGTTTTTGTGTCACAATGCTGGGTTATGGGAGGGTAGGTTCCCAGCTGCCTTTTCGTATGTGTCTTGGATAAGGGTAGATTTAATCTGCCGAAAGGCACCTGGACCACAAGGGTGACTGTGACTTCACAGAACACAGTGGCAATGTTCTATCTGGACTGAAGGTCTGTGGCTAGTTAGAGTTATCTGATGTGGAGACACTGTAAGAACAGCCTCCCCTTACTGTGACCACTGGCTCTGTCACTTTGGTCTTCTTTCTGCTGTTCCAACACGCCCAACTCTTTCCTCTGCCTGGAATGACTTTCTTTGTCATTCATCACATGCCACCTCTTCAGAGATGCCATTTGTTCCATCCAGTCCATTGTAGTACCTTCTCCACTCCAGGCACCCTCTACTCTCCCACCTGGCTCTTATACCCAGCCCTCATCTCTATCCTCTATCACCCTTACCCCAAAACCAGTTTGTTTATTTCCTTGTTTCTTGTGTTTTGGTCTTTCACTTACCCAAGTCCACACTAGAATATAAACAACGTGAGGGCAGGGAGCTCATGTAACTGTGCTCCCACACTTACAACCGGACCTGGTACATAGCAGGACCTCCGTAACTATTGTTGATTGGATAAATGGTGGTTTTGAGTTAATGAGTGTCTGGATTTCAAATGTTGGAGCTTACTTAGCTTCTCCAGGGCAGAGTTTCAAACGTTGCTTCGAGGATGAAATATACAAGGAATTCCCTTACTTAGATACAAGCAAACCCCAAATCACATCCAGGGACTTACTACCTGGTTTTCTGGTGGCCTAAAAGAATTACTGGGGTTTCTGCAGGGGCTCCTCAGCAGCAGAGGTTTCATAGCTAGCAGGCAGTGTGCTTGCAGGGTGAAAATTGGACCTGGCTCTGGAATGACTGCCTGCAGGGTCATGGCTAACAGGAATCCCAAAGCCTCTCATTTGGATGAGACTAGGTTTCAATGTATACAAGGTATAAAACAGCCCAGCAGGTGGAGGAAGTGGAGTCTTGTCATAGGAGTGTTGAACTTCCACATTTCAGCATCTGGGCAGTTCCCAAGAGGCTGCAGATAGCAGATGCAGCCCTAAGACCTTTCATAGCACCCAGGTTTTCCCTGCAGGCAGTAAAAGCCTGGCCACTCACACACAGAATGCACATGACTGACTCATTGTAACTTCCCATGTGGCTTTCATGGTGGGAAAATCTAGCAGCTATGGAGCAGGTTTAATGAAGTCAAGTGTGAGTGTTTTAAAAGACTGAATCACAGGCCTGTACTAGTAAGGGAGTCTCTGAAGTTAGAAACTGTTCTGTCTTTTAACCACCAAAAACTACTTGAAGCTTCCTACCTGACTGCTTTTCACCCTGAGGAATGGCGTTAAAAAGAGCATAAAAGCCAGTGTTGGTTATTATAGAATCACTTTGGAACACCACTGTCATGATGTGTGAGGAGGAGAAGAAGATCACAGTTGCAGGGGCACAGAACTTCCCCATGGAGAGTGAGGCAATCCTGGGACCATCGAAGATTTCAACAGAGTCATAGGGACATCCAAGGATATCTTCCAGCCTAGGGTGAATAGACATGGAGGGGTAATGGCAGATTAGAAACTTCCTAGATATTAATGCTAAAAAAAAGTGTGACAGTCATAGAGATTAAATATTTGGATTAT
The DNA here is from genome assembly GCF_030222135.1 of Aotus nancymaae. Lineage (NCBI taxonomy): Eukaryota > Metazoa > Chordata > Mammalia > Primates > Aotidae > Aotus > Aotus nancymaae. The sequence goes on from NW_026988421.1 coordinate 8,246,632, forward strand.
ATTTAAATTGCACACTGAAATGTAAAATATTAATTAACTTTTTCAGATGACCTATCACAACTCTATTTTCTCTGGCTAAGGAATGTGTGGGGCTTTCACCTACAATCTCTTAATAGAAGTTTTAAAATTATAATGGTTTTGGCCAATCACAACCTACATAGGACATTAGGAAATCGTAATTTACACTGCAACTAAATTCATAACAGTCAGATCACCCCAATGATCAGCATGTAACAGACATCACAGTCAGATTTTTCCTACTTCTATATTTCACAATATTTGCCATACTCAAATTTTTGGGCAGGAACAATCTTGATTTTAAAATAAAATCAAGGCAAGATACAGAAGAGTATTTGTAGTATGGCAATTATTCATGAGGGAGGCAAGGGGAAGTGATTTTGAAGGAACAGACAATAGGTAACATAATAGAATTTGGAGGTATGGGTTCAAGGGTTTTACCTCACTGTGGCTAATTGTGTCCCTAGGGTTTTAGTCAACAAAGATAACATGTCCTGGGGCATTTCTGGCTTAGTGCATGTCTGAATCCATGGCTGTGGTAGAGTCATGATGGAACATAATTCAGTGCATGCCTGGAGCTAATGATCATGGAATTCCACAGTCTGGCTCTGTTTGTAACATGATGTGTCTCATACACAAGAAGAAGGGCTTCATGCAGACTCTTTTACAGACCCACATATTGGTGAAAAGATGGGGCATTGACATCACACGGATCTAGATGGGTTGGCCTTGGGAAAATTAGTTATCCTGTTTGAGCCTCAGGCTCCTTATCTCTAATGGAGATGACAAAGACATCTATTTTTGGGCTGTATAATCCTGGAATATGACAAAGCACACAAAGTCTGGAGCAGCAGTAAAATATCAGCTGTTATTTTATGTCATGGAGATAAAAACGTCAGTGACTTTGGAATATTTATTCTCTTTATGTCAGAGATGAGGCAATGACACTAATGTCTCCTCTTGCTTTGCAGAACATTTAAAAGATACAGGGCCCAAAGCTGGAGTAGTTGGCTAATGTGTGTATGACAATTTTCTTACTGTTTTAAATTTGGATTCAAATAAGAAAGTCTAAGAGGACAAATATTGGTATCCAGTGTACAATGAGGGCAAAGCTGTTGATAATTTTTATGGCAGTTTTAGAAAAAAAATAAAAAGAAACAGTATCAAAATATGTTAATAAACCACTTATTGAATTTTTCAACTTAGAAGTAACTCACTTGATAGTGCTACAAAATTAACCCAAAATCTGACTTGAAACAACTACAGAACGTTGGGTTCTTCTGCTTTCACTCTTAAATTTTTCCCACTAAAATAAATACTGTTAATATGATTTTACAAATCAATGTTCTTATGTACATAGAATCTTCTCTTTAAAAGTTTTCTTACTTCAGACTTGGAATTATGAGTTCTATGCGAAATTTCGTATCCATGTGGATCTCCCAAACACATTGGATGTCTGTTGGGTAGTTTTCTGGATACTGTGGACTAGAAAATGAGCCAGAGAATCTAGAAATGACCCCTCCACAAGAGTTACTTCCTCCTGAAACAACAGGAAAAATGGTGTTAGAATGTGTCCATCTGGCATTACTGTGTAATCCTAAAAAAGACCAGCTCATACATTGGTCTGGTGGAGTTGGGACGCAGTTAATTGGCCTGGGTGGGCATGCACAGCCCTTTAGCTTAGGGAAGGAGAGTCCATTCAATCTGATTCTGATGAAGCAAAAATATTCATGTGTGCAAGTTCCTTGCTTTTCCCTCTCTCTCAGCACCTGATAAAGAAAATGTCCTATTTGTCCTTTCTGCTTACAGTTTTTCTCCCCCTCTCTAAAGTAGGAGTTTTGCTTGCTGGGGAGGGACAGAGTAAATCTAAGTAATGAGAGACTGGAAGGAGAGATGAAGAAACAGAGGCCACATGTGCCTGGGAAAGGGGAGAGTTTGAGGAGGTTTGGGGAGTAAGAGGTTCTAGAACAGCTTTGGGTTCTGATACAGGGACACTGATCTGTTAGGGGATGTTATGACTGGCACCTTCCTTACTCTTCATCACTTTTGCTGGGTAGACTATGTTTCCTTTAACTCACATATTTAGTATGAGACTGGAACTTGCAGGATTTGGGATTTATAAGGCTTAAACAAGATAACAGCGAAAGCTAATAGTTTCATGTACATTGTCATATTAGCATAGATAGATACACATACATGTATGTATTTAAAATAAGATTTCACAGGAAGAAGCAGAAAACCTTGAATCATCAAATTATTTTTGGAGGAAATCTGAAAGCACAATATGCTTTACTGACCTTGTCTCTAAACTGTGAAGTTGCTTAATTTTTCTACTTTCTGTTCCCCTTGGTCAACTTATGATTCTCCCAGAATCTCGCAAATTCCATGTCTTTCCCGAGATGGACTGAAATAAGTGATGATGCTCTTAGTCATCTGGTAGTTTTATCACTGACCACATTCGTAAGCTACAGTAATGAGGCCAGGTCAGGCTGACACTGGAACCTCGGGGAGTTGGACCTTCTGAAATCTCTACATGTGGCAAGGGATAATGAACTGGTGCCTTTTGCAGGACTATACACAAAGAGGACAGGCTGAGTATGGGCCCGATGTCTGACCTGGGCAGATACACATCCCCCTTCCCAGCCTGCTCCTCTTGTTGTAAAGTCAGTATTTTTTTACAGAGTCTATTACACAGAGTGGCATCAGAGAAACAGAACCCATGCCAACACCGTGCCAGGCTCTGTTGTGCTATGTCCTGGGCACACTGCCCAGCATCTGCCATGATGGTTCTCTTGGCATGGAATGACCATTTCAATTTAAAATAAATGACTACCTTTTATGTGATCCTGAGAAGGTGCAGAAGAACCTGAAAGGGAATGAAGGGAGAAAATAATGACACCCAGGTGAAAATATTTAGTCTTATCTACAAGTCAGTGAAATATAAAGGGTTTCCTCAGAAACAACAATGTACTTGGTGCAAACAAACAGAGGAGAGGTTGCACTGAAGGCGCTGAGTGAATATTTTCTATGGTTCTGTGGCAGGTTAGAGAAGGCCACAAATTCCTAGACCTGCCTCCTGTCACAAGATGGGGTCTAGGTTTCCTTCCTTGAACCTGGGTGGGTTCTGTGACTGCTTTGCCAACAGAGTATGGCAGGAGAGGCTCTGCACCTTAAGAGAATGGTGGCTTCCACCTCCCATCTCTGGGAACACTGGCTTGCTCATGCAGCCCTCAGCTACCTTACAAGAAGTCTGAGTGTGGCCAGACGTGGTGGCTCACACCTGTAATCACAGCACTTTGGGAAGCCAAGGCGAGTGGATCACCTAAGATCAGGAATTTGAGCCTGGCCAACATGGTGAAACCCCATCTCTACTAAAAATACAAAAATTAGCCAGGCATGGTGGTGGGTACCTATAATCCCAGCTACTCTGGAGGCTGAGGCATGAGAATTGCTTGAATCCGGGGCAGTGAGGGGTGGAGATTGCAATGAGCTGAGATTGCACCACTTCACTCCAGCCTGGGCAAAAGAGCAAAACTCTATCTAAAAACAAAAAACAAAATACAACAAACCAGGAAAACAACTAACAAGAAAAAGAAGTCTGAGTGTGTATGGTCTCTCAGCAGGATAGTCAGACTTCTGGCTGAGCTCATCTTTCCAGCTGACCCAACCAAGGCACCAACTGTATGACTGAAGCTGTGTTGAATTCTCCAGACCAGTCACCAGATGAACTCCACTGAGCAACACTGCTCAATGCTCTATAGAGCAGAAGAGTCTCCCAGCTGAGCCCTGCCTGAATTCCTGACCCTCAAAGACATGACATACATCTAAATGGTGGTTGCTTTAAATTGCTAAATATTGGGGAGCAACAGATAACCAGAATGGCTCCTTTCACTCAATCTCATTTTTCTCATTTCCCTGCCATCCATGAAATGAGAAAACTACAGATGAGTCTTCACTGGAATATCCGCTGCCCTTGACTCCAACCACGCCATAAAATGAGAAAACTACAGATGAGTCTGCACTGTAATATCCACCACTCTTGACTCCAACCATGGCCTTTTAACTTTAGACAGTCCCTCGCTTCTCACTCATGGTCCGAATAGGTAAAGCTGGCCTTCCCCCAAGAACATCAGGACACGTCGAGGTCTTCTCCAGGCAAGCGTCCAAGAGAGATGCTTCTGCCAATGGCTGGTAGCTTGTCTGTGTTCACTGAGGCTGTGTAGGGATCAGCCAGATGCATTCAAAGGGGGAGAGATGGGTCTTGTAAATTGCAGTCCTGCCACTTTCTAATCAAGTTATCTTCGGCAGGTTTTTTGATCTCCCTAATCCTCAACTGTGAAATCACCTTTAGCATCATTTCAGAATTCACAGTGCCTGTGGTTGGTCTGGTTTTTCTAATTTTTCGTCTTTATTACAGATGAATATTAGTCAATAATTCAATGATAAGATCTTTGAAAAGGGGTGAAAGTCATAAGATCCCAAAGAGCATGTACTTTGGGGCCAGAATCATCAATGTCAAAATTTGGGTCATTAACTTGCTGAGTGATTCTGAGAAAGTTACTTATCCATTCTGTGTCTCAATTTTCCCTTCTGTAAAATATAATCGATAATGCCTTTTTCAGGATTGTCCTGATGATTAGCAATGACCTGAGTAAAACATCTCCCCATGTTTACTCTAGTTTTCCCTGTTTTTTGTGTAGCTGGGTCAATGAATGGGTAAATGAGATTGATGGCCAAGAGCATTGATAGCTTAGGTTCAGACACCCTGGCTAGGCCTCAGCACCTCGCTAACTTTCTATGTCTCAGGTTATCTGGAATATATGAATAATCCAAGAACCTGCTTCAAGAGGTTCTTGTGGGGATTGTAAGAGTTATATACATGAAGAGCTCAGAACAGTGCCTGGTTCTTAGCACTTATAAGTATTTGCTGCTATAATTTATTATTATATTATTATTGGAAAGATGCCTGAATTAGAAAAAAATATGGACATACCTGGAGGTGTGGCTGGAGGTAGGTCTTCTGCATCTGAATGCATAAAAAAAGGTAAGAGGTTACTCTATTTGGAGCAACAAGGTAAAGGAACCCAGAATGCCAGAATTACCCCTTGGGCAACTTCAACTCTCCTCTGGCAGACTCCTTGGCCTAGAAGGCTGGGGAACAGCAGCTGGGTCAACTCTGCCCCATAGCAGCCAGGGCTGGATTACCCTTGGCCCTTCTTATGCAGAATCCCTGGACTACTTGTTAAGATGCATATTCTAGGGCGCCTTTCCTACTTAGTCATAACCTCTGAGGGTGGGACCCTAGAATCTGCACTGTAATGTCCATTCGGTGCTCATGCCAATGAATTAGAGACCTTTCCTGTGCAACTCCTGTGGTGTCCAAAGGAGACATTTGAGAAACAGGCAGACACATGGATGGATGAATGAAAATTCCACCCAGGATGCAGTTTCAAAATGCCACAATTGCAGCATCAGAAATCACTGGCTGAGAGGGGAGAGGATACCTGAGCAGATGACACTGGCGTCCTCGTGGTGGCCACAGTTGTGTTCTGACCAGCCCGAGTGGGTGCACTGGCCCAGGTAGTGCTCTACCCCAGAGCACTGGAGGTTGTCCAGGAAGATGTTTCCTGAGCCTGGGCCAAAGTGGGCCTCGCCAGGGCTAGAAACAGCCTGCCCACACCCCAGCTGCCGGCACACAACCTCGGCTTCATTGAGGTCCCACAGGTCATCGCACACGGTGCCCCAGGCACCCTGGTGGAAAATCTCCACACGGCCCGAGCACCGGCCTGAGCCGCCCATCAGCCGTAGCTCCGGCCCGTCCTCTGTAGACAGAGACACAGCATGTGAGTTCCCAAAAAACCCCACCTGGGTCCACCACTGCCACATTCCCCAGTCTTTAGGCTTGTTCCTCAGATTTCTCATGTGTTCCTGAGTTGCAGGTTGTGGGGTCTTCAGTCAATTTAATTTTATTTTAAGTATGTATAGATTGTCTTTTATGTTAGGCACTGATGATACAGCTCTAAACCAGAGATGTGATTTCTGTCCTCAAGGAGCCCAGAGTCTATTTACTAGTCAAATGCAGACACTGCTACAGTACGCCATTGCACACTATGATAAATGGACCAAAGTGGGGAAATAGGATGCTATGAAAAGCACAATAGAGAGGAAGGGGCTGGGGAGACACCTCTCAAAAAAGTGAGAATGAGCTAGTCATGGGAAGAGCTGGGAAGGTGCCTTGAGCCAGAGGAATAGCATATGTGAAAAGGCCATGAAACACCATTTCACTCTGCATGCATCTCCAAAAAATATTGACTTAACAAACACATACACACACCCATCATCACATGTAAAAAATCAAAAGTATTTTTAAATAAGACTTTCTAATAGAATCTCAGTGGTGTGAAAATCCCTGCAGTTTAAAGAGTGAACTTAGAACTGAAAAAACAAATAGCTCAAAGACAAAATCAAGAACAGCTGATACTTAACTCCCATCAACAAAAGATGTGACTGACCTGGACTGGTGGCAAGTGATTCTTCAGCATCTGTTTATAGAGAGAACAAGTATGTCAGTATTTTTTTTGGGATCCTGACTGACTTTAACAACTGAAGATGAAGGTTTTAGTTCCATCATTATATGTGTTTATTAATCTGATGTGGGAAAAATTAGTCCTTTTAAAAAAACATAGTACTGGGAGAAACAGATTCATCTGTAGATAATGAAAATAAGTTTCTCTCTGGTTGTTGGTTTGTACTGAGTTATGAAAAAATGGCCAGATGCAAAGGTACATTTGGGATAATCTGACTTAAACCATCAATTTTGTAGTGGGTGAGTTTCACTTTGGGTGTCTTTGGGGGGAACCTCAGATTTAGACAATCATCCTCTGGAAGATTGAGATGTGGGAATAACATGCACCCATGAGGTTGTCGCTAGGTTACCTGCCAACCATGATAAGATGTCACAAAGCAAACAGACATTGAATGCACCAACACGTAAGACAATGTTTTTAAGTACGCACCTGAAATTAAAGTTTATGGTTAGCAGGTACTGACATGCAATTGAGCTGCTTCTCACATGGGCAACTCTATGCAACTCTAAGCCCTCCTAATTTGAGTTATGATTACCAATTTTTTCAAGTCATATCAGGTATTACAGCTGTTAGTTTACCAAAAGGCATCTCATGATCAGAAAGGATTATTAATAGATATTACAGAGGTGGCTAACTTACTGATAGCTAACTTGATACACAAGAAAATCCAGAATATATTTTAAAAATTGTCACAAGCCAATTGAAGTCAGTCAGGTTAGTGCACAGATTTCCTTGGTGTTGTGACTGAGTGAGGAAATGGTAGTAGGAATTACCAATATGTTTAAAGGAGAGTTGAAGTGTTGGTCAGTTGCTCACATATAGTGTGTGTGTCAGCACCAGCTCTGGAAGCTGACTCAAGTCTTCCTGGCTCTGAGGTCTCCCCTAGCCTTGCTACTGCAGGCTGCCTCTTTCAATGAGCTCCTTCTTCCCACCATTAAAAAATTCTCATCATTAAACATGTTATTTGCATGCTTCAGTAAAGCACACATACCTTTGGTAATACTTACTACCAAATTAGAAAATTAGGTTTTATACTGGAGGCTAGCAGATAAAACCTCATCTATTTAACCAAGTTAGAAAAGCTACAGTAAAAATCGAATGCTACATGTTTGAGGATCCTGTATTTGCTCCAGGCTGACTCTGAACCCTTGCAGGGAGGTTTTGAAGCATGCTGGGACTGGCTGTGCCCATATTAGAGGGGAGAGGATACCTGTGCAGATGACACTGGCATCCTCGTGGTGGCCACAGTTGTGCTCTGACCAGCCCGAGTGGGCGCACTGGCCCAGGTAGCGCTCCACACCAGCGCACTGGAGGTTGTCCAGGAAGATGTCTCCTGAGCCGGGGCCGAAGTGGGCCTTTCCAAGGGCAGACATGGCTCGACCACACCCAAGCTGTCGGCACACAACCTCAGCTTCATTCAGGTCCCACAGGTCGTCGCACACAGTGCCCCAGGTGCCCTGGTGGAGAATCTCCACGCGTCCTGAGCACCGGCCAGAGCCACCCACCAGCCGCAGCTCTGGCCAATCCCCTGCAGAGAGAGATCTGGTGACTGTTGTTCTCTGGAGGCACTGCACCCTTCCCATGGGTGTTGAGCTCCCTATCCCATACTACTTCTATGGGTGGAGAACTTTGTAGTTGGTCAAATAGTCAACCTCTTAGTTGGAAGTTGCAAAGTCATTAGGATTGTCTGTAGCACTAAAAAGTCCACTAATTGAGTATTTATTTTTCCAGACATATGTGCCGATTTGTTTTGGCTAAATGCAGAGAAACAAATAATTTGCACAGTGACTTATGATTTTTACAAAATGTGTGTGTGTGTGTGTGTGTGTTCAGTTCCACCTTTATCATAACTCAGGAAGGTAAGTAGAGGAGTATTGGTACACCAATTTTATCTGTGAGGAAACTGAAAGTTGGAAAAGCAAAGTGATTCACCCCAAATCCCACATCTGGTAAGCAGCAGATCTAAAGTCAGGTATCCTGATTCCAAAGTTCACAATTTTTTCTCTGCTATTCTATCTCACTGTCTCTGGAATGACTCTGACACTCCACTTACTTTGCAAAAGTCTATTGGTGATGCAGATGGGGAGCTAACTATGATCAGTACTGGTCATAAGGAGGAAAGATAGAACCCCACTAAAGAGAATTTGTAAGCTGCTCAGGCTTTGATGACTCTGAAAGCTACCAAAAAATGAACTTTACTCATCCTGGGATGCTAGAGCCAAAAGATCCCAAAAGTTTTAAATGGCTCTAAAAGTTTGGGCAGAGTCAAGTGTCCCACTTGCAAATAGAGGGACTATTTGCAGTTGGTCCAGTTTCTGTGCATGAAGCAGATACAGGTGCAGATACAAATGCAGGTGCCAAGACGAAAGGACACTCGGTAAATGAATGAATGCATTTCAGAGCTTACCTGCTCTTGCTGTTACTGTCCTGGGTGTTGCTGTTGGGATGGCTGTGGATACAAGAAGTCTTCTTTAATTAAGAAGGGATGACTTGGGCAAGTCAAGAGGGAAGCATTCTGAGCTCAGTCTTCAGTAAATGCCAAGATTCTGGCTGATTCTTTTTCTCTGCAATCTTGGTAACACGTGACTTTCCAACTCAAACTCTGTTTTCATGTGCATTTTTATGTTTCTCAGGTATGTGTGATTCGACAAAAATAATATTCTCTTTTTCTTTTCAGTTACCATAAATATAAAAGTATTTAAATTGTGCTATTCTATGCAAACATGCAAACTTCATGATCAGTGTTGCTTCTGGGGAAAACAGCTGTTTCTTCTGCTTGCTTCTGCTTTAACTTTTTCTAAAAGTGGAGTATCTAATTAGGTAAGTCATTGGCTTTGATAGAAACAAAAAAGGAAATAAAACCAACAATTATCAATATACAGAGACTCAACTGTTGGTAGGCATAACTTGGTCTGAGTGTAAATGGGCATCGTACTTGTGCACAAACTGTGCAGATGGAATCTCTCATCTACAGAAGATTTATACAGCGAACTAGGAATCATCCATGAGAGACAGAGCAAATAATGACGCTAAAAGCACTTGGAGGGGGACACAAGAAGAAATTAGGGAGTGAAATTTGAGTAATAGCAGGAACATGACTCACTGATTAGATGTGGGGTCTGCGACACTGCCTCTGCAAATACAAGGAAATACATTGTCAATAGCCGTTTAATGCCAGTTACGGTGATTGCTCATTATCTGCTTTGGTACACAGAGCATCTCCTTTGTGTTTTATAGCATGTTTCCAAAGCTTGCTCAGTGAGTTACCCTGGCACTTGGTAAAATACAAGAGACTGTTTTGAACAAAGTTTTGGAAAAAGTGGATACTAGTTATTTGCAGTTTCATGAGCTCTGCCTGTTTTTTCTTAGTGGCGAATAATGCAGGACCTCAGATAATTAATGAACTTCCTAAGCCTCAGTTTCCTCATCTGTAAAAGGGGAAGAACCATGGGTCTGTGTGAGGATAACACACATGAAGTGCTTAAAATGCTGCCTGGCATACAATAGGGATTCAGTAAATGTTAGCTGCTATTTTGATCACTGTTGTTATTATTGCCTAACCCTGAGTACCTTGCACTTCAACAGGGAACCCTGGCTTGGTCCTGCCTTCCTGCCACACACTTTATATTTCCTATCTCTAGGTCATGCTGTTCCCTCACCTGATGTGCTATCTCACCTTCTCTACCTTTAACTTAGCCAGCTTTAGAGGCCATTTCCCCTCAATGTTTCCTTAACGCTTTTAATCTATATTGTACTTTCTGTCTTTCCTAATGTCTTTTGCAGAGGTGCATGCATATGTCAATTTAGTATATTCTAGTATATTTATCTGTTCCATTGTTTGCCTTCATCTAGTGTTTCTATTTGTCCTCTACTCATATCCATGTATTTGCCTTAAACATCCTCTTGGTTGTACATGAGCCTCTCTCAGGCTGGGACTACAACTTCTTCTGCAGGTCCCAAAACACCTACCTAGTACTAGACTCAGAGTAACTTCAGAAATAACCTCCTAATGGGCTGACTGTAACAAGATGTTTATGTAGAATGAAAAAGCTCACAATAAAGCAGCCCATTATTAAGCATTTATGATGTGCCATCACTTTGCGCAGTTTTTTACTTACCTCATTGCATGCAACCCTCATAATAAACCTAGACAGGCAGGGTTCCTTGTTGTCCCCATTACATAGGAAAGGAATGGAGGCTGGGAGAGGTCAAGCTGCTTGCCCAAGGTCACAGAGTAAGTGATAGGACAGTGACTCGCACCCAGGCAGAGAGTCCAGCTCTAGAATTGTTGCTCTTTACTATTGTTCTCACCTTTGGTTGCAGAATAATAATAAGCAATGAAGTTTTTTCCTAGGTTGTTGAAGCTTCGGAAATACACGAGGGTCATTGAGCTGGAGGAGGAGACGTAGGTGGGGCGGAAGCCAGAGCAGGTCTTTCCCAATGACTTTGTTGAGGATGGAGGACCGTCCAGGATTTCAAAATATTCATTGGTGCAGTCGAGGCTGTGGAAGCAAACACCATGGATGCCTCTCAGTTTCCTCATCAGAAGACCTTAGAGGCTGCTGTGAGACAGATGCTTCATTTTGTTACTATAAAGGTGCTGGAGATAAGAGTAAAAGCCTGTCAGTCATTTAAACATAGCATGGGTTCCTTTGATCCTACTTTTTCCCTCTGAGAGCCATTGCTTTAAGGGAACGGGATTTTAAATGGAAGAGGAAAGAGGAGGCTGGCACGAGATGTGCCCCTGGAAGCAGCCCAAGACAGCAGAGACAAAAAGCTACGCAAAGTATCTACGTACACACATAACAGCTTAGAACTTACTCAAGATGTGGAAATGCCAGCAGTATGTGATCAGATGCATTCGCCTTAATTTCCCACACACAAGTGATGTTGTCATGCATTTCATTCTGTGGGGGATTCCTAATCGCTCCAGACGAGTTAGTAATAATGCCACCACACCGAGATTTTTCTAAATGCAGAAATATATTTCAGAATTTCAATTGTTTCTTAATTCACATCTTTTCTTAAAAAAAAAAAAAAAAAACTATTTCCAAAGAAGATTTTATTTGTTATTACTTTGCGAGTATGTCTTAGGATGCATCAGAAGTACCAACTAGTCTAAAAAGTCTTGCAGACTTGGAAATTAGAGGATAAATGCATCTGAATTTTAAAACATCTCTCGTCTTTTTTGAGAATTCTGCCATCTACGTGGGCTTGCTGGAAAGAGCTATTATGCAATATCAGCCAGCATGTTTTTCTCTGGTTGCCCCCTAGTTGTGGGCTCTGTAGCTTTGACTTTTGTACAGTCACTAGTAGTAATGAGCAAAGTACTGCTTCAGTTTCCCAATTGACCTGAGCCAATGTGGAGCCTCTGTGGAAGACAGAGTCCATCCACTATCAGTTATAATTTATTCAAATTGCATTCTTAAAAACTCACTATTAAGTACAAAGTAGTTGCCCTTAGTCATCCACCCCTGGAATACCCCTAATACTGATAAGATTTCTTATCTACCTGTCTGCCCACTTGACAATTTGTTTATCCACCCGCTGTCTGTCTGTTCTGCTTCTCTGTCTATCCATCTGTCCAACATTCAATCCCGAATTAAAGGTGATGCTGGTGGCAAAAGGAAACAGCTGGCTCCATCAGATTATCGGGATGTATAAGAACTGGACCTAAACTCTATTGGCCCTGGTCATCTAGCTGTGTCTAAAAGAACCAGCCAGACTGTCCTTGCAACAGTGGTATTTTAGCCCTTTATCCCCAAGTGGTGCTAGAAAAAGTTCAGTGGAGCTTCTGAAGGCCCAAGGCATAGGCAAGATCAGAGGAAAAAATGGCAGATGAAAAAGAAAGAATAGAGAAGGAGGGTGGAGATTGTCAGAGAAGGGGAAAAGGTGAAGAAGAAAAATGTGCTCATGGTGGGAGCCCTCTCAAATCATGGCCTTGGGTACCACCCTGGAAATATTGCTCTATTAATGGCTGCATGCCTGCCCTTCACTCATGGTGTCCGTGCTGGGAGACCAGACAGCTAGCATCACTTGATTATCTGGACTTTTTTCTTTTACTAGACAGAAATGGAATTAGAACCATAAATTTACTGGCATTTGTTACTCAGTTTGTCTCCCAGAACACAGGTTGAGAGAGGAGACCCAGACAGGGCAGTAGTACTCTGGCTCAATTTCCTTGAAGGATCACATCAGGGCTAGAGCTAGAAGATGATGATCAAGGTAGCAAAGGACACAAAAGTCTCACCTGTGCCCACTGTCCCTGCCAGGGCAGCTAATGGGTGACCTGTCAAACACACAAAGGACACGCTTAGGACTTACTTAAGATATGAAAATGCCAGCAGTATGTGGCAATCGCCCCGCACTGAGGTCTGCACCCCTGTCTGCACATGAGAGTCCCGAGGAGCTTGCAAAAAATATACTATCTGGGCCACCCCTAAATCTACTGAATCCGAGTCTCTGGGAGAGGCCTAAACGTGGAGCCAATTTTAACGTGGAGGAAGGAAGAAGCACTGATCTATGTTGTTCCAAGACTTTGATGCATTATTCTCTTGCATATATGCAAATAAGAGATTTTTTAATTTGAGGTTTAAGAAAACTGAGACATAAAATTCTGGCATCTGGAGCTTCTTCCCAGGCAACTCAAGGGTTGAGACTTACGAGGTTGTGCTGTAAGAATAAGGAGAAGCACTGAGTCACTGATTCTTCTGATCTGGTGCTGCCCAGAGATTCTGAGTCAGGACCTAAAGATGCTGTGGATTCTCCTCCATGGCCCAACATCTCTCCTGTAAGCGGCACTTAGCTCAGCACCCACCCCACATTGGAGATCCTCTCCCTGGACCAATTCCATCTCACCTGCTAGAGCTGACAACCCAGGAAGGAATGTGAAGGAAGCTTTACCAGACCTTGTCAAATCAGCTTTGTTCATAACTCACTCTCTGACTGAGAGCTGGCTGAGACCAGGGCATCAAAGGACCCAGGCGTCTGATGAGGGAGAGGGCACTGGCATGGAAAACTCTGGGTGCTGGGGTTGGGAGTGCACGGGAAAGCCAACAGCAATGGAAGCTCTGTGAGACCAGAGCTGCACCAGGAAGGCCGAGGCAAAGAGGGAGTGGAAATGGAATCAGCTCACTTTGCCCAGACCAGGTCCACTGGCCATTTACTACTGGGCAGGAAGTACTTTTTACCATCTCTCATATCTTAACTGCCTCCCACCCATCCATTTCTCATTGCCAGCCCCTCTGCAAATCTCAGAGCTGGCAAACCAAAAGTATTACACAGAAGTCTGAGAAACAATCACTTCTTGGCCTTTTGGCTAAGATCAAGTGTAGACATCTGAGAAAATGAAAATCTACTTCTGGTATACAAAATGCACAGTGGAGTGGGAGGAGAGGCTGGACTAGATGATTCTAAGGCACTGTGCATCTCTCCCGCAGGACAATCTGGGGATTCCACAACTCACAACCACTCCACTGGCTTGGAGAACAAGACACATCCCATTTCCAGCAGAGTTTCTTCCCTGAGATTTTGATAAGCTGCATGTATTAACATCACCTTCCCTACCTGGTGGCGTGACGGTTGAATATTCAGCATCTGTAAGTGTGAGAGATGAAGACATCTGTTTTGAGTGAATCACACACTGGTTCATTTTCAATAGTTATTTTTACACTGTCCCTTGAGAAGTATTCTCTTGAAAAGAGCTGAAGTGGGGGCCCCACCAGGAAAGGGAGCAGGGGTTTACCTGAGCAGATCACGCTGGCATCTTCCCCGTGAGCACAGTTGTGGGAAAACCAGCCGACATGGGAGCATTCCTCAAGGTGCTGCTCGTCTCCTCTGCAGTGCACGTTGTCAAGGAGAATCCTCCCAGAACCTTCCCCAAAGTGGGCCTCACCCGGGGCTGAAATGGCCCAGCCACATTCCAGCTGCCTGCAGACGATGTTTGCTTCTGGAAGGTCCCAGAGGTCGTCACAAACGGTCCCCCAGACTCCCTGGTAGAAAAGTTCCACACGACCCACACATCTTCCGTGGCTGCTCACCAGGCGCACAGGGGCCCAGCCTCCTGGGGGGGAACAAAGCAGGCAGGGGGTGATAGCTGCCCCTCTGCCAGTGGATGACTGGACTGTCGTCTACCCAGCCCAGCTCTCCTTATCTCCCATGACTTTGCTACAAATATGGTTATGCTGCTACAAGAGATACCATGCCATTCCCCAGACCTGTCTGCTCCAAGAAGCCTATAATATCTTCCTTATCCACACTCTATTTTAAGACAGCTTGCCTCAGGTAGATTGTTTACAAAAACAGCCAAAGTTCTTACCTTCCTTATGCTCTTAACAATGTGGCACTGCAGCCCCTCCTATGAAAAGGGTGAACTTATTTTCCCACTCCTTAATTCTGGGCTCGTGAGCTTTGACTTGCTTTGGCCAATAGAATACGGCAGAAGTAGTGGTACACCCTTCTATGTTCTGTATACCTTTCATGGCACTTCCCATCACCTACATTGATGGTGGTGGCCTAAGTGTGTGTTTGACATCATTACTGGATAATAGACACATTTGGGGCAGGGACCAATAGATGGAGTGGTTAAGAGCATCATTTGCAGAGTTAGAACAGGACAAGTTATGCAAGCTCCCTAAGCCTCAGCTGCCTAGCTTGTAAAGCGGGAATAATAACCAAGAGGAACAAATGAGATAATGCATGTTATAAGACTGACATAGTGCCTGGTGCATAGTAAGTACTCAGTTAATGTTAGGTGCCATTGCTGCTGCTGCTGCCCCTGCATCTGACTTCTTTCTGTGTTCTCTCACCATGCCTGGCACATGTGTAAGTGCTCACTACATGGCCATAGTAAAAACCTGAATACCTCAGTGAGTGTAATAATTGTGTCTGTGTGTGTGAGCATGTGTGTGAATATGCACACACATGCCAGGATAGTCAGAGGACTGGTTGCTAAGAACTTTACATACAGTACCCTATGTAATCCCTAACTATCCTTTTAGATATTTCAATTAGCTAAGTAGTAACATTCGAATGCAATATACAGATGTCTCACAGTCTGTGACTTGGGCAGATATTGCAGAGAGAACTCAGACATTTGATGGGTCCAGGCCAGGACTGGTGTTGGGGACATGGGGGTGGGGTGAGGGCAGAGGAGGTGGGCCAGATGTTCATGAAAGTCCTCTCCAGCCCAGTGCTCTAGCACTTTAAGTCCAGGTGTTTCTGTGCCTTGCAGTGGGGGCTTACCATGAATTGTGGGTTTTGTTGCCTCAGGGGCAGCAAATGACTCTGGAGCTGTAATGGAGACAAAACAAGACAGTAGCTAGGACGGCATTTATCATATGCTATCTCTTTGCCAGACGCTAGGTCAAATGCTCCGCCCGAGTGACCTCGTTTTGACTTCATGACCACCGAGTGAGAGACGGACTATTTCCTCCTATTTTATAAATACAGAAACAAAGACTCAGGAAGAGGGAGTTGCTTGCCCAGAAGCTCACTGCTTGGAAGTGTCTGAACTGGGATTTGAAGTGAGGACTACGTGTCTTCAAAGACCCTAACCCTAACCAGCTCATTTCTTTCTTTCTTTTTTTTTTTTTTAATTTTAGTTTATCAAACTTCCTCTGGAAGCTCATTTCTTACTGAAACAAGATTTAGGTAAAATAAGGTAACTGTATGAAGTCTAACATTTTTATTGCCCATTTTGTCTTCTTTCCAATGTAAAAATATGGGAATAAGGAGGAAATTCAACTCAGAATTTTTGCTCTACATTCTTAAGTATCCATCTAAATTTAAACTTTATGTCTTTGACTCTGTAGAAAGACAGACATCAGGGACCATTGCGATTAGTGTTTATTAGCCGAATTATCACAAGAGTAAAGTACTATGGACAGAAAGTGTCCCCAGGTAAAAAATATGAAAGGAAGTACTGACTTCATTATGTGTGTGACATTTCTCAGAAGACTGATATCACACTTATTTGAACATGTGGTTTAGAATCTGGCAGCAATCAGCCTGATGGTTTATTAGCAAGCATAAATGTTAGATGGCTTGTATCGACTTCCCATTTTTCAATTCCATGTCAGGTAGCTGGATGTTTGAAATACTGGGGTAAACATTGGCACCATTTACTGAACACCTACTATGTGTCAGTATGTTTTCTTAAGGAGCACAGCAGGCAAGATGTAAGAAAAATAAAGCTCTTTTCCTTCTTTGAGCCTCAGTTTCATCATCTGAGAAATGGAGATAGTCTCTGTGTTGGCAACTTCACTGGATATTATTAGGATCAAATTAAATCATGTGTATGGAGACAATTTGTAAATATCAAGTGTCCTGAATCACAGAGTATTATTTTGTTAAATTGACTAGGTTCAAATGTGTGTGGTTACGCTGATTGGAAGCTATCAATTCAGGTGTTACAGATGCCATACAAAGGTGACATTGATCATTCTTCTATACCTTCAACCCACATATGCAGTAAAAGGCAAGAAAATGGAACTAGTCCTAATGCAGATGGGGACTAACATATTTAGGGTGAGTTTTATTTTCTTTCCTGGTGTACAGAAGTTCCTGCAGGCTTGCACCACTTAGGGAGCTTGGATGCTGCTCTTTGCTGGTAAGAAGCTGTGCATACCAGTCCCTGCAGTTTGAGCCTACAGGTTAAGAAGGCTCTGTGGAGGCAATCACAGAGTACATTGCTCTCCTCAGGGAGGTCATCTGGCCATCTTGCAAGACGAACTAGAAAGAAGACTTGTAAGATGAAGTAAGAGGTGATCTTTGGCTCTTGGTTAAGATCAGTAGAAAATATCCACAAGTGTTTCATCTGGTTAACAAAGCGAAGTTGGTCCTACCAACTTCCTATTGTTATCAAACAAATAATTCTAGAAAATTTGCAAGAAAGGAAGAATATGCATCTCTAGACTAAAAGCTTAAATGGAGTGTGTAGAATAATGTGTGAAAAAAGAGTCAGACCAAGGTAAAACATCATGGAAGCTCAAAACACAAGGAAGAGAGAAAGGTCCTAAAAGATTTCAGAGAAAATAAAAGACAATCTGAAAGACATCAGGCTTTACAATTTCTAAATTTAGGTCTTAATGTATCTGGGTCTTAGCAATCAGGTTTGCCAGAAGTTTCTCTCCCTCTAATATTTTCTCCCTCAGAAGCATTTGGCCAAGTAGAGGTATACAGGATTGAGATCTAAGAGTATGTGCTCAAATCCTTACTCTACCATTTTCTAGTCAATTAATTCTAGGTAAATTAATTTGTTGTGTCTTTCTATGTAAAAAATGAGGGTGGAGCAGAGGTAACTTTTCTTGTAGATTTGTGTGAGCATAAAATGAGATGTTGGTCACATGAAAGCATCTACGTCTCTGCTTATGACCTCATGGTTGTTTCATAAATGTTAGCTCCTTCCCCCATTTTCCGAAAGACTTACCTACTGGGGGAATGGGTGCGGATGTCAGGGTCACAGCCTCTGTTGTGGCTATGGTTGCAGATAATTCATCACCTGTCATAGGGACAAACAGAGGCATCCCTAATAGTTAGAACATCCTCTAAACCCAACTTTGGAAAGACAAAGTTTTGAAAATAGACACAGCCTAAAGGTCACAGTCAAATATGCAGCATCATCTCCCGACCTAGATTCTCAGAGCAGGAGAGTGGTCAGCATTCAGTGTGGCTTTAGGTATGGGAAAGAACAAGCCCGAGGCTTGGAACATGGTTCCCTTTCCCCGTCCCCCATAGAACAAATGCCAACTGACCGGTTCGAGAGAGGGTTGAGAGAAGCACAGCAGGCTTTGTGGTGGGCACAGCTAACAACAGTGCTTGACCTGTAAGTATAAAACCAAGAGAGGCCTTGTTCACTGCTAGATACCTCCTAGCTACACATGGAAGATAAAACTTCTGACAACAAGCCCAGAAGCAATGTCTGGGTTCAAATATGTCCTGTCAGTGTTTTGGTTGGCTTCCCAAGAGGCAGATTCAAGTAGGGAGGATCATCCACTCTCCCTTCTCTACCACATTCATCTATCACTAGTTAGGGCATAATGGGATGGAAAATCCAGCACTTTTAGAACTTCCAATTAGTACATTCTAACCCTTTAAACACCCACAAAATAAATTCTGGATTTTCCATTTCTTTTAGGAACAAACCAGATATATTTAGTTAAATGATTGAAGCTTTTGGCTTATTTCAGGTTTTTGCTGAATATATTTGGACTCTTAGTCGCTTAAACCGTGGGAGGCTCACATAACAAAATAAGATAGTCTCCATTTCTATCCTATTAACTCATAAAATATCACTCAATTACTGTATTGTTTTACTAAAAATCTAAAATAATTATAACAAAATATTAATATTTGATAGAATCTACTAGTGAGTACTCAAGTGTTCAGTATACTACTCTTGACATTTCTCATTGTTTTTAATACATTTTATAATAAAATAATCTAACTTTGACTTCCATCTCAGAGGCAGTAACTGATGAGGAAGGTTAAATATTGACTTCCTTAAGATGTCTACGTTTTAATCACTGGAATCTGCAAATAGGTTACATGATAAAGCAGAAGAGACTTTACAGATGTGATTAAGGTTACAGATCACAAAATGGGAGATTATCTCGGATTGTCTGGGTGCATCCAATCTAATCACATGAGCTCCTAAAAGCAGAGAATCTTTTCTCACTGAAATTAGAGAGGTATGGCAGGAGAAGAGGCAGGAGACATTTAGAGCATGAGGATGACTTGGCTCACTGGTGCAAGCTTTAAGATAAAGGGGTTATGAGCTAGGGAACGTGAGTGGGTTCTAAAATCTGAGAGCAACTCCTACCCAGCAGTCAGCAGGGAATCAGGGACCACAGTTGTACAACTGCCTGTAACTGAATTATGCCAACAACTCCAATGAGCCTGGAAATAGATTCTCCTTCAGATTTCTCCTGGTGTCATGATTTTGCCTATTAAGTCTTGAAACAGAGCAGCTAAGCCCACTGGATTTATGACTTACAGAACTATAAAAACGACACATTGATGGTGTTCAGAGCTGTTAAGTTTGTGGCAGTTTGTTATGGCAGCAATAGAAAACTACCAGATTTGGATACAGATTTACCATCCTACATGAAAAACTAAGAAATTAGACAAAATACATTAAATTACGGCTTTCTGATCTTGGACAACAGGTAGCACAGGAGAGTAATCACTAAGAAAGAGTAAATAAACATGGGGAATCCTATAATTACCCTAGGTTATTAATTAGAGTTCCAGTGTACAACAGAGGGAAGGGGAACCCAGGTGGATCCTGGCAGACTTCTTCAAAAGATGGATCTGAAAATTCAGGGAAAACAAAGTGGCTGGAGTTCACTGGGAAGTACTGGAGGTTGCTGGTAAGAAGCTCCAAAGATTTTTAGAGAGTCTCTCTCAAGTTTTTATCTGAGCACTAATCAGCAGATGTATGTGGAGAAAATGCCCAAGACCAAGGTAAGAACTACCTAAAAAGAGTAGAGGGAACAATCTTTGGTGATTGCACAGGGATGGGAATAGTTCCTGTTCCTACTAGCCAAAGTGAAACCAGGTAATCCATGAGGCATTAGGTATGGTAATCAGAAGGGTATTGCCTAGTAGTGGGGAAAATTAGCTCCATACTAAATGTCCTTCTATTCCTGCCTAACAAAACTTAATCACAAGGCTTAAAAGGATCAAACTGTTTCCAAGTAACTTGAGTGATTTAAAGTAAGATTGAGAATAAATAATAACTTGTACTCAAAATGGTAAATGGCAACATCTGGCATCCACTAGAAAATTGCCAAGGATGTAAAGAATCAGGAAACTATGGCTTGTAATGGGAAAAATAAATTTGTGGAAAGAGACCAATAAATGGTAAAAATAATATAATTTGTACACTAGGTCATGAAAACAATAATTATATCATATAATCAAGAAGATAAAGATGGAAAATGAAAAGTAGAGATACGTAAGATATAAAAAAGACCCAAATTAAACTTCTCAAGAAGAAAACATTAATGCCTGAGATGAAAAATACACTGGATATGATTAACAGCAGATTAGACATTGTAGAGAAAAAAATAAGTGAACTTGAAGACATACCCAAATTTAAATACCATGGGGAAAAAGACTTAAAAAAAATGAGCAGAGCATCAGTGAATTGTGAGACAACTTCAAGTAACCTATATTTAATTGGAGTCCATAAGGGAGAGGAGAAAAGATGGAAACAAAATATTTGAAGAGATAAACTCCTAAGTTTGATTTTTTAAAAACTGTGAACCACAGATTTATGAAACTCAATGAACTTCAACCAGAAGAAACATGAAGAAAACTATCCCAAGATATGTTATAATCAAATATATTAGAATTCATGATAAATAGAATATCTTAAAAGCAGCCAGAAATGAAACATTGTATATAGAGGAAAAAGGCAATAATGACAATAGACTGCTTGACAGAAAGAATGAAATTCTGACAACAGCAAAATAACATCTTTAAAACATTGAAACAAAAAGGTCAACCTAGATTTCTATACCCAGGAAAATTATCTTTTAAAAAATGATGATGACATAAAGATGCTTTCAGGCACAGAAAAGGTGAAATAATTTGTCACCAGTAGACCTTCACTATAGGATGTGTTAAAGGTAGTCTTTCAGTTAGACAAAAAAGGATGCCACATAAAAAAGATGTTTATTATGAATCCTAAAGTAACCACTTAACATACAATTATACCTAGTAGACAAAAAAGGTAGACACAATGGAACAATAAATTCCAGAAAAAAAAAGAAGACAAAAACATGGTAAAAAAGAACAGGTGGAATGAATAGAAAACAATTAGCAAAATGGTAAATTTAAATAATTATCAAAATGGTAGATTTAAACTTAACAGTGGTGATTTAAAAAAATATACTCACAAATTATTTGATACTTCTTCCTTTGAAAGATAGGGGTTTGATTTCCCTCCTTGTGTTTTGGATTGGACTTAAAAACTCACTTTTGATCAATAGTTTACAGCAAAAGTAATGATATGTCACTTCTGAGATTGAATTATGAAAGTTTGTGGGTTCTGTCTTGAGCACTCTCTCTGTCTCTCCCTCATCACTTGCTAGGGTGGAAGTGGCAAGGAATTGAGGGAAGCCTACAGTTAGAAGCCATCAAAAAACCCAAGTCATAAGTAAATGAGGAATAAAAGACACCAATAAATCATGTAAGTGAACTTGGAAAAAAGCCCTGTGCGATTCTTGACTGTACCCCTGGCTGACTGCTTGACTGTAACCTCATGAAAGACCCTGAGTCAGGACCACCCAGCTAAGCTAATAAGGTATGTGACCTACAGAAACTGAGCTAATAAATATCTGTCATTTTAAAATGCAAAATTTTGGGTAATTTGTTATACAGCAATGGATAACTAGTAAGCTGTATCTGCCAGTCATCATATTAAATATAAATGGTCTAAACACCTCAAATAAAAGGCAGAGATTTTCAAATAGGATTTTAAAAAAGCAAAACTCAAGTATATGCTACCTAAAAGAACACCACTTTAAAGACACGGCTGGGCACAGTGGCTCATGCCTATAATCACAGCACTTTAGGAGGCTGAAGTAGGTAGACCACTTGAGGTCAGGAGTTCGAGATCAGCCTGGCCAACATGGCAAAACCCCATCTCTAATAAAAATACAAAAAATTAGCCAGATATGGTGGTGTGCACCTGTACTCCCAGCTATTCAGGAGGCTGAAGCAGGAGAATTGCTTGAACCCAAGACGCAGAGGTTGCAGTGAGTTGAGATCATACCACTGCACTCCAGTCTGGGCAACAGAGTGAGACTCCATCTCAATAAATAAATAAATAGACACAGATAGGTTAAAAGTAACACTGTGCTAGCAGTAATCAAAAGGTGGAGTGTCTGCTAATATGAGAAAAAGTGGATTCTATTGCCAAGAATAAAAAATTATGCCCCCTTGTCATTCTATTAGTTTATGCTTCATGTATTTTGAAGTTGTGTTTTAAGGTGAATAAACATTTAGAATTGCAATGTCCCAAATACAATTTCTACTAATGAATTGACTCCTTTATCTATGTTTCATATGTGAGTTTGTGTGCCACCTCATCAATGGGATTTCTCTCATATTCTTTCTGTTTCCATCTTGTATGAGGACTGGTCTTACCACTCTCCTATCAAACATACAGAGAAGGAGAAATAGTCTGTTCTTTCAAGCTGTGTGTTCTCTTCCAATGATATATTAGAGAATCACTCCATTTTTAGACTCTTGAAATTAAGAATACGAATCATAATGAGAATATGAGTGTCCATTGACTAGAAAATCTGTAAAACAAACTTGTTTGGACCACCATGTGTGCCATTAGAGAGATATGGATTCAAGTTTAACTACATTATTTCAACTGACTAAGCCTGTGAACCATTTAGAGATGACTAAGCATTTCCAATGTATCTATTGTCAGGCAAGTTCAGGAATTTTTAAGCCTAGGTGACAGATGAGAATCTATTTCTCATACTTCCCTTCCTCCTTAAGTCTTCTTTCCCTTTTGCTCTGTGCCCCGCTGTATGGTGTAGTGTGAGGTGAAATAATTGTTAAATCTTCCAACCCTGGAGTGACTCAACCATGTAGGACCACCAAGCTGCAAGACCTTAGAGACCACCATTTGCATATGACATGTGACCACCTGCATGAGGATGCAATGTGCAATGCATTCTAGTAAGATAAGGTCCTGGGAGTTGTGCAATGGAAAGTCTGTGCTATCTTGGCTTATGCAAGAGACATTCTATGGAGGAAAAGCTACAAAGCAAAAGAACCAAGCAAAGATTGAACCAACCCGATGGTGTGTATGATAAAGTGACAGCTTCAGGTTCTGCGGATGGAATGGGACCTGGTGAATTGCCAGCACCTGATGATCAAAAGAAATCAACATGCTAACATTTATAGTGCTATTTGTAATATAATACTTAGTAAAATCAATCACTGAGTATTATTCAAAGGGAAAACCAAGAAATTACTTCTTTTTAAGGAAACAGCCCCTTACCTGTGCAGATTACACCGGCATCCTCCAGGTGCCCACAGTTGTGCCTGGCCTGGTCCCCGTGCATACACTGCCCCAGGTGGCTCTCACTGCCCACACACTGCATGTCATCCAGTAAGATCTTCCCAGAGCCTGCCCCAAAGTGGGCCCCAATGGGGGCTGCCACGGCCTGGCCACACTGCAGCTGGCGGCACACAACGGCAGCCTCGGCCAGGTCCCAGAGGTCGTCACACACAGTCCCCCATGTGCCCTGGATGAGAACCTCCACACGTCCTGAGCACCTCCCTGTGCCATTCAGCAGCCTCACCTCCATCCAGGCTCCTAGGGAAGCACAAGAAGGAGAGGCACTGAGGAGTGGCCTTTGGTGTCAGGACATTGCCTTAGCCTTATTATGTTGGGCTGATATACTGCTGATGTCATAATACTTATATCTTCCATATGATATTATTTCATAGGAAGAATAATAGTAACAATAATAATAATAAATTCTACCACTCACATTTTGTGGTCATTACCAATAGCAGGTCCCAACCTAAATACTTTACAAGCTTGATCTTATTTGACCAGTACATCTCTCTTGTTGGGTCTGTTATTACCGCTGTTTTGCACATAAAGAAAGTGAGACTCAGAAAGTCCAAGTTAGCTTTTTCAGGGTAAAAGTGGCAATGTGCATTGGAACTGGGTAGATTGGTTAGTATTCCATATGACTTTCTAAGGCCAGTGAACTTTGTTATATGTATTTGCCACTCTGAAGTTACCCTTCTCCTTCCCTCTCTCAAGCTGAGCCCTGTGCCTCTTGCCTGGGTCAGGTTACATGCAGAGTAGAGAGCTGATAGAGACTGTAGGATGTTCTGGCTTTGGTTTTTAAAGACCTGAGATCAAGGAAGAGAAGAAGGTTTGAGGGAGAGAAGTGCTTATGGTAACTTTATGTGTAACTAAAAAGGTATTTCCTCTGGGTTAGGCAGATCAGAAGGTTCTATGGGTCTTGGAAAATGTGAGTTAGAACTCCTACTTCCTGGAAGTACCTCAAGGAGGCCAGAAGACCCTGGTGAGCAGCTGCATCAGACTTCTAGAGAGAGAATGCCAGATCCCTGGGCTCCCAACTTACACATGTCCCTTCAGCCCACACGTGGCACAAGAACTCCAGAGGACCCCTGACCTTGGGGGTCCTCCCAGCCATGTCCCAGTGGACGCTGGCTAGCCTTTCTGTGGAAGTCGCCTCGGTATGGGGGAGTGTCCCATGACAGACTGGAGATTGTAGAGCATTCTTTCTAGCATTAAAGACATTCTTTTCTTTGCTGCCAACACAATTATACTTTAAACCACAGAATATTCACTTAATGCCTATTACGTGCAAGGTTCTATAAAAAAGAGTTTACACCTTAAGGGCTTTAATCAGTGATAGTATGGAGAAAACAAAGGAGAATTATTTCTCTGTCTAGTGAAAGTAATCATTAAACCTCTAAAAGAATATGGAATTCTGATGGTTGTTTTATTTAGCAATTTGTTGCCCTGATCATCATACTTATATTGACATTATGTGTTCTAGAATTTTCTAGAAACACTAGTGAAGTTTCTTTCTTAAGCCAACAGGAGGAGTAAAATATAGACCTACTACTCTGTTAGATCTCTTAAATAAAAAGTTTGAGAGTCTGTGTCTCATCATATTAACAGTGCTCTAGCTTACAAAATAGGAGCAGCAGTGAAACACAATACACTATCACCTAACGTCAATTATCCAATGCAGAAATATTTATCATATCTAACATATGGGTTGTTAGAAAATATATGTGAGGAAAAATGTAGTGGAAATGTGAGTTGTGATGATAATTGTAAGTAGATTATGCTCAGAAGAGAAGGTGAGGAAAATTTCCTGGGATTCTAGGTCAATCCCCCCTTTAAAGACTCAAATTGTTCTGGGCTGGCAGCCTTCATTTCATAAACAACCCACTCCTACTCACATTATTCAGCATGACCATGACCTACTGTTCTCAACTCAACCCCGTCAGGAACTATGCATAAAAGATGAACCTCTTGGCCAGGCACAGTGGCTCACACCTGTAATCCCAGCACTTTGGGAGGCTGAGGCAGGTGGATCACGAGGTCAGGAGTTTGAGACCAGCCTGGCCAAGATGGTGAAACCTAGTCTCTACTGAAAATACAAAAATTGGCCAAACATGGTGGTGCACACCTGTAATCCCAGCTACTCGGGAGGCTGAGGCAGGAGAATCACTTGAACCCGGGAGGCGGAGATTGCAGTGAGCCGAGATTGCACTACTGCACTCTAGCCTCAGTGACAGAGCAAGACTCCATCTCAATAATAAATAAGAAAAACCCAGATGAACCTCTTTTCTCAACAAAGCTCCTGCAAGCAACCTGTGTCCAAAAAATGGGGCCAACTCACTGTGCAGCACTACTGACAATAGGGCAGACTGCCTCCTATGCCTCAGCTCCGAGGAAGGCATAAGGTTAGCACAGCTCTCACCACAGTCCATTGGTTCTGCCCCCAAGGTGGTTATGAGGTAAGTCAGAATCCTCCCCTATGCCCTGATTTGAAGCAGTCTCATGGTGGGCAAATGCATTGTGTTCTTTCTCCCGAAAAGTCCTGGTGGTGCTGAAGTCCAGTGGGTCTGCACATGTTCATTACTTGGAAGAATTCAGAAGAGCAGGATAGAGACACCTCCATCAGACATGGCAGGCACAGTACCTGGGGTCCATGTGACCTTTAAGGGCCCCCAAACATGTCTTCATTTGTTTTAAAATCAGAAGAAATGACTATAATACAGTCTTTATATAAACACAACCATAAAATAGAACATATACATACATACCTGTGTGTATATAAATATACTTTTTTATGGAGGTAGGGGTCCCTGTAGGCAAAAGTTTCTAGGGGCTCAGAGTGTCAAAAAGTGGCCCAAGTGGAGGCCTGAAACAGATGAGAGACCTCTGCCTGCTGTGTGGTGAGCAGAGGAGGGAGCAGAATGACTGTAATCTAGTTTAGCTCATCTACACAACCTTAAACTGCCACCATAGTATTTATTCAAAACACAGACATGCACGCACACCATTAAGCTTGGCCTAGACACATTGAGTTACTACCGATGTGAGTTACTGCAGAACCAGCATTAAAGTGTCAGAATGCTACAGCGAGCTTGCTTTCTTTGTAAAGCAAATGTACAGGCAGTTCCACGCAGGTGAGAAAGGAAGATACTGGGATTTGGGTTCATACCTGATATACAGTATCAGGTAAACTAAAAGGATAAATCTTGCCTAACTGTTATAAGGAAAAATATAAATTAGGAATTTTATATTAAAAGCTATAGAGTAGGTGACCACTCACAGCTGACTCCCTGATTTCTTGGTTACAGTCTTGATGTACCTGGGACATAGCAATTAGGCTTGTAAGCATGTTCTCTTCCCAAGAGCCCAAAGGTAGATTTGGAGAATACTGTCCTACCATCAAAGGCAGCTGGCTAAGCAGAGTCACATGGGTTTGGAGTCCGACATTTGTGCCCAAATCTTGGCTCCGGCACATTCTAGTTGGGTGATGCTAGGAAAATTTTCTGTGTCTTATTTTATGAAACAGTGAGGTTGGGGGAGGGGGAGGGTAACACTTGTAGGTGGTTGTGAGCATAGATTAGTGACAGCATCTGATTCTCTGCTTATCACATTATGGTTGTTTCATAACTGCGAGCTCCTTCCGGTGGTGGCTCCCAAGCACTTACCTGCCAGAGGCATGGGTGTGGATGGCAGGGCCGCAGGCTCTGTTATGGCTATGGTTGCAAATAACCCAGCACCTGTCACAGGGACAAAGAGAGACAGCCCTAATAGTTAGGACATCCCCTAAACCCAACCTGAGAAAGGTAAAATTTGAAAATAGACATGACCTGAAGGTCACAGTCAAATAGGCAGCATCAATTTCTGACTCATCTCCTCCAGAGGCAAGGAGAATTTGCAGGAGTATGGTTAGCACTTAGCGTGGCTTTAGGTCTGGGAAGGCACTGGCCCAGTGCTGGGCACATGGTTCACTTTCCCCATAAAACAAATGCCAACTGACCTGTTGGAGGAGGAGTTGGGGGAAGCACAGTGGACTCTGAGGTAGGCACAGTTAATGACAGTGCTTGACCTGTGAATGCAAAACAAAGAGAGGCCTCCTTCACTGCCAGATACCTGCTGGCTGCACAGGGGAGTGTGAACTTCTGACTATAAGCCCAAAGAGAACTGCTGGTTCCAAATGCGTCTGTCAGGGTTTTGGTGGCTCCCATATCTCCTTCCCTGCCACCTCATTCAACATTAGATATCAGATGCCACAGTGAAATGAAAAGTGCTAATACTTTGAGGACACACCATTGGGTTGTACACTCTAGCTTGTGAAGTGCTCACAAAGCCTTCTCTGGATGGTTTCCTCTTTTTCTTTTTGGAGCAATACATGGACATGGCAGTCAATGAAATGACTGAATGTTTTGGTTTCCATCTGGATCTTTGGTGGCTGTATCTGGGCTCTGAGTAGCTAAGCCACATGGGGCATTAAGGCAGCCCTTTTCATCATATTAACTCCTAAATAGCAATCAGGTATTGTGTTGTTTCCTTTTAAAAAGGCTCTTAAACAATTAGGACAAAAATTAGGATTTCACAAAACTCGATAGTTGGCATCCTGGGGCTCATTGTACTATTCTCAGCATTTGTCAGTGAGTTTGATACTTTTCATAATAGTCTTTATATATGTATGTAAATCAAAACTACTGAATACTCTCTTCATTATTGTGATCATTTAAAATAGTTGGGGAGCAGGCCTCCAAAAGTAGTTAAATCATCAAACTGGTTGTTTAAAGTGGGTTGGAGTAGAAAAAGAAATAACCATATAATTTCTTTTTTTCAATTGATCATATAATACAATGTAAAATCAATCTTAATATGTCAGAAATGTACAGAGTTGGCAGGGTTTGGTGGGTCACGCCTGTAATCCCAGCACTATGGGAGGCTGAGGCAGGCAGATCACTTGAGGTCAGGAGTTTGAGACCAGCCTGGCCAACATGATGAAACCTTGCCATTACTAAAAATATAAAAATTATCCAGGCATGGTGGCAGGTGCCTGTAATCCCAGCTACTTGAGAAGATGAGGCAGGATAATCGCTTGAACCTGGGAGGCGGAGGTTGCAGTGAGCCAAGATCACACCATTGCACTCCAGCCTGGGTGACACAGTGAGACTCTGTCTCAAAAAAAAAAAAAAAAAAAGAAAAAAGAAAAAAATAAACGGAGTTTTTTCCTGAAAGTGAAGCAGCTGGCGGTCAGCTCCAGTCTGGGCAAAGAAGGTACTACTGTGAGTGTGTGGCCCCCACCATGGGAATTTCACTAATCATTGTTCTGTTCTGTTGTCCATGTTATCATGTACTGAAGGGAACGGGCTTCATTGCTCTCCTATCAAATATCTACAGAGGGAGGAAGAGTGTTTTTTATGTTTCCTGCATCCTCTTCCAACTACTTATTTCTGCTTTTTTCAGATTCTCAAAATTAAGAGGATGCTACATAATAACAATGCAAATATTTACCAACTTGGGAATCTATCAGCAGTTTTTAATACCTATTCTGATCACTATATATGTATCTTGGGGGATATCAATTCAATCCTAACTGATTTTGTTTCAATTGACTGAGCTCCTAAACCATTTGGAGACAACTAAAATTTCCAACGTGCAGGCATAGTTTGGGCAAGTTCAGGTATTATTTAAGAAATCGAGATGATGGAATGAATGAGAAACTTGTTTCCATTCTGTTCTGTGTCCCTCTTTATCGTGTGCTGTAATGTGGAATGATTGTTAACTCTCTTAATCCTAGAGTGACTCAACAATGTAGGATCACCTAGCTATATGACTCCAGAGACCGCCATTCCCTCATGGGCATGAGGATGCAATGCACAATACATGCTAGCAAGGTGGAACCCAGGAAGTTATGTGGTGCAAAGGCCCTGCCATCTTGGCTTAAGAAAGAGACAGTCTATGGCGGAAAAGCAACAATGCAAAAGAACCAAGAAAAGATCGGACCAACCTGATGGTGTGTATGATGAGGTGGCAGCTTCAGGTTCTGTGGTTGGAGTGGGACCCGGTGAATTGACAGCACCTGATGATCAAAGAAATCAACATGCTGTGGTCTACAGTGCTATTACAATATCATGCTCAATGACTTCTGAGAATATGAGTTGAATATTTCTGAAAAGATATCAAAGGAGTGACATCCAGGAGAGGTAACAGCCTCACACCAGTGCAGATAGTCCTAGGGTTTCATGAATTAGATTACAGCGCATGAATTATTTGGAAACAATTGGTATTTTCTAACAATAACTCTTGGCAAAAAAACATTGAGACATTCTAATGGGATTTATTTGATGCAACAAATATTCCATTGCCTAAACATCTCCATTTTTTGTTTATTCTTATCTCCAGACTTGTCATGAACAGAACCCTCTGACTGTGAAATGGAAGAAGACTAGAGGACATTTTCTCTAGCCCTGAACGAACTCTACCATGACTTAACAAAATGACTTGTGGAAAGAAAAGTATACTCAAAGCAAACTACCCAAAGATTAGACCCACCTGGGAGCATGTCCGATGTAGAAGCCACTTCAGTCCCTGTGGTGGGGGCGGGGGCTGGAGAACCATCAGCACCTAATCAAGAGATCAAAGTCTATGAGGTTATTTATAATGTATCGTCCAGTGACTTCTATTAGTGTTGGCTGCCTGTGACAATAGTGAAGTCCTGGGAGGTAACAGCCCTCACCTGCACAGATGACACTGGCATCCTCCAGGTGCCCACAGTTGTGCCCGGCCTGGCCCCCGTGCACGCACTGCCCCAGGTGGCTCTCACTGCCCACACACTGCACGTCATCCAGCAGGATTTTCCCAGAGCCTGCCCCGAAGTGAGACCCTGTTGGGGCTGCCACAGCCTGTCCACACTGTAGCTGGCGGCACACAACTGTGGCCTCGGCCAGGTCCCAGAGGTCGTCACACACGGTCCTCCATGTGCCCTGGACAAGAACCTCCACGCGGCCTGAGCACCTTCCTGTGCCATTCAGCAGCCTCACCTCCATCCAGGCTCCTGGGGAGGCACAAAGAGGAGAAGTACTGGGGCTGGCCTCTGGTAGCAGAGACATTTCTCTCATCCTCTTTGGATTTGAGTCTGTTTATCACATAAACTTGTGTTGCACATGTGGCCAGGACAGCAAGCATAATCACCTTCAGTTTCAAATGACCAGTCTTTGTTATAAACCTCCCCTCAGAAAAAGGTGGTTTTATCTTGAATTCTACATTAGAAGTTTCTGAAAGAATCCATGGTGTTTAGAAGGATCCATTCTATATTAGAAGTTTCTGGAAGGATCCCATACAAGGCCATATTATTCATAAAGGTTTTTTTTTTTTTTTTTTTTGAGATGGAGTCTCTCTCTGTTGCCTAGGCTGGAGTGAAATGGCGTGATATTGGCTCACTGTAACCTCTGCCTCCTGGGTTCAAGTGATTTTCCTGCCTCAGCCTCCTGAGTTGCTGGGATTACAGGTATGTGCCACCATGCCCAGGTAAATTTTTTGTATTTTAATAGAGACAGAGTTTCACCATGTTGCTCAGGCTGGTTTCAAACTTCTGACCTTGTGATCACCTGCCTTGACCTCCCAAAGTGGTGGGATTACAGGCCTGAGCCACCAAGCCTGGCCTCATAAAGTAATTTTATTGTATGAAACTCAAGGACGGAAATATGTAAAATACCAATAGATTTATGGCAACACATAAAAGGCTTAACTGAATGTTTACAGATAATAGTTATGTCCTGATATCCAGAATGTTCATAACCATATTGGCCTTAAGATTTTCTAATACATCGACTCTCACAACTATAATTTGTCAATTTATGATATTGGAGAAAGCTAAATATAAACATGTATCTAGAATTCAACCATTCACTTCTCGTATATTAATTAGTTCTCTCATTTTTAAGGCATTCAACCACCACGCTGAAAAGGGATATTGCACCAGATTTAGAAAAGAAAACTGACTCAAGTAGAACACCTAAATTGCTCTAGATCATATACTTCGAAAGTGAAAAAAATTACAGCTCTTTCTATTATGCAGAGCTACCCCCTAAAGTGACCCTATGCCTTTCCACCTAGCTTGGGCTGATGCTGGGGACCTCAGCATCCATATCTCCTGGTTTCTCAGGCAAGTTTTTTCATACCTGTTGATGAAGGTGTGGAGGACACAGGGGTTGTGGTCAGTGAAGTCTCCGAGGTGATCTCAACTATATGGAACAATAAAGTCATTATCAATAACAATATAACATAAAAAAATAGAAATAAAAACTAATGAGAATTTCTTCAAGAATTCAACTTAAAGCTTAATAGCCATCTTATTTGGAGGATTACGTTTTCATCTAACTAGGTCTGCATCATTCCAGTTACATTGAGGATTCTGTGTTCAGGGCATTTCTTGCCATAAAAGAAACCAGTCCTACGGAGCTTTCCTGATTTCAGGCCAGGGCCAGCTGCAGAAGAGCAGGTCCCTAATGGCCTTGGCCAGCCCAGGTCTACACGCCTCCTGCTACAGTTTTCAGAATAACTGCAGAATGTGCTGAGAATACAATATTCTGAGGCAAGAAGGAACTGTCTGGAACAGCTTGGGCTTTGTCCTCATCCTGGAACAGGCTGTTCCTCCTAGAACAGGGTGCTCTGCAACATGAGCCAAGTGGCCCCCAGTGGTACCGTACCCTGAGTGGAGTGCTTTTGGGGTCCTTCAGCTGTGTTGTGAAGTGGAGCACATGCAGATGAGACTCCATCCACCCTGGGAAGCTTTCCTTATCCTTGGGGAACCACCTCCCCATGATCCTAGGTTTCTGAGGATGCTTGCTGTCTGTCTGTGAGTAATCAAGTTGCTTAGTTGACATGTGCAAGTGCTCGGTCTCACTGCGCTAGACCTAGGAATGCAAGTGGTAGAGCTGGGACTGCTGTGGGGCTGAGTCTTCTTTCAGCTGCCAGAGTCGAGAACCCTTGCACCAACCAGCTAATGTTACATTGAATTGTTATCAAACTAAGACTAAAAAACAAAACAAAGTTAAGTTTCTCAAACCTACTATTGTGTAGTAAACTATCTACCCAACATTAATAATGTTTTGTATCAGTGCTATTAGTAGGGATGTTTAGTCAGCCAAATAGTACCTGTAGAATATGCAATTTGTTACCAAAATAAGAGTCCTTGCAATCAATAAGTCTGCATCATTTCATCTGTAATTAAGTCTCATCATCTCATCTGTAATTAAGTTGGGGACTAGTAGAAACACCCAGATAGCTCTGCTATTCATAACAGAATAGGCAAGAATGCTAGAATAGTATGGAAATGATACTCTGAGGCAGAGAAAAGACTCCACTGATGGTGGAGCTCAGGAAAGTCCTTCTATAACCGGGCTCAGAAGCAAGCATAGGATTTCACAGGGAAGAACAATCTGGACATGATGGAAATGGGGGCGTTTCAGGCAGAGGGAGGGAGAAAAAAAGTTCTTACCCTGAGGATGTATTATTTTACAGAATCATCAGGATGAGAGTCAGGGCCCAAAGGTCACAAGGAAACTTAATTACTCAAGGGGATGAGATCATTTAAAACAATTTGATTAGGGATTTAACAACTATTAATGGCATGTTCTAAGCACTTGGAATTCAGCAATACTTAACCTCGTTCTTGTAGACATTAGTCCCAATCTCAGTGAGCAGAAGGAGCTTTGCAGTCAGGTACACTAGGAAAACCTGGTATAACATAGTCTCCTCTTAGAGAATCCTGGTGTCCACTAGTAGAGCAAGGGCTCTGATAAGTCCTGCAGTGTTTGAGTGTGTGTAAAACACCGGTGAACATCATAAAGCATGCACAAGGGGAACATTAATATTCCTTAACAGCCCTTTCCTAGAATAAAGATTGTTGAATATGCTCCTCTAATTAACTCATAAAGCAGATTATTATACTTTTCTTTTGGCTCTTATTTTTAGTATATTTAAACATAAAAATATGTAAGATATAAAGACAAGTCTCATAAATGTTTACTTTTAGATTTATTATCATTATATGGATATGGATATTGAAAATACTAACTCAATAGCTGGTGTCAAAGGAAACACACTCAACATTGATAAAGAGCTACCTTTAACAGGTTAAAAATAGGTTACAACAAAAAGATATCTAATTCGTAAGGTGGATGCTCAGTCTTGTTTGGGGGCACATGCACATAGGTTAGGATATACACAAAATTTAATGGTGTTTATGAGGAGGGAGAGAGAAAAGCCTGAGATTGAGGACTATTGGGAGCTTCAGATTTAACCGTGTTTTATTTCTTGATTGATAGGACAGGAAAATCAATATAACCTAATGCAAGCATTGGTCCTATTTAGATAAGACAGACATGGTTATTCGCTTTCTTATTCTCTGTATTTGCTGAATTTAAAAATGTTTCCCTGGAATAGCAGCAAGTGAGGACGCTGTCTGGGAGGCCCAGTGAATCGGCCCCAGTCCTGGAGGCTGAGGTCCTCTCAGGATGGTGCTTCTCCTTTGCACCACAGGGGCTGCAAATGGTGCTGCTCCCCCAGGCTCCTCCCTCATTGGGATGTCCCCACCTCCACCCTGTGGTCTGGAGAGCAAAAGGGTGTCCTCAGGAAGGTTGCTCACCTGAAGGACTAGGCCAAGGCACAATGGCCCTGCGGCTGGCAGATGCTGAGTCGGCCACAGGTAGCACTGGAACCACATGGAAACGGGGATTAGGACCGCTAAACACATAACAGATCAGACAAGAACACATTTGGCAGCTGGTGAAGTGTCCCCAGCCATGCCACACCTTAACGAAAGCATTTGGACTGGCCACACGCTCCCAAAGAGCTGCGAGATTTCTTCTGATGACGTTGGAGTCAAGTTCAGGTTAAGCTCCTCAGTGTGACCCTGCTGTCCCCAAATGGCCATATGTTTCCCCCTTTAGCTCTATATCAGCCCCAGGTTCTGCAGGAGGCACTCAGCAGTAGTAAAATAAGTCATTGATGAATTGGGAAAAGGTTGTAAAAATCATTGCATTCATAAAGATGCTGATTATCTTAGATGACCCCATGGAAGACATCATACAACCTAGTGATCCACCTGCCTGGATTTTTCCTCTGGATGGTAAGGCCTCCCATCTATTGGATGAATGATAGAATCATTGCTTACCTGCTAGGGTAGTTGGTAACTTTTCATTATCTGCTGAGAGTGAAAAACAAAAATATCTGTTAGATCTGGCTTCACTAGTTTGCTCTAATACTAACTTCTCTTTGAGGCAGGATATTTGTACAAATAGGGGCTGCTGACGTTTTTCAGAGTGATACTTGTTTCTCTTGAGTAGAGAGATTTGCCTCCACCATACACTGTCTACCAGGATTGTTCTTGGCTAAGGCGAAAGCTGCCTCAAGAGGGGTCCAACAGCCTGCCAACCATGCAATACCTGCACATTTGTTTATTCTTTCAATAAACATTTATTGTGCGTCTATCATGTGTCAAGCACTGGGATAGGGGCTAGGGATACAGTGACAAGCAAGACAGATAAAACCCTAGCCACATGGAACAAGTGACATTGGGCATCACACGTGGCCCTTAGATTCCTTGTTAGTACATTTCTCCTGGCCTTAAACAACTCAACCTTTCCATGAGCTTGCTTCAAATACTGGACGTAGCATAAACAACGTATCATACTCATTTTTTTTTTTTAACTAGCAGCTCATTGACCTACTTGGTGCTATGGTTGGGTGGTCAACATCTTCTGGGGTAGTGGAAGCTGAGAGAACTTGGAAAAAACAATACAAAAAAAAAAAAAAAAAAGACCAGGTCAGGCCTGGTGGCTTATGCCTGCAATCCCAGCACTTTAGGAGGCCAAGGCAGGCGGATCACTTGAGGTCAGGTGTTCGACATTAGTCTGGCCAACATGGTGAAACCCCATCTCTACTAAAAGAAAAAAAAGAAAAAAATTACCTAGGCATGGTGGCGTGCACCCGTAATCCCAGCTACTCAGGGGGAGGAGGCGGAGGTTGCAGTGAGCCGAGATCACAGCACTGCACTTCAGCCTGGGCAACAGAGTGAGATTCTTTCTCAAAAAAAGAAAATTAAAATTAAAAAATAAACTTTTTTAAAAAAAGAAAATGACCTCCGATATTTAATGCTGAATAGAAAGAGGGACCCTTTATTTCAACTACCTTTATACAAGCTCATTCAAAATAGAGAATTTTAAAAGGAACCAGAAGCCTCAAAAACATTATGCTAGGCAGGAAAGGCCATGGGTGGTATGACACCATTTATATGAAATATCCAGAATAGGTAAATCTGTAGTGACAGACAGAAGACTGGTGGTTGCCAGGGGCTGGAGGAGGAACTGTGATAAAATGGTCCAGCTGTAGCAGGGAGCAGAAATGCCATGCCCTCTTCACCTGGCTTAGCCACTATGGGGCAGAAGCCCATCTTTGTGAAAAGCAGCATCCCACAGGACTTTCCTGCAGGCACAGAAAGAGGTCACACTCTCTGTGCAGCTACCATGCTCCAGGCTGCCTGCTAAGTGCTTTACACGGATTCAGTGACTTAATCCTCAGAACTCCTGAAATCAGTGGCTATTGTTCCCATTTCTCAGATGAAGTAACACAAGCACCAAGAGGTAAAAAAAACATCACGAGAGTCTCATAAATGGCAGATAGAAGAGAGTAGATTCAGTAGACAGCTGTGAGCACTTCACTGTCAAGTAAGTGGAATATGCCACTTAAGGTGCAAAAATGTCCTTATTTAGTCATGTAGACACTAGAGCTAGGGATTCAATGTGTTTTTTCTCGTTTTTGTTCATGTTTAGAAGTGGACGTAAATACGCAAACTGGCAACAGCTAAATGACATTCATTTGTTCAAACATTTACTCATTTATTCATTTAACAAGCACTGAGTGTCCATCAGAGAGCAGATGTGCTGACATAGCCCTCAAGATCTTCTCTGTGTGTGTGTGTGCGCACATGTGTGTGCTGTGTGCAGTGTTGAAAATGAGAAAGATATGGATTCTGCCCTCATGTCATTAGGGAAGCAAGTGGATACATACGCAACCGGAAGAGAGAGGAATGAATAAGAGCTAAAGTGAGGACAGATGAAAAGCTGTGAGAATCTAGAAGAAGGAGCCACTCCTGCCAGGGCAGCTCGCATAGAGATGGGGAGGGTTAGGCCAGACAGGGCAGGGGACTGGCACTGGTGTTGCAGTGGACACCCAGTAGGCAATGGATATGTGAGTTTGGGAGAGGCAAGGGTAAGAATACGAAAATTAAACGCAGACTCAGCCCAGAGACTAACTCTTTTCAGGCTTAGCTTTTGTCATCTCAAATAGATGCTCCTGGTTTCTGAATAGACAATGTGCCTTGTCAATATTTTTTAGAAGTTAATAGGATTTTAATGTGGTTTAGAGAGTTTAAAATAGTTCAGGGATTAAGCTTTAGGGCTCTGAAGTCAGATTGTATTATCATTCCACCAACCTTGAGGACAACATTTAACCTATCTGAGCATAACTTTCCTCATTTTGAAAATTGAGGTTATAGAGTTCCTCTCATCCAGCTGTTGGGGGGATTAGACAAGAAAATCCACATAAGACATTCAACATATGTGATTGTTTCAGTGGAAGGCAACCTGTTTATTATAAATTAAATGCAAACTACGTATGTAATTTTAGATTTTCTGGTTGCCACATTTTAAAAAGTAAAAATAAACAGATGAAATTAGTTTTAATAATATATCTGATATAATCCCATGTATCCAAAATATTATTACTTCAATGTAATAGTATAAAATACAAATGCAAAATGTAATCCACATAAAAAAGTCAGTGAGCAATTTTACATTCTTTTTATAGTATTGTCTTTCTTAAAACAATTTTTGAGGTATAATTGATAGAGCGAACAGCTGTGCACGTTTAATGGGTATAGCTTTGTGTGTTTGGATACAAGCACACACTGTGATCCTATCATCACAACCAAGGTAATAAACATATCCATCCTGTCCAAAAGTTTCTTGATGTCTTTTTCGTGTGTGTGGTAAGAACACTTGACATGAGATCTGCCCATAGCAAATCTGAAATGCACAAAACTGTGTTGTTAACTATGGACGTGACGTTGCACAGCTGACATCTAGAACTTCTTCACATTGCATAACTGAAAGTTTATACCCATTGAACAACAACTACCCATTTTCCTGAGTCTTTGAAAGATCTAGTGTGTATTTAACGGACACAGCACATCTCAGTAGCCACAATGATAGTGCAGGCTTAAGGACTTACTAAAGATGATTATTAGCATTGTCAGAATATGAATGATATGATGGTGTCATTGAAATGTCAGCAGTCACAGGTGATAGAGAAGTGGAAATAGAATCAACTAGCATGGTCAAATGAAAATAGATTGTAATGGTGGTCACTGAGATGTAATTTAGACGTCTCTAAGTTGGATACTTCCGAGACATAAGGTCAGGTGCTCTAGTTTATTTCTGAAAATCAAAAGATATGAGGAGACTCTCTAATAATCTTTTCCTCTAACACACAGTTGCCCCGTCTCTTTTCCTCTTACTCTGCATTTGTGAAAGCATGTGAAATGAGAAGACTTGTGTTATGTTCTTTGATAGTAAAATTACAGGTGATCAAACACAGAGTGAAATTCAGACCATCTCAGGGTCCCCTTGTCCCTTTCCTCTCAAATCGTTTGATCTCAAGTGGTCTGTCAGCAGTACCTAGAGACGGTGCAGAATCACTGACTATCATTCAGTGCAACTTAGAAGCTACGATGAATTTACCGTGGTGGTGGTGGTGGCAGTGTCCTACCTGGCGATGTTGAATGTGCAGCAGTTGT
This sequence comes from Aotus nancymaae, assembly GCF_030222135.1. Taxonomy (NCBI): domain Eukaryota; kingdom Metazoa; phylum Chordata; class Mammalia; order Primates; family Aotidae; genus Aotus; species Aotus nancymaae. The sequence goes on from NW_026988421.1 coordinate 8,285,162, forward strand.
AGGAGGGAGTTGAGTTGAGATGGCAGCAGGTAGAACTGTAATAAAGAAGCAAGTGTGAACAGTAAGTAACTTGAGGGAGAGGTGTTTGGCCAGGGGCTCCCTGTGATTTCACAAGATGCAGTTTTGCCTCAATTCTGAAGTGACCTGTGAGTCAGTGACAGAAATGCTGAATCACCTCCTAGCCACCTGATCTTCAATCCTGTTACACACAATCATCCCTGGCCTGTCTCTCTGCCAGATTCTATGTCCATGTGCAGGTATCTGGTGTTCTGTGGTAAGAGTTCTGTGTTTTGGGGTCTTAACATTCTTCCTAAGAGTTGGCCTGACTGTCTAGATCATGAGGACCCTCTGGTACTTTTATTCGCATGCGCCGCATGTTTTATTCCTAAGCCTGTTTTGTTCCCAACATGTCTGTTGCTGTTGTACTAGCAAAAAACCTCTCTATGGCTCCACAGTCCCACATTCTCTCCTGCTCTACAGACCTAACTTCATGCCATGTCTGGCCATAGGAATTACCTACAATGTCCATAGGAACATTGACAGAGGCAACTGCAGGAGATAGAGAACAATTGCTTCTCTTTTTGGATTGGCTTTGGTAGATGCCACCCCACCTTCTGTCACAGCTTTCTTCTCTCTACTTGCTGTTGGTCACCATATTTCAATGTATGTCCTGAATAACGTGTCCATTTCTGTTCCAAGAAGCAAAAGTAACTACAAAAATTATTTTATAAACAAGTACAGAAGGCTGAGTATTGGCCTCCCCAAAGATATCCATGTCCTAATCCCTGGAACCTTAGCGTATGTTAGATCACACAGCAAAGGGGTGAATTAAGATTGCTGGTGAAACTACAGTTGCTAATCAGCTGCCTTAAAATTAGGAGATTATCCTGCATCATCAGGTGGGCCCAGTGGCATCCAAGGGTCCTTAAAAGTGGAAGCAGAAGGCAGATGAGAATCAAAGAGAGATTGGAAAATGCTAATATCTCTGCCGGCTTTAAAGATGGAGGCCTGGCCACCAGCCAAGGAATGCAGGTCACCTCTAAAAACTGGAAAAGGCAGAAAACCGATCCTCTTTTTCCAGAGCTTCTAGAATGAACGCAGCCTGACTGACACTGCTCTTAGCTGAGACCCATTTTGGACATCTGACCCCCAAGATCATAAATTTGTGTTGTTGAAGCCGCTAAGTTATGGCACTTCATTATGGCAGCCATGGAGAAATTATACAATAAGTAAACATTACATGCGATCAGATGATTCTTTCTCAAAAAAAAAAAATGAAACATTTCCTTCATAAAAATTAAACGAGTTTGGATATTCCCAGAGAAACTCGCCAAACTGAAAATTAAATAATTACAAAACCCTATGTTCCAAATGGTTTCCAGTATTTTTTAAAAATAGTATTGTTAGCTCTTTTTTTTTAAGGGGTCAGTGAATCTTTTAAAGTGATGTCCTGAAAATCATCTCCACCCAAACTCAGTTATACGGGGCAGGTTGCAGTAAGTCACTGAGTAAAATAACTCAGTAGCCACTCTTCCATGTGCTCCCTCCTGTATTGGGTGGGAAAACAGAAATGTCCCAGGAAAAACAGCACAAACAAGTTCTCTTACCTGATAATATGATTGCTGAATTTCCATCACCTATTGGTACGAACAAATTGAAATAGTTCTCATTCTAGTAAATTGAATAACTTTTGCTTGACCTACTTATTGGTTTTCAACAAATCTTTAACGTGACAGGTCTAAAATACAAAATGTAAAATATTGTGGATTCCTGGTGAAATACAGCCCCTGGGACTTAACAGGCTCTCAGAGGTCCCTTATTTGCTGATTTGATTGCTTTTAACACAGACCAGAAAGAAGAGCCTTAACATATAATACTGGCTCTTTAGAATGCCCACACACTGAAAGCAAGCCAGTCACCTGTGGTGCTCTGGGCCACCTGCCTATCCTGGGCAGTGGTTCCCAACTGGCAGCAAAGTAAGATGACCATGGTATGTCCATATATGAACTGTCTTCTCAGCTTATGCCTCCTGCAGAGCCCAGTGGCCATCATCTGTCTCCTCCTGAACACTCTGCAGACATTTCTATTAATCTTATATATGTTATTATTATGTATGCTATTATATATTACATATAATATTCAATATATAATACTATATTATAATTATATACTATTCACAATATATATCATATTAGATTGTTTTATTGTATTTAATATTGTTATAATTTATCTGATATAATTTAATATGTAATAATTATAATGTATAATAATTATAACATATATGTATATGTTCTGCTACAAATTTTAAATGACAGTAAAATATATATATCTGCATAGTGAGACCAAAAAAATAGAAATATAAGATTAACACACATATGAATGAAAGGAAAACAAATAGAAAAATTACCAACCAACCAAAAAAACCCTTGGCTATTGCAAGTATCGATCATTCAATTAAGCTCTGAACTTCCTGGGATTTGAAGGCAGATGGAAATCATGATGCATAACGGAATTCTCACTGCCTGATAAGTGGTATCCTCCTAAAAAAAAGTCATTGCCTTTGTTCATTGAGTATTTTAATACCTAGTATAATGTTTTCAACAACAATTTATGGAAGTGGCAGAATGTTACATATGTGTCTATTTATTTTCACTCAAATATTTATTTAAAATCTATTATACACCAGGAACTCTCTTTGGCTCTGAGATAAACAGGATCACCAAAGTTCCTACTCTCACAAAACCCTCACTCTGAGGAGTGGTGCAGGAGGACACAGATGAGCAGGACAATGAAAAAGGACTACAAAGACTATCTTAGGCCGGGCACTGTGGCTCATGCCTGTAACCCCTGCACTTTGGGAGGCTGAGGTGGGCAGATCACATGAGGTCAGGAGTTCGAGACCAGCCTGGCCTACATGGTGAAATCCCATCTCTATTAAAAATACAAAAAAAAAAAAAAAAAAATAGCCAGGTGTGGTGGTGCATGCCTGTAATTCCAGCTACTCAGGAGGCTGAGGTAGGAGAATTGCCTGAACCTGGGAGGCGGAGGTTGCAGTGAGCCGAGATCGTGCCACTGCACTCCAGCCTGGGTGACAGAGTGAGACTCTGTCTCAGAAAAAAAAAAGACTATCTTGAATGGTGTGAGTACCATGAAGAGAAAACAACAGGCTGATCAAATAGAATGCAACTGAGAGTAAGTCTTTTCAGATTGTGTATTTAGGGGAATCCTCTCTGAGGAACTGACATTGAAAAATCCTGAAACCTGATTACAAGTAATGAGCTGAAGAAAAGTCTGGAAGAAGAGCATTCCAGACAGAGGAAAGTGCCCTCCACAAAGTCCTTAAGGTGGGAACTACCTTGTCAGTTTCAAGGGATGGAACTGTTTTGGGGAACACAGTGCAAGAGGAGATGTGTTCTCGAGGATCAGAGACATGAGCAGGGCGTAGGTCATGCAGGGTCTGAAAGACCATGGTACCAGATTTGGATGTTATTCTAGATACAAGGGAAAGTTTTGGAGGGTTTTGAGTGAAAAGGAATGATCTAATTTATAATTACCAGCCTGCTCTAGTTTCCGTGATGAGAATACATCGTGTATATGTTGGGGGAGGAAAGAGAAGTGGTAGAGGACTATTTAGCAAATTGTTGCTATAGTGACATGAAAGATGATGGGGCTTTGGATGATTGCTGTATTAGTGGAGGTGGGAGATGCTAATGGGTTTAGCATATGTTTTAGAAGTAGACACAGAATTTTCTGATGCATTGGTTGTGTGAAGTGAACAGAGAGAGGAGGAATAAGATTTGCTCTATTTTTTTTCTGATTTGAGAAACCAAACAGGAGAAATATATATCTTTTTTTTTTTTTTGAGACGGAGTTTCGCTCTTGTTACCCAGGCTGGAGTGCAATGGCGCGATCTCGGCTCACCGCAACCTCCGCCTCCTGGTTTCAGGCAATTCTCCTGCCTCAGCCTCCTGAGTAGCTGGGATTACAGGCACGCGCCACCACGCCCAGCTAATTTTTTGTATTTTCAGTAGAGACGGGGTTTCACCATGTCGACCAGGATGGTCTCGATCTCTTGACCTCGTGATCCACCCGCCTCGGCCTCCCAGAGTGCTGGGATTACAGGCGTGAGCCACTGCGCCCAGCCCGAAATATATCTATTTTTAACATCAACTCTCCATAGAAGTCAAGCAACATATCATAATAAAAGTTGATTGACTTTTCTATGCTTCAGTTTCATCCTCAGTAAAATGGGGATTACAGTAGTACCTACCTAATCAGGTTGTTGTAAAAATTAAATGTCATTCATGCAGTGTTTAGAATTAATTACTTCATTAGAGCAGGGGTCAAGAAACTAAGGCTTGTGACTCAACTCTAGCTGACTGCCTGTTTTTGTTAATAAAATTTCCTTGAACCATAGACACGCTCATTAGTTTATGAATTGTCTGTGGCTGCTTTCATGCTACCGAAGCAGAGTTTAATAAATGCACTCAAGACCATCTGGCCTCTGTAGCCTAAAATACTTACTATGTGGCCCTTTACAGAACAAGTTTGCCACTCTTTAAGGTACTTACCTGCATAATTACCCATTATTTAACTATTTAACTTATTAATTAAACAACTTATTAAATAATGGGTAATTATGCAGGTAAACTTCTTAGAAAAGTGCCTGGGTCATGGTGAACACTCTATAAAAGTTGGCTCTTGTTACCTTTCCATGTGTACGATCTCATTTAACTTAAAGAGAGCACTGTGAAGTTGGTGTTGTTATCCCCCTTTTATAAAGGTGTTAGTGAATTGTGCAAGGTTACATTAAATAAGTGACTGAGATGGAACTTACACTCAGACCTTCTGCTGCCAAACCCATGCCTTTCCCTCATCCCCAAGCTCAGCCTCGGCTAGTACACAGGCCTGTCTTGAACATGCTCACACTGCATTTACTAATTGTAGGACACACCAGTTTCCTAATACACTAGGAAATTGATCCAGACACGGTATGTACAGAATATGTAGTATATTCTCCTCTCCAAATTCAGCTCAGCAGCTGCAATGAATTTTTTTTGTTTTGTTTTGTTTTTAAACCAAACGAAAACTGTATCAAATAAGGACTAACTGCAAATGCAACATGAAAATACCTCCTACCTTGGGGCATTTGCAGCGAGTCTTCAGCATTCTCTGCAGGGAGACAGGTTGGGAATTTGGTAGCATTAGAACTTAAGAGTGAAGTAAAGGCAGATACTTCCCTTCCCCAGCCACACTGAGCCCCACATAGCAGGAAAGAATATATGCCAGACAGTAACGTAAGCAACACAAACAATTTACCAATTTTCCTTAAAAATCTTGGTGATAAGAATCATGCTTTTAACAGTTATTCCATTGGAAAAATGAAAATAGCAATACTATAGAATAACCAAAACCCTCATGATTGAAGTGAAATTGAAGCTAATTCTTGTGGAACAAAGCAGTCCAATGGCATTTTTGACTTAACAGAAGGATTATCTTAATGGCCCAGGAATGTAGAAATGAAAAATAATGACTGCCAATATACAGCAAACTGATCCCTCCCACCATTTATTCCATTTATCTCTTTATTATCTGCCCATTACCTGCCCAGGTAGCTTCTAGAATGAAAAAGTATCAAGTCAGTAAAGCAAAAGCATGAACTTACCTGAGGTAAGCTCTAAGTACTCAGCCTCTGTTAACATATAGGAAAAGGAAAAATCTACCTTAGAAAAGGGTAGCTGCCTCTAGAGACGCTTTAAATAAAAATTAATTTTAAAATGAAAGAATATGACTCCAAGAAAGAAAAGCATTGACCCTCATTGCCTTGGTTCAGGTGACTTTAATTAACTATGAAAGGTACTTTTTTTTTAGCATAGTGTGTCCAATAACACATGTTCAATTCAATTGTGGCTCTGCTGTGTCTACTGTGAAAACCCTATAATGCCTCCAAAGAGGAGAAAACACTAATTATACACACGGAACTGTTAGGTGGAATGCAGTAGCTTTATAGACTAGACTGCTTTGATGGAATTCTCTGCCAAAACTCCAAATCATTCAAAAAAATTAAAGGGTTGGAAAAAAAGCAAAAGCTAAATGAAAAAACAAACCAAAACTCTCTCTCTCTCTCTCTCTCTCACACACACACACATACAATTTGTTTTGCCTTGCAATAAGCATTTACACACACACACACACACACAATTTGAGCTGTTTGAATGCACTTAAAAAGCTAGTTAATAATATTAGTATCATTTAGATAGTCTTTCTGGTTTAATACAATTAGAAATTTTGCAAGTGACCAAGTTTACTGCTGTAGACCTGCTAAATTACTTGCTTTTGTGTCCCCACTGGCACACAAACGTATGCCGTTAGCACTGGTAGTATGCCAAGTTAGTCACATGTTTGGTGGAAATTTGTTTGTATATCTAGGCCAATGGTTCTCAGGGGCAATTTACTCCCACAAAGGACACTTAGCAAGAGTGCGAGGAGTAGGTGCGCTACTGTCATTAGTGGGAAGAGGTCAGGGATGCTGCATAACAGCCTACAATGCACAGGAGAGCACAGCTACAACAGTGATCTCAAGCCTGTCCTAGGCTGAGCATGATGATGACTATTTGGTTAAAGTCTTGTGATTAGCAATCGTAACCTGAGCTCACAATCAAGACTAGCTATTGCTATTCTAGTTTACAAACTCCTTGTTTTGCCACCTTCAGCTGACTGCAAATTTTTAGTGGGAAAAGCCTTTGTCTCTTAGTTCATCACAGTGACCTGAAGAAAGAACACACCCAGGCAGTGATTCACATCACTGTTGACTCATGCTGTCTTTCGCCATTCATTTTGAAATCTAGTCTTCGTAATGGTACCATCAATACCTACCACTATTTTTCTCTGTGAAAAATCCACTTCAACATTTTGTGGCTAATAAGTTCCTGAGCTCAAGTTGAAGTTCTCACATTACCACTGTCTTTACTTTTGGCTCATCCAAGTGGCAGAGATGGTCAATTACATAGGTGCAAGCACTGCCAGTGGGGTGAGTGGAGATGCAGTCTCCATCATGTGAGGGGCATCTATGGAGGGAGAGGTGACCACTACCTGCACAGATGATGCTAGCATCTTCTCTGGGACCACAGTTATGCAGGCCCCAGCTGGCATGTGGACATTGTCCCAAAGAACTTTCTTTCCCAGTACAGTCCACATCATCCAGCAGAAATTCGCCTCTGCCTTCATCAAATTGGGCCTCAGCAGGGGCTGCAAGGGCACATCCACAGTGCAGCTGCCAGCACACCATGTCGGCTTCATTCAAGTCCCACTGGTCATTGCAAAACCTGCCCCACTGGCCATGGTAGAAAACTTCCACACACCCAGAACACCTGCCTGATCCATTCACTAGTTGCAACTGTGGCCAGTCTTTGGGGGAAATACAAAAATACTGCATGTTAGCAGAAGGAACATATTCTGCATTAACATATTTGTTTCACCTTGCAATAAGCATTTACTGAGCACACACCAGGGCAGAATAGATCACACTGTGGATACTGTGGTTAAACTGACAGATCCAACTCTGGCTGCCACAGAGTTTGGGGTCTAGTTTGCAAGTCTGGAGGAAGCAGTCATGTTAATCTAAAATTACGTGGAGATTTGCAACTATGCTAAGTGCTAAGAGGCAGTATACTCTCATGATGTTTTGAGAGTATATAACAGGGTGGGGGTGGGATTTGGGGATATCATTCCTAAAATATGACAATGGATTTTAGGCTTGAAAGAGGAGCAGGAAGAAGTTACATAGACAAAGAAGGATGGGGAGGAGGACAGAGCCTTTCTCTGTATATTAACACAAAATCAAAAACCAAACACCTGTACAGATTTATGAGTGAAGTGAAAGCATTGGGATCCTCAGATGAAACCATTCTGTTTGGCAGTGTTTGTAGGGTTGGAGATATATCCATCACATTAGCAGCAAATGACCCATCAATCTGTATCAGCCAGGAAGTTAGAAAATCTTGACTTACCACCAGGAAATGGTGTTAGGATCTCAGTATCTAAGAGCAGAGAGAAATAAACGAGGTGTCATTGTCATGCAAAATAGTCTACCCAAGTTTACTGGGCAAGCATCAGCATGTATTTGATGGCCTCCTGGAGCAGATGTTAAGCTAACGGCATGCTTTGAGAAATATATCCAGTAGCTTCTGATCAGTGGCAAGTCAGAAATTTATCGTGCATCTCAGAGTCATGCACGGATTGATCTATTAAGATGGATTATTTGTGCAAATGCACCTTCTACCAAAAAGGCAAAATGTTAATAGAACTATATTCCTAAGGCACTCATAAAGGAGAATGCTGGAGGGCTCAGGTTAATGATAGGCTGTGCTTTTCTCAATAATCTCTGAATTTGCTAAACAGAGATGGAGAGGGATCTCTTCTGAGGTCATAGTCACTGCCTTTCCAGCCTTAGAGGCATGATTTGGGTGTCCAAAGTTAGCATTTTCTTTAGTCTGAGTTTAACAACATTTTTGCATGATAATTTGCTAAACCATATTCATGTCCTCACTGCATGATTTTCTAAAAGACATTTAGACAACAGTTTGGGGATCAAAGATTTCCTCATGGTTAAAGGCAAGGAAGCTACCTGTTTTTTCTCTTTCCTTTGTTGTGTCCTTTTGATTAAATTCAGTTTTTGTTTTTTTTCCTGTTCCTCCTCAACCTCATGCAATGCATTATGTTGGCAAATACAATCAAAGGATTAGGGGCATTAGTGGATGTTCTGTTAAAGATATAGTAAAGTGCGATTCTTACCAAAAGTTTGCAAGGGTTCATTTTTATACTCTATGAGGAAAAAAGAAAGTTATATGTAAACTGAGTCTATTAGAGATAATAAAAATTCTGGAATGCCCTGTACTTGCTAGAAGGATCTGCTGTTGTCCCATTGCTAAGACCCCAGTGAAAAACTTCTCCCTGGAATTTGTCTTACATACCATTACTTCAAAAAGACTTAGGGCATATCTGGGAAGGAAAGACCTTTTGACCATTTTCAATATTCATTAAAATGCAAACATTTTAGTGTCAACTCCAGGCTCAGGAAGCCTATGTGCAACTAGGGTTGGGTTTCTAAGTTTCTCACGATGAGATGGGGTAGAAGACCCCACAGGATAAATAGGCACATCTTCCTAAGGGAATGAAGTTACCTAATGTTGTTGAGTTTTTACGACTTTGTTTTTATATTAAAGTAAATATGGCTTCAATGTGACTTGTAAGAAAAACTGGGTGACTTTTTAAAGTAACTAAAGGATTTCAAAGAGAGTGAGCTTAGGGCATGGAAACCTGGGTCATGCTCTTCGGGGGTTTTTGAAAAACAGCGGAACTGACTAATCCATTTACATCTGGTCCTCTCACAAGTAGTCAATTACATATTTCCCCAGTTAACGTTCTTCTACTTTCTCTCAATGTTACTGTCACTGGAGGTGGAGGGCAAGAGCACTCGAGGAAATGGAACTTGGGGAAGTGTGATCCTCAAGGATGGAAGAAGGTGGGTCTCAGCTCCTGTTTAAGTAAATTAGGGCAGATCAGCACAGGGTTCCCTGCACCTGGGGAGCTTGCCAGGATTTCAGGGGTGTGAGTGTGTTGGGAAGGCCTGAAGTAGGTGAGGAGAGTGAGGCTACAGGTAGAGCATCAAAGACAACTCTTAACATTTGAAAATTTTTGCCGAGGTGCGGGGCAATTTTTCTAGCATGTAGACCTTTGGTGCAGGAAACAGCACTGGATATGGAGTCCAGAGATCTAAATATTTGCTGTGGGACTTTGGTTAAGGCATTTAACTTTGACCTTGCTTACCCTTGTCTCTGAACCCGTTTCCCTATTTGCAACACAAGGCTCATAAAACAAGCTCCCCTGAATTGCTGTAAGGGTGGAATGGATCGTGAACAGGAGGTGCTCAGGAAACTGCAGAGCACTCAGTGACTGACGTTGGGGTTATGCTTTGAGACAGTCTCTTAGGCAAGACCACTCAGAGATCTGTTGCATTTGGACGTGGAGCACATGACCTGTTAAGCCTACAATAATGACTCAGTGAATCTGCCAAAATGCCATATGTGAAAGGATGAGATTATCCCCCTCAAAAATGACAGGATAAATTTAATTAACTGTATTTAGTAGAAGGGACAATCAGAGGAAATGACTGGAAAATAAACTAGACCAAGGCTAACACTTGGGGAAGAAACTATAGTCAACTTTGCTTTCACTACTGATACAACTATTAATCAACAATCAGTTAATTATTAACAAATAGTTATTACAATCAGTAAATTCAACTGCACATGTTTGATTCTGAAGCAGCATTTCTCAACCTCAGCACTGCTGACATTTGGGCTGGAAAGTTCTGTGGTGGGAGCTGTTCTGTGTATTGTAGGATATTTAGCAGCATTCTGGCTTTTGCTCACACAGGCTAGTAGCACCCCAATTGCAATAATCAAGAATGTCTTTAAACATTGCCCAATATCCCCTGGAGGGCAAAATCATGGAAAGTGCTTTTAAATTGCCTGAAGCAAGATTTATATTTACAATATCTTGCTAACTAGGTTGTTCTCAGCCTTTCTCTTCCACCTTCCCTCCCAAGGCACCTGGTGCAGGACTTGCTGGCTGAGAGTGGCAGAATCTTCTTTCTGCCCGCCCAGGTTTCCTGGAGCACCCCCATGAGGCAAAGGTAAATTCCACGCAGGCCTGCTGAGGACTCACAGCAAGGGCTTTGGACAGTGTTCTGTTTGGTTCAATAATAAGGCAAGACCCCGGGGTCCAGGAGGTGGGAGGGGCTGGGGCTGCCTTTGCCCTGCAGGCCGGTGAGATGCCTTGGGAATGATGGTTTAATGGACTGGAGCTCTCCTCTGCCCCCTTAATTGCAGTTGAGATGGAGCTGGCTGCACTGGGAAAAGTCCCGGCCGCAGCAGGCCCCTGTCTTTGCAGTCCAGTCGGCAGGGAGTCGAGGTGTCTGCTTGCTGGCAGTCACCTGTAAGTCTATCCCGAGGAATGGAGATGTTGTCTTCACTGCTGCATCTCTGCAGCCTTTGGCAGTAAATACTGTTGAATGCTCAGCTTCTGGCCACTTGATAATGGACCTAATCCTGCTTCCTAGCGTGTTGGGTTTGGGAGGAATTGGCAGGGGAGTGGGGTGTTTAACTTTGACCTTGCTTACCCTTGTAAGCAAGACATCTTCTTTAACTTTGACCTTGCTTACCCTTGTAAGAAAGACATCTTCTTTGACTCTCGGTCGTCTGCAGCTGAGGAACAAGGAGGAGCCTTCCTCTTCCTCCTCCTCCTGATTCTACACTTTGCCCTATCGCCCAAAGCCGGATTATCAGAGACACAGCTGCTCACTCTCTAGAGGGCTAATTTCCCCAAAAAGCAGAAGTATCAACACAGCCTCATGGGCAGCCTACTTTTCAGGCTGTGGAATGATAAGACAGTGAATCAGAACTGACAGGCGCTTCGTCCTCACAGCAATACAGTGAAAGGCATGATCGTGATTGTCGTGATGACCATTCTCAATTTGTTAGGTAAGGACAAAATGATGGCAAAAGGCCATATTAAGCTCAAGGGGCAGGGGGTTTGGGGAGAGGGAATCATAAAGGAATATTCACTGGGGTGAGCCTTACCTAAGTCCCATGGACCCTGCCCTTCCGTTGATGCTCTGCTGTTACACTCTTGTTAACACTTTTTGAAAGGGGGGACCACATTTTTGTTTTGTACCAGGATCCAAAAATCATGTACCTGTAGCTGGACTCAGGCTTTTCACCTCAAATCTAGCGTTCTTCCCAATATGATTACCTTTGACTTTTCAAATAGACACAGAGGACTGGGGTTAGAGTTAGAGAGTTCAGCTGCTTTCTAAATATCAGAGAGGAGTAGGCTTCAGAGTGAGTGTCTTTCTTGGTAAGAGTGGCTGAAGACCTGCGTGGACAGGGAGTTTCATAACAATGAAACGATTTGTTAAGAAGGCATTCTCTCATATCAGGGAGAAACAAAGGACCTCAGGGACTGCTCAGAAAAAAATGAGAAATCAACTTTCAGAAAAGATAGAAATTTACCCGAGCAGATGACACCAGCGTCTTCCCCATGCCCACAGTTGTGGGTGAACCATTCAGGGTGGGAGCACTGCCCCAGGTAGGCCTCCGTCCCAGAACACTGCACGTCATCCAGAAGAATGGGGCCAGAGCCTTGGCCAAAGCAGGCCTCTCCAGGAGCAGAGACGGCTGCCCCGCAGCCCAGCTGCTGGCACACCACCTGCGCTTCCTTCTTGTCCCACAGGTCATCGCACACCGTGCCCCACACGCCTTCAAAATACACCTCGACTCGTCCCGAGCACCTTCCAGAACCTTCCATGAGTTGCACAGCAAGCCAGTCTTTGGAAGAAAGGCAGTCCCCCAACCCCTATTTAAGTGTTGGCGAAGGGAGTCATTTTCCCCACCGTCTCCTGTGGTCACAATAACAACTGCTATTTACTGAGCACCATCTACCTGTCCTCCTGGCACTGGGCTCAGCCCTGTAGAGCTGACATCTCTTTAAGGCTCATGACTCCCTCGTAGGATGTTATTGTCCCCATGTTACCAGGAAGGAGATCGGATACTACAATGGCAGCAGCTTCCTGCAGGTCACGGTGTTAGTGAGGGGACAGAAGGGGAACACTGTCGGATCTCCTAGGGCCTACCTGTTCTGGGTGGAGTCATCCATGGGACCATGTTAGGTTTGCCCTGCCTGTGATGAGATGTCAGGCTTTGCTTTGCTCTTTTGAGAAGTGCCCACCCTGGCAAGAATATCGGCAGCTAAGAAGATAGAAGCTTTCAGGCTCTGGGCTTCTTGATATTTTAGCTTAGAAAATCTCTCTTGGATTTTTGGATAATTTCTGCCATGTCATTGTCAGTGTTGAGTGTTGAGTGGGGTGAAATGCGAGTGCACAGCAAATACTAGCACTGTACTTTTTCCCAAAGATGCTGCTGCCAGCTCCTGTCACCTGGCACCTGCATTTCCCCCCTCCTAGTACTTTGCTGGTCATGATCCACCGGGCTCCCTACAGGAGTCTCCAGGGATAGCAAGGCGACGAGGATGGTTGACTTCAGAGTGCGAGGGCCACAGCCGGCCTCTGGGTTTGCTTCTCAGCTCTGCCACACACCAGCTATGCAATTCGTGTGGGCCACTTATTTTCTGGCTTTCCTCATCTGTCAGTGATAATTGTACCTGCCTCAAAGGGGATTCGGGAAACAAATACAGGTAAAATGCCTGGTGCAGAGGGAACACTTAGGAGCTGGCAAATTGTATTACCTCCATGTTAAGAGCCAGTAATGAGAGACAGATGCAAATGCCCAAGGCTTGCTGCAGAGGGACAGCAGGGGGCTGGCTGGTGGGTCTCCTGCTGTCTCTCTCTTCCCAACGGCCACAGGGCAGTGTTTCTCAAAGTGTGGCTCTCATATAACCTGCCGAAGTCATTTGAATCTCTAGGGGGGCTTGCTAAATATGCAGATTCCTGAAGTGCACCCCATGTCTGGGAATGGGGTCAGGATTTTGCATGTTCAGTAGGCTCTTGCTCTTGGGACAATTATCATACACTCCATCATTTAAAAACTCCTGAAATACAGACCCTTAAGTCAGGCGTTTTTTTTCTCACTCACTCTGTTACCCAGGCTGGAGTGTAGTGGTGCAATCCTGGCTCACTGAAACCTTTACCTTCTGGGTTCAAGTGATTTTCCTGCCTCAGACTCCCAAGTAGCTGGGGATTATAGGCATGTGCCACCACACCAGGTGCATTTTTTTTTTTTTTGTAGAGATGGGGTTTTGCCATGTTGGCCAGGCTGCTCTTAAACTCCTGACCTCAAGTGATTCACCTGCCTCGGCCTCCCAAAGTGCTGAGATGTGAGCCATGATGCCTGGCCAAAGTCAGTCTTTAATGTACAAGAACGAAGAAGTTAAACAAAGATCTGAGGGCATCCTTGTCTTGTTAAGCAGAAATAAAACTGGGATGTCTTTATTTGTAGAGACATGCAGCTTGCCTGACTGGGTGGGGACTGTCCATTACTGGAGACAGTCACACCCACTGCCCTGCAGGTCCCACCTGCCCTCGGCTCCTCCTCCTCAAGGTCAAGGGGATTGTCTGGCTGTGACTCACCTTCTTGCTCAGTCACAGGTGTATCTTGGACAGTGCTTTTCTCAGCGTATCTGCGCCGCAGCCTTCCTCTGGATCCTCCCACGTCCCTCCTATAACAAACTGAGATGCAACAAACACATTAGTACCCAGTAGGGATCCTTAGCATGGCCTAAGACAGTGGCCTCACGGGCCCCACTGCAAACCTGCTGGCTCATAGCTGCAGCAGACGGGGCCTGGGAATCTGAATGGTCAACAGTCCGTGGGATTCTGTTGTGCAGCGAGCTTGGGAACCCATGTCCTGGAATCACTTCTTCTTAAGCTCTTGCCTTGGTGTGTAGTTGGTTTTATGACTCTTCCTTTTAATCAAGTATATGTTTATACCAGTTATTCTAATTTTCTGTCAGCCAGTATACTTCATTACACATCTTTAGCAATCTGTAGTTAAGCCTGGCATTTGCTTTAAGTAAGCTACAATTTACACATAAATTCAACCATGCTTTTTAGTTCATCTGATCTGTTCTACTGTCTCATGAGTTTGTCCTTTTTTAGCCATTTTTCCCTTTTTGTGTTTTTTTCTGTTTATATTTTTATTATGTATTTTTTCTTTTGTGGGGTTATTTAAGTAAAACTCATTCATTCATTTTTGGATTGAATTAATTTTCAACCTAACCAGAAAGAGTTGAAAACCACTTTTTAAAAGGACTGCTGTGTTTATGTGCAGTAGACAAATACCTCCTCTCTTACCAAAGTGACCTCTAACGCACAAAATCCAAAAAGCACCTGGTTAGGTACAAGAGCTTTCATCTGACGAGAAAGAGTTAGAAACCAGTTTTTAAAAGGACTGCTGTGTAGACAAATACCTCTAAAGCACAAAATCCAAAAATGAATGAATTAATTTTACTTAAATAACTCCCCAAAAAGAAAAAATACATAATAAAAATATAAACAGAAAAAAACACAAAAAGGGAAAAATGGCTAAAACAGGACAAACTCATGAGATAGTAGAACAGATCAGATGAACTAAAAAGCATGGTTGAATTTATGTGTAAATTGTAGCTTACTTAAAGCAAATGCCAGGCTTAACTACAGATTGCTAAAGATGTGTAATGAAGTATACTGGCTGACAGAAAATTAGAATAACTGATACAAACATATACTTGATTAAAAGGAAGAGTCATAAAACCAACTACGCACCAAGGCAAGAGCTTAAGAAGAAGTGATTCCAGGACATGGGTTCCCAAGCTCGCTGCACAACAGAATCCCACGGACTGTTGACCATTCAGATTCCCAGAGCTTTCATCTGATCATTGTCACCGCCACAGAGCCAAGGAAGAGTGAGGGTCTGTGCACAGGGACCTGCTGCAGAGGAGCTGATCAGACAGAGGCCCCTGATGCCACTGGATTGGCAATTAGAGGCCAGTACTATTGTCTCTTTAAAAGAACAGCTTCAGAAAGGAGTTGAGGTGAAGCCAGGGTGACTGGCTGAGGAAATGAGGAGTGAAAATAAGACGTCAGGACCAACTCAGTAAGAAGTCTTGGATGTGAAGCAAGGGAAATTTTCAAGAGGGGCTTGGCAGGATGGCTGAAACCTAACTCCTGGTATTTGATGTGGAAAATCAACCTATTGTCAATCTGGAGTGAGGTGAGGTGCAGACACAGCGCCCATGCATCCCCCAGGGCTGAAGCCACTATCCCTCCCAGGCTGCTGCAGTGCCCGTTGCAGAAGGGCTGGGTGGCCTCAGGTGGGGAGGCGGAGCCAGACATTGGGCAGGTGGTCTCAGGGAGTGCTTGGTCTGTTTTGGAGTGTTTGGGGGAATATTTACAATAAGAGATGAAGAGCCAGGAATGAGGGAAGATTTATAACTAGGTGAGGTGATAACTGGTAGCTCAGTTGGGGAGGGTGGCACTGCGGGCAGGGGACAAGGATGGCAGCACTTTGGGATAGGATCAAAGAGGCAGAGTGAATGAAACAGGTTGGTTGTATGTGGTGAGCATGTGTGTGTGTGAGACATTGTGGATGAATGTGTGAGAACATGTGTGTGGGTGTGTGTATGTGTATGTGAAATAATTTGAGTGGTGTGTGTGTGTGTGTGTGAGTGTATGTATGTGAATGAATGTGAGTGGGGAGTATGAGAGTGTATGTGTGTGAATAAATGTGAGTGGTGGGTGTGAGTGGTGTGAGTGGTGTGTGTGTGTATGTGAATGAATGTGAGTGGTGGGTGTGAGTGTCCTTGTGTACAGACTGGCTCTCAGAGTTGCAGGCCTTGCAAGTCAGGCAAGGCAGTGTGCTTTCTGCTGAGCATATGGCCTGAGGTGCTTGGGACCACAGGGCAGCTGTGTGGTCCAGCTGTGATCTTACACTGGGAATTTCCAGCTGACCATGGTGCCAGGGCTGGGAGTCCCTGTCTGAGGAGGCAGCAGCAGGGCTGAGAGCGTGGGTGGGGTCTGTGGGTGGGGGTGAGGGAAGGAGGGGTTATGGTCAGTGTGGGGCCCAGGCAGAGCAGTGCACACAGCTGAATGGATTGTAAGTTGATCATAATGGGGTTTATAGAGACTTTTTAATGCTGTCACCTGGATTGTGTTGATTAGATAAATTCTGTGCCAGGCAACAATTACATTATCAGAAATAGCCTTTCTCTCTCTGATGGTCAACAAGTTCCCCTTTGTCCTCACATTTCATGTGAATCACCCTAATATCAATTGCGCTCCAATGGTTTGCAAGTTCCCCAAATCTCTTCTACTATCAAAGTGACCTGCAGGGAACTGCAGTGGTGTCCCTGGGTGGCTGTTCCCAGACTGTCTCACTGGCCCCATTGTCTGTAAGAGTCTTGTGCAATCAGCACCAGGAGCCTAGAAAAGCCTGTTGGGCCATATCGTATCACTAATCCGCGTGTTCCTGGAAGCCCAAGAACAACCCCTCCATAAACTCTGGGGCGACATCCACATCTTGGGGGAGAGGTGCAGCGGCAGTACAGGTGGGCACAAAAGGGTTGGCAAAGGGGCAAAGATGAAGGAGGCACCAGGAAGCTGGCAAGAAAATGGCCCCATTGATAAGTGAGACTTGCAAATGGTGTCTGTAAGATTGGCTGGGCCTCTCAAATATCCTTAGATTTGCAGCCTCTCAGGGGAAACAGCCTCATAATCCTGTTGTCTTTATTTTAAGAAGGATCTCATAAGTGGACATCAGTCAAGGGTGTGATGTCCTTGCTCATTGTGTTTTGCTCATTTTTTTAACTAGTGATGGAGTTTTCTCTACTGTGCCAGCCACTGTGCTAAGAAATGGGTGCAGAGCAGAACAGCGTGTGCCCTCAGCCTGGGAAATGCTCTGGTATTTGGTGGTAAGCTTGCAAATTTCCAAGAAAGCAGAACAAGGCAGAGAAAAGGAGAGTTGAATATTGTTGTAACTGGATTATAAAATGCCCCGTAGTCTCATTTGGGCTGCTTTTCCCACTGGGACTTGGTTTTTCACCTTGATGTGAGGAGGAGGAGGGATTCAGGACGGTTGGGACCAGGATGAGGCTGATTTTTCTTCAAGGGACCCCTTCTCTGCTGTTCCCAATAGATTAGTACTTATCAGGGTGTAGTCTTAAGAGAAACACTTAGAATTTTGGGGTGGTTTTTTTTCCAGCTCCCAGAAGTCATTAAACTCATTGCAGATTGAGAATTGTCTATTTTGCATCCTTACATCTGTCTAAAATCCTTTGGGCACTTGATTCCAAAGAGATTAAATCATAGACTGATTCCATTTCTTAAGAGTAGCAATACATTTTGAGTAAGGCAAGGAGCCCGGGAGAGCTGGGCAGAGATCACCGAGATTCATTCTGAATTGGTCCAGGGTCATTTTCTCCACGCCTACAATTACATCCCCAAAGCTGATACTTTGTCGCTTTGAGCACCATCAAACTCAGAATCATCTCTGCCATGAGTGGCACAAACATGATGAATATGAATTTCGAATTCTCTCAGAAATTTTCAAATTTTTGCTATGCTTCAGAAAACTTTCCATACACATTTGGTATAGCTTGTAAACCCCCGAGTACTAACCTGCATAGTGTTGATATACTGGAAGAAAAAACTCCTTACCAGCTATATATTTTTTAAGTATTGAATCCATTACTCAAAACCTATTACTGAAATATTGAAAGGAGAAAATACCTTGGTTTCCTGGGGAATGGATGGATCATGGTAAAATGTTATTTTCTGAATCTGATAATCTGTATTTTCATCTCTTCTCAGTTTAAAGTATCTATAGTTTATAATTTACAGTGTCTATAGTAACAGTTAACATTGACTGAACATTTTCTATCTCTGAAACACTCTTCCAAGTATTTTACAAACATTTCATTAAATCCCCCAAACAATCCTGTGACTATGTTCTTTTTACATGAGATAAATAGCAGCACAGAGAGATTTAAAACTTGTCCAAGTTCGCTGGGCCAAAAAGTGCCCAGGTAGCACTTGAATAATCCAGATCTTTCTGCCTTAAAGCCCATATTCCCAAGCTGAAACCTCATTGGACAAACGGATAGGAAACGAGGCTCAGAAACTCAAAGGATTAAAAAAATTATTGAAATCCTTCCTAATAACCTAGTATATCTTAATAAATGTTTGAATATTGGATATAAACATACTCATACAATTACAGGCAGAACAAAAGAAGAGTTTGAGCAGATAGCGAACTTTAAAGTCAATTGTTACTCTGTGATTGGTGAGTTATGTTTTTCCTTCATAGTTAATACAAATTATATTCAAATGACTTGTTGGTCAAAGGTATTTCCAAATTTTCATTTGTTGGGACAAGTGGGACATTAATGTTTTCCCCCAAAGCCACAAAATAATGATACAAATAATTGAAGTTATGTGGATATTTTAAATTAGTTTGGTTTCAAATTAAACTTAAAATTTCCTTAAGAGGACTAGATATGGAATACACATTAAAACCAAGAATATCAAATTGATAAATCTATTTTTTATAGAAAGGTACAGGTTTTCAGATTAGAAGACATTATGAATCAAGTCCAGATAATTTTATGTCATGTCAAATATTCCAGGCTAAGCTTTTTTTTTTTACTGTATATTTTATAGCTCCATTCAGAAATCATGGCTGTAATTAAATACTTCTAGTGCTAAATATCAATTCATAAGCCAAAGAACATTTTAAGAACGCTTATTAGATCATACCATAGCCAAGTGTTCTTTCTTTGTCAATTTCTATCCAGAATCCCACAAATACAGCTATGATTTTAAAGAGCAATGAATTGGCTAATGCTTTGTTCACAGAAAACAAATCTTACAGAAAATATTCAACCCAAGTTCCCTAAAATCAGTTATGGTTATACATTCAGCGATCATTACAACAATATCTCATCAGTGGCTGGATTAATTAAGCAGAGTAAAAGCTCTTTCTGCATTTAGTTTTAAGCTTGTTGTGCTGCTGGCCTATGTGCAAATAACCATACTTTCAAGCTTGTAACAAGGCATGAGTAAAATGAACCTGTACATCAGCTGCAGTACCTGCTTCAGGTAGAATAATGGCATGGAAGAACAGCAGCCAAAGGAGGAGGGCTTGGCAGCCCATGTTGGGAGAGCTTCCAGCTACAGCAAAATCTGGGGTTTCAGCTTTATATACTCTCCAAGTTCCCCTGCTGGAGGTGGGTCAGTGCAACCTGATGCTCTTCTCAGGCTTGGATTGGCAGGCACTCAGACCAGCAGACTCATTTGCTTTGGTATATTGTGTATATTTGCTATGGGAGAAAGGGTGATTCTACCTGTGAGAGGCATTCCATGAACAGTTGAAAGTTAAAATCATAAAGAAGAAAAGTCAAACCATGTGCTGATACCTGGCTAAGCAGATGGGGCCCTCCTGACGCTTCTCTCTTGGGAAAGAGGTCACCAGGAGCCCTCGATCTCATGGAGGGCATCACTTCTTGCAGGCGGCTGTTCCCAGTAGATGCTGCTGAAATTCTACTTGTCTTTCAATGCCCACACTGCCTCTCCTCCTCTCTTGTTTTCCTCTTGTTTCCCAACTAAATGTGTTTGCACCATTCTCTAATTCTACGACATCCACTTGGCATGGCTTTTATATTCTGCCTTGATTGTAATTAATATCTTAATACATTCTAATCACACTCAATAAATTCTGCCTTGTCATTACTAGTGTTTTAGTCTGGTTTCCTCCATTATCTTGTAAACTTTGAGGGCAGAACTTCTAGTTGTATTGTTTATAGCCTTACATAATATTGCTTACTTATGGCAGGCTTAGTGTGATGCCTTCTACTTAAATCTTTGTTGAATTGAACTTTGCAGTACACAGGGATATCTGATGTCCTGCAAATTACTTCCCTAACACATATTTTTCTCTTAACTTAGATGATTGTTTTATGTAACAAACTATCCCATAATCTGAAATAATTCTCAGTCTTCTAATAGAGGAACCCATCTTCTCTAGCATATGTCTAACTCCATATCCCTGTGAATGAAACAAAAAGAAGGTTTTTTAGACCCCACTGGGTTCTGTGTTGTGAGAAAGAGTTGCAAGAAAATATTTTTTCCATCTGAATACTCTAATCTTACCTATCAGGACCACTTGGTAATTTGGGTAAATCCAATGTGTTGCTCACTATATCCAGCAGGAATGGCTTCCAGGCTTCTCTTGTGTGTGGAATATCACAGATTGGACAAATCCACAGTTGGTCACGATGGCAAATATAGGGTAACGGGTACAGTAGAAGGAGGGTGAGAGTTGGGGCTTGGGTTTGAACGGCCTACATCTTCTTCCCTCCATTGTGATTTGGGGCAATCCATTTAGCTTCACTGAGCCTTAGTTTCCTCGTAAAAAGTGAGATAATACTGTGTGCTCTGCTTACTCTAGTGGGTTGCTGGGAAAATAAAATTAGGCATATATAAGAGATTTATATATTATACAAGCAAGAGGATGTCTCGATAGATATCTTTATAACAGAGGTTTTGAGCTTTCCTGACAGCCCCAATATTAAGTTGTAAAATAAATTCAGCCAAATTTAGCCAAGGTAGGAAAAAAAAGGCATAGAAAGAGAAAGGGTATTACACAGACAAAAATAACTGTAGCTGATATAACATCTCACAGACAAAAGTGAATATTTATTTTCCCATAACTCAACCTTTCCTTGGAGATCCCATTCTGCTAGAGGCAGACTATAGAATGACAAGTCAAAATGAGTCCCAACCATTTCAGGTTTGTTCTTGGTATATCCACATTTCCTTTCCTCCTCGTTCCTAAAAGCACAGAGCACGTTGTGGCCCTTGGCGGGAATCCTGGTTCCTGGGTATTGGCTTCCATTCATGCTGCCATCCTCTGAGATAGATGCTAGCTTTGTTGCATCCTCAGACACAGCTGTCCCTTCATTCTGGTACTTGGTGAGGTGTCAGTGGCTCTATCTGGTCTCAGGTTGCAGGGTCCTCGATGGTTTGCTCAGCATTATCTCCAGCTCCCAGCATCCTCCTCTCTCCTCTAAACTCTGCAACACTTTTGGGGAGATGAACCACTCCAGGGGCTATCTTTAGCCTTTTGTCTTTGACAAGCCACCCAGCCCTCCCTCCTCTCACCTCCCAGAGGATGGGAGGGATGTAAATCTCTTTTTTCAGATCCCACCATCCCCCAAATTATCTAAGCATTCTGTTGTCCTATGGGCATCAGAGACCCACCAGCAACCTCCTGCTTCACTTCTGTCCCCTTGAGACTTTAGAGGACTTTTAACGGGGTACAGCTTCTTCCAGATATTCCCTAATTTGCATCTTTTGACTAAAATGTCAATAACATGACATTTTTTACTTTCTAGTGCCATTTCTCCTGGGAGCGATGGGGGCAGAGGGAGGTAGGAGAAAGACCATAGATGGACACTTCACAATATTGTCTCATCATACAATGGAGCAGATGAATCTTCCACTCAGAAACCCCCCTGCTGGTAAAATGGACTTGGCTTTGATGCCAGAGCAGAGGCTGATTGGAGTTTCTCCTAGCTGTACTGTTTCAGCTCGCGGCACCTTTGCTCTCTCAGGCAGGAATAGACATGGATACCACAGGGTTGCTGTAAATAAGAATATGTATGAAGACCGCCCAGTAGAAAGCCTGGTACATAAATAACAAGTGCTGTTCCTAATTGTTATTGTTAAAAACCATTGCCCCTCCCTTCCCACAGAGTTGATATGAAACTACCAGAGATATGTGTGCAAGGGCTTGGAGGTATCTTTATTGTAGTAACTATTGACAAGTTGAGTTGTATAAATAGTAAAGTGACCTGAGTCTTGGACGTTTCAACCACTAATATTAGCATTTTGGAGAACTTGGATCAGAACAACAGCTTATTAGAGGTGGCACTCTACCACACTGAATATTCACATACTGTGAAGAGCAGTTGATTGTTTTATTAAGACCGAGTTTTAAATGGGCTGCTGTGAAAGGCAGGCAGCCTTCCCTTCAGAAACTCTCATGCCACTCAGCTGACATCTGCCTTCAAACACAGCATCTAGATTCATGCATGTTCACATGCCACTGCTGTTGTGTGCTGGATTGGCCTGGTTTCTCAGAAGTTAACCTAGGAAAGCACAGACTTAGAGAAGCGCAGGAAGGATGCACCTTCCATGGCCCTCTGGGAAGGCTCAGCAATTTCCCAGAAGTGGCTCCAAGATGGCAAGGGTGAGCAGTGAACAGTAATGATGACATGCTACTATTTATTGCTGGGGTAATAGAGGTAAGGTGGGGGAATCCTACCCACACCTTCCTCCTTTCTTCACTTCAGTAAATAGCTACTGAGCACCAGCTATATGCCAGACCCCATTCCAGGCTAGGGTATGTATTGGTGAACAAAACAGAACATGTCCCCTCTCCCTGGGGAGCATGTGTTCTAGTTGGCCAAGACGGAGAATACAAACCAAGCAAACATGCAGCATGTCCTTGGTGTCTTTGTGCTTGGAGAACAATCAAACAGGAAAGTGGGAGGGAATGTGGGGAGGGAAGAGAGCTGCTGGAAGCTGGGTGATCCAGGCAGCCTCCTTGAGAAGGTAACACTGGAGCAGAGATATTTGGATAAGATGGCGGAGAGAACCTTCTCAATATGAGGGATGAGCAATGGAGGAGATGCGGCCTGGACCACCCTGGCGCCTGCATTCTAAATGCCCGCTTCGGGCTGGGCCAGGCAGGGTTGGGTGGAGGTGGGGGTGGGGGTGGAGGGGAGGCTGGAATGCAGCTGAACCAGCTTGGGATCACAAATCAGAGAATGGCATAAAGCAAGGAGAAGTGAAGTCACAACAGGTGTTCAGGGGCCTGGAAATTCAAGATTGAGGGTTCTTTGTAATACTGACAATGAACTGCCCATTTTAATAAAGTGTCAAAAGACTCGCAGTTTTCTCCTTTTTGATATTGCATTAGCCCAGGAAGAATATCAATTTTAGCTTTAATAAGTCGTGGGGAGTGCTAACATAACAGCATAACATAGAACAGAACACTATTATAGAAATAAGAAAATCTGAGTTCTAGTCTCCTAGTCTGCTATTTCTTGCTGGTAGGACCTTGGGCAGGTGCCTTAACCTCACTCAGGTGCAACTTTTGTAGAATAGCGATGATGATAATAGTGTAGTTGCCTGAGGTAGGACGAGGGCCACGTAAATGACTCTTGGGATCTTCTCCAGGACTAAACTCGGCCTTATCTTTTTTACCAATACCATATAATGTCGCAAAGGAACACAGTTAAAAAAAATCAGGATTGAAGTCCACCAAAAGCTGATCATATATTTTTTAACTTTTATTTGTTAACATGATGAAAGTAATATTCACTAAAGAAGATTATAAAGTACATGAAAATCTGCAGAAGAAAATAAAACCAGTACCCCTATGTTATACACTGTTAGTATATTTCCTTTAAAGCTTTCAAATAAAATGTAGATATGCCTTTTGTTGTGGCTGTTGTTAGTTCATCACTAATTTTGGACTTGCACCTTATGGTGGCATGGTTCTGTGTACTGCTTTTTTTTCAAACTTCTTATGATATAATGAGAGATTTCCAGTTTAAATGTTTTTGAAAACATAACTATAATTTTTAACAGCTGCATAATATTTCATTTATAGAATGCTGCATAATTCCTTCCACTCTTCTTCTTTTGCTGGCTACTGGCATCATTTCCAGTATTTGAATGAATTAGATGCTTTTTAAAGCACAGATTGTTGAAGATCAGCAAATTGTTTCCAAGTAGCCCCTGCTGCATTCTTAGGCTTGCACTGGTCCCTGCACAGCTGACTCTGCATGCATTTCACTTTGGCTTCTCCCTGGAGCCTCTCGATTCTTCTCCTGTCTTTGCTGGAGGCTGTGTTTCTAAGGAGCAGGTTGCTTTAAGTACTGAGGGAGTTCAGGGGACGCATCGTGGAGGAGAAGCTGCTTCTGAAAAGTGATAAGAATTAACAGGAAACTACTACTTTCCAGTTGCTTACCATGCACAGAAATAATAGATTATTTCACTGGAATAAAATGCAGTCAGGTTGCATTATGTTGACATTTAAAGAAATTGAGACTCTTTGTTCTTTATGAGTGTTCAAAAGAAAACATTCGTTTCACTGGTTCCCATTTCAGCCCAAAGCCCCATTTATTCCTCTAGATTTGTGCCTAACTTGCAAAACTTTGCTCATTCAGAAGTTAGATCCAGGCAGAAGGCAGAGGTTATGGATGAAATCCTGCAGGGATTAGGTGGCCTCTTGGTTCCTGGGTCTTAGATTGTCTGATGAGGACTGTCTGCTGAGGGGCTAACCCAGAACCGCTGACGCTTACCGAGTGCTCCCTTCGTCTCCCGGTTGCACTTGGTGTTTTACACACACATCACTCAGCCCTCCCCAGCCTCTAGGAGGAGGCCATGGTGTGTTGCCCCATGTGTTGCAGATGTGGGGACTGTAAAGCTGACTTGGTAGGGTATGAGTTTGTCATTGCCTCCTTGATGTCTAGATCAGTGGGACTCAAGATTTGTTTTTAAAAATGAATTTGTAGAAGTTCAACCAGCTTGCTAGAGGTGCAGACTAGATTTTAATCCAGGGATCCTGTCTCCTGCTGGTAGAAGGCAAACAAATTGTTTGACCACATCAGTACCAGCTGCAGCCCATGGTTGGAAAAAATACCCACCCCGCAAGATGGTGGTCAGGGGTAACATGTTTGTGCATGGAGGATGCATCTTTTATCTGAGATAACTGGGACTGAGTTTATCATACCATTATTTATATTTACGTCACCTCCCAGAAAACCAATCAAAAGTTTTGATAAAAGTGCAAACAATCTAGAAAGATATATTTCTTAAAGACGCTAAGTGAGGAAACGGGTGAAACAAAAATAAAAGCAGGAGAGATAAACGGAAGCCAAGTGTAGAAATGAGAAGGAGGAAAATTGTTGAAAAGAGTAAACTACACTTGAAAGGGGGCATTTGCTACAGGAATAAGGTAAAATAAGGGTTATGTAACTCCTTACATTTGCCTAGTATTTACTCACTGCTCTGAGTGTTTCACATTCATTATTTCATTTTAATTTTCTAAATAGTTCTGCAGGTAAGTAGAACACATAGTCTTACCTTCGTATTATAGATGTGAAAACAAGACAGGGAGAAGCTGACTGATGCCCAAGGTCAGCTGGTGAGAGGGTGAAGCTGTGGAATAAGGACTCAGTTTGGCTGGTTCGCATGTTCTCCATCTCTACATCTTTTTGTTTGTTTGTGTTTTTTTTAGAAACCCTCATGACACACAATATCTTGAGGATAAAAAGTAGGTGAGTACTCTTTCTCTCTAAGGTGGATTGTAACTTTATTACAATTTCTGGTATTAGTTTTTTTTTTTTTTTTTGAGACGGAGTTTCGCTCTTGTTACCCAGGCTGGAGTGCAATGGCGTGATCTCGGCTCACCGCAACCTCCGCCTCCTGGGTTCAGGCAATTCTCCTGCCTCAGCCTCCTGAGTAGCTGGGATCACAGGCACGCGCCACCATGCCCAGCTAATTTTTTGTATTTTCAGTAGAGACGGGGTTTCACCACGTTGACCAGGATGGTCTCGATCTCTTGACCTCGTGATCCATCCTCCTCGGCCTCCCAAAGTGCTGGGAATACAGGCGTGAGCCACTGCGCCCGGCCGCTGGTATTAGTTTTAACTTCAGGTGTGTAACACTAGGTAAGAGATCATTGTATCTATGATGGTCATTGTTAACATAGCTCCACCAACCCAGCCACTTGCCTTTTCCCCTTGTACAAAATGTGGCCTGCCTGTCCTGTGAAGCAGATGTTAGCTCTTTTTCCTAGACCAACCATGTAAAGGGATGACACTGTATCTGCTTTTCTAAATAACATGATAAACATTTTAATCCTCAAGTGATAAAAAGATAAATAATCTTGATATAAGTGTACTCTGTCACATAAACCAGCAAACAGCTAATATTATAAAATGTAGTCCTGCTAGAAAATTTTAAACTTTTATTACTTGGTAAGTCATCGAAATCAAATAGATTTATCTCCTCACTAGAATAGAGGTTGCATGTCTATGACAAAGGCACAGCAAAGGCACACTAGCCCAGAAACTACTTTCACTGGTTCTTCTGAACAATTTTTTCTAAGTAAATAGTGACGTCAGATGACAATTCTCATAAAACTCACAACTCTAGTCCTATTCCTACATGACAAAGACATTCACAAGATGCAAATTATAGTGCCAATAAATACACAGAATTGATGGCATCCTATATACTGAGTTCAAAGTACATGATTTAATTCAAAGTGGAATAAATTGGTTTGCTTTTTTAAAACTCATTTTTTAAAGAAAATCATTTTTAAACAAGAAAGAGCTAATGCACAAGATTTTAAGCTATGGGAAGTTATATTTTAGTGTACAATACTCAAGATTTTCCCCAAGGATTCACACAAACTCTGATTCATGATGGCTTGCTTTCTGCTGTTCTTATTCCTCCTGTTTTTCTGAGCTGCACTTTGCTTTGCCATCATCAGCATTTTGAGCTTCTGTATCACAGTTATCTTTGTAATTCTCTCCTATGAAGTAGCTATTGATTATGGCACTATACAGTCATTGAGAAGGTGCCCCTATGTGTAATCTGCAGCAAAGACATCTTTGACAGCATTTAAGTCTCCACTTGCAAGAGTAATTTAAGAAAGAATCAACGGAAGCTAGTTTGTTCACTCTTCAAACATTTCCCTGCCCCTTGTATTTTGACAGCTTCCTTTCCTAGTGATATTCTTTCCTTTTCTCCTGTGTAGGCTGACATACCACTCAGCCTGGCACATCTACTTCATTGGAGAAGAGGAAACCAGAATTGTGCGAGGATGATCTTATTATGTATGTCAACATCTCATTTGTGAAATATCATTCAGTTCAAAAAGAAAATCCATTGTAAAACTCATAGACTCACCAACATCTGAAACTTGACTCTGGAATATTTCAGGAGCTCCAGAATATGCTTCAGAACTGTATTTAGGAGCCAGTTAACATTTTTCAACACAGTTCACCAAAAATGAGCAACTCTCTAGGCAGTGGTTCTCAACCTTGGTTGCATAATGGTGTCCCCTGGGGACCTTTGCAAAATACTGATATGTAGGTCTCACACCCAGAGCTTTGGATACCATTAGTATAGGATATTGCATGAGTATCAGGAGTTATAAAAAGCCTTCCCCATAACCACCTCCCCAGGTGAATCCAACTCCAACCAAGGCTGAATCTCAGTCAAGGTTGAGAACCATTGCTTCTGGATCATCTTTTCCTCCACACTTTCCCCTTTTCAAGTTTTACCTTCTTGTCATTCCTTCAGGCAGGTCCCTCTGCACTACCTGGTTTCTTTTCACTTCATCTTCTAGGCTCTTCTGCTACAATGAAGACCTTCTATCTCTTATCTAACAGAGGTTGATAGAGACCAACATGCAATTTTTCAAGATTAGTAATTTCCTTATCAAACGTTAACTTTCTTTGGGCAGATTCTGCTTGAAAGATTTTGATGATATATTAGTTTTCTAGGGCTGCTGTAAAAAAGTACCATCAGGTGGTAGGCTTAAACAACAGAAATGCATTGTTTCACAGTTCTGCAGGCTAGAAGTCTGAAAAAGTTGTTGGCAAGGTTGATTTCTTCTGAGGACGGTGAGAAAGAATCTGTTCCATGCCTCTCCCCTAGATTCGGTGCTCCTTGACATGTAGAAGCATCACCCCAATCTCTGCCTTCATCCCTACTTGGCATTCTCTCTCTGTGCATGTCTGCCTCCAAATTTCATGTTTATGAGCACACTAATCATATTGAATTGAGACTCGCTCCAAAGACCTTTTAACTTGATTACCTCTGTCAAGATACTATTGCTAAACAAGGTCACATCCTGAGGGTTATGACTTCAACATGTGAATTTTGGGGGAGACAATTCAATTCATAACATATAGCATTAACTGAATGCACAGTCACCACAGGCAGGCTGAAATCTTTATTGACAAAATCAGCATGTGTAATTGCAAAAGTCCTCAGTTACAAAGTGAAAGCCATCAAAATGGAGAGCTCCAAGTCACCCTCTGCTCCCTCATTGCCATGTCCTGTCTCTTCATCCCTAATTCCACCATGGCTTCCCCACATCCCTCTCCTGAGGTGTGTTTGGCCTCTGCAGGATCATCAGGGTCATCGAGCACTAGCTACTTCAGTATCGACACACATCCCTTGATGTCCCCATTCTCAACACTTCGCCTCCATGCTCCTTATCCTTTATGCCCCATGGCTAGTTAGATTCTTTGGTCAAATGTTTCCACTTCCTTGTTTCAAGAATGCCTAACACCTCAATCACCCAGCCACAGTGACTGCAGTTGGGATGTAGTAACAGCAAGGATGAGCGTGGCTGCTGCTGAGGTGACACAGCTGACAGAGGTGGCAGGGCTAAGGTGAGAATGCTAGCGGAGGCCGCCTAAGGGGGACCACGGTGGGTGATAGTGGCTAAGGTGGCTGCAGCTGCAAGAACCACCAGCCTTGCCTGTGACTGAAAGGATGAGAAGCACAGCGCAGGATGGATGGTCAACTCAGCTGCTGCTGTCGGGCTCCAGAGATCGCTTTTTGTTTTGAACACTAGTATTAAAAATGTTAACAATAGATTGCCCATTTAAAGAATCGATGGACTCCTGAACAACAGAGAGGCAAAACACTGCCTGATGTAAACAAGAGCCCAGCCGGCCATTTGGAGATTCTCAGCACTGACCATCCGCTCTCTTCCTGGGACTCTGTTTCAAGGCACACAGTTGGAAGATCATGACAGTGTACTCTTCTTGATGTTAGATCACGAATAAGATATATGGTAACTCCCTCCTCTTACCCACCAAAGTTCCAGTACCCGTAGGAGATGCTTTGTCAACAAGGTGTCAAGATGGCTTCATGTTTGCACATTGTAATTCATACGATCTTTTAATGCACGCTCAGTTAGGTTCAGTTTTCTTGAAAAAATACAAATCTTCCCCAGGGTGAGCCCAGAGAGGAGTGAGGAGTGTACAGGGAAAGTTCAGAGATTAGTTATTTGCATCATCCTCTCATGATACAAAGAAACGCTCATGTCCTTAATAACAACTCTCAAGTTTCACCTCAATTGGCAGAAAAGGTCAGAGTCTCACACAGGAATTTGCAAATTCTGGGAAAGCAAGCAGGGTTGCTTCCAGCCAGAGTACATATCACATTTCCAGGCAGGAAGAGATAATCAGGGGGATCACCCTGCATTTTGTGAAACATATGGGAGGCTCTGCCCCAAGATTATGGTGGTACTTGGCGAAGTTTCCTGAAAACAGAAGGGTGAGTCAGGATTGACACCTGCCGGTAGGGCTGCTATTTGACCAGCACAGATTGCTATGGTTGTACCACTGTAAAAAGATTGTAAATCTTTCTAACTGGTGGGTAATGAGTCCCTGAGCATCCCCTATAACCACTTGGAGCCCCAGCCCCTTCCCTGATCCAGAACTCCTAACATAAAGCATGAACACAGCATTAAATCCAGTCAGTGCCCCATGCTGTGCCCTGTGCCAGGCTCCAGTATTTCTAATATCACCCTGCCTAGCAAAGCAGATTACTAAAGCTGACAATCAGGTTTGTTTTGGAAGCAGTTGCCTTCCAAGAACCTTTATTACTATTGTTTTAAATATACGTGTAAATGAGTTATGGCAAGTACAGCTGATAGAGTGGTGCCCGCTTATGGTAAATGTTCAATGAATATTAGTTGGTGTTATTATTAATTTTGATGACATTCCTTGTTTCAGACCAAACCTGTCATTTAAAAGTGGTGACAGTGGGAACTGCTACACCTTTGTGAATTTCACCAGCCTCATATTCGATTTCAATCTTCTTATCAAACTGATTGGCATCATTCAGTCACCACACCATTTCCTCTGGAATCTGAGCTCAGATTATATTGGGATTGGTGTTTTTTTTGTTTTGCTTTTTGTAATTTTAAGTAGTATGACCTTGGAAAAATCACTGAAACTTTTCTTCAGTACATTGGCTTCTTTGTCTGCAAAACTCTGCAAACCAGACCTCCCAAGAGAGAATGAGTAGGAGGGATGTGTAGGAATCCCAGCCTTGGCAGGGATATTTTACGGGGAGGCACAGCCCTGGCTCCAGCACAGGCACAGCTGTGATCAGGAAGTGACCTGTCCTTCACACAGGTTACCCAGGTAGTAGCAGCTTCTATGGATTCACCTCTCCAATTTTCTCCAACATTTGACATCTTCTTTTATACATTCACAAATAGGACCTCCTAGAAGCACAAATGCTATAAATGCAAAATCACCCTTTTTATTTACAATCCCACCTTGCAGGATGGGGAGAGAAGGGATTTTTATTTCTCTTGAGCAGTCTCTGACTTTGTAGTTTGATTGCAATACTTTCTCCAATCAGTTCTTCCCTCTGTGTCTTAGCCACTTCTCTCTTTGTCTTGTCTAAACTCCCATAGTTGGGGAATAACAGAGCTGGGACTTGAACACATACAACTCCCTTTACTGGGAGGCATCATTTTCTTCTGAAAATGAAAAAGACTGGACTCTTTCTCTTCCTTCTTCCACCACCATGTCTCATTTGTGGGAATTGCTCTCAGTACAACCCAGGACTCTGAGCTGACTTGTTGAGGGTCTAGGTCACATGATCATATTAGCAACATGGGACTACTGCTGGAGTGCACATTACCTTGTTAGAGAACTAAAATGATTTGTTTTTCTTATTTGTACTTAAAGTTAATCACCACCCCTTTGGCCTCTTTTTTTAAAACTAGCTTGTGTCTGTGGGTTTGGTGTGTAAAACATATCATCTTTTATTTTCACTTTCTGGAATACTATATCTTAATTAGACATTAGACAGAAATAGGTATAGGGCTTAAGAATTAGAAGAAAGCTTTATTCTGAAGCACAGTCTATCAAGTCTTGGCAGAATAGGGAGCAAGGTTTCTATCCCAAGTGCTTCTGTGGCAACTTACCTGGGCTCGCCCTCTCACTGGCTTCTAGCTTCCCTTGCTCTATTTGGATTTGGTAAATAAGTTCCATATCACTTTCCAATGGTATGCTTTAAGTTTTATCCAAAAATCTATCATTAAAAAGTCTACTTGGGAGTGTAAAAATTCTTTCTAAAGTATTTGCAGAATTACAGCAACTAAAATTGTAGAAGGAGCAGCAGTCTCAATCTCTGTCAATGGCAAAGTGTCTGTAATTTAAGGTGCAGTAACTGCACATGAGAACCTAAACAAAAACTTGTACCATCAATACTTCAAGTCTAGCTCAAAACTGACAGTCAGGTAAAGTCACTGTTTATTTTTCCCATGCACTTAAAAGAAAAAAAAATGTATTTCTTTAATTAGCCTAAAACCAAGATTCTTAAAACTGTAAGTGGCCTTTTCAATATCTGAGAAGAAAATTGCTAAACTTTACAAAACAAAAACATTTGTATAAATTATGAAAGTTTATAGAACACTTCCTATAAATATTTCTTGGCATAAGAAAAGCAAACATTCTTTTCTGTTTCCTTATTTTTAAAAATTAGTTGAAGAATATATTCCCCTAATAATTGCTGCATCACATTGTAGTATGAATAAGTATATATTCATCCCAGGGATAGAAGTCTGGTTCAACATACACAAATCTATAAACATAATGCATCACATAAACAGAACAAAAGACAAAATCCACATGATTATCTCAATAGATGCAGAGAAGGCCTTTGCCAAAATTCAACAGCCCTTTACACTAAAAACCCTCAATAAACTAGGTATTGATGGAATGTATCTCAAAATAATAAAAGCTATTTATGACAAACTCACAGCCAATATCATATTGAATGGGCAAAACCTGGAAGCATTCCCTTTGAAAACTGGCACTAGACAAGGATGCCCTCTCTCACCACACCTATTCAATATAGTATTGGAAGTTCTAGCCAGAGCCATCAGGCAAGAAAAAGAAATAAAGGGTATTCAATTAGGAAAAGAGGAAGTCAAACTGTCTGTATTTGCAGACAACATGATCGTATATTTAGAAGACCCCATGGTCTCAGCCCAAAACCTCCTTAAGCTGATAAGCAACTTCAGCAAAATTTCAGGATACAAAATCAATGTGCAGAAATTACAAGCATTCCTATATACCAATAACAGACAAACAAAGAGCCAAATCATGAGTGAACTCCCATTCACAATTGCTACAAAGAGAATAAAATACCTAGGAATACAACTAACAAAGGATGTATAAGACCTCTTCAAGGGGAACTACAAACTACTGCCCAAGGAAATAAGAGAGGACACAAACTGATGGATCCCATGTTCATGGTTAGGAAGAATCAATATCATGAAAATGGCCATACTACCCAAAGTAATTTACAGATTCAATGCTATCCCCATCAAGCTACCATTGACCTTCTTCACAGAACTGGAAAAAACCACTTTAAACTTCATATGGAATCAAAAAAGCCCACATAGCCAAGACAATCCTAAGCAAAAAAGGACAAAGCTGGAGGCATCACACTACCAGACTTCAAATTATACTACAAGACTACAGTAATCAAAACAGCATGGTACTGGTACAAAAACAGAGATGTAGACCAATGAAACAGAACAGACGTCCCAGAAGCAATACCACACATCTACAACCATCTAATCTTTGACAAAACTGACAAAAACAGGTAATGGGGAAAGGATTTCCTGTTCAATAAACGGTGTTGGGAAAACTGGCTAGCCATGGGCAGAAAGCTGAAACTGGACCCCCTTCCTTATACCTTACACTAAAATTAACTCCAAATGGATTAAAGATTTAAACATAAGACCTAACACCATAAAAACCCTAGAGAAAACCTAGGCAATACCATTCAGGACATAGGCATAGGCAAGAACTTCATGAATAAAACACCAAAAGCAATGGCAACAAAAGCCAAAATAGACAAATGGGATCTAATTAAACTTAAGAGTTTATGCACAGCAAAAGAAACAATCATTAGAGTGAACCAGCAACCAACAGAATGGGAAAAAAATTTTGCAATCTACCCATCTGACAAAAGGCTACTATCCAGAATCTACAAAGAACTAAAACAGATTTACAAGAAAAAAACACACAACTCCATCAAAAAGTGGGAGAAGGATACGAATAGACACTTTTCAAAAGAAGACATTTATGAGGCCAACAAACATATGAAAAATGCTCATCACCACTGGTCAGTAGAGAAATGCAAATCAAAACCACATTGAGATACCATCTCACACCAGTAAGAATGGTGATCATTAAAAAATCTGGAGACAACAGATTCTGGAGAGGATGTGGAGAAATAGGAACACTTTTACACTGTTGGTGGGAGTGTAAATTAGTTCAACCACTGTGGAAGACAGTGTGGTGATTCCTCAAGGATTTAGAAATAGAAATTCCATTTGACCCAGCAATCCCATTACTGGGTATATACCCAAAGGATTATAAATCATTCTATTATAAAGACACATGCACACATATGTTCATTGTGGTGCTGTTTACAATAGCAAAGACCTGGAACCAACCCAAATGCCTATCAGTGATAGACTGGACAAAGAAAATGGCACATATACACCATGGAATACTATGCAGCCATAAAAAAACAACGAGTTCGTGTCCTTTGTGGGGACATGGATGAATCTGGAAACCATCATTCTCAGCAAACCGACACAAGAACAGAAAACCAAACACTAAACGTTCTTACTCATAGGCAAGTGTTGAACAATAAGAACACTTGGGCATAGGGAGGGGAACATCACACACTGGGGTAGGTTGGGGATGGGGGGCTAGGGGAGGGACATCGAGGGGTGGGGAGGCTGGGGAGGGAAAACACTGGGAGAAATGCTTGATATAGCAGATGGGGGAGATGGAGACTGTAAACCACCATGGCATGTGTGTACCTATGCAACAACCCTGCAGGATGTGCACATGAACCCCAAGCTTAAAGTACAATAAAATAATAATAATAAAGTTTCAATAATATGGCCAGATACATGATAAAAAAAGAAGCTGGCAGAAAAATTAACTTGTAAAAAATAAATGATGACATATTCCTTAAGAAGAGGAATATCCCCTCCCTGTGTCCATGTGTTCTCATTGTTCAACACCTACTTATGAGTGAGAACGTGTGGTGTTTGGTTTTCTTTTGGGGGTGGGGGACCAGGGGAGGGATAGCTTTAGGAGAAATACCTAACATAGATGACGGGGGGATGGATGCAGCACACCACCAAGGCACATGTATACCTATGTAACAAACCTACATGTTCTGCACATGTACCCCAGAACTTAAAGTATAATTTTAAGAAAAAAGAATAGGAATGTTTTGGTAATTTTTTGATAGCTTTTACATCAGAAGTAGGTTTCTTTTATTTTAATTTTTTCATGCTTGATCATCATACTAATTGCCTACTGTCCTAAAGTCATAATCTATATTTACAGTAGTTATTTTTTAATCCATCTTCCAAAAACCTTTATTACTATTGTTTTAAATATATGTATATTTAAATGAGTTATGGCAGGTACAGCTGGTAGACTGGTGCCTGCTTGCAGGCAGAAAGGAACATTCCAAATATGGAGAGGCTCCCATCCCACTTGTCCCCTGCCCTGTCTCGTTTGGTGGGAACAGCAGAATCACAGTCTGGTTTGCCTGGCGCCATCTTCATGCCAGGCTAATACAGGAAGTTGTTATTTAAAGATAAGAGAAACCACAGTTAATACCCTTCCTCCATAATCTAATGGCGTCTTGGAACAGCTAAATCACCTGTGCATTGGCCCGTGGAGAGTTAAGAGGATCTCTAGCCCAGTTGTTCAGGGAAGTTGTGAAGGCATGAGGAGTGGTGCTCTCTAAAATCAGCCTCCTCTATCTCATTCTGGGAAGCGTCATCTAGGTCATCGCTTCTCAAATGTTAAAATACATATAAATTTCCTGGAGAACTTGTGGAAATGCAGAGACTGATTCTGCATTCAAACAAGTTCCCAGCTGAGGCCAACACTGCTGGCCCAAGAGAGACAAAGTTGCGACTCTCTGTGTATGTCAC
Source organism: Aotus nancymaae (assembly GCF_030222135.1). Lineage (NCBI taxonomy): Eukaryota > Metazoa > Chordata > Mammalia > Primates > Aotidae > Aotus > Aotus nancymaae. The sequence goes on from NW_026988421.1 coordinate 8,320,816, forward strand.
TCGATAAGAGGTGCTCCTCAAAGCATGTCCCTGGACCACTGGCAGCAGCAGCAGCACCATCACCCAAGACATGCAGACTCTCAGGCCCAACTCAGAACTACTGAATCACAAACTGCATCTCAACAAGTTCCCAGGAGAATGGCAGGCATAGTAAAGGGTGAAAGGGGCTGGTTGCAGTGGCTCACGCCTACAATTCCTGCACTTTTGGAGGCCGAGGCAGGGGGATCATGAGGTCAAGAGATCGAGACCATCCTGGCCAACATGGTGAAACCCCATCTCTACTAAAAATACAAAAATTAGCTGGGCATGGTGACATGCACCTGTAGCCTCAGGTACTCGGGAGGCAGAGGCAGGAGACTCGCTTGAACCCGGGAGTCAGAGGTTGCAGTGAGCAGAGATGGTGCCACTGCACTCCAGCCTGGTGACAGAGTGAGACCTTAATCTAAAAAAAAAAAAAAAAAGAGTGAAAGGAAGCTGGCCTGGGCAATTCCCTCAGCTGCTGCCTGTGAGGCTGTGAGGGATCAGACAATGCACAGCCTACATCAGAGGGCTCAGATGACGCACAGCCTCCACATAGATGGCCCTGGGGTACTTTGTCCATTGATCTAAAACTATTCTAAATAAAAAAGTTTATTTTTTAAAAAGAGTACACACTGTGTGATTCAATTTATTAAAAATCATAGAAAATGGAAAGTAATCTATAGTGACAGACAGCAGATCAGTGGTTGTGGGACAGAGATGAGGGGAAAGAGATTACAAAGGGCACGAGAAAGCTTTGGCGGATGATGGATCTATTCATTATCTTATAGTGAGGATAGTTGTTTATATACATAAAGCTCATCAGATTTTATGTCTAATTATGTTTATTTTGTATCAATTATACCTCAATGAAACTATAAAAATAAGTTTGAAATATTAGAAATATTTATTCATAGATATAAATAATCTGCCCCTGAAATAGAAATAATCCATTAGACTCATCACTGGCTACAGGAATCTACTACAAGTCCAGCCTACCAGGTCTCCAGGGAAGATGAATGCCTCCTTGGGGTTAGAATGTTTTAGGTAGGTGAAAGTTGTCAAAGACTCCAAGCAGACAGTGTCTGCCTTGTCAGAAGCAAGGCTACACTAAGACAGACCTTGTCCAGTTTGTCAGGAGACACAACAGGATTGTCAAGAATAAATTCCACTTGAGATCAGGAGCCCAACAAGAGTTCCTTGAGAGGGAAGAGACAATGGTGGACTCCACCCTTTCTTGGACCAAAATGTTTGTTTGTGATGATTGGAGTGACGCAATGAATATTCAGAGACTAGTATTTGCCACAATCCAGGACCCTCAATAGCACTTTATTGAGCATTTCCCTGAATGTAACTTCTCACTCCATCTTCCCAGCTACCCTCTAAGACAGCTCATATTACCATCCTAGTTGTACATATGAAGCAGAGGCTTCCTAGTTCACACAACTCCCTAGAGATAGTAAGCTGTATACACTGCAGGTGGGAATGTAGGCTAGTTCAGCCTTTGCAGAAAGCAGTCTGGAGATTCCTCAAACAACTGAAAACAAAACTACCATTCGACCTGGCAATCCCATTATTCTGTATATACCTATGTCATTCTATGATAAAAACATATACATACATATGTTCATCACAGCATTATTCACAATAGCAAAGACATGGAATCAACCTAAAAGAATAAACCCACGATCCTATGTGAATTAACGCAGGAACAGGAAACCAAATATCACACGTTCTCACTTGTAAGTGGGAGCTAAGCACTGGGTACACATGGACACAAAGAAGGAAGCAATAGACACCAGGGCACACTGGGAGGAGAGTGAGGATGGAAAAACTGCCTATTGGATATCATACTTATTACCTGAGCAATAAAATGATCCATACACCAACCCCTGTGACACATAATTTACCCATATAACAAACCCACATGCACCCCCTGAATCTGAAATAAAAATTGGAAGGAGAAAAAAATGACATAGGCATTCATGTTAAAAAGAAAAAGAGATAGTAAGCTGGCAAGTGGCAAGAGGCAACCCTCTCCTCACAGCCCACCCAGAAATAAGACTGTCTGATAATATATAGGAGCCCAATTAAATTTGAATCTTCAATAAAAATGAGTAATTCTTTATATAAGCAAATGGGACATATCTGAAATTCAAATTTAACAAATGCCCTGTATTTTTATTTGCTACATTTATCAACTTCATTTAGAGAGCCAGTTGTTAACATTTACCAGCACACCAGTGACTCCATACTAATGCTGCTGACCACCATACTCTAGTATCTCTTTATTAGGATCACGGCATCAAAACCCATCAGGAAAGTCAGCTAACACCTGAGGGTTTTATTCGGTGACCTCAACTGACCACATTTCTAAAGAGAAAATTCAGGCATCTAGAGACATATTTTTGGGAGCCTGTTGGTCCTCAAAATGTTCATCTATTGGCCTTACCGTGAAGATGAATGCCTACCATATTACCTCCCCAAATCCAAGAACCCAATCCCTCCTGTATTTCAGAAAAGAATTCCTCATGCCCTTCAGTGGATTTTAATAGCAACAGAGGCAACCACAGGGGGATTCCCAAGGTCTCCTTTCAGAACGAGAATGTGGTGTTGGACAATAGTCTCAATTTAATCGACCAGGGGAGGGCTAGAGAAAATCCCCCCTCATGAGCCCTGATGTCTGTTTATCATCTGCCTGCCCCTCAGAGGGACAGACTCCATCTCAGAGGGAAGGTGCTTGCTGGTAGGGCATGCAAAGAACCCAGCAGAAACTCTGGTGGGGGGAAATAACCGGCTCATGAGGGCAGGAATGGCAGCATTGTTGAGGAGAATCTGACGTTTGATGAAAATCACCCTTCCAGCATTTTGGTTTCCCCAGTAAATAATCTGCTCCCCTAAGAGAGACAGAAGAAGCAAAGATCGAGCTTCTGACACCTTGGTGTTGCTGAAACCTCTCCCAGAGGCCTAAATGAGAATTGGCCTTTCCTGCTCCTGGGTCTCACCCTTCTGGGTGGACCTCCCAAAAGAGGCTCCTCAAAGAGGCACAGCTGACCCTAAGCCTAGGTAATGGTTTGGAACAAGCCTGCCTGAGCCAGTGTCTCCTCAACCCTTATGACAAAAGGAAGGAGACTGAAGAAGCTGAGCATCAAAGGACTCTTTCATGCCAAGAGGGGAGGAGGCTAAGCTTGGAAACTGGGATGTCTGAGGCACGTTGCTGTGGAACATGCAGAATTCTGTCCACGGGTGCTCTGCATAGGCTGTGCATCATCTGAGCCCTCTGATGTAGGCTATGCATCGTCTGATCCCTCACAGGAAGCAGCTGAGGGCATTTCCCGGGCCAGCTTCCTTTCACACTTTCCCATGCCTGCCATTCATCCGGGAACTTGTTGAGATGCAGCTTGTGACTCAGTAGTTCTGGGTGAGGGCTGAGAGTCTGTATGTCTTGGGTGATGCTGCTGCTGCCACCGCTGGTCCAGGGACAAGCTTTGAGGAGCACCTCTTATGGAGTGACCCACACAGAGAGTCACAGGTTTGTTTCTCTTGGGAACTGGTTAGAGGTGCAGGTCCTACCCCAGTCCTGCAGAATCAGACTCTGCATTTCCACAAGATCTCCAGGAGATATACATGCATGTTAATGTGTGAGAAGCACTGACCTAAAAGACACTTCCCAGAAATGGGGGGAGGGGACCATCGGTGCCCTGAGCCAATGATTTTGTAGTGGAGACTATGATTTTAAAGAGCACAGTTCTTCATATAAGGTCTGGATCTCATGCAATGTTAAGAAGCAGCACCATTCCCATAAATCAGGGTGGCTATCTGCATAGACTCAGCCTTGGAGACGGGGAGATGGCGTGCGGGTCTTTGGAGAGCCAGCCTTTGCAAGATCCACCAGAGGGAGCCAGAGCCCAGGGATGGCTGCTGGGGCAGCTGCAAGAGGGTGGGGAGTCCCAGATTTTTGTGTATGAATTGTTCACACACCCTCACACATTTTGGTAGCCATTATAAAATTAAGTTGCAAAATATACTAAAATAAAAATCAGGTGGAAAAATAAAGTTTATAAAATGAGGATAAGAAGTTCACAAAGTTCAAAAGAAAAAATATCAAAGGTTTCAGAGTGACATAAGAGAATGTCACTATGAGTGTGTATGTGTCTCTGTTTATGTATGTGTCTGTGTGTATATGTGTGTGTATGTGTGTGTGTTTATGTGTGTATGTGTATCTACGTGTGTCTGTGTGTGTGTCTGTGTGTATATATGTATGTCTATGTGTGTCTGTGTGTGTATGTGTTTGTATGTGTGTATCTATGTGTGTGTATAATATGTGAACGTATCACTCCTTCTTAAGGTAGGAGATGACTTTTTAAACAAGACTTGAAAGCACTAACCATAAAGGGAAAGCTTGATAAATTAGACTGCAGCTAATATAAAAATAAGGTCTTCCATTCATCAAAAGACACCTTAAAGAAGGTAATAAGGTGAATTGTAGAGTAGGAGTGGATATTTGCAACATATTTAACTGACAAAGGGCCAATATCAAGAACATATAAAGAAATCTCACATATCAGTAAGAAAAGAAAAACTAGAAAACAGCGAGCAAAAGACTTGAATAGACATTTCACAAAGGGTAATCTCAATGGCCAATAGAAAAAGTGTTCAATTTCATTTGTAACCAGAAGAATGTAAATGAAAACCACCCAAGATACCACAGACCATCTACCTGCATTGGCAAGAGGAGAATCACCAGGGATTCTCATACACTACTGGTGGGAATGTGGATTGGTAGAGAAAAGCATGCACGTAACCCCAAGGAAACACGTACAAGAACTCTCCCAAATCAGAAACCACCCAAATGTAAGCGACAGATGACTGATAAATAAATCACAGCATAATCATGTTAAACAATAATAAAAAGGAATGTACAAGCATATCAATAAGAGAACTATAACAACTTTTTTTCATAAGAAGGGGCACAAAGCAGACACAAAAGAATACATACCATGTGAATCTGTTAATATAAAATTCAATAATGGGCAAAACTATGTATAGAAACTAAAAGCCTGATATTTAAAAACTATAATACATTTAAGCAAATCATTAAAAACCTATGAAATATAAGTAGGTGTAATAGTTAATTTTATATGTCAACTTGATCAGGCCATGGTGTCCAGGTATTTGATATGATCTATTATTCTGAATGTTTCTGGGACAGTGTTTTTGGATGAGATTAACATTTAAATCGGTGGAGTTTGAGTGAAGCAAATTGTCTTGCATTATGTGGATAAGCCTCATGAAGGCCTGAATTGAATGATAGACTGACGTCTCCTGAACAAGAAGAAATTCTACCATCAGACGGCCTTTGGACTTGAACTGCAACATTGACTTCTTCCTGGCCCTCTAGCCTGCCAGCCTACGATAAAGATTTTGGACTTGCTAGCCTCTATAATTATGTGAGGCAATTCCCTAAAATAAATAATAATTAATAAAGCTCTCTCATATGTGAGAATAGGATTTGTATACATATGTATATGTGTATATATATTTGTATATATGTGTGTGTGTATGTATACACACACACATATATATGTATACACACACACACACACACAAATTATATTGCCTGTTTTCTGGAGAACCCTGATGCAATAGGTAAAAGTGTTTACAAATATTAAGAATAAATGAAATATATAGACAAGATAAAGGCTACAAGACAAAGAAATAAAGTAAACTTGCAGTAAAAGATAAAAGACAGATGTGAAAGGCAGTTCAAGAGGAGAACTGGAAAATGAACCAGGGGATGAGATTGATGCCTATGAACCAAAGTCAGGACAAAACCAGGTAAAAGTTAAGAATAAGACATAATGTAAAAGTAATTGGGGGAAAATATCTTTACAAGAAAACAAAAGCAAAAAGCCTGGGAATGAAACTGAGAGAAAGACAAGGAGAGAAGGAAGTGAGCTAAAGGCAGAAGTTTGTGGAACCAGGTGTGAGAAAACCGGACTTGCCCACAGCATAGAACCTCGTTGCCGTGGTAACCCCCTCCCAGGTGTGTCCTTTCTCACCCTTCTCTGAAGTCTGGAGGAGCAGGACCCTGACAACAGCACTTTTTCCTGCCTGTGCCTGCTGTGGCAGGGCCATAGCTTTTCCTTCTAAATACCTGGAGTTGACCAGGCTGCTGATGCATCACCAGTCCTGGAACATCCCCACAAGCCTGTAGCCTCAAGTAACCTCAGTGTCATTGTGTATTTCCTTCTGGTCTTTTTTTTCCCTCTTGTATATTTGTATTTTTACAGAATCCAAATTATACCCATATAAGTTTTATAGTCTGCCTTTTTTTGCATCCCATTATGTCATATTATTGGAAATTTTTTAAAGACTCAATTTTTTTTATTATACTTAAAGTTCTGCAGTATATATGCAGAACGTGTGGGTTACATAGGTATACATGTGCCATGGTGGTTTGCTGCATCCATCACCCTGTCGTCTACATTAGGCATTTCTCCTAACGCTATCCCTCCCCTAGCCTCCCACCCCCTGACAGGCCCCAGTGTGTAATGTTCCTACCTGTGTCCATATGTTCTCATTGTTCAACATCCACTTATGTGTGAGAACATGCAGTGTTTGGATTTCGGTTCCTGTGAAAGACTCAATTTTTAATAGGTACATGATATTCCATCAATTAGAGTCCAACGATCCCATTGATTGTTCCACAAATATTTGTTGAATGCATATGATGTGCCAGGTGTTGTATGGCTTGTTCACAGTCACTCTTAATTAGCAGCTGAGAGTGGGACACATGGGAAAGCCAGTGAATTCACTGGAGAAGGCATTTTCTTCACTGCTCACAGGCCCTCTGCTGATGTATCCAGGCTCACAGATGGTCCAGGTAACTGAATTTTCCTGTGTCGACTGGAACAGTATCTCTGTAGTTACTGCCTACATGGATCTGAGCACTGGCCCAACTCTAAATATCCACTGTGGATTTCTGGTAAGGCAGAGGAGCTTTAGGACCCATGTTTGTCAGACACAACATGGCAATCTTTTCCCATGAGCTGCTTCTTTACTTTTTAAATTTATTTTTTCAAATATGTAATACATTCATGTGGTTCTACATTCAAGACAATATAATTATGTAAACCATGAAACGGCTCATTCCCACCACTGCTTCATCTGTTGAATACCTACTGTTTTATTAGTATTTGTGGTATTCTAAAGTTTCTTTATGCAAATACAAATATATACGTGCTTATTTTTCCCTCCCCAATACAAAAAGGTAGTGTAGAATTTAAATACGTTTGCCTCTTGCTTTTTGCATTCGATTATGTTTCTTGGAGTTATTTCCATATAAGATCTTTCTTCCTTGATCTTTTTCACTCCTATAGTCCTATACTCTTGTGTTACTCCATTGTATGGCTAACCAGAATTCTCTGACCAATTCCTGGTTAACGAATTTTTGAGTTTGCCATGAGGTTTGTCACCTCAAACAAGGTTGCATTGACCAACCTTGTGCATAATTTATTTTATACACATAGCTGGGTGAAATGCATTTATATATATATATATATTTTTTTTTTGAGACGGAGTTTCACTCTTGTTACCCAGGCTGGAGTGCAATGGCGCGACCTCGGCTCACCGCAACCTCCGCCTCCTGGGTTCAGACAATTCTCCTGCCTCAGCCTCCTGAGTAGCTGGGATTACAGGCACGCGCCACCATGCCCAGCTAATTTTTTGTATTTTTAGTAGAGACGGGGTTCACCATGTTGACCAGGATGGTCTCGATCTCTTGACCTCGTGAGCCACCACACCCGGCCACATTTGTATTTTTGATACATATTGCCAAATTACCTTCCATAGGGTTTTGGCAATATCCGTTCCCACCAGTGCCATTCTTGACCAAACCTTTGACCAGGGACTCAGGACAATTGTTTACTGAGTTAGCAAACTGAGCATCTGCCCTACACCATTCCCAAAGAATAAGATGCTGTTGGTACCTTTTTTCAATAGAGGGAGAGACAGGCTTACCAAGAAATCTGACTTACCAAGCGAGTCGATATATGAGAAAGCACCATAGCATGATGCTTTCAGTGCTATGAGAACATGGACAAAGGGTGATCTATTCTGCAAGGAGACATTCAGAAGAAGCAACAATTAAGCTGGGTCTTGAGAGACAAGCAAGTTGCCAAGGATAAGAGAGGTATCCAGCACATGAGCGGACTATGAGCAACAGCTTAGATGCTTGTTTTGAGAACGATGGATAGTGTGGTGTTGATCAAGCATGAGGAGCTAAGGCTGAAGAGACAAGTGAAAACCAGAGAGAGACTTTAGTCGACTGAGTCTTCCTCTTATGAAAACTGAGCAGTCTTGTGGGTTTGTCAATGGCAGTGACATGGTCAGATTGCCTCCCAGCCACATTCTCTATCCATTTTCCTCTGGACTCCAGCACGCCAGGAGCCTGGTAGTGTGTGTCCATTTCACCCCAGGGGATCATTTGATGTCTTGAACTCAGACCTCACAATAGTGCCCAAGTAAGCCAGTTATGATGCAAGAAATATTTGTGACTGACCCTCGGGCTCCCATTACTTTGTCTTAGAAACAAACTCCAGACATGAACATCTCCTTCCTAGCCTATTGCCAGAGTTCAATCAGAGAATGGGAGAATGACTGTCAGAAGATTGGAAAACAGAGGGCTAGTGATGCAATGGCCCAAGAAAGGAAGAATGAAGAGCCAGCCAGAGTATTTAATACCAGCTATTCCTTTCAGGATCAAGCCCCAATGTGTTGCCAAGAGAATATGAGTTCTGCTTCACCGTTGGGGTAAGTGTGACTTGTGCTTTAATCTGTCCATGTCAGAAAGAAGCCAAGTGGAGGAGACCACCCAGTGACTACAGAAACCCCTGCTCATTGCAGCCTCAGCCTGGCTAGTGTAGCATAACCCTTTGTGAGCCTTCCCACTCCAGGAGGGAAAAGTAGGAAGAACCTCTCAAGGATTCTGATACTCCTACTTCTGTTCTTCCAGGACATGGAGCAAATTCCACGGATCAGACCCACGGATTGCCCTCGGGAAATACTCTCCCTTGGAAAAAGAGATCCTAGTAAGTGTCCCGCAGTTTTCACGCGGAGGCCTCCCTGAAGCCAGCCAGTTTAGCTAGGGGGAGCCAAAGGTTCAGAAACCACCAGTAACAGAGGCGCCTCTCAAACAGTGAACTCACATTGGCTGAGTCTGCTAGTGGCTTCCACACTTGCACAGCAAAATACACTTATTGACAAGTCCCAACTAGAAATATAAGTAATAACAAATGATGAAAACAGTTATCTCTTCGGCTCCTACCTTGCACTGGTCACTTTCATATATGTTGTCTTGTCGAGGCTTCACCATGACTCTGTAAAGTCAATAAAATTATTCTGAATTCATTGTAGGTCAGAGGAGAGTCAGGATTTTAACCCAAGCTTATCTGACCCCAAAGGTTCACCCTGTATTCCACTACAGAGGGGCTCAAACACTTTCTGCAATGAAGGGAGAACCAGTTACTAGCCAATTGTGTCTGTGGGTGCTGCCTGCCCCTGTGCTACTGTGATTTTAACAATTTTTTTCTCCATTGCCAGCGTCTTGGTGGCATTCACACTATAGCAGCAAGAAGGCTTTTGGCTTACAAGCAAAAGGAAGAATGGAGAATGCTCAAGAAACTACAGCTGCAGTCTCCAGACTACAAACGGGCAATAGAGTATCAAAAAGAACATTCCTCTCCTTGTGCTATTTGTGGACCCCTAGAAAAAATATGGACAGCAAAGGTGATTGTGCCCCCAGAGGAGTTTCAAATGCCACAACGAGAGCAGGTGAACGTCCGTAAGCACATAGAGAGAATGAGGCTTGCTCGGGCTCTGAGAAATAACCAGCTTTTACCCTACGTTGAAAAGTTTAGACGCTCTTCATTTCCGTCTGGACTGGGCCTAGGTCCAATGGCAAAAAATAAGGCCAGACAAGAGGACAACCATGACAGCCATAATTGTGATGATGCCAATCAAGCTGAGAAAGAGGAAGCAGAGGGCAAAAACACAAAAAGAGGAGAAATAAAAATGAATGTAGTTTTCAAGTCAGAAGAACCAAAAAAATCTTTAACATACCATGCAAATGATCGCAAATCCTTCCTCCCCGCAAATAAACCGGAACGGTCCATCACAGGCCTAACGAACCGAAATCTTTTCTGCATATCGGAATTCCCTGGTGACTTAATGCTAATGAATCAGGATTTTAAATCGCAGAGAGTCCACTTCAGTGATGTGGCCGAGACCTAAAGCCCGGAAGAAGAGAGTATCTGGAAACAGCGCATGCGTAAAGCAACTCCTTGTCATTATTAAAATTTTATTTATTGCCCAGGGTAACCACGTGTGCTGGTTCTTATTATTCCTGCCAGCTGTGCCCCAGGCTCCTTCCAAACCCATTTTATTTTGTGACTCTGGTTTCCCCAGCCCAGTCTCCAGGAGGGCCTCAGGGTAAGACCTACCTACTGAGGCTCCTGACCTCAAGTGACTCTTGACTGTTGCTCCCACCCTCAGCCACAGCCCAGGCCTTCTCCTAACCTACTCCCATTGGGGTGTGTGTCTGTTATCTATTTCCGTGAAACACATCGCCCCCAAACTTAGTGGCTTAAAACAACAACCATCAATTTTGCTTGTAATTTTGTGGATTAGCAATTTCAGGTGGGCTCAGCTGGGCACCTCTCCTGATCTCACCTGGGTTCCTCATGTGTCTGTAGTTAACTGCAGGTAAGTTAGTTGGCTCTCCTTCTGGGAACTGACAACTATGAACTAGGTCAATGAGGGTGACTGGGCCACATGCTTTTCTTCATCCAGTAGGCTAGCCCAGGCTTGTTCACAGGGTCATTGTGGGGCCCAAGAGGATGGGTGGAAGTTTGCAAGGCCTCTTAACAAGGCTCTTCACTGGCACACTGTTACTTATTTGCCACATTTCTGTTGTCCAAAGCAAGACCCGAGGCCAACCTAGATGCAAGGGTGTGTAAATGAACTTTATCTCTTGATAAGAGGCCACATTGCAAAAGGCATGAAGACAAAGAAGCAGGAATATTTGGAACCATTGCTGCAGCCAATAGCAGAGTCCCTGGAGCTGGGAGCAGCCTGTAGCACAACTGAAGAAAAGAATGGTATGCCCACATCTAAAAGTTGGAGGTCTAGTTCATGCTCTTGATTCCCTTCCCAGGCATACAGCTTCCACCTTGGAAGGCAGAGCCAGCCCTTTCCAGCCTTATTTCTTTGCTACCCTCCTCTTCAGTGCAACCAGGCAGTCCACACCCTCTGCATCACGTCAAGTGGAGCCACAGGGCAGGCAGGGCTGTAGCATGCACAAGTCCTTCAGGCATGTCAGGAGGAGGTACCAAATGTCTCTGAGGTCACTGTTGCTACTCCTATCAAGGGTTTGCCTGTGCCCCAGTGTGGCATATCTAGTAGACAACAACTAGGGCAGTCAGACTTGATTAAGATGGAGTTCTTGTTTCTTACAGATGCTTGGCCATCAACAAGGAGGATGGCTCAGGGAAGGGCTGACCCTTCCAGGTTTGCTACAAAATATGAAAATGGATTCTCATGGGAGGAAAGAATTTGAAACTGAGAGTTTTCTAGCCTCTTCCCTGTACACTGCCTCCTCTAAACACACACACACACACACACACACACACACGTAGACACTTCCGTGGGACCTTGCTCATTGTGCAGTTCTTATGACAAGTCTTAAGTTTTCACCAATGACTCTCACACCTACTCTGAGCCACACTCACAACCAGCCACCAACTCGTAGCCATTCTGTCACACTTTCATGGCTAGCACAGACTTCATCAAAGCACACATAGCCTGTATGGAACCTGGACATGTTAGTCCAATTTCCTTCCCTCTTTCCCAGTAATCAAGACAGAAGACAGCTGGCCATTGTCCATTGTCCATGACCTCAGAGAACTGCTCCAAATTGTAGGCTTGCTCATAGGCCATTTTCTTCTTCTTCTTTTTTTTTTCCGAGACAGAGTCTTGCTCTGTCATCCAGGCTGGAGTGTAATGGCATGACCTTGGCTCACTGCAACCTCCACCTCCCGGGTTCAAGTGATTCTCCTGCCTCACCCTCCCGAGTAGCTGGGATTACAGGTGCCTGCCACTGTGCCTGGCTTATTTTTGTATTTTTAGTAGAGACAGGGTTTCACCATGTTGTCCAGGCTGGTCTCGAACTCCTGACCTCAGGTGATCTACCTACCTTGGCCTCCCAAAGTGCTGAGATTACAGGCATGAGCCACGGTACCCAGCCCAGCCATTTTCTTGATTCCAAGCTATTCAGTGAAAAACTGAAGCACCCATTAAGCAGTGGGCTGTGGGAGTTGGGGGACAAGCAGACCCTGAGCTGCACAGGGACATGGGCCCTCAGCCTCCTAAGTCTCTTACAGGTCAGACTTGAGTTCTAGGTGTAAATATGAGGTGAAGCATTTTGGGACATCTAGAAGAAATGAGGAAATTTTTTCCCCAAAAGACAGAAATCTTGTTGCCAAAAATGGGGGTCCTGATCCAGACACCAAGAGAGGGTCTTGGATCTCGTGCAGGAAGAAATTCAAGGCAAGTCACAGAGCACTGAGAAGAGATCATTTATTGAAAGCTACTCAGTTGCAGAGTAGGGCTTCCTCAGAAAGCAAGCAGAGAAATGTACCATCTTTAAGTTTCTCTTATACAAGAGTCTTATCTATGGAAAAGCCAAGCTATGACAACGTGAGGGTGGGCTGACAGCGTGACAAGATGTATTACTTTGTTGATTCAAAGAAAGTTATTTTTGGTATTTTAGTGTGAAAGTACATCACAGCATGTCTAGAATCATCTTTAAAGCATGTATTATTAAGAGATATCAGGACATCTGGACATCTCATTGTAGTAGGAGTTTCTCCTTGCAAGCTTTATTAAGCTGTTTCCTCAGCCGTAAACACTTCATGACCATGGGTTGTGACTGGAAAGGAATGTGCCTTGCTAGTTTTAAGAAGGAGTTGATTTTAAAATGGTGTCACCCTGTGTCCCTAACAAGCTTACCCTGAGATTGTTAGGGAAACAGCACATTCACCATTAAGATGCATGAAGCACTTACTCACTGTCTGCATCTGAAGCATACAGGGATTCCTCGGTTAATCACACCATGTCCTCAGCAACTCCTCACAGGATTGGGAAGACCCTGAACTTGTCCTCAGGAACTTACAGCTGCTCCAGGAAGGGCCAGGTTCCTTTCTAGCTCCGCTTGCCAGTTGATTTTCCACAATCAGCCCTTTCAGAGCCACAGCTCCCTTCCAAGCAGAGGGAATGTCATTAGCAGGAGGCTTCACCCTGTCTCATTTTCCAACACAACTCCATTGGCCACAGCTACGAGTTAAGAGCATTTTGTTTTGTTCGTTTTACTTTATTGCTAAAAAAAATGCTATCAGTCATCTGAGCCTTCAGGGAGTCATCATCTTTTTGCGGGTAGAAGGTATGGCCTCAATGTTGATGGCTGCTGATGGATCAGGGTGGTAGTCATTAAAGGTTGAGTCACTGTGGCAATGTCTCAAAATAAGACAGCAGTGAAGCTTCCTGCATCAATTTAATCTTCCTTTCATGAAAGAATTCTCTGCAGTATGTGATGCTGTTTGACAGTTACTTTCAAAATTGTCAATGTGCAAAAATCACAAGCATTCCTATACACCAATAACAGACAGAGAGCCAAATCATGAGTGAACTCCCATTCACAATTGATACAAAGGGAATTAAATACCTAGGAATAAAACTGGCAAGGGATGTGAAGGACCTCTTCAAGGAGAACTATAAACCACTGCTCAAGGAAATAAGAGAGGACACAAACAGATGGAAAAACATTCCATGCTCATGGTTAGGAAGAATCAATATCCTGAAAATGGCCATACTGCCCAAAGTAATTTATAGATTCAGTTCTATCCCCATCAAGCTACCATTGACTTTCTTCACAGAATTGGAAGAGCATTTTGAAGTATTGTATCTATGACCAAGACAGTAATTCTGGGCAGTGTAGCATTGTTCCCAAATGTCAGTGAATTCTGATTAAATAATCAGTATAAACCAAAAAAATGGGTTAACTTTTCAGTTGAGGGAAAGTTAGAAATTGGAAGTGTGTGGGAGGGAGGGGGGGAGGAAAACATTATTTCCAATGTTTATATAACTTCCTTAATATGTATAAAATAGTGAATGCCAAAGCATCATCTGAAAACTCAAACCAGTCTGAAAAAACTAAAAACGATTCATCTGGACCCTAAAAATTGCTTAGGATCAGCTATATGATGTGGTACAAAGTTCTCTGAATGAGAAATAAGGAGATCAGTTCACTCCCTACAGCTCTGATCTCAGCCAGCTGTGTGGCATGGGTAAGTCACCAGGCACTCTGTGACTCAACTGATAACGGGATGTCCTGATATTAAATGAGTGCATCCAACTAAATAGTCAGCAAGGCTCAGTTCTATCATTCATTAATTAGCTGTGTTCAATGGAGTTGGGAGTTGACTCAATACTTGCCATCTGCTTAGGGTTAGGGTTAGGGTTAGGGTTAGGGTTAGTGCGGATAGTTCAACCTAAGTATTGTGTTATAAGAAGGACAGGTGGTGCTGGTGTAGAGATATTTCCACTGACCCAAATTCTTTGAGATGCAGAAGTCACCTCTGAGAACAAATTCAACCCTTTGGAAAGAGCAGAGGTCAACAGAATGCCAAGATATTGCCCTACTGGCTGTTGTCAATAGCAAACTTGTTGATAAGTGTGATTAATAGCAATAAACATGAATTACCTGGAGCCATCCAGAAAATACCCGCAGTTTACCATCCCATCTTTTAGGAAGTCTACATGAAAATAAGTGTAGGTTCAGACTTGAATTTTTGAAGGTTTTAGAAAATTCCCTGGTTTAAGTACTTATTTATCTCAACCACCACTTACCTGACTTTCATAAATACGTCCAGATGATAATATCTGATAAAGAGATCAGTGACCACAAGGCCCTATGAGAGTCTTAAACTCAGTAGATTATGCTGATGGTGATGACAAATTTAGAAAGTCTTTGACATCAGCACTGGACACAAAAGAGATCTCTGATAAGGAGTTGCTTAATCTGAAATTTCTAACAACCCCTGTTCCCTGAGAATGCTGATTAACAAAGAAGTGAAGAACAAGTGATCAGTTACATTTTTTACCAAAAGTTTATTATTGTGTTATCCAACAGATGAAAGCAAAAAATAAATAGGCTGGGCATGGTGGCTCACACCTATAATCTCAGCACTCTGGGAGGCTGAAGTGGGTGGAACACTTGAGGCCTGAAGTTTGAGACCAGCCTGGTCAACATGGTGAAAACCTGTCTCTGCTAAAAATACAAAAATTATCCAGTATAGTGGCATGCCTGTAATCCCAGCTACTTGGGAGGTGGCGGCAAGAGAATTACTTGAATCCGGGAGGTGAAGGTTGCAGTGAGCCAAGATTGTGCCACTGCACTCCAGCCTGGGCAATAGAGTGAGACCCTGTCTCAAAAAACAAAAGGTAGATAGATATTTTGGAGGAAAAGAATCTGATAGTAGATTTTTATATAAGCTAAAAGTAGTCATTATTGAACAAGTCAGAACTTCTTTGAACTTCTTATACTTTAAATTGGTATTGGTTTTATTTAGAATTGCTTTTGTAAACAGACACCATCATTTTTTCCATTTCTAGAGGCTATACAAGTTTTAATGTGGTCTCACCTCTGACTCACACGGGCCCTGTGAAATCAGACAGGGCTCATCTATGATTATGGTATCAGAAGTGGGTGACTCAATTGGGGTTAAATAAGCTAAAGAAAGCCAGATGTGGTGGCTCATGCCTGTAATCCCAGAACTTTAGGGGGCTGAGGCAGGTGAATCACTTGAGGTCAAGAGTTCAAGACTACCCTGCCCAACATGGTGAAACCCCGTCTCTACGAAAAAAAGAAAATACAAAAAATCAGCCAGGCATGGGGGTGGGTGTCTGTAATCCCAGTTACTCGGGAGGCTGAGGGAGGAGGATAGCTTGAACCAAAGAGGCAGAGGTTGCACTGAACCAAGATCACGCCACTGCACTCCAGCCTGGGTGACAGAGAAAGGCGCATCTCAAAAACCAAACCAAACCAAACCAAACCAAAACAACAAAACAAAACAATAAAACTAGCTGCAGGACTCGGGTAAAACATCTGGCTAACAATTTGGATATGACCAGACATTTACCTCCATATCCTGAAGAGACACTGCACTCGCTCTATAATCCGTCCCTAAACCAAATCCATCGCCCTCTTCAGGGATCTCATAGCAACTTGATTCTGCTCCTTCCCTCTCACTGACTGGCTTCCTCCTTCCACGTGCCATCTGTCTCATGTATAACCCACTGCATGGCAAGCCATTTTTGTAGCCACTGCGTAAGCCCAATTTAATTATTCTAGTCTCCCTAGTATCTAACATACTGTATGTACTTCAATAAATGATTTCATAATCGTAATGAGGTGCCATTCACATTCCTGAAGAGCTGGCACCCAAATTTATCTTAAGGTAAATTGTTTTTCTTGGGGAAAAATACCTTACAGTTTATTTGGGGCTGGAAGGGGATACGTGAGAAGCCTCCTAATAACTAAAGAATGGTTAGGCTCTTTGCATGAGGAAATGAGAGGAATTTTGTTTTTCTCTTGAAAAGGAGAGGAAGAAGGAAGGAAGAGGAGAGAGCTGCGAGTGAAATGTACCTCACTGCCTGGGGACAAAGGGCCGTATAAAACCCCGTGTATCAAGGAGACTGTGGGCTTTTAAGACAAGAAGTACCTAACATGCTGTTGTAAGCTGTTTTCTATACAGAGCTCCAGTGATTCCTCCCTGAGACCGTCATCATTAGAGGCCCATTAAATTTGTGAGTACATTGTATGAATGAGCTTCAGGGATTGGTGTTTGTGGATTGAGGACAGGGCTGAGTTTCATATCAGGCAGAGAGTTCAGAAGAGAGACAGCATGTGTGGATACAGTGTCCAGCCTCCTGGCAGTTTGCAGAAATCCCAAAGGCTTTGAACCTCAACCAGGGGGAAATTGAGAAGTTGAGCCTGACTCATCTAGAGCCTAAGAAGGCAGTGAGCTCAAGCTAGATTTGGGATTACAGACTGAATGAATGAATACATGAATAAAAAGTATAGGTGCTTAGAAATGTAGGCAGTTTAAATATTGGGTTGGCCATACATTATCTCAGTCACCCAGCTACTTGCTCTAGACAGCTGACCATGAAAACAGAACAAGATCACTGTCTGTTACCATATTATACTTTGGTCAGAGATGGTTCCCTCTGTAGAAGAATTGGTCTCAAGTCCACCTTGCCCTGGTCAGGATGGGTTTCTCACCTGGCTCTTGGAGAGCAACCCCAGTGGCACTGGAATGAGCTGCTGTTTGCTCTGCACATGACCACTTTACGCCGAAGATGCACTGCACTGTATTAAGAAACTGGGAGCCTTTAAACTTAAACTTGACCACTCGGGAGTTGATAGAATAGTAATTAAAGTAGTTGGAAAATAAAATTAATATGAATGAGGTGCTTTCTGCTCTGGGGGATGGGAAGATCTAAATTAAAAGTGTGTGAGTGAGTCAGGGTGGGCACAGTGGTCATGTCTATTTGTAATGCTGTCACCAAAACCTTGACAATGTAAGAGATAAAAGGGAGCACTCAGGGCTGCCTGTAGACAATGTAGTTTGCGACTAGATCCCTTGGACTGTAAGGAGAAATAGACCATGCAAAGGAGAACCTTTTAAGTTACCTAAATCCAGAGCTGCATGTAAAAGGAGGAAGAATTATTTCTCCTGATGAATTTATGAGGAACATGCTACATACTACACACAAGATATTTTATTGGAAAGGAGATCATGAGGAAGTTGAGTGCCTATTTTTCCTCTTTTATCTCTTTCCTGGATTTTTAGTAAGTATTTCTTTTTTTAATGCTTTGTCATTTTTAATTTCACTATCGTGGAATCAATTGGCATTCATCAGGTCTCTTACAATTTTGTCAACCAGTAATAATTGAATAGATGCATTGCATTCCTGTTGGATTATGCAGTGATGTTGCCCCTGAACTTAGAATAAAAGTTAAAAAAAAAAATGATAGGTGGTTTTAATTTAATTTAAAGGCCACATTGTAGCTTTGTTAGCAAATGGAGTTTTTTTTTTTTTTCTATTCACTGCCTACTTACATCTTGGAAATTACTGGGAGCTAGTGAACAGTAATTGCATTAAACATTCACATCGCTTCTCAGCCTTTTGGCTAAGATCAAATGTAAACATTCACGGGGCAGGGGGTGTGATTAATCCTCATGCTCTTATTACCAAAATGTCTAAGGCGTGACAAGACACGGATGCCTAGAGGATCTTATCTAATTTGGGAGAAAAGAAATTCTTCAGAGAAGAGGAAAGGAGGAAGCAGAAAAGCCTCAGTGGTCTTTGGAACACTTTCCTACCTGGATGGGGTTACCCTCTAATCCCTTCTGACTCCAGGCCCAAGGATCCCAAATGTGAAGTTATCTTTGAAGATGGAAGGGTG
Source organism: Aotus nancymaae (assembly GCF_030222135.1). NCBI lineage: Eukaryota > Metazoa > Chordata > Mammalia > Primates > Aotidae > Aotus > Aotus nancymaae. The sequence continues at coordinate 8,339,423 of NW_026988421.1, forward strand.
TGTCTGAGTTTTCTGTAGACTTCTGCTTTTCTCAGATAACTACTCTGGTCAAAAACCTTTCATGGTTTCCTATCATGCTTAGCCATGTATAAACATCTCTGCCTCAATGTCAAAGCCACCTGCAATCCACTCAGCAAGCATCCTGTCAACAGCTACCATGGACTTGGATGTTGGAGGGGTTATATGAACCCTGGCTGTATCATCTGGGACATCAATCTCAGCATCTCTGAGCTTCGAGTTCCTCTCCCACAAATGGAATCAGAACAGTACCTGCCTAACAGGGCTCCTGGACATGTTAAATGTGAAGTATTAGTAATTCTCAACCACGGGCAATTTTGTCCCTCAGGGTGTATTTGTCATTGTCTGGAGATATTTTTAGTTGTCACAACTGGCATCTAGAGGAGGCTAGGGATACTGCTAAACATCCTGCAAGGCACAGGACAGCCCCACGTCGAAGAATGACCTGGCCAAAATGCCAATAGTGCTGAGATTGAGAAACCCTGACTTAGAATGAGGCCCAGAACATGCTAACAGCTCAATATTAGCATTGATATAGATAGATATCTGTATCTCTCTCTCTCTCTCTCTCTCTGTGTGTGTGTGTGTGTGTGTGTGTAGTTGAAGAATAAGACAAATAGTCATAAATGATGGAAATAGGAGTCTGACCTATCCAATCTTATCTCCCTCTGTGCCATAAATCTCCAGTCTCAGCAAACAAGCCTCCGGCGTGTTCTGAAATAGACTGCTGAGACGTCACCAAGAGCCTGGATGTGGCGGCAACAGACTGGGGTGGAAATAGCTGTTTCATTATGGGGTGAGCTGTGGGATCTCAGTCAAGTTCCTAGACAGTTTCAGGTTCCCCATCTGTGAATAGGGGCAATAATAATGTCTACCTCATAGGGAGTTGGAGGATTAAATGAGATAATTCATGGGAAAGATTAAGAACAGATAATTGAGCATGAGGCTTAGTGAGTACTTCATAGTTGCTTCACGTTAGCTAAGAGTTTGTAATACCTGAATCTCTATTATTATCATTGGCTTCAAGCTGCCTCACTTCCTGCCTATACCACAGGCTCAGGCCAAGGCTACACCCAGGAAACCATTTCTCTCCATCTACACAGCCACCCCTTGGTCCAAACTACCACCACCTTTCACCTGGACTCATGCAGGAGGCTCCTCAAAGGACCCTCTCATAATTCACAATCCACCCGGCAGCCAGACTGATATTTTAAAAACACATCGTGTTACTTCCTTGTTTAAAACTGTTTGTTAGGCATTGAATTGTGTCCCCCTCCTTGCAAAAGATATGTTGAAGTTCTAACCCCAGTACCTTTGAATGTGACCTTATGTGGAAATAGGGTTTCTACAGAGGGAGTTAAGCTAAAACAAGGTTGGGAGGATGGGGCGTAATCCAATATAACTGCTGTGCTTATAACAAGGGGGAATTTGGACACAGACACTTGCAGGGGGAAGAGAATGTGAAGAAACATGGGGATGAGATGGCATCTACAAGTCAAGGAAACACCAGAGGCTACCAGAAGGTGGGAGAACCACCCGGAAATACATTCCTTTCTAGTGCTGTCAGAGGAAGTGTGACCCTGTTGACAGCTTGCTGTTGGACTTCTAGCCTCTGGAACTGTGAGAGAAGTTTCTTTTGTTCTAAACCATCCAGCTGGTGGTGCCCTGTTACAGCAGGAAACAAATGTCAAACGCTTCTATGCTTTCTCTTGCAGTTAAACAGGACTCAGGATCCTAACTGTGGCCTGAGAGACCTCCCCTGGTCTGGCCCTGGTCCCTTCTCTGCTCTCACCTCCTCCCTTTCCCCCACCCTCACTCACTCCAGCCCCACTGAACCTCTTTGAGCCCCCAGAATAAACACAGCTTGCTCTTGCTAAAGATCCTCTGTACTTGCAGGAACGCTCTTTCTGCAGATAGCTGGCTCCGCATTTTGGCTGGAATGTTACCTCTCCAGAGACAAAGGTCACTAAATGCTTAATATTGCTGGGCTTCATCAGCATGACAGGACAAATGGTCTTTGTTGAGCTTCCCTCACTCACAGATAGTTGCTAAGGTCAACAACATGTCCCCAAAAGGCAGAATATTTGATGGGCAAAGACAGTTTCTCATTCCTCTGCTGGATTCACTTTTCTACTGGCCATGTTCAGTTTGTCCTCACTTTCCCTTTTTTATTTCTTCTCTTTAACCACTAATTTCCTACTGTATACCTGAAGTATTCAGTAAAGATAAGATAAAAACTCAAGTTCAAGAGCAATATGGTTAAAAAAAAAAAAAAATGTTGGCCAGACAGACATGACAGGTGACACTGTAGTTACTTTCTGCAATGACTGCTTTTGGGGGCCCCACCAACCTCCCTCTGAAACCTGAGCCCAGTGCTGCCTGAATGGGCACCCTCACAAATTGTGCTCTGAGTCTGCCCTGCTGGTGATTGGCCATCCAACCAGAGGTGGATGCGCCACCTGATTCACACAAATCAGTCTCTTCCTGGAATTTTCCAGATAGAAATCACAGGTGCAAGTGAATCTTTGCTGTCACTTTGAACTATGAACAGTGATATGGCTTGGATCTGCATCCCCTCGCAAAATTTCATGTTGAATTGTACCCCTCAATTTCCCAGTGTTGGAGGTGGAGCCTGGTCGGGGGTGATTGGATTATGGGAAGGATTTCTCATGAATAGTTTAGCACCATCCCCTTCGTGCTGTTCTCATGACAGTGAGTGAGTTCTCTCGACATCTGGTCATTTCAAAGTGTGTGGCACCCCCACCCCCCACCTCTGTCTTGCTCCTGCTGTGGCCATATGAAGTATCTCCTCCCCCTTTGCCTTCTGTCATAATTGGAAGCTTCCTGAGGCCTCTCTGGAAGCCCAGCAGATGCCAGCGCCATGCTTCCCGTAAGCCTGTGGAGCTGTGAGCCAATTAAACCTCTTCTTTATAAGTTATTTATTTATAGCAATGCAAGAATGGACTAACACAAACAAATACACTTGGGAGCTGAGCTGTGAGGCAGCCATCCTCCACAACATGCACAGAGAAGAGGATGTTGTCAGACTAGAGTGGAGGAAAAAGTGAAACATAAAGGTCAGGAGGGTGGCATCAGAAAGAGAGGTGAGGGCAGCTTCCCAAATTGCTTCCCCATCTCCACCGCCCCTTCAGTTCTGAGAGCTACTCCTGAATCCTTCAATAAATTTCCTCATTTTTTGTTCAATCTACCTAAATTGTATTTCTGTTACTTGCAACCAAAAGGACATTCACTAGTGTAACAGCAAGTGATTCTTCTCAGCATTCAGTCAACCTGGAAGAAGGGGGTAAATGGATGTAGATAAATAGATATATTAATATATTGGTTTATACAGAAATACAGATACAGGAACAAATGTTGGTTGTGCTTCTTGCCGGTGTCATTATCCTTTTTTTGGAAAAGCATGGTAAGAAGTACTGAATCACATTGGCTGGCCAATCAGTTGGGTCCCTAACTGATATAGCATGGATGTGTATTCCCTCTAAATCTCACATTGAAATGTAATCCCCAATGTCGAAGGTGGAGCCTGCTGGGAGGTGATTGGATCATGCGGGTAGATTTCTCCTGAATGCTTTAGCACCATCTCCTTGGTGCTATCTTTGCAAAAGTGAGTGAGTTTTAGTGAGATATGGTTGTTTAAAAGTGTGTGTGTGGCACCTCTTCCCCAGCTCTCTCTCTTGCTCCGGCTTTGCCTTCCGCCATGATTGGAAGCCTCCTGAGGCCTCCCCAGAAGCAGCTGCTGCTATGCTTCCTGTATAGCCTGAAGACCCATAAGACAATTAAACCTCTTTTCTTATAAATTACCCAGTGTCAGGCATTTCTTTATAACAATGCAAGAATGGCCTAATACACTAACCCAGTTATAGTATAGTAATAGCCATTAAGTTAGTTCACTAAAGCACTGAACTTCCATCTCATTGGGAGAGAATATCTTACCAGAGGGACCATGGATTTTTCAGTAGAAAACCATTCAAGGAGTCTTCAAAGATGTCAAGTAAACCAAAGAGCAATTGGAGAAGAGCACCAGCCTGTGAGGAGTGAAAAGTTTAGATCCCACCTCAAACATCCAAGATAGCATTTGAAGTCAACTTTCCACTCAACGCAAAGGGCATTTAACTGATTCTCATATCAATAAATATTATGAAAAGTTTCATTTTATACATAGCAGGAACTTAAGCATTATTTGTAGGCCAACTACTATCATAAGCAAGGCAGAATTACTGGTTTTCTAGAGAGTTGCCTATACATATGGTCATGCACATTGAGCTATGATGGGAGAGGTTTCTATTCCTTAATCTCTACATTTCACAGAAAACCCAGCTGGGTGTATTCATAGAGGTACCAACGCCTGTTCAAAATGTTGTGCAATAGCTGAAAACAACGTAAGTAACTGGAGTGTGATATCACACAAACAAGGTGGGTTTTTGTTTTACTCCATTCAGAGGCTTTTAAGGGACCCAGTCCCATGTGTCGTATAATGTGTTTTTGACCAGTGGGAAATAGTAGAATTTTAACACCATCACCATAACATACTGCATCACCACATTGGCAGAATGGTGATCAGAAAGCTGACACCTTCTCAATTGTGCGTACCTGCTGGTCTTTTCCTGGTGCAAGGGAGAGAAATAGCAAATAGGCGGTTCTCCTGCCTCAAGAGAAACCTCAGACAAATAAGAATCCAGCTTATTTTAAAGACGAGTCAGAAGGGGCTCTATGATCATGCTCAGTGATGCCCGGGCCCCCAAATGGTGATAGGAAGATTGTCAAATAATAGACCAAATCCCAACATAGTTTTAAAAAGATCAATATGGTTTGGCTGTGTCCCCACCCAAATCTTTTCTTGAATTGTAGCTCCCATAACTCCCAAGTGTTGTGGGAGGGACCCAGTGGGAGGTAACTGGATCATGGGGGTGAGTCTTTCTCGTGCTGTTCTCATAATAGTGAATGAGTCTCACAAGATCTGATGATTTATAAATGAGAGTTTCCCTGCACAAGCTCTCTTTTTGCCTGCCACCATCCACATATGATGTGACTTGCTCCTCCTTGCCTTCTGCCATGATTGTGGCTGCTCCCCAGCTACAAGGAACTGTGAGTCCATTAAACTTCTTTCTTTTGTAAATTGCCCAATCTCAGGTATGTCTTTATGAGCAGCATGGAAACGGACTAATACAAAGACTTTATTCAAAATGCTTGTAGCATTACTGAGAATGCTCCAACCAGAGGATTGGCAAGGAACTCAGAGGTCAGAGAGAAAGGAGTTTGGTTTCTAAGGAGGAAGACAGAAGCTGGAAAAACTGAGGGTGGCAGATGGGATGAGCAGGTAGTGTGATCAGACAGTTAACCAGGAATGTGTGTCTGGTGGTCAGCTCATTTCGGAAGGGTCTTTGGGAGGATTATTCTGCTTTGCAGTGCTTATTTTGAGGGATGAATAAAAGGTGGGAAAGCTGTGGCAGGGAGACCAGCTTAACTAAAGTTTGGTTAGGTCAATTTGGTAAGCATTTCATTTTAATTGATAAGAGAGGAAAACAGTGCAGCTAATCATTGAAGAGAAAAAGAGAATTTGGGGTGGCTGTGTCCGGGTTGCCCCAGGAAAATGTAGGATCATCTGAGCCTTATCTAAGTTACATGGGTGAGGCTGGTCTTTCTACTAAGCCATTCTTCAGAACAAAAATGGCAAGGAACTTTCCTTAACCTTGCTGTTTTCCAATATCACAGATAAGGAAGATTAGCCTCAGATAAGTTTAAATTGTCACGATAATTGTACCTACCACGGTGGGTGATCTAGGATCAATTGTGTTCTTATTTGTAAAGTGCTCAGCCCATAATTGAGCCCATAATTTCTACCTTTTAAGCATGAGGTGGATAAACACATTTAGAAGTTCCCTGCATCCTGAGAAAACCTCTTCTCCCTCCAACCAGCACCCTCCATGCTGCAGTTCTCCCCTCTTCTGAATTCAGTGCTCTCATCTCTGACACTGAGGATGTAGCAGTCCCTCAGCTCTCCAGACTCCAGGGGTTTAGAGGAGGCTCCTCTCCTGGGAACAGGCTCTGTAGGAGGTGGCCACTTTCTCTGCCCAAGGAGGCTGCCCAGAAAGGAGGGCAGAGGAGGGTCCTTAGCACTTGGAGTTGCAGTGGGAAGAGGGAGGAGGAACAGGGAGGAGAGAGTGGTGAGCACCTGGTAGAGAGGGTGATCTGGGGATTGTGAAGTGCTTAAGCAGATAGTCAGTTACTTATTTCACTTTCCTTTGGCTAAGAACATGTCTCAGAACATGATTTTTATAGGTGAGCTGCTTGGATTCCAACCTGAAAATGCATAGCCTCTGTGTGGGAAGAGAGAAAGTATGAAATTAGATTGCCCATATTTACCTCATATCCTTCTTGGGTAATTTATTTTCCATAAAAAGACACTAAAACAAACAAACAAACAAAAAACAAAATGCAAAGCTGGGAGTTAGCTGTAGGTCAAGGCAGGAGAGCGGATATGACCACACCGTGAAGAGGAACTTGAGTGCAAAGAGATGGGGCTGAGCAAGAAGAGGACGTGGTGTTGCTGTCTCCATCCCTGGGAGCAACCCTGGGTCACTCAGAGGGAATGGAGGAAAGTACTGGCTCTCAGCATTTACAGACCAGTCCACTCACTGCATTCTTCTTGTTTCTTTGATTCCACTCAAAATGCAATATCCCCACTCTGGAGCCACAGACAGAAAAGTCAGCGCTGACCAACGTGACCTTCACGTCCTAGTTTTTGATAACGTTTGTTGTTTATCACTGAAGTTCTCCTGTCCCTGAAACCTCTTATTCTAGGCAAACCAGAGTCAGCCACTCTAACTCTTACCTAAATATATATTCAGGTAAATTCTGTAGGGAGACCAATAATCAACCTAATGTTAAAGTAAACCTATTGAATACATTTTTTTTGAGTTAGGAGAAACGAGCCATTTTAAATTATGAAATGTTCATCATTTCAGGGAGCTATCATGGACTTGGATGCAAGATCCCTACATTAATGATGGACATAGTGGCAGGAGCCCAGCCTCTGCATCAGACAGCCCTCCTCATGGTCCTAGATGGCATGACAGTGCGAGCTTCTGAAGGTTATTTTCAACTAACAAACTTTCTCAAATCCTAGGCCAGATTTGGTATCTCATGCCTATAATCCCAGAACATTGGCAGGCCAAGGCAGGCAGATCACCTGAGGTCAGGAGTTCAAGACCAACCTGACCAACATGGTGAAACACATCTCTACTAAAAATACAAAAATTAGGCAGGTGTGGTGGCACACACCTGTAATCCCAGTTACTCGGGAGGCTGAGGCAGAAGAATTGTTTGAACCTGGGAGGTGGAAGTTTCCATGAGCCAAGATTGCACCACTGCCTCTCTGAGATGTTTTAAAGTCAGAATGCTATAAACCCAGACTTAAAAAATGATCTTTGTTTATGCAATTCTTTAATAAGATTAATTTAATTTTGTTGATTTAACAAAATAGCCATCTTTTCTGAGTTATCAGCAGGATACTCAAGTATTTAACTTTAAATTTACTTAGGTAAACACCGGTATTAACAGGCTATAAAATTGGTTAAAGAAAACAATTTGAAATAATGACTAGTCTCTCAGACATCTCATTTTTATAAGTAATCTAGATATATTATAAACACTAAAGAACTTGGGTAATTACAAAGGAACAAACATTTATAAATGAACTTTTCATATAATTAAAAATCTTAAATTTATAATAAATGAAGTTATAGAAATTCATTATATATCTGGGTCATATCCAAATAAGATTTAAAAACTAAACCACATTTTTGAACCAATGTAAGTTCATTCCTGGCTTCTTAAATTTTGTAGAAACTCTACTTAAGTCCATTAATCAAAATATGAATTTAGAAAAAAAAATTCTATGAGAAAGAAATTTATGCGGTCAGTTTTTGTCCTAAGATAAAATAATTGTTATTTCAATTTTCTAAGAAAGGCTAAGACTAGGGTTTTTGAAAATGATAAAAAAATCTGCATGAGCTGAAGAAAATTTATAAAGATCGGTCTGATGAAGGAAGTGCTATGTGTGATAAGATTGTATAGGACTGGAAAGGTGCCACACACTTTTAAACAACCAGATATTGGGAGAACTTACTCATTATTGTGAGGACAGCACCCAGCTATGAGAGAACCATGAGACATCTTCCCCCAAGACCCAAACATCTCCCACCAGCCCCACCTACAACATTGGGTGTTAACATTTCAACATGAGATTTGGGAGGGACAAATATCCAGGACATATCACTGATAAAGTGTTTCAATGCTTGCTCTGGTTAAATGAATACTTATTATTTTATTTTTTAAATATTTTTTCAGATTTCCTAATATTTATTAATTTTTATCATTATAACATTGTGATTTTTCTAGGAAATTATGTACAGTTTTTTTAAATCAAGACCACTGGTATACGGCAGTGCAGCATTTTCTTTTCTAATTTTTATTTTTATTTTACTTTAGGTGCATACTATATCTGGCATTTCTCCCCATGTTATCCCTCCCCACCCCCCTGCTGTCCCTCCCCTAGCCCTGCCCAACTGCCCCCAGTGTGTGATGCTCCTCTTCCTGAGTCCACTTGTTCTCATTGTTCAACACCTGCCTATGAGTGAGAACATGCGGTGTTTGTTTTTTTGTTCTCATGTCAGTTTTCTGAGAATGATGGTTTCCAGATATCCAAGTCCTTACAAAGGACACGAACTCATCGTTTTTTATGGCTGCATAGTATTCCATGGTGCATATGTACCACGTTTTCTTTGTCCAGTCTACCATTGATGGGCATTTGGGTTGGTTCCAGGTCTTTGCTATTGTAAACAGTGCTGCAATTTACATACATGTGCATGTGTCTTTATAGTAGAACGATTTATAGTTCTTTGGGTATATACCCAGTAATGGGATTGCTGGGTCAAATGGAATTTCTATTTCTAGATCCTTGAGAAATTGCCACACTGTCTTCCACAATGGTTGAACTAATTTACACTCCCACCAACTGTGTTAGTGACCTGTGATTCTGTTTTGATCTTTTTAAGCCTTTTAACATCTTTGACAAACTTTCAAAAAGTCAAATTCTAATTTTAGTCATTTTAACCTAGAATTATCTTTGGGATTTTCTAATCTAGCCTCTGGAAAGCCTCAAAAGATATAGGTTTCATCTTGTAGAGCTATAAAATGACAAGGCTTCTTTGGTAAATTGTATAAGAAATATTGTGAAATGAAAAGTGACATGTGATCTTCTATAATTGTATTTGTAGTATGTTGATACAAATATTTCAAAAATATAAATTAATAGAAACATTCATAAATCTGATTGTTATTGTAAAAAACTATTTATAGTAGTAACTATAATGTATTTTTTAAATGTAAACTTTCACCAGATTATAACCATGGCTATTCTGTTTTTGCTGTTTACAGTTATTGTTTTGAATTCTTCTCTAAAACTATTTACAATCAGATTCAAAGGAAAGGCTCCAACAAACACTCTTAAAGTTTTTGATAATTTTAAGCTCAATGAGCTAAATCAAGGTGTCTAGAAGTCTAATAAGGAACTGATGATTTATGTCACTACTCATTATGATCAAGTAAAACAAAAATTGATTACATGAGATTAAATAACTGATGACAATGTGAGATTTTAAATTTTATTAAAAATTGTTGGTTCTTTACTCAGATGTTTTGTTTTTCAGATATAAGGATTTTTTTTCTCAAACTATAATTTACAGCAATTTGCTAACATATATTTTTGTCAACAAGGATAAAAGCATTTATTTTACTTAATTTCTCTAAGAATTAAAAAACTATTGCTACAGTGTCCTGGATTAGTGCTGGCTCCTAGGTAAGATAAAATAATATTTGTGGTGGGGGCTTTAGTTTTCTATTTTATTTAACAATACTGGATCTAGGGAGAGTAAATATTTATTAACTTATTAAGCCAATGAAAGTCCTTATTCATTTAATTTAAACCATAATAGCCTATTTAGGTATGTTTGAAAAAACACAGGCCTAGGCTTAAAAATTCCTGTGTGTGCCACGTACTGGCTGTAGGCATAACATGGAACAGGTAAAAGAATTCAGTAAGTAGTCAACACATGGTGAAACAAAGAAACAACTTGTTAATATCCTCATGGAGATATGGTTACTTGGATAAATGCAATAAAAATTTCTCTCTTTAAAGCAAAATGCAATTAAAACACAGTTGACAAGGTTTGACTATAATATCAAATATGAAAATATGCATAAAATGCAAATTGAAGTGTCCCCAGCCTTACAGTGAGTAAATATGAACTGTCAGTTTCTGGCAGGCCCAGGCACTTTAAGACTAGAAGTAAAATCTAAAGTTGGCCTTGGTTTGGCTTCCTAGCTTTAAGAGGTTTTTAGATCTGAGATTCCCATATAATCCCTGTGGAGAAAACTATGTTTCCCTAAAAAAGGAGTCGTGGAAATTTCTGAAACAAGATAGAGAAAGAGATTGCACAACACTGTGAATATAGTGGAATCTTTGAAATGATTCATTTTATGCTTCTATTAGTCCATTTTCACACTGCTATATGAAGAACTGCTTGAGACTGGGTACTTATAAAAGAAAGAGCCTTAATTGTCTCACAGTTTGACACGGCTGGCAAAGCCTCAGGAAACTTAAAATCATGACGGAACGTGAAGGGGAATCAAGGCATGTCCTACATGGTGGCAGAGAGAAAGAGCACAGGGAAACTGCCACATTTAAAACCATCAGATCTCATGAGAATTCCCTCACTATCAGGAGAACAGCATGAGCCAATAATCTTCCACCAGGTCCCTCTCTCAGCACGTGGGATTACAATTTGAGACGAGATTTGGGTGGAGGCAGAGAGTCAAACCATATCAATGCTATTTGAATTCCATCTTAATTTAAAAGAAATACAAAGCAACTTAACTCAGAGTGAGATTCTGTTCTTGTTACTGATTTTGTTGGCTATCATTCTTAGCATTTAATTTAACCCATGTTTTATAAAGTTGATTTACTGGTCCTTTTGAGTGGGAGGTGTTTTGTCATTAATTTCTCTGTGTATCTCCCTGTGTCCTCTCCCCCAGTCCTTACTCCACCCTCCACCACCACACTCTCTTCTCTTGGTCTTCATAGTCTCACAGTTGCTTTCACTGGGTTCTCTCCTAGGCCCAGAGCTCAAAACCAAGGGATAAAAGAAGGGCAGCTCTGCTCAAAGATCAAGCAACATCTGCATCCTTTGCCTCCCACAGTGATGGCCCATGGTCAGCAGAAGGATTTCATCATCCACACTTTACTAGTTGGGGAGTGGTGAATCCCCTTCAGTCCTGACTTCTGGCCACACCCAGCCCCAATGAGATGTGAGATTGCCTAGTTCCCACTGAACGATAAACTTCAGTCCCACTCTCACCAACACCAAGCGTCCCAAGTCTACACAGTCAATGGAGAGAGGCTTGTGGTCAAGTGCTTTGCCCCCTGGAAGAAATGACCATGAGCTGAAGCTGTCCTTGATTCCCACTCACTGGAAGCCACATCAGTGCCATTAAACCTGCCAGGAATTAAGCCCTGCCTTGGGCAGAGTTCTGTGTTGGCCAATGCAGGGGCCCTGAAGCCAGGGACAGGGCTCAAAGAGACAAGATCTCAAGGGGCTGCTGGGCACTGCCTTTAACCTGTGTTAGAGGCCAAGCAGAAAGGGGAGCTACTGTCCACTTTGTTGTCAGACACTGGGTAGGATTCTGTCCCCTTAACATAAGGATAGGGGGCCAGGGTAGGCTATTACAAGGGTCCTTTATTAGAGCTGAAAGTGTGGAACCACTTGCTATAATGCAAAAGTACTGGCACCTAAAAGAAACATAGTTACAAGTTCCTCAAGAACAAAATGGCACCAGCATTGTTCAGCAGTGCCCTTTGGCAGGTGGAGTGGCAGGAGGGTGGTGGAAGAGATGCTGGTGTGCTTGGAAGGGGGTGGAGGGCAGCCTTTGTTCACACAAGGACACAGGAGATCGCTCAAAACAGGTGCCTTGTGACCTGGCCTGTGATTGCCTGGCCTCTGGGGCACTGTATCTGGGTGTCACTCTCTTTGCTGAGGGTGGAGACTGGGGCAGGGTCATTAGGCTCTGAGGAGGTCCTAAAGGTGAAGGGAACATGGAGGAGCCACCACAGGTCAAGTGAGCAGCCCCCTGGGGCCCAGCAGGGGTTTGTGTGTATAAACATCATGGCCCTTCTGTGAGCCCCTCTTTTTACACCTGCTCCTTCACCCCACACAGGAGCTGCAGAAGGGAGTGTGTCAGATGCAGTTCTCTGTGCAAACCTAATGTGAGGCCTGGCCTCCTGGGCTCCTGGTACTTGGGGCTGATGGAAGAATCAGGAGGAAAACCCGGCACCAGGAGTCAGTTACTCTGACTCAGACTCCAGCAGTGCCACTCACTGCCTGAATCCTGTGAGATTCTGTGCTGCTTAACCTCTACCAGCCTCACTTTCCATCCCTGCCTTGTGAGAATGATGATACATGACCACAGAGGTATCAGGAAGTTTATAACAAATCCAACTTGCCCTATGCGTGGCAGATGCTTCTCACCTACATATTTCAGATCACTGGTGATAATCTTTCCCTATCAAGTTGTCAGGGAAAAGCTCATGGTGAGAAAACCTTGTGCACTGGAGCTCCTGGAGCTCTTTCCTTGAGAAAATTACGCAATAAAATTGATATCCAATGCCTTAAATGCCCACCTGAGCAGATGACATGAACGTTTTACCCATGGCCAGAGTTGTAGGACAGCAAGTTGTTGTGGGGGCAGCTCCACAGCTAGCAGTCATGCTCAAAGTAGGGCATCTCCTCCAGGACCACAGTCCCACAGCCCTGGCCAGACCAGGCATTTTCCAGGGCCAACGCTTCAGCCTGATCTTCCATCTCTCATCCTCACTTGGCCCCCAGTGCATCTCCTGCTCCCAGGAGAAAGGTCAGAGGCTCTTTAGGATAAAAAGATAAGGGGTTTGTCCCAGAGCAACAGAAATATAGGGAACTGCTGTACTAGGTTTCCTGTTGCCTGATCCTCGAGCCTCTTGGTGACGACAGTCAAAAGCAAAAAATATTTGAAAAAGGAAAAGAACATAGGAAAATGTTCCAAGCATCTCACTCATGTGACCTCTGGAGAAATGGTGACAGGAAATGCCTGGCTCACTCATCCCTGTCCTCTCCTCAAATTTCTTCTGTTCCCTAAATCATGACCTTCATGAACAAACCACTATTTTCAGGCTTACAGAAGCAATGTCTGGGTAGAGGGTTAAACCCTTCTTTGCATAGCAGCCATTTCCCAGGTGTCTTCATCCCAATAAGCACCTGAGTATCTTAGTGGGGGTCCTGATACCACCCCAGACGGAGAAGGCAGGAGCCCTTAGTCACACAGATTTCATCATCTGTCTCATCCATCACTGTAGCTTGTGCTTGGCTTTGTCTGGAATTGATGGAAATGTGACTTTCACATTAAAATCCATGAAGAAAGCCCTGGGTAGCAGGGCAGTAATTTATTGCTGCCTTACTATTGCCTTCTGAGACCTTATCACATCATTCGCAAACGCATTCATTTAAGAAATACAACTTAAACATCAAGTTTGAGTTTCCATAGTGGCAGACCAAATACGTAAGGAAGCAAATAATATTTTATGCTAAAATCTCCTATAGATTTTTATGGAGTGACTGATGGAGCAAAAAGGAAAGAGAGATACATATGATCTAAGGTGATCTAAATATGGATTCAGATTGCATTTTAGATGCCTGCTATTTTGGGATGGGTGGAAGGTGGAGTAGAAGAGGTCAAGATGAACACTTTTCTAGAAAACTAGAGCACCTTCAGCAAGACATCCTGAGCACTTATTTGGGTGCAGGAAATGCCAGCAAGGTTCACTTTGTCGGCTTCACCAGGATGGTCCAGATTCAGGGAGTGTTGTTCCCCAGAGAGTTGATGAAGCAGCCCTGAAATATCCGTGAAGAGGCCCCCACATTCTCCAGGCTCTGAAAGGAGAAGGAAGGGACATCAAGGCACCTCAGGGCTGCTCCAGGACATGAGGGGCAGTGCCATTCCCAGGGCCCATTTCCGTGTTCATCCTCCTAATTCCTAGCCCTCAGGGTACCAAATTGTGAAGTTCCCATAAACCATGTTGGCTTTAAATTTTACTCTGAGAACAAAGAAACATATCCATTTTAAAAGCACAATTTTGCCCATTTGCAGCGGAAGATCCAAGATGGCTGATTAGACACAACTCCAGCGCACAACACCCAGCGAGAGAGACACAGAAATCCAGAGATCTCCTAGCTCCAACAGAGGTATCAGGTGCATTTCAATGAGTCTGGTACGATAGTAAGCAAAGCCCACTCAGGGCAGACTGAGGCGGGAAGAGGTGCTGCTTCAGTCAGAAAGCGCATCTGACTGCGAATCAGAGGCCCCTCCTCTGGCACTCCAGTCCAGATACAGCGCTTCCCCCAAAGCCTCAGCAATACACAGAACAGGGGATGTTTGCCAGTCAAGCGCCGGGAATTATAAGCACGGAGTTGAATAAGAGTCTGCAGACTGAGCTATCATCCCCTCCCCCTGCCTGGAGAAAGAGGGAGCTGTAAGTGGGAGCAGCTGGGTGGGGCCCCTGTCCCATGACCGGAGAGAGAGGAAGCTGAAAGGGGGAGATGGCCGGGTGCTGCTGGACAGGTCCCTACCCTCCCCCACAAACCCCAGAGGGCTGAAGCTCTGACTCTAGTGGGCTGTGCAGCTAGTGCCACACTCTGAGATGAACCCTGAATGATCCAGCCCAGTGGAGGAAGGGCACAACCTACCACTAGAGGGGTGGGACTGGGCTACATGTTTTAACAAAAATCACAGGAAGCCTAAGTAGCAACGCGACGGCATTCTTGACAACCCAGCAGTGCCTACAGGTCAGCCCAAGAGGTGGGCCTAATCTCCCAGCATAAACAAAAAAGACAAAGGAAGCTTCCCTGGTAACCTGAAGGAGTCCCTAGAAACCCAGTAGCGCCTCCACAGGCAGACAAGTGACCTCATCAAGCAGATCCCTGACACCACAACCAGGTAAATCCACAAAGATGGGAAAAAAATCATCGCAAAAAAGATGAAACCATCAAAGACCAGAACACCTCTTCTCCTTCAAGGGATCACAACTTCTCAACAACACAGGATCACAACTTGACCGAGGAGTACAATGAATTGACAGAAACAGGCTTCAGAAGATGGATAATAACAAACTTTTCTGAGCTAAAGGAACACGTTCTAACTCAATGCAAAGAAACCGAAAACCTTGAAAAAGGTTAGACAAAATGCTAACTAGAATAACCAGCTTAGAGAAGAACATAAACGTCTTGATGGAGCTGAAAAACACAGCACAAGAACTACGTGAAGCAAACACAAGTTTTAATAGCCGAATCAATCAAGCAGAAGAAAGGATATCAGAGATTAAAGATCAACTCAATGAAATAAAAAGAGAAGGCAAGACAAGAGAAAAAAGAGTGAAAAGAAATGAACAAAGCCTCCAAGAAATATGGGATTATGTGAAAAGACCTAATCTATGCTTGATCGGTGTACCTGAATATGATGGAGAGAATGAATCCAAGCTGGAAAACATGCTCCAGGATATTATCCAGGAGAACTTCCCAAGCCTGGCAAGGCAGTCCAACATTCAAATTCAAGAAATACAGAGAACTCCACAAAAATATTCTTCAAGAAGAGCAACCCCAAGGCACATAATCATCAGATTCACCAGGGTTGAAATGAAGGAAAAAATGCTAAGGGCAGCCAGAGAGAAAGGTCAGGTCACCCACAGAGGGAAGCCCATCCGACTCACAGCAGATCTCTCAGCAGAAACCCTACAAGCCAGAAGAGAGTGGGAGCCAATATTCAACATCCTTAAAGAAAAGAACTTTCAACCCAGAATCTCATATCCAGCCAAACTAAGCTTCATAAGTGAAGGAGAAATAAAATCCTTTATGGACAAGCAATTATTGGGAGATTTTGTCACCACCAGACCTGCACTACAAGAGCTCCTGAAAGAAACACTAGGCACAGAAAGGAACAAGTACTAGTCACTGCAAAAGCAAACCAGTTGGCAAAGACCAAAAATGCAATGAAGAAAATGAGTCAACTAACGGGAAAGAAAACCAGCCAGTAACAAAATGGCAGGATCAAATTCACACATAAAAATATTAACATTGAATGTAAATGACCTAAACACCCCAATCAAAAGACACAGACTGGCAAACTGGATAAAAACTGAGAACCCATCGGTGTGCTATATTCAGGAAACCCATCTCACATACAAAGACACACATAGACTCAAAGGGATGGAAGAAGATTTACCAAGCAAATGGAGAACAAAAAAAGAGCGGGATTGCAATCCTAGTCTCTGATAAAATGGACTTCAAACCAACAAAGATCAAAAGAGACAAAGAAGGACACTACCTAATGGTAAAAGGATCAATCCAACAGGAAGAGTTAACCATCCTAAATATATACACCCCCAACACAGGAGCACCCAGATACATAAAGCAAGTTCTTAACGACCTAAAATGAGATTTAGACTCCCACACAATAATAGTGGGAGACTTCAACACTCCACTGTCAATATTAGACAGATCAATGAGACAGAAAATTAACAAGGATATCCAGAACTTGAATGCAGAACTGGACCAAGCAGACCTAATAGACATACACAGAACGCTCCACCCCAAATCCACAGAATATACATTTTTCTCAGCACCACATTGCACTTACTCTAAAATTGACCGCATCATTGGAAGCAAATCACTCCTCAGCAAATGCAAAAGAACAGAAATCATAACAAACAGTCTATCAGACCACAGTGCAATCAGACTAGAACTCAGGATCAAGAAACACACTCAAACCCACACAACCACTTGGAAACTGAACAACTTGCTTCTGAGTGTCGACTGGATAAACAATGAAATGAAGGCAGAAATAAAGATGTTCTTCAAAACCAACCAGAATGAAGACATAATTTACCAGAATCTCTGGGACACCTTTAAAGCAGTGTTGAGAGGGAAATTTATAGCAATAAATTCCCACCAGAGAAGAGAAGAAAGATCTAAAATCAACACTCTATCATCAAAATTGAAAGAGCTAGAGGAGCAAGATCAAAAAAACTCAAAACCTAGCAGAAGACAAGAAATAACTAAGATCAGAACTGAAGGAGATAGAAACACAAAAATCCCTTCAAAAAAATCAATAAATCCAGGAGCTGGTTTTTTGAAAAGATCAACAAAATAGACAGACCACTAGCCAGATTAATAAAAAAGAAAAGGGAAAAGAATCAAAAAGATGCAATAGAAAACAATAAAGGGGATATCACCACTGATCCCACAGAAATACAAACTACCATCAGAGATTATTATAAACAGTTCTACTCACATAAACCAGTAAACCAGGAAGAAATGGATAAATTCCTAGACACTTGTACTTTACCAAGACTAAACCAGGAGGAAGTTGAAACCCTGAATAGATGAATAACAAGGGCTGAAGTAGAGGCAGCAATCAATAGCCTACCAACCAAAAAAAGTTCAGGTCCAGATGGGTTCACAGCCGAATTCTACCAGATGTACAAAAAGGAGCTGGTTCCATTCTTTCCAAAACTGTATCAAACAATACAAAAGGAGGGAATCCTCCCTAACTCATTTTATGAGACCAACATCATCCTGATACCAAAACCAGGCAGAGACTCAACTAAAAAAGAAAACTTCAGGCCAATATCCATGATGAACATCAATGCAAAAATCTTCAATAAAATACTGGCAAACTGATTGCAACAACATATCAAGAAGCTTATCCATCACGACCAAGTAGGCTTCATCCCAGGGATGCAAGGCTGGTTCAACATACGCAAATCCATAAATGTAATCCATCACATAAATGGAACCAAAGACAAAAACCACATGATTATCTCAATAGATGCAGAGAAGGCCTTTGATAAAATTCAATAGCCCTTCATGCTAAAAACTCTCAATAAACTAGATATTGATAGAAAGTATCATAAAATGATAAAAGCTATATATGACAAACCTACAGCCAATATCATACTGAACGGGCAAAAGCTGGAAGAATTCCCTTTGAAATCAGGCACTAGATGAGGATGCCCTCTCTCACCACTCCTATTCAATATAGTATTGGAAGTTCTAGCCAGAGCCATCAGGCAAGAAAAAGAAATAAAGCGTATTCCATTAGGAAAGGAGGAAGTCAAACTGCCTCTATTTGCAGATGACATGATTGTATATCTAGAAGACCCCATCGTCTCAGCCCAAAATCTTCTCAAACTGATAAGCAACTTGAGCAAAATTTCAGGATACAAAATCAATGTGCAGAAATCACAAGCATTCCTATATACCAATAACAGACAAACAGAGAGCCAAATCAAGAGCGAACTCTCATTCACAATTGCTACAAAGAGAATAAAATGCCTAGGAATACAACAAACAAAGGATGTATAGGACCTCTCCAAGGAGAACTAAAAACCACTGCTCAACAAAATAAGAGAGGACACAAACAGATGGAGAAACATTCCATGCTCGTGGTTAGGAAGAATCAATATTGTGAAAATGGCCATACTGCCCAAAGTCATCTATAGATTCAACCCTATCTCCATCAAGTTACCAATGACCTTCTTCACAGAACTGGAAAAAACTGCTTTAAACTTCATATGGAATCACAAAAGACCCTGCATAGCCAAGACAATTCTAAGCAAAAAAAACAAAGCTGGAGGCATCACACTGCCAGACTTCAAACTATACTACAAGGCTACAGTAATCAAAACAGCATGGTACTGGTACCAAAACAGAGATATAGACCAATGGAATAGAACAGAGACCCCAGAATAAACACCACACAACTACAACCATCTGATCTTTGACAAACCCAGCAAAAACAAACAATGGGCAAAGGACTCTATGTTTAATAAATGGTGTTGGGAAAACTGGCTAGCAATGTGCAGAAAGCAGAAACTGGACCCCTACCTGTCACCTTACACTAAAAGTAACTCCAGATGGATCAAAGATTTAAACATAAACCCTAACACCATAAAAACACTAGAAGAAAACGTAGGCAAAACCATCCAGGACATAGGCATAGGCAAGGACTTCATGACTAAAACACCAAAAGCAATGGCAATAAAAGCCAAGATAGACAAATGGGATCTAATTAAATTCCAGAGCTTCTGTACAGCAAAAGAAACCATCATTAGCGTGAATTGGCAACCAACAGAATGGGAATTTTTTTTGCAATCTACCCATCCGACAAAGGGCTAATATCCAGAATCTACAAAGAACTAAAACAGATTTACAAGAAAAAAACAACCCCATTCAAAAGTGGATGAAGGATATGAACACTTTTCAAAAGAAGACATATATGAGGCCAACAAACATATGAAAAAATGCTCATGATCACTGGTCGTTAGAGAAATGCAAATCAAAACCGCACTGAGATATCATCTCATGCCAGTTAGAATGGCAATCATTAAAAAATCTGGAGACAACAGATGCTGGAGAGGATATGGAGAAATAGGAACACTCTTACACAGTTAATGGGAGTGTAAATTAGTTCAACCATTGTGGAAGACAGTGTGGCAATTTCTCAAGGATCTAGAAATAGAAATTCCGTTTGACCCAGCAATCCCATTACTGGGTATATACCCAAAGAACTATAAATTGTTCTACTATAAAGACACATGCACACGTATTGCAGCCCTGTGTACAACAGCAAAGACCTGGAACCAACCCAAATGCCCATCAATGATAGACTGGACAAAGAAAATGTGGTAAATATACACCGTGGAATACTAAGCAGCCATAAAAAAAAACAGGAAGTTCCTGTCCTTTGTAGGGACTTGGATGAATCTGGAAACCATCATTCTCAGCAAACCGACAAAAGAACAGAAAGCCAAACACTGCATGTTTTCACTTATAGGTGGGTGTTGAACAATGAGAACACGTGGACTCAGGGAGAGGAACATCACACACTGGGGGTAGTTGGCGGGGGTTAGAGGAGAGACAGTGGGGGGTGGGGAGGGAGGGGAGGGTGGGAAGGGATAACATGGGGAGAAATGCCAGATATAGTATGTACCTAAAGTAAAATAAATAAATTTTATAAAATAAAAGCAAAATTTTTTATTAATCAGTGGGAAATAGAGGAAATTTAACATCTAATCCCTAAAACACTTCATTTGCACCGCATTTCCAGATTTTTGAGCAGAAAGCCAGTGCCAACTTCTCATTTGTGTTCCCTGGAATTATCTTGCTACTGAAGGCCAAAGAGACAGCAAATTGTCAATTCTGCCTCAAGACAGACTGCATTCATCAGGATTCTCTAGAGTGGCAGAACAAATTTGATAGATGAGAGAGAGAGAGAGAGAGATAATGGATGGATGGAGAGATGATAAATAGATGATGGATGGATGGATGGATGGATAGATAGAGAGAGAGAGAGAGAGAGAGAGAGATAGATAGATAGATAGATAGATAGATAGATAGATAGATAGCAAGCGAGAGAGGGAATTTATTTCTTAGGGGAATTGCCTCATGCCATTATGGAGGCAGGGAAGTCTCATGAGAGGCCATCTGCAAGCTGGAGACCCAGGGATGCCTGTTGTATGGCTCAATCTAAGTCTGAACGACTCACAATGAGAGATGACGATGGTGACACTCTCAGTCTGAGGATGAAACTCAAGAAGCTAAAAGGCCACTACTACAAGTCTCAATGTCCAAAGGCCAAATAACTAGTAGTTCTGATGTCTAATGGGAAGAGAAGGATGTCCCAATGCTAAAAGACAATGAAAGCATTTCACCTTTCACCTGCATGTTTTTCCCATCTGGGCCCCAGTGGCTTGGATGGGTGACCACTCACATTGAAGGTGTATCTTCCCAATTCAGTTCATTCACTCACACACCAATCTGCTCCAGAAACACCCTCACAGACTCACCCAGTAATGATGCTTTCCCAGTTATCTTTTTATCCAGTAAAGTTGACACTTACAGTTAACCATCACAAAGGCTTAACCCCTGAGAAGATGAGAATCCACCTGCTTTAAAGATGCATCTGATAGGCTCCCATCATTTGCAGTGAGGGTTCAGTTTCTGCACTATATAATGAGGACAAATATAGCAGTTTCCTCAGGGTATTTAGGACCCAATGTGTTCACATGTTTCAAGATTTGTCCTGTAGGCAGTGTGTCTTCCATTCTTGGTAAACAAATAAATCAACAAGCAGCCTGCATCACGAGGAAACCACTCCTCACCCTAACCTGCATCCTCCGTGCTACAGTTCTTCCCTCTTCCTTCAAGGCTCTCATCTCTCTGAGGATGGAGCAGCCCCTCAGCTCTCCAGACTCTAGGCATTTAGATGAGGCTCCTGTCCTGGGACACAGGCTCTGTGGAGAGGTGGATCTTTCCCTGCCCAGTGAAGCTGTGCAGATGAGGCCTCCTGAGGCTTGGAGGACTTGATGGGAGAGCACAGGGAGGGAACCATGTGTGCAGAGGGCAGTTTTGGACTTGAGCATTGCTTAAGCTGATATTCACATACATGTACCACTTTACTTTGGCTGAGAAAATGGTCCAGCACATCCTGTTGAGACATTTGGTGTCCAACTCAGATGTACATAGTCCCTGTGTGAGAAGAGGGAAAGGGTGAAAATACATTGCTCATATTTACTTCTTGTCATTTTCATAAATGGATGATTTCTAAATAAACATAAAAACAGAAAAGCAAAATGAAAACCTGGAAGCTACCAAGGGGTCAAGGCAGGAGAATGGAAAGACCACACTGTGAAGAGTTGCCTCAGTGCAAAGGGACAGAGCTGAGCAGGAAGAGGGGGTGGCATTGCTGTCCCCATCCTTGGGAACAACCTTGGGTCACCTGGAAGAAATGAAGGAAAGAAAAAACAGCTCTCAGCAGTCAAGGACCAGCTCGCTCACTGCTTTCTCTTTGTTTCTCTGATTCAACTCAGAGTGCTATATCCCCACTCTGGCACCATGGACTGAAAACTCTGCTTTGACCAAGGTGATGTACTTGTCCTGGTTTTAGATAGCTTTTGCTGCTTCATCATTGAAGATCTCTTGCCCATGAGACCTCTGATCTTGGGCAAAACAGAGAAGATTTTTCCACACCAAATCTTTCCTACTTTTTGTTACTGTAAATTACATAATGAAATCAATAATAAACTTGAATGCAATGTTTAGGTGAGGGGAGATGACACGTCTTAATTCATAGAGGCATCATCATTTCAGGCACCCATCACACGGTATCTCTGAGTGCAATCGCAGGCATCCCTTGAGTAACGTGGCTCTGTGGCTCATGCTTGTGATGGACGTGGTGGGAGGAGCCCGGACCCTGCGTCAGATGGCCCTTGTCACAGCCCTAGCTGGCATGACAGTGTGTGCCTCTGGAGAAATTATTTTCAACTCTTAATTTCCCCAAAGCTAAAGTAAATTAAGAACAGTAGTACTACCCCAAAGAGTTCTTGTCATGAGGAAATGAAGTGCCCTGTGTGAAATTATTCATGTAGTACCTAGAGTAGGCTGCATGGAGTAAATGTTTAATGGTTGTTTCTTTGTTACCTGTTTCGGTCTCCAGTTCATACATGAGAACATCATAGTTGACAGAGGTGAAAAGTCTGACCTAGAGCCACATGTCAGTCAGCAGGAGATTGGACACAGGAACCTTGTCATTTCTTTGGCTGCTTTTTGGTCGAGGTCTCCCTGGACCATTTCCAGTCAAAGACATCAGAGTACTAAACAGAAGCCAGGACTCAGCTGCTCCCATCATGTTATTCTACTCCAGGGTGCTCTGGGAACTTCAAAGACCTGAACCTGCTCACACTAAGTCCCAGGCTACTGTGTGCTGTGCGCCAGAGCTAGAGGACAAGGTCTGCCTGTAGTGCCTCTGTATCTGTACATTTAGAAAAACCAGAAAGGGCAAATAAAAGTAGGATTTGTTTTTCTTCTCCAAACATGTCAGTGAGTTTCAGGTGATCCTTCAAGCTCCAAGACAAACATTTGGAACAACTTAGATAACATGATGGAGATGCTTGCTTCATGTGAGGTGTACAGGATCCAGCTGCTCCTTCCAGCTTTATGGGTAGAGGGATACTCTGCAAGGTCAGCTCTGGAAGGTCACTGGCCCTCCTCTCCCCCAGTCACATACAAGGAGGACTGTGTCCCTCCCTGGGCCTACTAGTGTCTTAGAAAAAAAACCCAGGCCCACCCAGAACCAAGACAGACCTGAGCCCTCTTCTGTCCCCCAAGAGACCTCACTCATGGTGAAGGAAGAAGTAGTCACTTCAGCAATGTGCTTGAAATTCACTCAAATGCCCAATGCAGGCCCCAGTGTGAGCTCTGCCCTTGCTGAAACCCTCAGAGGCACTATGAAATGAACATCTTTCTCTGTTGTCTTTGTTTTCAAATCCACCCCACTTGGGTGACTCCACTTCTGCTTATGGCACCTTCTCAGCACGTCCTAGTCCAGCCTTTTCAGACTGCCTTATGCTGGAGTCCAGCCTGAGCTGCACCACACTGGGAAGCCTGGTGTGATCAGCACAGCTGGGCGGACCCACCCACAGCCTAGTGCGGGTGTCGGGGGCCATTGCTTCTTGTGCTGCTGTTGACTTTTTGTGCGAGCTAGTTTCAGTCCTCAATTGAATACAAGCCTCCTAGGGATGGGGAATATGTGCTGTGTGTGTCAGTGTGTCCAGAGAATGACTCATAGGGCACCAAGTATAATCTCAGTCCAGGAGGCACAAGTATCTTGTGTATACATATATATACACATATATACACACACACATACATATATATACACACACACGTATATATATACATATATATCTCTATATATCTCTATATATTTTCTAGGATTAGTCATATAGAATATGCGTATTATACATTCCTTAGAGTATACAGTTAATATACTACTCAGTTTGCATAAAATGCCACAGGGCTTATAAAAATCAGTAGCGAGAAAGATGGCTTCTCAGAGATACATGCTTCTACATCAAGAGGACAGGAACGATAAAGAAAGTTTTCACATCTGATCTTCCAAACTCAAAGATGTGGGTGTACAGAAATGCTGGGACAGAACCCGTATGTTTCTCTGGAAGGGTCACTAGGTCACACTCCCTCTCCCTCACCCAACACTGGTCCAAAAGAACTGTGGCTCAATCTTATTTCTGCAGGCACAGGTGTACCTTCTGCCCAACATATACAAAGCCAGGCTCAGGCAGGGCAGGGGTGTATCAGCAGGTGCTTCTTCCCCCAACCTACCTATTTAGGTGCCCAAATGTCAATAAAGTAATATATTTCAAAGAAGGAGGGTGGGTGACTGGGTTATCTGGAGTACTTGATGGTGATAATGTTGGAAGAAGAGCGATAGAAGTTAGTGAAGCCTCTACAAATCCTGGCCAAGGACTCAGACCCTGGAGGTCCATCCAGCACTTCCACGTACTCTTTGCCACAGGTGAGTTTGCTAGGTCAGAGGAAAAGGGAAACATCAGCATTTGGATTTGTCCTCCAGCTAGACTGCCACCTCCCTTCACCAATGACCCCACACTGGATCCCAACAGCTTTGCTTGTGATAAGTGCAAGGACGAATGAGAACAAGGGAAGGAAAGTTCATCAGTTCTTCAACAATGCAGGCAGGGCCCTGAGCATCCCCTCCATCTTCCCAGAAACCTTCCCCTCCACCAGGGCAGCAGGCAGCTTCCCAGTCTCATGGTTTCTGTGTCACCCAGGAAGCCCAGCCCATGGCCCTAGGATTCCAACCCAGGAATTTTAGTCAAAGCAACAGCTGTGTTTCAAATTCCCCAAACAGTGAATGCAGCAGCACAGTGGTGTGTTTCCTTAAACCGCAACCTCTGTGTCAGGACAAAAATCACCAGAAATGAGTGTGTGAACACCACTCCCTGGTTTCTGCCTTCCTCTCCCCTGACAGATGGCACAGGAAGAGGTGAAGCATGAACCCTCTCCCAGCACAAGCTTGACCTTGCTTACTCATGGCAGAGGGGAGAGGCATCTCTATCTCCATCCTGTGAGAGACAAACTGCACACGGGAGCTCTCAGTCCCCGGAGGCCTCCCCACTTCCCTCTCCTCTCTGTGCTTTTCCAGTCCTTATCTCCACCCATCATCCTCTGCCCCCAGCAGGTCTTGGTTTCACAGGAGAAGGCCTGGAGCCTCTCTGGGGTATAACAAGACAACAAGGGACACCCCACCAGGATACACACAGCTGACTTTATACTAGTTTTGTTCTTGGCCCCACCTGAGTCCCTCCTTGATGGACAGTCAGATCCAAAATCAACTTTGAAAAGGACAAAAGGACAACATGGGGAACTGTCCAGAGCTGCCCATCCCTCTGGCCCTGGGGAAATTATGACACAGGAAGTGCACAACTATTTCATTCCAGCTTCCTCCTCAACCTTCTTCTCTCCTTGTTTCCTCATCTGGGTCTCCTTGGCCACTCATCCTTTTTTGAATCCCTGAGCCTCAGGTTGGGTAGATTGTTTAAGCCTTGTATTTGATGCAGCTGTCTCTAAGTGTCCTTTATCCCAAAAACTCCTGCATAACCTAGTGGGATTCTGAACCCATAGGCTGCCTGGAGGGGACAGGACCTCTGGGTTACACAGATTTCACCATCTGTCTCATCCACCATTGTGGGCTGTGTTTGGCTTAGTCTAGACTTGATGGAAATGTGGCTCCTATGCTGAAATCCATGAACAGTGCCCTGGGATAGCAATGCACTAACTCAGGCTGCATTGGAAATGCCTTCTGTGGCTTTATCACTTCATTCATTTGTTCATTCATTCAAGAAAAATACCTGCAATCCAAAGATAGACTCCTAATAAACACAACGAAGTCATACGCAAGAGTAACATTGCACTATAAACTCAGTGTAGAGCTTTCCAGGGGTACTATGTAAGTGCCTGTGAGAAAAAGACCTGTGCTCCCTGCAGAGTCAGGAAAGGGGTTTTATTGTTATGGAGGTTGTTGCTCTTGAGCTAACTCATGAAATACAACATGAAAACCCTTTGCAGAGGGCAGATGAGTCTGGCAGGGACTGAAGGCAGAGGATTCCAGGCAGAGGGCAGGTGTGAGCAAAGGCAAGGACCTTCTGGACTCAGGTGTGTTCAGGAAACTCAGTGTAGCGGCTCAGCTTATAGAGGGGTCCAGAGAGGAGAAGTGATCAAAAGTGAGCAGAGAACAGAAGCCAGTTCTGAAGAATGTGCAAGGCAAAACAAGAAGATAAATTTTATTTGGAGAACAAGGAGCCAGTGAAAAGCTTTCAACAGGAAGTGAAAATGCAGTCCAACTGTGTGTCAAATGGCTGTCATGGATAGGTGGAGGGCAAACCATAAGAGGTCAAGATGAGATCTTTCCTAGAAATAACAACAACATCATCAAAGAAAACTCACAACCCAATACTCACCTGAGGTCTTGAATGGCCACCATGGGTATCTCCCCGGGGTTGTACTCAATGACCCAGACACATTCAGTTTTCGGCCCAACATAGTTGTTGATCCTGCCATAGTCATCCATGTAGTGGCCCCCACAGTCACTGGGTGCTACAAGAGGAGAAATGGGGCTCAGGCATTGCAAGGATGCTCTTGGCCCGGGATTGGCTCATGCCATTCCCTGGGCCCCTGACATTACTGATTCTCAAAACCTCCCATCATTGGGAAGAAAGTGTAACCTTAATGGCCCAGTCTGATGGCTCCACAAACAAGGTGGGCTTTTTGGTTTTAGTCTATTCAGAGATTATGAGGGGACCCACAAGCATTTTAAAGTACGATTTATTTATGATGAGTGGGAAATAGAGGAACTTAACTCCGCTTATTAAAATTTACTTTCTCACCAATCATATTGCCTGATTGGTGAGCAGAAAATCAGCACAAACATTTTCTTTCCATATCTTTTCTTAGGGCAGGTCAGACAAATAACAAATAGGCAGTGCTCCTGCCCCCATAGTAGCCCAATCCCTGAACAAATGAGAATCCATCTCCTCGAGGTTCAATTATACCTCCAGCTCCGAAAGTGTGACTGAGGATGAAAAGAGCACCTTGCTTGAATGGTCAAATGTGTTTTGGTTTCTAAAGCACTTATCCTGTGCCCAGCAACTGGTTAAGCTCTAGATAATCCACCAATCAATCAACAAGCCACCCTGCATCACAAGAAAACTGCTCCTCCCTCTAGCCTGCATCCTCATGGAGAAGCTTGAAGGAGGAGGGAAGGGCTGCAGCATGGAGAAGGCAGGTTAGAGGGAGGAGCAGTTTTCTGACACCAAGGATAGACCAGCTGCTCAGATCTCCAGACTCCAAGTGTTTAGAGGAGGCTCCCATCCTCCAGGGACACAGGCTCTGTGGAGTGGTGGCTCCTTTCCCTTCCCAGCAGGCTGGTTAGACAGGAGGGCTGAAGCAGAAAAGGCTTCCTGGGGCTTGGAGGTGTTGAGGGGAGTTGGGAGGAGGCTCATGAGGGGAGCACTGAGAGGGTGGGAGGAGGAATTAGGGATTATGAAGGCCGAATCCAATTATCAGGTACAGAAATACCAAGTTCTTTTGGACAAGAATTGTCCCTGGTACATGCCCTTCTCATTGATCCATTTGGAGTTCAACCCCAAAACACAATGTCTCTGTGTGAGGCAAGAGAAAGAGGGAAACAGTCTTGTCTGCATTTACCTGCGGCATATGGAGCTGTAACAGTCATGGCTGAAAGACAAAAAAAAAAAAAAAAAAGAAAGAAAGAAAAAGAAAATCTGAATTTACTGATGGGTGAAAGCAGAAGAAAGGAAAATGACCACACTGTGAAGAGGAGCTTTAGTGCAAAGGGATGGAGCTGAGCAGGAAGAGGGGATGGCGTCACTGTCCCCATTTCTGGGAGCAGCCCTGGGTCACCCAGAAAGAATGGAAGGGAGGAACGGCTCTCAGCATTCACAGTTTCACAAACCAGCTCACCCACAGCATTCTTCTTGCTTTTCTGATTCCACTTGATTAAAGTTCAATCGTCTCACTCTGGAGCCATAGTCAGAAATGACTGCTCTGATAGGGTGGTCAGCTTGTCCTAAATTATCTGAGACATTCCTGATTTTTTAGCTAAAGGTCTCATGTCACAGAAAACTCCACTTTCCTGGGAAAAAATAAAAGTCAGCTACCTTAACTCTGATATAAACATTTCTCCTTGTAAATTCTATAATAAAATCAGTGATTAATTTGATTTTGAAATAAATATGTTGACTATAATTTTTAAGTGAATTTCCAACTCAAATACCAGCTTACAGCTTACAGCTTCCATCAAAATTACGGCTACACTGAGGCCTTAGGGCCACTGGTCATAGGAACCCTGAGAGCTTGGTGGAAAAACTTAAACTCACTATAGCCCTAATGTAGATGGAAGATGTAAGCTGGTATCTCGATGAAAATTATTTTCATCTAGATTCTTAGTCATCTTTGTTTATGGAAATTTCACTATTCAGGGACCTGAGATAAATACCTAGATCCAAGCGAGCCCTGCATGCAATCCTATGCATCCCGCAGTGCACATGACACTGGGCTCGTGTCAGGGGATGGTCTGGTGGGCAGGCACATGGGTTCAGAATCAAACGGCCCTGGTCAACTACCCTAGCAGCCTAGAGCTGAACGGCTTTGGACAAAGTTTTTACTCTCCCTAAGCCTCAGTCACTCATCTATACAATGGGCATCTTGATTTTAACTACCTTATAGGATGAAACTGGGCGCACGATCCCATGGCCCAATACCCAGCACAGGGTAGCCTGGCACACACCCCATCTGTCACTCTGAAGCTTTCCAGACTGTTGCTTCGTTTACCAAATTAGATGATGTTTCTTTACTCAGTAAACGAGCAATCCTTATAATGCAACAGAAAGCTCTACACTATAAACTCAGTGTATTCTGACAAGAAATTCAACCAGGACATCTTTTTCCCACCCAGCATACCCAATGTGTCCTGGAAGCAACTGACCCCAAGCCCAGCTCCTTTTCCCTTTTTTTAAGATTTAAAATATATAGATGTATTTTAAATTCAACCAGGATTCCTGGGCCTGAGACTATATGAGCCTTTGGGGTGCAAAGAAGAGTCTCCCCACAGCCGGGGCCTCTGTCAATTTGGCTCCTGAAGAAATAAACCATGATTCTCCAGAAAGCAGATCTCAAGTGCAAATCCTGACCATGCCTGTCATATTGAGTGACATTTCTGTACTGTAACCCCGTCTACCTTAAATTATTTTCATCTAGATTCTTAGGTAAGGGCCTTGAGGGATGGGGAAGAAACTGCCTCTTAACAATCACTGACTACACAACCTCC
The DNA here is from genome assembly GCF_030222135.1 of Aotus nancymaae. Lineage (NCBI taxonomy): Eukaryota > Metazoa > Chordata > Mammalia > Primates > Aotidae > Aotus > Aotus nancymaae. The sequence continues at coordinate 8,368,826 of NW_026988421.1, forward strand.
CAGGCTGTGAGGCTAATGATCACTTCAGGGAGCTTTAGTAATAAACCTGTCTCAATTTGCTTGAGTGGAATCTTTTCCTTCACTGACTCCTCACAACAGCCCTGTTGAGACACCCCGATTCTACAGCTGAGGTTGGGTGACTTGGCCAAGCCTACACAGCACTCAACAGTTTCTGCGTTTAAGCTCAGTACCTCTGCCTCTTTTTCATCAAGTTGTCTTTGTGTCTCCTGACTTCACCAAGGACAAGGAAACCAAATGTCAAGCGTATTAAGTTTTTCCACCAAGCTCTCAGGGTTCCTATGACCAGTGGCCCTAAGGCCTCACTGTAGCCCTAATTTAGACAGAAGCTGTGAGCTGGCACCTGAGTTGGAAATGTAGATGAGCATCTGAAGCTTTAGCCAGAGGAGAGCACGTAGAGCTGGGGCCTACAGTGAGGCTGAACTTTGCAGGAATCCTGGCAGGGGAGGAGAGCTCCCGGCGATGAGCAGCCCCTGACGGGAGTGTGCAGTCAGCAAAGCGGAGCAGCAGCGCAGGAGAAATGGGCAAGGCTAGACAGACTGGGCAAGGGCAAGAGAGGAGAGAGAAGTGAGGAGAGTGGGAAACAAGAAGGTCAGGAAGGAAAGGGGAGACAAAGAGGAGGATACAAAGAAAGAAGGTGGGAAATGAGGGAAACAGAGAGCCAGGGGGAAGAGACAGAGACAGAGAGCTCTCCCTGAAGAAACTGATACCCTCTTGCTTTTCTGCCTGCATTTAAAATCAGTCGGCCAATCCTAGTGCATTTGACGCAATTCCCAGGGCCCAGCCCTCTAGAGGGCAAGTGACTCCCCCTCTTCCAGGCATTTCCAGCCGGTGTTGGGAGCTGCTGATTATTGCTGCTCCTGAAGTTGCTGCAGCTGCCATGTGAACCCACTGGGCAGATGCAGAGCTCCCTCCTGCTGTGGACCCCCCAGGGGCCACAGCTACCCCCTCAGAAGACCCCAGTCACATTTCATGCAGGGCACCCTCACCAAGACACCCCCTTCAGCAGACCACCTGGAAAACCTCCGAAGCAATTCTCTCAGCTGCTTCTGGGTGAGCCTTGCAGAGTCTCAGCATAAGTTGCTTAAGGCAGGAAGGAAGGTCACTGAACACATCAAGACAGGGAATTCAGGAGCCCAGAAATATTTAAAAATCACGATGGCATCAGCACAGTGACATAGATATTTTCCCATTTGTCTCTTCCTCCACCAGCACTAAGGGGAAAGTGAAACATTTTGTATGGAAGAGAGTATCTTTCAGCTAATCAGCCATGGGCTTCCTCCTTGGCAATAAGCAAATTAAAAAATCTCTGCAGCTGAAAAGGAAAATAGTGTGAGGCCCAGGAGAAAGGGCCTGGGGACATGTGTTACCTGTACTGCACAGCAGGGCCCAAGCAAAGGCTCTGGCCAGCCTCATCCTCAGCAGGACTTGGCACCAACCTCAGGAGTGAGCTCAGCTCTGGTGGCTTGGGTTATATAGAAACACCTGTGAAATCTGATCTTCTCCCTCCCACCTGGAGCCAAGATTGGCCAAGCTGTAGGATCACTGGGGTGGTCTAGAGAGGGAGGAGGGAGGTGTGGCTAGATGCTAATCAACACTGATCTTTCTCAGCCAGGTTCCAGGTTTTACCTAGGCAGAGATATAATGGCCAGGCGCTCCTTTCCTCTCCAGGCAGGCTCAGGGGAAGCATCACAAGCTGGTCTCAATTTGTGATCTCCTACCTGGGCAGCCCTCTTTCTTTGGGCTAACTGGTAGCACTTGCAGCTGTATTATGTTGCAGAAGCCTCATAATACCCAAGAGGTGAGGCAGGCCAGGGGTCCTTGGAAAGCTGAAGATACCAGACCCAGAGAAAACCAGGAGACTTTCCCAAAGTCACAGGGCATCAGGGGCAGAAGTAGGGTGTGGTCCCAAACCCCTGACTGCCCATCTCTCCCACAGACCTCTCTGTGTCACTGGAGAGCAAAGGCATGAAATCAGGCCCTTGAGCGGCTCAAGGTGTGAGTGGGCTACAGTGGGGCCACTGCAGGGGGAGGCCCACCCATGTGGGAATGTCCAGGTGGATGGCATGAGTACCTGTGTCTACATGTGTCATACAAGGAGCCACATGGCTCAGTCCCAGGGGCAGGATCATGGTTAAAAGAGGTTTCTGAGGAAAGTGGGCTGGCAATTTGTTTCGAGATTACACAGAGAGTTCCCTTATGCTCTAGCAATTCCACCAGTTGTATACTAAGGAGAATTAACAGCATATGTCTAGATATAAATAGAAGCATTACTCAATTAATGGAAGAGGGGACACAATCTAATATCAGCTGATAAACAGATGAAGAAACCCTGGTATAGCCATAATGGGAATTTCTTCAGCCATATGAAGGAATGGGAGCCAATTTGCCAACCAAAGACTGCTACCAATTTATACAACAACCAGGACTTCGTGAGGACCCATTTTCCTGAACTCTAACCAACTCCTGATTTTGTCATATTTTTCAATATGGATGATCAGAATAATACCTAATGTTATAAAATGCATTTCCCTGAGGTCGAGTGGGGCTGGCATCCTTTCAAGGCCTCTACTCCCACAGCAGCTCTTTCAGAAATGCCTGTTCATATCTTCAGGACAATCTTGTATTGCATCGCCCTTCTTATGGATCATAGAAGCCACCCTTGGCCTTTCCTTCCCACAACTTTATTTGAAGAGGCCCTGATGGGTTCACATTGTGAAGGAGCTTCACAACTCAAGTAGAACAGGGTGAAACTGCTGGGTTAGGAGCCATCTAGACACTCAGCGCATCCCAGCTGAGGAATGGAGGGAGAAAAAAGTGGGTAAGTTTTCTCTCCGCTCACAATCACTGCAAAAGGCTGTTTTAGTGTTAAGCCTCCAGGTATTACTAAGGTAAATTGCAATACTTCCTCACAGTTCTCCTTCCTCCTCTTACTCCAGATACCCTGTCCCATTACCCCTCATTCACCCTATTCCTGGCCCTGGGCTGGAAAGAGGACAAAGCTCCCTGCCATTGGCTGTGAATGCCCAGATGGAGCAAATGCAGGAGCCCATGGAGAGGACGTGTCCTTTTTCTTGTACCCCAACGCGAGGATCTTGCCATGGGCTCCAATGGGTCAGGATGGCTATGTGACCCCCAGCATCATCCCCCCATGGCTGTGGCTGCCTGAAGGAACAAAGACCTAGTATCTTTCCTGGAGGACCCTGGAAACCAAAGTCTTAGGTACCCCAAGACCCGATGTCTGCTTGGAGGAAAGATTTGGGTTAGCACCAGCTTCTGAGGATTTGCATCCCTCAGAAATTTATCCACTCTGGTCTTCCCTTGCTCCTACACAGCCCTAAGTGGATTCATCTATTTCCCTTTGTATGCTCTTCTCTCATAGCCTGCTACACTCAGTCCTGTCCTCTGCTTCTACATGAGAGGTTAGTAATTTTCTGCACCTTATTCAAAGACCCCCATGACTGACTGCCATACGCAGTGTCAGAACTGTCCAACTGGTCTTCTCTCCACAGTTCCAGGTCAGCCATCATCTGCCTCCCCAGCACCCTTCCTCTGATTTTACCAGGAAGAGTTTCAGGGTCTGATGGGCATTTGTGTGTTGTCTCCCTAGCATGGTTTCCCAGTTGGAAACAAAGAACCCCAACTTTTTCCCACGCAGCATACCCAATGTGTCCTGGAAGCAACTGACCCCAAGCCCAGCTCCAAAAGCTAGCTAGTCACTGATGCAGACTTGAGTATGTCACCCAAGTTGGTCCAATGGTGTCAAAGGAAGGTGTGACATAGAGGGAAGTGGGCATGGCTGCTCCCCACTTGCTACCAGGATGAGGATGAAGCCAACTCGCAGAGCTGTAGAGCAAAGGCCACGCCAGAGCTGCTGGTGACATCAGCCCCAAAGCCTCTGCACGTCAGACTCAGATGTCAATTCCTGTCCTTGTTGTTTAAGCCAATTTGAAATGAGGTTTCTGTGCATGTAGCTGAAAACATCCTAAGCTTTACAAGGCCTCCTGAAAATCAGAAATTAATATGCTTGCTCTTTAGAGAGTCTCAGAAGAATGAGAACCATCCATCACCTGCTAGAGTTCCCCAGGCTGAGCAGACTTGCTGCAGCACCTCATTTTGGAGACTTCAAACAGCTTGGGCAGGTCATGCCACAGAAACATCCAGGATTTGACAAAATGCTGACTATGTCGACTTCTCAGAGGCCCTGGGGTACGTGTACATATTGGGTGCTTCCATTTACTACTTCACCAAAATCTCCAGAAGCCAGACACAGCCATCAGAAAAGACAACCATCTAAATTACAAGAATCATCAGAGGGAAATATGCAAAATTTTATGCTTGGGAAACATCCATCTAAAGATTTACATAAAACAGTAGTTATTGCATAAAGTAACTTTAATCTATTGACAGGGCTTCCAAAAATCAAATCATGAAAAGCCAGGCTATGGCTTAACTCCAAACCCTTACGTTGGTAACTACAGCTAAGATTCCATATTCATTTGGCAGTATCTTTTTCTGTGCTTACTTGTTATCTGTCTATCTTCTGTGAAAGGAAAATTAAAAACTCAAAACTCCAATTTACTATGCCAAAAGGAAAAAGGAAACTAAGCCGAAAGCTGAGTCATGCAAGAAGCTGCCTTTCCTTTTGTTCCTAAGCAGAGAGCTACAGATGAAATGTTAACTATCTCCACAGGTAGTTACTCTATGTTCTCCTTATGTTATGTTAAATACCGATTTACTGAGTATGAGACAAGCTCATGATTGATTATCCCCTACTTTCTCCTTTTCCGTTTTTTAAGATTATATATATACACACTATTTGCAAATACTTTGGATGCCATGGGCGCCAATGGGTCATGATGACTATGTGTCCCCCAGCATCATCCTCCCATGACTGTGGCTGCCTGAAGGAACAAAGACCAAGTATCTTCCCTCGAGGACCCTGGAAACCAAAGTCTTAGGTACCCCAAGACCTGACGTCCGCTTGGAGGAAAGATTTGGGTTAGCACCAGCTTCTGAGGATTTGCATCCCTCAGATCTTTATCCTTCCAGGTCTTCCCTTGCTCCTAAATAGCCCTAAGTGGATTCATCTATTTCCCTTTGTATGCTCTTCTCTCTTAGCCTGCTGCACCCAGACCTGTCCTCTGCTTCTGCAGGAGAGGTTAGTAATTCTCTGCACCTTGTTCAAAGGTCCCCTGTGACTGACTGCCATAAGCAGTGTCAGAACTGTCCAGCTGGTCTCCTCTCCACAGTTCCAGGTCAGCCATCATCTGCCTCCCCAGCACCCTTCCTCTGATTTTACCAGGAAGAGTTTCAGGGTCTGATGGGCATTTGTGTGTTGTCTCCCTAGCATGGTTTCCCAGTTGGAAACAAAGAACCCCAACTTTTTCCCACGCAGCATACCCAATGTGTCCTGGAAGCAACTGACCCCAAGCCCAGCTCCTTTTCCCTTTTTTTAAGATTTAAAATATATAGATAAGTCACTGCATCAGTGACTAATGCAGACTTGATTATATGACCCAAATTGGTCCTCATCCTTGTTTCTTAAGACTTTAAAAACATATGTATATAGTTTTTGAAAGATTATATATATACTCTTTGAAAATACTTTGAAAGTAATTGAGTTAAGATTATTGATTGGGAAGGAAAAAATTCAACACAAAGAAACATAGGAATAGAGATGCAAGAGAAGTTGCCTAATCCTGTGCCTTCCAGCCCCAGTGGCACAGCATAGACCTGCAGATGACCATACCCCAACTCTTTCCCTTCCAGCCATCTTTTCCCCTTTAAGGATTGAAGCACTCAAAATCATCTTGGGACCACAAGCTGTTACTGTGATTCTGTGTGTTTTTTTGTTTTGTTTTGTTCTGTTTTAATTTCTGGGCATGTCCTTAACCTTGGCAAAATAAACTTTTAAATCAACTGAGACCTGTCTCAGATACATTTTGGTTTACAAATTGGTGACCAACTGAAGAGATTCTGAGTGGATTATTTGATGAATCTCCTATGGTGCTTGGTACCAGCTTGGGCTATCTTTATTGCTCAAACCAATAGGACAATTTGCTGAGGCCTGGGAGCTTCTCTACTCCAGAGAATCCCGGATCTCCCCAAAATCGGTTGAGATCTAAGTTTTATTTTGCTGTACAGCTCCTTCTCTGGAGTTTTACTTGCTTCCAACAAGGAAGGCAAGTTTTCCTGCTTTCCATGACATCGAAAGGCAGGCAAGTCCTTCCTGGAAATTCAGCTTACTTGCAATAGGGAATGTGAGTTTGAGTTTTTCCTGTTTCTAAGATGGTAGAGAGCAATCTTCAGCCTGGGCCCCATTCCTAGGTAAGTAGCTGATTCGGGATATTGTGTTGAAAATTCTCCTTAATGACTAAAAGTTAAGACTGATAAGCAGCTGGTCTTAATTTCTCCTTACCAGTAGAGCATTCACTGTGGCCGGTGGTGACACAGAAACCTTCAAAGTCCCTTTGACTAAATGCTGACTCTGTCAACTTCTCAGAGGTCCTGAGGGACATGTCTATATTGGCTGCTCCCATTTTCTACCTCACCAAACTCTCCAAATAGCCTCAACCATCCAAAAAATACAACTATATGAATAACAAGAATAACCATCATTTTGGTTTTTTGTTGTTCTTTTGGGCTTTCTCCCATTGGATTTGACCAACTGTACTGGACTTAGTCAAATCCAGATAAGAATTCTAAATTATGGAGAATGAGTCCTCTGAATTGGCTAAAATCCCACACAGCTGCAAAAACAAAAGCGAAAAACAGGTGCTTAGTTTCTCTGTTCACTTCCTTTCTTAAAATTTATTCTTTCACTTATTTTTCTTCCACCCTGTTGCCATCTTCAGTACCAAGTGAAGAAAACAATCTAGAAAAGGCTTCTAATAATTTGGATCCCTTAAAGAACTCGGAATAAAGACACCACTCACTCCTTTTAGGGGTGTTCTTCTTTCTTTGAGGAGTTTCAGCAGTCATGGGCAGATTCTTCTCAGGTCTAAAGCTCTTCTTTTTTGTATTTCATTATCTGGTTTCTTTGGCTTTTAGGGGTACTAGAGATTACCTTGTACTGTGAGAAAATCTGACTTTAGTGTGTGTAATGGTGGACAACAGCTACAATTTTAGGGCTGGCTGAGAACAGTTGACAGGAAATGGTCATTACTACAGGGAGGTACTCCTTCCTTCACACATTTGAATAAGAAAATTGTGGTTTAGTCCTTAAAAACTGCATGCTTTCTTGGCCCCATTCCTTAAAGAGCTCTATCCCAAAGTCAGTAATCCAATTAAGCTCAGTTAAAAGACCACCTATCAAATTACTTTAATAAAACATTTTCTAAAGAAAATTTACATCATTAAAGGAATTCTCCATTTTGTAAGGGCATCTCTGTCTCTGCATCTGTACCACTAGGTACTTTAGGGGAAAGACAATAGCTTAAAGTTTACGTAACAGATCTTGACTCTGTTTAGATCTAAGTCTGTGCCTTTGAGAAGTACATTTTGTAACCTGTTTGACTGAAGTCGTGTCTTTGGAAATGTACATTTAGAGTTGCTTAGTTAAAAATTATTTTGGACATGGAACAGATCATCAGGAGATTAATAATCTAAAGTAGGGGACAGAAAAATTTTGAAAACACACAAAGGAAAAATCTAAAATATATAAGATCTGCCTCTGTCTGTGTCCATCTATATAATTATATGTGTCATGGGGAAGTAATATTTTATGACCAAGTTATATGAAAGAGCTCTAACCAATTGTCTTAAAGAAAAGTCTAAGAAGTGTTTATCAGACTAACAAAAACTAGTTCAGAGGCTTTTCAGTTTACATGATTTTAGTAATTTTTTGTAAGATTAATTTGGTAAATTTAGTCTCAAAATTCTCTCCAGTGATTTGAAATCTTACAGTCATGTTATGTTAAATTAAGCAATCCTAGGATTTTCACTGGGAATTAGAGTTACTAAGAGTTAGAGCTAAGTAGGAGAATAAGATGTGTTTTTGGTTAAACAACAACATAAGCTTAAAAAACAGTATTTTTTTCTAGTATAGAGGACCATTCTACTGGTGTTAAGATAAAAACTACCGCTTTCATCCAACCATTTCAATACACTGGTGAGTTTGTGCTGATATCTCTTGACTAGAGTTCCAAAGTAAAAACTATAGGATCTCTGTATAAGTGTCTATGTGTGCTTAGATGTATTTATGTGTGCATACATCTGTTCATTTATGTGTTGTGGCCAGAGGGTACTAAACTGGCTTTAAAATAAAGGAGTACTCATAAATTAAAGAAATAAGTCCATCTTCTTTTCAAGTTCATGTACCTTAAGTAAATCATTAATAAATAAGCTGGCTTTAAAATTGCTGGTAAAATTAGAGATGTCTTCAGAATTACCAGCATACCTTATTGTTTTTACTTATTAATCAAGCAACTTTATAGTTAAAATCTCTACTAGATACTATAAGATGTCAAAATTTGGCATAAAGGATATAAAACTATAAGCCCAGCCCAAAACAGAATGATGGTTTTGTTTTATTTTGTTTTGAGATGGAGTCTCACTCTGTAGGTGGCATGAAAGAGGCAGCCGTCAAGATGCATCAGGAAACATTAATAGAGGACCCTCAGAGGAGGGCAGATAAGTCAGATGGGGAAGAAAGATATGTTCCAGGCAGAGGGGATGGTGTGAGTGAAAACATGGCTCTGCCAAACAGTTGGTGTTTCCAGACGTCTCCATGAGTTATGCCTGGCACAGAGAGAGGCTTCCAGGGGAGAAAAAAATGAGAAGGGAGGACAGGTGTAGAAGCCAGGCTGTGCAGGATTTTGAGAAGCCATGCTAGGATGAGAAACTTGCCTAGAAAACACGAAACAAGTAGGGAGTTATTAGCAGGGTCTGAAAGTGGATTCAGTTTTATTTTACAGGCCTGCTGCTTTAGATGAGTGGAAGATGAAGTAGAAGAGGTCAAAGTGGACTCCATCCTAGAAAACTACAATGCCTTCAGCAAAGACAACTCACATCCTGAACACTCGCTTGGGTGCAGGAAGTGCCAGCAAGGCTCGCTCAATTGGCTTCACTAGGATGGTCCAGATACAAGGAAAGTTGTTCCAAAGGGAGCTGATGAGTCATCCCTGAAGCATGCATGAAGGGGTCCCCACATTCCCCAGGCTCTGAAAACAGAAGGAAAGGACATCGGGGAACCTCAGGGCTGCTCCAGGACATGAGGGACTGTGCCATTCCCAGGGCTCATATCCTTGTTCATCCTCCCGACTTCCCAGCCCTCAGGAACAGCAAACAGCAAAGATACCCAGAGTGTGAGGCTCCCACAAACAGTGTATGCTTTTTTGTTTTACTCTTCTCAGAGCTGTTAAAGGGACCCATACCCAGATTCAAAGTGCTATTTCTTGTTGATCAGTAGGAAACAGAAGAACTTTAACACAAATCCCTAAAACATTCTTTATTTTCACTACATTTGGCAGATTTTTGAGCAGAAAGCCAAGGCCAACATCTCGTTTGTGTTCCCTGGAGTTCTTTTACTACCACAGGCCAGAGAGACAGCAAATCAACAGATCTGCCTCAAGACAGACTGTATTAATCAGAGTTCTCCAGAGAGACAGAACCAACATGATAGATGATTGATAAAGAGAGATGATAGATAGATGATAGATAGATAGATAGCATTAAGGGAATTGGCTCATGGTATTATGGAGGCAGGGAAGTCTCATGAGAGCCCATCTGCAAGCTAGAGACCCAAGGATGCCAGTTGTGTGGTTCACTACAAGTCTGAAGGCCTCGCAGTGGGAGATGATGATGGTGTCACTCTCAATCTGAAGATGAAACCTGAGAACCTATTAGTGCACGGCTGCAAGTCCTAAAGTCCAAAGGCCAGAGAAACAGGAGTTCTGATGTCCAGAGCAGGAGAAGAAGGGTGTCCCAGCACCAGGAGATGGAGCGCACGATTGCCTGGTTCCCTGGTGTTTTTGTTCTACCTGGGCTCCGATGAATTGAATGGTGACCACTCACAATGATGGCAAATTTTTAAATTCAGTTCACTGATTTACACCCATCTCCTCCAGAAACACCCTCAAAGACACACCCAGAAATACTGCTTTCCCAGTTATCTGGATGCCTTTTAATCCAATCAAGTTGAAACTTCTAATTAACCATACAAAGGCTAAACTACTCAGAAAATGAGAATCCACCTGCTTTGAAAAGTGCATTGGAATGGGCTCCCATTACTCCCAGTAATGAGGGCTCAGTTTCTACACTGTATAATGAGGACAAATATAGAAGTTTCCTCGAGGGCGTTCTAGGATCCTTTGTGTTCCTATTTTAAAAGGTTTGTTCTGTACCTGGCAAGTCCTCAGTCCTTGGTAAACAAATACATTAATAAGCTGCCTGGATCACAAGGAAACCACTCCTCCCTCCAACCTGCATCCTCCATGCTGCAGTTCTTCCCTCTTCCTTCACAGCTCTTACTTTTGACTCTGAAGATGAAGTCACCCGTCCACTCTCCAGACCCCAGGCATTTAGAGGAGGTGCCTATCCCCCTGGGACACAGGCTCTGTAGAGAGACAGCTCCTTTCTCTGCCCAGCGAGGCTTCCCACTGGCTTGCAAAAATTAAACCATGGAAAACCGGGACATAGCTAGATTCAATGGACAATATATTGCTAACTACAGCCACAATTCCATATTCACGATGCAACAAATAACCCCAGTACCATTGTGAATAATTATTGCTCGTCTTTGGTACAGAATCAGAATGTTTTAAATTAAACAGTCCCAAAAAGACTTCATTTTCAATGAAAATATCCAAATTCCTATATAAATTAATTGATGCTTTGGTTTCACCTTTCTCTCTTTTTTTATTCTATGGTAATAGCCATCAGAGAGACTAAGCACTTAAGACTTGAAGTCTACAAAAATACCAAATGCATCACTGAATTTTACTCTATTCCGAATTAGCTTATCACTTGTCATTTGGTAGCTGCTCTTATTAATGAGTTGTATGGCTTTTAGCTTTCAAGTCAGCCATTATCTTGAAATTCTTTCATGCACTGCTTTTGACCATCCAACTCATCTCACATATCAGAGGTTGTTTCAGCCATTTTTGACATGGAGAGCATAGAATATTCTTTTCTGCTTAGAGGGGAGATTTTTTTCTATTTAAACACGAAATGCTTTCAAAGAGTTAAAAAGCATTTCTGTTTTTAAAATCATGGTGGTATTTATTGATTGCAATGTGGGGGTGAAATGTTAGCCAATTACATTTACATCCTAATGAGTAACTGGTTCATTGCCCCAAAAGGTAAACATTATGACCTTAGTAACTGTGTCTCCAATCGCAGAAAGAGAGAAAGAGAGAGAGAGAAAGAAAGAAGAAAGAAAGAAAGAAGAAAAAGAGAAAAAGAGAGGAAGGAAGGGAGGAAGGGAGGAAGGGAGGGAGGGAGGAAGGAAAGAAAGAAAAGAAAAGAAAAGAAAGAACATCAACCCATTTTCACATTGCTCCTTATATCCAAGCTGATTGTGGACACCCATAAATGTAGGCCTAAGAAATTTTATTACAGTTATCCAGACTTACACAGTTCAAAGCTATATGCCAACTGATGAATTTATTTGTTTAAAGAAAAAATGTCCAGGGCAGAGGGAAGGGTGATGTCAGCAAGATGGCAAAATAGGAACCCCCAGCTCTCACTTCTCCACAGAACAACAATTTGGCAACCATCCACAGACATATACACCTTTATGGAAGCTTCAGGACCCAGGTAGGAAGTTGTGACACCCCACTGGAACCCAAGAGCATGGAAATCTACTTCTAGAAGGTATGCCTGTGCCCCAGGAACAGGCCATCTACCATAGCCTCAGCCCCAGACCCAAAACCAGCCTGCATGGTCAGCTCTAGCCCTGCTGTCCACAGTATTAAAGGCAGTCTTTTTTCTCTGGGGACCCCACAGAAACTATATTCACCCACATCCATGATAACAGGACTGCCAACCATGGACCCAACTGAAGACATGAAAGAAGTCCCATGACCAACAGCCATCCCAGCTTGACTGCAGTCCCAGAGGCAGTATATCTGTTTAGAGACCCAGTAGATCTTTTCCTGCAATATCCAGTCTTTAAAGGTCAAAAGAGGTGACTGCTCCTTCAGATGCACAGACACCAATGCAAAATTACAAGGACCATGAAGAATCAGGCAAACATGATCCCATCAAGGGAAACTAATAAAGCTCCAGTAACCAACTCTAAAGAAGTGGAAATCTATCAATTGCTTGACAAATAATTCAAATAATTGTCTTAAAGAAGTTCATAGAAAAGAACAGTTTTAGTACTACATGAAATCTGCAAAACAACAATGAACAAAATTATAAGCTCATTAAAAAATAGAAACATAAAAAAGAAACAAGCAGAAAATTTACATCTGAAGAATACAATGACTGAGCTGAGAAACTCAATAGAGATCTTCGATAGTAAGCTCGATTAACAGAAGGAAGAATCAGTGAACTCAAACACTGGTTATTTAAAATCATCTGGTTAGATAAACAAAAAGAAGACAAATAAAAAAAGGGGAGAAAGACTGTGGGATTTATGTGACACCATCAAGTAAACCAGTGACGTATTCTGAGAATTCCAGATGCAGAAAAGAGAGAGAAAAGGGAGAAAAACATATTTAAGAAAATCATAATTGAAAATTTCTGATATCTAGGCAGAGAGAAGGATATCCAGATTCATGAAGATCAAAGGTTCCCAATAGGTCGAATCTGAAAAGGTTTACACTGAGACAAAATATAATTAAATTTTCAGTAGTCAAAGAGAGAATTATGAAAGCAACAAGAGAAAAGCAACTTATTATATACAAAGGAGATCCCCTTAAGACTATGAGTGAATGACCTCATAGCAGAAACTTTGGAGACCAGGAGAGAGTAAAAATAATAAATTCAAAATAGTAAAAAAAAAAAAAAAAAAAAAAATCAGCCAACCAAGAATACTTTAGAGAGCAAAACTGTCCTTTGTAAATGAAGGAAGTATAAAGACTTTCCTAGACTAACCATAACTAGGGGAGTTCATCAGTTCATCACCACTAGACCTTCCCTACAAGAAATGCTAAAAGGAATTATTCGAATTGAATTGAAAAGAGACTTAAAAAAGTGAAAGTCTAAATTTCATTGCTAAAGGTTTTCCAGTCTTCTGTGTTTGATGATTGTTATAGCACCTGGACCTGCTCTGCCCTCTCCCCTCTCGCCTCAGAGCCTCTAGAGTGACCAGCCATTCTGGCTTGTCTGAGATTGAAGGGTTCCATAACTTGAGGTTTGCAGTGCTAAAACTGGAAAAGTCCCGGGAAAATAGTACTGAATTGGTTCTCCTACCAGAGCTCTGAGTGTAATTTAAAGGAAAATCCAGTGTATCAGAGAAAGGGAGAAGAGACAGAGATTGTATTAACGGGGTGGGTGGCCATCCTGGCACAATGGGAGCCAACCAAATCCTGACCAAACCTAACAAGAGGCTTCCACAAAGATTTAAGGGTTCCAATAGCTTTCTGATACCCCCTCGCCAACTCCACTCCTCTCCTCACAGCACACAGAAGGCATCCCTCTGGGAGAAGGTGACAAGTGGGGGCAGTCACTGTGGGTCTCTATCCTGAGAAGTTACTGATCCTGTGTCCCCTGTGAGTTTCTTCGTAATCTTCCACCCCCACCCACCCCTCCAATACAAAAGGCTGAACTTGGCACTATCCCTAGGTACCCCAGGCCCACACTCAGCCCTTCAGTATTTACATACTTGGGAGAAGACAGGTATCAAGAAGCAAAGACTCGCCATCTTTGCCGCCTGTAGCCCCATACATAGAAAGCTGCAAAGGTGCATGGGGTGGAGGTGGGTTGGTTGAGGAGAGATTCTAACTTCATCAGAACACAGGAAAGTCTGGGTGGCCGTGCACCTATTCCAAGCCACCTTGAGCATGGAGAGTTTCCCAGTAGGCCGTGAATGAGGAGGAGCAAATTTTGAAAGAGTTCACTCCTCTATCTTCCCTACTAGCTCTGTACAAATCTTAGATCTCAATCAGATGAGTCATACCTCAGCATGGTGGCCTCACCTCCCTTGGCCTCTCTCCTGTCCTGAGCAGCTGTCCCAGGCCAAGCCCTTCGGACCATCAGTGCTCCCACATGACTCCATCACTTAATCTTGGAGCTTAAGCCTCTGGAAGATACTGTTGCAGAAACAAATGTTTGTCTCTGATTCAACAGGGATGCTGTTCCTCATTTCAAAACTTGGACAAACCATATGGGCTCCCAGGCACTTATAGGAATAGAGTTCCAGGGAGAACAGAACTGTCACCTGAAGGTTGGCTCAGGCCAGATATCCAAAGCTGGGGCTGAGGGGCATCAGACTTCCTCATGGCTAAGAGGAGCAGGAGAGGGAATTTGGTGCTGGGCTCAGGCAGGGGGAGATGAGGCAGGACTCCGATGTGTGCCATCCCACAGCCTCCACCATCTGACCTCCTGTCTTTGACCTGCCCCTAACCTTCACCTGGGCAGCTTGCCCTTCCCCAGGGGTCCAGAGTAGGCCAAGTACCACAACCACTGTATTCATCAGAGCCTGTAGGAACTTCACAAGGCATCTTCTTTCCCAGGTAGCTTTAGATTCCACACTTGCTAAAATACAGATGCTTTCCAAAAAGACGTAATGCCAATGGAGGAAACTTGAACATGGCAGCAGACCAATGAACGTTTTTGCCCCTTTCTGGGTGAACTGTAGGCAGTGGGGTGTTGGGGAATCTTTACCAATAGGCTCTGGGGAGGGGGAAGCCTCCTTTGTAGCATGATTTCCGTGGTGTGAATCCTCCCCCCATGGCCATTTTATACCAACAATATGACACCACTACATGTGGAGCTGGGAGAGCTGGGCAGTCAGTAGACAGTATTTTCAGCAGACACACATGACATGATGTAAATATCCTTGGGCATAGAGAGTAGTAAAATGGACTCAAATAAGCAGAAATTTCTGAGTTTTGGTATTTCATACTTTTGTTCTTAATATAATTTATTTAATTTTAAGACTCTACAATTTAATTTTTAATTGTGGCCATATACCATCCAGCTTGCATAATTTCTGAAAAAGCAGCATTTCACAGACACAGGTTTCCCGAGAGGACCTTCTCCCTCTAGTCAGCACACACCTGGGTGGCCTTGCCAAGCACTTGGGACACCAAGTATTCCAGCCAACCCAGGCAATGCGGGGAGACTCTGAGGTCAAAGGTTTCGCCCCCTACAGGAAACAACCATGGGCTGGGCTGTCCCTGGTTCCCACACACCAGAAGCTACTCAGGTGCCAGCAAACCTGCAGAGGATAGAACCTCTGCCCAGGGCAGAACCCCTTGCTGGCCACTGCTGGGATCCAGATGCCAGGGACAGGGCTGGAGGGGACAGGATCTCAAGGGGCTGCTGGATGCCACCTTTAGCCTGTGGTAGGGACCAGGTAGAAAGGGGAGCTACCATCACTCTGTTGTCAGACAGTAGATCAGATTCTGTCCCCTTAAAGTAAGGAAAAGGGGCCAGGGCAGGCTTTCACAATAGCCTTTTATTACAGCTGAAAACTGTGGAACCCCTTCCTATAACGGACAATGACTGACACACACAATAAACACAGTAACAAGTCCCTCAGGAATAAAATAGCTCCAAGGTTGTTCTGCAGCGCCCTCTGGCATTGGCAGGTGGGATAACAGGAGAGTGGTGAGATGCTGGTGTGTTTGGAAGGGGCTGGAGGGCAGCCTCTGTCCCTACAAGGACACAGGAGACAGCTCAAAACAGGTACCACATGGCCCGGCCTTGTGTTCTCCTGGCCCCTGGTTGTCAGTCACTCTGCTGAGGGTGGAGCCCAGGGCAGGATCACTGGGCTCTGAGCAGGTCCTGGAGGTGCAGAGAGCTTGGAAGAGCCACCACAGGTCCAGTGAGTAGTCCCATGGGGCCCGCTGGGGCATGGGTGTGGTGTAGCCATCACAACCCTCTTGTAACCCCTCCTTTTGCACCTGGTATCACAACCCACACAGGAGCTGCAGACAGGAGTGTGACTGATGCAGTTCTCTGTGCAAACTCCATGTGAGGCCAGGCCTCCTGGACTCATGATGCCTTGGGGATGATGGAACAGAGATGCTGGAACCCAGAACCAGGAGTCAGTGACCCCAACTCAGACCCCAGCTCTGCCACTCGCTGCCTGAATCCTGTGCAGTTCTGTGCTGACTCACATCTCTCAGCCTCAGTTTCCATCCCTGCCAGGCGAGAATGTTAATACCTGGCCACACAGAGGATTAGAAGATTATGTCCAAGGTGCCCAGCTGGCAGAAGATGCTTAATCAGTGTTTCCTCTGTAGCATGTTCTTATGGATGGCAGAGACTGAGGCAAATGTGAATCAGCAGAAATGAGGCACTTCAGGTCAGTGGTACTTTGATACAGTCTTTTGAGACTTGGAAAGTAGGTCTTTCAAGACCATTCAGGGCAAGCCTGCCGAGACCCCGGCCCCAGGGTCCCCCTCATCCTCACCACAGGGACCCATAGCCTCCACTGCTCCTTCTTATACACAGGGCACAGCCTGGACTCTTTCAGAGGGACTTAAGGGGCCCTAAACCAGCAGCTCTCAATCTTGGAACAACCTGAGTCTGGTGGGTCACCAATCTCCAGACCTACCCCTTGGTTAGATTCTCATCTAACTGTCCCAGGTGCGGCCTGGCAGCAGTAGGTTCAAAAGCCCCTGGGCCATTCTCATGTGCAGTAGAGCTGAGAACCCTTGCCTCAAACCACAGTCTCAGTTGCTGGGAACCACAGCCACTTGGTGTCAGCCCAATCCTCCCTGAGGGTGATGTGGATGGTGGAGGAGTCGCTTCACCCAATCAAGCCCACTTCTCTGTGTCCCCTGTGACTGGACCCTCAGTCACACTCAAAGCTTTAGTCCAGAGCCCCTGTCACCAGTGGCCCTGTCTTCTACTCCACCTGTCACCTGGACCTCACTGCCTCTTGCTACCAAACTCATCTCTCCCTGATAGCCACACACTTGGCTGGGCCCTGCTGACAAAGGGGCCATTACCTCCTTCCTCGAGGGGCTGCCAAGTGGCTAAGCCTGTGGCGGTCATCTGTGAAGCAGCACTAAGGAGAGAGGACACTTCAGGAGGTGGAAATGCTTCCAGTAGAAATAAATTTCCCCTTTATAATGGTGCATGACCCCTCTTTGTATGCACAGGTCCAAGCACAGAACCTGATTTGTGGCTGGCACCCATTGGGATGACTCAGGGCAAGCCTGCTGAGCCCCCAGCCCCAAGGTGCCCTCATCCTCACAGCAGGACCCGTAGCCTCCACTGCTCCTTTTCAAGCTCAGGGTGCAAACTGGACATACATGAATGAATGAATCAAGTTGGGATTCCATGTTGGGTTCCCAGCCTCTGAACCTTTTGTGAATTATCAGATGTCTCACTTGTTACTTTGTTCCTCTGATAGATGTGTAACTCCAACCCACACACCACTCCAGATTCGTGCTTCTGCATCTGCTCAGATCCAGTCCTGGGCTGCTGCCTGTATTCCATCATACTGACATTGCTTTTCAGGGCAGACTCATGGTCACAGGGTGACCCTCAAGGCTTTTCTTAACTGCTCCAGCCTGGGAGGTTAAGGGTAAGTGACCCTCAACCTCCCAGGCTGAGGCAGTTAGGGAAAGTGTGGGAGGTTAAAGGTAAGTGTGGGAGGTGAAGGCAAGGAGAATGAAAACCAGGAAGAGACGGTCCCTGGGGCACCCCAGCTCCTCTGAATCCTGGTAGGGCCCGAGACTCATCCTGTATCCCATGGAGGCTCACGGCCTCTCGCCACAGTTGCAGGGGTGGGCAGCTCTCGGGCGGCCCTAGTCAGAGTCTGCAGCTACGACCAAGTCTCTGTTGGAATTCTCTGTCCCCTCATCCTGGGGTCTCCCCTGCAGCTGTTGCCCTGCTGGGATCTCACGCAGCTCAACTCACACATCTAGAGTTAGGTTGTCTTGGCTCTCCCCTCCTGGGACAGGGGTCCTGAGGTTGCCTTCATGGGGCAAACATTGGTATTGCTAGGGTAGTACACAAAAGCTCCCATTCCTGCCAAGCCTGACCTGGGAGTCCTGAGCCTGGTTTCACTGATTTTCTAGGCAAATTCACTGCTTCTTTGGAACCCAGCTCATCACTTTGTTTCTTCCGAACTCCTTGGGTGACCTGTCAATCCCCTTCTCTCTAGAGACTTCATGCAAACAGGACTCCCTTCCTAAGGGATCTAAGGACTTTGCTTCTTTCCAGCCCACAGTTCTGCAGATGTCAAAAACCAAAAGAGGCAGATCCCTAGAGAAATGGGAGCTCAGAGGCCAACCACTGGTGCTGCATGTCTTCCTCCCCAGTGTGAAGGCCGCCACAGCAGGACCACAGCCAGGAAGACCCTAGCAGGGATGGTAGTGCTGTGATAGCTCCCCTGGGAGCTGGCCATCTCCTCCACATCAGCCACCAACAGGTCTAGGAAGGAGAGGAGATCGCAGTAATAGAGTGGGGACCAGGATGGAGCCTGGCAGAGGAGAAGAGGAAGACAAGCAAAGGCCGTGGCCCCCTGTGCATGGTAAAGGCAATCAGAACTGTTTGGTGGGAAGGGATTAAAAAAACTTGGAAAAGGAAGTGCTAGATGGGAAACTGAGGCCAGACCCGAATGGGCAGCTGAGTGTCAGACTAGAGAGATTTCACATTTGTCAGTCAAGGAGAGTCAGGGAAGGTTTTCTGAGCAGAAACTGGGAACTGGGCTTTGGGAGAACAAATCTGGCCTGAGACTCCAGATGGATGGGAGGGGAGAGAGTTGGGCATTTTAGACCAGCTGGAAAATGATTACAAGAGTCCTAGGTAAGAGGCCCCCAGGACGTGAGCTACTGCAGCGGCTGCAGGGAACAAAAGGGAGAGGAGAGAAGTTAGCCCGTGCCCGCAGGTGCCGTCACCCTGCCCTGATGTCCTTTGCTCCTCGCTCCGGCCCCGTTGCACGCACCATGCATGAGACTTACTCTGAATTGCATCTTTTCCTGCAAGACTGTAAGTCCCTCAAGGGCATGGATTTGATCTGCATCTGTTTATTTATCTGCCTCTTGGGGCATAACAGGCCTTTGTTAAACATGGGTTGAATGAATGAATAAGTGAGGAAAGAGTCCGGAATCAGCTGGACATGAAGATGGCCTGAATAGGAATCAAGATGAGAGAGAGCTGTCAAAGATGCCCGTGGGCAGTGCCCTGACCAAGGAGAGGGTATGCGACAACTACTGCTGCCCCATCCACCCCCAACACCATGGCCACCACGTCCACTGACCTGGCCCTAGCCTGGGCCAGAAATCCTGGGCATCACTCTGCAAACATTCATTCCCTCATCCACACCCACAACACAGCAGCAGGTGCGCTCCCTGTTCTAGAGAAGAAAAGTGACATGGCTTGTGCCGAGCAGAGCCTGCCAGCGGTCAGAACAAATCCATGCTGCTGGCATCCCCACAGCCCTGCCTAGACCCTGACGTCAACACATCTGCTGTTATAGTCGTCATTGTGAGGAAAACTGTCATCATGAGTGTTGTTAACATGGGTGAAAACAAGAGTAACAAAAACTACCGTTTACCAAGCACTCAATGACTTGCACCAGGCACAGGCTGAGGCAGTTTCTCCAAAATTCCTTTATGTAACTCTCTCAACAGTGCTAAGAATTAACAACATTTTCATTTTGCAGATGGGAAGCATGGGTTCTGGGAGGTCAGGTCTGTGGGACATCCAGGTCAAAACTCTCTGGACCATGCCCTTCAACGGGTCCTCCAAGGAGCACGAGCCTTGGGGGAGGTGGGAACCAGGTCTGATTCAACTCCGTATGGCCAGGTGTATCACAGTGGAGTGCTCAAATTTGAGTTGGAACATGAAACCAAGAGAAACATCCCAAGTCCCCGAGAGTCAGGGGTGTGCGCCCCGCTGGCCAGTGGGGTCTGAGAGCTACCACCTACCAAGGCTCCTCTTCTTGGCGTGGTGGGTCTGCAGCTGGATGGGACCCAGGACGACATCCACCTTTTCCTGGTAGGAGCCCACATCCCTCTTGGACCTCACCACGCAGCCTCGGTAGCAGCGGGAAGAGTAGTCATGCGCCCTGCACACCACCATTTTACACTGCAGGTACACGGAGGGGAAGCGGCTCAGGAAGTGGAAGGCACTGAACTGGAAGCGGGCGATGCCAGGCGATGGCTGTGAGTAGGGCCGGTAGCTTTCATCCTTCACGCATCTGGAAGAGAACAGCAGCCCCTTATCTCTCACCAAGCCACGATTCCTCACGATTCAGCTGTGCCAGGTGAGAAACTCCACAGCCTGTCCTCACTGCCCTGGCCTCCTGCACACCTCACCTTCCTTTTGTCAGAATGTGTGGCCTGCAGACAAATCCTGGCAGCTGAGGTACCTCACCAGTATCTTTAGGCAGCAAATCCTGTGGGGGCTTTCCCAACAGATAAGCAGGCCCCATACTGCCTGGTGGGTTGGGGCCTAATCCCACAATGACCACATCCTTGATGGCCCCAGGTAAGCCAGGTGAGTCAGGGAAATAGCTGGAGTTTGGAGCCCAGGAGCGGGACCCAGAGACAGGGCAGAAAAGAAAATGACCTTTCCTTCTTTTTCCTGGTGCCAGAGCCAGGCAAGGTCCCATCCAGCTGCACTCTGAATACAGTGTCCTGGCCCTCCTTCTCCCAAGGCCGATCTCTCCTGACCCTCCTCAGCCTGCCCTGAGCTCCAAGAGCTGTATTTTCCACACTCGCCTGCAAACCCTCCAGGAGCCCCTACCCCAATATCAACTCCATCCTCCTTCCCTCGGGCATCTCTTCTCAGGTGGTGTCAGAAGGAAAATAACCTCAGGATATACGTACAGGAATTTTCCTAAGATATGGAAGAAGCAGCTCACACTACCCCAGTTGTTGTGGAATGGTGGGATTTTGAATGACATGGGAAAGAGAAGAGCCAGGACAGCTGGCCCACGGGCCCAGGATGGGCATTTCTCACAGGTAGTGGGTGTGGTCTCCAGGGCAGCCCGGCTGCACCTGGGAACCTGGCCAGGGCCCGATCCCCTCCTTCTGTCTTCCAGAGCCTCCTTCCTTCCTCCGTGTGCAACCCAGATTCTCTCAAACACTGAGATTTTTTTTTTTCACAGCAGCTCCCTTAGTGGCAAAGGAGGAAGCAAAAATAGCCGAGGCTTGTTCAGAGGTGGGGTCCTTGGGAAAAAGCTTAGGGTCACTCAGAAGCCTCTGGGCAGTCACTGCATTTGTCATAAAACCCTGCCATTCAGGGCTCCACACAGACCAGAATGCCACAGCCAAGCACAGCCAAGGCTACACCTTGGAATCACTCAAGGAGTGCTTTCAGTGGCCCAGAATCATGTACCTGCCACATGGCAAAGCTGGCAATTCAACCTTGGTCTGCTCCAAATCAATGCTTTTCCCACTATACACAGGTCTTTTTAACTCTATGGCTGGAGTTCAGTCACCTCGAGCCTAATCTCAGTTTGCAGCTAACGCACTGGGTGAACACTGCTGAGCTGTCTATTCTCTCCAGATGTTAACTGGAGATGATACATGGTCATCCCACCTGATGAGAAATCAGGGATGTGATACAGAACACAGAGTAAAAGCCCTTCAAAAGGGAAAAGCTACAGGACGCTACTACATGTAGAAAGGGATCTAGTTAAGCTTGAAGCCCTGGGAACTGCAGTTCATCAAAATTCACATTCCTCAAGCCTTTGAGGCTACTCATGTTTGAGTTATCAAGTAAAGGTTTAGGGCCATCGCATAAAGACACTCCTTACCCGCTCCGGATTAGATCATAAGTCAAAGATGTGAAGTCATTGTAGTATGGTGATGCCACGCAGGTGTCCACGAACAAGGCCAGCGTGGCATCAGAATGGAGGATTTTAGCCTGAAGGTACAAGTTCTGGTTCAGGTCCACGTAGTAAGGGCTGCTGGTCACAGGATACAAGAAAGAGGAGGAAGAATAAAAGGAAATGTTCACGTTGAAATTGCCATACTGCACTTCTTCGACCCGGATGGTGTCATTAGCAATGTACATGGTGTCGACCCAGGTGTTCTGAAGCATCCTGCAGCTGACGTGAATAAGGAGGTCCTTCCTCCTCTTGATGAGGCCATGGGAGACAGCTGCTTTGAGGAAGTTGGAATAGTTGATGGTGTCATTGTCTACCTAGGAGGGGCAGGCAGGAGAGCAGAGTCAGGCACATGTCACCTGCTAAGGGAATCCCATGGCTGATTTGGGTGTGAATGAGAGGGACAAGGTGAGGCTACAAGACTTCCACCCCTCCCAGAACCACTCAGAGATGGCGTGTGCCTATCCTTTAGCTACGAGCAGGCAGAGGGCGCCAGAGTCCGCACTCTGGGTCCAGGTCTGGGGAAGAACAAAAGGAAGGGTTTCTGCGTTCTCTACCTGCTCTTAGTATATGTTTTCTGACTTTAAACTGTCTTAAAAAATGGTTTTTTTGCTTTACATTTCAGTGCCAACAGTTGTCACAATAAACCGTATGACTTAACAATCAACCGTATGACCCTTCTTACTCTTTCAAAGACACTCTCAAGTGCTTTCCATTGAACTCTACACATTAACATAAATATTTGGGTGGATGTCACATTTGCATATGGTGCCTACGATGGAAGTAAATTCTGAATCCACTCCAAACAATGCACGTGGAATGCAGATTTATTTCTTGGTCAGAAGCAGCAGATCTGATTTCAGATTAAAATCCATTATTAGATACTGCTCAGTTTGGAAGGAAGTCAGTTTGGTATGTAATGGAAAGTCTTACAGATAAGTCAATGGGTATTTCCACAGAGACAATCCATCTCGTGGCGGGAGGGCCTCATCTAGCTCAGCCACACCAGCAAACTTTTATCACACAGCTGCTAAGCAGGCCAGCTTGGTGCAGCTGCGGGGAGCTCCAGCCATGGATAGCCCAGCCCTACGTCTGTGTCTAGACTCGCAGGTCATAGCCATTATTGCCTTGGGCAAGTGGCTTACCTTCTGCAAGTCTTCGTTGCCTCATAATTAAGTGGGAATAAAGTTGTCCTGATAATTTTAAAAGTCAGATAGCACACTTAGTTCAGCGTCTGGCATCCACGTGAACTGTTGTTAATACTATATCGACTCTTAGGCTCAGGACTGGGGCACTGGGGGTTGCAAAGATGAACAAAACATTGGCCCTGCCCCTGAGGCACTCAGTGTGATAGGCAATATGAATATTTAAAGAAAATAGAGGAGGCCAGGCGCAGTGGCTCATGCCTGTAATCCCAGCATTTGGGAGGCCAAGGCAGGAGGATCACTTGAGCTCAGGAGTTGGAGACCATCCTGGAACACATAGCAAGATCCCACCTCTACAAAGAAAATTTTTAATTAGCTAGATGTGGTGGTGAATGCCCATAATCCCAGCTACTCTAGAGGCTGAGGCTGGAAGATCACTTAAGCCCAGGAGTTCAAGTCTGCTGTGAGCTATGATCTGCCCCTACACTCCAGCCTGGGCAATAGAACGAGAACCTGTCATTAAAAAATTAAAATAAAATAAAAATAAATAAACAAGTGGAGGAATAAGAATATGGCATGTGCTGTGCATGACCACCCAAGTTAGAATAAACAGGGTGACAGGGTTGTCTGGCTGCTCCAAATGGGTGTGAACGAGTGTGAATGGTTGTGAATGCGTGTGAACGGGTGTGAAGGGCCCTCAGCAGAACCACTCAAGTATCAGTCTCCAGGATGCATACTTGGCACAGAGGCAATGGTCACCTTCAGTGGACTGACCTCCATTGACCAAACTCACAACAAGCCAGAACCCAACACAATTAAGGCCGGGGACAGTGGCTCACACCTGTAATCCCAGCACTTTGGGAGGCCAGGGCGGGTGAATCACCTGAAGTCAGGAGTTCAAGACCAGCCTGGCCAACATGGTGAAACTCTGTCTCTACTAAAAATACAAGAAAATTAGCTGGGCATGGTGGCAGGCACTTGTAATCCCAGCTACTCAGGAGGCTGAGGCAGGAGAATTGCTTGAACCTGGGAAGTGGAGATTGCAGTGAGCCGAGATCGTGCCACTGCATGCCAGCCTGGGCAACAGAGGGAAATTCTGTCTCTAAATAAATAAATAAATAAGTAAATAAATAAATAATCAACAAAATTAATGTACAGGGTGAAATATAAAAGCCCCCAGTTTGAATGGAACACATGTGTGGCATATCCAATATATACTCATCTTTGCAAGTATATCTACCTGGCTTATTAAAGTCCTCTCCAAAGGGGAAATGTATTGGAGTCTAAGGGAGCCAGGTGACCACATGCCTGCTGCAGGCCCTTAGAACCAGGCTCCAGAGCCCACGGGCCCAGCCAGCTGCTACATGAGAGTCCCTTTGCCCCTCAGTGTTTCCTGTGTGTCAAAGGAGTGGGGTTGACTTTGCCAGGTAATGAACAGCATGACCTTGGCACCTAGCATGGTGCCTGCCACATGGCGCCTGCCACCCAGCAAACACTCAATAGGACGTTGGTGAATGAACATGATCCCGACAAACCGAAGCCATCTGAACGTGTGTGTGCCAACGTGCATGCTCTGTGCGCTGTACGCAGGTGAGCCATTCATGCCGTGTATACTCTGCACTCCCAAGCCAAATAAAAGCATTGGCAACTTTTTCCTGTCTTTGACAGACAAAATCTTAAAATAATTATTTAGGTTTGAGACAAAAATTCAGAATTTAGAGTGGCTAACTTAGAATAAATTTATGCAAAGTTAAATACCGCTATGACAAATGTCCTGTTCCATGAGGCCTGATAATGCGATTGCCACAATAAGAGTCAGAACAACTCCAGCCCAAGCAGCTCCTTCCTGCCCCTCTGCCATCTGCCCCCTCTGCTGTTCATCCCTTCCAGCCTGGCAGCCGGCAGCCAGGGATCAGCTTTCAGTCATTACACACTTACGTTCTCTTTCTAAGTTTCATATAAATGGAATCACAGAACACCCACTCTCCTCCATCCGGCTTTCTTTGCTCAGCATAATGTTTTCTATCTTCTCAGATGCCAACATCAGCCTTACCACTTCCTGGCTGAGTAGTCTTGGTGCCTCTTGGCTCAGCCTCCCCCATAAAGTGGGGATGACAATAGGAGAATACTCGATGAGAACTTGGGGAGTATGATGAGGACTAATCACAGCATCTGCCACTGTAGGGTCACTACCTGTCCCTGTTTGCCCAGAGTGAGGGGTTTCCTGGAACACGTGGAACTTTCTATGCTAAAATCTGCAAAGTCCCAGGCAAACCGCAGAAATCTGTGGTAGGAGCTGTTGAAAATTTCAGTATAATCATAGTTGCAGCCACCTTCAAGCCTGTAGAGAAGGGACACACCATTTTGGCTTCACTTTCACCCAGAATTGGATGCAGGAAGTCATCTCAGATGGTGATAGCTCAACAAATGGTAGCTGCAGAGCCAACTGACTGTGGAGTTAATGAAGCTGGAGCTTTGGGGCCCCCTCTACCCTGCCTGGTGCAACGTGCAGGCCTCCTCCAAGGCCCAGCAATGTGTTTGCACAGCCATACATTTTTACAAAGTTTATAAAAGCTCATAGATATTTGTATTCTTTGGCTTAATAAGGCCCCTGCCGCTCTCAACACCCACCCCCCAAAACCCTAACTATATAAACTTCAGGCCCTGCAAAATCTGGAGCTGCCCCGGGAGCTGCTGTTGGTATTGCTGATGGGAGTGGCAGCCTGCCAGATGCCCTCTCTGCTGAACACAGCTGGAGAGACTCTGCCTGCTAAGCTTCCTTCCTCTTATTTGGAAGTGACTGCAGCCATATCACAGCATCAAAGGTTTATCTTCCTTTATTCCAATTATGCCCTGATTATACCCACATCATAATTTCTATATCCCCAGAATTCAAGAAGCACAGCACATACCACTATAAGAAAGCTGGTGCACTGGGACATGGGGTGGAAAGCCCCAGGCTTACCTGCTTGATGGTGCCGCAGCCTGAGTAGGGAATTGTGAATATCACCTGGCTTGGCATTATCTGGGGCCGACACTGGTAGTAACCGTTCCAGTTGGAAATGACAAGGTCACTGGCAGAAAAGCCCAGGGATTGGAGGTAGCTCCTGCTCACACTGGCTTGCATGTGATTCGGCAGACAGAGCAGGTCTAATGGACAAGGACAGATAAGACAGTCAGTCAGTCAGTACCCCGAACTCCACAAGTATTATGGGGCCGGATGCTCTTTCCACTTAAAAAGTACACAGATCAGGGTGGCTGACAGGGAGAGTCAGCTCTTAGGATGTGGGCATAGGCCTCATTGCAACCCCTAAAGTACCCGGAGTCAAGTCAGCCCCATCCTTATGAAAGCCCAAGGAGAGTACGTGGACTCAGGATTCCTCTGATGGAGAAGTGGAGGTGGAATTTTTAAATAAGTGGAATATTTGGCCAAGTTACCATTTATCTATGAAGTAAAGTAACTGTATGGTCAAATTGTGGGGATGTCATGAAACAAGGTCTTTTAGCCATGAAGCAAGTTGATCTTTAATCCTGGGTGCATAAGCCACCCTGCCTGGCCATTGGCCAATCTACACATCAGTCCATACAGCAACTCAAATCATGGCCATACAATCTCTGCTGGAAGTGGCTGAGTGACCTTATCTCTGCCACTTCCAGCCACTCAGCTCAGTTCATCTTCAGATAGAAGCCAAATGTGTTAGGTCTCAGGCCATCGTCACAGTGTCCCTCACTCTGAGAAAGTCACAAGGTTTCAAGCCAACTGGTTACCTCTGCCTTTGGCACTGACTCATCACTCACTGCTAAGAGCATCATCTGAGACCCTCTACTTGGGTCATTACTCTCTGATGACCACAGTAAGGCCAATCATCGTCCGTCAGCCAGTTTTAGCCCTGACTTCATTTCTGGGCAGCCAGAGTCCCAAGGCCTGCTGCTCCTGGCCCCTTTCAGCAGGAAATCAAGCCCTGGTGACCTGAAAGGGTTCCTTCATTTCTTATTTCATAACCACAGGACAGTTGAGCCACAGAAGCTCTCAGGATGTCCCCAGTCCCTCCAGAGCATTCCCACAGGGGGACTTACTGGTGCTGTCATTGGAGGGACTGGAGTAGTACTCAGCCCGGAACCCTCTCTTCGTGATGCTGCGGTCGCTGATGAAGCGAATGGACATGAAGTTGGAGGAGGAAGTGAAGGAGCCACTGGCCCCATCACACACTCGAGCAATGAGAGGGGAACTGTGGTAAGGGCCGTCGAAAACTTCAATATAATCATAGTTGCAGCCACCTTCAAGCCTGCAGAGAGAGGACACACTGTTTTGGCTTCATTTCCTCCCAGAATTTGATGCGGGGAGTCAGATCTCAGGGTGGGGTCACACCTCTGTGCCAGAAACTCTGACAAAGTTCATCATTAAAAGTCATAGTTCTCCTTGGCTAGGCACAGTGGCTCACACCTATAATCCCAGCACTTTGGGAGGTTGAGGTGGGTGGATCACCTGAGGTTAGAAGTTCAAGACCAGCCTGGCCAACATGGTGAAACTCTGTCTCTAATAAAAATACAAAAATTAGCCAGGCATGGTGGCATGTTCCTGTAATCGCAGTTACTTGAGAGGCTGAGGCAGGAGAATCGCTGGAAACTGGGAGGCAGAGTTTGCAGTGAGCCAAGATCGTGCCACTGTACTCCAGTTTGGGTGACAGAGTGAGACCCTGTCTCAAAAAATAAAAATAAAAATAAAAAAAAGAAAGTCATAGGTCTCCTAAAATCAAGGGAGTCTCATCTTCCTCAGCCTCCATGCCTGGGTTTTAGTCCTGCCCTTTGCGGTCATACATATGAAATCTACAGCCCCTCACCTGTCAGCCCTTTATATCAAGAAAGGAAGAGCTCACATCCTAATTTAAACCATTTTTCTTCCATTGAAAAGTCCCTAGTGCCCCCACAGAATAAAATTAATATCCATGAGCCCATAGTGAGAGAAATAAATATTGAATAAATAAATATTGGGCAAGTCAAATAATCTCTCTGAAGCTTTTCTTACTTACAAAGGCAAAATTCTGATCCATGCACCCTGAAGAGGGCTGTGGTGAAGCTCAAATAAAACACATACAGCAAAGGGCTTTGTAAAATGTCACAAATGGTTATGGTCATTTCTATCAAGATGCTGGTTAAAGAACTGGACACGGCTAACCTTCTCCCATAGGACTGCATAAGCTTTACGTGCAATCTTTGTATTGTAATGACAAAGAGAATAAAATGATGGATCTTTTGCAAAATCCCAAATGAATTACTAAGGCAGAAACTCTAAAGCCCACTGCAAACAGAAATCAACAGAGAAAACAATTTTGTTCAACAGTGACCATTAGAGAAGAAATTAGTGTAGCCCCTTGTTCAGGACACTAGAAGATACTGGTGCCTCTTCACGGTCATCTGGGCCACTCACCTCCTTGGATAAATCATACGTTAATGTGCTTTGGATGTCAGGTGCGGTGGCTCACACCTGTAATCCCAGCACTTTGGGAGGTTGAGGCGGGAGGATCACCAGAGGTCAGGAATTCTAGACCAGCCTGGCCAACACGGTGAAAGCCTGTCTCTAATAAAAATATAAAAATTAGCCAGGCGTGGTGGTGTGTGCCTGTAATTCCAGCTACTTGAGAGGTTGAGGCAGGAGAATCGCTTGAACCTGGGAGGCAGAGGTTGCAGTGAGCCGAGATTGTGCCACTGCTCTCCAGCCTGGGTGACAGAGCCAGACTCCACCTCAAAAACAAACAAACGAAAAACATACTTTTGGTAATGTCCCCTCTGCCTAAAACAATGATTTCTACTTGTGATTGGATGAAGAGCAGATACCCTCCCCTCTGCAGCAGTAATTCCTCCACCTCTGCCCGATCCCTGGGGAACTCACACAAAGGAAGGAGAGAGTGGAGAAAAAGGGTTCCACAAAGCAGATAACGACTGTTTTTGTTTTGTTTTCCTGAGACAGGGTCTTACTTTGTTGCGTGGAGCTGGAGTGCACTGGCGCTATCATAGCTCACTATAGCCTTGAACTCCCAGGCTCTAGCAATCCTCCCACCTCAGCCTCCTGAGTAGCTGGGACTACAGGTGCAGGCCACCACGCCCAGCTAATTTTTGTATTTTTTATAGACATGGGGGTCTCCCTATGTTGCCAAAGCTGGTCTTGAACTTCCGGGCTCAAGTGATCCTCCTGCCTTGGCCTCCCAAAGTGTTGGAATTAACAAGCCTGAGGCACCATACCTGGCCAGTGTGGTGGTTAACAGGATTATTTGTGTTATTATTGCCCCTAAGACTGTCATGACTCCTAGCAACCATCTTTTTCCATTGGATAACATTTTGTAAATATTTTCACATCTCTCTCTCTCTCTTCTCTCTCTCGTGACCTTCCCAGTAACCAGTGAAGTGAGGAAAGCAGGTATTTTATTCCCCTCTTTTGACTGAGGCTCAGGAAAGTTGAGTGACTTCCTGTGGTCACACAGCAAATTAGTGGCAGACCTAGGACTTGAAACCAGAGCTTCTGTCCACTCCAAGGCTCTGTGCCCCCTCCCCTACTCTCCTCAGGAGGCCTCTGGGCTAGGTCAAAAACTTCTCCTGGACAAACATCTCTCCTGATGCTCTAAGTACCATTTATTCCCTCTTGAAAGGTCTGTGGGGCCCCCAGGCATTCTTCGTGGCACACACTTACTGGACATCTCTGAAGATCACAGTCACACGGTAGTTGCTTTGAACCTCAATGTCCCACACACAGTTGGCATTGTTCGGATAGTTCCCAGGATAGAATGGGCTGGAGAAGTGCCCTGATGCTTGGTTCAGGAAGCCTCCGCAGGAATAATTTGCTGTCAGGACAAAACAGGCATCCTGGTGACCCCAGAGCACACTGCACCGTCACCTGGGGACTATTTTAAATTTAAATTACTTTAACGGTTTTAAAAATAATTCCCAAGACAGAAATCAAAGAAGAGCAAGAGGTGGCCTCAACTGGGACTGTCCATTGAGGGCTGACGGGGCACTCCTGCAGGGAGACCACATTTGGGGAAGCCATCTCCTCCCCAGCTCCATTGTCACTGAGGGAACGGGAAGAGGGATCTCCAGGCCACTCTGCCACAGACTCGTCATGGAGCTCAGAACTTACTGTTTGGATGACTGATGTTGGGAAAAGGAGCTGTTGACAGAAAGAAAAGATCAGGATCAGTTTTCCGGCATCCCTGGCCCAGCTGCCGAGTGCTCATGGGCTGTGCAGATGCTGGGTCCGCAGGGAGGAGCTGGACATAGGCCTTGCCACTGGGGAGCTCACTCACCCTTGGGGAGGTCTGGAGGAGAGCAAATCCCAGCAGAGTGGGAAGAGGCTGAGATTGAGCAAAGCCTAGGGAAGGAGGGGCTCTCGGAGGTCTAACCCTGTCCCAGATCAAGTAGGGAAAAGAGGGCAGTAATTACGGGGCAGGCAAAGAGGTAGAAACGGGGTGTCCCAGGCAGAGGAACACTGGTGGAAGAGAATCGGGAACCTCCAGGTGGACAGAGAGGCAGAGGAGGGGAAGAGGGCACCAAACATAGGGAATGGATCATGAGGAGCCCTGGTGGTCATGCTGTGCAGAGGAGGTCACCACCAGAAGCCCCTGAGGAGTCACTTGAAGGCAGATGCACAGGGGAGAATGGAAGGGAGGGGACAGGCCTGAAGCTGCTGCTATGGGAGGCCAGGAGGAGGATGACAAGGTGAGCGGGGAATGGAAGGCAAAGACCTGAGATGCCAGGGCCATGCTGGTAACACTCAGAGCAGCTCAGGGGCAGGCAGGCAGGAGCTCAGCGGTGCAGTGGGACCCATTCAGCCAACACTGACCAGGGTCTGGTGTCTGGGAATACAGGCAGGCCTGACAGGTAGCAGGTCTTGCCTTGGGACTGACTGGAGATCTGAATCTTACGTGGACCAGGCCATACTGTCCTGGTGGCTGGCAGGGGAGGGGACAGGAGCTGTAGGGGATGGCACCACAGATGAACTCCTTGGAGAGTGAGCAACTCGCCCTGCACAGTCTATGCAGCAGCAAGGAAGAGACCCAGACACCAGGGAAGTGGGATGGAAATTGGGAGGACTTACCAGTTGTTGATAGCTGGTATCCTGAAAAGGAAGAGAAGAAAAGCATAGGTTACAGATGTGTGGCTTGGAGGAGGGACCAGAATGAGGCAGAGATACACCCACACGGCTCATAACCTGCCCCCTCGCTGAGGGTCCACCAGGTCCACCAAGCGATTGCTGTTGAGAAGCCTACACAGCTTCCCCAGATGCTCCCTAAGTCCCATCGTATTTGGGGTCATGAGGATTACAGCTGAGGTCAGAACACCCATCACGCTCTACTTGATCACGATTGTTCTAAAATCATCCCAATGGTTGTCTGTAGCAAGTACTATCATAGCCACCCCGACTCAACAATCAAGGAAACTGAAGCATAAAGAAGTTAAGTCATTGCTGGAGGTCCTTAGTCAGATGAGTGCTCAGCATAAT
Organism: Aotus nancymaae; assembly: GCF_030222135.1. NCBI lineage: Eukaryota > Metazoa > Chordata > Mammalia > Primates > Aotidae > Aotus > Aotus nancymaae. Next base: position 8,400,393 of record NW_026988421.1, read on the forward strand.
GGCCCTGGGTCCAGAAACTGGCCAAAGATAAAGCAGCCCCCTGCATGCTCTTCTGGAGTGCACAGGCCACGGGGACACATTGACCAGCTCCTGCCTGGGCCACAGACACCATCGGCCACTGGCCTTAAGCTCTCCCTTTAGAGCAGGTTACAGGTGAAACAGGCCTTCCATGGCATTGGGCCATACCTGAGCAGATGACACCAGCATCTTCACGGTGATGACAGTTGTGGGAGAACCAGCCTCGGTTCCGGCACTGCCAGAGAGTGGATTCTGTCCCCAAGCATTCTACGTCATCCAGGGTGATGGGGCCAGAGCCAGAGCCAAAATAGGCATTTCCAAGGGCTGAGAGTGCATGTCCACAGCCTAGCTGTCTGCAGACCACCTCAGCTTCATGAATGGTCCAGGAGTCATCACAAACTGTCCCCCATGTGCCACGATGGTAAACTTCCACACGTCCGGCACATAGACCATAGGATGAGTTTAAATTGACCAACCTCAAGCTGGCATCTGAAAGACACAATAACTGAGAGATCATGGTCATGTCCCACAACAAATGTCCCACCACAAGCCTCAAAGGCCAAGCATCCCACAGGCTGTTCCCCACCCCCAAAGTCACCAAATGGAAATGTGGAAAAGTTGGGGTGGAGGCACTGGACTGCTCCATGTAGAGTTGAAAGGGGCTCCAGATATCGCCAAGCTCAGATCCCCTCACCTCCAGATGGGGAGGGGTGGCTCTGCAAGGAGAGTCACTAGGTCTCCTGGAGAGTTGGTGGCAGATCCAAGGCCAGGTGTGACCCCTAGTCTGCACCCTTTGCTGCCTTGCCAAGGGCCTGCCCCTCCTTGAGGCTCACACAGTCAGTGCCGAGAGAAGGAGAATGGGCAACGCATCGCTGAGACCCTTCTTTGATGTCCTTGGGGAAACACGATGCCCTCAAAGAGGCAGCTGGGTAAATCCACTAAGCCTCATAGGCATGGTCTAGTGTGCACTTACCGCTCGGGAAGGAGTTATACCAAGCCAAAAAGCCGATATTTTGGAAACTGATGTCACTTCGAAAGCGAATGGTCATTCGGTTGTAAGAAGATGTGAATATTTGCCTGGTATCATTACAGATTTTCCCCAGCAGGTGGCTGCTATTCAGTGATCCATCAAAGATTTCAACATAATCAAAACTGCAGCTATTGTGCGCCTCCAACCTGTATGGACAAAATGTATCTAAGTTAACACTGAAATTCCTATCACCCCTCCATTTTATAAATAGTCTGGACTTTACAAGTGATGCCATTGAATATAGGTTTTTCTTCTAGCTTTTCCTCAATTAAGTCAGAAGACTTCCCAGTATTGCCTGATGCTTTATGGTAGGGATCAAAGCCACCAAAAGCTTGTCCATGGCACACGAGAGTGAACAGCATCGCAGCCCAGGACACAGTCTAAACCACTGGGTGTGCTGCAGAGGGACTCATCCCTCACCAGATGACCAGGCATTACTTACTGCAGATTACTGAAGCCCAGGTTTATGCGGTAACCGTAATTCACTTCTATTTCCCAAACACACTTAGCATTGTTGGGATAGTATCCAGGGTAGGATGGGCTGGAGAAGGTCCCACTGGCATTGAATAAGAAGCCACCACAATTTGAAGAGGGTCCTAGAGAGGAGAGAGAGGACATCTCCATTGCACCAGGTCTTCAGGTATTTTGTGACAAGCAGTCATCCTCTGCAATTTGTGACATGACTTAACTTTCCCTGTAAACAAGTCCCCTCTCTTGGGCCTGATTCTAGGTGGCCCAACATTAGGAGTTTTGATTCGAGTCTGTGATTTCCCTGTTGGGCCTGGACAGCAATCCTCTGGGAGGAAGAGACCTTAGCTTCAGAGGGAGCATGTGTCACCTCGAAGCAAAAATGCCAAGAAACCAACAAAGTGACTGCTATTGTTGCTCAATCAGCTACAGACAGGGACGTGGGATAACACTGGCTGAGCACAGCACTGACTGTGGAGAGCAGTTCATAACACAGTATTCCCTAGCATCTTCCATGAGCACAGGACTCTGCCATTTCACAAGTAGTGCAACGTGGGGTCGGGAGCAGGGTTTCCGCAACAGGTAGCCTGGGTTTGCATCTTGGCTCTGCCTCTATCAGCTCTATGATCTGGAGCCAGTTACTTAACCTCTCTGCCTCAGTTTCCTCATCAGAAAAATGAGAGTCATAAAGGCATCTGCCTCATCAGACTTTTACGGATATTAAATAAGATACATATACACAAACATTTATACATACATGAGATACGTTTATATGTCTATATAAACTTTTAGTACCAGACGCACGAGCACCCAGTGATATTAGCTACTGTTATTTATCAGAAAGGGATAAATACTAAATGGTCAAACATTTTGTTGGTTGGCTTATTGTAATAAAACTTTTGAAAAACATGTGCACACTCAGTGATATAAATTAAAATGTTTTCTTTTTTTCTTTTTCATAACTCTCTTTGTTTACTTTTTCTAAGGGAGACAAGTCCATGGTTTTTAGCATACTCAGAGCTCTGAAGCCACCACAGTCAATTTTAGATTATTTCATCACCCCAGAAAGAAACCTTGTACTTATTAGCAATCACTCCCCATTTCTCCACACCCCCAACTCTGGCAACCACTGATTTCTCAGCATGTTTCATCACGCTGTAGCATAAATCAGTATTATTATTATTATTATTTTTGAAACAGAGTTTTGCCCTTGTCACCGCCCAGGCTGGAGCGCAGTGGCACCATTTCAGGTCACTGTAACCTCTGTCTCCTGGGTTCAAGCAATTCTCCTGCCTCAGCCTCCCTAGTAGCTGAGATTAAAGGCACCCACCACCACACCAGGATGATTTTTTTATATTTTTAGTAGAGACAGGATTTTACCATATTGGCCAGGCTGGTCTCGAACTCCTGACCTCAGGCGATCTGCCTGTCTTGGCCTCCCAAAGTGCTGGGATTACAGGTGTGAGCTACCATGCCCGGCCACTATTAAATACGTTTTTATTGCTAAATAATACTTCATTGCATGGATGTACCATATTTGTTTCTCGATTCACCATGATGGACATTTGCATTGTGTTCACATTTGGCTGCTATGAATAAAGCTGTCCTGAAGATTCACATACAAGTTTCTGTGTGGACATATGTCTTCATTTCTCCTGGGTATATGCCTAGGAGTACAAGTGGTGGGTCACAATGGTAACTCCAGGTCTAACCTTTTGAGGAGCCACCAAACTGCTTCTCAAAGTGTCTGCACCATTTTACATTCCCGGCAGCCATGCATGAGGGTTCCAATTTCTCCACATCCTCACCAACACTTGCTATCGTCTGGCTTTTTGACTATAGCCCACCTACTGGGTGTGAAGGGGCATCTCTCTTTGGTTTTCATTTGCATGTCCCTGACGGCTAATGACATTGAGCATCTTTCCAATGCCTTCTCTGCCATTTGTGTATCTTCTACAGAGAAATATCTTTCCAGTCTTTTGCTCATTGTTCAGTTGGGTTATTTGACTTTTTATCACTGACTACAAGAGTTACTTATGTATTCTAGGTACAAATCCCTTATCAGATATATGCTTAGAAATATGGTCTCCCATTTGGTGGGAAGAAAGTGCTTCTTGAAGGTCCTTTGGCCTGCCTACCAGCTCTATTTCTACACTGGGAAATGGTTAAGGATACAGTCAAACTTTCAGAGACAAGGATATAAATTACATATTTCTAAAAATTAAATAGAAATAGTTATAAAATATGCTATTGTATACAGTCACTTAACATTATAAATTATAATTGAAAACAATGTTTTTGCCCCACAATAAGTAACCGATTAACTAAATTATGGTATCTCTATACAATGGAAAATAATGTAGTCATTAAACCTTCTTCTATACAAATAATTTCAATGCTACAAAAATGCTAATTTTAAGGCCATGAAAAAGTATTATATACACTTAAATAAAAACGATGGGTTATATAATGGGATATAAAGCATGTCATACTCTGTGTGTGTGTGTGTGTGTGTGTGTGTGTGTGTGTGTGTGTACAGTGTATGGAATATATGCCAAAATGCCAACAGTAATTATGTATTTATTCATTAATTTATCCATTCATTCATTTATTCTTTCAAAAAACATTTCTTGAAAGGCAAACACAATGGTAGATAATAAGGATACATTATGAAAAAGGCAGACATGGCCCCTGCCTTCAGGAAATGCACAGTTTAGCAGAAAAAATAAACGTGATCTTTTGCAAATATATTTCCAATTTGCTTACTCTCAAGCTTAAAACCCTTTCACAGCCTCTCTACTCTTAGGATAAAGATGGGAGTCTTAATCTATCCACAAGGCCCTGACTGATCTGGCTTCACCCAACAGATCTCCTGCAGTCTCTCCTTGTCCCCACCCCACCCTCCTTCAAAGAGCCAAGCTCCTTCCCACCCTGGGGCCTTCAAAGCATTCCTTCCGGCTGGAAGACACTTCGGCAAATGAACCTGCTCCTCTATTAACTCCCAGCTTAAATGTCACTTCCATAAGGAACTTCCCCTAACTCCCCAAATGAGGAAGATCTCTACTAATACTTCCTCTTTGCACACTGAACTTTTCCTTGGAAACACTTGTCACAACAGTAATTTTCTAGTTGGTTGAGTATTAAATAATACTGTGAACTCTGAGGAAAAAGATCAGCTTGTCTCTTATGTCATTCCATAATTTTACAACCATTCTTGATGCCAGTTTGACCATAGACACAGCAAGATCTTAAAATACCTAACACAGTAAAAGTTAATATGTACGAAGTACATTCTATGTACCAGGCATTATGTTGGCATTGACTTTATTCCAGTAAACCTACTTATATCCCAAAGAAAAAATGAGTGAGGTATGAAAAAACGTGTCTATAAAAATATTCTTCATCACAGAATCATTTACAGTAATGAAGAAATACAAATAAACACCTAGCATCTGAGGATTTGTTAAATAATTCATGGCATAGCTGTATAACAGAATACAATACAGGCACTGAAAATGATGGTAAGAAAAGATTTCATAACACAGAAAAGTAGCCCTATCATTTTTAAAAAGCAATGAAAACCTATTGAAACATATCCATATAGTGAAATAAAAATGACATGGAAAAGCATAATTTGTAGTAAAATTATCCATTTACTATTTGTCTTCCTTCTTCTTCCCAAAGCTTTGGACATGCCCCCAAAAATAAAAGCCTTTAAGTCTATTATTTTAAGAATATTTATCTCATCGATTCAAATGAAGAGAAAATATTGTAGAATGCCTTAGTTAGAACAGAAGTCATATGCCCAGCAGGGGAGATGTGAAGGGGTTGTGTGACTGCTGGATGAAGGGTGTAGTGAGACAGGCCAGGGGTATGTACAGATTGAGGAAGGCTGAGGGTGGTGGCAGAGCGTTCACTCATGGATAGCCATGCTTGGGGATAGGAAATGTATGACCTATGGTTCAGGTAGAAAATGTGATACTGACTTGCAGTGGCTGTAGTTATTGGATGCCACCAATCTAGAAAAAAAAATGAAGCTGTTTAGGATTTGACTAGATAATGTTTCCATTCCACAGTCATTTGCTTGATTGACACAGTTAAATCCTTTTCCTTAGTACAGGACTTCTCAGAGCCTTGACCATTCCAGTTTATGCTGTTCATGGCCAGTAAGGTCTAGAATAGGTAGCATCTCCCAATGTATTTGGCCCAGGATATTCTCAATATGGCATAAAGAACACTTTGGAGATGGCTCCCTCAAAGTGAAGGAATTCTTTATTTGACAAATATGTGCAGAAGTATTACTTGGCCCTATTTCTAAAATGAAGGTCCCAATTTTCCATGGGTTAATTTAGACAGTCATTTTCATCTGACATGATGGGAGGTCCAAAGCCTCCTTCCACAGCAGCATCTCTGCCAGCACTTAGCACCCTAAGCAGGTGAGAGCAGGAGGCTACAGAGGCCCTCCACGGTGAGCCAGACATGAGAATGATGGCAGTGGGAACTCAGCTCGTCACCCTCACAAAGCTCAGAGTCCTCAGAGAAAAATCACCCCTCAGGAGGAGCCGGCCCTACTCCTCCTACTTCTGGAAACAAGAGAAGGTGGAATTCCCAAGAGGAATATTGCTAGGCTGGGGTGGAGCAGACTCACCTGTCGTAGTAGAATTTATCTGGGAGGCTGCAAGGAAAAGAAGAAAACATGAGTCAGTCTCAGTGCCCAGGAGGATGAGCGAGAGAACTGCTGAGTGCCTGTCCCCACCTGGTCACCTAGAAATACTCCCCAGGAGTCATTCAGGAAAATGGAACAGTAGATATAAACCTTAAGGATTTGTCTCAAAAGAAGGTGTTGGAAGAATCGATTCCTGCAGCCTAAAAGTAGATTGAACCCTTGTTTGCCGTAGGAACCTATGTAAGGAAAAAGCTAGCGCCTATCCATAAAATTCAAAGACACCAACAACATTTGCTGATGTTATTGCCCTGTTGAGGTGTCAGAGAAACTGCCCGTCTTGAAGAGGAGCTCAGGCTGAGGGGAAGCCAATGCAAAGAGAAGCCATGTCTTGGAGAAAACCACACACTAAAATAGAGGCCCAAGGTCTTGGAGGCCCACCTGAGCAGATGACCCCAGCGTCTTCACTGTGCTGATAGTTATGGGAGAGTGAGCCACCGTGGGGACAGCTCCACAGGTAGGACTCATTCCCTGAGCAGGACACGTCATCCAGGACAACGGGTCCTGAGCCCTGACCAAACCTGGCATTTCCTGGGGCTGCCATGGCCCAGCCACAACCCAGCTGCCTGCAGACCACATTGGCATCATTGGTCTCCCAGCTGTCATCACACACAGTGCCCCAGGAGCCTTGGTACAGGACCCCCACCTGGCCCTGACACCGGTCACCTCCATTCACCAGCCTCAGGACCAAACCAGAATTGGATTCTAGAAAAGACAGGAAAATTCACTCTCTCCTGTATCTCCTAAAGGACGATGGTCTGAGGTCAGAGTGATGTTCAGAATTCTTTTAGAAGGCCAAGGTTTCTGGGTCTCCAGTTAATGTTCTCCAGCAGCATAGACATTGGCCGAAGCCTGTTCTTCATCACGTAATCCTTAAGTGTTGTTTTCTAGAACCCTTGGGTGTGGACTGAGCTGTGCATGTTCTCCAGTGGAGTTACTCCAGTGCCCAGCAATTCAAGTGCTGAGCCTGGCCTTCAGATTCAAAGGTTAAAGTGCAGGAGCTGTCAGCCTGGATCAGCAGGGACCACTGGGCTCAAGCTCCCCTGCAGCAGGATGCAACCAAGACCGGCTCCCAGTCACCTGACAAGGTGCAGCCTTAGAACCCAGTACTTGGGAGATTCCACCTCTCCACCTCTGGCTGACTCACTCTGCTCATAGGGACCACTCCATCAGGCCCAAGGCCTGTCTGAGTCACTTTCAAACCCAAAGCTTGTCCTCAATATGCAACAAAACCTGGACCCACTGAATACCATGAGCTACAGGGACAGCGGGCAGAAGTGACTATGATGACAACTAGTTGTGCATACCTAGTTGTGACTATGCCTGAGAGTGGAGGGAAAATGGCAGAGTTAGGCCTCCGTGCAGGGAAGTCACATGCTAGACACAACACTGGGCCAGGCATCCTGATCCCTCTGTGTACCTGAACTCTGTCCTGTGAGCCCTGGAGCTGGGCTAAGATACCGACATTAGTCTAGGTCCCCTGGTCTTCAGTTTAGCATCTATAAAATGAAGCCCCTGTTCTCCCAAGAATATGTACAAAGGGCCCACCAACACATGAAAAGATGCTCAACATCATTGGTCACCTGGAAAATGCAAATCAAAACACCGTGAGATACCACCTTACACCCACTAGGATGGCCATGATGAAAAAGACATCATAACAAGTGCTGGTGGGGATACGGAGGAATCAGAATTCTCAGGCATTGCTAGGAGGAATGCAAATTTGTGCAGCAGCTGTGGCAACTGTTTGGTGTTTCCACGATAAATTAAACAGAATTACCCTATTACCCAGCAATCCTACTCCTAGGTATATACCCCCAAAAATTGGAAACAAGCGCAAAAAAATTGCATACTAATGCTCACAGCAGCATTATTCATAACAGCCAAAAGATGAAAGCAACCCAAATGTCCATAAGCTGATAAATGGATAGACAAAAGGCGGCGTAGCCATACAATGGAATATTAGTTGGCAATTAAAAGTAATGGAGTCCTGACACATGCTAAAGCATGAATGAACCTTGAAAACATTATGTTAACTGAATGAAGCCAGACAGAAAAGGCTATGATTCCATTCACAGAAATGATCAGAGTTCTTTAGCAAAATCTGTAGAGACAGAAAGCAGATTAGTGGTTGCCAGGGGCTGAGGGAAAGAGGAATGGGTTATGAATGGCTAAGGGGTAAGAGCTTTCAGGTAGGGATAATGAAAAAGTCCTAAAACTAGATAGAGGTGATGGTAATGAACATGGCCAACAGCCAGGGAGAGGGAAGCTTCCATCTTGGGATAAAGGGGTAACATCAGCCAGCAAAGAGCAGAGAGTATCAAAGGAAAGGAAGGGTCCAACTGAGGGACTGCTATCTCTGTCCTAAACATCCTGCCTGTTTTTTATTCTAATAGAAACAGTCATTCCTATTTTTTTTTTTTTTATAAAAAGTAGCATCCTACAAGGTTCAAGTAGAACCTAGTGCCCACATCCTTCCCATCGCCCCTAGGAAATATGAAGGTGGGTATAGAACTCTGATGGAGACATCAGAGCTAATCGAGATGGTTTGGAAGAAAGCACCTGTGGACAAGCAGGTCAATCAGAGTCCTCCCAGGCCTTGTCACACAGAGGTACTGGGACAGATTGACTCATTCTCCTGGTGGGATACAGACTTAGGGCTGCCCACTGCTGTCTTCCAGCCATGTGAAAAAAGCAAGCTGACAGTGAAGCCCACACAGATAAAAGAGTAGATGTAAGCAAAGCATAGGAAGAGAAGACTTGGAACTTCTGGAACCAGCTGTACCTGAACCTCCAGATCTACCACTAAACATTCTGGATACCTGAGCCAATGAATTCCATTCTAACTTAAGAGAGTTTGAGTTGAGTTCCTGCCATGTGCACACAAAAGCATACCTAATACTAGATCCTCTTTAAAAATCAATTGACAACTGGTAGAACAGGGAACCTTCCACATTGGATGAGGTAGGGAGTGGCTGGAGGCTTCAAACAAGGCCCAGGAGTTTCACCCAGACCTGCTGAATGCCAATGCTTTGGCTGGACTCAAAGATGCTTCTTATAAGGAGTCCAAGCAGATTCTATCCACCATTTCCAGCTCGAAGGAGATTAACTCTGTGTGTGGATGTGATGACCAAGTTGAATGAAAACCAACCCTTTCCCTCACAGGTTTTAGCAATTCACGAAGTCAGTAAATCCAGGATACCACTCCAACAAAAATCCTATGTGTAATCTTCTAGCACAACAGACAGGCAATAACCAAGGCTTTGCCTGGCAGACCTCATGGGGCCTGCCCTCCCGACAACAGACTTGGTAGATAGTCAATGCACTGCAGTTCTTTGGAAGGAGCTGAAACTGACCAAGATCCAGGTCACACATGGACAGATACCATTGTACTCCTAGCCCATATGCCTCCAATCCAAATGCTCCTTACAGGAGGCTCAAGTGAGAATTTCCTACCCCCAAATATGTCCTCTCCTTTCCATGAGCCTCCTACCAATGAGAGGATCCCTCCCTGGCCCCGCTGTCTGTGCTGCGTCCACGATACCCTCATCCAGTGCTACTCAGCAGGGGAGAAATGGAGCCCTGGGGAGCCAGCACTTTTCTCTTCTGCCTCTTCCTTGCACTGCCTCAGGGTGGGGATAAAGTCTGGGTTGTTGTTCAAGTTTGATCCCCTGTCCTAAGTGACCACAGGAACACTAGGCAGTGAATTCATATGGATTCTGAGCAGAGAGCTAACAGGACTTCAGAAATATGGGAAACACAGAACAAGTTTTAAGTGAGGAGATCAAAATGCAATTAGGACTTTTTCCTGAGCAAACTCCATCCCAGGAGAGGAAGCCCAAGGTCTTACAGACCCACCTGAGCAGATGACACCAGCATCTTCACTATGGTGACAGTTGTGGGAGAGCCAGCCATTATGGGGGCAGTTCCACAGGTAGGACTTATACCCTAAGCAGTGCACGTCATCCAGGACAATGGGTCCTGAGCCCTGACCAAACCGGGCATTTCCTGGAGCTGACATGGCCCAGCCACAGCCCAGCTGCCTGCACACCACCTTGGCATCATTGGTGTCCCGGTAGTCATCACACACAGTGCCCCAGGAGCCTTGGTATAGGACCTCCACTTGGCCCTGACACCTGTCACTTCCATTTACGAGCCTCAGGGCCAAACTGGATTCAGATGATACAGGGGAACACAAGAACCCTTCATCCGTATGGATCATGAGATCAATGACCTAAGGAATGTTCCACACTCAGGGCACTTCCTGATGGCCAAAGTCTCTTGGGCAGGTAATCACCTTTGAACACTTTATGAAAAGAAGTTCAGCCTCATCGTACCAGAAGAAGTATTGATGTCCTACTCTGCTCAGGTCTATGGAAGCTCAAGTACTGGGGAAGAATCTGTGACCCCTCTAAAGGTGACAGGAATAGACAACTCACTCCCCATTCTGAGCTCCATTCTCACACAGGATGAAGCTGCACAGCTCCAGATAAGAGGGCAAGACATGCCCCATGACTAGGAGTTTGGTGGAACCCACATGGTCCTCTCTGGCTTCTGGAAAAGTGACAGCAATCACAGGCCATTGTCAGACAGCTGTGGGGACAGGCACTTTCCACAACTCATCTCAGGTCTGCACCCGTTGGCTGAGGACCAAGAACAAGATCCCAGGAGGATTAGGGAGCTGTCCCGGGATTGTCTTGAGCACCTGAATGAGGATCTTTCCTGAACACATAACACAGATTCCCAGGGAAGACAGGTCACCAGAAACTCCACCTTCCATCATCAGACCCAGGACTAGGTTCCTGGGGAGGCCACATTCCTCCCCAGGCAACCTGAAGGGACATGAAAAACAGAGGTGCCCACCTTCGGCCTCATTCTATCACTTTCTATAGAAACGTTTGAAAGAGGTAGAGTGAGGCCTAGGGAGTGGTGAGAGGATGATGTACCTGTTGTTGAAGCAGGTAAGTCAGTGGTTGGCCAAGTATCTGTAAATTGCAACAAAGAGAAAGGACAGAATTAGACTTGAGGAAGAAAAGCTCAACAAGGAAAGGTCTCTGGACCAGGCAAGCATCAGGAAAACTATTCAGTTTCTGGTTCCTGCCACTTGCTCCAAGTGTCCGTCAAAGTCTTCAGCTCAGTGAACTCGGCCAGGAACAAAGGTTAGGCTGCCGCATCCACTGACACATGGGCTGATGGGCACATCTGACACCATTGCTGAGATTCTAGCATTTCCACCTGATAGGAGAACCAAGGAGGCGCCCATTGGGCTATCAAGTTTCTGGTAAATGGAAGCACCAGAAATAGTATCGCTCTCCCTGCGGAGCATGGCCTCTGCCTTTTCTGGATGCAGATGTGGCCCTGCAAAATCTCGGGTGTTTGAAGGAGTGAGGGATGGAGGTATCAGGCCTGCACTGACATTGCTTGCCCATTCACAAAGTCATGTTTAAGGCTTCCGTGGGCATTGCCTTCCCAGGTGACTTTATCAACCACTCTCAATTCTCAGAAAGGAGAGACCAGCTCTGAATATAAAGCAGCCAAAGCTCATTAAACATGAGGCCACTTCCTGAACCTGTAAGAGTTACCCATAGTACAGTATGAAACTGCTTCATGAAAGCTGAGATAAGTGGAACAGAAGTCAGAAGCCTCCTCCATCCTACGTCTGTTGAAGCGCTGTGCTGGGGCCTCAGTTACACAGTGGTGGGGAAAATAATATGCCCCACAGTATCCGCACAGAGGAGCTGCAGAGCTCTGTGGATGGAGGGTAGGGGTAATTGGGCAGAAAGAGAAGGGACATCCCAGATGCCGGGGACTCACCTGGCCTGGGCGTTGACTGGGACTGGGAAGCTGTAAGAAAAAGAGAAAGTGCGATCAGATGCACTAACAGAAACTGGCAGGACTGGAACAGAGGAGGAAGGAACTGGGCGACTCTGACACTCAGTCCATCCTAGTCCCCTATCACAGAGGGATGGACATTGCCATGCACATCCCCACAGAGATCCTCCTTGGAATGGATCAGGGCAGATCATGTCCATGATTGCCAGCTTCGAGGGGACTAACTTGGTGTCTACTAAGGGTGACCAGGTTGACCCAAAGCCAATCCTCTCCCTGGCACCTCTTGGCAGTTGTAAGTCAGCAGGGTTGAGAAGCCCACTCCAGGCAAAATCCCTCATGTGATCATCCAGCCCCAACCACACGCAATAACGAGGCCATGCCTGGCGGGGCTCATGGGGGCTGCCCTCCACACACCAGACCTGGGCACAGGCAGTGCTCCGCAGTGTTCTCAAAGGAGCTGTGATCAAGGACTCCAACCCCACGTGACCCAGGCCTGACACAAACAGGCACCCTAAGCCTGACACGAACTGACATCCGTTTACACTCCTAAGCAGTCTGCCTCTATTTCTAGTCCTCCTTATTGGGTCTCAGCTGGGAACCCACCTCCGGACAAGCATCCTTAGCTCAGAGGTTCCCGCAGTGGGAGGATCCCTCCTTGCCCCGCTGTCTGTGCTGTATCCACGATACCCTCACTCAGTGCTACTCAGCAGGGGAGAAATGGAGCCCTGGAGAGTCAGCACTTTTCTCTTCTGCCTCTTCCTTGCACTGCCTCAGGATGGGGATAAAGTCTGGGTTGCAGTTGGACTTTGGTCCCCTGTACCAAGTGACCACAGGCACTGAATTCATACGGATTCTGAGCAGAGCGCTAACAAGACTTCAGAAATATGGAAAACATAGCACGAGCTTTGAGTGAGGAGATCAGAATGTAAATAGGACTTTCTTCCTGTGCAAACTCCAGCCCAGGGGAGGGAGACCAAGGTCTTGGAGGCCCACCTGAGCAGATGACGCCAGCGTCTTCACTATGGCCACAGTTGTGGGCGAGCCAGCCATTGTGAGGGCAGCTCCACAGGTAGGACTCATGCCCTGAGCAGCGCATGTTATCCAGGACAATGGGTCCTGAGCCCTGACCAAACCGGGCATTTCCTGGAGCTGACGTGGCCCAGCCACAGTCCAGCTGCCTGCAGACCACATTGGCGTCACTGATGTCCCAGTCGTCATCACACACGGTGCCCCAGGAGCCTCGGTATAGGACTTCCACTCGGCCCTGACACTTGTCACCTCCATTCACCAGCCTCAGGGCCAAACTGGATTCAGATCCTACAGAGGAACACAAGAACTCTTCATTGTGGAAAATAGAAAGGTGACTTTTAAAAGTTTCCTTTCTTGTTACAGAACAAGTGTGCTAATGACTTTGTTAGGCCCTATCCTATGTAGCTGTTAGAAGACATGCCATGCTTACAGGCACATAGTACGTTCTATGTCCTTGTACATTAACCAAGATATCTGTGCTGGACTGCTCACAGGCATGTCCCAGCTCTCCGTTGCCTTTCCCTGTTTAGAAAAGTTTAAAGAAGTTGTTAGCCAATCAGGTTTTAGTTTAATATGTGAGGTCTGGCTCCGGCCAATGGAGATCAGACCTCAGCAGTGAGGACAACCCCAAATGCGTAAGGAATAAACGTGTGTGTATTCCCTTTGCTCTTTGGACTCTTGTGGAACGATGACTACAAGGAGAACCCTTCCTACAGTCAGGGAAGTAAAAACTGTGTTGTTGAAAGATCCTTTGTCTCAGTGCTGATTTTTCTCTGCGGCACCCAGCATATATTTCCAACATCTATTTCCAACACTCATCCGTATCGATCATCAGGTCTATGATGTAAACAATGTTCCACACTCAGGGCACTTCCTAATGGCCAAAGTCTCTTGGGCAGGTAATCACCTTTGAATGCGATTACAGACAGAGCTTCAGCTTCATCACAGGGAAGAAGCAGTGAGGTCCCACTCTGCCCAGGTCTATGGAAGCTCACGTATTGGGGAAGAACCTGTAACCACACTGGAGGTGACAGGAATGGACGCCTCACTCCTCATTCTGAGCTCCATTCTCACACAGGATGAAGCTGCACAGCTCCAGATAGAAGGCCGAGACCCACCCCATGTTCAGGAGTTTTGTGACAACCACATGGTCCTCTCTGGTTTCTGGCAAAGTGCCAGCAATAACAGGACATTGCCAGACAGCTGTGGGGACAGGTACTGTCCCCTACTCAGTGGTCCCCTGCACCCGTTGGCTGAGGGCCAGGAACAAGATCCCAGGAGGATTAGGGAGCTGTCCCGGGATTGTCTTGAGCACCTGAATAAGAATCTTTGCTGAACACATAACACAGATTCCCAGGGGAGACAGGTCACCAGCAACTCTACCCTCCATCATCAGACCCAGGACTAGGTTCCCAGGGAGGCCACAATCCTCCCCAGGCAACCTGCAGGGAGATGAAAAACAGGCGCCCACCTTCAGCCTCATTCTATCACTTTCTATAGAAACGTTTGAAAGAGGTAGAGAGTGAGCCCTAGGGAGCAGAGAGAGGATGATTTACCTATTGTCGATGCAGGTAATTCAGTGGTTGGCCAAGCAACTGTAAATTGCAACAAAGAGAAAGGACAGAATTAGACTTGAGGGTGAAAGCTCAACAAGGAAAGGTCTCTGGACCAGGCAAGCATCAGGAAAACTATTCAGTTTCTGGTTCCTGCCACTTGCTCCAAGTGTCTGTGCAAGTCTTCAGCTCAGTGAACTCAACTAGGAACAAAGGCCTCACTGGGGACCAGTCCTATCCCTCCTAGATGTCCTCTTCTGAGCCACAAAGGTTAGCCTGCCCCATCCACTGACACATGGACTGACGGGCACATCTGACACCATTGCTGAGATTCTAGCATTTCCACCTGATAGGAGAACCAAGGAGGCGCCCATTGGGCTATCAAGTTTCCTGGTAAATGGAGGCACCAGAAATAGTATCGCTCTCCCTGTGGAGCATGGCCTCTGACTTTTCTGGATGCAGATGTGGCCCTGCAAAATCTCGGGTGTTTGAAGGAGTGAGGGATGGAGGTATCAGGCCTGCACTGACATTGCTTGCCCATTCACAAAGTCATGTTTAAGGCTTCCGTGGGCATTGCCTTCCCAGGTGACTTTATCAACCACTCTCAATTCTCAGAAAGGAGAGACCAGCTCTGAATATAAAGCAGCCAAAGCTCATTAAACATGAGGCCACTTCCTGAACCTGTAAGGGTTACCCATAGTACAGTATGAAACTGCTTCATGAAAGCTGAGATAAGTGGAACAGAAGTCAGAAGCCTCCTCCATCCTATGTCTGTTGAAGCGCTGTGCTGGGGCCTCAGTTACACAGTGGTGGGGAAAATAATATGCCCCACAGTATCCGCACAGAGGAGCTGCAGAGCTCTGTGGATGGAGGGTAGGGGTAATTGGGCAGAAAGAGAAGGGACATCCCAGATGCCGGGGACTCACCTGGCCTGGGCGTTGACTGGGACTGGGAAGCTGTAAGAAAAAGAGAAAGTGCGATCAGATGCACTAACAGAAACTGGCAGGACAGGAGCAAAGGAGGAAGGAACTGGGCGACTCTGACACTCAGTCCATCCTAGTCCCCTATCACAGAGGGATGGACATTGCCATGCACATCCCCACAGAGATCCTCCTTGGAATGGATCAGGGCAGATCATGTCCATGATTGCCAGCTTCGAGGGGACTAACTTGGTGTCTACTAAGGGTGACCAGGTTGACCCAAAGCCAATCCTCTCCCTGGCACCTCTTGGCAGTTCCTAAGTCAGCAGGGTTGAGGAGGCCACTCCAGGCAAAATCCCTCATGTGATCATCCAGCCCCAACCACACGCAATAACGAGGCCATGCCTGGCGGGGCTCATGGGGGCTGCCCTCCACACACCAGACCTGGGCACAGGCAGTGCTCCGCAGTGTTCTCAAAGGAGCTGTGATCAAGGACTCCAACCCCACGTGACCCAGGCCTGACACAAACAGGCACCCTAAGCCTGACACGAACTGACATCCGTTTACACTCCTAAGCAGTCTGCCTCTATTTCTAGTCCTCCTTATTGGGTCTCAGCTGGGAACCCACCTCCGGACAAGCATCCTTAGCTCAGAGGTTCCCGCAGTGGGAGGATCCCTCCTTGCCCCGCTGTCTGTGCTGTATCCACGATACCCTCACTCAGTGCTACTCAGCAGGGGAGAAATGGAGCCCTGGAGAGTCAGCACTTTTCTCTTCTGCCTCTTCCTTGCACTGCCTCAGGATGGGGATAAAGTCTGGGTTGCAGTTGGACTTTGGTCCCCTGTACCAAGTGACCACAGGCACTGAATTCATACGGATTCTGAGCAGAGCGCTAACAAGACTTCAGAAATATGGAAAACATAGCACGAGCTTTGAGTGAGGAGATCAGAATGTAAATAGGACTTTCTTCCTGTGCAAACTCCAGCCCAGGGGAGGGAGACCAAGGTCTTGGAGGCCCACCTGAGCAGATGACGCCAGCGTCTTCACTATGGCCACAGTTGTGGGCGAGCCAGCCATTGTGAGGGCAGCTCCACAGGTAGGACTCATGCCCTGAGCAGCGCATGTTATCCAGGACAATGGGTCCTGAGCCCTGACCAAACCGGGCATTTCCTGGAGCTGACGTGGCCCAGCCACAGTCCAGCTGCCTGCAGACCACATTGGCGTCACTGATGTCCCAGTCGTCATCACACACGGTGCCCCAGGAGCCTCGGTATAGGACTTCCACTCGGCCCTGACACTTGTCACCTCCATTCACCAGCCTCAGGGCCAAACTGGATTCAGATCCTACAGAGGAACACAAGAACTCTTCATTGTGGAAAATAGAAAGGTGACTTTTAAAAGTTTCCTTTCTTGTTACAGAACAAGTGTGCTAATGACTTTGTTAGGCCCTATCCTATGTAGCTGTTAGAAGACATGCCATGCTTACAGGCACATAGTACGTTCTATGTCCTTGTACATTAACCAAGATATCTGTGCTGGACTGCTCACAGGCATGTCCCAGCTCTCCGTTGCCTTTCCCTGTTTAGAAAAGTTTAAAGAAGTTGTTAGCCAATCAGGTTTTAGTTTAATATGTGAGGTCTGGCTCCGGCCAATGGAGATCAGACCTCAGCAGTGAGGACAACCCCAAATGCGTAAGGAATAAACGTGTGTGTATTCCCTTTGCTCTTTGGACTCTTGTGGAACGATGGCTACAAGGAGAACCCTTCCTACAGTCAGGGAAGTAAAAACTGTGTTGTTGAAAGATCCTTTGTCTCAGTGCTGATTTTTCTCTGCGGCACCCAGCATATATTTCCAACATCTATTTCCAACACTCATCCGTATCGATCATCAGGTCTATGATGTAAACAATGTTCCACACTCAGGGCACTTCCTAATGGCCAAAGTCTCTTGGGCAGGTAATCACCTTTGAATGCGATTACAGACAGAGCTTCAGCTTCATCACAGGGAAGAAGCAGTGAGGTCCCACTCTGCCCAGGTCTATGGAAGCTCACGTATTGGGGAAGAACCTGTAACCACACTGGAGGTGACAGGAATGGACGCCTCACTCCTCATTCTGAGCTCCATTCTCACACAGGATGAAGCTGCACAGCTCCAGATAGAAGGCCGAGACCCACCCCATGTTCAGGAGTTTTGTGACAACCACATGGTCCTCTCTGGTTTCTGGCAAAGTGCCAGCAATAACAGGACATTGCCAGACAGCTGTGGGGACAGGTACTGTCCCCTACTCAGTGGTCCCCTGCACCCGTTGGCTGAGGGCCAGGAACAAGATCCCAGGAGGATTAGGGAGCTGTCCCGGGATTGTCTTGAGCACCTGAATAAGAATCTTTGCTGAACACATAACACAGATTCCCAGGGGAGACAGGTCACCAGCAACTCTACCCTCCATCATCAGACCCAGGACTAGGTTCCCAGGGAGGCCACATTCCTCCCCAGGCAACCTGCAGGGAGATGAAAAACAGGCGCCCACCTTCAGCCTCATTCTATCACTTTCTATAGAAACGTTTGAAAGAGGTAGAGAGTGAGCCCTAGGGAGCAGAGAGAGGATGATTTACCTATTGTCGATGCAGGTAATTCAGTGGTTGGCCAAGCAACTGTAAATTGCAACAAAGAGAAAGGACAGAATTAGACTTGAGGGTGAAAGCTCAACAAGGAAAGGTCTCTGGACCAGGCAAGCATCAGGAAAACTATTCAGTTTCTGGTTCCTGCCACTTGCTCCAAGTGTCTGTGCAAGTCTTCAGCTCAGTGAACTCAACTAGGAACAAAGGCCTCACTGGGGACCAGTCCTATCCCTCCTAGATGTCCTCTTCTGAGCCACAAAGGTTAGCCTGCCCCATCCACTGACACATGGACTGACGGGCACATCTGACACCATTGCTGAGATTCTAGCATTTCCACCTGATAGGAGAACCAAGGAGGCGCCCATTGGGCTATCAAGTTTCCTGGTAAATGGAGGCACCAGAAATAGTATCGCTCTCCCTGTGGAGCATGGCCTCTGACTTTTCTGGATGCAGATGTGGCCCTGCAAAATCTCGGGTGTTTGAAGGAGTGAGGGATGGAGGTATCAGGCCTGCACTGACATTGCTTGCCCATTCACAAAGTCATGTTTAAGGCTTCCGTGGGCATTGCCTTCCCAGGTGACTTTATCAACCACTCTCAATTCTCAGAAAGGAGAGACCAGCTCTGAATATAAAGCAGCCAAAGCTCATTAAACATGAGGCCACTTCCTGAACCTGTAAGGGTTACCCATAGTACAGTATGAAACTGCTTCATGAAAGCTGAGATAAGTGGAACAGAAGTCAGAAGCCTCCTCCATCCTATGTCTGTTGAAGCGCTGTGCTGGGGCCTCAGTTACACAGTGGTGGGGAAAATAATATGCCCCACAGTATCCGCACAGAGGAGCTGCAGAGCTCTGTGGATGGAGGGTAGGGGTAATTGGGCAGAAAGAGAAGGGACATCCCAGATGCCGGGGACTCACCTGGCCTGGGCGTTGACTGGGACTGGGAAGCTGTAAGAAAAAGAGAAAGTGCGATCAGATGCACTAACAGAAACTGGCAGGACAGGAGCAAAGGAGGAAGGAACTGGGCGACTCTGACACTCAGTCCATCCTAGTCCCCTATCACAGAGGGATGGACATTGCCATGCACATCCCCACAGAGATCCTCCTTGGAATGGATCAGGGCAGATCATGTCCATGATTGCCAGCTTCGAGGGGACTAACTTGGTGTCTACTAAGGGTGACCAGGTTGACCCAAAGCCAATCCTCTCCCTGGCACCTCTTGGCAGTTCCTAAGTCAGCAGGGTTGAGGAGGCCACTCCAGGCAAAATCCCTCATGTGATCATCCAGCCCCAATCACACGCAATAACGAGGCCATGCCTGGCGGGGCTCATGGGGGCTGCCCTCCACACACCAGACCTGGGCACAGGCAGTGCTCCGCAGTGTTCTCAAAGGAGCTGTGATCAAGGACTCCAACCCCACGTGACCCAGGCCTGACACAAACAGGCACCCTAAGCCTGACACGAACTGACATCCGTTTACACTCCTAAGCAGTCTGCCTCTATTTCTAGTCCTCCTTATTGGGTCTCAGCTGGGAACCCACCTCCAGACAAGCATCCTTAGCTCAGAGGTTCCCGCAGTGGGAGGATCCCTCCTTGCCCCGCTGTCTGTGCTGTATCCACGATACCCTCACTCAGTGCTACTCAGCAGGGGAGAAATGGAGCCCTGGAGAGTCAGCACTTTTCTCTTCTGCCTCTTCCTTGCACTGCCTCAGGATGGGGATAAAGTCTGGGTTGCAGTTGGACTTTGGTCCCCTGTACCAAGTGACCACAGGCACTGAATTCATACGGATTCTGAGCAGAGCGCTAACAAGACTTCAGAAATATGGAAAACATAGCACGAGCTTTGAGTGAGGAGATCAGAATGTAAATAGGACTTTCTTCCTGTGCAAACTCCAGCCCAGGGGAGGGAGACCAAGGTCTTGGAGGCCCACCTGAGCAGATGACGCCAGCGTCTTCACTATGGCCACAGTTGTGGGCGAGCCAGCCATTGTGAGGGCAGCTCCACAGGTAGGACTCATGCCCTGAGCAGCGCATGTTATCCAGGACAATGGGTCCTGAGCCCTGACCAAACCGGGCATTTCCTGGAGCTGACGTGGCCCAGCCACAGTCCAGCTGCCTGCAGACCACATTGGCGTCACTGATGTCCCAGTCGTCATCACACACGGTGCCCCAGGAGCCTCGGTATAGGACTTCCACTCGGCCCTGACACTTGTCACCTCCATTCACCAGCCTCAGGGCCAAACTGGATTCAGATCCTACAGAGGAACACAAGAACTCTTCATTGTGGAAAATAGAAAGGTGACTTTTAAAAGTTTCCTTTCTTGTTACAGGACAAGTGTGCTAATGACTTTGTTAGGCCCTATCCTATGTAGCTGTTAGAAGACATGCCATGCTTACAGGCACATAGTACGTTCTATGTCCTTGTACATTAACCAAGATATCTGTGCTGGACTGCTCACAGGCATGTCCCAGCTCTCCGTTGCCTTTCCCTGTTTAGAAAAGTTTAAAGAAGTTGTTAGCCAATCAGGTTTTAGTTTAATATGTGAGGTCTGGCTCCGGCCAATGGAGATCAGACCTCAGCAGTGAGGACAACCCCAAATGCGTAAGGAATAAACGTGTGTGTATTCCCTTTGCTCTTTGGACTCTTGTGGAACGATGGCTACAAGGAGAACCCTTCCTACAGTCAGGGAAGTAAAAACTGTGTTGTTGAAAGATCCTTTGTCTCAGTGCTGATTTTTCTCTGCGGCACCCAGCATATATTTCCAACATCTATTTCCAACACTCATCCATATCGATCATCAGGTCTATGATGTAAACAATGTTCCACACTCAGGGCACTTCCTAATGGCCAAAGTCTCTTGGGCAGGTAATCACCTTTGAATGCGATTACAGACAGAGCTTCAGCTTCATCACAGGGAAGAAGCAGTGAGGTCCCACTCTGCCCAGGTCTATGGAAGCTCACGTATTGGGGAAGAACCTGTAACCACACTGGAGGTGACAGGAATGGACGCCTCACTCCTCATTCTGAGCTCCATTCTCACACAGGATGAAGCTGCACAGCTCCAGATAGAAGGCCGAGACCCACCCCATGTTCAGGAGTTTTGTGACAACCACATGGTCCTCTCTGGTTTCTGGCAAAGTGCCAGCAATAACAGGACATTGCCAGACAGCTGTGGGGACAGGTACTGTCCCCTACTCAGTGGTCCCCTGCACCCGTTGGCTGAGGGCCAGGAACAAGATCCCAGGAGGATTAGGGAGCTGTCCCGGGATTGTCTTGAGCACCTGAATAAGAATCTTTGCTGAACACATAACACAGATTCCCAGGGGAGACAGGTCACCAGCAACTCTACCCTCCATCATCAGACCCAGGACTAGGTTCCCAGGGAGGCCACATTCCTCCCCAGGCAACCTGCAGGGAGATGAAAAACAGGCGCCCACCTTCAGCCTCATTCTATCACTTTCTATAGAAACGTTTGAAAGAGGTAGAGAGTGAGCCCTAGGGAGCAGAGAGAGGATGATTTACCTATTGTCGATGCAGGTAATTCAGTGGTTGGCCAAGCAACTGTAAATTGCAACAAAGAGAAAGGACAGAATTAGACTTGAGGGTGAAAGCTCAACAAGGAAAGGTCTCTGGACCAGGCAAGCATCAGGAAAACTATTCAGTTTCTGGTTCCTGCCACTTGCTCCAAGTGTCTGTGCAAGTCTTCAGCTCAGTGAACTCAACTAGGAACAAAGGCCTCACTGGGGACCAGTCCTATCCCTCCTAGATGTCCTCTTCTGAGCCACAAAGGTTAGCCTGCCCCATCCACTGACACATGGACTGACGGGCACATCTGACACCATTGCTGAGATTCTAGCATTTCCACCTGATAGGAGAACCAAGGAGGCGCCCATTGGGCTATCAAGTTTCCTGGTAAATGGAGGCACCAGAAATAGTATCGCTCTCCCTGTGGAGCATGGCCTCTGCCTTTTCTGGATGCAGATGTGGCCCTGCAAAATCTCGGGTGTTTGAAGGAGTGAGGGATGGAGGTATCAGGCCTGCACTGACATTGCTTGCCCATTCACAAAGTCATGTTTAAGGCTTCCGTGGGCATTGCCTTCCCAGGTGACTTTATCAACCACTCTCAATTAAAAATATAAAGCAGCCAAAGCTCATTAAACATGAGGCCACTTCCTGAACCTGTAAGGGTTACCCATAGTACAGTATGAAACTGCTTCATGAAAGCTGAGATAAGTGGAACAGAAGTCAGAAGCCTCCTCCATCCTATGTCTGTTGAAGCGCTGTGCTGGGGCCTCAGTTACACAGTGGTGGGGAAAATAATATGCCCCACAGTATCCGCACAGAGGAGCTGGAGAACTCTGTGGATGGAGGGTAGGGGTAATTGGGCAGAAAGAGAAGGGACATCCCAGATGCCGGGGACTCACCTGGCCTGGGCGTTGACTGGGACTGGGAAGCTGTAAGAAAAAGAGAAAGTGCGATCAGATGCACTAACAGAAACTGGCAGGACTGGAACAGAGGAGGAAGGAACTGGGCGACTCTGACACTCAGTCCATCCTAGTCCCCTATCACAGAGGGATGGACATTGCCATGCACATCCCCACAGAGATCCTCCTTGGAATGGATCAGGGCAGATCATGTCCATGATTGCCAGCTTCGAGGGGACTAACTTGGTGTCTACTAAGGGTGACCAGGTTGACCCAAAGCCAATCCTCTCCCTGGCACCTCTTGGCAGTTCCTAAGTCAGCAGGGTTGAGGAGGCCACTCCAGGCAAAATCCCTCATGTGATCATCCAGCCCCAACCACACGCAATAACGAGGCCATGCCTGGCGGGGCTCATGGGGGCTGCCCTCCACACACCAGACCTGGGCACAGGCAGTGCTCCGCAGTGTTCTCAAAGGAGCTGTGATCAAGGACTCCAACCCCACGTGACCCAGGCCTGACACAAACAGGCACCCTAAGCCTGACACGAACTGACATCCGTTTACACTCCTAAGCAGTCTGCCTCTATTTCTAGTCCTCCTTATTGGGTCTCAGCTGGGAACCCACCTCCGGACAAGCATCCTTAGCTCAGAGGTTCCCGCAGTGGGAGGATCCCTCCTTGCCCCGCTGTCTGTGCTGTATCCACGATACCCTCACTCAGTGCTACTCAGCAGGGGAGAAATGGAGCCCTGGAGAGTCAGCACTTTTCTCTTCTGCCTCTTCCTTGCACTGCCTCAGGATGGGGATAAAGTCTGGGTTGCAGTTGGACTTTGGTCCCCTGTACCAAGTGACCACAGGCACTGAATTCATACGGATTCTGAGCAGAGCGCTAACAAGACTTCAGAAATATGGAAAACATAGCACGAGCTTTGAGTGAGGAGATCAGAATGTAAATAGGACTTTCTTCCTGTGCAAACTCCAGCCCAGGGGAGGGAGACCAAGGTCTTGGAGGCCCACCTGAGCAGATGACGCCAGCGTCTTCACTATGGCCACAGTTGTGGGCGAGCCAGCCATTGTGAGGGCAGCTCCACAGGTAGGACTCATGCCCTGAGCAGCGCATGTTATCCAGGACAATGGGTCCTGAGCCCTGACCAAACCGGGCATTTCCTGGAGCTGACGTGGCCCAGCCACAGTCCAGCTGCCTGCAGACCACATTGGCGTCACTGATGTCCCAGTCGTCATCACACACGGTGCCCCAGGAGCCTCGGTATAGGACTTCCACTCGGCCCTGACACTTGTCACCTCCATTCACCAGCCTCAGGGCCAAACTGGATTCAGATCCTACAGAGGAACACAAGAACTCTTCATTGTGGAAAATAGAAAGGTGACTTTTAAAAGTTTCCTTTCTTGTTACAGAACAAGTGTGCTAATGACTTTGTTAGGCCCTATCCTATGTAGCTGTTAGAAGACATGCCATGCTTACAGGCACATAGTACGTTCTATGTCCTTGTACATTAACCAAGATATCTGTGCTGGACTGCTCACAGGCATGTCCCAGCTCTCCGTTGCCTTTCCCTGTTTAGAAAAGTTTAAAGAAGTTGTTAGCCAATCAGGTTTTAGTTTAATATGTGAGGTCTGGCTCCGGCCAATGGAGATCAGACCTCAGCAGTGAGGACAACCCCAAATGCGTAAGGAATAAACGTGTGTGTATTCCCTTTGCTCTTTGGACTCTTGTGGAACGATGGCTACAAGGAGAACCCTTCCTACAGTCAGGGAAGTAAAAACTGTGTTGTTGAAAGATCCTTTGTCTCAGTGCTGATTTTTCTCTGCGGCACCCAGCATATATTTCCAACATCTATTTCCAACACTCATCCATATCGATCATCAGGTCTATGATGTAAACAATGTTCCACACTCAGGGCACTTCCTAATGGCCAAAGTCTCTTGGGCAGGTAATCACCTTTGAATGCGATTACAGACAGAGCTTCAGCTTCATCACAGGGAAGAAGCAGTGAGGTCCCACTCTGCCCAGGTCTATGGAAGCTCACGTATTGGGGAAGAACCTGTAACCACACTGGAGGTGACAGGAATGGACGCCTCACTCCTCATTCTGAGCTCCATTCTCACACAGGATGAAGCTGCACAGCTCCAGATAGAAGGCCGAGACCCGCCCCATGTTCAGGAGTTTTGTGACAACCACATGGTCCTCTCTGGCTTCTGGCAAAGTGCCAGCAATAACAGGACATTGCCAGACAGCTGTGGGGACAGGCACTGTCCCCTACTCAGTTGTCCCCTGCACCCATGGGCTGAGGGCCAGGAACAAGATCCCAGGAGGATTAGGAGCTGTCCCGGGATTGTCTTGAGCACCGGAATAAGAATCTTTGCTGAACACGTAACACAGATTCCCAGGGGAGACAGGTCACCAGCAACTCTACCCTCCATCATCAGACCCAGGACTAGGTTCCCAGGGAGGCCACATTCCTCCCCAGGCAACCTGCAAGGACCTGACAAACAGAGGCGCCCACCTTCAGCCTCATTCTATCACTTTCTATAGAAACGTTTGAAAGAGGTAGAGAGTGAGCCCTAGGGAGCGGAGAGAGGATGATTTACCTATTGTCGATGCAGGTAATTCAGTGGTTGGCCAAGCATCTGTAAATTGCAACAAAGAGAAAGGACAGAATTAGACTTGAGGGTGAAAAGCTCAACAAGGAAAGGGTCTCTGGACCAGGCAAGCATCAGGAAAACTATTCAGTTTCTGGTTCCTGCCACATGCTCCAAGTGTCTGTGCAAGTCTTCAGCTCAGTGAACTCAACTAGGAACAACGGCCTCACTGGGGACCAGTCCTATCCCTCCTAGATGTCCTCTTCTGAGCCACAAAGGTTAGCCTGCCCCATCCACTGACACATGGACTGATGGGCACATCTGACACCATTGCTGAGATTCTAGCATTTCCACCTGTTAGGGGAACCAAGGAGGCGCCCATTGGGCTATCAAGCTTCCTGGTAAACGGAAGCACCAGAAATAGTATCGTTCTCCCTGCGGAGCATGGCCTCTGCCTTTTCTGGATGCAGATGTGGCCCTGCAAAATCTCGGGTGTTTGAAGGAGTGAGGGATGGAGGTATCAGGCCTGCACTGACATTGCTTGCACATTCACAAAGTCATGTTTAAGGCTTCCGTGGGCATTGCCTTCCCAGGTGACTTTATCAACCACTCTCAATTCTCAGAAAGGAGAGAACAGCTCTGAATATAAAGCAGCCAAAGCTCATTAAACATGAGGCCGCTTCCTGAACCCCTAAGGGTTACCCATAGTACAGTATGAAACTGCTTCATGAAAGCTGAGATAAGTGGAACAGAAGTCAGAAACCTCCTCCATCCTATGTCTGTTGAAGCGCTGTGCTGGGGCCTCAGTTACACAGTGGTGGGGAAAATAATATGCCCCACAGTATCCGCACAGAGGAGCTGCAGAGCTCTGTGGATGGAGGGTAGGGGTAATTGGGCAGAAAGAGAAGGGACATCCCAGATGCCGGGGACTCACCTGGCCTGGGCGTTGACTGGGACTGGGAAGCTGTAAGAAAAAGAGAAAGTGCGATCAGATGCACTAACAGAAACTGGCAGGACTGGAACAGAGGAGGAAGGAACTGGGCGACTCTGACACTCAGTCCATCCTAGTCCCCTATCACAGAGGGATGGACACTGCCATGCACATCCCCACAGAGATCCTCCTTGGAATGGATCAGGGCAGATCATGTCCATGATTGCCAGCTTCGAGGGGACTAACTTGGTGTCTACTAAGGGTGACCAGGTTGACCCAAAGCCAATCCTCTCCCTGGCACCTCTTGGCAGTTCCTAAGTCAGTAGGGCTGAGGAGGCCACTCCAGGCAAGATCCCTCATGTGATCATCCAGCCCCAACCACACGCAATAACGAGGCCATGCCTGGCGGGGCTCATGGGGGCTGCCCTCCACACACCAGACCTGGGCACAGGCAGTGCTCCACAGTGTTCTCAAAGGAGCTGTGATCAAGGACTCCAACCCCACGTGACCCAGGCCTGACACAAACAGGCACCCTAAGCCTGACACGAACTGACATCCGTTTACACTCCTAAGCAGTCTGCCTCTATTTCTAGTCCTCCTTATTGGGTCTCAGCTGGGAACCCACCTCCGGACAAGCATCCTTAGCTCAGAGGCTCCCGCAGTGGGAGGATCCCTCCTTGCCCCGCTGTCTGTGCTGTATCCACGATACCCTCACTCAGTGCTACTCAGCAGGGGAGAAATGGAGCCCTGGAGAGTCAGCACTTTTCTCTTCTGCCTCTTCCTTGCACTGCCTCAGGATGGGGATAAAGTCTGGGTTGCAGTTGGACTTTGGTCCCCTGTACCAAGTGACCACAGGCACTGAATTCATACGGATTCTGAGCAGAGCGCTAACAAGACTTCAGAAATATGGAAAACATAGCACGAGCTTTGAGTGAGGAGATCAGAATGTAAATAGGACTTTCTTCCTGTGCAAACTCCAGCCCAGGGGAGGGAGACCAAGGTCTTGGAGGCCCACCTGAGCAGATGACGCCAGCGTCTTCACTATGGCCACAGTTGTGGGCGAGCCAGCCATTGTGAGGGCAGCTCCACAGGTAGGACTCATGCCCTGAGCAGCGCATGTTATCCAGGACAATGGGTCCTGAGCCCTGACCAAACCGGGCATTTCCTGGAGCTGACGTGGCCCAGCCACAGTCCAGCTGCCTGCAGACCACATTGGCGTCACTGATGTCCCAGTCGTCATCACACACGGTGCCCCAGGAGCCTCGGTATAGGACTTCCACTCGGCCCTGACACTTGTCACCTCCATTCACCAGCCTCAGGGCCAAACTGGATTCAGATCCTACAGAGGAACACAAGAACTCTTCATTGTGGAAAATAGAAAGGTGACTTTTAAAAGTTTCCTTTCTTGTTACAGAACAAGTGTGCTAATGACTTTGTTAGGCCCTATCCTATGTAGCTGTTAGAAGACATGCCATGCTTACAGGCACATAGTACGTTCTATGTCCTTGTACATTAACCAAGATATCTGTGCTGGACTGCTCACAGGCATGTCCCAGCTCTCCGTTGCCTTTCCCTGTTTAGAAAAGTTTAAAGAAGTTGTTAGCCAATCAGGTTTTAGTTTAATATGTGAGGTCTGGCTCCGGCCAATGGAGATCAGACCTCAGCAGTGAGGACAACCCCAAATGCGTAAGGAATAAACGTGTGTGTATTCCCTTTGCTCTTTGGACTCTTGTGGAACGATGACTACAAGGAGAACCCTTCCTACAGTCAGGGAAGTAAAAACTGTGTTGTTGAAAGATCCTTTGTCTCAGTGCTGATTTTTCTCTGCGGCACCCAGCATATATTTCCAACATCTATTTCCAACACTCATCCATATCGATCATCAGGTCTATGATGTAAACAATGTTCCACACTCAGGGCACTTCCTAATGGCCAAAGTCTCTTGGGCAGGTAATCACCTTTGAATGCGATTACAGACAGAGCTTCAGCTTCATCACAGGGAAGAAGCAGTGAGGTCCCACTCTGCCCAGGTCTATGGAAGCTCACGTATTGGGGAAGAACCTGTAACCACACTGGAGGTGACAGGAATGGACGCCTCACTCCTCATTCTGAGCTCCATTCTCACACAGGATGAAGCTGCACAGCTCCAGATAGAAGGCCGAGACCCGCCCCATGTTCAGGAGTTTTGTGACAACCACATGGTCCTCTCTGGCTTCTGGCAAAGTGCCAGCAATAACAGGACATTGCCAGACAGCTGTGGGGACAGGCACTGTCCCCTACTCAGTTGTCCCCTGCACCCATGGGCTGAGGGCCAGGAACAAGATCCCAGGAGGATTAGGAGCTGTCCCGGGATTGTCTTGAGCACCGGAATAAGAATCTTTGCTGAACACGTAACACAGATTCCCAGGGGAGACAGGTCACCAGCAACTCTACCCTCCATCATCAGACCCAGGACTAGGTTCCCAGGGAGGCCACATTCCTCCCCAGGCAACCTGCAAGGACCTGACAAACAGAGGCGCCCACCTTCAGCCTCATTCTATCACTTTCTATAGAAACGTTTGAAAGAGGTAGAGAGTGAGCCCTAGGGAGCGGAGAGAGGATGATTTACCTATTGTCGATGCAGGTAATTCAGTGGTTGGCCAAGCATCTGTAAATTGCAACAAAGAGAAAGGACAGAATTAGACTTGAGGGTGAAAAGCTCAACAAGGAAAGGGTCTCTGGACCAGGCAAGCATCAGGAAAACTATTCAGTTTCTGGTTCCTGCCACATGCTCCAAGTGTCTGTGCAAGTCTTCAGCTCAGTGAACTCAACTAGGAACAACGGCCTCACTGGGGACCAGTCCTATCCCTCCTAGATGTCCTCTTCTGAGCCACAAAGGTTAGCCTGCCCCATCCACTGACACATGGACTGATGGGCACATCTGACACCATTGCTGAGATTCTAGCATTTCCACCTGTTAGGGGAACCAAGGAGGCGCCCATTGGGCTATCAAGCTTCCTGGTAAACGGAAGCACCAGAAATAGTATCGTTCTCCCTGCGGAGCATGGCCTCTGCCTTTTCTGGATGCAGATGTGGCCCTGCAAAATCTCGGGTGTTTGAAGGAGTGAGGGATGGAGGTATCAGGCCTGCACTGACATTGCTTGCACATTCACAAAGTCATGTTTAAGGCTTCCGTGGGCATTGCCTTCCCAGGTGACTTTATCAACCACTCTCAATTCTCAGAAAGGAGAGACCAGCTCTGAATATAAAGCAGCCAAAGCTCATTAAACATGAGGCCACTTCCTGAACCTGTAAGAGTTACCCATAGTACAGTATGAAACTGCTTCATGAAAGCTGAGATAAGTGGAACAGAAGTCAGAAGCCTCCTCCATCCTATGTCTGTTGAAGCGCTGTGCTGGGGCCTCAGTTACACAGTGGTGGGGAAAATAGTATGCTCCACAGTATCCGCACAGAGGAGCTGCAGAGCTCTGTGGATGGAGGGTAGGGGTAATTGGGCAGAAAGAGAAGGGACATCCCAGATGCCGGGGACTCACCTGGCCTGGGCGTTGACTGGGACTGGGAAGCTGTAAGAAAAAGAGAAAGTGCGATCAGATGCACTAACAGAAACTGGCAGGACTGGAACAGAGGAGGAAGGAACTGGGTGACTCTGACACTCAGTCCATCCTAGTCCCCTATCACAGAGGGATGGACATTGCCATGCACATCCCCACAGAGATCCTCCTTGGAATGGATCAGGGCAGATCATGTCCATGATTGCCAGCTTCAAGGGGACTAACGGTGTCTACTAAGGGTGACCAGCAAAGCCAATCCTCTCCCTGGCACCTCTTGGCAGTTGTAAGTCAGCAGGGCTGAGGAGGCCACTCCAGGCAAAATCCCTCATGTGATCATCCAGCCCCAACCACACGCAATAACGAGGCCATGCCTGGCGGGGCTCATGGGGGCTGCCCTCCACACACCAGACCTGGGCACAGGCAGTGCTCCCCAGTGTTCTCAAAGGAGCTGTGATCAAGGACTCCAACCCCACGTGACCCAGGCCTGACACAAACAGGCACCCTAAGCCTGACACGAACTGACATCCGTTTACACTCCTAAGCAGTCTGCCTCTATTTCTAGTCCTCCTTATTGGGTCTCAGCTGAGAACCCACCTCCGGACAAGCATCCTTAGCTCAGAGGTTCCCGCAGTGGGAGGATCCCTCCTTGCCCCGCTGTCTGTGCTGTATCCACGATACCCTCACTCAGTGCTACTCAGCAGGGGAGAAATGGAGCCCTGGAGAGTCAGCACTTTTCTCTTCTGCCTCTTCCTTGCACTGCCTCAGGATGGGGATAAAGTCTGGGTTGCAGTTGGACTTTGGTCCCCTGTACCAAGTGACCACAGGCACTGAATTCATACGGATTCTGAGCAGAGCGCTAACAAGACTTCAGAAATGTGGAAAACATAGAACAAGCTTTGAGTGAGGAGATCAGAATGTAAATAGGACTTTCTTCCTGTGCAAACTCCAGCCCAGGGGAGGGAGACCAAGGTCTTGGAGGCCCACCTGAGCAGATGACACCAGCGTCTTCACTATGGCCACAGTTGTGGGCGAGCCAGCCATTGTGAGGGCAGCTCCACAGGTAGGACTCATGCCCTGAGCAGAGCATGTTATCCAGGACAATGGGTCCTGAGCCCTGACCAAACCGGGCATTTCCTGGAGCTGACGTGGCCCAGCCACAGTCCAGCTGCCTGCAGACCACATTGGCGTCACTGATGTCCCAGTCGTCATCACACACGGTGCCCCAGGAGCCTCGGTATAGGACTTCCACCCGGCCCTGACACTTGTCACCTCCATTCACCAGCCTCAGGGCCAAACTGGATTCAGATCCTACAGGGGAACAC
The DNA here is from genome assembly GCF_030222135.1 of Aotus nancymaae. NCBI lineage: Eukaryota > Metazoa > Chordata > Mammalia > Primates > Aotidae > Aotus > Aotus nancymaae. The sequence continues at coordinate 8,431,405 of NW_026988421.1, forward strand.
GAGAACCCTTTATTCATCCCTATCATCAGGTCAAGAATCTAAGGCACGTTCCACACTCAGGGCACTTCCTGATAGCTAAAGTCACCTGGGCCGGCAGTCACGATTGCATATGACTGCAACCAGAGTTACAGCTTCATCATAGTGGAAGGAGAGGGGATACCCTATTCTGCCTTGGTTTGTGGACGCTCAAGTTTTGAGGAAGCATCTGTGATCCCAGTGGAGGTGACAGGAATGGATCTCCCACTGCCTACTCTGGGTACACACAGCACTGAGCTCCACAGCTCTAGAGGGCAGGCCCATGCGGTCCCCATGTTCAAGAGTTTGGTGGCACCCATGTGGTCCTCTCTGGCTTCTAGCAAATTACCAGGGATGGCAAAGCCTTAGCCAGAGAGCTGCAGGGACAGGAACTTCCACCCAACCTTACAGGTCAGCAGTGCATGGCCAGAGGGCCAGGAATGAGGTCCCAGTAGGATTAGGAAGCCCTCCAGAGCTTGTTCTCAGCACCTGGATGGGATCTTTCCTGATCACTTGGAACGGGATCCCATGGAAGACAGGTCACCAGCACCCTCAACCTCCAACATCAGACCTAAGACTGGCCTCCCAGAGACTCCACCTTCTTCCCATGCATCCCACAGGGACATCAACAAGAGAGGCGCCCACCATGAGCCTCATTCTGTCGTTTACAGATAAAACATTTGTCCAGAGGTAGAGAGAGAGCCCTAGGGAGGGGTGAGAGGGTTATTTACCTTCTGTCGATGCAGGTAAGTTGGTGGTCGGCCACGTGTCTGTAAATTGCAACAAACACAAAGGCTAGAATTAAATTTTGGGGTGCAAAGCTCCTAAAGGAAAGGTCTCCAGACAAGGCAAGCGTCATGAAAACTACTCCATTTCTGGCTCCTGCCACTTGCTCCCCATGTGTCTGCCCAAGTCTTCAGTCCAGTGAGCACAGCCAGGGACATAGGCCTCGCTGGAGACCAGTCGGATCCCTCCTACCTCTGAAGTGTGGGATGTCCTCTTCTCAGCTACAAAGGGTTAGCCTGCCCCATCCACTGACACATGGACTGACGGGCACATCTGACACCATTGCTGAGACTCTGAGAGTTGGAGCTAAAATGTTGGAAGGATCAGTGAGCCGCCCAAAAGAGTATAAAGTCTCCTGGAAAATGGAGGCACCAGAAATGTCTATTATCTCTCTCCCTGCCTGAGCACAGCCTCTGCCTTTCTGGCTGTAGATGGGGTCCTGCAGAATCTGGGGGTGTTTGAATGAGTGAGGAATGGAGGTTTCAGGCCTGCACTGATATTGCTTTTGCCCACGGACAAAGTCATGTTTAAGGTTTCAACTGACATTGCCTATTCAGTGACTTTGGCAATAACTCTTAATTCTCTGAAAGGTCATACCTTCTTAACCATGGCTGGCTAAGAATCGCCATGCTGGGGTCTCAGTTACAGAGGAGGGGAAATAGTATGACCCAGAGTATCCAAACAGATCAGAAGGAGGGCTCTGTCACATGGGAAAAGGATAATTGTGCAGAAAGAGAAGTGACATCCTGAGGAAGGACACTGGGGACTCACCTGGCCTGGGTGTCGACCGGGACTGGGCAGCTGTAAGAAAGAGGAGATCAGGTCAGATGCACGGCACAGAAGCTGGAAAAACTGTAACAAAGGTGGAAGGAACTGGGAAAGTCTGACACTCAGTCCATCCTAGCCCCCTGAAACAGAGGGCGGGGCATCACCATGCACGTCCCCACAGAGATGCTCCTCGGAAGGCGTTTGGGCAGACTGTGTTCACTATTGCCAGCTCCAAAGTGATTAACTTTGTGTCTGCCTGTAGTAATCAGGTTGACATAAAACCAACCCTCTCCCTCGCACGTCTTAGCAGTTCCTGAGTCGGCAAGTATGAAGAGGCCATTCCAGCCAAAGTCCTGCCTGTGATCTTCTAGTCCAGCCTACAGGCATTCATAACAAGGCTTTGTCTAGCAGGCGTCATGGGTGCTGCCCACCCCACACCAGACCTGGTGCACAGGCAAGACTGCAGTGCTCTGGAGGGAATTGCAGTCAAGCATTCACACTCCCAAAACCCAGGCCAGACACCAACAGACACAGATCTACACTCCCAACCTTGTGTCTCCATTCTGATGCCTCCTTGTTGGGCCTCAGCAGAAAACCTCTTGTTCCCAGCAGGAGCCTTTGGTTCTGGGTTCCTCCTACTGAGACAGTCCCTCTGCCAATCCCCCTACATGTGCTTCATCTGACTCACCCTCACCCGAACCTTTCAGTAGGAGAAAGATGGAACCCTGGAGAGCCAGTGTGCAATAGTTTGGACGCTTGTCCTATCCAGGTCTCATGTTGCGATTGAATCCCCAAGTTTCGAGGTGAGGCCTGATGCACCCTGTTGGGTCACAGAGGCCAACCCGTCATGAATACCTTAGTGCCCTCCCTGGTCAGGGGTGAGGTCTTCTCTTAGTTCCTATCTAGAGCTACTAGTTGAAAAAGGCCTGGGACCTCCCTCTTGCTCTCTCTTGCTTCCTCTGTGACCTCTGCCCAGGCCAGCTCCCCATCACCTTCTACCAGGAGTGCAAGCAGCCTGAGGCCCTCAGCAGAAGCCAAGCAGATGCCTGCACCATGCTCCTACGCAGCTGCAAAGCCACGGCCCAAATCAACCTCTTTCTTCATGAATAACTGGGCCCCAGCTATTCCCTTCCAGCCGCACTAAAAGACAAAGGCCTGGCACTTTCCTCTTCTCCCCCTGCTTGAGCTGCCTCAGTAGGAGAACAAAGCCATGACCCTCATTTCAATTTGGGCCGTTGTCCTCCCTGACCTCCCCAATAGCTGGCAATGTGGCAATGACTCATGCTGTTTCCTAGCAGAGAACTGAGGAGATATCAGAAAAACAGGAAAAGTAGGAAAAGCTCTGAGTGAGGAGATCAGAGCAGAATGAGACCTCGCTTCCTGACCACACTCCACCCCAACAGAGGGAGCCCAAAGCCTTGGAGGCCCACCTGAGCAGATGACCCCAGCGTCTTCACTGTGCTGACAGTTATGGAAGAGCCAGCCACTATGGGGACAGCTCCACAGGTAGGACTCGTGTCCTGAGCAGCGCACATCATCCAGGACAATGGGTCCATAGCCCTGACCAAACCGGGCATTTCCTGGGGCTGACACGGCCCAGCCACAGCCCAGCTGCCTGCAGACCACATTGGCATCACTGATGTCCCAGCTGTCATCACACACGGTGCCCCAGGAGCCTCGGTAGAGGACCTCCACTCGGCCCTGACACCCGTCACCTCCATTCACCAGCCTCAGGGCCAAACTGGATTCAGATCCTACAGGGGAACACAAGAATTCTTCATCCATCCCTATTAGCAGGTCAACGATAAGGCATGTACAACACTCAGTGCACTGGGCAAAGAAGTCAAGATTGAATACAAATGCCAAAGTCACCAGGGCACACGGTCACGACTGAAGATGACTGTGCCCAGAGGTTAAGCTCTGTCCTAGTGGAAGAAGAAGTGATACCTATTCTACCCAAGTCTATAAAAGCTCCACTTATGGGTAAGCAGGTATGACCCCAGCAGACGTGACAGGAACGGACACCTTACTCCTCACTCTGGGTGCACACAGGACAGAGCTCCACAGCTACAAATCCAGGCCCAGACCCACGCAGTATTCAAGAGCTCATTGACACCTGCGTGGTCCTCTCTGGCTCTGGCAAACTGCCAGGGATGCCAAGGCCTTACCCAGACAAGTACAGGGACCAGCACTTTTGGAGAGCACCACTCTTTGGAGGTCTCTAGCTCATGGCCTGCGGGCCAGGAACAAGGTCCCAGTAGGACTAGGGAGCACTCCAGTGCTCGTTCTGAGCACCTGGTCGAGGATCTTTCCTGATCACTTGGAACAGGATCCCACGGGAGAGAGGTCACCAGCACCCTCCGCTCTCCAACATCAGACCCAGAACTGACTCCCCAGAGACTTCACCTTCCTCCCCATGTAAGCCACAGGGACATGAAAAGAGGGGGGCCCAACATGTGCCTCAACCTATCCCTCCGCTCTCCAACATCAGACCCAGAACTGACTCCCCAGAGACTTCACCTTCCTCCCCATGTAAGCCACAGGGACATGAAAAGAGGGGGGCCCACCATGTGCCTCATTCTATCAGTCTCAAACACAAAATCCGTCCAGAGATAGTGAGCCCTGGGGAGGGCTGAGAGGATTATTTACCTGTTGTTGATGCAGGTGAGGTTGTGGTGGGCCATGTGTCTGTCAAATGCAACAAAGAGGAAAGACAAAATTAGGATCTAAGGCGCGTTCCACACTCAGGGCACTTTCTCATGACCAAAGTCACCCAGGCAGGCAGTCACCTTGGAATATAGCCGGAGATTAGGCTTCATCACAGAGAAAGCGCTGACAGCCTACTTTGCCCAGGTCTACGGAAGCTCAAGTTTTGGGGAAGCACCTGTGACCCCAGCGGAGGTGATAAGAATGGACATCCCACTTCCCAATCTGGGTACACACAGGATGGAGCTGGACAGCTGCACATGGCATGCCCAGACCCCTCCCTTATTCAGGAGCACGGTCCTGTCTGGGATCTGGCTGGCAAAGTACCGGAGATGGCAGGACCTTGGCCAGACAGGTGCGAGGACAGGCACTTTTACCTAATCTTCCCAGGCCTGCATGCATCCCATGGCCTCAGGATCAGGAATGAGGTCCCCATAGAATTAGGGAGACCCCCCAGGGCTTGTCCTGAGCACATGCATGAGGATCTTTCCTGACCACTTGGAACAGGATCCCACAGGAAAGAGGTCACCAGCACCTCCCACCCTCCAACATCACATCTAGTTCTGGGTCTTCGGAGACCCCACCTTCCTCTCTACCCAACCCACAGAAACATGAAGAAGTGAGGCGCCCACCTCATCCTATCATGAGGCTAAGGATTCTTAATGATCTTCTGGGAGGTCCCGCCCCTGTTCCTAGTGCGGAGCTCAACCTTGAGCCTACTGTTTATCACCGGCTGCCATTCTCCCACCCTTACCCCACGTCCCCACCTCTCTTCACGGCAATCATAAGTGAACTATAAAATCCAACATGTATCCAGAGGTAGAGAGTGAGCTCCGGGGAGTGCTGAGAGGATTATTTACCTTCTATGGGTACAGGTGATGTCCTGGCAGGCCAACTGTCTGTAAACAGCAACAAAGAGAAAGGATAGAGTTGGACTTGAAGGGAAAAAGGGAAAAAGCAAGCAGTTCTCTGGACCAGGCAAGCATTGTGGAAACAATTCCATTCCCCAGTCTGGCCAATTGCTCCCCATGTGTCTGCCCAGGTCTCCTGCCCAGGGAACTGATTCAGAGACAAAGGACACCATGCAGGCCCTTCCATCTCTCTCTAAGACAGGGATGACCTCTTCTCAGTTAGGAAACCTTCACCACCCCTATACCCCACCATCCACTGAACCATGGACTGACTGGCACATCTGACACCATTGCCGAGACTCTGACACTTGCAGCTAAAATGTTTGGCGGACCGGGGGTCCACCTAGGAGGAAAATCAGGTTTTCTGGTAAGTGAAGGCACCAGAAACATTTCTTAGTCTTTCTCCCTGCTGAGGATAGCTTCTGCCTCTTCTGGGTGCAGACGTGGCCCTGCAGAATCTGGGGATCTTTCAAGTAGTGGGACGTGGAGTATCAGGCTTGTACTGACCTTGCCTTCAACAGAACATTAGAGGGTATCACCCTCAATTCTCAGAAAGGTTGTATCAGCCCTGAATATAAAGGGGCCGAGGCTCATTCAACAGAGGGCCTCCTTCTGAACCTGTAAGGGTTCCGTTGGGACAGCATGGAACTATGTGGTGAAAGCTGAGATGGATTGAAGAGAAGGCAGAAGCTGAATACTATGCGTGGCTAAGAAGCACCATGCCGGGGTCTCAGTTACAGAGAGAGTGGGCAGGGGGGAATAATATGCACCAGAGTATCTGCAGAGAAGCAAGAGGGCTCTGTGGAGTGGGCAACGGGTAACTGAGCAGAAAGAGAAGGGACATCCCGGGGAAGGATGGTGGGGACTCACCTGGCCTGAGTGTCGACTGTGCAGCTGTGAGGAAAAAATGCAACAATAGACACCAAGCACTCAGTTACCCCTGTTGAGATTCGCTTGGGGTGGTTGGCAAAATATTCCAGAAAATATTTAAGATATATTAGGGAAAGTATAGATTAGTCTCAAACCTTTTGGAAGGCCAAAAGCTTTTATTGGGGCAGACTGAAGGTGGCCGGCCAGTCCCTTCAGTTAGGGAGAGAGAGACGGTCAAAGTTCTCACCCCACAGGCATTTGTCTCCATTCTAACTGTTCACTCATGTAAATGTTGTGCTGGGTGGCCTCTGGGGAGGATCAAAGGGGAAGTACCTGTTAATAGCATTTACTCTGGGCTCTCGGAACCGAAAGCTCTTGTCCTTCTCGTAACCATGTTAATTATCCACAAGTGTGTTAACTTAGAATCTCTGCTGTAAAATCTCAATGGGATAAACGTGTGATGGACAGAGGGTCTGGGTCGACTGGTTGCATTTTGCCCTCTGAAAGCAGCCAACGGCCATCCCTAGCCCACTTGAATCACTGCAATGATTGTGTGAGAGTGCATTCCTTCATCGGTGGTTGAGTCGGGGTCTGCAGGCCAGACTCCTGCAGGCACTGGAGACTGACGGCTCAGATCCCAACTAGAGTTAAGGCGAAAGTGGCTGGGGGTATCCACACCCTGAGCTGATGCCCTGCCAGCGCCCACTGTGAAGCCCTCAGTCCCTCAGGGACCCCACACACCCCAGCATTGCCTCCATTTCTGTGCCTGCAGCCCACTCTCTGGGAATATAAAGGTCACTTTGGTGCCTGGGACTGGCCACAACAACCTGGGTATCAAAACAGGGAGCAGCACACAGCCACCCTAAGCAATGAGCTGACAAAGACGCCAGCTGTCCCTTGAGCTGCGATGAGCCTGGTTTGACACGTATTCCTGGTGATCCTCTGGGAGGATCCCCCACCATTTGTCACTCGCTGCCAGCCTCCCACCCTTACCCCACTTCCCGCCTCTCTTCACAGTAATCATAAGTGAACTATTTACACTTGAGTCCGTCCCTCTGAGTCAGTGGCTGACAGCACTCAAGGTAATACAGTGTTGAAGGGGAGAGGAGGCCTCACCAACCAGATCCCCAAAACGTGCTGTCCCTGAGAAGAAGCCTCAGGGAAAATAGGGGCTATGAGTTATGAGGATGTTCCTGTAGCAGAATAAAAGGTCCCTCATTTCTGCTGTCAGCATGCTGGACCCTGTGTCTCAACACTGGTGCCTCAGTCACCTCCAAACTAATGTTGGGGCACTGCTTGCAGCTTAGGGATCTGTGCTGACCATGGAATTGCACACACAGGTTGGATAACCCCAGCTAAACTCCAGAGCCACCGGATGACCAGGAAAGACTTGGTGGGTGGGGGTCCTGGAAAGAGAAACCTGTCTGTTACTATATTCTCTGAATATAGTCTGTCCCTAGAATAGGCTCAAGTGAATTTTTTTTTTTCATTAGAGACAGGGTTTGCCAACTTGCCCAGAGCCGGTCTTGAATGCCTGAGCTCAAGCAATCTGCCTGCCTCAGCGTCCTAAAGTGCTGGGATTACAGGCATGAGCCACCACACCCGACCCTCCAGAGATCTTTGATGCCTACCTGAGCAGACGACACCGGCGTCTTCATGATGGCCACAGTTGTGGGAGAACCAACCGTTGTGGGAGCAGCTCCATAGGTAGGACTCATGCCCTGAGCAGCGCACGTCATCCAGGACAATGGGTCCTGAGCCCTGGCCAAACCGGGCATTTCCTGGAGCTGACGTGGCCCAGCCACAGCCCAGCTGCCTGCAGACCACATTGGCATCACTGATGTCCCAGCTGTCATCACACACGGTGCCCCAGGAGCCTCGGTAGAGGACCTCCACTCGGCCCTGACACCCGTCACCTCCATTCACCAGCCTCAGGGCCAAACTGGATTCAGATCCTACAGGGGAACACAAGAATTCTTCATCCATCCCTATTAGCAGGTCAACGATAAGGCATGTACAACACTCAGTGCACTGGGCAAAGAAGTCAAGTTTGAATACAAATGCCAAAGTCACCAGGGCACACGGTCACGACTGAAGATGACTGTGCCCAGAGGTTAAGCTCTGTCCTAGTGGAAGAAGAAGTGATACCTATTCTACCCAAGTCTATAAAAGCTCCACTTATGGGTAAGCAGGTATGACCCCAGCAGACGTGACAGGAACGGACACCTTACTCCTCACTCTGGGTGCACACAGGACAGAGCTCCACAGCTACAAATCCAGGCCCAGACCCATGCAGTATTCAAGAGCTCATTGACACCTGCGTGGTCCTCTCTGGCTCTGGCAAACTGCCAGGGATGCCAAGGCCTTAGCCAGACAGGTGCAGGGACCAGCACTTTTGGAGAGCACCACTCTTTGGAGGTCTCTAGCTCATGGCCTGCGGGCCAGGAACAAGGTCCCAGTAGGACTAGGGAGCACTCCAGTGCTCGTCCTGAGCACCTGGTCGAGGATCTTTCCTGATCACTTGGAACAGGATCCCACGGGAGAGAGGTCACCAGCACCCTCCGCTCTCCAACATCAGACCCAGAACTGACTCCCCAGAGACTTCACCTTCCTCCCCATGTAAGCCACAGGGACATGAAAAGAGGGGGGCCCACCATGTGCCTCATTCTATCAGTCTCAAACACAAAATCCGTCCAGAGATAGTGAGCCCTGGGGAGGGCTGAGAGGATTATTTACCTGTTGTTGATGCAGGTGAGGTTGTGGTGGGCCATGTGTCTGTCAATTGCAACAAAGAGGAAAGACAAAATTAGGATCTAAGGCGCGTTCCACACTCAGGGCACTTTCTCATGACCAAAGTCACCCAGGCAGGCAGTCACCTTGGAATATAGCCGGAGATTAGGCTTCATCACAGAGAAAGCGCTGACAGCCTACTTTGCCCAGGTCTACGGAAGCTCAAGTTTTGGGGAAGCACCTGTGACCCCAGCGGAGGTGATAAGAATGGACATCCCACTTCCCAATCTGGGTACACACAGGATGGAGCTGGACAGCTGCACATGGCATGCCCAGACCCCTCCCTTATTCAGGAGCACGGTCCTGTCTGGGATCTGGCTGGCAAAGTACCGGAGATGGCAGGACCTTGGCCAGACAGGTGCGAGGACAGGCACTTTTACCTAATCTTCCCAGGCCTGCATGCATCCCATGGCCTCAGGATCAGGAATGAGGTCCCCGTAGGATTAGGGAGACCCCCCAGGGCTTGTCCTGAGCACATGCATGAGGATCTTTCCTGACCACTTGGAACAGGATCCCACAGGAAAGAGGTCACCAGCACCTCCCACCCTCCAATATCACATCTAGTTCTGGGTCTTCGGAGACCCCACCTTCCTCTCTACCCAACCCACAGAAACATGAAGAAGTGAGGCGCCCACCTCATCCTATCATGAGGCTAAGGATTCTTAACGATCTTCTGGGAGGTCCCGCCCCTGTTCCTAGTGCAGAGCTCAACCTTGAGCCTACTGTTTATCACCGGCTGCCATTCTCCCACCCTTACCCCACGTCCCCACCTCTCTTCACGGCAATCATAAGTGAACTATAAAATCCAACATGTATCCAGAGGTAGAGAGTGAGCTCCGGGGAGTGCTGAGAGGATTATTTACCTTCTATGGGTACAGGTGATGTCCTGGCAGGCCAACTGTCTGTAAACAGCAACAAAGAGAAAGGATAGAGTTGGGCTTGAAGGGAAAAAGGGAAAAAGCAAGCAGTTCTCTGAACCAGGCAAGCATTGTGGAAAGAATTCCACTCCCAAATCTGGCCAATTGCTCCCCATGTGTCTGCCCATGTCTGCTGCCCAGGGAACTGATTCAGAGACAAAAGACACCATGCAGGCCCTTCCATCTCTCTCTAAGACAGGGATGACCTCTTCTCAGTTAGGAAACCTTCACCATCCCTATACCCCACCATCCACTGAACCATGGACTGACTGGCACATCTGACACCATTGCCGAGACTCTGACACTTGCAGCTAAAATGTTTGGCGGACCTGGGGTCCACCTAGGAGGAAAATCATGTTTTCTGGTAAGTGAAGGCACCAGAAACATTTCTTAGCCTTTCTCCCCGCTGAGCATAGCTTCTGCCTCTTCTGGGTGCAGACGTGGCCCTGCAGAATCTGGGGATCTTTCAAGTAGTGGGACGTGGAGTATCAGGCTTGTACTGACCTTGCCTTCAACAGAACATTAGAGGGTATCACCCTCAATTCTCAGAAAGGTTGTATCAGCCCTGAATATAAAGGGGCCGAGGCTCATTCAACAGAGGGCCTCCTTCTGAACCTGTAAGGGTTCCGTTGGGACAGCATGGAACTATGTGGTGAAAGCTGAGATGGATTGAAGAGAAGGCAGAAGCTGAATACTATGCGTGGCTAAGAAGCACCATGCCGGGGTCTCAGTTACAGAGAGAGTGGGCAGGGGTGAATAATATGCACCAGAGTATCTGCAGAGAAGCAAGAGGGCTCTGTGGAGTGGGCAACGGGTAACTGAGCAGAAAGAGAAGGGACATCCTGGGGAAGGATGGTGGGGACTCACCTGGCCTGAGCGTCGACTGTGCAGCTGTGAGGAAAAAATGCAACATTAGACACCAAGCACTCAGTTACCCCTGTTGAGATTCGCTTGGGGTGGTTGGCAAAATATTCCAGAAAATATTTAAGATATATTAGGGAAAGTATAGATTAGTCTCAAACCTTTTGGAAGGCCAAAAGCTTTTATTGGGGCAGACTGAAGGTGGCCGGCCAGTCCCTTCAGTTAGGGAGAGAGAGACGGTCAAAGGCCTCACCCCACAGGCATTTGTCTCCACTCTAACTGTTCACTCATGTAAATGTTGTGCTGGGTGGCCTCTGGGGAGGATCAAAGGGGAAGTACCTGTTAATAGCATTTACTCTGGGCTCTCGGAACCGAAAGCTCTTGTCCTTCTCGTAACCATGTTAATTATCCACAAGTGTGTTAACTTAGAATCTCTGCTGTAAAATCTCAATGGAATAAACGTGTGATGGACAGAGGGTCTGGGTCGACTGGTTGCATTTTGCCCTCTGAAAGCAGCCAACGGCCATCCCTAGCCCACTTGAATCACTGCAATGATTGTGTGAGAGTGCATTCCTTCATCGGTGGTTGAGTCGGGGTCTGCAGGCCAGACTCCTGCAGGCACTGGAGACTGACGGCTCAGATCCCAACTAGAGTTAAGGCGAAAGTGGCTGGGGGTATCCACACCCTGAGCTGATGCCCTGCCAGCGCCCACTGTGAAGCCCTCAGTCCCTCAGGGACCCCACACACCCCAGCATTGCCTCCATTTCTGTGCCTGCAGCCCACTCTCTGGGAATATAAAGGTCACTTTGGTGCCTGGGACTGGCCACAACAACCTGGGTATCAAAACAGGGAGCAGCACACAGCCACCCTAAGCAATGAGCTGACAAAGACGCCAGCTGTCCCTTGAGCTGCGATGAGCCTGGTTTGACACGTATTCCTGGTGATCCTCTGGGAGGATCCCCCACCATTTGTCACTCGCTGCCAGCCTCCCACCCTTACCCCACTTCCCGCCTCTCTTCACAGTAATCATAAGTGAACTATTTACACTTGAGTCTGTCCCTCTGAGTCAGTGGCTGACAGCACTCAAGGTAATACAGTGTTGAAGGGGAGAGGAGGCCTCACCAACCAGATCCCCAAAACGTGCTGTCCCTGAGAAGAAGCCTCAGGGAAAATAGGGGCTATGAGTTATGAGGATGTTCCTGTAGCAGAATAAAAGGTTCCTCATTTCTGCTGTCAGAATGCTGGACCCTGTGTCTCAACACTGGTGCCTCAGTCACCTCCAAACTAATGTTGGGGCACTGCTTGCAGCTTAGGGATCTGTGCTGACCATGGAATTGCACACACAGGTTGGATAACCCCAGCTAAACTCCAGAGCCACCGGATGACCAGGAAAGACTTGGTGGGTGGGGGTCCTGGAAAGAGAAACCTGTCTGTTACTATATTCTCTGAATATAGTCTGTCCCTAGAATAGGCTCAAGTGAATTTTTTTTTTTCATTAGAGACAGGGTTTGCCAACTTGCCCAGAGCCGGTCTTGAATGCCTGAGCTCAAGCAATCTGCCTGCCTCAGCGTCCTAAAGTGCTGGGATTACAGGCATGAGCCACCACACCCGACCCTCCAGAGATCTTTGATGCCTACCTGAGCAGACGACACCGGCGTCTTCATGATGGCCACAGTTGTGGGAGAACCAACCGTTGTGGGAGCAGCTCCATAGGTAGGACTCATGCCCTGAGCAGCGCACGTCATCCAGGACAATGGGTCCTGAGCCCTGGCCAAACCGGGCATTTCCTGGAGCTGACGTGGCCCAGCCACAGCCCAGCTGCCTGCAGACCACATTGGCATCACTGATGTCCCAGCTGTCATCACACACGGTGCCCCAGGAGCCTCGGTAGAGGACCTCCACTCGGCCCTGACACCCGTCACCTCCATTCACCAGCCTCAGGGCCAAACTGGATTCAGATCCTACAGGGGAACACAAGAATTCTTCATCCATCCCTATTAGCAGGTCAACGATAAGGCATGTACAACACTCAGTGCACTGGGCAAAGAAGTCAAGTTTGAATACAAATGCCAAAGTCACCAGGGCACACGGTCACGACTGAAGATGACTGTGCCCAGAGGTTAAGCTCTGTCCTAGTGGAAGAAGAAGTGATACCTATTCTACCCAAGTCTATAAAAGCTCCACTTATGGGTAAGCAGGTATGACCCCAGCAGACGTGACAGGAACGGACACCTTACTCCTCACTCTGGGTGCACACAGGACAGAGCTCCACAGCTACAAATCCAGGCCCAGACCCATGCAGTATTCAAGAGCTCATTGACACCTGCGTGGTCCTCTCTGGCTCTGGCAAACTGCCAGGGATGCCAAGGCCTTAGCCAGACAGGTGCAGGGACCAGCACTTTTGGAGAGCACCACTCTTTGGAGGTCTCTAGCTCATGGCCTGCGGGCCAGGAACAAGGTCCCAGTAGGACTAGGGAGCACTCCAGTGCTCGTCCTGAGCACCTGGTCGAGGATCTTTCCTGATCACTTGGAACAGGATCCCACGGGAGAGAGGTCACCAGCACCCTCCGCTCTCCAACATCAGACCCAGAACTGACTCCCCAGAGACTTCACCTTCCTCCCCATGTAAGCCACAGGGACATGAAAAGAGGGGGGCCCACCATGTGCCTCATTCTATCAGTCTCAAACACAAAATCCGTCCAGAGATAGTGAGCCCTGGGGAGGGCTGAGAGGATTATTTACCTGTTGTTGATGCAGGTGAGGTTGTGGTGGGCCATGTGTCTGTCAATTGCAACAAAGAGGAAAGACAAAATTAGGATCTAAGGCGCGTTCCACACTCAGGGCACTTTCTCATGACCAAAGTCACCCAGGCAGGCAGTCACCTTGGAATATAGCCGGAGATTAGGCTTCATCACAGAGAAAGCGCTGACAGCCTACTTTGCCCAGGTCTACGGAAGCTCAAGTTTTGGGGAAGCACCTGTGACCCCAGCGGAGGTGATAAGAATGGACATCCCACTTCCCAATCTGGGTACACACAGGATGGAGCTGGACAGCTGCACATGGCATGCCCAGACCCCTCCCTTATTCAGGAGCACGGTCCTGTCTGGGATCTGGCTGGCAAAGTACCGGAGATGGCAGGACCTTGGCCAGACAGGTGCGAGGACAGGCACTTTTACCTAATCTTCCCAGGCCTGCATGCATCCCATGGCCTCAGGATCAGGAATGAGGTCCCCGTAGGATTAGGGAGACCCCCCAGGGCTTGTCCTGAGCACATGCATGAGGATCTTTCCTGACCACTTGGAACAGGATCCCACAGGAAAGAGGTCACCAGCACCTCCCACCCTCCAACATCACATCTAGTTCTGGGTCTTCGGAGACCCCACCTTCCTCTCTACCCAACCCACAGAAACATGAAGAAGTGAGGCGCCCACCTCATCCTATCATGAGGCTAAGGATTCTTAACGATCTTCTGGGAGGTCCCGCCCCTGTTCCTAGTGCAGAGCTCAACCTTGAGCCTACTGTTTATCACCGGCTGCCATTCTCCCACCCTTACCCCACGTCCCCACCTCTCTTCACGGCAATCATAAGTGAACTATAAAATCCAACATGTATCCAGAGGTAGAGAGTGAGCTCCGGGGAGTGCTGAGAGGATTATTTACCTTCTATGGGTACAGGTGATGTCCTGGCAGGCCAACTGTCTGTAAACAGCAACAAAGAGAAAGGATAGAGTTGGGCTTGAAGGGAAAAAGGGAAAAAGCAAGCAGTTCTCTGAACCAGGCAAGCATTGTGGAAAGAATTCCACTCCCAAATCTGGCCAATTGCTCCCCATGTGTCTGCCCATGTCTGCTGCCCAGGGAACTGATTCAGAGACAAAAGACACCATGCAGGCCCTTCCATCTCTCTCTAAGACAGGGATGACCTCTTCTCAGTTAGGAAACCTTCACCATCCCTATACCCCACCATCCACTGAACCATGGACTGACTGGCACATCTGACACCATTGCCGAGACTCTGACACTTGCAGCTAAAATGTTTGGCGGACCTGGGGTCCACCTAGGAGGAAAATCATGTTTTCTGGTAAGTGAAGGCACCAGAAACATTTCTTAGCCTTTCTCCCCGCTGAGCATAGCTTCTGCCTCTTCTGGGTGCAGACGTGGCCCTGCAGAATCTGGGGATCTTTCAAGTAGTGGGACGTGGAGTATCAGGCTTGTACTGACCTTGCCTTCAACAGAACATTAGAGGGTATCACCCTCAATTCTCAGAAAGGTTGTATCAGCCTTGAATATAAAGGGGCCGAGGCTCATTCAACCGAGGGCCTCCTTCTGAACCTGTAAGGGTTCCGTTGGGACAGCATGGAACTATGTGCTGAAAGCTGAGATGGATTGAAGAGAAGGCAGAAGCTGAATACTATGCGTGGTTAAGAAGCACCATGCCGGGGTCTCAGTTACAGAGAGAGTGGGCAGGGGTGAATAATATGCACCAGAGTATCTGCAGAGAAGAAAGAGGGCTCTGTGGAATGGGCAACGGGTAACTGAGCAGAAAGAGAAGGGACATCCTGGGGAAGGATGGTGGGGACTCACCTGGCCTGAGCGTCGACTGTGCAGCTGTGAGGAAAAAATGCAACATTAGACACCAAGCACTCAGTTACTCCTGTTGAGATTCGCTTGGGGTGGTTGGCAAAATATTCCAGAAAATATTTAAGATATATTAGGGAAAGTATAGATTAGTCTCAAACCTTTTGGAAGGCCAAAAGCTTTTATTGGGGCAGACTGAAGGTGGCCGGCCAGTCCCTTCAGTTAGGGAGAGAGAGACGGTCAAAGGCCTCACCCCACAGGCATTTGTCTCCACTCTAACTGTTCACTCATGTAAATGTTGTGCTGGGTGGCCTCTGGGGAGGATCAAAGGGGAAGTACCTGTTAATAGCATTTACTCTGGGCTCTCGGAACCGAAAGCTCTTGTCCTTCTCGTAACCATGTTAATTATCCACAAGTGTGTTAACTTAGAATCTCTGCTGTAAAATCTCAATGGAATAAACGTGTGATGGACAGAGGGTCTGGGTCGACTGGTTGCATTTTGCCCTCTGAAAGCAGCCAACGGCCATCCCTAGCCCACTTGAATCACTGCAATGATTGTGTGAGAGTGCATTCCTTCATCGGTGGTTGAGTCGGGGTCTGCAGGCCAGACTCCTGCAGGCACTGGAGACTGACGGCTCAGATCCCAACTAGAGTTAAGGCGAAAGTGGCTGGGGGTATCCACACCCTGAGCTGATGCCCTGCCAGCGCCCACTGTGAAGCCCTCAGTCCCTCAGGGACCCCACACACCCCAGCATTGCCTCCATTTCTGTGCCTGCAGCCCACTCTCTGGGAATATAAAGGTCACTTTGGTGCCTGGGACTGGCCACAACAACCTGGGTATCAAAACAGGGAGCAGCACACAGCCACCCTAAGCAATGAGCTGACAAAGACGCCAGCTGTCCCTTGAGCTGCGATGAGCCTGGTTTGACACGTATTCCTGGTGATCCTCTGGGAGGATCCCCCACCATTTGTCACTCGCTGCCAGCCTCCCACCCTTACCCCACTTCCCGCCTCTCTTCACAGTAATCATAAGTGAACTATTTACACTTGAGTCCGTCCCTCTGAGTCAGTGGCTGACAGCACTCAAGGTAATACAGTGTTGAAGGGGAGAGGAGGCCTCACCAACCAGATCCCCAAAACGTGCTGTCCCTGAGAAGAAGCCTCAGGGAAAATAGGGGCTATGAGTTATGAGGATGTTCCTGTAGCAGAATAAAAGGTCCCTCATTTCTGCTGTCAGCATGCTGGACCCTGTGTCTCAACACTGGTGCCTCAGTCACCTCCAAACTAATGTTGGGGCACTGCTTGCAGCTTAGGGATCTGTGCTGACCATGGCATTGCACACACAGGTTGGATAACCCCAGCTAAACTCCAGAGCCACCGGATGACCAGGAAAGGCTTGGTGGGTGGTGGTCCTGGAAAGAGAAACCTGTTTGTTACTATATTCTCTGAATATAGTCTGTCCCTAGAACAGGCTCAAGTGATTTTTTTTTTTTCACTAGAGACAGGGTTTGCCAACTAGCCCAGAGCCGGTCTTGAATGCCTGAGCTCAAGCAATCTGCCTGCCTCAGCGTCCTAAAGTGCTGGGATTACAGGCATGAGCCACCACACCCGATCCTCCAGAGATCTTTGATGCCTACCTGAGCAGACGACACCGGCGTCTTCATGATGGCCACAGTTGTGGGAGAACCAACCGTTGTGGGAGCAGCTCCACAGGTAGGACTCGTACCCTGAGCAGCGCATGTCATCCAGGACAATGGGTCCTGAGCCCTGGCCAAACCAGGCATTTCCTGGAGCTGACGTGGCCCAGCCACAGCCCAGCTGCCTACAGACCACATTGGCATCATTGGTGTCCCAGCTGTCATCACACACGGTGCCCCAGGAGCCTTGGTACAGGACCTCCACCCGGCCCTGACACCTGTCTCCTCCATTCACCAGCCTCAGGGCCAAACCGGAATCGGATCCTAGAGGAAGGCACAACATTTCTCTTGCACATTCCTACTGAAAGACAAGATCCCAGGGCCTGCAGGGCATTCAGAGTCTTCCCCATTCAGAGTCTTTGAGAGAATCTCTAACTAGACTGGGCTCTAACACACCTTGAGGTTAGAATTCTTCATGGGGAAGAGGACAGTGACCGCTCGGCCCAAACCCAAGCCTTAGCGCTTCAGCTGGAGGACCTGACCCTCCTAATCTATACCCTGGAGGGGGCCTGGAGATCCACATGACCCTTCTCTAAGCAGACCATGTGCTCTGCCTGCTTCCCTCAGACAAGGGACACAGAGCACCCCACACGGAAGAGCAGCGCGATGACAGCGGGCTGTCCTGGGAGGAGCTCTGATGTGTATCTGGGGCGCGAAAGTTGGCATGGAGCACATTTCGCACACGATCTTCCTGGCCAGGATGGCTGGGGTCAGCACAGGGCTGTGGAGATGGGGGATCTAGGCTGTCACTCTGGACTGGAGACTGATCCCACTGGTCTCTACTTCCAAAGCACAACAGGCTGTTAGAGACGCCACATTCTGACTGATTTTTCCCTACCCCTACAAACATGGGCAATGAAGGAAGCTTCACTCTAGCTGACCTCTGGGGTCCAGAAGGTCACTGTGTGCTCACAACATTCCCTCCCATCCCATTCCCTAAAAGTTTTCCTGAATCACAGTCGAGCCCATGGATGTAGTTGGCATCATGATCTATAGAAAGGGAAGAGTAAAGCCAGTCTCACCCCCAGTTCTAGTGTTATCTGTGTTCTTTATCATACGGAAGAGAAAGAGGTTAAGTCAGGCCTCACCCCATGGGCCAGAGGGAGAGGGAAACAGAGGGCTTGAGGAATAGGAAGGCCTGATGCATGTACCATCAGCATTGCCAACTGCTCCATGCCAACCCTGGGCAAGCCAGGGGCCTTGGTGAGAATGCTGTCCTTGAACTGCTTCTAGGGCCAAAGTTTCCCATGGGAAATGGGAAGTGACTTCCCTTCCCAAAGCCCAGGCTGCCAGAATCCCAGGCTGTATTGACTATGGCTCCCAGATTTCTCACTGGAGGTACCCAAGGGGGATGTACAGGACCTCTGATGCCCATAAGCTGAAGGATTGTGATTTCTCTCTGTTAGGAAGAAACCAGGGTGGCCTAATATGGGCTTAGAGAAAGGACAAGGGCAAGGATGCTGTCCTAGCAATTTGGCTACGTTAGCAGGTAGGCACCTGCCTCTCAAGGCCCTGTAGCCAGAGATCCAGCACCCTAGCCTGGCCAGGGGTCACACAGCTGGGTGAGGACCGCAGGAGTGGGCTGCATGAATAACAGAATCTCTAGAGACAGGACAACAGGCTCCACCTTGGAACTCCTTGGAGATGCATCTTCAACTTGATTCCTCCCCAGTCTCAGACACAAACCATGGAAGAGATGCCTGTTCAGACCTGAGGACTTATTTGGAAGGGCCCCTCTTGGGAGCTAAGCACCCTACTCTCTATGCCCTCTGTGCCTCTTCTGGATCAGAGGTGAACCTAGGGGTGCAGTTGGGTAATAAGCCCACAGGGATCCCCCAGTGTAGACATTACCTTCTGTTACAGTTGTCTCCAGGGGCGCCTTCGAGGGAAACAGAGAAGCTGCAGGGTGGAGAAAGGAAGAGCTCACTGATGGTAGCCCTCTCCTGCGGAGGGTTGGCCCATGGCTTCCTCAGCTCTGAAGCAGAGGCTGGAAGCACAGGTGCTAAGGGCACCCTCCATTGCCAAAAGCCAAACACGTGCCAATGGCTCTGTCACTCTACTGGTGATAGACTTGGCTAGGATGCCACATCCTTTGCTCTTGTTACTCTCCCCCCACCTCCTCTGCTGCCACAGCCTCTATTCAAAAAGTCACCCAGTCCATTCACAGCCCCGTCCTAGTCATAGGATTGAATGTCAAATGACATATGTCTGTATCTATAGGTCAAACACACCCTCAAATGACAAATATTCACCGTCACTGAAATGCTCCTGAGAAGGCGATTCAACTAGAAAGAAAGGTGGTTTCCAGAGAAAACCAACATTTTCAGAATGCCAAAATAAACCGCTCACAAGGTGGCTGCGTGGAAGACCATGCACCCATGGGGAGCCCAGTCCTACTTGGTGCTTGGATTATCAAGGGCATATCCCATGCAGGGTGGCATGGGCTCAGCCCAGTCCACACAGCAAATGCCAGAGTTGCTCTAGAAGTGGACAGTTTAACCAGAAACTCCTCCTGGGGGAACATGCCATGAGACAGCATCCTTGGAGGTTTCTTCATGGATTAAAGGATCCCTTGGTGTCCACACATCCTGGCACTATGTGAACAACTGAAATCAGCACTGGGATTTGCTGGGTTGGGTCCAGGAGAAGCTCTCTTTTCCACTGAGGATGTTAAGTATCTTTTATTTGTCATTTAATTTCCAATAAAGAGAATGCTTTGGTTCACTCCTCAATTTGATGTTGGTATACATTCATGTCTTAGGGACCAGCAGTTCCCCTATCCTCCTCAGCCTTTAAAAGAGGAGAAACTGCCACTTAGGAAGACATTTATTTGGTGTCCCAGGCCAGGGATGGTTGTGATGCTGCTCATCAGAACCAGTCCATGAGGTGATTGCATCAGCAGGCTCTGAGGGACTGAGACAGAAGCCTGCCTCCCCCACACCCAGCTTCAGAAGGACAGGCAGATGATCCCTTGACCTTCACTGTCTATGAAAAGGGGCAATACCACCTGCTCTCCAACATCAACTAGGGCATAACTTACAACAAAGCAAGTCAACTGCAGAGCACACACGTACACAGCTCATGTGTTGTGATACTGACTCAGACTTGCACATACACAGAGCAAGGTGATATCCCAATACCTGAGCACACAACACCAGCATCTTCCCTGTGGCCACATTTGTGGTTGTACCATCCACTGTGGGGACAGCTTGACAGGTAGGGCTCTCTTCCCGAGCAATGCACGTCACCCAAGAGAATGTTTCCAGAGCCCTGACCAAAGTGGGCCCTGCCCAGGGCTGACACAGAATAGCCACAGCCGAGCTGCCTGCAGACAACATCTGCATCCTGGGTGTCCCAGCTGTCATCACACACAGTGTCCCAGTAGCCTTGGTGCAGGACCTCCACCCAGCCCTGACACCAGTCACCTCTATTCACCAGCCTCAGAGGCAGATCTGCAGTGACGCAGCGGGAAGCCCTCATCCCGGAGCTCTCGGCCCCCTTGACTTGCATCCCTACCCCCTCATTCCACTTTCTTCCTCTGACCAGACCTTACGTATCTCTGTTCTTCCACGTTCTGTCTTTGCCCTCTTCTCCTTCTGTATTTTCCCCCTGGAGAACCTCATGTACTCTGAGAACTGTCCAGAGGACCCCCAAATCCACCTCTCTGTCCCTGACTCAGTCCTGACCGCCTAGCTCTAATCTCCAGACCAGCATTTTCAGTGGCCTCCTGCCCACCCCACCCCATACATCTTCCCAAACTCAACACCGCCTCTTCTTTCCATTTGAATTAAGGATGTCACCATGCTCCACATCAACCATGCTGGGAATGTGGGCATCATATTTGACTCCTCCTTCTCCTCACATCCTGTATCTAACATTACCAAGGTCCTTTCCTTGTCATTTTCACTGCCATTTCACTGGGATATGCCTTCATCCCCTTGAACCTGGCCTACTCCCAGCTGAATCTTCAATCTCTGCTCCTCCTTTCTCTAGTCCATCCACACGCATTGATTCAACCAGCACTGATGAAATGCTTACTCTGCATTCGTTTTTGTGCTAAGAAGATTCATCGGTCTCCAGGCAGTCTCCAAGTTTTATCTTTACAAAGTTCAAATATATTCACCTCACTTCCCTGCTCAAAATGCTTTAATACACTCTCCACTTCCATCAGAATCAAGTCCAAGAGCGAGCCTCGACCTACTTTTCCAGCCTCCTCTCCTGGGAGGGGCTGAGACAGCCTGCGTCCCACCATGGAGCTGGCCATGCTGGGAAGTCAAAAGGCACCGTGTTCCTGCCAGACACGATGCCACTAGACCACCCACCGGGGTAAGCTGCACTGACGGTGTGAGGAAAATGGGCACAGGTCCTGAGGGCACAGCCCACCCTCCTAATGGCGGGAGCCAGATCCTCAGTATGACTTTTCAATGGTGAGTTTGAGGTTACAAGAAACTTGTGGTCACAGAGTGAGAAGCTTGAATGGGATGCAATGGGAGGGGGCAGGTTGCTTTTCCTCCTAGAGGGAGGAAAGGCCAGCTGGACCATCTTCAGGGCATCCCCAAGGTACATTCTGGAACTCCCATGCTCTGTCCCTCCCCAGTCTCAGGGACATAATCCATGGAAAAGGTGCCTGTTCAGACCCGAGGCCTTATTCAGAAGGGCCCCTCTTAGGAGCTAAACGCCCTACCTTCTATGCCCTCTGCACCTCTTCTGGATCAGAGATGAGCCTAGGGGTGCAGCGGGGCAATGAGTCCCCTCTGGTCACCCTGTGAATTGTCCCTCCAGAAGAGTGCTTGGTCTCCCTGCCTCAGCCTCTCCCTTGCTGCATAGTGATCAGAAAGCTGCTTTTCCCAGGCCATTTCTGGATCTCTCAAGGCATGTCCTGGAAGGGGAGGGACTGGCCTCAACAGTGCCAAGGGACCAGGGGCAGAGTCATCCTAAGTGAACACGTAGGAGACCCTGAAAAATCAAACTTGGGCACAAAGGTCTTCACACTCTCGCTGGAGAGGCAGGGACATTGAGCCAAAGTCAAAGACCAGGGCAGGGGCAGAAGGAGGCACCTATCCTCGACTCAAATCTCTACCCTACTACTCACCAGACACATGACCTTAGACACAGAAATATTGACAAATTAGCTAACTGTGCCCTGGTTTTCCCATCTGCAAAATGAGTATAATCATATTACTTAGCTCAAACTGTTCTTGGGAAGATTTCATGATAATAGCACTCACTATGTGCATTAGTTGAGCACTTATTGTGTGCCAGGTGGTATTTTAAGTCTTTTTAAAATATATCAATTCATTTCAAACATGAAAATCATTTGATACAGGGTGTATAACAAGTGCTTGGTAGATGTTAGTTATCTTCCAGATATCTGTCATTATTAGCGAAAAGAAAAGGGGAGCCTGGTGTGGGTGCCTCATGCCTGTAATCCCAGCACTTTGGGAGGCTGAGGCGGGCAGATCACGAGGTCAAGAGATTGAGACCATCCTGGCCAACATGGTGAAACCCCATCTCTTAAAGTACAAAAATTAGCTGGGTATGGTGGAATGTGTCTGTAGTCTCAGCTACTCTGGAGGCTGAGGCAGGAGAATCGCTTCAACCCAGGAGCAGAGTTACTACCTTTTGTTTCAACCACCTCTCCTCACACCAAACTGAAGCTAATCTCATCTGATAAATGACTAAGAGAGAGCAAGAGGAAGGAGAATGACAGCTGGGATTGACTGGGTGTACACCTGGAACATGCCAAGGGTCTTGGCACCCATGTGTCCCATCCTCTCCCTCCGCCCCCAAGATTCCTGCATTTGACAAGGCGGACATTTGCTCTGTGACCACAGCTGTGATCAGCCTCAGCTAGCCAACAGCAGCAGAGGGGAACTGGCCAACCCCACCAGGGAAGAGGAGTGAAGAAAAGTTCTTACCAGAGTCTGTAGTCCCTGGGATCCACCAACCTGGAAAGAACACAAATTCGTCTCAGAAACACTATTTACAAATGATTTCCTACAAGTCACAGAAATTGGCTTTCGCTTCACCGTACAATCACACCAGAGGGCGCTGTGGCTCAATCTTGGGTTTGTGTGTCTCTGATATTCTTGATTAATGAGTTTCACAACAGCGGGTTAAAGCAAGTGGATTGGATATGAAGAGCGCCACCATTTTAGGTGTAATGAAGCACATGTCTCTTTACTAGCCCCCTAACGCTACGGCTTATAGCGACAGGATGTAATCTATGCATGGAAGAAAGGGCTGGACAAGAGAAGACAGTTTAAGCTGTTGTCCAGTCTGAAATTTGAGTATAGCTGGCATTGACAACAGCCGCTCGGATGCCCCCTAAATAAGAAAATATGTTAGTGTCAGATATTCTGTTCCTTCTGACCCATAACCCGAAAACATTTTATTCTATCTTGAAGCAAACAGAAATCTAGAGATCCCTGGATCTTTGTATTCAGTGAGGCCAGACAAGGTCCATCAGACTCAATTGTAGCTTTTGAGTTTCTTTTTGAGCAGCTCTAACTATATTTGTGGGTATTGATATTTCATAGCTTTTATATATTTTAGAAGTCTTTCAAAGATCAGAGAGAATATGTATTCATTTAAAAACTAGGATAAAACTCATTCTATCCTGTAATCACCATATGGATCCATCAGATCCTTCTATAAACCCAAGATTCATTATTGTCTTCTGACTTCACTTTTCCTGCATCTTGAAACATTTTGCTATTTTATGATCCAAGAAATTATTGCATCATTATTCATCAATTGTTATATTGTAAGAAAAGGGTAGAATGGTGACGCTGCCTGGAAGGACGATGAAATAGTGATATGTCATCATTCTTCCATGCCCAGAGTATTGTGTTTTCTTTCAAGAAGTATTTTTTTTTAAAGATTGTATACACTGCCTTCATAGTCCGCTTTTAGCTTTCATTGAATGCAGTTAAGAATTCAAATTTTTTCATTATCTACTAGTGATGGCAAAGAGAAGAAAATTAACAAAGGAAGATGTTTTATAATCATTAGATGAACCAGAAGAGGAATATAAAGAGACAAGACACAGCACTCCAGATACTAATAATGACAGAACTGATTGTACAACAGAAATCTCAGACTATGAGTCTTCAGATGATGATATCCTAGATGAATTTCTCAAATTCAAGAATCCAGGAGTCAATGATATAATTCTAAGGTAAAATATGATGCTCTTACCCACTTCGATAGGGATTTCATCACATGACATTTTGCAGCAAGAACCTGGACCACCTTATTTTGCTAAAAAAGACGTGGTAGTATTCTTTTGTCTTTCGTGATGTTTATATACCAAAATCTATGTGATACAAAAAGGTCTGCTATGTTTAAATTCTTATTAACATTTCCAATATAGTTTCTTTCATTATTCCTTTTCTTTTTGCTTCCTGATAAAAGGGGGATTAGGCATTTGGCCAAAGTATCAGATCATTATTTTATTTTTAGAGACAGAGTCTTGCTCTATTACCCAGGCTGGATTCAAATTCCTGGGTTCAAGCGATCCTCCTGCCTCCAGTGCTGGAGTAGCTGGTACTACAGGCATGTGCCACTACACCCGGCTCCTCAGATTCTTTGTAAATGTGGGTCCTGAGAGCATGACAATCATGGTTCAGAAATTTGAATTTCTCTAACAGAACCAACAGGCCAGTGACAGGACTTGCTGTGTATGTTAGAGAACTGCTTCACCTGCCTCAATAGCTTGAATGTGAGGTCCACAATGGGCTTCCCCAGCTGCCCTGCTTCGTATTGATGGCTTAGGAAGGGGGCCGCTGAAACCATGTGACTACGCACCCCTGATAAGGAAGCGACTCGCAATAGAAACCAGAACATTCTTTCAACAGAGATAGCAAACTAGGGAACATCTGTACCAGAACATCCCCACCTCATTTTCACATGCCATCCCTGCTCCCACTCTCAAGGACATGCTGACAGACGTGCCTGAGAGATCCTGCCATTCAAAGCTCTGCCATTTAAACGGTCTACATGACACCATGCAATTCCCACTGCCAGGCCCTGGGTATCCTGCTTAATTTCATGGCAGTCAAACTCATCCAATTCAGAAACTCAGAGCTCCAGGGCCTTGACGAGGCTCATCTACAGCACGGAACAGAACATTGAAGTTGTTTCTGGTTCTGCTATGTCCACACATTTTGAATAGACCCTTCTGCACATATTGAGACCAATTTTTAGTCTTCCAAGAATCAACCACATAGCCGTAGATAACTCCAGCTGCCATTGTGGGAATGGTAGTAAATTACCTATGGGGGAAGCTCCCACTTATTTTTTTTTCCAGGAAATGGAGACAGGCTGATATCTATCACTGGGGATCAGTGTCCAGCATAGCTAAGCCGTCAGAATGGCCGAACCAGAAGCCACCAAGAGATCTGTCAAGGTATTTCCCAAAGACATAAGCATTTTCCAAGAGATCTGGTGTCTTTCCATGTGAACTCTGTCACTGCCACAAATCTCATGAAGATGAGAAACATATCTATTGTGTATTTACTGCTGAGGAAGGGCTTGAGCAAAAAAAAAAAAAAAAAGAATAGGCAAGGTATCATCAAGCTAGCCCATGTCTACCAAGTAGGCTACTCCAGTGATGCTGGGAGAGAGGCCTAAGGGGAGGGGCAGTGTGGGAAGAGAACCTAAGCAAACGTTCATTTTGACTTACTGTGAAGTCTTACTGTGTCTTCATAGTTCCTTGAAGATAATACCGTTTTTATGTATGTTATCTCTTTTAACCTTCCCACCAACCCTGCCATCTGCACTTACAGACGAGAAACTGAGGCACAGACATTTAGAGAGTAGGTAAGGACACAGAGACTGTGACATCCCTGTCCACCATCTTCCCCTGTACTCCCTCCTGCAAAACCACTGTCTGCTACCAACCCACTCCTGTGGTTCTTGCTGATGCAAGGAAGGTGGTCCACGCCAACCTACTTTCCACGGCCCACCAAAGGTGGGTCTTCAATGGGAAGTCACCCAGCAGCCTTGACCAAAACTCCACATTGCTTTTCTATTGACTTTGCAGAACTATTCAAGATAAGACCATTTTGATCCTCGCAGTTTTCATCTTTAAGGAGGTGGTAAGCCCTTACCCTTCATCCCTCACAAGCACACAGGTTATCTCACACTCCCAGGCACGGTCTTTCCTGCTCTGTAGTCTGCGTCTGTCTCAGCAAAGTTTAAGGATTTTGTGGATGGGAGCCTCATGTGAGCCCTTGCCGTGGAGTCTCACTGTCTCCAAGTGAATGGAGACAGCCCGAGGGGATGGTGTGGAGGAAGTGGAGGATGCCACAAAGTGGATGTGGTGATGGATTGTTCATTGCTCAATGTGTCAGTTTGAGACATGACCAAGAATGAGCTCTCCAGAGATTTCCTCATTGACCATGTCTGCAGGCGTACCCCTGCCCTCTCTCTCCAGATTTAGACAAGGACCTAAAAAGCAAGTAAGAACTGAAACTGACAGCAGCTGTGCACGCACCTGCTCTTTACCCCTTTATCCCCAAAGACCAATATTTTCCTGCCACCAAAGGCAAGCACCACTTTCCAAACTTCACTGATCAAAAGTCTTTTTTCCTAGAGCTTCAGCAAATGTATCAAGAACACAGAGAAATGGGACTTCGGGAGAGCCTCCCATCAGAGCACCACCCTGACTAGACAGCATATTAAGGCGGCTGATCAGGGAGGAGAACATATGGCTTCTGGGGGATGGTGGCTACGGTCAGTCTAAGTCTGTGTCTGTTTCTTTCAAGTTTCTGACAACAGTGCCAGGGGGTAAGAGGCAAACACTCTTCTTCACCACTCTGCCTGGCTACTCCTGCACCTGCTCCAGACCTCAGCTCCCTGTGACTTCCTCAGGGTCTCTATCCCAATGGGCTGCTCACACCTCTCCTGCCATGAACTCTGGCTCCAGCGCTTTACACAATCGTCATTGTGCCTGTGTGATCAGTTGATGTGTCATCCCTGAAGGCAGGGGACATGTTCCCAAGCTGTGGGCTCTCCTGCTTAGAAGGCTCCTAGGAGGACTGGGCTTCTCCAGATGAGGTGGCAAGGATGTTAAGGCTATTTTGAGAGGTTAATGTTAAAAGTTCAGTGATAGCAATCTACTCATGAAAAAGTCTTTAATATCAACAAATCAAACTTAGGATGTAGCCAAGAATTGTTGGGAAATGTTAAAAATTTAAATTCACTTGATAACAATAAATTAAAATAGGCAGCATTTAAAGGACACACACACACACACACACACACACACACACACTTCTGTCACTTTCTTTGTAACTTCCAACCAAAGTAGTGCTTCCAAAATTACACTGCAAACACCAAAGTTTAATAAGTATTGGGCCATGCAGGATGGTTTCTCAAACTGTGGTCTGCAAACCACCCTCGTGTGATTTTGTAAAACTGAGGATTCTTGAGCCTCACCTCAGGCTCTCCAAATAAGGGTCTCTAGAGGGAGGAAGAGGAATTCCAAGGACCTATTCGAACAAATACTCTAGTTGATTCTGACATGCATGAAGTTTAAGGGTGAGACAAAATAAAATTGAAACACACACACACACACACACACACAACTGTATAACCATGTGGTCCATTCATGCTGTACTGAAAGAAGTTTCTATTGCCTTTGTATTTCAAGAAGGGACACAAATCATAGTTTTATGGAGTCCTAATGCCATTCATTAAAGCTCAGAAAAGCAGCATTTATTCTTAAGGTATAAATAACTGTATAGGATTAAAAAATTATAAACTAACACAGGATATTCTTTTCAATGTACTTACTACGTGTTATGAGATGATCTGATTCAGCAGCTGAAAAGAAATAAAAGAAAAATCAGACACATGTATTTCACCCACAGGAATCCTGACCAAAACACCCACCTTTGAACCAATACAGTGGGCCGTGAAGTAGAGCTGTAGCAGCTACACGTAAACCACCATCAACAGATCTATAGCCTGTTCTGGAAATGGAATCCAAATTGATAGCAACTTCATGAGTCTTTAGTGTATCCAAGGCAAAATGCTAAACTAGTCCCTGGAAATGTGGTGATTAAGAAAATGTTCTCAATATCTTAAACATAATTTTAATAAAATACGCAGTAATAACTTAACATTTGCTCCTGTATATTTCCTGCTGAAGTTAATTTGTTATTTTACTAAAATACAATTAACCCTTCATCATGGTAGAAAAGCAAATTAGGCTTGTGCACAAATGTGGGACTCACTGCTTTTCTTATTTCTTTGAAAAAAATTAGCCCATCCAGCTTGTATTTATGGGCCTGAGGAGTTGAGTTTGAGAGTTTTGAATTAGTTTGCTAGCTTTCAACGAACTGAATGAAATTGCTTAAAGTGCAGATTAGCAATTACTTGGACATAAATTCAAAAAAGTCAAGTGATGTGTTGACAAAAACCAGGGGAGATGAAAATGCCTTTTTTTCCCATAAAATGACAGAGATAATCATTTATCGAGAATTACTACCTCTCTTAAGGTTAGTGGGAGAATTAAAGGAGAAAACGTAGGTGAAATTCTTATCCTACTAACTGGCACACAGTCAGCACACAAAGAGTAATATCAGTGATGATGATGACTGATTGCACAATTTCTACCACTCATTGTTTTAAGCATTTCACCTTTATTATGTCATTTGGTCTTTATGGCAACTCATGATGGAAGGGTTTTTCCTCTTGGCTTGTAGAGATGTAAACTGAAGCACTTAAAGGTAAAATAACTTACCCAAGACATTAGTATTATTTCCATTTGCCTTTTAGAGAAACAGAGGCTTAGGGAGGAATGGGTATAATTGCTATTATTACTCTGCCCTGTGCCACACGTTTGCATGATCTCTTGGAGGCTCACCTGAGCAGATGACACCAGCATCTTCACTGTGGCCACAGTTATGGGAGAGCCAGCCATTGTGGGGGCAGCTCCACAGGTAGGACTCATATCCTGAGCAGCGCATGTCATCCAGGACAATCGGCCCTGAGCCTTGGCCAAACCGGGCATTTCCTGGGGCGGATACAGCCCAGCCACAGCCAAGCTGCCTGCAGACCACATTGGCATCATTGGTGTCCCAGTAGTCATCACACACGGTGCCCCAGGAACCCTGGTACCGGACCTCCACCCGGCCCTTACACCGGTCACCTCCATTCACCAGCCTCAGGGCCAAATCTAGAGGGAGACACAGAGATTTCACTTCTCTGTCCCTTTCCCTACACTGCGAGCAAAGACCCCAAAAAGACCTGACCATCTGAAACCCAGATTCCTCAGCGTGTTTTCCTGTTTGAACTTAAGCTCAACTTTCCTGACTCTTCAGTAGAGTTTGGCGAACTTTGTGTCTTGAGGGGGCCCACGTGGCATCATCAATTTCAGGTCCCACCATGCTTCTGGCCTGACCTCTCAAGTCACGTTCCAATTGTGAAGAAACTGTCCTGCCCACGGCAACTCCTTCTCTCACCAATGGAAGTGCCCCACGTGAGCACAGCACTGTGATGGGAATTACTCCAGATGTGCTACCTTCAGAAAGCAAAGCAGCCTGCCAGGTGTCACTGCGAGAGCTAGGCTTGCTTCTAAGGTGCCTGTAACCCTGCACTTTACACTTCCACACTCCTGACACCTCTTCTCCTCCCTCCCTCGCTCATGCCCCAAGGTGCCAATTTTGAAAGCCTAATCATGGCAGATGATTTGGGGCATTTGCTAACACGGGAACCTCAGATCTTGTACCAGAGCTTTACACGTATCATCTTAGCTAATTCTCAAGTCTACCTCATGGAGAAACCGAGGCTCAAGGTTACCCACTTGCTAGTCAACTGACTCACAAGTGACAGGACAGGGCATGTCCTCAGGCCATTGCTCTTAATCATTTCATGCTTCTGCCTCCTGCCATATTTTGTTTAATATTTGAAACATTTGACCCAACTCATGGCCTATGCTTTTGCACAAACAGGCACTCATACGCCCACATAGGACTCTAATAAGATGAAGAAATACTGAGTAGAGGTAGTTACCATTTGAAGTACTAACTGGAGCAGAGTTTTCTTCTGTTGTAAATTCTAGAAAAGAAGAGAAAAAATAAGGGATTATATATATCCAAAAGTCCTCAGTTAGATGCTGCGTACTCATGTGCCTCTGCTGCCCTGGTGACTGGGTGCAACCCCCCTGGACACCCAGTGGGGCAGACTGGGGGCAAAGATCAGAGGCAGGAGTTGTGCATAGGCAGGGGTGGGGATGGAGGCCCAGGACCTGTCAGCTGGAAGGAGGAAGGGGCTGAAGGACCCAATCCTGGCAACCCCACCAAAGGAGGTTCTTCCTGCCCTATGTCTTAAACCTAGCAAGGCCTGGATGCAGTGGCTCACATGTGTAATCCCAGCACTTTCGGAAGCCAAGGCAGGAGGATCACTTGAGCCTAGGAGTTGCAGACCAGTCTGGTAACATGGAGAGACATTGTCTCTACAAAGACTTAAAATAAACTAGTCAGGCATAGTGGTATGGACCTGTGGTCCCAGCTACTCCAGAGGCTGAGGAAGGCTTGAGCCTGGAAGGTTGAGGCTACAGTGAGCCATGTC
This sequence comes from Aotus nancymaae, assembly GCF_030222135.1. Classification (NCBI taxonomy): domain Eukaryota; kingdom Metazoa; phylum Chordata; class Mammalia; order Primates; family Aotidae; genus Aotus; species Aotus nancymaae. The sequence goes on from NW_026988421.1 coordinate 8,461,881, forward strand.
AGGGCCACTGCACTCCATCCTGGGCAACAGAACAAGACCCTGTCTCAAATATATGTACGTGTGTGTGTGTGTGTGTGTGTGTGTGTATATATATATATATATATATATATACACACACACACACACATATATATTCTTTTAAAACAAAGCCCAGCAGAATCTTCTGCACTAGGCCCTCCTGATTCCTTAGGGTGGCTTTGGGCCACAACTCCCCAGTCCCAGAGCTTAGATACAGCATTACCAGTTATCATGTGAGTCTCCCGTAAACCAGCTTCTGTGGTGTCTATCACTGTTACTGCTGCTGAACCTGCAAAGCAAAAAGGCCAAATGAGAGGTCATCTGAAAACAAGGGTTAGATCTGACACCCTTCCTTATTTGAGCAGGAGAGGGGGCAACATCACATTTTAGTTTGGGGGTTCACTGGGTTTGTCACTTGTTAATTAATTCAATCAGTGAATATGGAATAATCTCTGATTGCACCATGAAGCATTAAAAGTCGGGGAGAAAAGAAGAAATTTATCCTAAAAAGTAAGTCTCAGTCCTCCAGAGCTCACAGGCTACTTGGGCAGACACAACTTGGTGCCTGATCATTTGTGTTTGGCCTAATAGGGGCCCAGAGTAGAGGAGAAGTGGAAACCTCAGAGGGAGAAATTCATAGGGCCTCTCGGAGCAGGAACTATCCAGAGAGAAGTGGATATTTGGCAGGCACGATGGCTCATGCTTGTAATCCCAGCACTTTGCGAGGCTGAGGCAGGCAGATCACAAGGTCAGGAGTTCAAGACCAGCCTGACCAACATGGTGAAACCCCATCTCTACTAAAAATACAAAAATTAGCTGGGAATGGTGGCACGCACCTGTAATCCCAGCTACTCAGGAGACTGAGGCAGGAGAATCTCTTGGACCTGGGAGGTGGAGATTGCAGTAAACCAAAACTGCACCATTGCACCCCAGCCTGGGTGACAGAGCAAGACTCCATCTCAAAAAAATAAAAATAAAAAAGAGAGGAGTGGATATTTCACATAGACTTGGATGGAGACATAAACATGTGTCAACAGAAAATGGGGTGAAAGTAGAATTACCATATAAAATATAGGATGTCCAGTTAAATTTGAATATCAGATAAACAAGAAATACTTCTTAAATATAAGTATGTACCAAATATTGCATGGGACACACTTACACTAAAAAAAAAATTTATAAACTAACACCATTAAAACCCTAGAAGAAAACCTAGGCAGAACCATTCAGGACATAGGCTCAGGCAAGGACTTCATGACTAAAACACCAAAAGCATTGGCAACAAAAGCCAAAATAGACAAATGGAATCTAATTAAATTCCAGAGCTTCTGTACAGCAAAAGAAACAATCATTAGCGTGAACTGGCAATCAACAGAATGGGAAAAAATTTTGCAATCTACCCATCTGACAAAGGGCTAATATCCAGAATCTACAAAGAACTAAAACAGATTTACAAGAAAAAACAAACAACCCCATTCAAAAGTGGGTGACGAATGTGAACAGACACTTTTCAAAAGAAGACATTTATAAGGCCAACCAACATACAAAAAAATGCTCATCATCACTGGTCAGTAGAGAAATGCAAATCAAAACCACATTGAGATGCCATCTCACACCAGTTAGAGTGGCGATCATTAAAAAATCTGGAGACAACAGATGCTGGAGAGGATGTGGAGAAATAGGAACACTTTTACACTGTTGGTGGGAGTGTAAATTAGTTCAACCATTGTGGAAGACAGTGTGGCGATTCCTCAAGGACCTAGAAATAGAAATTCCATTTGACCCAGCAATCCCATTGCTGGGTATATATCCAAAGGATTATAAATCGTTCTATTATAAAGACACATGCACACGTTATGTTCATCTCAGCACTGTTTACAATAGCAAAGACCTGGAACCAAACCAAATGCCCATCAATGATAGACTGGACAAGAAAAAATGTGGCACATATACACCATGGAATACTATGCAGCCATAAAAAACAATGAGTTCGTGTCCTTTGTAGGGACATGGATGAACCTGGAAACCATCATTCTCAGCAAACTGACATAAGAACAGAAAATCAAACACCACATGTTCTCACTCATAGGCGGGTGTTAAACAATGAGAACACATGGACACAGGGAGGGGAGCATCACACACTGGGGTCTGTTGGGGAGGAATAGTGGAGGAACAGCAGCGGGTAGGGAGGTTGGGGAGGGATAAAAAAATAAAACAAAATATTTTGTATCTGAAATTCACATTTCAGTAGATGTCCCGTATTTTTATTTGAGGAATCTGGTAACTCTGGATAAAAGGTACCCCAGAGGCAACAGCAGGCAGGAAACTCTCTTCACTAACCTTCAGTTAAACCCCAGCCAGGTCAACTGAAGCCCTCCATCCTCTGTAACCCACTGAGCACGAGTATGGGTGAGCCAAGCACACTTTGCACACCTGTCAGGTTCCACTCCAATCAACTGCATTTTGTGGTCATCTAGAGTCAAATGTGAATCCCAAACCTATTTGTGCCAGTGGTACTTGGCATGACATTAGCCTAAATATGAAATAAATTATTGAAATATGGGTGCAAAAAGAAAGATGTCTTTCTACAAAGATAAGGCAGAATGCTTTGGAAAGACTGAATAAATTAAGTTGCTAAAAAGCATCAGCTGGGTGCACCCCACCTGCAGGCCTACCCACCTGATGGTTTTTTAGCAACTTAGTTTATTCACTAGAAGAAAGATATATGTATTTTTTAAAAAGTAAAGAAAGGTATATAAAACAATAGAACTTTTGCACTTTTATTTGCTTTGCAAATGCTTTTAATTCAGGTTCCTCTTTAGAGAAACCAAAATTAGAAATAATAGATGATGCATAATGGGTGTGGTTTATGCCAGAAAAATATGGCAGGACTACTGAAGATCCCTGCAGAGAGAGAGGCCTACATCAACAAATTCGGGAATCAGTGTTTGTATTATATATTTTAAGTTAAAACAAAACATCTAAAGTGCATGTATCATATTTTCTGATTTCCCATTTTAAACAACCTTTTTGAGTAACCAACCAACTACCTGTCTCAGTCACATTAGAAAAGGGTTCTTCTAGAGAAATGATTCCAAACTGAGTTTCATGCAGCATCATCCAGCACCTGGAAACTTGTTGAAAATGTGAAGTCTTAGCCTCACCCAGACTTACAAAGTCAAGAACTCTGGAGGTGACACTCAATGCTGTGTTTTCAGAAGCACTCCCATGATTCTAACACACGCTAAGCTTGAAAAGCGCTGATCTGCAGCATATGTAAAGGGAACAGACTCCCAAGATTCTAACACACGCTAAGCTTGAAAAGCACTGATCTGCAGCATACGTAAAGGGAACAGTAGCAGTAATGTCATTAGGGTGGTAAGAGAGAATTCATTCACAACTACATACTGAGCTGCAGCTATAATAGATGCTCTTCCACCAGGCAGGAAGAATATTGAGATTATATGACACCTCCACTGCCCTTTGGAATTAGGCTCTAGTGGGTGAAACGTACAGGTAAGCAATTAGTAGCCATAGCAAACATACAGGTAAGCAAGCAGAGCAGAGCAAACTAAGGGCTCCAATGGAGGGATGTTCAGGAGCCCGGCAGCAGGTCACATGTGATTGACCCTCAAGTCAGACAATCACTGAGCTATACCAGGCAGGATGGACAGAAGGGAGCCAGGCAGAGGCGAAGGTCCAAGTTAAAATTAGCACTAAGGAAGTAGAGACACTATGAATAAACTGCTCCTTCGAAACAACCTCCTAAGAGTAAAACTACAAACTATGCAAAACTTCTTGAGCGCCTCCTGCAGACAGAGAAGAACCAGGTTTCCGGATGGAAACCCTGAGCATAGAAATGTTGATCGTTCGAAACTAATTCATAGGTTTCATATAATTTTTACCAAAGGGTTTTTCTTTGTTTGACTAGTTCTTTCAAAAAATAATTCTACAGTTCCTCAGGACAGATAAATAGGCTAAAATTAACTGATAAATTCTTGAAAAATAAAAAATACTGACAGGGCAGGGTGTTAGGAAGATGGAAATGGGGATGGGAGAACCTGTGTTCCCCATGGACTTGGGAAGCAGATGACCAGGGTTCAAGTTCTAGCTCTGCCATATAATTTTTCTCTGAACACAGGTAAGTCAGGCGACCTCACTGGTCTTCTTTTCCTCATTTGTAAAAGGGTGATTATGCTACTTCATAAGGTTATTGTGAAGAAAAAGTCAGAAAACATAAGTCAAGTGTTTAGTACTGTGCCATGTAACAGCACTCAAAAAATTATTTGCTCAAAATTAGTAAAATAAAGTGAGATAAAGTAAATTATAGCTATAAAAATTAAAATCTAGAAAAAAACCTAAGTCAGATATTTACCTCACACCAGAAAGCAAAATAATTTTCAGAACTAAATAACTATTTTTTAAATGCACAAAAATAAGAATAGTTACATTTTTATCTGATTCCTGTTAGAAATTTCTAGATTTAAAAATCAATAGAAGAAATTAGCCGGGCGTGGTGGCTCATGCCTGTAATCCCAGCACTTTGGGAGGCTGAGGCAGGTGGATCACCTGACCCCAGGAGTTCAAGACCAGCCTGGCCAACATGGTGAAATCCCATCTCTACTAAAAATACAAAAATTAGCCAGGCATGGTGGCGGGCACCTGTAGTCCCAGATACTCAGGAGACTGAGGCAGGAGAATCGCTTGAACCCAGGAGGCAGATGTTGCAGTGAATCAAGATCGTGCTGCTTGCCCTGGGCAACAGAGCAAGACTCCATCTCAAAAAAAAAAAAAAAAAAATCAATAGAAGAAATCACAAAGAAAAACAGCAGTATATTTAATTACACAAAAATATAAAATATGTGTGCAGAAAAAAATCAAAATCAAAATTAAAAGGCAAACCACAAACTGGGAAAATATTTGTCATCAATATAATGCTAAAGTGTAAGTACCCAAAACACAGAGTTTATATAATCAATAAAGAAGACACTAACTTTAACAAAATTTGGACAAAGGACATAAACAGATGATTCAAAGTAAAGGAGCACAAATGGCTTAAAAATGTTCACTCTCACTATAAGCTAAGAAATGCAAATTTAACTGACTGTATGCCATTTTTCCATCCAGCAGTTCAGCCAAGACTCTTGAATAGTAACTTCAGAGCTGGTGAAAGTACAGAAATCGCTACTCATGTTTTTCACTGGTAGGAGTAAGAATTGGCACATTTCTAGAAAATGATTTATTTATTTATTTATTTTGAGACAGAGTCTCGCTCTGCCACCCAGGCTGGAGTGCAGTGGCACGATCTCAGCTCACTGCAACCTCCACCTCCTGGGTTCAAGTGCTTCTCATAGAAACAAACACTGGTACCTTCCTACTAAGTTTACTCCAGGCTTTATTTGGATTTCACCAGTTTTTCCTTTTCTGTTCCAGGATCCAATCCAAGAGCTCACATTACAGTTAAGAAGCTGCATTTGGATAAAACATTAGGAAAATGTCTAGAGTAGTAACACTAAATAGTTCTGAGGCTCTGTCCACCTGCCAGACAGACACTGCATGGGTTGGAACATAACCCCCACATATAAATGAGTAAACGGAGGCTCTCAGAGTCTCCATGTGGGCAAGTGGCAGAGCAGGGGCATCTCTGGGGCCAGCAGTGGGTACCACAGCACAAACCTGGGCAGACTGAGTTTTTCTCAAGAGTTTGCATGAAGACCAGAGCTGACAGGTGCCTGCCACCTCGGTACTTCCAGCGCAAAGCTCTGTGGCCAGGCTCCAAACACTGAGTTAGATGCCATGGTTCAGTTCATCACCTCAGCTCCTTGCAAGGAGCAGCAAGGGCCAGTGGCCAGAGCTGCCATCTGAATCCTAGTGAACTTTCATCCAGATTCAAACCCTAACCCAACCATTCACCAGTACTGTCTTTGGACAAGCCAATAACCGTTCTGAGCCTCAGTTTCCCCATCTGAAATGTGGAAATAATTGTTCCTAACCTCAGGGATGTTAGCAGATTCAAATAAAGAATACAGGTCCACTTCAGAGAGCATTAATTCCCACCTCTGAGTGGCAAATACAGACACACATGTGTGCCTGCCTGTCCATATGGACACACATAACATCATGGGCAAACTGCAAATTTCCTCAACCAAAGAGCACTGCTGCCTGTTGTTCCTTTGTCGATAAAGACAGGGCAATTCACTCCTGGTCTATAGTGGCTGATGTGAATTCCATGTCACAATTCAGAGCCAATCTGGCGGGTGAACTCGGTACTGATGAGAGCTGGGGCTGAGGATGTGGCCTCCCAGTTTCAGATGCTTCTGATGAAGGCAGGATAAGGATGCTCAGTCTCCACTCCCCTGAGGTCCTGGGCCTGGTGGCCTCCAGCCCCTCCACACCATGCACACACTGTGTGTACATGCTGGTCACAGGGCGTGGGCCTGCTCCCCACCACCTGGGTGTGAGACCTGGGTCTAGGGGTGCTGCTTTCATGAAAGCAACCTCCCAAATGAATCTTAATCTTCATAGCTTTCCCCACTGAGCCCAAGGGGAGAATGAGAGTTCTGGAAGTTATCTGAAAATTAGGTGATTTTTACCCTGTCTCCTGAAATTCATGAATCTAGCAAAAGGTGACACAAAAGAAAAAAAGTGGCAGTAGGAAAGATAAAAGAGAAGAAGGAAGAAAGAAATGAATAAAGGGAGGGAGAGAAACAAAAAGGGACAGAAGGAAGGTAGAAAGAAAGTAGAAACAGAGGGAGAAAGAGAGAGAAGTAGGGAGGGAAGGTGATAATAGCTGCCCGGTAGTTGAAGAGAGAGACAGAGACAGAGAGAGGGAGAGAGATGGGGGAGGGAGGGAGGAAAGGTAATAACTGCCTGATAGATGAAAGAGACAGGAAGATACAGTGAGCAGGGCAGGGAGAGAAAGGCAGAGACAGAAACAGAGGGAGAAGGAGGGAGAAAAGGTGATATCTGCCAAAAGATGGCAGAAAGAGAGAAACACAGAGAGACAGACAGAAACGGAGAGAGAGAGAGAGAAGAGAAAACGTAACAATAACTACATGGTAGATAAGAAAAAAATACACAGAAAGAGAGACACAGGCAGAGAGAGACAGAGACAAACAGGCAAACTGAGAATCACTTGCTCCCTTCTTATCTCTGCAAAGTGCCGTTGAGACGCAGCGATCGGAGTGCTTTGCCGACGACTCTCACATCTATCATCTGACACTCTAAGAACCTACAGCTATGCTTGACTGACTGGGCTTCAAGTGTTTGTTTAAAGCTGTGGATGACACACAAACTTGGAATTCCAAGACAAACTTGGAATCTTAATCTTGTCTGTGCTCAATTACTTGACCTGATTTTCCTCGGCAAATATTAGCCATCAAGCCCAGACACACTTGTAGAAAGAGGCCACATAAAGGGCATTTACAGTGGGAATCTTTTCTGCCCATTTTCATAGTGCACAAATTGTGTGTTTAACCAATTGCTGCAAAGTTTGAGAGCCTCTTAACAGTACACATCCACCTTTCCTGAATTTCAGGGATTTTTCTAAGACCAATCAATCATTCCTTTAGTTGAATGACTTACTGAAAACGTTGACAGAATGATTGGCTTTTTCTAACTACGACCATTTATATTTCTCATCCAGAAACAAAACAAAAAAAGCCGTTCCTCCCAAACACCTGCAAACAATTACAATTATCAGCAAACGACTACCCACTCTCTGATATAAAACTTCCCTTGAAATGGACAGTAGTAGATAACATTTGCCATGATTGGGTCTGCAGGAGTGAAATTAATGAATATAACAATTAAACATAATACCTGTAGGTAGAACTTGTCCCCATAAAAGACATATTTCAAGGATGACCGTGGAGATCCCCATTTTGCTGGGTTCCTCTCAATTGAATAGAAAATCCTTGACATTTATAGGTACCTATCTAAAAGGAGGTGTGCCCTCTAGGGTGGTATATTTCTACTGCTGCTATAAATCAATATAAAGGAAGTGAGGGCTTTCGGTAACAGTCGATGGCTAATCTGTGGGAGAAACTTAGGTGTGTTTGATCGATTGTCATATGAACAATCTGGCTGTTGTCCAACTGCAAATGCAGTGACATAAGTGAACAATTTCCAACTTCCTTCTAGGTGAACCTCGAAGGCTCTCAAGTGTTTCCTGAATACAGGCTTGATTTTCATCCTGGAGAGTTCAAGTTAACCTGTGGGAAGTCTGCCCCAAGGTTTGGGGCAGAGCAGGATGTGGGCTGCTCGGCAAATACAGGACACGGTGCCAAAGGGGAAAGCATCTCTTTGGGATGGTTTTTCCTGGCAGGACATTCTCTCATTGGCCCCTGTGCAGTGCGCGTAACCTCACCTTGGAAGAACAAGGATGACATGAGCGAGGATGTGACCGGAGAGCAGAAGTCATGGGGGAAGATTCCGTGGAGACCAGGGCTCCATAATAGCTTTGGCCATAGTCTTCTGGGTGTCACACTAATTCCACAACAGGAGTTGAGAAACACATGACCTCAAACTAAACCACCTCCAGCCATTTCACACAGTTTTGATTTCTTGTCCTTGACATGCACATTGTATGATGCTTGGAATTTGGCAAACCCACAAAACCTGCCCCTAACCTCCACCTACCTTGCACGGAATCCCCCTCCTGGGGTTTACAAGGTAAATATCACTTCACTCTTTGTAACCCTCAGAAGTCATCACCAGACTGATAATCCACTCGCTACCCCCACCACTCTACTGAGAAGGTTGCCTGACATTGATTTTTGAACCAAGACACTCTTGATGGCCAGTATCTCTTGGTTAAAAGCAGACAGCTTTCCAGGACTTGCCTCTGTTTTCCTAACCTGGATGAGCTGTGCCCTGTTCCTCAGCTGGGAGGCTGAGGCCATCAAATGACACTTGGCTTCTTTGCCATGCACTGTTCATCAGTCGTCTGTGCTGTATTCTAGAAGGGTACCATGAACCCATGTCCTGTGTCAGCCACCAGTCAGAATTTAGGGCTGGAGGTCTGCCTTTGGCTTCATCCAGATGAAAGTCACATTCAGTCCTGGATTTCCTTTTTAATCCTCCAACTCTTCTTACTGCTTCCAGGTGCCTCTTCTCCCATGGGGAGAACAGACATACAGAATAGGCTCACTGTGTTTCATCCTCCCACCGTCAGCTCAGCAGCTGATAAGCCCTGGGTGACGAGAGAACAGGGTTACTTATCTACCAGGGAATGCCCAAGACCAGACACACGCTGAGTTCCTCTTAGAAGGGGATTATGATGCCCCGCTTCCTCGGGTGTTGGGCTGAGAATGATTATGCAGCAGGGTCTGGGATCCTCAGGGTGTCAACCAATTAGCACTGTCTGCCGTAAGCACGGCAGGGAAAATGATGGTAAGAATACTAAATATCTGTGAACGAGAAGGGGGAAAAGCGTCCTTCCTAGACAAAAGCAGACTGCCTGGTGACAAGTTCAACAGGGGGTACCAAGTACCAGTACAAGCTGCCATGAGAACATAAAGAAAAGCATCTGAACAGGACGGCAGAGGCTGTCTCAGAGCTAGAAGACTGGATGAGGGACAGGAGAGATTCCCCCGGCTGTGCAGGAACATCCCTCTTGAGAATTGTGTGTGATTTTTGGAACTGCCAAACCTCTCTGTTTTTGTTGTTTGGTGACCGCATCCTTTGCCCACGGGGCTTAGCAGCAAAGGTCCTAAGACAACAAGGGCTTGTGAGCTTTCTGTTCAGGAGATACCGGGAAGAAGGAAGTGGCGAAGCCTAGCTGCCATTTCAAAGCCAGCCCAGGTGGGCATCCCAGGCGGGAAATGGGTGACGTCAGTGGAACAGGATGGATGTGGCTATCCTGGGCGTGTGGACAGAAGAAAATGGGGCTGAGGGCCACCTGCCAACACCCTGTCGGTCCTCGGGCTTCACCGTCAGGTGCCCCATCTTGTCCTGAGGCCATTTTGTGGCTTGTAAGACACCATTTAGAGAGGTCTTTCTTGGATGAAGAGGAGGGTTTAGGGGGACAACCCCCTCCAGCAGCAGCCCCTCCCAGAGGACCCTCATCTTCCCTTGTCTACTGGCTAGAAGCATCTGCTTAAACAGCACGGCGTGGAAGACCACAACCACAAAGTTCCATTTTATTCACCACAAAACTGCCATGAAGAGCAACAGAGAGCAAGAGAAGCCCATTAAAGCTCGGAGACTTGGCACCCAGGCCCCATCTGCAAAGCACCTTCCCCAGGCAGTTTCAAGCCAGCGGCACCCCACAGCACACTCCAGGAGGTGGGACCGAGCCCCTAAATCCCAGTGCTGGAGGCCTGGTCTTCATGGGGAAGAGCCCCCTACAGGGGTCATATGTGACTTTTTTTTTTTTTTTTTTTTTGACAGAGTGAGACTCTGTCACCAGGTTGGAGTGCAGTGGCACTATCTTGGCTCACTGCAACCTCCACCTCCCAGGTTCAAGCGATTCCCCTGCCTCAGCCTCCCGAGTAGCTGGAACTACAGGTGTGCACCACCATGCCCAGCTAATTTTTTTATTTTTACTAGAGACAGGGTTTCACCATGTTAGGCAGGATGGTCTTGATCTCTTGGCCTCATGATCCGCCTGCCTCAGCCTCCCAAAGTGCTGGGATTACAGACATGAGCCACCACACCCGGCCATATGTGGTATTTTTTAAAGCTGCAGAATCCTTTCCTAAATTGGAATTCATGGGGAAGCCCCAAAACATGAAACAGGGCAGTGGAAGGGTCCTGACTGTGGTGAGGGTTTCCCCTTCCAGGCCCCTCCCCTAGGGCCATCTGCCGACAGAGCTGAGGATTCCCTGTGGGAGGCCAAGTCCTCCCTTCATTAGACAGGGCACTGAGAGGGTCAGCAGGGACCCTGGGGCTGCCAGGCACACACCCCTGCCTGAAGCTGAGCTGGGGTCCCAGGCAAATTCCCCAGAACATCCCGCTGTTCTCCTTCTTCGAAAGATTCTTTCTCCTCACAGACCAGTGCCCTGGGAAGCCAGAGGAAGATGGAGAGCAGGGAGGCAGCCCAGGGCCCCTCCCACCTCCCATCTCTGAGAGGTCTCTGATTTCTGAGCCAGGAGCCCTGTGACCTGACAGATAGACGACGGGGAGAGAAGAATGGGAGCCTTGCAGGAAGGGTCGGGGCTGTAGCACCTTCGGGCAGCTGCTGTTTGGCTTCCAGCCTCTGCATCCCGTAATCTGTGTGACCAGGGCTCCACTTCGGGTGTCAGTCTGACCCCAAACTCTAATTTTGCCCTCACTGAGTAACATACCTAATTGTCGGTCATTGTTACCCTTGTAACAGTCTTTTGACATTGAATGTCTGATATTTATAATGTTTCTCATTTTTGTTGCTCAGAGAGGTAATCTTCCCAAACAGTTATAAGGGCACTCCTTCCTACCCTCCTTCACTCACTCTGGGTCAACCCCCACCGCCCCACACCTCCCTGCTGTGCTTTAAGGACCAGAGTCCCATTGTCTCCTGCTGCACCTCTGTAATCCCAGTGCCCCAGGCAGAAAGAGCAGGCGCTCAGTAGGCATTGGCTTTGGAGGTGGGTGTTGTGAGCAGCTCACCCCTGCTGTCCAGGGGTCCCTGGAAAGAAGCCTGTGGTTCAGCAGGGCTGGTGATGAGCCAGTTCTCCTCCACCATTCAGCCTCCAGCCGGGGACGATGAGGTCCAGAGAGAGGAAATGACACACAGTGCTGAGACCACATCCAGAACAGCACTCACAGCAGACGCCGCCTCCCATCTGAAGGACAGATGAGCTCCATGTTCATCAGGATGCCATCCAACTGCGGAATCTTCCAGCAACAAACACAGCCCTCTAGGGACCCCTGGCACACAGAAATCCCATTGTATGCCTCCCATCTTGCTCAGAGTAAGGCTGAAAGCACTCGCAAGGTTTATAAGGCCCCGCATGAGATACCCCTGCCTCTCTCTCCCCATCTCCCCCTCTAACCATCATCCAGCCCAGGGCCTTTGCACTTGCTGCTCCCTCTGTCTGAAGACTTTTTCCCCAAATGGCTGGAGACTCACTCCTTCCCTCATCCAGAGGTTTTCTAACATGCATCTCCTCCACGCAGCCCTACCGACTGGCCCTCCCCAGCACTCCCTAACACTCCCCTCCTCTCCCCACAGCACTGCTCACCATCTGGCCTCCTATTTTACTTCTTTCTTTTGCCTATCTGCTCCCACTAAAATGCAAGCTGTACAAGGTGGGATTTTTGTCTGTTTTATCCATTGTTGCATATTCAGAACTTAGAACAATGCTTCACACAAATAGGAGATGCTCAAGAAATATCTGCAGCTAGGCCGGGCGCAGTGGCTCACGCCTGTAATCCCAGCACTTTGGGAGGCCAAGGCGGGTGGATCACTTGAGGTCAGGTGTTTGAGACCCACCTGGCCAATATGGCAAATCCTGTCTCTACTAAAAATGCTAAAAATTAGCTGGGCATGGTGGCACATGCCTGTAGCCCCAGCTACTCAGGAGGCTGAGGCAGAAGACTCTCTTGAACCCGAGAGGCAAGGGTTGCAGTGAGCTGAGATCACGCCACTGCACTCCAGCCTGGGCAACAGAGTGAGACTCCATCTCAAAAAGAAAAATATGGATACATCTGCAGACCGAATTGAAAAGGTGAGCATGGGCAGATCTGGAAGAGGAGGACCAGGCCCCTTTGCACAGATGGTTCAAGTGAGTTCTGCATTTGCTGAAGGATAATACTGTTCATTCATCTGTATATTCAGCAAATACACGCTGATGCCACTAATGTACCAGACACTGTTCTAGGGAGTGGGGCTGCAGCCTGATGCCAGAGGGACATGCTCCCTGTCCTCACAGGGAGGCAACACAGAAAACAGACAAGAAATCAATCAGTAGGGAGAAGGGTTTCAGATTGTGGTAAGAATTATGGACGAAATGAACAAGGTGATGGCATAGAGAGTAGCTGTGGTAGGGAAGAGGATTTGGATAGGACATCACATTAACTCACTAACTGCTCCTGGTATGAGAAATCTAAGGCTCAAAGAGGTTAAGTAACTTACTCAAAGTCACACACCCAGAAACTGGCAGAGCCAGAGCTTAAATCAAAGTCTGACCCCATAGCCTGGTATTTTTCCAAAAGATGCTGAATCTTTCCCCTTCTCACCAAAAGACTGTTTCCATTCAAATGGTGGGTTTGAGTCCCCTCCACCAAAGGACATCTCGCTATTCAGAACCATTCAAAGGAATGTGTAGAGAAGGAAAACTGGCTCTGAGGTCATCAGGAAGAGTGCAGACTTTTTGACACAAGCCCTGCAAAAGGTGGTAAGTGGCCTATCCCCAAAAGAGTGAAGGGAGAATATTTTTAACGGCAACACTAGATCTACACTGACCTGGTAAGAATCACAAAGGCAACTAGCAGTTTAGGGGAGGCTTACAGCCAAGGGGGAATAAAAGGAGACTGAAGCTGTGACCCCCACCCCCGGGCCCTCTGTGCTACCCTCATTTCTCTTTCTCTCCCCCACCGCAGATCCCAAGAGCCATTCAGCTTCTCCAACAATCAGCATCCTCCTGAAGTTACTTTGCAACTCTCTTCTGTTAAGCCGCTTGAGGTTGGTAAATTACAGTGTGCTGACTCTCCAAGGGGGTTATTGTAACTGAGCAGAGACCCCCTGGTTACAGGTTCAAGGACAAAGTAAACAAAGCATGAGCCAGGGGCAGCCATTTCCGGCAGGGCAGCATCACTGAGCCTTAGCCTTTCGGAGCTGGTTCAGCCCAGGGTGATCAGGTTCCAGGAAACCCAGGTACACGAATTGTACTCACCAAACAGTAATTGGTAAACCAGGGGGCCAATTCATCCATTTCCAATAGGGTGTATACTTTGGCTCCAGAATTAGTCTGCTTGAGGGACAAAATTATATATCAATAGTTTGCTTGGGTAGCAAAGAATGAAACAAGGAAACTGGATGGTATCCAAAAGCAACTCTTATCAAGATAATAAAACCTGGTCATCATCCTTCCTGCATAAAGAACTATGCTGGGCACCTCTAAATGCTTGTCAGCACAACTGCCCCCCCTAAATCCCAGACATGAAGCTCTGGTATGTAAGAGACATGGGAGACTCTTAAAAAGGCCATCTCCAAGCCAGGGCACCCATGAGCTTAGGCTGCAGCCAATTCAATTCATTTCATAATTATTCATGTTCAATTCAAGTTGCTTTAGAAGGGTGGCATTTGTTGGTCTTTTTGTTGAATTAAGAGACTGGAGCTCAGTGCCTTTAGAGGAAGTCTTGTGGTTCAAAGGGGGCTGAGGGTGGTCAATGTCTACGTAAAGGATGTTCCCCTTCAACACTTTTACCCATGACTTGGAAAGAACATAGAGGGAGGGAAGAATAGGAAGCCAGAGACACCACCACTATGCAGGCCAATCTAGAAAGACTGAAATGAGTCACCAGGCAGACATGAGCAAGTGGACCTCAAACCTAGCAAACAACTGTGCAGTTCCTGAACAGTGGGGACAGCGGGGACAGTGAGGTGGGTTTTACTGAGTTGTGTGAAAACAGTTGCAGGGTTACAGTTGGCTGGAATCGCCTGGAAGTCCAGTAGAATAAAGATGCCACAAAAAGCAGATGAATTGGGTCGGGTGTGGTGGCTCAGGCTTCTAATCCCAGTACTTTGGGAGGCTGAGGCAGGCGGATCACCTGAGGCCCGGAGTTCAAGACCAGTGCCTGGCCAACATGGTGAAACCTAGTCTCTACTAAAAGCACAAAAATTAGTCAGGCGTAGTGGTGGTAGCCTATAATCCCAGCTACTTGGGAGACTGAGGCAGGAGAATTGCTTGAACCTGGGAGGCGGAGGTTGCAGCTAGCCAAAATCATACCATTGCACTCCAGCCTGGGCAACGGAGAGAGACCTTCTTCTGGGGGAAAAAAAGCAGATGGATCTAAGGGCATTTTAATTGTTGCATGAACCCCTGAACCACTTCCATCTGAGTGGACCAGATCATACCTCAAGTATCAGCATAGTTGCTGCCAGTCAGTCCATGCACGAGACCACTGCTTCTCAAAGAGCAGGCCCCAGACCACCAGCATCAGCATCACCTGAGAACTTGCTAGAACTGCAAAATCTGAGGCTGCAGAGTGGGCCCCAGCAATCTGTGTTTTAACCAGCCTTCCAGGGGATTCTGAGGCTTACACAACACCGAGAACATCTGCATAAGGAACACTGGTCTGTTTGCTAGGCCGGCTCCACCTCCAGGCGCACGCAGGGGAGTAAGTCACGGCCCCGCACTCCAGGGATGAGGCAGAGCCAGCGGCCATGGGAAAGGAGGAGAGCTCAGAGATGATAAGAACTACAGTCAGAAACATGAGATGGGGCTGAATGGATATCAGGGGAAGGGGACAAAGGAGGACAAGGAGCCCAGAATGACCCCCAGGTCCGATTGGAGTATTGCCACCAGGCATGGATGCCACCACATAAGACAGGGAACCCCGGGGGAGGGGTGGGCTCTGGGGATAGTGAGCACATTCCAGGCTCTGCTGCAGCCCCACTCTCCCTCCCCCTACCCCGTGGGCTCCAGCTACTCCCACCAACCCCAGCCCCCTCCACCCAGTGCCTGCTTCCTGTCCATCCTCCAACTACTCACTGGTCGTCTCCACCTAAATGAAATCTTAACCTGCACACCGCGGGCATTTAGCCCTGGAGAGGGTAGGACAGGGCCCTGACCTAAGTAAGATACAAGAAAGGACTAACACAAGCCCGGCAGCAGCGTGGGCTGGCCACAAATAAGAGGGGCCCACGCCTGCTCGACTCTGGGGTCTTTGGCAGCCGTACTCAGCCCCATGGGTTAGGGTGAAGCAAACAGTGCCAGGTGATTCCAGGGTTCTGGAAGGCGGGCAAACAGAGCATCATGGATGTGACATCGGGGCTGGGAAATGGTTGTAAGAGGTACCAGGGAATTGGGATGTGGCTCCATCACCAGCTGTGTGGCCACCATCAGGGCAGGGAGGGCTGGG
Organism: Aotus nancymaae; assembly: GCF_030222135.1. Taxonomy (NCBI): domain Eukaryota; kingdom Metazoa; phylum Chordata; class Mammalia; order Primates; family Aotidae; genus Aotus; species Aotus nancymaae. The sequence goes on from NW_026988421.1 coordinate 8,477,907, forward strand.
GCCCCGAGCCGAGTGGAGACTGGCACATCAGGCCACAGTCCTGGAAGTTGCTATGGTCAGGGTGTGGCCATGGGGCTAAGGAGCCAAAGGGGAATAAAGACAAGGCCCCTGGGCACGGCGGCTGGAGAGATCCCTAAAAATCACAAGACAAATCCAATGTTGTCCTGTGAAATAAACCTTTCAGTGGCAACCCCAGCATGCTCCACGTGAAGACCAAGCTCCGCAGCAGAGCCTCTACCTAGGCCCACGGTCCCGGTCCTGCTTCTTATCCCGGGGCAGTGATTGCTTCAGCCCCCTTCCCCTTAGCCAAGCCGGGGGTTGGGTTGGGCTATTATGTGGTCACCTCTCCTGAAGTCAGCCCCTGTGCACTTCTGGCCCCTTCTCACGGTCCTCCTGCCTTCTGACTGACAGCCCAGTCAACCTGCCTTCTCCTCCCAGTCTGACATGCTCTACCCACCTCCTTTTCTCACCTTCAGCCAGAAGCATGGGCCTTTCAAGTCAGTGAAACCACGCAGGGGAAGAAGAGGAAGGCAGGGTGAGCAACAGGAGGCAGGGGGCGCTGGTGACAAATGGTGCCGCGCCTTCACGCCTCACTGTGCCCCAGGATTGGAGGGAAGACACACAGGAGCCCAGCAGCGCCCTTGTAGGGCCTCTGGACAGGGCAGCAGCCCAAGCTGCCCACGCTGCGATCATGGAGATGTTGTCTCTGCCAGCCTATTACTCCTACACTGAGGATGGTGGCCATGGCTCTGGACTGCAAGCAAAGTGGGCCAAGTTGAGCAGCCAGAGGACACCCATCCATCACTCAGAAGGAAAGCCTTAACAAAGGAGGTGGGTCGGTCGCAGTGGTGTGTGCCTGTAGTCCCAGCTACTCTGGAGGCTGAGGTGGGAGGATCGCTTGAGCCCAGGAGTTCTGGGCTGTAATGCACTATGCCTATCGGGTGTCCACACTAAGTTCAGCATCAATATGGTGACCTCCTGGGAGCAGGGGACCACCAGGTTGCCTAAGGAGGGGTGAACCGGCCCAGGTCGGAAACGGAGCAAGTCAAAACTCCCATGCTGATCAGTAGTGGGATCGCGCCTGTGAATAGCCACTGCATTCCAGCCTGGGCAACATAGCGAGACCCTGTCTCTATTAAAAAAGAAAAAACAAAGGAGATAGGGAAGGATCTGTTGCCCATGTTGGTTGAAGAGCTTCCTGTCGTCCCAAAGTGAGCTTAGTGGCAGGTGTGGCCCTGGGGGCCCTGAAGCCCTGGCCGTGCCACTCTGTCCCAGAGAGCTGGTTCACATAGAGTTTAAGGCAGAGGCCCAAATCCACTGCTCACCTCATCAACAACTACCAAGTCAGCCGTGGTTGAGAGCTTGGCAGGTAGTGTTGAAAACCACAACAAATACTCTAACTCCAAGGAAACTGGAACAAAGGAAGAGTTTTAAACACATACAGGGCAATGACAAGCCCACAACACTCAGCCAAACCAAAGGACAAAAGTGCCACTGGTGTTGCCAAAGCTAAAGGGTGGCATGGCCACAATGGGGTCCCTTATGCCTGACCAGTGAGGAGGGAAACCACAATGGATGGCGTCCATGAAGCTATCACTGGCACTCAGCTAGTTCCTTGAGTGGGATAGATTCCATCTATATTTCCTTCTTCCTCGTCATGGCATCAGGCCCAGGAGCCAGTGCCTCTGTGTGTGTGTGCATGTGTGTGTGTGTGAAAGTGCTCAAGGGTGGGCAGGTGTGTGTGCGCATAGGTATGGGTACATGGGTGTGCAAATGTGTGAGTGGGCATGGGTGTGTGTGTGAACATCTGCTGGGGCACATGTTTGTGTGGGGGGGTGCATCCATGCATGTGTGCACGTGTGGTTGCATGTGTGTGGTGCAGGGGACACGTTGTGTGGGAGCTCCTGTGTGTGTGCATGTGCGTGAGTGTGTGTATGTGTGTGCCCATGCATCTGGCAGTAACTCACAGCAGATGGATAACCAACACCCATTGCGGTGGATGTAATTGAACAAACACGTTTTTTCATGGCATTCGAGGCCCCCTTGCTGGTGGTTTTGATGGGACTGAGGGGTCAGCACAGGGGAACCACAAGGTCCAGCACAGCAAAGAGCTGGTCCCAGCAGTTCCAGGAAGGGGAAGTGTCAGCCCCATGAAAGGAGCCACCACTCATTCCCCAGGTGGAGTGGAGCAGAGCAGCTGTGCCCCCTCCAAGACTGTGGCAGCTTGGGCAGTTTGTTTGCCTTGCTCCAAAGAATTTGATGCAATTTTCACAGCCTTATACCATGCGACAGCAAAGAACGAAGTGGTTAGGAACACCACAGGAATGGAAAAATAACGGTAGACCCGGGAAACAAAGGCAGGGTAAATTGAGAACATAAAATTGAGGAATACCATAAGGCCTTCCACTAGAGGGACAAGTTGACCCAGAGATCAACTTGAGTTGTGGCTCTGAGGCTCCTAGCAGCCAAAGCAAACAAGGAAACAAGACCAGTGTTTATAAGACATTACCCATTTGCTGCTCTTAGGCATTACTTCTGTTGCCAGGACCTGGAAAAATGTTTCCCACATGGCCTCATGGAGGCCTTACCTGGGAGAAGGGCCATGCCTTTCAAATCGTGTTTCCACCTCCCAGAAATGTTGCACTGATGAAAAGGAGGAGAAGGGGTGAGCTCTGCTCCCGGACCTTCCTCTTCCCCACAATCTCAGCTACTACAGAGCAGCTCCGCTTTTCTGGGTAACACTTAGGATGCTGCCCCGAGCTGGAAGCTGCTCATTTCAATTCCCAGCTGCCAGAAATATCACCCTTGACTTCATTAAAATTTCTTCTGTCTGTTTTCTAGCATCCAAGATTCCCAGGGGCCTTACTCTTTTCTAGGCCAACAGAGCTCTCTCCCAGTGAGACCCAGGAAGCCCATATCTGGGTCCCCGTCCACTTCTCCTCTCCCTCCTCCTCTCTCCCAGCAGCCCCAGGTGATGTTCTCAAGCCTTACCTGGGCTAACAAACCACCTGGGAGGGTAATTGTTCTCCTCAAATTGCTAATCTCTCAGGAATTCTCCTGTGGGGTTTTCTTCTCCTCTCTCCTCAGACAGCAAAGAGAAGAGAAAAAAGCTAAACCCTCAACAGGGAGGGAAAGGCTGTGTCCCCAACATAAAATACTGCAAGTGTCCTTGATTACAGTGCATCATGGATTATATCTAAAACATGTTAGATTAATGACCGCAATGAGAGAGGAACAAGGCAGCACATTCAAAGTGCATCTCAATTGCGAGAAAATTCTCAATTTTGCATTAAAAATGGCATAAAAGATGCATATTAGAATTAGCAAAACAGATTTATTAGAAGGGCCATCTTTTGATATTTTTTCCCAATATAAGAAAAGAATTTAGAGGCCCCCTAATCAATGTCTCTTATTTTTTGAAGAGGAAATTGAGACGGGAAAGGTTATAGACCTCCCCCTGCCCCGCCCCGCCCCTCCCCCCTGCCCCCCCTCCCCACCTCCCTCCTGGTTGTTAAAGGTCTCTTGTCTCACCTGCTGTCTCTTTAGGGGTTTCCAATGGTTTATCATCTTGCAATTCTTGGATAAGGCACTGTCTTTCTGGTAGCAGCTGTTAAGAAAGCTAGTAGGTAAGTAGAGATAAGATAGGAAGAGGTAAAGAGAGCCAGATTTTTCTACACTGGCTTCCTGGTTAAACTAAAACCCTCTTTCTTCCCATTGCTTTATGGCCCAAAGGTTACGAGGTCCTTCCTGAGGACACAGGAGGTAAGTTCCAGGACCTTCTGGAAAATGTCTTAATTGAACCATAGAAACTTACAGACAGTAGGAACCCATTACTCAGCAGGCTGAGGCAGGAGAATGGCTGAATTAGGGAGGCAGAGGTTGCAGTGAGCCAAGATTGTGCCACTGCACTCCAGCCTGGGTGACAGAGAGACTCTGTCTCAAAAAAAAAAAAAAAAAAAAAAAGTCCGTTTTATGTTTCTATGTTGCTAAATGCAGTGGCAGACTGACAAGTTTGCTCAGGACTGATTCCAAATTCGGGGCCATCAGTTGTGCTGGGCGATGTACATCATCAGGTGTGTTGGTTTAAAATGTTCATGCCAGGGCCTCACACCCCATGGCTTCTCACATGCTAAGGTTGATATAAGGCCTAGAGATTTTGTTCAAGCTTCCCAGATGGTTTTAATTGTGGTGATTGTGATGCATGGTCAGCTGTGTGAGAACTGAGAGCTACAGATGCTGAGCATGCCCACCTGGCTGCAAACCCAGGTGGAGATTCAGATTGATGCAGTCTCATGTTCACTTGGGAATAGAAGAAAGGAAGTTTGGGCTGCAAGGCGGTGATTTCAAAGAGCTCACAGAGGTCTCTGTATTTAATTCAGTGGGAAATGGGGAGCTCTGGCAGGTTCTTGAGGAGGGTAGTGGTAAGAGATGAATTTTATAAAGACAGAAGATAGAACAAGAAATGGCAGTCTGTCTGTATTGAGATGCATGGAGATGCACACATATTTCTTGAGCACAACCACACCAAATAGCCTGTGTCAGGGGTCCAGAAAGCTACGATCCCTGCCTGAGGAATTTATAATCCAGCTGGGGAGAAAAGTCACTGGTGCATCGAAAAAACCAATGAAAACCACTAAGCCACTTCAAGACCTGTGAATCAGAACTGGCCCTAGAGATGTGTACTACAGACCTCAGAAGACACTTGAGTTTAAGAAAAAAGACTTAGGGGAAATCAAAAAGCTCTATAAGCTTGAATTTGGAGAACAGATAAGAGTTAGATGGATGATAGTGAAGGACTTCTGAGGCAGTACCTGGTAGTGCCTAGACATTCCTAAGTTCAAACCTTCATTTATGTTATGGATCACGTTTTTAGAAATAGAAAACCACTGGTTCTTTCGAATTATTACATACATAGTTTTTCAAATTTAAAGGTAAAAATAAAGCGACTAACAGAGCCCAGGCTGTCTGTCATGCCGTATCAGGAGGACAGCACGTGCCAGGTGGCTCTGCAGAAGCAGCCTTGCATGGACTTGTGGGATTGCACGAGACTTCTCAGAGCAGTGTAGGGCTTCCTCTGGGCCCCATGGGATGCTGTCAAAGCGACCCTTCACATTTCTGGAAACATGTCCTCAGATCTTACAAGTGTCAGACCACAAACCACTTTAGAAAATTCTAGGCCAGGCACGGTGGCTCACACCTGTAATCCCAGCCCTTTGGGAGGCCGAGGCAGGTGAATTACTTGAGCCCAGGCATTCAAGACCAGCCTGGGCAACATGACAAAACCCTGTCTCTACAGAAAAATTAGCCAGGCGTGGTGGAGCACACCTGTAGACCCCAGCTACTTGCGGGGGGCTGAAGCAACAGATCGCTTGAGCCTAGGAGGTCAAGGCTGCAAAGAGCCAAGATCACGCCACTGCACTCCAGCCTCAGTAACGAAGTGAGACCCTGTCCAAAAAAAAAAAAAAAGAAAGAAAGAAAACGAAAATTCTAATCTCTTGAGAAGAAAGCAGCTAGCATGAGTTTAAAATGAAGTATAATTTGACTCGTACTTGGACTTAAAATGGTCTCTTCAACAAATTGCTGCAACAAGTGATGGAAATTTAATTCCCAGACCATTTTAAATTTTACAATGAAATACTGAAGGAAAAAAATCTAATTTTTTTTAGAGGCAAGGGCCTCGCTATGTTGCCCAGGCTGGTCTTGAACTCCTGAGCTCAAGCAATCCTCTCCCCTCAGCCTCCTGAGCAGGAGCTACCACGCCCAGCTCCTTTTTTTTTTTTAAGGTTAATATGTTTCATTTTATTTAAAAGGGCAAAATATATCAAGGGAAGCTTTCACTTTACATTTTTTATAAAATAACCCTTCCAAACAAATGTGTTTAAGAAGGATGCTATGTTCGTATTTTTATCACATGCAGTGGAAATGTTTAGATGAAAGAAGTTCCACATTAATTTTCCTTGATCCAATCAAACCATGCCATAAGCCTCCCATTCCCCAGTGTTGATTAGAAGGCCCAGAGTCATCATTCTCAGGGGTCCTCCTGCCTCCTAGGATCGTGCCAGGGTCCCATGTGTGGTCTCATGTGCCTCAGCCCCCACCCCCACTGTCCCCGTGGTTCTCTGGTGCTGTAATGAATCCTGGTCCTCCCCACTCTGCCTGTCACTGCAGCCTTGTAGAAGCAGGTCTTGTGTGACATGCTTCCTGCCCAGGCCAGCTGGCTGAAGCAGCAGGTGACTCTAGTGTCCAAGCATCCAGGTTTAGCGTCCAAGCCTTTGCTGGCCCCCGGGTAGCCAGCCCCAAAACTCTGGTCTGTGATTTAAAGTAACCATAGCACTCTATTACTGAAGAAGGACCCGCACAAGGAAAGATACTACCATTGACTAACTTTTTAAGGTACTAAGACAAAAAGTAAGTTTGCGTTTTGATTATACCATGGATTGTGTTCATTCAACGTATCAACCATACTAGCCAATTTCTAAAGGACAAATACAACTTTCAAGTAAGCCACAACATAATGAAATAAATAACTTCCCATCATACACAGGCACCCACCTAACCCCAGGGATTAATGGGTCACATGTCACCCCTAGAAAGGTTCTTTATTATGTTCTTCTTCACATAACAAAACTGTCCCTGAATAGGTAGCATTCTGTGGATGAAACTCTATTTTTATGGGAAGTTTTCTTTCCATTTTAGCTGAGAAAACAGAAATAAAAGTGGCAGATGGGTTGGCCTTCTAACAAGAGAGGCTGGGTGTGGTGGCTCATGCCTGTAATCCCAGCACTTTGGGAGGCCTGAGGCATGAGTTCAAGGCCAGCCTGGCCACCACACTGAGACTCTGCCTCTTAAAAAAAAAAAAACTTAAAAATTAACCGGGCATGGTGGCATGTGCCTGCAGTCTTAGCTATGAAAGAGGCTGAAATGGGAGGATCACTTGAGCCCAGGAGTTCCAGGTTATGATGAGATTGTACCACTGCACTCTAGCCTGGGTGACAGAGTGAGACCCTGTATCTAAAACCAGACAGCAGGAGCACCCAGCCTTAAACCCACAGGAAGGAGGAAGGCCCCATTCCTTCATGAACATTCAAGACCCCTTCGCTTCTCTGCTTGGAAACTGCCACACCAGAAGCTGAAGGGTCTCTGAAGTCACAGGATCTGAGAACTAGCAAGGACGTCAGCACTAACATTCAAGTACAGTCTTTCTTCATCTCCTCATTTTACAGACGAGAAGACAGAGCTCAGAGAAGCCAGACCATGCTCCCCAAATTCAAACAAATGGCTGCAACCCTTTCTGCCCCTCACAACAGCCCTCAGCCCCAGGAAAGGCCTCCCAGGGAAGGGACCACTGTGGGCCATGGCAGGGAGTTGCTTGTCATTCCAAGGCAGAAGCCCATTGTGGGGCCCCAGTTTCTCCTCCCTTGCATCAATACAGTTCAGCTGGGGTCAGGGGGGTGCATGGATGGGAAGGGAACGGGGAAGTAACAGGAGGCCACCATGGGGAAAAGGCCATCTCACGCAGCTTTTGCACTGTGCATGGGGCCATCTCCAGGTGACTGTTCCAGAAGGACTGAGCCACCTGTCTACCTATTAATGAGTATCCACAGCGGCCCCCACCACACCCCGGAAACCTGGTACAAGGGGTGGATTACCCCAGCTCTCTGTGTGGGGCAATGACTGTGGCCAGGGTGGCTGAGGACTTGGGGGCAGTTTCCTGTTCATGCTGCCAACGCAAGCCACCCAGCCCCCTCAGCCAGCCTCTGCTCTGCCACCTCACGCAGTCAGTGCCCCCAGCTTATCGCTCCTCTCTGCGAGGCCTTACTCTTTTCTCATGTTCTTCCTGGTCAGTCTCCTCTTTCTTTCTGGCATGCACTTCTGGAGCCAAAGAAGATACCCCTTCCCTTGGCCTGGCTTTCTTTCAGGCCCTTCTTGCTTACCCTCTTGCCAGCTCACTCCACACTGGCAGCCTGGTCTCAGAATTCAGACTGGGTATTGCTGATGAGCGGTGGGCATCTTGTCCCTGGCATGGCTGCCAGGCCTGTGACCTGCCTGCTAGGCTGGCCCCTGCCTGTCTCCATCCTAACTACTTTCCTGTTGGCATGCACCTGGCACAGGCATCCTCCCTCAGGACCTCTTTCACAGCCTTCCTGTGCTGCTCCCACGGTTTCTCTTTGCCTCCAGGAGGCATCCGTAATGTTGGAGGCATCCAGAATGTTGCAGCCATCTGTCACCATGAGTTCTGAAATAACACCTAAAGCTGCAGGATGTGCATTCAGATGCTCTCCGTTAGGGCATCTGGCCGGGGCTTGCCGGCCACAGCTGTCTTCATCACAGATCACGTATCTGTAATATCTGGAGATCTCTTGACAAGAAGGGACTTGCCAAGAAGCCAACTTATCCGCCTCTCAGTCTCCCAGTTAAAATACCTCTTGAACCACCCCCAGATGGTAAACCTACGTGTTTTCAAACATTTACAACGTGAGCTTCCACAACTCTTAGTCACTATTTTTATGGAAAACAGTGCACAAAAGCTACGAGATAAACGTTGTTAACACTGCCCGAATGAGGAAAGGAAAACACTCATCTCCCTTTGTCCTGGCACCGCTGGGGCAATGTCCCCTCTGTCTTCCTCTGAGACCTGCAGAAACAGGATTGGGCTGGACTGGCCCATGGTCATGCTCCCTCACTTCTCACCCGGCTGAGCTGCAGCCTCTCCCCTAAGTAAGCACATGTGCACGTGTGTGCATGCACACACACATCAGAGAACCAAAAGAGATTCAGGTGGAAGCCCGGTATGAAATTAAGCCTATCATTCAGGATTTTTTTCCAAATTCATTTTGGACATCACACGTCAGCAGCAGCACGTTCAGGTTCACATGTTCTAAGACTGTATCTCCTGCCACAGAACATGCTTCCTGCTGCCTCACCTCGTTTTACATGGACCACATTCATGGACTTCAAAGAATAACTGATTTAGCATTTCCCCTTTCCTGGTTTTATAAACTTTTCTTCAACCCCATTCCAGCTCATCTTCTTTTGTCTGTCTTCGGATGGTGGCATATCTATATGTATCAGCAACATTTTAATTCTTTTTTTTTTTTTTTTTTTTTTTTTTGAGACGGAGTTTCGCTCTTGTTACCCAGGCTGGAGTGCAATGGCGCGATCTCGGCTCACCGTAACCTCCGTCTCCTGGGTTCAGGCAGTTCTCCTGCCTCAGCCTCCTGAGTAGCTGGGATTATAGGCACGAGCCACCATGCCCAGCTAATTTTTGTATTTTTAGTAGAGACGGGGTTTCATCATGTTGACCAGGATGGTCTCGATCTCTCGACATCGTGATCCACCCGTCTCGGCCTCCCAAAGTGCTGGGATTATAGGCGTGAGCCACCGCGCCCGGCCCATTTTAATTCTTTGACCATGCTCACTTTCAGTATTCCTTATAAAGTTATGATTACTTTGTGCTCACTTGCACAGCCTCTGGAGAGTCTCTTGCACTTTCTCCTGCCCCATCTCCCGAAGAGCCTAGTGGCATTTAATCATTTGTCTTTTGGACAGTTTTTGCTCTCTTCTTCATTCTCTTCCACTGTGAATTAGAGGAATTGTGCTGATAGTGCTGACATCCCATATGTCACAGCATCCATGACTAGAGAGGACAAGCCCTCTTTTCTCTGTTCCTATTCAAAAAATTAGGGAAGGATTCTGATTGGGCTAATTTAGGTCACATGTTTACTCTTGAGTCAATCAGCTAAGTAAGGCCAACCGTGGCATCTTCAAGAACATGGCAACACCCACTCAAATGCATAGAGCAGTATACTCAAAACAATAGACACTCACAATAATTGACCAGGCATGGTGGCTGGTGCCTGTAATCCCAGACACTCAGGAAGCTGAGGCAGGAGAATCTCTTGAACCCTGTAGGCAGAGGTTGCAGCAATCCGAGATTGAGCCACTGCACTTCAGCCTGGGTGACAAAGTGAGATTGTTTCTCAAAAAAAAAAGACACTCACAATAAAGTATTTGTAAGCCTGCACGTAGGTGTCGTGAGCTATGATAACATTGCTGCCTGAAGACATGGTTATACATAATAAACATATCACAAAATGCCAATAACTACTACACTAATTTGGTATACACACTGAATAACTTGAAGTTTTTCTAGAAAAAGTTAGAGTTAAGTATTATGTTTTAAATTTTAAGGGTAAGAATTAAAGGTATGAAATGCACAATTTGTAACTTCCACATCAGCAAAGGAGAAAAAAGGGGAACATTAATAAACTTCAGAGACAGGCTGGGAAAGAAATGTAAACACAAGGATGGTAAATAGAAAATGCAGAGGATGCTTGAAATAAAGTTCAAATACATGAGAAATCACACTAAACAAATAGACTAAAATAACTTTTTAAAAGAGACCACCCGTATTTTTTTTTAAATCAGTCCTGTCTGTAAAAGTTATGCCTAAAACAAAATGGCATAGAAAGATTGGGAAAAGATGTACTATGCAAATGCTCAACAAAAGTTTGCATGGTGATATTAATTTATAGTAAAGTCATGTATAATTTATAGTTAATTTTTTTTTTTTTCTGAGACAGAGTCTTACTCTGTCACCTAGGCTGGAGTGCAATGGCACGATCTTGACTCACTGCAGCCTCCACCTCCCAGGCTTAATCAATTCTCCTGCCTCAGCCTCCCAAGTAGCTGGGATTACAGGCATCTGCCACCACACCGAACTATTTTTTTTTATTTTTAGTAGAGATGGGGTTTCACTATGTTGGCCAGGCTAGTCTCGAACTCCTGACCTCAGGTGATCTGCTTGCCTCAGCCTCCCAAAGTGCTGGGATTACAGGCATGAGCCGCCATGTCCAGCCAGTAAAAATTATTAACAAAGAGGACTGCTACATAAGAATAAAAGAAACATTGCATCAAAATTTGGTTGCATCTACCAAAATAAACTTGAAACACACTGAGCAAAACCTGACATAGTTCCAAGAAGAAACTGATAAAACCACAAACATCACGGGAGATTGTAGCTCAGACCCTACATCAAGCAAGCACAAAATTCATAAAAATATAGAAGGGCTATATATGAAAGGGAGCTAGTCACCAAATCATGATTGAAATCCAACTTATGATGCAATTTTAGGTGAGTTACAAAAACAGAAGCTTTCACATGGTGAGCCCATTGTCAGCGCCCTTTCTCTTACCACTCTGAAAATCATTTACCCGTGAATAGCATAACTGCAAAACTATTGCTGCCAGAAAATGATTAAATAACCTGGATTACAGGACACATTTAGAAAACTTGCCAAAGGGTGACAGTGCTGTAAAAACAAGAGGAAGGCAGTCCTTGGCTTTTTATCATATAATTGATTTGAAAAAATGGCATCAGGCTTAAGAAACAAATAAGACCATAACCTCTCCCATAGTCTCTGCCCCAAGACTTGCCACCTACTGACTGGCAGGCTGGTCACTCAGGAACTCTTTCTAGGGCAGGGATTTTTGTCTAGAATTTTTGCAGGAACTTAAAGAATAAAAGACTCAAAACAACACCCAAGATTACAATAGAATTTCCATGCTGCCTGTGAAAGCATCCACAGTTAGTGTGGTATTTCCTTGATTGCCATTTACCAGCATATCCCTGATCAGGAATGTTTATTGCCCAGTCTGGACTCTTTTATATATTCACGTTCACATCTGGCTCAGGGTCAATTGTACACTAAGCCTCTTAACTCTTTCTCAGAAGAAAAGTCAGAAGAAAAGCTACTTCACTTCAAATGCCCTGCTTCGTCCAATGCACCTGTGATCAACACTACCAGAATGATATATATCATTTATTATAACAAAAAAGGTATTTCAAGTGTTGATCCAAATCCACTGACCCTCTCGAAAAGAATTCAAAACACATCAAGGTGCCATGGCTCAACACTTGAGAATCATAGTTCTAGGGTCTCACCATCCTTACATCCTTTCTAAGGCTTCATTATACACAGCATTTTGCTTCAGTTTAAACTAGCTACTGGAAAACAAATGAATAGTTAACCCACATCATCCATTCACTAATAAATTATAGATTACCTACTCCATATCAGGTCTTGGGCCAGGCATTGGGAGTCAACATGAATAAAATAAGGTCCCTGCTCTTGAAGAGCTTATGACACAGGTGGGGAGACCTTTACAAGTAGGTAATAAGAATACATCACAATAAACTAACCAAAGAGGCCATGAGGGCACCTAGAAGAGGCTCCTTGCTGGAGACAGTGGCACAGAGTAAGATCATCAAGTCATGAAGGCAGTAGCTGGGCCAAGTCGTGAAAGAAGAGTAGACAGAAAGAAGGCAGGGGCAGGTGGTAACAACGAGGAGAGCATTAGGGCAGAAGGATTAGCATGTGCAGGGCATAAAGAGAGCAGCAAGAACTAGACACTGGGAGGATTGTGAGTGCAGAAGAAAGGTGAGGAAGTGAGTGGTGAAAGATGAGGCTGCAAAAGCCAGCAGGAACCAGGCACAGCCTTGTGTGCCTGCACCCTGAACAAGGAGAGACACACATGCCTGGCCCTACAGGGAGGCTTAGCGTCATCTCTGCAGCTGTTCTCCATGGACCTGGAGGCTCAGAATAGCCTACCTCTTTGTCTTATCTTCTTTGGGCTTTGAATCAATTCTTTAGCCTTTTGTCCTGTATTTCCAGGTGCCATGAGAAGAATCTTCCAGACGTCTTCAATGCCTGTGGCCTAAAGCAGACTTCCAAGTTTGACATTCCAGGTGTTAGGCCAACTCCAGGCAATCCACCTGCCTCTCTGCAGACTTTCTTCTCTACCCACCTGTGTCCTCGTAACAGAACTTACTCTTCTCCAGGTCTTTTCAATTGCTTGCAGCAGCCCACCTCTCCCTCTGTAGCCACATTCATTGTCCAGGACTCACCTCGAGCTGTCCCCTTTGGTGGAGCATGAGAAAATGTCTTCCCAATAATCTGGCACTTTGTATGCACCACCTGGCATTGTCAAATTTCTTCTCATATGTTTACTTCTCATGTCCTGAGCTCCTGAAGGTAGGGAATGTGCTCTGAAAGACACATTCTACATTTCAAAAAGTCCCAGTTGGGTTAGCGTAGATCAGAACCTGAATTATGCTCTATCATTGTCCAAAGGGAACACCTTGCTTGTTAGACAGTGGTAAAGGCTAACCCCAAACTGAGACATCTTGACCTAAGAGACAAGTGCAGGAGACCTGAAAAGGACCCACTCCCTCTCTGTGAGATTCCAACTGTTTAATGCTGGTTCCTCCACTGTCAAGATCATCTCCAAGCCCAGTGACCCAGAGATCTTAGGTCACTGAATGAAAAATATGAAGACTCTTTATTTACCTCTGAAAGTGGCACTGTAAATTTTGTGGTGACCTTCCTCTTTTACTGTATAAATTTTGGTATTGTTCAAATCTATGACATATACACAACATACATTCATAAGAAAAACAATTATTAAAGTTTTTTAATGCAAAATAACCAAGAAGCTTATAAAAATGATGCCATAGTTGGGTGATGTGGGAGGTTGGTTGTTACTCCCAAACACCTCAGAGCCTGGGGGACAGAGATGAATAAAAAAAGAGGCCGGGCGCGGTGGCTCACGCCTGTAATCCCAGCACTTTGGGAGGCCGAGGCGGGTGGATCACGAGGTCAAGAGATTGAGACCATCCTGGTCAACATGGTGAAACCCTGTCTCTACTAAAAATACAAAAAATTAGCCGGGCATGGTGGCGCACTCCTGTAATCCCAGCTACTCAGGAGGCTGAGGCAGGAGAATTGCCTGAACCCAGGAGGCGGAGGTTGCGGTGAGCCGAGATCGTGCCATTGCACTCCAGCCTGGGTAACAAGAGCGAAACTCTGTCTCAAAAAAAAAAAAAAAAAAAAAAAAAAGAGAATGTCAATCCCGCCATTTTAGAGATCAATGTGCATGCATGAGTGAGTGGATGTGTATACATGTGGGGCTTTTTAGTGAATGATCAAAAGCAGGGAGTGCGAGGGAAGAGAGGAAGACTAAGAAGAGAAACACTCATTTCTTGAAGCAGGAAAAAGCCCTAGAAGGATGAAGTCTCAGTTTTTGGAGGAAGTTCTTATGAAAAGGAATTGATTTTCCTTGTTGTACCTCCAGAGAGGAGAACTGGAAGTAACACCGGGTGGACATTGCAGAAAAATAAAACACAACACATCCTGGGAAGGTGTTTTCTCCCAGGTTGAGAGTTCCCAAGGGATTGTGTGGAGCATGAGTTCCGAGTCCAATGAAGTGTTGAACCACGTGTGAAGGCCATCCAGCAGCACACAGGCTCAAGTGACCTCCAAGGCCATCGGAGGCAGTGTGGTACTGCAGAGGGCACTAGGGTTTCCCCTTTTCCTCTACTTCTCATATCTCCCATATATAATCCATAGGCACCTCCTGGTGATGCTGGAGCCAAAATATATCCCAACCCATCTACAGCTCCCATCTTTGCTGCCAGCTTCCAGCATCCCACTCCAAGTCATTCTCTTCTCCCACAGAAAGCCGGTCTCCTGGACTCAACTCTTAGTACTCTGTGGTCTGCTCTCCCACAGCAGCCAGAGTGGTGTTTCTTTATTGTGTGTGTGTGTGTGTGTGTGTGTGTGAACAAATACTGATTTATTTTCATTGAAAAATTAAGATTGTATATAGTTGGCATGTACGACATGTTATGTTGAAGGATGTATGCATTGTTTGTGGCATGGCTAAATTGAGCTAATTGACATATGCATAACCTCACAGACTTATTTTTTGGTAGTGAGAACACTTAAAATCTACTCTCTTAGCAATTTTCAAGAATACAATACATTGTGATTAAGTACAGTCACCATGTTGTACAATAGATTTCTTGAACTTATTCCTCCTCCCTGAAATTTTGTATCCTTTGACCAACATCTCTCCAATGCTTCCCACTCCCAGCACCTAGTAACCACCTTTCTATACTACTTCTGTGAGTTTAGCTTTTTAAAAATTCCACATATAAGTGAAATCATGCAGTATTTTTGTGTGTGTGTGTGTGCCTGGCTTATTTCACTTAATGAAATGTCCTCCAGATTCATCCATGTTGTTGAACATGATCAGATTTCTAGTTCTGTGAAGAATGATGGTGGTATTTATGGGAATGGCATTGAATTTGTAGATTGCTTTTGGCAGTATGATCATTTTTACAATATTGGTTCTACCCATCTATGAGCATGGGATGTGTTTCCATTTGTTTTTGTCGTCTATGATTTCTTTCACCAAAGCTTTGTAGTTTTCCTTGCAGAGGTCTTTCAACTCCTCAGATATATTCCTAAGTATTTCATTTTATTTTTGCAGCTGTCATAAAAGGGGTTGAGTTCCTCATTTGATCCTCAGCTTGGTCGCTCTTGGTGTATAGCAGAGCTACTGTGTACACTAATTTTGTATCCTGAAACTTTGCTGAATTCGTTTATCTATTCTAGGAGGAGGTGGCATTTGGTTACATGAGTAAGTTCCTTAGTGATTTGTGAGATTTTGGTGCACCCAACACCTGAATAGTATACATTGAACCTAATTTGTAGACTTTTATTCCTCACCCTCCTCCCATCAAATGATTCTCCTGCCTCAGCCTCTTGAGTAGCTGGAACTACAGGCATGTGCCACCACACCCAGCTAATTTTTGTAGTTCTAGTAGAAACAGTGTTTCACCATGTTGGCCAGGTTGGTCTTAAACTCCTGACCTCAAGTGATCTGCCCACCTTGTATTCCCAAAATGCTGGGATTACAGGCATGAGCCACCATGTCCAATCTATATGTCTTTTTTTAAATGCCAATACCATGTTGTTTGGATTACTATAGCTTTGTAGTATATTTTGAATTCAAGTAGTGTGATGCCTCCAGCTTTGTTCTTTTTTGCTCAAGATTGCTTTGGCTATTTGGGGTCTTTTGTGGTTCCATACAAATTTTAGAATTTTTTTCTATTAATGTAAAAAAATCATCAAAATTTTGATAAACATTGTGTAGAATCTGTGGATTGCTTAGAGCAGTATGGACATTTTAACTATTAATTCTTTCCATTCGTGAACATGATGAATTTCTTTCATCAATGTTTTATAGTTTTCAGTGTACAAGTCTTTTATTTCCTCGGTTAAATTTTTTCCTAGGTATTTTTCTATAGCTATTGTAAATGTGATAGTTTCATAATTTCTTTTTCAGACAGTTCATTGTTAATGTATAGCAGTGCTATTGATTTTTGTATCAAAAAAAAGACTTGATTGTGTTCTTGACCAGAAATGAACAATAAGTAAATTATGGATCCACTAAATGCTTTTAAAGCACAGTTGACCATAACCATGTAAGAAAGATTTGTGTTAGCATCAACTGTGTCAGTCTTGTTAGAATTTATGAGAACTTTGGGGAAGATATATCAGGTGACTCAATGCTCTATATGAACCTATGCTTTTACTCTCAATAAATTTTTCTACAGCAAATAGAGAAGTCAAAATCATTCCATGGATCTTAGGTCCTCCAAACACCTGTGGAATCACAATCTTCTTGTTGCTGACAGCGTTCCTCTCACAGAACAGCAGTTTGAGAATCATAGATCATCATTTAGTCAACAAATACTTATTGTGACTACTCTGTGCCAGGGCTGTGTGGTGAAGAAAAAACACAGGGCTGCTGCCCTCCTGGGGCTTCCAGACTGGTGGAGGAACAATTAAACAAGTAAACATGTAGACAAAGAAAGGTTGAACCAATGTTTCTCCCCTTTAGCCCGTCTTAATTTAGTCACCTATGTAACTTACTTAGACATTGAATGACCACCAGAAAAGAATGATGTAAGCTGTTCAGGATTCAGCTCCTCCTTTCCTGTGAGAGTTTCACTGGGCTACCTTGCTTAAACGACTACAGAAGTACTTCTCATTGAATTGAGGGCCATAATGCAACTCTCATTAATACGAGTATTTCTTTTGTAACTTTTAATTTCAGGGGTACATGTGCAGGTTTGTTATATAGGTAAACTTGTGTCATGGGGGTTTGTTGTACAGATTATTTCATCACCCAGGTATTAAGCCTAGTACCCATTAGTTATTTTCCCTGATCCTCTCCCTCCTCCCACCCTCCACCCTCCAATAGGCCCCAGTGTCTGTTGTTCCCCTCTATGTGTCCATGTGTTCTCATCATTTAGCTCCCACTCTTGGAAAAAAAAAAACTCAGCATCACCGATCATTAGAGAAATGCAAATCATAGCCACCATGAGATGCCATCTCACACCAGTCAGCATGGCTATTACTAACAAGTCAAAAAATAACAGGTGCTAGCAAGGTTACAGAGAAAAAGGAATGCTTGTACACTTGAGAGTGTAAATTAGTTCAACCATGAAACCTGCCTGGTGGGACACAGCTAGTAACCGAGAAGCAAAGCAAGCGCCTAAACCCAATTCTCATGGCCTGGAGAGCCCTCATCCTCCCCATGGCCTCCTGCTGAGAACCCTTTCCTGTAAGGAGAATGCAGTGCCTAGTTTATCTCTTTTATCTATTTCATCTTCCAAGAAACAAATTCAAAATAGTGATATAAGAAATACATTTTAGGCTGGGCACAGTGGCTCACATCTATAAATCCCAGCATTTTGGGAGACCAAGTTGGGTGGATTGCTTGAGTCCAGGAGTTCCAAACCAGCCTTTGCAACATGGCAAGACCCCATCTCTACAAAAATATACAAAAAATTAGCTGGGTAAAGGGTGTGCACCTGTGGTCCCAGCTACTGGGGAGGCTGAGGTGGGAGGATCACTTAAGCCAGGGAGGTCGAGGCTGCAGTGAGCTGTGATTGTGCCGCTGCACTCCAGATCAGGTGACAGAAAAAAAAAAAAAAAGAAATACATTTAACTTTTAGATTTTTAGCCAATTATGGGAAGTCTGAGCTTTAGAGGTTATGTTCTCATCTAAGCAGCCATTATAAGCAGAGGCCCAGGTGTAGGGTGCAGAGAATGCAGATTCACAGGAAAGTGAATCCACGTTCTCCAGATTGGAGCACTGTGTGATATGGACCCATGATCTCTTGGGAGGGATAGAGTTTTCGTGCCATGCTTCATTTTCAATGTCATTTTTAAGAAGTCTTCCATCTACCACTTGCATTCACTTTTTCATGTGCAACTGACATCGTCAGCAACAGGCAGAAGCCCCCCTCCTCAGGAGCTGTGTGACATTAGCTGATCAAGCTGGCTTCCTCTGTGCGAAAATGAGCATAAGAAATCGTACCTGCCTCCTGTCACCCCACGCAGGAATATTACCTAGCGAGCCCATCTTTACACTGCAGTTAATCATTGACAGTATTTCTCACAGCTTAGACAAAGCCAGTAATGTATAGCATAAAAATAATCTGAGAAAGATTAGTTTCCATGACTCCATTATGTTATAAAACATCCAAATTGCTAACATTTAGATTATCAAGTACTTAGATTGTGGGGAACGCCTTGTCCCAAGAGTTGCTTTATTATTATGAATAACTCTGATTACCAAAAGTTTTCTAGGCAAAGTCCACCATCTTCTGTTTTTCAAACATCAGCCTCATTAGAGCCGTACACTCTCAACTTACGGTATACCAAGTATTGCATAGATCTGATATGAAGTATTGAGCAGGTGGAATAACACATTTTAATTTACTGAAATTGACACATGCTAGAGATGCCATAAAATGCCTACCATTGTTACACCTGATAATTGTTAATAGAGGACAATTATGAAATACTTTATTCAGACTTTTCTCTACTATATAGAAATTTACAAGGAAAATTAATCACGAGAATCAAGTGGTCCAACATGGGTATACTAAGCCCCTCAAAAATTTATGTTAATTAAGTTCCTAAGCTTGCTAAGAATAGTAATATGTCAAAAATCTTTTGTCCAATAAAGGGAAAAGTTACCCTGTTCTCAAATCTTAGGTGACATCAGACTCAAGGGGTCTGGAATAGGAACAGGAGTCCTAATACATGCTCAGGCCATTCTAATTCAGGTGACTTTTGGGAATTGCACATTAAAGGGATGTAATTGACTTATTTCGGTACAGGGCAATCTCCCCACTGGCGAGATGCCCATGAGCAATGCCCTGGGGCTCACCCACACCCTAGTGCAGGAAAGTGGTTAAAATCATTCCGGCCCTTGCTCTCTGCTATCCTTTTCAGACGTAAGAGCTAAGGTGTAATGGTAAATGCCAACTTAACCTTGGAGAATGTGGCTGATTTGTTTGCTTATCAGTTCAAAGGCAGGGATAAGAGGACAAGAGGTTATAAGTCACAGAGGTAGGCATGATTAGAGTTCACCAAGTCCCTCCTCATCCCAGAAACTCCCAGCCCCTTGGCACCTACAGTATTCATCTTATCCCTTCCTCCCATCTCTTGCCAACCCCTCCTTTCCTTCACCTCTCCTGAACTCTGGCTGCCTCCCCTTTTCCTTGTTGTTCATCATTTGGAATTAAACTTTTAAAAACGTTTGTCATCACGGCCATTCATTTAATAAATCAAGAGCCCCCTACTTCCAGTTCATTTATAAAAGCTTACTAAATTTATTTGTGTTTTGTTTTGTATTACCATATGTTTTCTTAGTATGATGGGGACCCTTAGTCACTAGCTAATTTCTACTCATCTTTTTTTGTGCAAGGTTTTGAGCTGGGACCTCTAGACATGCAAAAACTGAGACATTTGTTTTCCGGAGGGCAGAGGTATATTTCACTCATGTCTGCGTTGTCTCCCACACAGGCAGTGTGCTCAGAAATACAGCAAGTGTTCAAAATATTTCTACCAAACTGAATTCAGTGAGTCTACGCTGCCAGACCTCACCTCCTGGCTGGGAGATAGATACAGATGCAGAGAAAGGAAATCACAAAACAGACTATGTGAGTTTCCTGAAGCTGCTATAACAAATGATCCCAAACTGAGCAGCTTAAAGCAACACAAATGTATCATCTTACAGTTCTGGAGGGCAGAAATCCAAAATGGGTCTTAAGGGATAAAGTCAAGGCATCACAGTGCTCTAGAGGAGCACCCATCTCCTTGCCTTTTCCAGTTTCTAGAGGACCCCACACTCCTACGCTCGTGGCCCCTTCCTCCATCTTCAAAGCCCATCACTCCAACCTCTGCTTTGGTCATCCCATCTCCTCTTCTTCCTTCTGATCCTCCTGACACCTTCTTATAGGATCCCTATGACTTACAGTGGGCCCACCAGAAAATCCAGAATGATCTCCCTGTCTCAAGATGCTTAATTCAATGATGCCGGCAAAGTCCTTTTGCTGTATAAGATAACATATTCTTAGGTTCCAGGAATTAGGAGAGAGACATCTGTGTGGAGGGACATTATTTAGCCAAACTTGTGGGCAAGCACAAATCTAGGAAAAGAAAGGAGAGTTGGGACAGGGAGAGGCCTCAGGTGGGATGGCAGGGGTTGGCTTTCTGGAGGGAAAGGTCTCCAGCTGAGCCATAAAAGATGGATCAGATTGGGGGGTAAGAGCGTACATTTTGGAGTCAGGCAAACCTGAAGCCTTGATTTCCTTATTTGTAGAGTAGTATCATGTCCATTTCATAGGGTTATTATGAGGATTCAGTTAGATAATGGATGTGAAGACCTGGCATGTGGTGAGCATACCGTGTGACTAAAATCTAGGACACAGAAAGGCAGACAGGATTTCAGAAACATCAGAGATGACAACCAGCTTAACTGCTCATTTCAGATGATTGCCCTCGAGGCTAAAAGGACACAGGAAAAGAGAAATTGTGTGTGTGTGTGGCGGGGTTTGTGTAGCGTCCTAGGAGTGACCACGAAAACAAACTTCGTGCCATTCTCCTTTTCAGAAGTTGTGAGCTCCGCATCCAGAAGCCCAAGTCTCCTGCCAACCGTATGTGGCTATTTCCATTTAGAATCAAAGATGCTGGGGGTGTAGTCCAGCCAAAGGAAATGCCCCTGACCGCGACCAGGAAACCGTTTCCACAGCAACCCAGTGCCACGTTGCAGCCTGGCTGCGGTCATCTTGGGCCACGCCTGGGGAGCTGGCTATTGTCCTCACCTACCATGAGGGAGCGCCCCTCCTCAGGCTTCCTCACACATGGTTTTCTTTTAGAACGTTGGATTGGGTTAGTCAGAAAAGGAAGCCTGACGAGGAGCTGTGCGTTATGATCCCAGCGGTGGCTAGCCAACTGGACCATGACTCCTGGTGACCACCTCCCAAATGTGCAAAGCCAGTGAGTTTGGGGTTTGGTGCTGCTGAATGTTTATGTTACCTCCAAAGTTCATGTGTTGAAACCTAGTCCCAAGGTGATGGTATTTGGAGGTGAGGCTTTGGGACAGTGATTGAGTCACGAGGGCAGAGCCTTGTAAACGGCCTTAGGAAAGGTACCCCAAAGAGATCCCTCACCCACACGATGACACAGCAACAAGACAACAATCTATGAACCTGGAAGGGGACACCCACCAGACACTGCATCTGCCAGGGCCTTGCTCTTGGTCACACTGGGCTGCTGGAGGTGGGGCAGGAACGGGAGTGGACCTCCTCCTTAGGTGACACGATTTTTCCAGCAATTAGATGAAACTGATGGAAGCAGGCCCAGACATCAGCGTATTTCCTGAAGCCTTGAGTTGGACAGTTCTCCTGGTTGCATAAACTTCAAGATCAGTTACAAGCACAGGTGTTTCCCGCTGAGAGCTGATTTCCTTCTCTCTAGAACAGATGAAGTGGTGGAATGGGGTCCCTGACAAAGTCCAGACTGACCCTTTTTTGCAGGGCAATGACTTGGCCCTACTTGAACTCTGGTTCAGTTTCCCCTGTGGCTCCTATGTTGTATTGATGTGAGCTCTGTGTCCTGCTGCCTTCCAAGTCAATAGAGATGGCTTAGGATAAAAACATATTACACAAATGGACATTTAAAGGTACAAGAACAGAAGCCATGACTGGGGGCAGGGTGTGGAAGGGGCACAAAGGAGCAGACATGGCTCTGGAGGGGTCAGAAGACCATTTAGCAATAGAGTTGGTGTGACTCCATGCTTGCATGAATCAAGATTCTTGTGGTTGCAAGAAACAGAAACTTAACTGGAACCCCCAAGCAGAAATGGTGTTTTTATGCATCTCTAGGCTGTCTCACAGGTTGCAAGGGCTAGGGTGCAGTCAGCCCTCGTGAGTGGATGGGAAATAGGGGCTTGGGCTCCTTCAGTACTCTCCCAGCCCCTCGACTCTGTTCCCTCAGCTCCCTGGAACTTCTCTCTTGCTCACACTCCTTCCTTCCCCCTCTCTCTTGCTAGGTTTCCTCTGCAAGGAAACCTCAGGCTACCAGCAGCTCTCCAATTTGTATCTGCTCCTGTTAAAAAACCAACAACTTCGAACTTCGAATCTCTTCGTTCCAGCCCAAGAAAATCAGTGCTTGACACTGCATTTAAATGGCAATTTACATAAGGTTGAGAGCCACTAATTGTCTACATCAAAGAATGGGGCCCCAGAAGGAGATTAGGAGGCTCAGGAAGCAGAAGTGGAGGTTCTAACCCCTTCTCAGAGCTGTCATCATCCTGGTCCAATCAACTGTGCCAGGAGACAGGGCCATGTTGCAGAAATGACTGCCTGGGTGTTCACTGCTCTTTCCATGTGAACTGAGTAAGGGAGAGCTCCAAGGATGACTGTGGATAAGGGGAAGGGAACTAGGCAGAAAAACTAACAGGTACTGAGTACCAAGCTGTCTGTACTTAGGCAAAAAGCTTCCACAGAGGGTGGGTACCTCAGACTCATCTCTGACATAACACTGCAGGTCCAAGCATTTCAGCAGGAATTCAACCCAAGCAGGAATTTATCATCTAGTACTGGAAACAGGAATACATCCAGAGGATGAACAGAATGGTGAGGGCATGGGAGCCCACACTCTGGGAAGGCTGCAGTTCTCTTTTATTTTATTTTTTGTTTGTTTTTGTTTCTTGTGGCTGTTGGTTTTCTATAAGTTCAATGGCTAGAAATATTTTTTAAAGGGTGGCTGTTTCACCTAGAAAATTAAAGACAGAAGTCAGGATGGGCCTAACTGTGGCCTTTCAATATGGAATATGCTTGGTGCCAAAGTGGGATTCAGTGGTTCCGGTTGGCCCCTCAGGCACAGCTGGGCCACAGGAATGAACTTATCAGGACACAGATTTTTCAACCCAATGTAAAACTGAGTTGCCTTTGGGAACAGGGAGTCTCCTTTCCTAGGGGTGTGCGTTCAGAGGCAGACACCTACGGTAGCACTTTGAGATGGTGGATCCCATTCCTGGAGGTGTTACTCAGGGTGGGCAGCCCACAGTGGTAACTTGTTGGGGGAACTGGGTCAGAGGACTCCCAAAATCCTCTCCAGCTTTAGCATGGAGCCCCCCATGCTGGCCCTATTCTCTGGGTCACAGCCCTCCTTGATGGGTGCAGCCTGAAAGGCTGCCATTGCTGGACACTGGGGAAGACATGGCGCACAAGTGTCCTGAACAGCACTCATCTTGGGGGCCAAAATCTCCTCCCTGTGGGAAGACCTGAGAAGGTTCTGGGGCCAATCACCTTGAAAGGGGTCTTCACCTGTGCCCCTCACGTACTCCCAACATAGGGGAAAGGTGTAAGGATCCCCATTCTACAGATGAACACACTGAACCCCAGCACCATAAAGGCTTATCATCCAAGAAATAGAAAAATGGGTTGTGGCATATGCCCGTGATAGAATACTATGCAGAGGTCAAACGGAGCAAACTATGAATATGAATGTGTGTGCATAGCACATACACGCACCTGTACATATCTCTCGCAACAGGACAGATCTCAAACAATAAAGCTGAGTGAAAAACGAAGTTGTAGAATAACACACACTACAGTATCATTTATGAACTTCTTAAAACCTACAAAAGACAATGTGTACTGTCCATGGATGTATAGGTAATATGCAAATGCATGAAAAAAACAACACACTAAAGTCACAGCAACGGTCGCCACTAGGGTGAGGAGGCAGGAAGAACGGAATTGGGTGGAGGTGATCAAAGAAAGTTTCTTTTTTGCCTATAAAAAAGCAAATCTAACGAAGTACAAATGGTTAAATGTGGTCAGATGGAGCATGGGTGTTTGCTATGTGGAGAGGCAGAAGCAAACTGAGGCCCCGAGGGAGTAAATCATTTTTCCAGCGTTGGCTGGGACGGTGCTTGGCACACACTTTTCAGGCTTGCATGAGGCAGCAGTGGATACTGACCCCCAGGCTGCGCGGAGGTCACCTCCACTCCACTCAGGACGTGAACCATCATGCTTGACCGTCCCTTCTCCACACATGCCTGCCTGCCATGTCTCCCCCCATTCATTGCCTAGAACCCCAGCGGCTTCAACTTTTAATAACAGGGAAGGCTCAAGATGACCAGGGAAGGTGAACTGCTTGCTCCACATCCCTGTAAGAAGTGACTCACATCAGAGCCCGGCTAGTGGTGCAGAGAGGCCTGGGCGCTGGGTGGCAGGTAGGAACAGAGGAAGGCAGAGGTGGCTGTAAATTAACACTCTTGCCACCCTAGAGAAGACTGACTTACTACCACCAGTTCCCAGCATTTCTTCCTGGGAGGAAGAGAGCCCATCATGAGATAGAAACAGATTTGATCTTTGGCCTCAGGGGTTCTCATGCCTGAGTGACTCAAGTCACCCAGGGTCACTGAGGCAGCTGAGGCAGGAGTGCCTCAGTGACCCTGGGTGGGTCTGGGTAGGTCAGGAATCCATGGTGGAGGGGATCCCATATCAGGTGTGTCCCTTTGAACAGAAAAGTAGTGGTTTAAACCAGATCGCAGCCCAGCGCCAATAGGGGAGATTAAGTCCTGGTCATCAAAACTGGGAGAAATGCTTAGCAAGCAAAGAAACCATGAGCAGGGAATATGAACACAGTGGGCGAGGACAGAAGCCACCCAAATTGGTGATCAAAAAGGTGCTCCTAGCCCTAAGTGATGCTCCCCTGTCCTTTAGGGCCTAAAGTAGCCCCACGTTTCAAATCTCATGAAGTCAGAGGCTTCAGATGCTTCCCACGGAGCCAGAAGGAGGCTACAAATGCCTGCGGGTCTCTGTGGATGTCTCTCGACAGCCCCTCCATTCATTTGTCATTCATTACTCAACTGTTCGTGTACAGGGCTCTGGAGTCTGTGCACAAGGTCCCTGCTCTCATAGGGTTTGTATTTTAGTGGGAGAAACAAGCAATGAATAAGCAAGGCAATGAGGCTGGGGTGTACAGAAGGGGCCAGACATGGCTGGGCCATAGAAGGGAACAGACAGGGGCAGGTGGGCTTGGAGCTACCTCCCCTGCACCTGACAGCACTGCCCGCGATCTGGCTGGAGGAAGCTGCCCGCTCCTGCCAGCAGACTCATGTGTCCATCCTCTCTCTCAGTTACTTCCTCCAGATATCGATCCCTTCCACACCCAGGTCGTCTGACACCTCCCTGGAGTTTCACGAGGCCAGCTCACCCCCTGGTGGACACACCTCCACCACCATCACAACATAATTTTTTAAAAGGCGTTTGCTTTTTATTTAATTTTCATTTTAAATTCATGGGTATATATGGCTGAACAAGTTTACCTATACAGCCACAATTTTTAATAGGGTTTTGCCTTCTCTCCTAGCCCAGTAATAAATATTTGAAGTGTTCTGTCTCCAACACAATATACATACCTCATGGTACTAATCAGGGTTCTCCAGAGAAATAGCACTCATAAGACATATAGAAACCTACAGAAAGAAATTGACTATGGGCATTGGCTCACATGATTATGGAAGCTAAGGAATCCCACAGTCTGCTCTCTGCAAGCCAGAGTCCCGGGAAGCTGCTGGTGTAGTTCCAGTTCAAACCTAAGGCACCAGAGGTGCTGCTGTCAGAGGGCAGAAGACAGATTTCTTAGCTCAAGCAGAAAGAGAGAACTTTTGCCCTTACTGGGGCTTTTTGCTCTATCAGGGCTCTCCATGGGTTGGCTGATGGATGCCCACCTGCGGTGGAGAGGATGAATCTTTACTGGGTCTGCTTAATCAAATGCTAATCTCTTCTGAAAACGGCCTCAGAGACACATCCAGAAATGTTTTACCAGCTCTCTGGGGATCCCTTAGCCCAGTCAAGTTGACACATAAAATGAACCCTCACATTCATGAACAAAGAGAAGGTAATGGGGTTGTAAAATGAACCAGTGGGGAAGAGGGGGCCCTATGTGAACAGGGACCAGGTTGTACCAGATATAGCAGTCCTGGGCACTGCAGAAAGGGGTTGGCAGATTAATGAAGGGAGGAGAGCACATTAGCCAGGCAGGTGCACCTGGGGTGGTGGGCAGGGCATGGGGGCAAGAGGCACCCCCAAAGAGCCCAGGAGGGAGGTGATGGTGGCTGCATGGAGGAGAGGCAGCTCAGGTCTTTGTCTCAAGGGCAGGTCACTGTCCCCCACACTGCCATAGGAGAGGGGTTTGTGTGCCCAGGATGGCCTGGGGAAGGCAGCCTACCTGGAGCACCTCGTAGAGCCACACTGACCCAAGGCACAGCACATGTATCCATCTCGTCACAGCATCCCAGTCCTCATCAGTCAAGAACAGATTTATGAGAACGTATGTTTCTGTCACAGGGAAAAAAAATGGGTTTAGGAAGTACTGGCAGGGAGGATGAGGAGAAATGCACCTTTGAGCCATCGGCCACACTCTCGCTATTGCAATGAGATTTTTCACTTTTATTCCAGGCTTAAACTCCGCAGCTTGAACCTGCTGGGGGAGTGTCTTCCTTTGGGAAGTTCCAAAACTGTGAGAAAAGCATGACAGTGAAAGAGATCGACCTAACCAACCACCCCCCTTGCCTTTAACCTCCAAACTGCCTTTTGTCATTCCTCGACTTGGGCCAAATTAACTTTGTATGTTGGGAGAAATTTATAGTTTAAATGATAATAGCCCTTCCCCAAAACTAAACCGCCTTTGTAAAGCTAATGAAAGCCCACCAGGTTGGGTTCATCTTTAGGTAACTAATGCCCCACTCTGGTGAGGGATGTTGATCATGGGCGCAGCTGGGGTTTTTTTGCCGACTGCCCAGATAGAGCCAATTTATAATAATTAAAATTTTTAATAATTACCAGCCGTTATTCTGGAGGTCACAAGTGTTGCAACTTCCCCAATTACTCCTGCAGATAACATCACTCATGTAGAACCTAAGGTTGGCCTTTTGAGATGTCTTTTCAGGTTTTTTTGCATTTCTCATGACCAATGGCTCCACTCAGACCCACCAACCAGTCCCGCAGCCCCACCCAGAAGCAAGTCAACACTCATGAGGAACATTTCCCACACTCCTAAGACTGCACCCCACAACCAATCAGCAGCACCCATTCCCTAGCCATCCCTCATCCCCAAACCATCTTTGAAAAATCCTGGCCTCCAAATTTTCAGGGAGGCTGATTCGAGTAATAATAAAACTCTGGTCTCCCATTTAAACCAGCTCTATGTACAATAGAGCTCTATTGTACAAAATTACAATAAAGTGTAAAACTCTTTATTGTAATTCCCCTGTCTTGATAAACTAGCTCTATCTGAGCAGTGGTCAAAAAAAACACCCATTGGACGGTTACAGTTCTTCTCTGAAGAGCCCTCTCTGCTCACCTTTGCCTAGGACACCTGCCTTAGCTCTGCAACCTGGGCCAATGCAGGCTGCTGCGGGGGGGCCATCACAGAGTCTTTTCCTAGGTCAGACAGGTGCTTCTTCTGGCTCTAGAGCTTGATATGAGCCTCATATTATTCCATTTTTAATTTTAATTAATAGGCTTTTTAGAGCAGTTTTAGTTGCACAGCTAAATCGAGCAGAAAGTGTAGATAGCACCCCTATGCCCCCTGCCTGCCCCAACCCCCAGCTGCCCCCATTATCAACATCCCTCACCAGAGTGGTACATTAGTTACCTAAAAATGAACCTACACTGACATGTCATCATCACCAAATCCATAGGATACATTAGGGTTTACTTTCGATGTATATTCTATGGATATTGACAAATGTATGTGTCCATCATTACAATCTCATACAAAATAGTTGCACCACCCTAAAAATCCTGTGTTTCACTTTTTTATCTCTCCCTCCACCTGACTCCTAGCAACCACTGATCTTTTTACTGTCTCTGTAATTGTCTAGAATGTTACTGTTTCCATAACTTTCCAGAACGTTATATAAGTGGAATCATACACTATGCAGAAAGAAGTCGGATCGGCTTCTTTCACTTAGCAATATCCATTCAAGTTTCCTCCATGCCTTTTCATGGCTTGATAGCTTATTTCTTTTTAGCACTGAATAATATTCTACTGTCTGAGTGTATTTCAGTTTCTTTATCCATTACCTGCTGAAGGACATTTAGCTGCTTCCAATTTTTCAGTAATTATGAATAAAGCTGCTGTGAACACCCATGCTTGGGTTTTTGTGTGCACATAGGTTTTCTATCCAGATATTTTTAAGCATTTTTATTCTTTCTGGATTTTCAGCTTAACGTGCTTTAAGTAATTTCTGCTGATGAGAACACTGTGGCTACAAATGTTTACCCCTTGGCCCATCCAGGACAAGACTGTGCTCAGGCAATCTGACTGATGCCCAGTGGCCCCTGCACTGAGAACCAGCATACAGGCCCTAGAGGCAGACAGCCTGGTTTCCTGCTCTGACTTCATTAGCTCTGTGTCATATGACAAGGAAAGCTGCCTCTCTGAGCTTGTTTCCTTCTCTAAAAAGATGGGTAGCAACATTGACTGAGGAGCGGTGGGAATTCGATGGGCTAGTGACTATATAGATTTGGCACAGTACCAGCCACAGAACCAGTGCTTGATAAAAGTTAGCAAGAATGGGTGCAGTGACCAAGGTGAAAAGTAGACACCGATGTGACAAGCCCCTAACAAGAACATTCTCTTGAAACCTCTCGTCCCTTGGCTCTGCTTTCGTGCATGTAAGCAAGCTGCTCATGTTCTTCCATCTCAACATCACCTTTCTCAACTGCAGTCCTTAAAGTGAAGTCAGTGCATTTCATTTATGAAGGAAAGACAAGAGTGATAAACCAGAAAATAGCTTAAAAGTTGAGGAGTCTTGGTTGTTGGAATTTCTGATACAGTTTGAGTCCCACACAAACGACTTCCTTGGGCTTCTCTTTGTTGAGGTTCCTACAGCCTGTTCATGCTCTGCATCCACGCAAGACCTTTGGTGATGGTGCCATTTTCTACACTGGGTATCATTTCAGACTTTTCGTCCCAGATATAATGACTCATCAGAAGAGAACACAATGGAAAATGCACAAAGACAGACCTGATACTAAAGAACTAACAGAGCCAGGCATCTGAGATGGGGAGAGAGGCATCCCCACGGGCTCTCCCTCCTACTGCCTACAGCATTGATGATCTTCCACAGGAGGTGATGCCCATGGAACATGGTGTGAAATTCTCAGTCTTGCAAAATCATCTCACAAATCAACCACTGAGCTTGTGTCGGGCCGACTTCACCACTTCAGAGTTAGACCAATAAAAAAGTATACCACAGTGGAAGGTGGGTCTTCAGTTACAAACATCGCTGAGCATCAGACAAAGTGGGAAATGGCCTGGGGATTAAGAGAGGGCTCCAGAGCCAGACAGCCACTCCTCCTCCCTGCTGTGTGACTTCAGGCTGGTTATTTAACAGCTCTGTGCCTCAATGTCCTCATCTGTAAAATGGGGATTCTAATAAGATCTCATGGGCAGCTGTGAAATACTGTATATACAGCACAAGTGGTGGTGCTTGGTGGTGCTGACAGTGGTGGTGGGTGAGGGGAGGAAACGGGCGGGGGGACCAGCTGGTGTGCATCAGTGCTTACCTGACCAGGTGAGACACAGTTAACGCTGTTTCCAGAGTCTGAGCTACTTTTTATACTTTGGTTTTTTTTTTTAACTAAAAACGAATCTGTTAGTGTTTATTTCATTTGATCTCTGCTGATTCTTGGCAGAGCCCTACACTGAGGCAATGATTTTAAAAGTTCTAAACAAAACAACTACCCAGTGGCAGGAAGGCCTCTCCTCTGTGTGTGCCCCACCCTTATTCTGACGGAAGCAGCAGAGCTTCGGCCTCCAAGTTGGGAGCTGCCACGGGCAGCAGTGAGTCAGCCCAGCTGGGCCTCCACACAGGATGCTGAGGGGATGGGCAGCCCAGGTGGGCTCTCCCAGAACCAGGCCCAGTGCCCTGAAAAGACTGGGGCCCTACTGATAGGTTTCCAACCTGCAGACATGATTTGATTCCAAAACTGGCATCCCTTGGTAGTCAGCCTTCTTTCTGGGGGCTGTGGCTAAATGATGTCACCCCTTGGGCATTTCTCAAGATTCCCAAACAACAGAGAAGCCTGGGACCTTTGTGTGTGAGGGAGAGAGAGAGGGGCCAGGGAGAACAGTCACACTCAGACACACTACGGGGTGACTTGAGAAACTTTTCAGAGACGTCTGTGAAGGAAGGTCACCCGCTCAGCTCAGATAATGACTGAGGAGGTGGGAGAAAGAGAGAGGCAGGCAACATAGTGTTGCAACTTTGAAGAGTCTTTGGGGCATTGGCAAGTCAGCAGCTTTTAATCTCAAATGACCATTACTTGCATCGCCTTGTGGAGTGCAGGAGTTAGGTAATAATTATAGGGACAGTAAAATGGACAGAGGCGAGTGTGGGATGGAACCTGGCATGTCCTCCTTCTAGCTCCAGGCACTTCTGTTTCCCCATGTGCTAAAATGAATACTTGATCTAACAGCACAGACGGCCCCCAACTTATGATGGTTGTGATATGGATGCAAAACGCATTCAGCGGAAGCCACACTTTAGTCCCAACATAACCACTGTTTTTCATGTTCGGAACAGTACTCAGTAGATGACATGAGCTATTCCACACTTTATTATAAACGGGCTCTGTGTGAGATTATTTTGCCCAATGGAAGCCTGATGTTAGTGTTCTGAGCATGTTTAAGGTGGGCTACGCTGAGTGATGATATTCAGGAGGTGAGGTGTATTAAACGCATTTTCAATTTACAACACTTTCCATTTACAACAAATTTACCAGTACAAAACCCCAACTTGAGTCAAGGAGCATCTGTATCTACTCACGAGGTGGCTAGAAAGAGTGATGTAAGACAGCTGTGGTGGTGCTGGTTATGACCAAGCATGAGCACGTGGCCGGCACCCACACACCATTCCCCAGCGCCTCAGACCTGAGGAGGAGCGGACCCTAGTTATGACCAAGCATGAGCACGTGGCCAGCACCCACACACCATTCCCCAGCGCCTCAGACCTGAGGAGGGGGGACCCCAGTTATGACCAAGCATGAGCATGTGGCTGGCACCCACACTCCATTCCCCAGCGCCTCAGACCTGAGGAGGAGCGGACCCTAGTTATGACCAAGCATGAGCACGTGGCCGGCACCCACACACCATTCCCCAGTGCCTCAGACCTGGGGAGGGGGGACCCCAGTTACGACCAAACATGAGCACGTGGCCGGCACCCACACTCCATTCCCCGGCAGCCCAGACCCAACGGGTGGGACCCCAGTTATGACCAATTGTGAGCACATGGCCGGCACCCACACATCGTTCCCTGGTGCCTCAGATCTGAGAAGGGGTTGACACTGGTTACTGACCACTTTTTACAGATGAGGACAGGAAACTCAGAGAAATTAAGAAACTCACCCCAAGTGTCGTGGCCAGAGTTGGGCCTGAACCCAGGATTGGGAGCATTCCCTCCACCAGGCCTTGCCCATAGTGGTTTTGAGAGCAGCTGTTGAAACAGGGAATCAGTGGTAGACGCAGAGATCCCTCTCGCCTCCACCTGAGGCCCCTCCCTTCCGAGGTGCACGTGTGAGGCCCTCCCAGGGCCTGTTGTTTACTCCTCACAAACCCCCCACTTCCACTACTCTGAGAGCGAGGGCCCCTCGCTTTGGCCCCTGGGTGCCCCACTGGCCTCCTACTGTCCTGGGCCCCGCTCCCTCCCTCCCCAGCCTCACCCCCTCCTCACACCCCCACTACCAATGTGCCCAGCACAGTCCTGGGTGCACTGTGGTAATGCAAGCTAAGAGGATGCTTTCCTCCACTGGCAGGTGTGACCATTCAAAGAGGTATGGGCCCACCTCAGCTGAGCTGTCAGCTACTCCGTATTGATTAACACCTGCTTTGTGGGCTGTGCTTGGCCCTATGGCCCAGGGACTCGGCCCCATGGAGCTGCTGCCCCAGAGTGAGTCCTGACGAGGGAATGGGCAGTTAGGACAGCACATGGCGAGTGTGTGAGCTCCTGGCAGGGGAGCCCGGTTGGGCAGATGGTGAAGAGATGGGTTGGGGAGCTTCCATGCAGGGGCCAGGGAGGGTACTAGGCTTTAGGTCTGGAGACAAGGAAAGAACAGCCTGTTCAAGGAATGGAAGTGAATTCCACATTACAGAGCATTGCGATCAGGAGAGGAATGGAGAGGTGAGACTGGAAGAAAAGCGGGGACAAGTCAGGAAGGGGCTCAGATGGCCCAGAAAGGTGTTTAGACTTGTTCCAGGGCGCCTGGGGGGCTAGGCAGGGCTCAGCTGTGTGCTCCAGACCTGTCCCAGACACTGGAGCACTTGTCTCCTCTGCTCAGACACACCAGGCCAGGGGCTTGGGGCCCCCAGTCTCCCCATTCTGCTCCCCGCCTCCCTACTTCCCCACAAAGGTGTGTCCTACCCCTGCCAGAGACAAGCTGGGTGGCCTTGGGCAAGTTACTTAATCTCTCTGTGCCTTCATTCCCTCATCTATAAAATGATATAATAATAGTTTCTTGGCCAGGCACAGTGGCTCACACCTGTAATCCCAGCACTTTGGGAGGCTGCAGTGGGTGGATCACAAGGTCAGGAGATCGAGACCATCCTAGTTAACACGGTGAAACCCCGTCTCTACTAAAAATACAAAAATTTAGCCGGACATGGTGGCACGCGCCTGTAGTCCCAGCTACTTGGGAGGCTAAGGCAGGAGAATCGCTTGAACTCAGGAGGTAGAGGGTGTGGTGAGCCAAGATCAAACCATTGCACTCCAGCCTGGGCGACAGAGCGAGACGCTATCTCAAAAATAAATAAATAAATAAATAAGTAATAGTTTCTACTCCCTGGAGTTACCGAGGGAACTAAGTGAGATATGTGTATAAAGGGCTTGTACTGTGCTTGGCACAGAAAGTCTTAGCGACAGCGCCTGCTGCCACCTTCCATGCCCTGCATGCCACATCTACACTCCTTCTACGGTAGCATTTACTAGGTGACATTGCATTTCAATTGTTAACATCACTCCTCTCCCCTGGATGCAGCTCAGACATGATGCCCCCTCTCACCGGCCCTCCCTTTACCATGGCAAGGAAGCCTGCAGTACCCACCTGCTGGGCTTCAGAATTCTAATCAACATGCACACCTGTTTCAGTTGGTCCAGGGCAGTGGTGAGCAGGGCTCCACGGCTAGAGTACTCACAAAGGTCACCAGAAACACGTGTTTCTAAGTGGGAATGGCTCTCCAAGGGAGATCTGATGGTTCCTTGGCTCAAGGATAGAAAAGAGTCCCATCTCCTGAGCAAGTTACCCTGGAGGGGGCAGCAGTGCAGCCAAAAAGCAGACCCCAGGGCAGCCTGCCTGCTCCCACGAGCCTGCTCCAGACTGTCCTCAGCCCTGGCTGCTCTCTGGACTCAACCAGGGAGCCGACGCCAGACACATACCCAGAGCAGGCACCTCATCAGAAGGTCAGGGAGCAGAGGGAGACCCAGACAGCAGATCTTCTATTTTTTTTTTTAAGACAGGGTCTTGCTCTGCTACCCAGGCTAGAACGCAATGGCGAGATCACAGCTCACAGCAACCTTGACTTCCCAGGCTCGAGTGATCCTCCCATCTCAGCCTCCTAAGTAACTGAGCCCATAGGCACACACCACCATGCCTGGCTCATTTTTGTATTTTTTGTAGAGACAGGGGTTTTGCCATGATGCCCAGGCTGGTCTTGAACTCCTGAGCTCAAGTGATCCACCTGCCTCAGCCTCTCATAGTGCTGGGATTATAGGCATAAGCCACCACGCCTGGCCACAGGTCTCTTTTAAGCTCCTACACTGAGCCTCACAATGCCCCTTAGCCCAGTGTTTAGATAGTTCAGAACCTCAGCGAGGCCTGGCCCTGACTTCAGGGGCATTCGCTGAAATGGGCCAAGCCTCTTTGCCAGCCCATGGAAATGCTACTGTCGAAGGTTCAGAACTGGCTAAAGTAGTAACCAGGTAGAGACAATCAGTGTGCAAGTTCTCACAAGCAACACGCGCTGCTCCTCACCACACCCACCAGACAGGAGCATTTTTCCACATGTACAGATAGGGAAATGGAGTCACAAGACAAGACCCACCGGGCATGGTGGCTCCTGCCTTTGGGAGGCTGTGGCAGGCAGATCACTTGAACTCTGGAGTTTGAGACCAGCATGGGCAACATGATGACACCCCATCCCTACAAAAATTACAGAAATCAGCAGGGCATGACAGTGCATGCTGTGGTCCTAGCTACCCAGGAGGCTGAGGTGGGAGGATCACCTGAGTCTGGGAGGTCGAGACTGCAGTGAGTCATGATTGCCCCACTGCACTCTAGCCTGAGCAACAGAGTGAGACCCTGTCTCAAAAATTTAAAAAAAAAAAACAAAAAAAAAAAGACAGAGGACCCTGTATAGACCTGCCCAGCTCAGATTCACTCAGCCAAGCCCTGAAGACACAGCAAGGAGACCCCTGCACTCCAGGGCCTCTCTCCTGGACGGTGCATCAAGAGAAGCATCTGGCAGAGCAGGGTGGGGACAGACACCCAATGCAGATGTGCTGGGGAAGCCCAGCCACGTGGTTGGCTGACAGTTTTGCAGAAGCTGCGAGCAGAGGACTAGAGCCGAGGAGCCGAGATTGGAAGCAGCATTGCTGAGGGCACATCCTGTGAGCAGGAGTTCTCCAGGAGCCAGAACAGGGGGCAGCTGCTAGCCGACCAGCCAGAGGGCTGTTAAAGTGACCTTGGAGGGACCAGAAATGGCTGAGAGGAACTAGAAACTGAGCTCCATGGAAGCAGAGATGGACCCAGCTGAGGCCATTTACAGTTGAAAAACGGCAGAGAGGTTAAGGGACTTGCTCAAGTCCCTCTTACAGCCGGTAAGATACATAGAGAGACACTGGACTTAAGCCAAAATCCATCTATAGTTCCAAACGCCATGCTCTTTCGACTCAGTGCTCCACCTCCAGGCTTTAAGACTGATGTATGTTGCAAAACCCTATATCGCAGCCTAAAGCAAGCAGAAGAAACAACTATTCTGGAGATCTGACGTGAGGTGGGGGTGCCAGGACCAGCAGCTCCCATGGGACACTGGGTCTCCTGTGCAAGTGCAGCCATGTACCCAAACATGTAACATGCAACCATGTGGCAAGCTGCCATTTCTGTCCTTTTTGAGACCACATATGCAGGCAAAACTCCAGCTCGCCCAGCGTCCTGCAGAGACATTGCACAGTGTTTACAGAGGCCTCAGGCCGGTCCGTCGCCAGGCTACTTTCTTCCAGCAGAACCATCTGTGATCTCCCAGATGCCTGACAGGCTGAAGACAGATGGGCTCAGGCCGGGGCTGGATCTAACCTCAATGCCACCCAGGGCATCCTCCCCACCTGTGGCAGCACCTCAGTTCCGGGGACCACCCAGGAAAGCAGGCCCACATACAAAACATTGGAGAAT
The DNA here is from genome assembly GCF_030222135.1 of Aotus nancymaae. Taxonomy (NCBI): domain Eukaryota; kingdom Metazoa; phylum Chordata; class Mammalia; order Primates; family Aotidae; genus Aotus; species Aotus nancymaae. The sequence goes on from NW_026988421.1 coordinate 8,513,584, forward strand.
GAACCCCTGAAGCCACAAGCCATTCTGAGTCATCATCTTCAATGGAGAAGGGAGGGAATGCAAAACACACTCCCAGAGCCAAAGGACTCTGGCTCCTTCCTGACTCTACTAGGTCATCCAACCAGAGAGCAAAGAGACGCGCCAGGGTTGCAACAGGCCACAGGCTGCTTAACTGCCGAGCACCAACGCCGATGAGGGTTCTGCTCAACTGGACTGCCCCTGCATTTAAGTTGGCCCTTTGGCCTTCTGCAGCCTCCCCAGTTACGAGTTGCACCTTCGCATCTGTTGATGGTGGAAGGATTCAGCTCTCTGTCTGGAGAACTGAACGTTCATCCGGTCCAAGACCCTCCTTTTGACGGCTGACAGTTGGAAAGCCTTAACCCACTGCTCTTGGCATAAACAGCATCCTCTCCCCAAAGGGACATGGCTCTGTGCAAACTTCTGAGCTAAAGTTGTACAAGTCTTCTTGGGTCAGCTTCCCAAACTTTTGAAAAGCTTTCACGGAGATAAAGGTGCCTACAGCTGCTTCTGGCTGCACCTGTTTGAGGGCCTGTCAAGGGGAATCCTCCTCTAAACTCACCAAGGCGTAAGGCCTGGTTCTTATTTCATGACCCAGGACAACTGAGGTCAGTGGCAGCCTTGTGCCCGTTCTGGGGTTCCATCTTGGTCTCCTGAACCATCTCCCTTTCAGAAAGAGACTTGTCTTCTGAACTGAAGCTCTAGGGAGACAGGGTCTGTGCCTATCCTGCTCTGACTGACCACACACTTACAATGGCTGGCACAGAGCTGAGGCCCAGAAAATCTTTGCTGACTGACTGCATGATGTATGAGGTCAACAGACTCTTTCATTTGACAGGCTCCGGATGCGAGTGCAACTGTCCTCAAGTCCTGCTTCATAAAGCCAGGGTCCGAGCAGAGCTGTTCAGAACCCTGGTAAATAGCACAGGATGATTTCAAAATAACTCATAAGACTAAGAGTGGACAAATGCCTGCGTGGACAATGTAGTCTAAGGAGGAGCGCACCGACTGCAGCGAGCTGCTCGTGGGAAAGGCAAAGAAGCACTGCGGAAAGCAACATATGAAGAAGTACTTTAATAGCTCAAACTCAGAGTCATCGTGCTCCCAGTTCCAAAGAGATTCCTAAAAGAGGCAACTTTGGCCATTGCAGAAGCCAGCGTTCACCCACCCGGGGTCTCTGTGCATTGACCTTTGGGTGCTGACTTGGAGAAAAGCACAAACATGCCCAGTCCCATCCTGGTTCCCACGGGGCTTCTTCTATCTATGCATTGTATCGACTGCGTTAGTTGGACTAAGATGATGACTCAGTTAAAGGAGGAGACAAACACTGACTTTCTAAGCAGGAATAGCCCAAGCTGGCAAGAAAAAGCACACTGCATACATAGGATACAGAAGGGCAGAGCTTCTGCCTGCGAATCTGCAACATTACATTTGTTTTGCCTGCAAACTATCAAGAAGGATTCTGTTGGCCAGGGAGTCTCCACTGAACAAGTAAAATGGCGGTCAAAAGTCTTGAGTGTCCTATTCCAGCAGCCCAGAGTCCTCATCTGTCATCCACGGGAGAGTCTTTGAGGGAAACATGAAGTCCAGCTCATGCCTCTGCCTATGGGTCGATTTCTTCAGGAATCACTGTGATCATGATGTCTTCATTGCCCCTGCGGACCACCATGTTCAGGGTGCTTTCCCTTTTAATGACGTCGCTGACATCATTGGCAGAGACCACCGACTGTCCATTGATGCTGATTATGACGTCGTTTTCCTGGAGACCACCCCTGCAACACAAAAGGGGAGCACAATGGGAAAGATTCATGTTTCCACTCCTCCTGGTCTGACTTTACATGGACAGAGGCACAGTTTAGAACCGAAAAGCCCAGAGCAAATAGGATTGGATGGTGGTGAACTTAGAATAATTTAAACCATTAGTGGCTCATGCCTGTAATCCCAGCACTTCGGGAGGCCGAGGCTGGTGGATCACCTAAGGTCAGGAGTTCGAGACCAGCCTGTCCAACATGGCGACATCCTGTCTCTACTAAAAATACAAACAAATTAGCCAGGTTTGATAGTGGGCACCTGTAATCTCAGCTACTCAGAGGCTGAGGTGAGAGACTCCCTCGAACCCAGGAGGTGGAGGTTGTAGTGAGCCGAGATTGTGCCACTGCACTCCAGCCTGGGCAACAGGGTGGGATTCCATCTCAAAAAAAAAAAAAAAAAACTTTTTTTAAACCATCGGTGGATTGAATTACTTATTGAGTTTTTAAAAATAATGTTCTTTTTTTTCCGTTTTTTCTTTCTTTCTTTTTTTTTTTTTTTTTTTGAGATGAGGTCTCATTTGTTGCCCAAGCTAGTCTCAGACTCCTGGGCTCAAAAGATTCTTCTGCTCCAGCCTCCTGAATTGCTGGGATTATATGCATGGGCCATGATGCTGGGCTCCTTTTGAGATTTTTAGGCTAAATCATCAATTGTGTCCACTGTAGAAATGCCTGCTAACACTTGTGTGGCCTCATGACCCCAAGGAGGTCAAAGGTCAAGACTGACCCCGAAGTGGCAAAGGATGTACCAGGTCCTATCTGCCATGTAGCATGACCAAGGCCAACTTGCCAGTAGTGGGTATTGCAACTCAGAATGCAGTTCCTACAGGGTGGGCGGAATGCTTCTGTTAGGAGACCCTTCCTTTGTGTGGTTGCCGTTATAACTGTAGCTCTTACATAGGTCAGCGTCAAAACGCTGTCATGGTCCTTAACGGGCTAGCACAAGGGTCTGCGAATGTTTTCTGTAAAGGGCTCCATAGGAAATATTTTTAGCTTTGCCGTACATATCGCCTCTGTTGAAGCTACTCAACTCTGCTGTTCCAGCACAAAAGCCCCCATAGACGTCACAAACCATATTTCAGTGGACACTGAAATTTGAATTTCATACAAATTTAACATGTCACAAAATACCGTTCTTATTTCAGGATTTTTCTGACCATTTACATGTTCTCACTCGTAAGTGGGAGCTAAGCTACAAGGACGCAAAGGCTTAAGAATGATACAGTGGACTTTGGGGACTCAAGGGGAAAGGCTGGGAAAGGGGTGAGGGATAAAATACTACAAATTGGGTTCAGTGTATCCTGCTTGGGTGATGGGTGCCCCAAAATCCCACAAATCACCATTAAAGAACCTACTCATGTAACAGAATACCACCTGTTCCCCCAAAACCCATGAAAATAAAAAGGTAAAAAAATAAGTAAAAATCAAAATAAAATGCAAAAATTATTCTTAGCCCACAGCTCCATACAAAAGCAGGCAGTGGGCCAGATCCAGCCCCCGGGGCACATTTACTGGCCCCTGGTCTAGCACTTTTCTCTGGATATTCCACCAATACGCGTAACAAACCCTGATGGATGGTTGAGCTACTTCTTGTCATGTTACTTTGATATCACTTGGGCTATTTTTCTGGAGGTGTTGACAGGTATGGCTTCACTGTCAGAGACAATCTGAGAAGACTCCAGGAGGAGAAGGGTCCCGAAGCCTAGAACAGGACCATCACGTGAAGTCTTAGGGACACTGTTCCTGAAACCCTCTCTCCCCAGCCAGGCCATCCCAGAGACTCATGACGAGTCTGCTATTGCTCTGTCCATCTGGAGGGCCCTAGCGGAGTGAGGACTTTTGAAGATAAAAGTCACTGTCCTATGGATGAGTCCTGAGCCGAGCCAGGTGGGAAGGCCTGACCGATAGGAACGACCAGCAATGTCCCACCACATGTGTCAAGGATCAACACAATCATCTGAGCCAGTATAAAAGGAACACTGCCCCCTTTCCTGCTACCCTCCCCGCCCTCTCCAAGAACCACAGACACATGAGGAAAAGGGAAAATAACTCTAACTCACGCTTCTGCCGGGGTATCAGGAATGACTTCAATGATATATGCTCCTGAGATCACGTCTGGGAAGTCCCGGTGCCGGTCCTTCAGCTCCTGGGCTTTGCTGCTCCAGAGAGAAAGCACCCGTCTTAGTGTCAAGAAATACCAGGCCTTCCCCAGGCAGAACTCAGCTCTCACCAGTTCCCTTCTTCTCCCTGGGTCTAATGTAAAGTTTCTCCAGGAGTTCTGACCCTACTTTAAAATTGCCTGTCTACCAGAGCCAAAGATTTACTTGGTAACAGCAAGAAAAGTGCTTTCATCATTATTATTCTTTCTTTTTTTTCTTTTTTTTGAGACTGAGTGTCACTGTATCGCCCAGGCTAGAGTGCAGTGTTGCAATCTCAAGTTTACAGCAACCTCCGTTTCACGGGTTCAAACAATTCTCGTGCCTCAATCACCTCAGTATCTGGGATTACAGGTGCCTGCCACCAAGTGCGGCTAATTTTTCACATTTTTAGTAGAGACAGGGTTCCACAAATTGACCAGGCTGGTCTCGAACTCCTGGTCTCAAGAGATCTGCTCACCTTTGCCTCCCAAAGTTCTGGGATTACAGGTGTGAGCCACCGCGCCCAGCCATCATCACTGTTATTATTTCTTAATTAATAGTAGCCATTACTAAGGTGTCCGTAAAGTATAATGGCTGACCTGGTTTGCAGCCCTAGCTCTGCCACTTGCTAGCTGTGTGACCTCAGACAGTTGCTTAACCTCTCTGTCCCTTCATTTCCTCACCTGCAAAATGTAGGGCAACAGTACCCTACAACATGAGTTACGAGGATCAGATGAGGTCGTCCCAGTCGTCCCAGTAAGGTGCCTGGCCCAGTACATGTGATAAATAGTGGCTGGCATCACTGTGGCTGGTGAACACTGCCCCCACTCCCTGATCCGAGCCTGGCCACCAGAAGCACCTGTGCTGTCATCCCCATCCTGAAGAGGAGGAAACTGAGGCACTCAGGGGTCAGATCATTCCCAAGGTCACAAGGCACGAAGTATCAGAGCTGGGACGGGAACCCAGCAAGCTGGGCGCCAGGGAACTACCATCTTCCCTACACCTCCTAGCTCCAAAGGCAAACAACTGAGGGAACACTTTAACCTTGACAAATGGCTCCAACTCCTGGAGTGCTAAGAAAGGGATCACCATTCATAACATGTATCAAAATTCATTAATATTTTAACAGTGAGTGAATCATTAATTCATGATAGTAATGAACAGATTAATATATCGGTTACTATATTCTAGTTTTTATCTACTTTACCTCCAACAGTTTTAGCCATGCCAGTTGAGTCTCCTACCAGGACTCACGAGATTACACCAGAATTTTTCATCCAGGTTAAAACACCAGGATGCCAGGAGCCTGCCAACCACAGGCCGCAATTCCGCCAGCTCGGGGAAAACAAGCACATCAGTCATTCCGTTCCCTGCGCTGGGCCTGCCCTGGCATTCCTGGAGCCACGGCCCACGAGCTGCAGAGCAACGAAAGCAGATTGCCTGGAGCTGTGGGAGGGGCTTGGGGCCCTCCTGGAATGTGAGTTTCAACAGAATGTGGGGTAAGGAAGGCATGAGCCAGAGTGAATCAACTGCACCCCCCACACAAACTGTTCAAGTCTGCCTTCAAAGAGGAGGGCAGAATCTTCTACACTGGGTGGCCTGCTGCCAATGAGAAAAACCAGCTCAGAATACAAAAACACAGGATAAGACCAAACAGAGGCGAAGGCTAATGACCTGTCCTCTTTCCCGATGTTACTTCATTATAAGCAGAAACCGAGACGTCTTCAGGCAGCATAAGGTTTCTCTTTCAGGGGTGCCCCTGAGCACCTTCTGAAGTTCAGGTTTATTAAAATTTAAGACACAGATACATATCCTGTTTACCCACCTGGACGTAAGTGACATCATTCGGATACCAATATACTTCTTCTTGGTGATGGTTTTTCCTGGTGAGACAATGAAGGAACAGCAGAAGGTCAGCCCAGTTGGTGGGGGTGCTGGGGACACCAGGGGCCAGGGGCCCAATCCCCCAGGTTGCAGGAAGGGCCACAGAAGGGTACACTGAGGTTGAAGCTCAAATCCTGGTTTGGGCCCCTCCCCTCTGGGACACCTTGGGAAAGTCCCATCATTTCAATTAATGGTCAGATACCTGGACATGCCCCTTAATTCCTCATGGCCTCATCCTGACAGCTGGCCCTCCCCCAGGCTTGCTCTACCCGCAACATGTATCTGGAATATGACCCCTCTGTCCCACCTCCACTACCACCGCCCTTGTCTGAGCCCCCAGCATGTCTCACCCAGATGACTGGGAAAGCCCCTTAACTGGTCCCCAACTTCCAGCAACCCATCCAGCAGACTCCTCCCAGCCATCAGAGTGGCCTTTCAGTGACATCAATCAGATCATGAACTTTCTGTTCTCAAATGCGTTAGGATGCAGCCCAGGCCCCTCACCATGGCCTGCTGTGAGCCTGCTCGCCCGGCCTTGGCCAGCTTTCCACCCCGGGGAACTCCGCACTGTCACTGGGCTCCAGCCCCCAGGCCACTCCAGGGGCCTCGTGCTTGCTCAGCTATGCCAAGTCCTCCCCTCCACATCCCTGCCCACTGGCTCCTCCTCATTCAGATCTCAGCTCAGGGGGCATTTCCTGGCCACAGCGTCTCCACCAGCTGCCCCTCCAGTCACTCCCTTGCCAGCCACCCTGATCCATTTCTTTGGGAGCACTTGTTGGGAACACTAATAGTATCCTATGTGTTTGATTGTTTACTGTCAGCCTCCCCATCCCCCAACAGAACATAAATGACACGCTGGCAAAGGCCCCCGTTGAGCCCCAGGACCCAGTTGAATCATCCACTGCCAAGCTCCCTGCTTGACTTGGGGCAGATGGGACAATAAACGTTTGTAGAATGATCTCCCTGAACCTCAGTTTTCTCATCAGCACAATGGGACTAGTAATTCCTAACTCATAGGGCAAAAGAATTAAGTGACATACATAAATAAAGTGAAATAACGTACAGAAGTCACCTAGGCTTGTGCCTGGCACGGATTAGACTGAATAATGTGAAATTGCCATTATCGTAGGACAAAAGTGGTGAAACATCTGTGACCTACTACCAGGGACTTAATAACGTGCATTCCCTTTCACTTCTGGGTCGGAGATGGCCTGGCTAGCCTTAGGGGCTGCTGCATTTCCCTTCCCCAAGTCTCAAAGGGCAGCTGAGCTTCAGGCCGAATCTCCGGAGTCCCTGGGGCTGAGTGGACCTTGCTTACCTTTGGCCTGTCGGTCATGGGACTCAGTGAGGAACTTTTTAATCTTATCAGATGGGATTGCAAAGGAGATTCCAGCTGTCACTTTCAAAGTGTTAATTCCAATCACTTCACCGTCCTGAAAACCAAGAAGGACAGGGCTTACTGAATCGTGAAGCTTTACCAGCAGGTACACACCCAAAGAGAGTGGAGAATGAGTATGAAAGAAGTCCCTGAGCTATTCCAGAGACGGAAGTGGGGAGCTGCAAGGAGGGGATCCCCGGGGGAGCAGGAAGAGGGGCAGCAGGACACCCAGGCAGCGTGAACTAGGCTCAGCTGTGGAAGAATCACACACACCCCAGGTCGGCACTGGGTGCTCACCTCACAGTAAGCACAGATCGTTTCAAAATGCATGACATTATTTGCTCCTGTTTCACAAGGAATACATTTCCAAAGGCTCGAAGCCCTTTAGGTGGCTGCCCACACCTTCCTGCTTCTCCCATTTCTAATGATCTTAAGACAACTCTGCTGACTCCAGGGGGAAACAACCCTAGAGCTCAGGGCTGTCATGCTTCATTACCAGCAAAGCACATCTCCACTCCATCCTCAGGGTGCTGCGGGAGGAGGCAGAGGGCAGCGGGCAGAGCTGGGAGCACAACTGCCCTCTACTGGGAAGGGAAAGCTGCCAAGTAAGTCTACATGGCTCCTTGCACACTTCCCACGAGTGCTGAGATTTCAGTACCTGATGCCAAGGCACCATCAAGGAGGTGCCATCACACTGGGCCTTGCTAAAGACGGCCCCTGTAAATGTCCCCTGAGCTGCCCACTAGCACGGACAATCTGTGTTGTAAGGCGTCACTTTTTCTGCTCAAGTATTTAAGGGTAGACTTAAGGGATATCTTTGTGGGTGGGTAACTCCTCCTCATTCCAGCCAGGCCTTAAGGGAGGATTCCTGGCCAAGAGAAAGTGTGGATGAGCCCAGCCAGCTCCTTCAGCAGCCCAGGAGATTTCATTTGGAGGCGGTGCTTTCCGGGACCGGCCAGCACTTTCGGTGACCTTCACCTTACTCCCGCATTGGCCCTGAATTTCACGGTGTTCACCTGTAATTCTGAGACACAATTGTGTTCTCTGGCTTAACAGTTCCAATCCTCACCTCCAGCCTGCCTTACTCTTTCCAGAAAAGATCCGTAGGGTCATTGAAAGCATGCAGTACATTCACAGAGCTCATTTTAAAGGAATTTGATAGCACGCTTTGGCAAGCTTACATTGGAAAAGACCCCCTGCCTCAAAAAAAAAAACCAGCACGTACATAGATAAACGACATAACATAGGTTCAAAAGACCTTACCAGGTTTACCAACGGGCCCCCGGAGTTTCCATACTGCAATTAAACAGAAATGAAAAGGTGACAAATTGTGTCATAACACGGTCTAGTCTACGTCCCAGCCTGGCCATTTCCTGAGCACGGTGCCTAGAGTGTGGGGTATGGTTCTTTTCTGAGATTCCTTCCCATTAACCTAATATTTTGCTGGGGAAAAAAAAATGACCGAAACAATTTTCAGAAAGTTTTAGATGTGCTGTAAACAGGGAATTTTTCTCTCTGAAGTCCCGATGCCAACTGAGATCACCCTAAAGCACCCAACACAACTTCTTCCTCCTGGGATAAGACTGGCTGTCCACCTGCTCCCGTGTCACTGTCCCCGCTGTGTGACCCCTGCCGTGCTGCTGGCACTAAAATCCACATGGCTGGGTCCAGTTCCATCACTTCATGTAGACTACAAGACAGGTGGGGGCTAAGACCTATGCTGACTCCTCTCCTGTGGCAAGACCCTGCCCCAACCCCCACCCGCAGAGGGACAGAGGCTCACGTTGATGATGGCGTCGGTCTGGATGTAGTCCATGTCCGAGTTCCGGAGCCCCAGCTCTTTGCCGCCTCTCTGGGTGGTGCTGACGATCCCAGTGGTGACTGTGTTTTGAAGGGAAAACGGGCTTCCGATGGCGACCACGAACTCTCCTGGCCGCAGCTCCGAGGAGCGGCCAAGCAGCAGGACAGGCAGCTTGCCCTGAAACCACAGCGGCCGGTGTGGCTGAATGTGTTTAATTTCACCAAATGGGTAAAGGCACAGGTATCATGGAAAACCAAGCAGGGACAGTGACAGCCCATTTGGAAACACCAGGCCTGGTGGGAAACTGAGTTCACAACTCACATCCCTTTGCTGGGGGCAGAACCGCACTCCCCTCCCACCCGTAATCCACACATTGCAAGCTGTGCAAGAGCCAGTGAGCAATGAAGCCGCAGACACGCCAAGGAAACCGTGGGGAGGTTGCCGGAGGCCAAGTCGGGGTCTCATCACATCTTGAAGCTATCAGCATAGATGTGCTCTGAAACCCTGAGGCCAGGAGACAGAGGAAGACAAAATGAATTTAGGGTTTGGGACAAGACTGCCTGTGGCAGCCTGAGAGAGCCAAGCCCCAGGGAAGGATCCCAAGCTACAGGTGGTGAAAGCTGCCCCGACTCATCATGTGCACATCTGTCCTGAGCCCTGGAATATTTGGGGGGCTGTGCAGGCAGGGCATTGCACTGACTCGGTTAGGTGCACAGCTGTGCTGAGTACGGGCCACACTGCAGAGGGCAGAGATGGAGCATAGGGACAGCAAGGCCTCCGGGACCCAAGACAGCAAGACCCAGCAGGTGGGCTGTCTCTCCTCTCCTGAAAAGGCCTCCGTCAGCCACCTACACTCCCTGGCCCAGACAGGCTGATTGGCCAACTCCAGAAGCCCTGATCTCCAGTGTCCCACAAAGGCCAGGCAGAGCCAGGAGCCCCAAACAACTCTGCACAATAAAATGGAACAGAAGCCAACTCCAGAGTCACCTGGGCCAAGGAGCTGGGGGAACCACAGAAGGGCCTCCCTAGCTCCATCAGCGAAGGCATCAGGGCCCCTTCTCTCTCTGCCTTCCTCAGAGCCAAGCAGACCTCCCAAGTTCCTTTAGCCTTTGTTCACTTAGAACAAGCAGCTGCCCTGAACAACATGGACCAGGCCCAGAAAGCAGAGAGCCACCCCAGCCCCCATGAGAACAGCAACTCCACAGCCTCATGTTTGCCCACCTCAAAAAAGAAAGAGCCAGGGGACCAGGGGGTGGGGTAGGTGGAACCCAGAGGTCACCTGAGCTATCTCTGTGGCCAGGGATGGAGCAGACACTAGCTGATGAGATGGGGTGACCATCATGCCCATTTCACAGATGAGGAAGCTGAGGCTCTGAGAGACTGGGTGATTGAGACAAGGCAGGGATTGAAACCTGGGCCTGGGACTGGAAAAACAGACTCTCTCGTCCACGATACAGCACCACACTACAAAATATCCCCCCAACACACACCAAATAAGGAAGGTGCTGAGTGAGAAAGCTTATGGAATAAGAAAGGGGTGTGCAGAAAGAGTCCAGGACCTCAAACTGACTATATGAGACTGTGAGGAGGGGGAAGGTCCCTCGGATCACAGATACCATGAGGACCAGGAGAGCACTGCCCAGGGTCAAGAGCACAGACCTGGGGCCAGGCTGCATGATCTAGATCGGAGCCTGAGCTTATGACTGCTCAGGTCCTCAGTATTCTCATCTGGAAAATGGGACTAATGTACAGCTCCCTCACTAGTCCACCATGAGGACGAAGCGACTTCAGATCTGAATAGCTCTTTGAATACCAGTTGGCTCCTGTAAGCATCATCTAGCGTTGGTTTTGCTGTGAGCATCTGGGCCTGTCCAAATCCAACAGGAGGAACCATTAACCACCTTCCCACCGCCAGCCCGTGTCACCCAGCCATGGTAAAGTTCTGCCCTGACAGTGGGTGACCCTTTCTCCATGGGGTTGCCTGAGGCTACAGCATGCAGGGCAGCTGGGGAGAGGTGCAGGCCTGCAGTGTCCCTACTCGGCCCCACACTCACTCCTCACACTCCTCAAGCTCATCGGCATCCAGCAGCACACCAGCGAGCTTGGCACAGCGTGTTTACTCTGGGCCTGAGCCAGCAACCCCTGCCAGGCATGACTTCAGCAGTCACGGCGTGCAGGCAGGGCAGGAGGCAGGGCTGGGATCTGCACTAGGCCGCGCTGGGGGAGGTCCGCCGGGAACACTGCCATCCCTTCAGGCCTCAGACTGGCTGGAAGACCAGGCCTTTGAAGCCTTCGGGGCTGGGCTTGGGACAGGTAGAGGGATGGGGTGGCACAGGTTGCCAGAGCTGGGTGGCCTCACTGCCAAGGAGACAGACAGGAGGCAGGAGGTCACACTCAACTCGCGGAGGGGGCCCAGCAGGCATCTGCTTCGCCACACACTGAAAACCCATCAGGACGTCATGAGGCAGGGCTCGCTGTGGGGGTCCTCATTCTCATCTCACTCATCCCCTAACCTTACCACACATCTGCGCCTCCTAGAAAGGGTGGCAGGCCCAGGCTCTATGTCTCAGGAGACCTCAGAAGGCAGAAAGACCGAAAGCTCTTCTTTTCCACAGTCTGAGTTCAGGCCCAGAGGATGCAGAAAGGAGACAAACACTTTTGGAGAAGATGTGAGGCTGGGTCGGGGAGGCCCCGGGCGGGGAGCGGGAGATGGAGGCTGCAGCCTGCTTGCCCATGGGCGCTGCTCCCCATGCTCCCAGGGAGGGCCAGGCCTCCAGGGGACACTGCCTGCTGCCAAAAGTGGAGCCCAGAGCACCCCGTGGGCAAGCCTGGCTCAGTCACACTTGAGTGACCACACGGGCTTAGACAAGGTGGACACCAGCGATGTGAGCCCAGGGAGTCTCCCGAGGAAGCAGTCCTGACCTGAACCCAGAGAAGCAAATGCGGCTATGTAAGTGGCCATTTAGGCAAGGCTGTGCCAATGGGCGCCACCAACTATCATCTCGTTTAAGTTTTGACCCACTCAGACATCTCCTAGGTCATGAAGGGCAACCCTAAGACAGAAAACAGCAAGACACACGTGGCGGAGTGGGGAGGGGCTTACACTGCAAACCCTGGATCTCTGTGAGAGGAATGAGCTTTTGCCTGGCGGGTAGCAAAGTACTTTCACGGCACCCTTAGGAGTTGGGCTAGATTTTCCCCCCATTTTAAAGACATAGAAACTGAGGCTCAGAGATGGGGCACTTCCCACAGCCGATGGGCAGCCTGGCTAAACAAGAGAACGGGCTTCCCAGCTCTCAGACCCACACTCCCAGTACGAGTTCACCCAGAATTCCAATCACAGGCAGAAATCTTTGCAAGGGAATGATGTGTTGCAGAGATGTTGGCCAGGCCAGATTTACAGCTCTCCATGAGGTCAAACCGCCTTTTGGGGGTCACTGCCCCAGCTCCCCACAGGAGCCACTGGCTGCAGGAGCATCAGGCCCCTCCACTCATTCCAGAGCCAAGTGGGACCCGTTCTCAGCCGGGGGCCTCACCTCGAGCCTGTCTGCTCAGCAGCTATACCTCTGCTGGCCAAATTCCTACTTGGTAATTGAGCATTTAATTCCATAGCTGTCTAGACATCAGCTCCGTGGGGGAATGTGGAGGAGATGCAATGTAGATATGGTTGGAAGTGCACAGCCACAGGCGCCGTGAAGCCCCGCGGGGCCCACGCACTCTGAGTTCAAGGCCCCTGTGCTGCTGTCTCCAGGCTGGTTCCCGTGCCAGCCATAGCAAAGTGTCTCCGAGTCTCCCTTTAAAGCAGCACCAGCCACAGGCCATCTTGAAGGTGGCAGCTCCTCTCCTTGGCCACTTTCTCATTTCCCTGGAGCCCCCCAGTGTGCCCAGAAGTAAACGGGGAAGAAGAGGGCATGTGAGCCCCACTCTTCATGCCAGATCCTCGCACTGCTTGGGGGGAAAGAAAATGCGAGCGTGGGCACGACAGCAGTGAGGCGGCAGAAACACCCACGCCGCTCTCACAGAGCCCAGGCAGAGACCTCAGGTCCCCCTCAAAGAGCTTGTAGCTCAAGTTTGGCCCGACTTTCAGGGATGAGTCTTTCTGCAGTGAGGCCAGCACAGGCCAGTTCTCCCAGTCTTAGGAGCAGGGAGCCTGGGAGGCCAGAAGAAGAGAGGGAGCATCTAGAATGAAAACACCCCCTGGACCCAGCCTGCAAGGACTCACAATGCTGAAATAGTGTCCTGTCAACAGAACCAGAAGTCTCTCAACAGAGGGACTTCAGGAAGACACGAATCCCCTAATGTCCTATACAGCCACCCAGGCAGATGTAGAAACAGCTCCAGTGAGGGTGTCAGAAGTGCTGGGCAGGGACTCCATGTCTTCCCAGCATATCTATGCAAACTGCAAAATCCTAGCCACAGGCGAGATGCTGACCAGGTAGTGGGAGTCATGCTAACCCTGGAAGAGGCTGGACCATCGCATGATTAAAGACGGCTCTTACCATTCATGCGGATTACAACAACAAACGAACAACAGGCAGGGCTGCAGCATCAGTTCACAAAACACTGCCCCCGAGAAAAAGCTTTCTCAACAACCATTCACGGCGTGTCTCCTATGTGCTTCGTGCAGGGAACATACGATTAAGAAAATCCACCCTTGCCCTCTAGGCTTCTGTCTCATGGGCAGAGACACATCCAAGCCACCAGGATACAGAGCAATAAGAAGACACAAAGTCCACCTCCCTCACCATGGGCAGCTCAGCCTCGTCTTCCATAAGGGCCAAACATAGACCAGCACTAAAAATGGTTTGTGTGTATCACTTAGGGTGTTTCCAGCTGCAAGTGACAACCCAACTCCAAATGGAGTACGTAGAGTAGACACCTGTCCAACGGCAGGGTGGTGCCAGGATGGTAACTCGAAGTCTCAAAGACAGCATCAAGGCCGGGCACGGTGGCTCAGGCCTGTAATCCCAGCACTTCGGGAGGCCAAGGCAGGCAGATCACAAGGTCAGGAGTTCGAGACCAGTCTGGCCAACATAGTGAAACCTTGTCTCTACTAAAACTACAAAAACTTAGCTGGGTGTGGTGGTGTGTGCCTGTAATCCCAGCTACTCGGAGGCTTGGGCAGGAGAATCGTGTAAACCCAGGAGGCGGAGGTTGCAGTGAGCCAAGATCACACCATTGCACCCCAGCCCAGGGGGACAGTGTGAGACTCTATCTCAAAAAAAAAAAAAAAAAAAAAAAGACAGCATCAAGAACAAGCCTCCTTCCTTCCCTCCATCCAATCAACCTCAGCCTGTTCTCACAGCCACAAGACGGCCACCACCATTCCAGAAATCACATCAAGGCATGACTGTGTCCATGACTGTGCCATGGAAGCATCTCTTCGCAAAGTCCCAAAAGCGCCTCGGCACCCTCCTCCCTGTAGGTCATCAGCAACATCCAGTCAAGCAGTGACCTCAGCACCCGTTGGAGCAGGGCCATTGGAGCGACCCCCTGACTGCATTGGACCCTGCGGATTTGCCTGAGTCAGTTCTGCCGTGGGGTCGGGGTGGACCTAAAACAAGGCCAGGGCTCTGCCAGCAGGGAAGCAGGCTGGAGGGTGGACAACCAGAGTGTCTTCCAAAGCCTGGGGAAAGTGGTTCATTTTAAGAGAAGATCCTAATACCAGCACCTAACAATGTTTAGAAAAGACTCTGTGAGTCCATACTCCTTCATGCACTTTTTTTTGCAGGGTGAGGCAGAGGTCTGCTAACCTGCTAAGCAATGGTCACAGCGGTTCCGTGGTGGTGACAGTGAGGTTCAGGTGGTGGAAGCAGAGTCTGGATAAGGCAGGGAAACCACTCCTAGGGCACATGTCTGGCATCTCCCAGAGCTTCTCCCGCTCTGCCAAGCACGCAGCCTTCACAACCTGCCCCCCTGTGGACAGGCAGGATGGCTTCACAGCTGTTCTGCTGATGAGGGGACTGCAGGTCCCACCGTGGGTGGTGGTGGTACCGGGCCTGGAGCCCTCCCTGACCCCGACCTCCACTCCAGGTATTCTTCTCAGCAGCCCATGCCCACCTCCCATTTGCCCAGGGCACACAGCAGCCGGCAGGGAAACAACTGCCCTGTGCTCGGAATCACTCCACAGGGGCAGGGGACCAGAGTGGGTACAACACAGAGCAGGGCAAAAGGGGAGTTTAGGAAGAATCCAAGCAGGGGCCCACCACAGGAAGGGAGGGAGGTCTGCGCACGCAGCCTCAGCTTTGGGGGCGCTATGTGTGGTGTGGGTGCCATAACAGAACCATAGATGAGCCATAACTGCTGGAACTTCCCCAGGGCAGAAAAGGTGGGCCTGTGCTGAGTGAGGCCCCCAGGCTGACAGCATGCCTCGGCCTCATTCTCCAAGATCAACCAAGATAGGGCAGAAGTGAAAACTTAGACAAAACACTCATGTGTATATGCATACATGCACACACACGCACACGTATTACCCCCTCGGGTTCCACCTATGACGGGAGAACACTGTCCCAGACAGCAGAACATCTGGGTTGGGTCTTATTCCTATATGAATTCACTCTGCAACCTGGGACAGCTCTATTAGCTTCTCTGGGTTGCGGTTTTACCACCTCTAAAATTATGGAGTTGTGCCCAGTGATATCCAATGATCACCTCAGCTCTGACAGTTAGCATTCTTTACAGAAAACCTGGCTGCGTTCCAGAAAATCCATTAGCAGACAATCGTTAAATGGGTAAGATCCAAACAGCCACAGGGTCCCTAATAAATCCCTTTTCATACAACTCCGCCATGGGGTCAGATGATCCCTGCAAGAGGAGAGAGGATTCCTACAATTATCCAGACGCTGGCTTGGCCAGTAATCTTTCACAGAGGACTGTGAAAAGCAACAACCCATCAATATTTCATCTTACATTCAGGGTTCTGCCTAGTAGCACCTGAGGGCTCATTTCATTCAATCTCATTCCCTGAAAGCTTGAAAAGAAATATTAAACAATCCAATAACACCAAAACAAAAGAAAAAATTGGCAACTTTTTCTCAACCTAATGAGCCAAGTCAATTACTCCTTTCTCTCCTTTGAAAATTACTAAGTGCTCCTGAGTTACAAAAATATTTTTGTTGCTGAATCTGCAGAATCCACCGCATCATTTCCGGAGGCTGGGACTTTCAGGCTGGTCCAGTGTTGGTTCAAGTTTGCTTCAAAGGCTAATGTTGCAGAACTGGCTGGGACTCAACTGAGTGATTCAATGCGCCTTCTGGAAACAGTTATGCTAGCCTTTCATTTTCTTTAAAAAATATGCAATGGACAAAATAGCACATCCTCCATACCCAGCAAGAAGCAGTGCCATAGAACTTGTTTGCCTCCTAAGGAAAATCAAACCAGGCCGCAGAAGAGTTGTTTAGGGGGATGTCAGCATCCAAAGACTTGCTTGAGGAAGTGATGCAAGCTGGGTAAGGTGGGAAGTGAGCAGATGGGCAGGGGAGGAGCTGTGAAAAGGGACGGGTCAGTGGACTGTGGACTCAGATGAACCAAAGATTTGCTGACTTGGGCTACTAGGGGGCAGGACCAGTTACAAAATTAGCAGAGCCCAGTACAAAATGAAAATGCAGTCTCCTCGTTCATAAAGCATACACAAAGCACTGTTAAGGGTACTAAAATATAAAGCTTTTTCCTTTCTTCCACATTCTGTGTCTCTCGACCTATCACGATGTTTTTAATTTGCTAGTTATTGCTGTGGTTATTTACGGGACAGTGAGTGCAGACACCAGAGGCCTCACGACTTGGCGTTGTGCCCACTGCCACTGGACCACAGACTGCACCGTGGCTGGGGGTGGGGAAGCCGAGCCAAGCATCTTCCCTAAGGGTCCACCCCTCCAACACATGGACAATGGATGACCCCAAGGGCACTGCCGCTTCTGTGTCAGGGTACATTCAGCACCTAGATCAGGGTGGAAGTGGCTTGACCCTGCCCAGGAGACCACAGAACAACCATGGCATCATCAGCCTGAACCCTGCACCACTAAGATGTTATGCGGTGCCCAAGCTGAAACCTAGAACTTCCCTATGCCTACACCCCTTCCAGGGATGGAGGGTAGCAATGACCCCTGCATAGAGACAAGGAAGGGAAGGTCAGGTGGGGCTGGAGGCGTCAGGGAACCAGGGAGTGTGGAGGCAGTAGAAGGAGGAATCCAACCTGAGCTAAAGCCCCAACCCCCTGAGTATGCTCCATTAGCTTACAGGATTTTATTCACAAAAATTCAAATTCAAAGGTAAAATTAAAACAGCGACCCCAGGGCATAGGGCCTGTGAGGACACGGGTCACATGCTGATGAAGCTGGCTCTTCCAGCTTCTCCAGATAGGGAGGCAGTGGACCAGGAATTCTCCAGATACTGGCTTGGATAATCTTTCACAGAGGACTGTGAAAAGCAATGACCCATTGATATTTCAGCTTCCATTGACCATTCAGGGTTCGGAATGGACCAGGAGGGGAGGCGGTGGACCAGGACTGAGAAGGTTGGGATTCAGATTACAGGAGGTGAAGGTTATCAGTGACCACAAAGTCAAGGGTGGCTGCAGTGAGCAGAAGAGCCAGGGCAGGAAGGACCTGCCAGATGGGCACTGAGATCACCAACATATACAGACTGAGAAGAACCATGTGACCCAGCTGCCATCGTCTGTTCCTCCCACTGACAGGTGATTACCACCGTCTAGGGAGAGAATAGAAGAGGCAGGTTGGGCAGAAGGGCAGCAAGGTGGAAGGGGCTCAGGTGGGAGACATCGGAGAAGTGGGGAGAAGAAGGGAGAGAAAAGGAAAAAGAGGAGGAGGACAGAGGATGGTATGCAGAAACAGAGAGAGAGCACGCAGATGAGAAAATGAAATGACTTTCCTCCCAGTGTTTGGGAACACCACCAACACATTTAGTCTCCTTTACACTGTACCAGATGTTTGCCGTTTCCAATATTCCCTTACTCTTCAGTGTTTAAACCACAAAATGTCAACAGTGCTGCATGGCGGCCCAACAGCTAATGACTGCATATATTCGTAGCATCCAGAGGAGGAATAATATCATCTTGGTCAAGTCTAACTTGTGTCTCCTCCATACATCAGCCCCTGTGATCCGTCCTCTTTCATCCACCAACTTCAGGGTGGCTGATGCTGTTACCTACAACAGTGTGTGTCCATGGCAGATTCCAGAAATATTTGCAAAATCAATGAATAAGTGAACAAATCAAAGAATGAACAAGCCAGGTCTTAAAAGATCCATTGGGATCTTAAAATTAGGCAATAAATGGGGTTGGACAAGGCCTGGCGTTTGGGTCTGGGTAACTGAGTAACTGATGCAGCCTGCTTTTCAGCTGTCTATATGGCTATAAGCTCGGGGCTCAGGGAGGCAAAGGGAACAACTTGTATCTCCCGGCTGTCATCGTGGGCAGGAGCTCAGTCCTGCTCTATCTGGTGGGCTCAGAGTCCAGCACACAGCAGCCTCTCAGCATCCGCTAAACTACACTGAAGGCACTCTGGCTCCTCATTACCCGTGACCCCACAGGGCTTCTGTGAGCCCCATATGCAGGGAAGTTACCCTGGATGTAGCATTCTTTTCAAACTCATATTAAAATCTTTAAAACGTGTATAACCTCTTCTATATAAGAATAATTTGATACGGTCAATGGCAAAGGGACTTTTATAATAAGTCAACTAAATATATATTTACAACATAAAATGGGAACACAGGGAAGGCCAGTGGTTTCTGTGAGCTGCCTGGTAGATAAAGCAAAGAAGGAAATACCATGAGTTACATGTTCCCATTATCAGATTCTGGTGATTTGTTTAGCCAAAGCAACTGTTAACTAGCAAGTTTATTAGGATAATCAGTCCTCAATTCACCAGGTCTTAGTCTCTCTTGCCACAGAAAGCGTTCTGGATGGCTTTAGAAAACGAGCTATGGAATTGCATTGATCCTGCTATAGTTGAGAGGTGATCAGATCATTAGGAAGCTTTGTGCTTTCAGACTCTTAGAAGACTGACTACTTAAGACACTGGAGCTTTCCAGAGTATGAGCAGGCCCAGAACCAAAAAGAAATGAGACAACACACAAAGAAACTAGCTAACCAGAAACTTGTTCTGGAGGGTTCTAATAAACTCACTAGGAAATGACAGTTTTTATTTAAACCAAGACCCAGGTTCTGCAGACTGAGCAGAAATGGGAAATAAAGCAACTCCGCCTGCAACTCCTATCACCCCACTTGCTTCGCTGGCCTGCCCTCGTTGTCCTTTCCATCTCAGCTTGGATGTCACCCCCTCAGGTAAGATTCCTTGTCTACACTCTCTACTACTTTGCAGCCCAATGCCTTCTACCTCTTCACGTGTTTGCTTCCTGCGCTGAACTTACTGCCATATTTGCTTTACCTCAACTGTTTCCCACACTAGCTCTTAAGCCCCATGGCTTTGCCCACTGTTGCTGTATCTTCAGCACCTAATAAGTGTTTGGCCGAGACAGACGTTCAACACATATAAAATCAGGGAATTAATAAGGAATCACTGAAAGAATGAACAAACTAGACCTTGAAAGATCCATTAGGATCTCAAAATTGGATAATAATTTGCCAAGTAGCTTGGAATTCTGACAAACTCCTTTCTACCAATGGCACAGAGAAATGAACAAAACTAAGGCCTCCCTCTGCTTACTGTGGCGAGACAAAAGCTTCATCTCAGCAAAAAAAAAAAGCACAATCTCTGGCAAAAGAAAGAGCAAACAAAATCAGCTTCTCTTCCTGCTCCCCTTGGCCCCCTAGTGCTTCACCTCACTTGGTTCTTATGAGCATTCTTGCCTCCAGCCACTTTCAGCTCCTCTAGGACAAGGTGTTCATGGCCTACCACTGGGGTTGGCAATTTTTTTTTTTTTTTCTGTAAAGGGCCAGGAAGTAAATGTTTTTGGCTTCACAGGCCACGTGGTCTTCATCCCAACTATCTAACTCTGCCGGTGCAGAGTGAAAGCAGCCACAGACTCTACCTAAACAAGTGAGCATGACCGTGTCCCAATAAAACTTTATTTATAACCACAGACAGAGAGCCAGCTTTAGACTACTGGCTGTAGTTGACCAACCCTGGACTCTAACACACTGTCACACACTCGATGAACTATCAAATGGAACCAATTTGTATTCCCCCGAAGAGGACAGGAGACATTCCTAACAGGGAACCTACAAATCCAGTCCCAACAACCCGGGAACTGCTTTGTCAGAACCATAAATAATAGTCTTAATCTGATTCGCTGAAAAGGGACTGCCAAAGTGAAAAAAGGCATTACCATATTAAGAGAAAAATATAGCCAAAGAATTTCCTTGACAATCAACTAAGTTCTTGAATCAGGGCCAGAGAACACACAAGGGATCCAGTTCGGAGAGTTTGGGGAACTGAAACGTTTCCCGTGCCAGAAGGAGCCGGGATCAAGAGCAGTAAGGAGCCACGTCCCCGCCTGCCTCTGGACAAAGCCTGGCACAAAATCAAAGCCAGCTTCTACCTCACTGTCTGACTTCACATTCCCTTATGAAATATTGATTCCTGTCCCCCTAAAAGTGGTAAAAGTCAGTACAGTAATAGAAGCCTCAACACATCAACACCGTCTGCGGCATCACGAGCAAACGCAATGGTAGCCCTCAGAGTTCTCAGAGAAAAAGAAGAGACCACAAAACGCCCAGTACAGAGGGAGTGGGGAAAAGAATCCAAAATGGAAAAACACAGAAACAAGAGGGGAGCCTGGCGGTGCGATGTGCATTCCAAGCTCCCAGGCGCTTCACAAGGATGAGTGACAGATGACTCCAGGAGAGGCCAGCGGGTCGAGCCCAGGCCCTGCGTTCTCTGATTCGCTTTTGGATGAGCTCCGGCCACTGAGTCAGCGCGTCTGACTGTCAGGTTGCCTGAGGAGAACCGGCATGAGTCACGGCAAGCACCACCCCACTCCCCTACCCGGCCACTGCCACGTCCTGGGGGGCTGCCTGAGCCCCCCTCACTCAGCTGACTCAGGGCAGATTCGCCACGTGCAGGGCCAAGTCCTGGTGGCCTGGAGAAGAATGGCCTGCTCAGCAGCTCCCGAGACATGTAAAAGGCCCCAGGCCCCTCACCCGCAGTGACCCCAGTCTGAACTGAATGAGGTTCGGGGGTGTAGGCCTTCCCGTGCCAGCCAGCTCAACAGTAAGAGGACCCTCTGCAAACACACAGGCCCCAGCGCCCAGAGGGCTCCCTCTCCGGCCACTTCAAACAGGTCTGTGGGCGCCATCTGGCCCGAAGGTGGCCAGGGGCGAGTGCAGGCCTATGGGGGAGGGAGGAAAACCACCTCACAAGCCTCAACAAGGCCGTTTCCAAATATTTACCTGGTTGTTGGCGTCACGGAAAAGCACCCACAGGAAAGCTCACTGCTGCACCAGTGCTTTGCATTACTAAAAACCACAGACCTGCTGTCACCCTGACAGGGCCACCTGTCCATCAAACTCCAGGCAGGAAAAGCGGGGAGGCTGGGGCGTCTGCAGCCAGCCTGCTGCGGGTCATCTCTTCACTGAAAAGAGGAGGGAAGCTCGATGCAGGGGCCCCGGGGGCTTTCCCCCCAACTCCATCCCACGTGGCACGTGGCCTAGCTTCCTCCGGAGCAGACAGCTGTGAAGGTCCTACTCGGGACAAGGTTGCCAGGCACCTTCGGCCTGAAGACCGATGCCCCCAACCCCACAGTCTAGCTGCAGAGATAGACTTCATTTGACAAATGAGTGAGATAATTCTAAATTGTGATGAGGAGGGAAAAACCAAGAATGAAATGCGGTTGTCCCTGGGCTGATGTGTCGCCAGAGGGAGGCGGTGGGGTTGAGGGGACTAGGGCATGGGACGCTACCTCACAGGGCGGGGTGGGGAGAGATGTCTGAGGCAGAATTTAATCAAAGGCCTGAAGGGGAGGTTGGCTGCATGAGGAGCTGGAGAAGGGCGCCCCTAGGAGGGGAACAGCCAAGGCCCCAGGGGGCAGCCCTGGTCTGTGGGAGGCAACCAAGGAGTGAGTGTCTGAGCAGAGCAGGTGGGGACGGAGTAAGGCGGCGGAGCGGTGGAGGGAGGGAGGGGCGCCCACAATCAGGTCAGGCCCTCAAGGCCCTGGTAAGGAGTTCAGATCTCGCTAAGAACAGCATGAAATCTGCAAAGGGCTATATATAAGATGGGAAGAACATGATTCCAAAGATGCTTTTCTCAAGTCTCCTAATCACTGCAGCTGGACAAGCAGCTATTACCAAAGTAACTTGCCCTCCTACCTTCTTCAATATAGCCCATTACCTCCGCCTTGTACTCCAGCCTAAAGAAACCGAACTGCTTTTTACTTTTCTCTCTCCCTCTCCCCACCCCTGCCCCAAACTGCTCAGGAACAAAATCCCCCACAGGGACGAAACGGCACCCTTGGATGAAAGCATGAAAGCTTGACAGACACTCTCATAGCCAGGGGCTCATGTTAAACGCATTTGGAAAGAGTTTGTAAGTGGAGCTGAACTAGTTTGCCCTCAAAGCTGCTTTCTATTAACATGTTTACACGCACCCTGTCCCGACTTTCTGCAGCTGGGATACCCTCCCCAGGCAGGCTGGCCCCAGTCATGGGTCCCAAGGAAAGGGGAGTTTCAGATTTGGGCAGAAGCACATAAAGGGATGCCCAGCTGGGATGCGGGGGGACACCTTCTCCCCGCTGCATGGAGGGAGACAGCAGGGCAGGCAAGAGGGAGCTGCTCCGTGAGCCTCTCCCAAAAGCTCTTCCGGGTCCCAAGACAGCAGGCAAAGTCAGCGCACATGTGTCTGCTCAGCAGTGAGAAGCAGAAAAAGAGTCATTTGGTCACAAGCCCAGAAACATCTCTGGCAACTTCAAGCCACTGGAGATGCGAGGGGAGCTCCAAGAATGGGAGGAAAAGCAGATATTAAACTGGGCTGAGGAAGTGCAAGAACTCAGACAGTGCTGGGGTCTCAAGAGCAGGGGCTACATCAGTTTCGCCATGATAGTCTCTGTGGGTGGCATCCAGCTTCACGTTGCAATCCGAAGGGGAGCTTTTGCTTGCCCTAATTTGATCATGTGTCTACTACTTGGTCATAGAGGGTAGGGCACCATGACCGATGGTCCCACCAAGGCTGTCAGATGACAGAGCTACCGGAAAAGGTGGGAGGTGGGTGGCAAGTGGGCAGTGACCACAGATATTCGTGGTAATTTTTATTTCACTCAAAGTGTCAGGAATACCACATTTACAGCCACATGCAGTGGCGCATGCCTGTAATCCCAGCACTTTGGGAAGCTGAGGCAGGTGGATCACCTGAGGTCAAGAGTTTGAGACCAGCCTGGCCAACATGGCAAAACTCTGTCTCTACTAAAAATACAAAAATTAGCTAGGCATGGTAGTGGGCACCTGTAGTCCCAGCTACTCAGGAGGCTGAGTCAGGAGAATCACTTGAGCCCTGGAGGTGGAGGTTGCAGTAAGCAGAGATCGTGCCACTGCACTCCAGCCTGGGCAACAGTGAAACACTTTTTCAACAACAACAACAAAAAAAACATGTTTATGAAGGACAGTGGAGGACCCTCCAAGTGAAATCAGGATGCCAGGGGAGGAACTGGGCCCAGATGATAAGCCATCAAGTTAGTCACTGGGGCCATGGACGTGGTGGCCAGTCTCACCAGCTTCACTGGGTTACTCGTAAGTGGCCTTGGGGAGGCTAGGCCACGGTCTCACATGACAAGGAGCCACGTAGGTGATTTTCATTCCTCAAGCACAGTATCTGCTGGTTCTGTTCTGTCTTCTCCGTTTTCCTGATCTCTTTCATCCTCTTTGTTATCCCTAAGATGACACAAAGCAAGGCCAGCCAGAGCCTCCCCCGAAATAAGCCATCATCAAAACAAGGGAACAAAAGAGAACGAGCTGGAAGAGATGCTGCTACTCTCCCTACTTTCAACTACTATCAGCAACAAAAGCAGTTTAGTCAGTGGAAAGCAGTCCTTTGTGTGGGCGTCTGCAATTTAATATCCTTTCATTTCCAATTCCATGTTGAAAAGCCGCATCAGTTCCGTGTTCAATTTCAAGCACCCTTTCTTAGCGGGGAGCTTGAAACACATGCCACACAGCATGCTGCCGGCTGAAGAGCTGAACTCCCGGGACGGCAGAAGCCAGGTCAGATGCACTCTGCAAAGCTTGTCTCTTGAGATCGTTCACATCTTGCCAGGACATGCCGGGATGACATGAGGAGACAGTCTCCACCTTGGCTCAAAATCGGAAAAGAATATCCCCCGGCCAGAAGCAGCTGCACGGTATGTGCCCACGCATTCCAAACACGAAGTTACTCAGTGGGGGCGGCGTCCAGGCCAGCGCCCTGCCTGCACACAGCCCATGCCCCGCTGCTGGCTGCCTCCCAAGGGCTCCCCGAGGCTGAACAGCCCCACGCGTGGCCACAGGCTGTGCTATTCTGACTGGCTCCTTCCGGTGAGACTACCACATCCTGGACACTTTTCTAGCAGCCTGTTCCTAAACCAGATGCACCCGCCTTCCCGTGGGCTGTTTAAGGTCAAGCTGTCCCATCACACCGCCAGGCCGGCCTGTATCCCTCCAGCAACAGCCATGGGCTTGGACAGGTGGGGAGCAGCAGCCTGGCTGCCTTAGGAGAGCAGGGTCATCAGTTGTTTGCTGTGTGGCCTCAGACAGGTTACTAGACTTCTCTGAGCCCCTATTTCTTCTTCTGTAAAATGGGGATAATACAGCTATGAAGGCAGAGGCTGGCCCAATGATTCTGTGACCAATAAACACACTTTGAAAGATTAGTTGTTGCTAGAAATTCCACGGTGACCTAATAGAAATAACGCACAACTGCAGCCTCACTGAAGGCCAGTTACACACACCGGGCACAGTGCCTATGTCTACCCCCCGCCTCTTCAGCCGTGCCTGGCCACCCAGCCATAGAGAAGCTACAGGAACATCAGGAAGGAGGGTTGTAAGTGTGTTAGCTAGTGAGTTTTCTGAAAGGCTGGGAAGGAGCCTGGGCTGGGCAGCAACTTGATGGTATGAAAAGGCAGAGAAGGAGACCCGGAATCCCACCACCCAAATGGCACACGCAGCGCTGTTTCCAGAAGGAGGTGTACCAGCGTGCCATCGAACGGCACAAACAGCCTGAATAATTCCACACTTGTCCGGAATTTCTCAGCCCACGCCCAGGTAAGGGGAGGCAAGCAGAGGGCTGGACGGGAGACCCCACCTGGCTCAGTCTCTGGTCTTTTCCTTTGCCAGAGGCAGGATTCCAACCTCCTCTGATTCCTCCCTCCATCAGAAGTCTAGAAAATCTTAAGAATGTGAAGAAACTAGAAACCACGTTCTCATTGCACATGCCACACAGCAAACAAAACCTCCCTCATCGATGAGTCGAGTAGGGATTTTTGATGAGTCAATAAGAGTATTGTTCCAGACATGAAGACTTTGCTAAGCAAATCAACAGAGCAAAAATGATTGCAAAGAGAATATCTCAGTAGAAACCACTTTCAAATACAGCATTTCCCAAACTGACCTTGGTATGTCTCAGTTCTGCCCCTCCCCCCCAAAAAATGTTGTATACTCCAATGATTATAATTTGGGCAAATAGTTCAGTCAGCACCCTTTTGTAGGCAAGCAACGTGCACACTAGCATACTAAAAGCTCTGAGAAGGTCTGGAAAGAAGCACTCCATTAGCTCCGTTTTCATTCAAGGTTTCCAAAACGTTTAAAGTATGGAACATTGTTTTGAAACACCTCTCATATCCCTGCAACACCCCCATTCGGGAGAGCTGGTTTGTTTTCAAAGTAACTGTTGACAAGTTAAGGATGGCTCAGTCTAAAACCCCCTAAAGTCTAAGTTCATTGTGAACGCATGACCTATCTGTGGAGGATAAATAAAATCTGTAGCAAGAGTTGCCACAGGATCGGGAATGGGAAGGAGCCTCAATTTTCACTGCTTACCTACTGATTTCTTTACAAGTCTATTGCTTTCTTTTATAAACATTTAAAACACTATTTTAAAAACTTTTATCTGGCTCCTTACAGAAGCTTCCCTGAGCCCCTTCCCCTCCCACACCCCCAGGCCAGCCACACTCAGCATCTCCTCAAGGCCCTCCTGTGCTGGTTCAGACTGGCTTCAGTGCCCCCAGAGAATCTTGCAATCAAAGAGCTCTGGTGCCTTTGCCAAGGGTGTTCCAGGGCATCTGAGAACTCACCTCTGCAGGCGAGAACATACTCACCTGGTGGTCAATTTTGATGAGTGCAATGTCTGCTTTCTCATCCACGTCCTTGATTTTGGCTTCATAGGTGGCACCGTTCTTCAGCTCGACTTTGACCCGATGCTTGTTGGTCACCACGTGGGCATTTGTCACGATCAGTCCATCTTCCGACACAATAAACCCAGACCCACTAGCCACCGGCACCTCCCGTTTAGAAAACGGAAGCCTAAAACCCAAAGGAGTACACAGATAAGCCTGCAGCACCTTAAAATAAGCAATTCCAAAGATGGGTTAATGAGTTCTGCAGCAGCAACACACACCTAGAAATCTTTCCTTTACATACTGGGCTTAACATTTAAAAACTAAACATCCTGCCAATTCTTCGCATGCATCAAAAAATTCAACTTAGAAAATACTCTTAGGGAATCTCTTCGGAGACAGAGGTTCCTAAAACATTTAAAAGGGTCAAGAATGTAGATGTATATAGTAGAATGGAGAAAACATTCTGAGACACACTTATCTTAATGTAGGAAGATATTCAGTGACACTTTGACACTTTAATGTATCTCAAAAATAGCTCTCATGTTTTGCTAGTGGCGGTGAAAGCTTCAGAGGTATAGGAACAAGGAAGGCTCTCTTTACTTGCGAAACAATTCGATATGAACCACGGCAGGGGCGATCTTCTCCACCACATCCGCAATAAAGTTATATTTATGGCGCAAACTGTTGGGATCTTCCTGCCCTGAGAACAAAAGCAAAGAATAGATACTTAATGATACGCTACTGTGGTCACCTAGAAAAAGACGTGGGTTAGAGGGAACCAAGATGCCTCATCAGCCTCTGGAATTCTAAAGGCATGGTGAGCACAATTCCCCCACCGGGGCTCAGCTGCAAATGTCCATCCAA
The DNA here is from genome assembly GCF_030222135.1 of Aotus nancymaae. NCBI lineage: Eukaryota > Metazoa > Chordata > Mammalia > Primates > Aotidae > Aotus > Aotus nancymaae. The sequence continues at coordinate 8,540,752 of NW_026988421.1, forward strand.
CTCCCAAGAGAGTGCCCACCCAGGTAAGGCAGTAAAATCCACTAATGATAACCTCTTAGCTCAGGTTCTTTCTTCTCAATCGTTTCACTACAAAAACATTGAGCAGAGGCGCCAGCAAATACTTCAACCTCTCAAGCTGGCTGCCCAAGGGTACCTCCCTGCCCTTTTTTTTTTTTTTTTTTTTTTTGAGATAGAGTCTCGCTCTGTTGCCCAGGCTGGAGTGCAATGGCGTGATCTTGGCTCACTGCAACCTCTACCTCCCAGGTTCAAGCGATTCTCCTGCCTCAGCCTACTGAGTAGCTGAAATTATAGGCACCCGCTACCACACCCAACAATTTTTTGTATTTTTAGTAGAGACAGGATTTCACCATGTTGGCCAGGCTGGTCTTGAACTCCTGACCTTAGGTGATCCACCCGCCTAGGCCTCCCAACGTGCTGAGGTTACAGGCGTGAGCCACCACACCCAGCCAAGGATCCTTTTTTGACGTGGCATCACCCTCTGCCTGCATCCCTTCCCTGAGTCCCCACTACCACGAAGAAGCAACCCTCCTAAGCACACCGCAGGAGGAAAGGAGCCGGGCTTTTCTCTAGGAGAGACCCACCAGACACATAGATCTGAGATTATTACAAAGAAACATGAAAGCAAAGGAGCAGGTCCTATCTTTCCTGCTGACACCCCAAGGCTGGCTGAGGCCATCATCTGTCCCCAAAGCAGTTTCCGCCATGACTTAACCATGCATTCTGACCCTGCCCGAGAGATCCCAGACAAAAGGCATAAGAGGTGCCTTAAGACTGTTGGCGAGTAAAATAGAAAAATCAAATGACTGTAATGCTTTATACCTACAGTCATACACCACAGAACATTTCAGCCAACCGTGGACCATAATACCACTGTTTTTACTGCACCTTTTCTATGTTTTAATACACAAATACTCACCATTATGTGACAACTGCCTACAGTATCCAGTACGGTAACCTACTGTACAGGCACTCAGCCTAGGAGCAATCAGCTCTACCACCTGGCCTGGGTGAGTAGTGGGCTCTGCCATCCAGGTTGTGTAAGTGCACCCTGTAACATTCCCACAGCGATGAAATCACCTAACGACGCATTTCTCAGAACGTAGCCCTGCTATTCAATGATGCATGACCGTATACTACAGCGAGTGGCCCCACGTGGCGGGCTTTTCCAAAGCTACTTTCAACAAAGCTGTCACATGTCCCGATGTGAGGCTTGGGACAGGGCAAAAAAGTTAGTTTCCACCAACCAGAGGCACACACCCAAGGCAAGTGATTCAGAAATGGGCTGCTAGAGATTCAGGGTCCTGGGCTCCCATTTTGGTGGCATGGGTGGTGGCCGAGGCAATGTGTCCCTGGAAGTGCAGCCTTAGCCTACTACTCCAGCCCCTAATCTGTGCCACCTGTTGCTACCTCTTAACATGTCTCTGTTCAAGCAGGCTGGAGGGGTTCCAGGCTGGTCTGCAGCTAAGAGCCATGCCCCCCATTCTTCCCCCTCAGACTAGCTCATGCTGCACAAGCAGGACCCAGGGACCCGCACTCCTCTGCTAGCTGCTCGCTATGAATTGACTCAGGAAGGTTTTGGAAACTTTCATAGCAATTTCACATGGTAATCTTTACCAACAGGTCTGTGTGCCTGCCCTAAACACATATGCGCATACACACAGAGATGCACATGCACACACACACAAACTCACATGCTATGCATACACACCCACACATGTACATACATAAACACACACCCCCACACACACTCATACACAGACTCACATAAACACTCACCTATACACACTTCCACACACATACATATACTCACAGATGTGCACATACACACATACAGTCACAAACACACACATACATATACATGCATACATACACACACACACACACACACGCCTCTCTCACCTCTAGGGTGGCAGCCCTTCCCCAGGCTCTAGGCTGTAAGTAATATCTGTGAGATGTCCCAGCCCTCTTGTGACCTGTCACATCTGCACACCCACTGGCTCCCACATCCCTGCCGCGCTGGGTCACCAGGGACCACAGGAACCCAACTTGACACCATGGGGCACAGGGACATTGGGAGGACCACCTGCCTCTCCCAAGCTTGCTTCCTCGGAAGTAAGAGCGCATTTGTGAACAAAAAGGCCCCTTTCTGTCCTGGCCCCTGACCTCTGAGCTGCTTTATTTAAAGATTGGAATCATCTCTTTTTACATAGCATGGTTTTCTAGGGTACAGAAAAAGATCTGCAACTACTAGGAAAAATAATTTAACAAATTCAGGGCAGTGTCATTTTATTATTTTTGTTTTAAAAACCCTTTCATCTGCTGCCTTAATTTAATTTTTTCTACCTTCCTGTGGAATAGGAAAATCAGGTATCCTTCCCATATTATATATGGGAAAATTGAAGTTTGCAGACTTTAAATAACTTCTCCATGGACACTAAAGTTTCTTAATAGGGAGTATAACTAACAGGTGGATCTGGGCAAGCCCTCCCAAACCCACAGTGTCACCAGATCTAATCTACAGCTTCTCACTTCAACACTGGCCCCCTACAGATCTGCTGCCCTCCCAGGTTTCCAGGTAGTCGCAAATAATTGGTGTGTCTCTCCCCAAGCACTCCAATGGGAGGTGTAAATAAGGGATGGAAATGTTCCTTCTGAACACAGAGCCTGGCAAATGTCACCAGAGACAGCTGTAAACAAACACATCTGGGCTTCCTCAGACCAGCTTCCTGGGGAAAGGCCAACAAGAGGTTTAACTCTGGCCAGGCCAGCAACCCAGAGACAGCATGGCGTTTTGGAAAGTCTCACGAGAAGGACGATCACTAGCGCCTTGCCACTAAGGATCATTAACTCACTTCCTCTTTCTGGCTTCCCGAATTAGGTATGGGAGAATTTGCCCACGCCAGGGACAAAAATGAAGATGGATTTTGCTGGCTAAAATGAGAGGCAGTTGCCTTCTCACACAGCCACAGAAAGTGGCTCCAGGGTCTATCCCCCAGAAAGCAACAAGGGAGATGAGGGAGGATCTGGCCTGGCCACTGGAAGGCCCAGTTCCAGCCTCAGTCCACTGGGCAGCCTCCATTTCCTCATCTGTAAAATGGACTGATTGCCTCTAGAGCAAGCCATGAAGTCTGTTCCAGCTCCAACCTCCTATGATCTAATCCCTGTCTCCCTCTCCCCAGCGTGCTGCAGGAAGATAAAGGACATGTGAAATTTGAGATCAGGTCCAGGACTCTCCAAATTCTATAGATGAGGAAACAGAAAGAAGGGGTAGTGGGAGCACAGACCATAATGACAAGCCCGACTGACAGGCCTTCATCACGCATCTCAGACGAAAAAGCAACCGTTGACTTCCATTTTTACCATCCCTCAGTGGACCAGTGGCAACAGGAAAATAGAACAGAAATAACTAAACAGAAGAAACATCAACTAACTGTTCAAAGATGGACAAAATGTCCACTGAAAGAAGAAGAAATATTTGGCTTGTCCAAATGCCATTTCAGAGTGAGGAATAAAAGTGTGTCTAAAAGTAGCTTGGTTCGGCATTAAATTCCTGTTCCATTAAAAAGCCTTGTCCATCAAACCAGATGGAGTGGCCACTGCGTGATGGTCTACAGACACCCTGGCTGGCCCATCTGCTGTGATCTCAACTGTGGGTCAACTGTCTTCCTTCCAGAGGGGTCAGTTCAGATGGAGAATCCCCATAAATCGGCCCAGGCTGGCTCTGCCACTGCCCACTCTCCAAGGGGTAGAGGGGACAGAGGGTGGGGGCATCCAAGCCACTCAGCATGAGGAGAAGGCTGTGCGTGGGCTCTGGCCTCAGATGGACCACAGCGTGACCCTCAGCATGGTACTCACTAGCTGTGTGGCCTTGTATGTGTCACTTGACTCCTTCAAGTCTTAGCCCCTCATCCATAAAATGTGATAACAGTATCTCCGTCTATGTGTTTCCTGTGCCGATTTCATGCTCTACTGTATATGAAATGTTTGATCAAGCCATGCCATACAATTTAGAGAGAAGAAAATCCAAAGGACTGGCCACCAGCTGCTCAGTGGCAGCTCTGCCCAGGTGCAAGCACATCACACATCAGTGGCATAGCACAGAGGTAGAGGGAAGTATCTGGAGACCCACTCAGCCCCTCAGCTCCTCTAACTGTGTCATTGTATCACTGCGTAGGTACGATCCCGGGGAAGCTGTGTGGCAGGCTGGTTTTTCTGGCCTTAACCTGTATCTCTTCTCCCCAGCTTACAAGGGTACCCCATAGCCACTACAGAAGGGAGGCAGGGCAAGGTCAGAAGATAATCTAACCTGAACTGCAGCCCAGATGAGCTCTTAAACCTGACAAAGCAACCGACCTGAAGAAGGCAAATGTAACACCCTAGGAGGTAAAGACCACGCCTCCTTCCCACACTGTTCTGTTAGGCCAGAACTGAGGCAGCAGAAGGTAATGGGGATGGGAACCCCCTTGCAAGGTCAAGGCCTCGTCCTTCTAAGTGCCCCTTTATTGAACAGAAAGCTGGAACCGGCTGCCGTTCAGTAATGGACCACACAATGAGGCCCGAAAAAGAAAGAAAAGGCATAGAGACTTGAAAGGAAAATGTAAAACTGTCTTTACTTGCAGATGACATATATGATAGTCAGTATAGAAAAATTCTAGAAATCTATGAATATATGACGGAGTTTATCAACGTCATAGGATAACAGGTTAATATATGCCATCAATTGCACTTCTATGTATTGGCAATAATTGGAATCAAAATTTTTAAAATATCAACTGTAACAACATAAAAAATAAAATACTGAATAATTGGGGAAATATTTAACAAGATATGTGCAAGATCGTGCTCTGAAAGCTACAAAATACTATCAAAACAAAGAAGATTTAAGTAAATGGAGAGAAATAGCGCACTTGCAGATCAGAAGATTCACTGTTGTTAAGCTATCAGTTTCTCACCAATTGACTCATAGATTAAGCATACGCTCAGCGAAAATTCCAAGCAGGAGTTTTTGTAGAAATTGACAAGCTATTTCTACAATATATGTGGAGAGCACAGAGCCTAGACAATCCAAAGTAATTCTCCAAAAGAAAAAACTGAATGACTTATACAGTACTACATGACTTCATTTTTAAACAGAAAAATCGGGTAACTAAGATTTGTAACATGATAAGTCTCAACAATTTATAGAGATGGATCTCTCCACTTACCTAATAAATATTTATCATTACTGGTTTTTAACACAACAAATGGCCCATTAAGAGTAGCCAACATTTCTTGTAACTTTTTAGTTTAAAAATTGCCAGGATTCCCAAGATAAGAAATGATTCATCTTTCCTCTTTATAAACTACTAGTCAAGCACACAGCTTCATAAATGTTGCTTCCCTGAAGCACGTCATCGCTGGCGTTTCACACGTAACACTTCTTAACTACTTTCAACAACTTCCTTCAGGGAGGAAGAAAAGAGACATACACAGTGTGGATAAGTTTCAGTCATTATTCTCCAATATTTCATGTTACTGAAAAGAGCAAGGCATTAAGTGTTTGACATTCATTGTCACACTTAACAAAATTTGTTGCAGTAAAAATGAAAATCACAGTATAGGGAGTATGAATTAAAGGACAGACTTTTATCTGTGTTTCTCTCAAAAGAATAAGCACAAAATTGATCATGTGCTTTCAATACATCAAAATGTATGCGTCTTTCATCTTTAAGGCAAAAACGTCAGGTAAAGATTAGATCTGAGGCAGGAAGAAGCCAGAATCCTTATGATCCTAATGCCATGGTTCCCATAGTCTGCCCCAAGGGACCCCAGAATGCTACAGAAAATTCACTGGCATTTCAGGTTTTCTGGGGAAATACAGCGATACTTGATCACTGTTAGGCACCTCGTAAACTAGCTCTGGATGGATCGTAGTTTCAAAATCATATCACACTACCTCACTTTTCATGACGCCATATGAAGTTGGATTTCTGGCAGTCATTGTGATTTAAAAAAAAAATGTACCACACAAAAATCAGTGTTGAACTGGAAATGGGGATGGTGGTATCCAATCTGACTCCAAGATTTTAAAGGTCATGTGACACCCAACATGTGCACACATCTCATTCATAAGTGATCATGCTTATTGAATAATGAAATTAAAATGTCTTTTTCTTAATGCCCACTGTGTTATAAGGACACAAATACTTATCAAATTGTTTAGACCCCACTAATTGATAAATGGAACTGTTGGCATTTTTTGGCCTTACTGGGCACCATGAAAAAATGACTACACTACTGTTTTAGTCTGTTTTCATGCTGCTGATAATGACATACCTGAGACTAGGCAATTTGCAAAAGAAAGAGGTTTAATTGAGACTTACAGTTCCATGTGGCTGGGAAGCCTCACAATCATGGTGGAAGGCAAGAAGGAGCAAGTCACATCTTACATGGATGGCAGCAGGCAGAGAGAGAGCTTGTGCAGGGAAACTCTCCTTCATAAAGCCATCAGATCTTGTGAGACGGACTCACTATCATGAGAACAGTGCAGGAAAGACCTGCCCCCATGATTCAATTACCTTCCACTGGGTCCTTCCCACAACATGTGGGAATTCAAGATGAGATTTGACTGGGGACACAGCCAAACCATATCAACTAGTAAGGGTGCCACCAACCATGACAACTGGGGAAACTTTGTCTGATGCTCTTGGGCTCTCTGCAGGGATTGAGCCTGAATCCCTGCACAGATGCAAGCACTTGGAACAGAGGTAGACAGACAGCAAACATCCACAAAGCTTCAGCATAAAGCCCTCCATCCGCCCCATGTGCCCCATGAGGGGCCCTGGCAAAGTGCTATCGTCACAGCTTGTAGAAGAGAAACAGTGAAGCTGCAGCTGGTTGAGGCCACAGTCTCCTGCCCCCTATTACACATCTATCCTGTCAGGGTGGCTGCCAGCATTTGGGGGAAGAGGCTAAGGGAAAAGCAAAACTGCAGAATCATTTTGTTTGGGTTAAATGAGATATATTTGTGTGCGTTAAAGTCCCTTCTGTGCCTAGTTAAGTTGCTGTCTCTATCCTGCTATCTGTGTGGTCTCCAGGGACACCCTACCACCCACCCTGCCAGTTCCCCTGGTGCAGAAGACAGCGAGTGTGTGGGTAGTAGAAAAATAATGAATTGAGGCTGGGCATGGTGGTTCACGCTTGTGATACTAGCACTTTGGGAGGCTGAGGCGGGTGGATCACTTGAGGTCAGGAGTTCAAGACCAACCTGGCCAACATGGTAAAACCCTGTCTCTACTAAAAATACAAAAATCAGCCAGGCATGGTGGCACACACCTGTAATCCCAGCTACTTGGGAAGCTGAGGCAGAGAATTGCTTGAACCTGAGAGGTGGAGGTTGCAGTGAGCTGAGATCACACCATTGCACTCCAGCCTGGGTGACACAGCAAGACTTTGTCTCAAAAAAAAAGGAAAAAAAAATAGAAAAATATTGAATTGATCATAATAATGATCCAAAAAATAATAAATTATTCTATTTTCTCTGTGGAAAATATTACAAAATCATTGTCACATGAAAAGATGAGCAAAGAGTTAACAGTCAAAAAAGAGGAGGAGAGAGGGGCATTCTCAAGATAAAAGAGTATTCAGCAGTTAACTTTTTAAATCTTGTTTTTCTGGATTTTGTGATGTTTGTAGTATTTCTCTATTTTCTGAAGTTTGTCATTTTGGGCATTTTCTTTCTTCAATCTATGTAAATAATAGTTTCATGGCTAATGTTATATTCAAAATTTTGAGGGTTTTTTTTCTTGAAGAGGGTCGCCTGCATTGTACAAGTTTCAGAGTCCATGAAACCTGGACCTGCCAGTGGGAGAAGGTGCCAATCCCTTTCCAGGTGGCAGGTCCCACTGTCCCTCATCCTCCCACCGCCTTCCTCCAGAGCACTTGGCTGGCTCCCAGCATGAGGGGCACTCACGCTACGCCAGCAGGACACCAGAGCTACACCTATAGGGCACGCTGCCTCAGCCAGACAGCAAGCGGGGACCCTCAGTCATCAACACTCCATGGCCAGCATGGGGGCTTCACTTTACGGAACCGAGGCAGCTTTCCCTGGCATTCCCATTAGACTCCCTGGCCAGCTCTCCCCCCACACTATCCCAGGTGTGCCAACCCCCTTTAAACACATCACTACTTCATTGTTCTTGCACGTGACCCTGGTGCCTCGCCCCTCTTCTTGGCTCTGTCTCTTGTCCCTTCTCCCTGCAGAGCTTCCTGCCCTCGCCCACCCTGATGTGGCAACTTGGGTTCACTAACGTAGAGCATCCAGGATGGCTGGGACACCAAGTTGCACTCCAACCCACCACACATTCCCCATGGGGCCAGTCACGCTAAGAAAGGTCACACCTTAAGGCTTTAAGTTAGTGTCTCAGTGCCCGCTCCTGACCCTTACAGCTGTGTGACTTCAGACCGTGCCTGTCCCTGCTTGAGCCTCAGTCTCCCTTTCTGTAACACGGAGCTAACATCGCCTACTCCACAGGGCTTGGGAGTCCTACGTGAGACTGCACAGTAAGCACTAAATATCATGCCCCATCTTCAAGGCCAAGGCCGCCTGGGTTACCATCTCCCAGCTCTCGGCCCAGAGTCAGGTCCTCACATCCCCCCACCAGGTGCATTTCAACACCTCCAAGTGGCTTTTCTCAAGCTTCTGAAGCTGCCAGGAATCCCACCCTATGCTAATTCATGCAGGCCTCACCTCTGCCTTCACTGTCTCCCCCTAACTGACAATGCCACTTTAGGGTGCATAGACTTCCCGCAGGATCCCCAGAGCCGTCTCCATCTCCTCAGGCCTACAGTGCCCTCTCATTTGCCATGTGCATCGATTCTTCCACTCTCTCCCAGGACGCCTTAATGCACACTCCCATCCTGCAAACCTCTCCCCACACCTCCAAAGTGCTCCACCCCTTCCCCTGCATTCATGCCTCTTTCTCTTCCTGCCTGGAATGTCTCATTCTCCTCCCCTCTAGCTAGTTAAATCCCACCCAGCCTTCAATGTTGGCAATAAAATAATAATATCAACAAAAAGAATAATAGAACCTATTTATCGTAGAGCATCTACTACGTGTCAAGCCCAATAATAAATAAAATGTTATCTCTAATTATTCATGCAAGCCTGCAGGGTGCATCTTAACACCAGTCTACAGAAAGATGAAAAAAAAAACGAGGATCAGAGAATTACATCATGATGCCCAAAGCTTCAGAGCTGGCAAGTGGCAAAAGCGAGAGCCTAACCCCATCTGTCTGGCTCCCACACTGGCCTCCCTCCTTGGTTCCCGCCTTCTCAGCCAGCCTCCAGCCCCCTGCAGCCCACACCATTGTGGGAACATGCTTCACACTTTGTGACATCAGGGCCAGGATGCAGGATTAACAATCTAACCTTCCCTTCCAGCCAGAACAATCCCGCCTTCCAATTTCTCAGCTGAGTTGATAAGTACAGCTAATTTGGAAAACAGAATGCAGTGTATTCGAGGGACAAGAAATGAATCCTCCTTTATTCACAGGGAACAGCATGTTCCCAAAATGCAAATCAGTTGCAAGAGCAGATTGATCCAATCAATGGCATTGTAATGCACCGTCCTAGATTCAGCACTAGCCAGATAACTTGCAGCGCCCAGTGCAAAATGAATATGTGGGGTTCCTTGTTCAAAAATTATTAAGAATCTCAAGAGAGCAACAGCAGAGCATTAAAACAGGTGCGGAACCCTTCTGAACAAGGGACACTGTGTGACTGCACAGGTCCATGCCCATGGGGCCAGCTGTGCCTGCATTTCAAATACCCAAAATCCAGGTTTAGCACAGAAAAGCATCTCGGGAGCTGCTGAGGTGCTACTGGAGATGCTGCCTTCATCTGGTTGAACCCAGGAGCCCAGGAGAAGTCTGCGGGGGCTGACACAGTGGCCCGCCTGCAGGGAGGCAAGGTTCCCATCCTCCCTGCAATGCCAGGACAGTGCATACTCCAGCCATGGCAAGCTGCGCGGCGCAGGCAAGCCCCTCATGCTGATGCTGCCTCGAATTTACATTCTAATGTCTCTTCCAGCTCGCAAATCACTTGTGATTCTTCATCTGACTTCTTCCACTTTTAAGACCAGCAAAAGTATTCCTACTTTCAAGGTTACAAATAAGAATACAACCCACTACCAACAATTGCCAGGATTCAGGGGAAAGGACGAGATGTGAAGACAGAAACCCAGCCAAGAATACGGCTGGATTGGGCCAGTGTCTGCTCACCAGGATGGAGGCCGGGATCAGCTAAGAAACTGGGCAGGTTGGTCAGCAGCAGCTCGTCCGCCTCCTCTGTCCCAGCCTCCCTTCCTTCTGCCATGTGTGTCTGGCATACATAAGTGACAAGAAAATACAATTTCTTTCAAAGGCAAGAGCACAAAATGCATCATGCAGATGTTGGAAATGAACGCCAATGGATAGCACGTTCCATCCTCACTTGAAGGGCCAGGCAGCAATCTCCCAACTGTGTAAGGATGAGGAGAAGTAACTGCCCAGGAGACTGCCTCTGAGCCCCCACTGCTGTATGCTCAAAGTCCTGCCCTGAAGCCTGGGACATTTCTCCTGGTCACCTGCAGACACACTGCCACTCTCTCTGGCAAGGTTGCTAGACACGAGTCAGAAGCTGTAAATGAAGGCCAGCACAGCAGGCCTCCAGTGCGGTGTCGGGAGAACTCGGAATAAACTTTGGGATGACACACTCCTCAGCTGCCATCAGTACTTTCCCAGCCCAGCAACCCAGCAGGAGTGAGGTCCAGCCTCTGAGACCCCATCCTCCAGGTGCCAGCAGCTTTCGGGAGGATGAGCTGAACCACACCCAGAATTTGCTGTGGTGTTTGTGGGGGGTACATGATGGAGGGACTCATCTTATATTTCTTTGGCATCCCGTTAGGCCCCGTGCATGGCTAGATTAAAAGTAACTACAAAGAGGCTACTTGCTGGATAAATAAATCCAGACCCAAATCCAGATGGGACTCCCAGGGGGAAACGACACACCAGGAGCCTTATCAACAGGTGCCCAGGGCCACTCTCATCCACTTGGTTCCACCTCCCAGTTCAGCACCTTTACAGAGAGGCAGGGGACGGTGAAAGCAGCCAGGGCTGGATGGGAGCTCAACCATCCCTCCAGCGCTCCTCTTATGTCCCAGCTGCTCACTGTCCCAGCAGAAGCACCCGCCCTCTGCCACCTGCATTTCTGATGGGGCAGGGGTGCAACAGCAGAAAGAATAACTGGGACCGAGTGCCTGCAAACGGCCAGTCACTAGGTGACAGGAAGAGATGACCTGGAATATTGATCTTTACACTGAACGCAGGGTCCCCACCACTGGACTTTTCACTGTCAGGACTGGAACGTGGGCTCCCCCACTCTGGATGAGCACAGGAACCTGAGGGTAAGCCAGATGCCTGCAGCAGGTGTGAGCAGGTCTGTGCAGGCAGGACCCAGATGGAGGCAGGTAGTTAACTAACCTGATGCTGTGCAGCTGGGGAGAGGGGCTGGTCCACGCTCAGGAGGCCAAGGACGGCTTTTCCCTAAGAAAAGCTCCCTTTGTGAGGTTTCTTGCTGAATTTAAGAATGACCATGAGAAGCACAAGTGGGGCAGGCAGAGGAGTGGGGAGAGAGACAGCACGTGGGTTGCATTTCAACCAGCTGTGAACTGCAGAGAAACATGGAGCGCTTCCTCCTCCTCCAGGGAACTTGGTTATGTTCTCTCGGAGGGTCAGGAGAGAAATCAATTTGAAAAGGTTTCTGATGGCCAATGAGGCATGCAGTGAAAGGGGATGGGGCCTTCTGTCTGCAACAGGGGTGGCCTGGGGGAAAAGAAAAAGAAGCATATATGAACCAGTGAATGCAGCAAAGCTGTCCCACAAGACAGTTTGAGTGGCTGCATGCTGTCTGCCCCGCTCCATTAAATTCCAAGGAAACGCATCAGCCAGGGCTCCAACCCAGAGCCCGGCCCAGCACTGGTCTGGGCATGGAGGCAGCAGAAACAGAAGTGAGACCTTGCACATTCCGGGAAACCAGACCCCCATTCTAATCGCTGCTGCTGGTACTGCACATTCCAGGGCGCATGGGACATGGGCGCAGAGGGGCCTATGCAACTGGATTTCCTCGAGCTCTGCACAGAAAATGCACAGGAAAGACAGTGGCATCACTAAGTGGTGGCCCAGGCAGCCAGCTGAGGTCTAAAGGAAACCTGGGACCCTATGCACCATCAGGGCCACTGCAAATCTAAGGAAAGACACAGCCTTTGGTGTCTCCCACGGCTAGTGGCCCTCAGACCGACTCTTGTTAAAATACACCGAATTCACAAGCAGGAATTATTATTTGTTTAAAAAGGTTAACATTTCAATGGTGAATGGCCACGCTCTCTCTGTCTTTTGTGCAGAAATAAAGAAATGAAATTCAGAAGAGTTTCATGTGACCTCTTTCTTTCCTTTTAATGAATCAAGGAGGAAGAAGCGGGGGAGCCGGGAGCCTGGCCTTTCAGCCCACATTGGCACTTCCAAGTGCTGGCAGCCCCTCTCTTTCCGGGACAGTCTCCCAGACGGCTCCGAGTGGGAAAAGCTCTCCGGACGCCAGACCTCAGGCTGCTGCCCCTTCCCGCGTGTCCCGAGTGCCTTGAGCAGTCACTGTAGCAGGAGCTGGGCCAAGACTACAGCAGATGGTGCCTGGAAAAGTCTTGTGGCAGGTGAGGCGAGGAGGAAGACTTACCCAAACAACGCTAAGGCAGTCTCTCTCAAATACAGCAGATTCGAAAGGTGCTTTATGGGGGGCACCTGGCCAGCTGGCTGTGAACCCCTCACTGTTCTGTCAGTCACAAGCACAGCCTAGTTCTGCAGCTCTGGCTTCACTGGGAAAAGGTGCCTTTTCCAGAACAACGTGTCTATGTTTAAAGGTGCCTGTCATTGAAAATCACTTTTCAGACTAATTGGCAAAAAAAAAAATGTTTTTCAGTCCCTGCTTGGATACCCACGGTGGGTGCGTGGGCTTGATGGGTGCTGTTACATTTGATTAGTCTCTTCTGGCCTATTTTATGTATTAGGGAAAAGCTTCCAATCAATTCCACTGCCCAAGTTTTTTTTTTTTTTTTCAGGAGCCTCCTGAATGCCCAACACGATGTGTCTATTATTATCTTCGGGGAAACAGCTGACTGCTCGGTTCACAAAAACACCATTAACTTTCCTCCTGATAAGCGTCTGGCTCCGGTTCTGACCTTCGCAGATTTCTCGGCTGGGCTCGCTTCCTGCGCCGACTCCTCTGGTTGTTATGTCTGGAGCTGCCGGGGCTGCAGCCCCCTAGCCCTCCAGCTTCAGGCTGCGGACTGGGGGGCAGTGCCCACCCGGGTTGAGTCTGCCTCCCCTGCCTCCCCGTGCTGGAGGAGGGCCTGGGGCTGCAGGGAGGCAGAAGAGACATGAGAGAGGGAGGTGACAGTGAATCAGCCCCAGGGTCCAGGAAGAGGCCAGTTCTTCCAAGCAGTACCCAGCACCCATGTGAGGTGAACTTGTAAAAGAGAGACAGGCGCCAGAAGGAAGCTTTGGCTCCAATGAGAAGCGCAAAGTGGTCCCGGACCCAAAACAAGCCACTTCCCCTCCTGGGCCTCAGTTACCTCAGTGGTAAAATGAGGGGGTAGGCTAGACCATTTCCGTCATCCTTTCCAGCTCCAAAAAAGTTGTATGATCTAACAAATCTGAAAAGTGCATTTCCCCATGTTTTCCTTTCAGTGTGTAATCCCCATCCCTATAGAATATTCTTGGTTTTCATGCGGGCTTCCTGAGTCAGGTGCTAAGTTTCTTCCAGTGGAACCGGTCAATACCTCCTCCGCTATTTAGACTTTCAAAGTGACTTTCTGGAAAATCCTGAAATTAGGATTCCCCATTAGGGAGAAGAGATAAAATTAAAGTCTGGTCTCCTTGTATCCATACAAAGGAATATTTTTAATCATAAAATGGAATGAAATAATGATCCACGCTACAATGTGGACAGCCTTGAAAACATGCGAAGAGACAGAAGCCAGTCACATATTGTTTGATTCCATTTATATGAAATGTCCAGAATAAGCATAGTCATAGAAACGGAAGATTGCCTAGGGCTGGGCAGAGGACAAGAACGGGGTGGCTACCAATGGATGCGGGGTTTCTTTTCAGGGCGATGAAAGTGTTCTGGAACTGGTAGTGATAGGTGCACGATTGTGAACAAATAAAAACACCAAGTTGCACACTTTAAAGGGGTAAATTTTATAGTATGTAAATTATATCTCAGTAAAGCTGTTTTAAAAAGAAAAATAATGTTCTTTCTTTTTGCTTTTTAATGTGACTACTAGAAAATAATTTTGTATATGCAGCTCCTGTTATACTTCTGCCTATGCATACAAAACACTTGAATAAATATTTTCATCACTTTTCAAAACAAACCAAATCAGTCTGGCCTCCTCCCGCATCCTGGACAGAGCTGGCATCCGAGAAGCTTAGTGTAGTGAGCCCTAGGCTGGGCGTCCTGAGACCCGGGTTCTCTGCCCCTCCCAGCTTGTGACCTCCAGGCTTCAGGTTGCCTCACTGGTCCCAGGCTGCTCGCCTGAGACACGAGTGTTGGAAGGATGAGCTGAACCACACAAGCCCCTCCCAGGCGAGACTGTCTGTGATCACAACTCACCCCCTTCCCAGGTAGAACCGAATTTTAAAAGTGCTCATCATTCTACCCCAAACATTGCTCAACTCTTAAGAGCAATTGACCTGAGAATAAAAGGAAACTCTAAGACCAAAAGAGTAATCTAACAGTGAGCAGAATGGCTGGGGTTTGGCACCATCTTCTTCCATTATTCCTGAAGGATTTCTTTTGGGAGAATTTCTTTCAGTGACTTCAGAGGCTGAAATTCTAGAGTTGATTGCAACAAATATGGCTACAATCCTGGAAAGTAATTTGGCAATGTATACCAGAACCATAAAAATTCCATATCCTTCTTTCCAGTTTTTGTACTTCTTAGTACCTTTCCTAAAAGAATGACCCTCAATACAGAAATAGCCATAAACACGAAAATGTTCATCTCAGGATTGTTTAACATCGCAACCATGGATGTGAATAGGGGAACAGTTAATCAAATGGTGGCAACGCTTGGGACAGAAATGATGAAATCAGGCCAGGCATGGTGGCTTATGACTATAATCTCCATACTTTTGGAAGCTGAGGCAGGCGGATCACTTGAGGTCAGGAGTTCGAGACCAGTCTGGCCAGCATGGCGAAACTGTCCCTACTTAAAAATATAAAAGGTAGCTGGGTGTGGTGGCACGGGACTGTAATTCCAGTTACTGAGGAGGCTGAGGCATGAGAACCCAGGAGGTGGAGGTTGCAGTGAGCCAAGATCGTGCCCCTGACTCCAGCCTGAGTGACAGAGCAAGACTCTGTCTCAAAATAACAATAATAATAAAGAAATGATGATATTTCTGGAGAGATGGTGATGGTGAAATCATGAATCTTCCTTTCTTAATTTTCCATGGGACTAAATTACATATATAAACAACTGAGATAGTACAATATGTCATCAGATGTATAAATGCATTTTCCTTCATGTCTAAACAGTAGAGAGAAAAGATACAAAAAAAGAGTCTTGATGCTAGGAGAGGAAAAATTTGTATATTCAGCTCAAAGAAAATCTAACCACAGCTGAAAAGACATGAAAGCGTCTCAGTCCTCATTCATCAACGTGTCCACCATGATATTTATACTGACTTTTTTCCCTTCAGCAAAATTATTATAATTACCATTCAAAGGCATTTATATGTGCTTATAATTCTTGAAAGGAGACATCAGTCATCAGATGAATAGCTTTTTAGTCATCTTCTAACCCAAGGAAATTATTTTAGGGGGAAAAGTTTTCTGTAACCTCATTTTGTTTAGCGAGATGAAGTGAACAAGGTCTGTTTCTCTAGCCTTACAGGAAACCGTGAGCATGGACCATGGCCTCTCCCAAACACCTAACTGCTGCAACAGGAGGATGCATCTGAGATGGGGAGGGCTTGAAGGCTCAGCCCTGGGTCTCAAGACAAACAGACTCCACACTGGCCCCTACTGATGAGCTGTGCAGCTTGTGAGAGTCATATTCCCATCGGCTCCCTCAGTTTCCCCACCTGTGAAGTAAAGGACTGATCTATGGACCTGCCAGGACCCTCCACACTCGGGTTTCATACTCTGAGATTCTGTCCTCTCTACAAGTTAGTTGGTGGCTTTGGGCAGCCACCAGTGTCTTTACAGGTAAGGTGCTGGCCTCACCCACAAGGTGCGTGGAAATAGGGAGTTGATGCGGTCAGAGATGGGTGTGAAAAGTGGGAGCAGAATGACATTTCTCAGACGACAGAAGGACTATTTGTTTGGCCAATGATGGGAATTCCAGGGGAACAGACTGTAAATGAGAAGTATCACAGAATCCCACAGACGAAACAAAATCCATGCACATGTTCCTCCCCAGATGCTCTCAAATCCTCACCCTTCCTCCTGTGTGGATTTTTGGCTCTGCTATTATCAGACTGTTCCTACCAGGTTTCATCCAGTGGGGCTAAACCACACTGGGCTATATTTTTCAGAGCCAAAAAATGCTGGTGGAGAAGTGTCAGGCTAGGATCTGAGGAACCTCAGCTCAGGCCATTTCCTGACCAGCAGACATTAAACAGAAAGTCGGCCTGAGAAGAACACAGGACACAGACCACCCTGAGAGGAGCGAGTGCTCTCCACGGTGCAGACGGAGACGGCTGTTTGCTTGGTGTCACAATTGGGAGGCTGATGTCCTGGACCAAAGCATTCTGCCGTCAGACATGATGGTGGTGAACCTTGCATTTGGCTTTTCTGAAACAGAGGGTCAAGTTCAGTCACTTTGGCCAAGAGCTATCATGTCTCAGTAGGACAAGAGAACACGCCCAGAGGAGACCCACGCTTTGACACCCAAGAGGCATGTTACTATTTCCATCCTTCCGGCTGCACTATTCTTGGTGTTGGCTCTATCAGGAGTCCTGGAAGAGTCTGGAATTTTCAGCTAGAGGTCCTAATCTCTTGCAGCTTCAATGCTTTAGGACTCCTGCTGTAGATCGGGAGTCCTAGAGCAGGGGCATCGTTGTCCCCCTGTTGTAGATGAGGAAACTGAGGCTGAAGGGAGTGAGTTATTCATCCAAAAGGCCCAAATCATTTCTAACTCCAGTGCTCCATCACGGAGACAGCAATTCAGTGTTTCAGAATAGACTCGAGAGATGTCAACACTTCTCTTTCAGAAATTGATAGATCAGGAGGCAGAAAATCAGGAAGGAGACGGTTGACCTGAACGGCACTATCAGTCCACTAGAGCTAAGTGGCATTTATAGAACACTCCACCCAACAACGACAGGACACACATGCTTCTCAAGCCCACAAGGAACACTCACCAAGACAGACCACATTCTAGATCAGAAAATACTCCCTAACAAATGTAATCGAATAGAAATCACACAAAATATGTTCTCAGCCCACAATGGAATTAAACTAGAAATTCATGACAGAAAGATAGCTGGAAACCCCCATCAAATATTTGACAAATGAACAAAACACTTCTAAATAACACTTGATTTAAAGAAACCTGAAGAACAGTGTGGGAGTGAGACAGACATGGGTTCAAATCCTGGCTCTGCCTCCTCACACTGGCTGGCCGTGGACAAGTTACGGCTAACCTCCTGGAGCTTCATCTGTATGTAGCCTCAGCGAGGGAGCAAGGAGAATGCCCCTACCTCTCTGCGTGGCTATGAAGTAAGAACAAAGCAAGGCCCATAACACAATGAGCACAGTGCCCAGCTCGCACAGAGCACCCACCGGCAGCAGCTCTTTGGGTCACTGTTCTGTTTGGTGACATTTCCCACTGCTCTAACTGTCCTGGAGAATGCAATATTCCTGTTTAGCTCACTCTGTGCCACAGAAAAGCAGATACGACACTGAACATTGAAGCTTCCCTCTTCTATGTCCACTGGCAGCCGCCTGGGCAATCCCAACCGTGTCCATCCGTCTCCACCAAGTGGTGACTGCGCTTACAAAACTGGCACCAAAGAGACAGCTCTTCTTAGTCACAGGATATGAGATGACTCATGTGTTGGAAGGTCGGGAAAAATCTTCCCCAAGACTATGTGAAAAGGAATTCTACAGTGAATCTCTTCAAACTTGGAGAAAAAAAACAAAAACAAAAGCAAAAGCAAAAAAAAAAACAGCTCACCACAGAGATAGGCCTACCATCTTCTTTACTGCACAACTGATGAAAAAGATGTTCCTGAGGTTTGAAAATATTGCACAAGCCTCTGACTCATTAGGACAGAGGTTGTTCAATTTGGAAATTGTCAGAAACTGCAGTCACAAACAAGCCTTCGGAGACTTTTGTGTGCACAAGGAGACATAATGATATTGTGGCGAGGGACCAGCTGCTGTCACAGGATGCTGTGGAGGATTGCTTTTATGAACGCACTTATTTGAAAATTTGTTCTATGATCTAAAATAAAAGGGTAGCCATGGACTCCCAAATTTGCTTTTTTTCCCTTCCTTAAGACAAATCTCTCCTCGTGAGGAATTCCCAGAGCACGGAAACCAAACTGAGCATCATTCAAGAAGGTCTCAGGGCTTCTATAAACTGCCATCTCCTGGGCGTCACAAGCTCCAGGGAGAGTTAACGAGCTGACATCTGTAAAATCCCAGGCAGTCCAGACATGCAGATCTTAATTCAAGAGGAGCCACACACTGGTCACATGATATAGGCAACAACTGGGACCTCAGAGGGTGACAGGCAAGGCAACTTTGGATACCTCTGCCCAGAGAACCTTTTCCAACGTGTTAGATGGCAAATTCCGAGTCAGCTTCAGGACACAAGCCTCACCTCACCCTCCTTCTCTGTGAAGGTTTCCTAACCCCCCCACCCACCTCATCCCCAGGGAGACAAGAGCATCCTAGCCCTCCTCCCACACAGCTGACTCCTTTGTCAGTGCGCTGAAGATGATGATGACGATGACGATGACAATAGCTAATACTGCCTGAATTCTAGCAATGCATCAGGCACAGTGCTTTGCACTTCATATAAGGAGGTCCTTCCATCCTGCAATACCCTAAGAGCTATGTATGTATCTGCTCTTACTTGTAGTGTCTTACTAATGGGGAAACTGAGACTTAGAGAGGAAGTCACCTAAGAGAAGCCACACATCCAGAAAGTGGCAATCCAATTTCAGAAGCCCAGCCCTTAAGCTGGCATTATACTACCTACTATGAGCACCCTGAGATCAGGGCCACCAGTCCTTACCTCTGAGTCCTTGTACCTGGTACACTTCTGAGCACACAGTAGGTGTTAAATAAATGCTCCGAATAAATTTATAAGTGTAACTCTCAGCACTGACTCCAAAAGCTGAACTCTGCACCTTTCCGGCAGGGACAGACATGCCACTTCATAGCCACTTACTTCTGTCCTGAGGCGTGTTGTCCTGGCCAATGTCTCCCCGTGGTTCTAGGCACACGTCACCAAGTAGTGCTGAATCACTCCAACTTCCATGCCACTTCCAGGAGCCTTTTGGAAGCGCATTCAGAATGTCTCCACTTCTCGGTTTCTCTATTAATAGCATTTTTCTTTCCTGTCTTTTTTTTTTAATGGCAGAGGAGGTGGCGAAGGAAAAGATGAAATGGCAGAGGGGTATCTCACTTCAGATGACCCGAAGGCCCTGGGGCCCCAGAGAAGGAGCAAGGGGTATGAGCCTCATGGAAGCTCATCTCTTGGGGGTGGACATGTCACCCCTGTGGTCTCCCAGAGACTTTCAGCAGCCAGTACAAAGCTGAAGCCCAAAGCAGCCAGGCTCAAGATGGCTCCCATCCATTCAATGTCAGCCTTGGCTTTAACCATCAATAATTTAGGAAAAAGAAGTAGCTCTTAAAGAAGCCTGCCCAGCCTTTAAGTTAGGAATGAGGTGACCACAACCTCCTCAGAGACTTGTTTTCTTAGAAAATCACAGACCATGGTAGTTAAAAGGAACCTCAGAGATCAACTGGTCCAATCCCCTCACTGCTGAGGCTCCAAGAGGTGAAGGGAGCCATTACCTGCTCAGGTAACAGCCGGGGAAGGGCCAGAGCCAGCTGTCAGCCCTCCGTCCCTCCGCCCCAGTTGGCCTTCCAAGGAACCCTCACCCACTGCCAAGCTTACTTCTTCTTCAAATTAAGCCTGACCAGAGCTATTTATTCACTCGAAATATAAGCTCATGGAAAGTCTGATTTCTGAATCCAAGGCACGAAACTCGTCCAGGATCACACAGCTCCAAACGGAGAATCCAGCCCTGCAGCAGAGGCTGTCAGGCTTCTGACGACAGTTAGCTCATGGTGCCCGCCATGATCGCTTTTTGAATCGCTTAAGTTCCAATGCAACCCGTTTACAGCTCTCTCAATGGAATGAAGTAACTCAAACACTTGGTTTCTGAGCTTGTTAACTTCCTAATTCTGTGAAACCTTAATATTTTAACCCTTTAGCAAAACCAACAGAGCAATAAAAGAAAGCGGCTGACCAGAGTGGGCAGAGCCCCATAAACTGCTCAAAAGACCTTCAAGTTTCCAAGTTTCAGGTGACTAAAAGCTGGAGACTCAGCTTTTAGCTGGAGACTCAACTGTTTCCACCCACCCTGCCCTAAGATGAAGCTCAGGTCCCTGCCACACTTATTTTTTAAGTGACAAAAGGTGTATTTGAATCGCCAACAGTGGAAATGACTCTCTAGCAAATGGCACACTTTAGCAATGGAAAAATACAACCATGGGAAGGAGTGATTGTATTTCCCCCATTGCATTGAATGTAAGTTCCCTGTGGGCAGCATCTTTGTTTTATTCAACCCTGTCTCCCCAGAGCTCAGCACAGGGTCAGCACTCAGCTAACAATGATTGCTTGTTTGAGGCTCCCATGAAAAAAATCACCAAAATAAATTGTACAAATAGTCCAGGCCTCCAAGAAGTAAAGCAGCCGTCTAAGCCCTTGGTTCTGCACCAGATATGTACATACAGCCTCTGCCTTCAGAGGCTCTGGGGTGAGACCAGGAGCAGGCGATCCTAAAAACCTCCCGTGGGGGAATTTCTGGGCACCCCTACAGCTTGCAGGCCTCCGAGCTTGTCTGGACTGCTGTATGCGGTGGGGTGGGCTTTCCTGGAGGATGTATTAGGAGGAGAAATGGACGAGACTTCCACTATTTGGGAATTGTGTTTCAGGTCTCGTTCCTGGCTTCTTGTCCATGTTTTAGCAGAGGTCTGGAATCATGGCTGGTCTTTTGGGACATGGGGGGATCTGGAAGGGCCTTTCTCTCTTCAAAAGCAGTTTGCTGTCGGACCTCTGGTGTGGAAACAGCTTTCCTACAGCCCCTCGGCTCTTTTGCTTTTCTCTACTGAGGGCTGCCCTGATGGCAACTGGAGGCAACCTTGTCTTCAGGCTCCTGAGCCTGCTGAGTGAGGGCTGTGATCTGTCCTGTTTCATCTCAAGGCCACAGCCATCTGGTGCCCTGTTTATTTCAGCTATTAGCTGGGGCTTAGCTGGGGTTGGTTTATAATCTCTGCTGCTCTGTCAACAGCACAGCATGTGGTTATGAACGAGGCTCTGGATACAGTTGTGTGGGGCCAGCAGTCCTCAGCAAGGTACTGCTCCGTGACCCAGTTGCCCATCTGTAACTGGGGAAGACTACAGCACTCACTTCATAGGACTCAGGAGGATGAAATGAGTTAGCATGCACCTGGCACAGAACAAGCACAAAATATGTGTTAGCCCTCATTATTAGTATTCTATTAGTATTTCAACTCCTTTCTTTTTTGTAATCATCTGCCCAGTAGAGCTGGAGATGACAGATCTTTGTTTCCTAGTCTAAGGGTATACCTTCCTATCCAAACCCGGCCAGTGCCTCGTCTTCTGAAATAGATGATTTGCCTTCACTTCCAGAGCCGTCATCAGAGATTTTCTCTGAAGTCTATTCATTAAACAGCTTATAGATGAAAGTGCTTTCCTTTGAATAGTGACGCATTCCTCTATCCAAAGATCTACCGTGACCCCAAAGTGCTGGTCACTTGCCTGGGGACCCCTGATCTGATGATATTTCTATCTCTCAAACCCTAGCATGCTCTGTCCCAGACAAAGCCTCCTTATAATATTTGAAATCACAGCACCCACTCCTGCCTCAAGGGCTCTGTCTCCAGATCTGTGTGTGACTTGCTCCAACTTCAGGCCTCTAGTCAAGTGGCACCCCTCAAAAAGGCTCATGTCCACTGCAGCTAAAGTAGCTCTCCCGCCAATCTTTGAGCCAGAGCAGGCAGCCAATTCACCTCATTTAACAATGACATCAAGTGACCTGCCCGTAGGCACCAGCTGCTGAGTTCTGGAGCCTGGCTTGGACTGAATGAAGTCTGCTGGCTCCCAGGCGCCTGTCCTCGGAAGCACCGCTGGGAAGTCAAGGGCGGAGTGTGAGATCCAGAGAGGGGGCACAGCAAAGCAGCGCCTTCCACTAAGGAAAAACAGAATGGCTGTGTATCGCAAGCCCCTCCTGTTTGTCTTCATTCATTCATTTATTCATTCACTCATCCATTCATACCAACTGCCTCTGATGTGCCAGACAGACAAACATGCAAACAGTGTCAGACACCCTACAGAGCTCAATAAATATTTGCAAAAGAAGGAGGGAGGGATAAACACAGCATTGTACCCACTCTGTCTCTCCCTCCTTTCAAGGCCACCATGTTCATCCTTCTGTGGCTGTCCCCTCACTGGTACAGTGGGGGCCCTCTGTGAGCCTGATGGCCAATGGGGGCCTGTTTCCCTCCACACGGGGACTCAGCCAACTCCAAAGCTTGTTAAGCAACTTGCCTCACTAGCAATAAATTAGGCGGTTCGCACGGTGCCAGCAACTCAGGACCCCGTGCAACAAGACCACAAACAGCGAGACCAGTAACAGCTGGCTTGTTTTGGACAAAAACATGCTTTTTCAATGTTGTCGCCTCACACCCAGATTATTGCAGTAGTCTAAACTCTCCACCCTGGAAGCATTCCGCACTCCACCGCTAGGTCAGCCCTACACTAGGCTTTGAGTGGCCCCAGTTCAAGAACATCTGTGCACAGGGCACAGGGCACAGCCAGCCTCTTCAGCCATGCACTCTGAGCCACCAGCCTGGCTCACTCCTGCTGCCCTCCCCAAATGTCCCCCAGTCACACTGATCTATTCACCTCCAAACAAGTTTTTGGCTTTGCATATACTGTTCCCAGCTTTGAGGGGGATGCGCGTCCAGCCCACTAGGAAATTTACATCACCTGACCCCTCTCCCGCAGCCTTGGAGTTAAGTGCTGGGCTGACTCCTCTGAATGAGGCTGTCTGGGTTTAAATTCCAGCTGAGTGACTTTGGGCAAGTTTTTCAACCTCAGTGCCGCTATCTGTAAAACAGGGATGAGAAGCTGGGTGTGGTGGCATCCGCCTGTAGTCCCAGCCACTTGGGAGGCTTAAGCAGGAGGATCATCGAGTCTAGGTGTCGGAGGCTGCAGTGAGCCATGATCACACCACTACACTCCTGCTTGGGTGACAGACAGAGACCCTGTCTCTTAAGAAAGAGAAAGAGAGGAGAAACTCCCTCCTCATAAGACCAAATAAGGTCACAGAGGTAACACACCTGGCACACAGACTGGGTGCTCACTAGGTGTGTGCCAGCATCATGCCCATTCTCGAGTCTCCTGGATCATTTCTCTCCAGGACAACTTTCTACTGCCTAACTAGACTGAGTTTCCCGAGGGCTGTGCTCCTGTGTTGGTGAAATACACAACCATCAATTTCACCCAATTCGGCTCTGGCACCTTCCCGTCCATGTAAGCCAAGCTATGCCAAGCCCCCATTGGTCATACTGAACCATATTCCTATAAAGAAAAATCTAGACCAGGGTACAGGGCACTGTGCTCTCCTATGCCCCGCTCCTGGCACGGCTCATGTTGAGGAGGCAGCGCTGGGGTCAGGCAGCAGCCGCGTGGCTGCGGCCAAGCGCACTGCCAAGCCCCCTTGTCTGTTTCCTACACCGCGGCACTGGCCGCCGCTGAACTTGGTATTGTTTTTCCACATGGCCTCTGCCTGAAGATGAGGAGCATCTCTCTGAAAGGTCCCGCGAGAGAGTTAAACCTTTCTCCACTCCACTCCTTCCCCCATCACCACCATCTCTCCTTCCAGAACAGGTCCTTGTGAGCGCCAGGAAGGAGAGAAGGGTGGACGTCTTTCCCATCGCTAACCCGGTCCCTTCTCCGCCTCTGCAGATTTTGTGATCCAAAGCCCGATTCAGCTTATTCAAAAGGAGCCACTTTCATTTTTGTAGGGCTGGTTCAAAACGAGGAAAGTAAGACAGGCAGCAAAAGCCGCCAAAACGAGCGCGGTGCCAAACCGGTCCCTGCCGGGGGTAGACTTTCTGGGGGAAACTGCGGGGCAGGCCGGCAAACACTGTTCTTCTCCAAAACAGTTACATACAGTTTTCACGGAGAGGTCCCATGATAAAAAGTAAAGCATGGTTCATTTTAAAGGGGACAGAGGAAAAGCAACAGAAATGACTTCTCGTGGTCCTGAAGCCTCTCTGCAAGGCGCCAGTTCCCAGGTCTGAACTTCTCTCCTCCCTTTATGCCCCTATCCTTCTTATTTGTCCTGGGTTCCCCGCGCTGTGTGACTGCCCTCAGGGCACCCTGCAGCCGGTCACCAGGCGTCTCGAGCCCCAGATGCAGGCCGAGCACACCGGCATCGTCGGGGCGCGGAACCGGTTCCAGGCTGGGCTCAAAACTTGGTTTCGAAGCAGCCCGCGGAAAGCTGCCCCCCCAGGGCCCACCTGCCTGTCCCCGAGAGTTGCCCTGGCCACCCCGCAACGCTTCGCTGCCCCTCGGCCTGCCCGCCGGTACCGCAGAAGCAGGTCCGGACTGCGATGGAGAGAGTGGGGAGCTGCCCAGGCGCGCGGCGGAGTACCTTGGCCGCAGGCGCCGCGCTGCAGGACGATGACCGGCGGCTGGCGCAGCCTCTCGGAGCGGCGGCTGGCGGCGCGCAGCTGGCACAGGTTGGCGTAGGTGTTGGCGTCGTTGCCGCACACCGGCTCGCTGCTGGCGCACACGCAGAGGCCGGCCTGCGCGCGCCGCCGCACCGTGGCCGAGGCCGGCACCCCGAAGGGCACCACGCACTGCAGCCCCTCGCCGCACGGGCCCTCCTGCAGGCCGCACGCGGCGCCCTCGGGCGCGCCGCACACCTCGCAGCAGCCACATGCGTCCCGGACCTGGCCGCCCTCGCAGTGCTCCGGCGGCGGCGGGCAGCGCGCCGGCTCGCAGCGCTCTGGGCACCCGGCGGCGGTTCCGGGGGCCAAAGGCGCCGAGCGGCCGGCCCGGGACAGCTGCGCCGAGGTGGGCGCCACCAGCAGTAGCAGCAGCGGGAGGAGCGCGGCGCGCGGGGTCTGCATGGCGACTCTGGTGGCGGCGGGCAGGGCGAGGACAGGAGAGCGGCGCCGGGGAGAGTGCGGGCGGGCCTCTGGGGCAGCGGGTGCGAGTGCGCGCGGCCGCGCGGCCCAGCCCATTGGCCTCGCAGCGGTGACGAGCCGCCTTGGGGACGGGCACCGCGCCCGGGAGGGGGGCAGGCCGGATGGCGGGAGGGCGGGCGGCTGGACCGGGACGGCCCGCGGCCGGGGCAGGGCGGGCGCATCCGGGCACGGCGGAGCTCGCGGGGCGCGGGCGGGGCAGCGCCCAGACCCGCCCTCTCGCGGGACTCAGTTTCCCTGTCTGCGCGCCCCACCTATTCGCCTTCCGCGGGTTCTCTCGCCGAGATTCGCGTCCTTAAAACTAAAGGAACTTTGCTAGGGGGCCCTGTGGCGGCTCCGCGCGGGAGAGCCCGGGAAAGTTCCTGCGAATCGCCCGGCTGGGGGCCCGCCCGGGAGGCTCGGACTGGGCGGGGCAGGGACTGCCGGGGTCGCTGCGCAGACCCGGGGCGTTGGCGACACCGCGGACCCCGCTCACGCGCTGGGCCTGCCCCCGGTACCCCGCACGCGGAACCCTGACCGCGGGGCTTGTGCGGCGGTACGAAGGCGGCGTCCGTGACGCTGGCAGAAAGCCCGCGCCCGACCCACAGTGAAGTGAGAAAAGCAGAGAGCAGAAGTGATTCGAATGGAATCCTTCATGCGTCTGATTCTTTTAAAAAGTTGTTTTGGGTGGGACGCGTGTCCGTACACGCAGAGAGCTCAGGAAGCGGCTGGGAAGCTTGCAACTGGCGGGGGTGGGGCAGACTCAGATGGGAAAGGGGCTTTCTACTGTTTGAGTTCTTCCACGTGCGTAATTATTTTAAAACACTTTTGTTATCAAAAATTTGATTTCTCACTGGAGAATCTTTGGTGCATCCTTTGGGACAGATGCGAGTCTGAGAGTCATCGGAAGGGCCGAGGGCGACCCCGGAGGTGGGTCTGGGTGCCCAGGCAGCGCCAGGCCTGTGGGCAGTAGTCCTGGGTCCACACAGAGCAAATGGGTACAGCTCGTGTCCGAAGACCTGAGAGGAGGCGGTTCGCCCAGCCCTCACCCCCAACCCTCAAATCTCCACCCCCACCCTGGGCAGAGGCACCCAGGGCCAGGTGGGCCCGCAGAGCTAACGTTGGGATACAGTAGCATGGGAGGGGGCTGGAGGCTTGGGAAGTTTAATATTCTTCTGTATTTGGGTTGTTCTCTTGTACACATGTTACTTTTCCAATAAAAATAGTTTAAATTAAAGTAACCTCCAAATACTTATAAGCCCTCTCAAAGTACCTTCCAAATATGAGCCTTGTTAATGTTCAAGGTCCAGAGGAGTCCTGCAGCAAGGCCCAGCAGCCTAGGGCATGGGAAAAACTGTCAGGGTCCCTATGCTGGCTCCCTGGACTCCGTAGCGACATTCCATCGAGCCAGGGCCTCATGGCTGCGGGAGGGAGGCCTTGACCCAGAATCCATTCAGCCCTGGCTACTGGAAAGGCAGAGGCCTCTGCTGATGAGAAGCCCTGAGTTCCTGGCTCGCTGTGTTTAACCACAAAAAGTCAGGCAGTGGTGATGATTTTCAAAGTCCATCAGCAAAGAAAGACTCCCCACTGCAGTCCTGAGGCAGATGGAATTAAAAGGACATGTGGTGGTGAATAAATTGGTGAGAACTTATTTTTGTCGAAAATAAGTTCCCTTACTTTACAGAGGAGAAAACTTATTTTCCCTTATTTTACAGAGGAGAAAACTGAAGGCCAGAAAGGGTGACTCCCCTAAATGTCGCACAAGTTGAGTGATGGAGCCAGGACACATCCTAAACCAGCGGTGCCTGCCTGCGCGAGCCCCATCCTCCCCCGGAGCAGCCAGACTGCACAGGGCATGAGGGGACCGAAAATAGTGTGGCCGAAGCTTCCTCACTGCTTTGCGGAACGTGGGGGGGTTTCTAAGCTCTTTCTCTGTCGGGGAATTAGGTAGCTGGGGGTCCCACTGAGTCTGCACCACCCTCTCACCCATTCTCCACCCCTCCCCCACCGCACATACACTCTCCTCTCCCAGTGCTGAATAACTTGCATTTTCTGGAACATAACTTTCTGCTTAAGATCTCTGTGCCTTTGCCTGCATCTTCCCTCTTCCTGAAACACCCGTCCTTCCCTCCAGCATGGGCTAGTGTGACCTAGAGAAGCAGGTGGGAACCCTGTCATCTGCGGGACTGGGGTTCAAATCCCACTTCTGGCCCTTAAGTCTGTGACTCTGGGCCGTTGTTTAATAACTGGAGGAGTTTCATTAGGAAAATGGCAGTGACCGCACATCTCCCTGGAGTGACTGACGTGCCACCCACAAAGTTCTGTTTGGTCCATGCTAAGTCCCGTCGTCCATCTAGCAGGCTCCTCTTCCATCCTCGTGCCCCCACTCAGTGCCCTTTCCTCTGCCTCCCACCCTCTGCCCTGCTGTTCGTGCCCTCATCACCTCTTCCCCAGGGCAGAAGCCCCGACTTCTTCACTCCCAGACGTCCCAGTGCCATCACAGTGCCGTGACAATTTATTCAGCACTAGGGGAGTAGAGTGTATGTGTGGTGGGGGAGGGGGTGGAGAATGGGTGAGAGGGTGATGGAGACTCAGTGGGACCCTCAGCTACTAAATTCCCCCAAGGAACTGTCTGCTGAACTGGACCCACTCCTGCGATGGTTCACAGCCTAGAAGAACCATTT
Organism: Aotus nancymaae; assembly: GCF_030222135.1. Lineage (NCBI taxonomy): Eukaryota > Metazoa > Chordata > Mammalia > Primates > Aotidae > Aotus > Aotus nancymaae. The sequence continues at coordinate 8,568,991 of NW_026988421.1, forward strand.
GTAACCACGGTGACCAGTAAGTGCAAGCCATGGGGCCACATGGCTATTCTAGAGAAGGAAGCCAGCGCTGCCCTGAGAGCCATGCTGCTGGCTTCATCAGGAAGAGAGACAGCAAGGGCAGGACTCAGGGGCCAAAGTGTCCCTAAGAAGCAGAATTTGCAGTACCCAAGGTTTTAGAAAGAGCAACCTGGAAGGGCCACTGCACCACAAGATCACAGGATCATCTCCCAGCTGTGAGTGCAGCTCACCCCAGCTGCTCTGACCCAGGCACGGATTATGACAAAGACAAGCAGCTCTACAGAGGGGCCTCAAGAAATCCTCTGAAACTGAGAGGAATCAAAGTCCTGTGCCAGAAGAGCTGTGGGCTCCCTGGACTGTCCACCTGGGAGGCTGTTGGTGTGTGCGCCTGCGTGCGTCCATCGGTGGGCAGACGAAGAAGGAAATGGTAAGACCAGCACCGACCTTCCCTTAGTCCTAACATCTCCGTATCTGGACAATGCTTTCAACCTGCAAGTGTTGTTCTCTCTTTTAGATTCTTCCCCATCTACTGCCATTTACGAAGATGGTTTCTTAAAAGAAGGATTTTTCTTTTGTTACATCATGAAAACTCATTTCTCACTCACCAGGCCTTGGCACAGTATTCAAGAGAGGATTTTTCCAGAGAAAAGGGGGCAGTTTTGAAGCCAGACAGGCGAGTTCCCCAACGTCCTCTCTGCAGCCCTCATTTGCAGCATTGAAGCTTTAGTTTTGAACAGGGCCAAGTCTATTCATGAATAATGAACAGTGAAACACCACAGCTGCCAGAACCTTAATCAGGAAACGAGGCTTCTGAATAGGAATGGAGCAGCCATGTTTGTGCTGCCCAGGAGGAGGACGATTTCCCACTCCGGGCCTCTGTTCTTCCAGATGTACAAAGGACCCCCCAGAATGCTCAGGGGCTCGTATTGCCTTTCCTAAGTCACAGGATCTAAGCTCTAAGGAGCTGTATTAATAATTTTGGCTCTTCCTATAAGCTTATCCTATCACTCCACTACTCAGTGATTTCCAGGGGCTCTCAATGCCAGTAGGATGAAGTCCAAGCTTCTTACCCTGACTTCCAGCATCCCCCATGCCCCTCAAGACAGGTTGTCCTCTAGATCCAGGATGGTAGAATCCATTCCTACTCACCCATTCTCCTGTAGCAACAGAGCCCTGGCTGGGGCCATGCCAGCAGGTAAAAGATGACTTTGCAGATGGTTTTGCCCCCTTTCCTCCAAGTGCCAGGCCCACTCCCATCCTCTCTGGCCACCCCAGCGTCAGAGGTCACAACCTCCTTTAACAGCAGGTACACCCTGATGACAATCCCACATCAGTTCAGTGAGGTTCGGCTCAGGAGAAATTTCCTGAGCCCCTGCTACAGGGTAGCCACTGCTAGATACTGTAAAGCAGTGTCAATGATTGATCCCCTGTCCTCAAGAAGCTCCAAGTCTAGAATTTTCTGTGACGATGGAAATATTCTCTATCTGTGCTGTCCAAGAGGGTAGCCACTAACGACATGTGGCTGCCAAGCATCTGAAATGCAACAAGTCCAAGGAGGATCTGAATTTTTATTTAATTTTAATTAAGTGTCCATCACTCGGGAGAGAGCGGAGGGTAAGAAAACAAAGGCAGGATGACAGGCGGGAATGCGGTGACGGAGAGGAATCCAGATGTTAGGAGGAGATTGGGCTGCATCTCAAGGGTTGAGAGGATTTCACCAGCTAAACAGAGCAGACGCAGCACGCAGTTGGTGGTGACGTGATGAGTCTGCGCAGGTGGGGAAATTCCAAGTTGCGCACTGTAGCCACAGGCGGGAGGAGGCTCCTGTGGGCAACCATGGCAGCTGGAGGGAAGGGGACCAGTCCAGGTTGTGAGGGACTCCCTTTGTCCTCCTAAGGACTTTGGGCTGTACGTTGATGCTGATGAGAAGCTCCAGTTGGCTTTTAATGAGATATATTTTGGCAGAATCACCTTGCTGCAGTCTGGATGATAGATTGAAAAAAAAATAGATTCATTAGTATACTTTTTGGTTTTTTTGTGAGACAGAGTTTCATTCTTTCACCCAGGCTAGAGTGCAGTAGCGCAATCTCAGCTCACTGCAGTCTCTGCCTTCCGGTTTCAAGTGATCTCCTGCCTCAGCCTCCCGAGTAGCTGGGATTGCAGATGCCTGCCATCACACCCGGCTAATTTTTGTATTTTTAGGACAGATGGGGTTTCACCATGTTGGCCAGGCTGGTCTCAAACTCCTGACCTCATGATCCACCTGCCTTGGCCTCCCAAAGTGCTGGGGGATAACAGGCGTGAGCTACCATGCTCGGCCTATAATACACATTTTTAACTATAGACACGTGACTGTATTTTAGGTTGAGGAGCACTTTGAATTAAATTAAAGATGCAGTTAATGTAATGCAATAGTGTAAGAAGTGAAGACGTTGCATTCATTTTGTAACAATTATTTTATTTCTGTACGATCTCTTCAATGTAGACCCCTCCTTCAAAATAGGACAAAGGTGTGGAAGTTCAAAATATTTTTGGGAACTTTTTTTTTTTTTGAGACAGAGTCTTACTCTTGTTGCCCAGGCTGGAGTACAGTGGTACGATCTCAGTTCACTGCAATCTCCACCACCCAGGTGCTAGGAATTCTCCTGCCTCAGCCTCCCAAGTAGCTGGGATTACAGGCGTGCACCACCATGCCTAGCTAATTTTTGTATTTTTAGTAGAGATGGGGTTTCACTCTGTTGGCCAGGCTGGTCTCAAACTCCTGACCTCAAGTGATCCGCCCACCTTGGCCTCCCAAAGTGCTGGGATACAGGCGTGAGTCACTGCACCCGGCCTATTTTTGAGAATTTCTGAAGCACTCTAGAATTACAGTACTAGCATTTCTTCTTTCTTTTTTCTTGTTTTTGAGATAGGGCAGGCTCAGAGACTCTAGTACTCGCACTTCCGATAGCAAATCATAAAACTTTCATGTCTATTAGTTAAATAAGGATACTGAAAAGCCAGTCCCAGGTCTGCGGCTGCTGTTTCCTTTTAAACCTCTAAAGTCTATGTATTTGTTAAGATCTAGAGTTCAGATCTTTCATTAGTTTAGGCTAAACCTTCCCCTAAATTGGTTGCATGAGACCAGCAGTTCATCTTTACATTACTTGGCTCCTTCCAACATATTTATTTGCTTTAGAAAATTAAAAGCATGGCATGTGATCAAATTTTTCACTCTTCAGGGTAAAGTATCAGACAGATACAATTTAAACAGAGCCCCAGGCAGCTACCAAAAGGTCTTTAATGACAGCTTGTCAATTTTCTGTTATTCGGAAGCAGCTTGAAAAGCTGAGCGCGCTCACATTTAGAACAAGCTGCCATTTAGGCAAAATGGTTTGACATTGAATCAAGGACATTATGAGCCAGAATTTTAAACCTGCTTGTAAAAAAAAATTGAGAGGGAGGGGGTTCAACCTTTGAGTTATTTCATTTGTCTAATTATACAGGCAAGCACAAAGCGCCACAGTTCCGGAAGCATTAAAAAGCATTTACTAAGCTCACGTGGCTACATGGTCTCTAAGAGGCTTGATGCCTGAGTTTTAAACCAACATGACCTAGAAGGCCCAGATTCTTTCTCTACAAACTTGCATTGTTGTTTTCTTACACATACAGCCACTTTTTCATCCCTAAGCACTGGAAAGCAGTGAGAATACTGAAAGAATGGTACAGCTTTCTAAATGACTCCTCTAACAACTCGGACGAGAAGCAGCTGACAGCTGAGGTTTCTGCCTCTTCCAATGAACCCTAAAGCCAGCTCACCTGGTCGAGGGGCTCGGACGGCCTTCTATGGTTGGGTTTCCACTCACCCCGTCACTTTCTCAGACCTACTTCGTCTTCTTGTTTCCTTTGTCTGGCATGTAGCAGGTGCACTGGAAGTACTTACTGATGTTCCCAACTCTCCAGTTATATATAGACAAATGAAATAACTCAAAGGTTGAACCCCCTCCCTCTCTCAATTTTTTTTACAGGCATATTTAAAATTCTGGCTCATAATGTCCTTGATTCAATGTCAAACCATTTTGCCTAAATGGCAGCTATTCAACCAGAGGAGGGCAGAATTGACCCTGGGATCTGCCTCGACCTCCCTGTGGCCAGTGCTGCTCAAACCTGAGCATGCATCAGAAGCACCTGCAGGGCTGGTTAAAATGCAGGCTGCAGGGCTCCACTCCAGAATTCCTGATTCAATAGGCCTGGGGTAAGGCCTGAGAATCTGCATTTCTTACCAGTGTCGGATGGTGCTGAGGCTGCTGGTCTGAGTGCAGAGGAGGTTCCAGCAAGAGAGAAGAAGGCTGGTAAGTAGGGCTCAGTGTGGATGTTAGCAGCTGGGATCATGCAGTGTGATAAAGACAGTTTGCTCCTCTGTCTGTAACCGACTCCTTCTCCCCCAACTCCAGTGTCCAGCACAGACTCTGGCAGGGTGGAAATGAAGGACACATGAACCACCGAGGAGGGCAGACTTGCCATCCCAGGCCCTCCTTTCCCCTCTGCCTCAGTTACCATTGGTCTTGGGTGTAGGTGCAGCATGTAGGGTACAGGGACATGATGCTGTGACAAAGGTGCTGTCCCCTTGCCAAGCCAGCTGCCGTCTCACTCAGGAGCGCTGTCTTTTTCTGTCACACAAAAGTGCCCTAGGAGTCAGGGTGCCCTGATAACTCCACCCTAAATTGTTGGGTGGTCTCAGGTAGGGTGCACCCCTCAGTCCTGCTCTGCCAGAGGAGGCGACAGAGGTCCCTAGTATCCACTGAAATCATCTGTGAAGCTTTTAACAAATGCTGAGACCCAGGGATTTGGAGAAAAACTTGATTGTAGATCATATTACTGAATCAATGTTAATTTTCCAATTTTGATCATGTTACTGTGGTATGAGAACTTTTTTTATTTTTTTTTTCAAGAAAAACACACTGAAGCATTTAGAAGTAAAGGACGTGCAGCTTAAAGCCTGCAACCTAAATGTTTTAAATGTTTCACATGCTTTAAATATTTCCAAGAACTAGAATGGCGTAGCAAGGGTGGTAAGAGTTAGCATTTGGGAAATCCAGGTTAAGGGTAAATGAGAGTTCTGGGTTTTGTGGGTTGTTGTTTTTTTTGTTTTTTTTTTTTCTATTTTTCAACTTTTCTCTAAACCTAAAATTATTTCAAATTAAAAAAATTTTTTTTGAGATGGGGTCTCATTCTGTGCCCAGGCTGGAGTGCAGTGGTTCAGCCATAGCTCACTCCGGCCTCAAGTGAACCTCCCACCTCAGCTACCTGAGCAGCTGGGACTACAGCATAGATGTGCACCACCAAGCCCAGCTATTATTTTTTATATATTTTGTAGAGGCCAGGTTTTGCCATGTTGCCAGGCTCGTATCAAACTCCTGGGCTCAAGCAATCTGCCTGCCTTGGCCTCCAAAAGTGCTAGGATTACAGGCATGAGCCATCATGCCCCGGCCCTTTTTTTTTTTTTTTTTTTTTTTTGAGACAGGATCTCACTTTGTCACCCAGGCTGGAGTCCAGTGGCATGATCATGGCTCATTGCAGCCTCATACTCCTGGGCTCAGGTGGTCGTCCCACTTCAGCCTCCCAAGTAGCTAGGACCACAGGTGTGCAGCACCATGCCCAGCTCATTTACTTTTTTTTTTTTTTGTAAAGATGGGGTCTCCCTGTGTTGCCCAGGCAGATCTTGAAGTCCTGGGCTCAAGTGATCCTCCTGCCTCAGTCTCCCAAAGTGTTGGGATTGCAGGTATGAACCACTTCTCCCAGACAAAAACTTTTTTAAAAGGAAAAAAAAATTACTATAGGAGCACCACTAAGCACATGATATCAAAACCACACTGAGATACTACTTCACACACACTAGGGCAGCCAGAATCAAAAAGTCAGATGATAACAAGTATTGGCAAGATGTGGAGAAATCAGAACCCTAGTGCACTGCTAGTGGGAATGCAAAGTGGTGTAGCCGCTTTGGAAAACAGTAAACAGGGTCAGCATATGACCCAGCATTTCCATTCCTAGGTAGCTACCCAAGAGAAAGGAAAACATGTGTCCACACAGAAACTTGAATACACATGTTCACAGCAGCACTATACACAACAACCAAAAGGCAGAAACAACCCAATGTCCATCAACTGATGACAGATAAACAAAATGTGGCATACCCACACAATGGAATACTATTCAGCCACAAAAAAGAAGAAAAACTCACCACAACACGGTGAACCTTGAAAGCATGGTGCTAATGGAAGAAGCCAGATGATTTCATTTATAAGAAATGTGTATAATAGGAAAATCTACAGAGACAGAAAATAGATTTGTGGTTATTTAGGGCTGGAACAGTGGGGAAACGCTGGGCACAGTGGCTCATGCCTGTAATCCCAGCACTTTGGGAGGATGAAGCAGGAGGATTTCTTGAGGCCAGGACTTTGAGACCAGCCTAGGCAGCAGAGCGAAAACTCATCCCTACAAAAAAAAAAAAAATTTTTTTTTAGTTGAGTGTGACTGTGTATACCCATATTCCCAGCTACTCAGGGGGCTGAGGTGGGAGGACTGTTTGAGCCCAAGAGTTTAAGGCTGAAGTAAGCCATGATCATGCCACTGCACCAGCTTGGGTGACAGAACGAGATTCAGTCTCTTAAAAAGTTTTAAAATAGTTGGCCAGGTGTGGTGGCTCATGTCTGTAATCCCAGCACTTTGGAAGGCCAAGGCGGGCAGATCACTTGAGGTCAGGAGTTACAGACCAGCCTGGCTAACATGGTGAAACTCTGTTTCTACTAAAAATACAAAAATTAGCAGGGCGTGGTGACGCGTACCAGTGATCCCAGCTACACAAAAAGCTGAGGCAGGAGAATTGCTTTAACCCAGGAGGTGGAGGTTGCAGTGAGCCGAGATTGTGCCACTGCACTACTGCCTGGGCCACAAAGCCGAACCCCATCTCAAAAAAAAAGAAAAAAATTAAATAGAAAATAAAAAGAATAGCTCAAGAGTATGGGGTTTCTTTTTGAGATAAGGAAAATGTTTTAAAATTGACTGTGCTGTGTTGGCTGGATACAGTGGCTCATGCCTGTAATTCCAGCACTTTGAGAGGCTGAGGTGGGCAGATCACTTGAGGTTAGGAGTTCAAGACCAGCCTGGCCAACATGGTGAAAGCCCATCTCTCTTAAAAATACAAAAATTAGCTGGGCATGGTGGTGCACACCTATAATCCAAGCTACTCAGGAGGCTGAGGCAGGAGAATTGCTTGAACTGGGAGACAGAGGTTGCGGTGAGCAGAAACTGCACCACTGCACTCCCACCTGGGCAACTCCGTCTTAAAAAAAAAATTGACTGTGTTGATGGTTGTCCGTATCCGTGAATATACTAAAAACCACTGAAATGCGTACCTTAAGTGGGTGGATTATATTTTGTTTGAATTATATCTCAACAAAGCTATTTTTAAAAACTCAGGGGAGGGGGGTAGTGACTGAGCGTCCCTAATGTCTCTGATTTGAAGAGCCCCCAAGGACCCCAGTGAGCAGCAGGGCTGAGAACCACACACACGCCATTTCTGTGTACTGACACTATGCAGATCCACATTTAAGCCACCCAGTTAGCCTAGACCCAGAGTAACGTCCTTAGACATCTAAAATTCAGCAGCACCAGGTATTTTATTTGTCTAACTGATCACCCAAATTTAATCAGCCAGCCTGTGTCTAGATGGGTCACCGCGTTGTCTTCCTCAGTCAGGTTGGGAGCTGCCTGGCACAGGAGCCTGCCTTGCCCACCGTGCCCAGCCAGCACCCGCCACGTAGCAGGCGTTAGTCTCATGTTACTTGCATTAAACAGATGCTTGCAGCAGAAGGTATAGTACTGAAGTAATGCATTTTTATCTTAACTTTCATTTACTTTCTTCCCTTAAAATCGATTCCATTCTTGATGTGACTTTCAGCTGTCAGCTGTCTGCACTCCCAGACGAGGTGATGGCCTGGCACCAACAGAGCATTGCCCTGATGAATCATGGTCGAGGTAGTTTTCCACTGGGCCAGCTGCCACAGCCCCTTCTCCATCCTTCCGAGAGCTCTGTCACCTTGCCTTGTAGACACTCGTTTCTCTCCCATTGGCCTCCGCTGCTTTGGGGCAGTTTCTGGATGCTCAGGCCTAGTCCAGTGCTGGCACCCAGTTAATTCTCTCTTCCTTTAAAGGGAACAATTAGCACCTTGAGGAATGAGGCCCGAAAGCTGAGTCTCTGCTATGGCATCCGCCTTTTTCTCATGAAGATCTGCAGCTTGAAAGGAGGGGAGGGAGAAGTAGCCCAAAGCTCCAGGATGACCAAGCCCAGCCACTGTGATGATTCCAAGGAAATTCAGGAAATCCTTGCTAATGGCCAAACTTCCCGGGTTTGAGATGCAAAAGGAAATCAGATCCCCAGGGTAATGCTTTTACACTAAGCAAGAAATTGCAGGATATAAAGCTGTGCAGACCGCTGCCCCTAATTAAGAAAGCAATTCTGAGACTCCAGCCTGGAAGGAACTGGTCCGCGGTGTTAACTGTAGTTAATTCTGGGTGGAGGGGTGATGGGGGATAATGTGTCCTTTTTATTTTCTATACAGGGCGGTGGGGGGCGGGATGGGCAGTTAAAAATCAAAGGAAGGAAACATAAAGCCAAAGCCTTTTCCATCCATAGCCGTTCAAGTACTGCCTGGTCACGTTCTCCTTGAAGCTGGGGCTTCTCTCTCAGGCCCCACCTAACATGGCCTGGCTCCTTCCTGGGGTCACTCCTCGTTCCTCAAGCACTTCAAACTCAACCTCTCCTGCCTCTGAGCTCAGCATCTGGGCCTCTCCCCTTTCTTTATAAGCTCCATCCGTGACGGCCTTCTGTGGGTCAGCCGCAGAGCTGGACCACATGCTTCACACCGAATGAGACAAGAAGCTTGTTCCAAATCTATGCTGGTTTTTTTGACATTTTAGAGAGCAGATGCTTTCCCACGCTTTCTAATTCCCTATTACATCTGTACGTCTTTTTAAAAAGTCTTCAAGTCTTTTTAGTGTCTGGACATTGCTTATTCCCTCCCGTTCTTTTTCCCCAGTTTCACCTGCCCCAGTCCTCATGACCAGCGCTGCTGTTTCCTGCATAGCACACATGGTGAACCCTGAAAGCATGCTGCTAAATGAAAGAAGCCAGGTACAAAAGACAACATACTCTACGATGTCATAAGAAATGGATATATCAGGAAAATCTACAGAGACAGAAAATAAATTCGCAGTTGTTTAGGGGCTGGGAGAGTGGGGCGAGGCCTCTCTACAGAGGTGGCAATGCCCGGGATTTCTTTGAAGATGTTTAGATATGACAGCATAATCGGACAATAGTGAGGACAGTCTGGCATTGGTATACAGATGACAAATAGATCCATGCAATAGAAGGGAAGCCAAACCAGATTCCAACCTGCCTCTAGTCACCTGATTCAACAAAGTCAAAGTCACAAATCAATAGGGAGAGGATGGTCTTTTCAGTAAATGATTCTGTATCAATTGACTCGTCATGTAGAGAAAAAAAATGAGCCTTGGTCCCGTGCACACACAAGACATGAAAGTTCCTTCAAAGTGGATCTTAGACCTACATTCAAAAACAAAAGCAACGCAGGGCCCAGGAGAAAGGGTCCAGGCAGTAGGATATTTTTATGACCTTGGGCTAAGCAAGAGATTCATAAACAGGACATAAAAACCACTAACCACCAAGAAAAAATGACTGATAAATATGACAATTAAAATGAAGGATTTATGTTTATCAAAAATAAAAAGGGGAACCATCGATTGGGAGAACGTAGTTCCGATACTTACATCTAACCGAGAATTTATATTCAGGTTAGATGACTCTAAAACAAAAACGCAGGCAATCCACTAAGAACAAAGAAGACTTCACAGAAGATCTACAGATGACCAGTGACCTCAGGAAAACACGGATTCAAACAACAAGGACACACGCCCACAAGCTCCGTGACAGTTTTGAAAATGAAATGAAACCCTGAGGCTGGCAGAATTCTAAGTTGGTGTCCGTGCCCCGCACTACCCACTTGAGTAGGGGAAGACCTGTGGATATGAGGGGTGTCTCCTCTGTGATCAGGTTACATCATATGTCAAAGACCGAGGGATTTGGTGATTAAGGTCTCTAATCAGTTTACCTTCAAGTTCATCAAAAGTGAGAGTGGCCGAGGTTGGCCTGGCCGAGGTTGGCCTGACCTACGCAGGTGAGCCCTTTAAAAGAGAGCTCAGGCCTGCCCTGAGCTTGGAGAGATTTTCCAGCTAGAATTGAAGAAACAAGCAGCTGTGAGTTCAGCTTCACAGAAACGAATTTGGCCAACAGTCATGTGAGCTCCATTAGAAATGCACCCCAAGCCCCCTCAACCTCTGCCATCCCCAACAGCACCAACCTACTGATTATCTATACCTGATACCAGGGCAGGAACTAGACCGTGAGCCCCGTGAGGACAGACTTGTCTGTCAGTGCATTTGACTATCTGTCCCAGAACCTTGCACAGAGCCTGGCACATATCAAGAACACAGCACATTTTTATTGAGACAGGCTCTTTAAAGCTGGAATCTAAAACCAATGGCCCCTAAATTCAGCAAAAAAAGGTTAATGTAACACCTGTGCTTTTATTACCCATTTCTACAGATAGAAGCATTGGTTGTGTGTGGCTATCACAAGTGAAATGCAGAATTAGTTAATAAAATTTTCATCTGAATTTAAAGAAAATGCTAAATAATAAGATTTCCTTATTGCAGTTCTGTTGGTACCACCATGGAGTAGATTGCACTAATCAAATAATCATTGCCTTCCCTATAGAAGAATTATATTATGTTAAACCAAATACAGATGCGATATCCAATCACTTTTGACGTCATAAAATGCCAGTCTCATATGGTTCAACCTAATTCTTCCCTGCCCCTTTGATGTCCAAGTTGACCATGCCATTTTCTCTGGCCAATAAAATGTGATCTTTAGTGGCACGTCACTTCTTAACAAAGTCTTGGTGAGTGCATGTTGGCCAGCGTGCCTTTTCCCTCTGCCATGACTACCAGACATTTCCCAGATAGATGCTGTTCAACTTGCTTCGGTCTCAGAGTGAAGTGACAAAGAGCAGAGCCATAGCCAAGCCACCTGGACATATAGCATAGCTGAGCAATAAACCTGTGTCGTTATAAGCCTATGAGATTTTCATTACTGTTGCATAACCCAGCATGCTCTATCAATACGTTCTCTTTTACTTTGCCTTGCAATAGAGGTACACTGTGTGTGTCTGCCTCACTTACATCCCAGAGTCCAGCAAAATTTCTTGTCCATAAAAAGCCCTTGAAAAATATTGATTGAATTTAATTAAGCACAGCGCTTTTTTTCTGCTGGGAAAAGAACTGGCTGAACACAGCCAAAGACATTTTGTGGCATTTATTAATTCCTGTTCTACTTTTAAGCCTAAGGATAAGAATCACCTGTGAGCCAAGCTGTATTATGTCAGCAAAAATCCCAGAACAATTAAGCTTCCTTTAAAGCTGGTATGGAGCTGTTTCCAGAATCAGCAGGAAGTCCAGTGCTCAGCATGCCTGGTGCTAGCTCCTCCTCTGGGGGCCCTCATGTCACTCTGAGCAAGGCAGTAGGAAGTGGGAGGTGAGTTAGGACTAGATCTCGTTAGGCCTTCATAGACCGGGAGTTATAGAGCAGTGAGAACCTCTCAGTGAAAACTGTCAGAGGTTTTCGTGCAGGGGAGTGACCATCTGATGTTTTAAATGTTGTGAAGGGTTACTGGCTACAGAATACAGAATAGATTATAGAGAGACAGGAGTAGAAATGGATAGAATAGAAATTCTCTTAGAAATCATAAATTACCAATTTTGACAAAAGAAAAAAAATTTAAGTAAACCAGTATCTATGGTGAAAAAGATTTATAGAAACAAAAATCACTTCTGGAAAAATTCTTGAAGCTACATGGTTTCATGGTTGAATTCTTTGAAACTTCACATAAACAGATTTTATGTTCTTTCAACTGATACTGACCATGGGGAAAAAATGAAAAACTTCCCAATTCATTTTGTAAAGCAAGCACATCCCAATACCAAAACTTGTCAAAGATAGCCTCCTTTCTCCTCCTGAAAAAAAAAATCTACAAATCAAAATCACTTATGATTACAGGTATGGAATCACTAAAGATAATATATGTAAGTCCATCTGGTATTATATTAAAGAATAGAATATGAATAAAAGAATGGTATAGTATTAACACTTGTGTTAATTTATCACATCATCTTATAAATTGCCAAAAAGTATCTAATACTTTATATCCATTCCTGAGGAGAATTTATTTTGTAAACTAAAACACTAAGAAACTTAATATGATAAAGACTATTTCAAGTCAACAGCCAGCATCATACAAAATAACAAAACACAAGACATTCCCACTAATACCTGGCCTAAAGCAACAGCCTAGCACTAGAAATTCTGGCCCATCCAGTAAGAAAATAAGTAAGTAAATAAAAATTGGGAAGAAGAAGGTAAAAGAATCATTTATTGCAGATGATACCATTGTATTACTGAAAACGCAAGAGAATCAACTAAAAAAAAACAATAATTCAGTACAGTGACTAATATAAAAATTAATTTATACAAGCATAAGTTTCCCTATAGACCAGCAATAAACAGCTAAAAAGTAATAGGAAAAAAAATTTTATAGAACCAAAAATATAACTAGAAAAATTAAATATAATGAAAATATAAATAATATTAATTTTTAAAAAATAAATAGGAATTTACTTAACAAAAAAAACAGGAGTTATATGAATACAATTACTGAAGGATTTAAATAAAGATTTAGCTCAATGGAATGACATACTATAATATTCCTAGATGGGAAAAACATTATGTGAAGAATTTTCCAACTCCTTCATCTGTAGATACACAAATCTCACCAGCTCACAGGCCCCTCCCACATGACGGCAGGACCGCGGCTCTACCTTACTATTTCCTGGGTTATTTCTGACAGTCCCCAGAGTATTCCACATCCCACAAGCACAGCAATCCTCTGCCCTTCCTTTGCAGTGATCCAAGCCAGCTGTTGGCAAACCCTCTAGGGGCAAGCTCACACTGCCCCCAGTGCCAGTGGTTCACGAGAGATGGGGACTCCCTCATCCCATGCCCCCAATTCAGAAAACACTTGAAGCAGTGTGCTGGCAAATATTTAACAACCAGTTCTCTAGACAAAAAAAAATAAAATGAGCTTATTTTAAATTTTACTGATATAAGGGTTATGTAGCATGAGTCACAAATAATATTCTCCAAAGCCAGTGTGTGCCATGATTTTGCACAGCTTGCCGTATCAAAATAGTTTTTACATTTTGAATGACTGAAAAAAATCAAAAGAATAGTATTGCATGACACGTGAAAATTATATGAAATTTAAATTTCAGTATGCACAAATTACGTTAGTACAAAAACACAGCCTCACTCATGCATTTATGTATCGTCTATGCTTTTGCTCTGTAAGAGCAGAATTAGTCATCGTGACAGAGACTGTATGGCCTGCAAAGCCTAAAACACTATCTGGCCCTTTACATAAAAATGTGCCAGCCCCTCCTCTAGACAATCAAGAAAACAATCAAGCTCTAATTTGTAGCATTTGCCAATTTCCATGGTGTAAATACTCCCACTGTGCCAGGGTCAAGCTTGCCATCACTGAACGTGGAATTAGGAAGGATGCATAGTAGCATATCATTACGTAGTATTTCCACCATGTAGACAACAGCAGATGTAAATAAGCATAGATCATAGCAAGGTGTAGTAAAATGACTAAGAAATGATTAAATTTGAGTATTCATTACCTTTGTTCCTCATATAACTCACTTAATTGTAGGTTTACATAGTTTAATAATGGTTCTGTTTAACAACCAGCTTGCAAAATTCTTGAAAATTTAACAATTGGGTCTTAGGAGCCAGCCCCTACACACCACTGATTTGGAGGAACCAATGGCATGCATGTCAGGGGTGGCAAGCCCTTGTGGCTCCTGTCTGCACCAGTTTCCACAGAAATGGGGACAATGCTCTTCTCTGTGCCCCATTCTGCCACCGATGTCCTGAAGAACAGCACTTCTAGTCTTCCCTATCTTCAAAATGCAGATTTTTTTCCACAGCCTTCCTTATCTTCAGAGCACCAATCCAACCTTCTTCCTCTCCTTCCATGTACACAGTCTCCTCAAGGCAAATCTCCTTCCTCCAAAGACAAACAGTTACCTGGGAGAACCCGAGTTGGGAGAATCACCTGTCCTTGGAGTCACCAAACACAGCTAGTGCCGTGGTCTGCCTGTTGGTGTCCCCCCAAAATGCATATGGAACCTGATGCCCAATGTGATAGCATTTGGGAAGAGGGGCACCTTTTGGGGAGTTACTGTCGTGAGGATGCTACCTTCATGAATGCGATTAGTGCCCGTATAAAAGAGGCTCAGGTGAGCTCCTTCACCCCTTCTGCCATGTGAGGGCACAGCAACAATAAGCCATCTAGAAGCAGAGAGCAGCCCTCGCCAGACACTGAATCTGCTGACACCTTGATCTTGGACTTCCCAGCCTCCAGAAACGTAAGCAATAGATTTCTGTTGTTTATAAATCACCCGGTCTATGGTATTTTTGTATAGCACCCCAAATGGACTAAGACAGCTAAACTCTGAGTTTCATCTCAGGTTTACAGGAACAAGCATCCTGACAATATTATAAACCTAATGTAATTCCAAGTTTTTAAAAGCAGATTTTTTTGGAACTCCAAAATAAGCAGTTGGAAGTTCAAGAATACTGAGAATAGAAAAACATTTCTATCAGATATTAAAATATAAATAATAATTACTAATATACTATAGAGAAATATTCATATTAGTGTTATAAAAAGTTGAGAAATGGACGCCAGTGTAAGTAATCAGTGTCTGATATAAGTAATATTCTTAATCAATGGGAGAAATGGATTTTAAAAACAAATAGCATAGAGAAAACTGGCTGAATTTCAGGGATGAGGTAGAAAATTATATTAGATCTTTATGCTATTTACCAAAATTGTTCCATATATAATTTTTAGAAGTAAAAAATTAAAATAAATGTATTGAGAGGTATTATAAGTATATATATAAACTTTGTATGGCAAATCACTTTCTAAGTGTCACAACAAAGGCAAAATCCATCAAGAAATTTAACAGAACCATAAGTAAAAGAACCATAAATAGGAGACAAATGATAAACAAGAGTCATATTTCAATACAGGACAAAGATAAGTAAATTCAGAAAAAAGATGAATAGTTTATATATAAAGGATTTTTAGAAATAAATAAGAAGCCTTCAAACAGCAATGAAAAAATTGAGATAAAAACAGGCAATTCACAAAAAGGATAGATAGAAATGGTCAGTTAACATTAAAAATAATCCTTAGAGTTTTCAAAGAAATACAAATAAAAATTGCAAGATACAATTTTTCTTAATCAGGTTGTCAAAAATTAAAAGTATGGACAAAACCCAGTACTGTCAAGGATGTGGGGAAATGAGCACTCTCATGCACTACTGATGGGAGTGTAAATGAGTATTTCCTTCCTGGATCTTTTGACAGTACCAAGATAGGAAGTGCATACGCCTTTTACAGCAGCAAACCCATGCCTAGGAGTGTATCACTTGTGGAGAAAAGACATGGCCTGCAGTATTATTAAAATAGTGAAAGAAGTAGAAACAATCAAAATGTCCAATAAAGGAATGGTTAAAGTTTTTATTTTTTTCTATAAATAAGGGAAGACCAAAGTTTAAACCTTTATAGTAGTGTCGATATATATTTAGTGATAACTGAGGGTGTCTGTAACATACTGCTACATGGAAACAGGCTACAAAACATGTATAGCATGGTCCCAAATACGGCAACTTGCCAACGTCGGTTGTAGATAAGCACAAAGAGCCATCCAGAACAGTTGAGTGATGAGAAGTCTGGTGATTTTTGCTTTTATTGTTTTGTGTGGCATGTATGTGATATTAGCGTGTTTACAGAGGCTACAGATTTTTACACACACACAAATAAAGCTATTTACATACACATTTAGTAAAAGACTTGGAAGAATAATCACTGAAATGTCAACACAGGACATTTCTTGATGGAGTTACAAATTATTTTTTTTCTTTTCTTTTTGCTTACATGGATGTTCTACAATGAGGTGTTCACTTTAAAATAAGAAAAAAACATTAAAGCTATTCTTTTTCAAAACAAAACAAAAGATTCTTGTCTTGAGGAAGTCTTAGGCTCACAAAAGAAAGAAAAATAAAGACTAGTACAGTAACAGCGATGGTGGCTCTGTGTCCACAGGAGCAGAGATCAAAGGAAGGAATGGTCAGTAGCAGCAGCGGAAGCCAGGGAGGCTCCATGGAGGATGCCACGTGGTGGAGTGAGTCATGGAAGATAATGAGAAGCTCGTGGAATGGACAGACAGGGAAGCGATGGGTATTTGAGTAGGAGGGAAATCATCTCCATGGAATTACACTTGAAGGATCGTCCTTGCGTCTAAGGGTCATTATTGAAGACCACCTAAAAATTTTCTACAAAAACTGTGAAGGACATTGGTCCCCATGTTACTCAGTGTCACCTGTAGCACAATCCGTATCATAAAAGATTCCAAACATTTAATATCTGGAAGGTTCTCTAGTTCTAAAAGGTGATGTGCTTTGTGGCATCAAACAACAAAGGCTATTCTAGAACTCAACATTTTCCTTTTCTGTTGCCAGAAAACTCAGAGTTTAATTGGTGTTTATCTGTAGTTAACACCTTTCTTTGATTAATGATGAAATTCTGTCTATATGGAAGACTATCAAAAAAAACATTTTTTTATTACAACCTGTGATTCATGTTCAATTAGTCAGAGCTGGTTCATGCACACAGCCTTTCTCAGTGGGTTCTTTATCTGAACCACAGAACTCAGGTAGTGATTTAGGCAACTGTTTTCTCAGCTCTAAGGATATTGTGTAATGAAGGCCATCCTAAGCACATAGGAGAGAAGTTAATTCCTTACATGTAATAGATAATGGATATTTTAGGGCAGAGAATCTCAAACTTTTTTTTGAGACAGGGTCTCACTCTGTTGCCCAGGCAGGACTGCAGTGACATGTCAGGGCTTACTGCAGCCCTGATCTCCCAGCCTTGAGCAATCCTCTCACCTCAGCACCAACTGTGAATAGCTGAGATTACAGGTATGCACCACCATGCCTAATTCTTTTTAAATTTTAGTAGAGACAACGTCTCACTATGTTACCTAGGCTCGTCTCAAACTCCTGAACTAAGCAATCCTCTCGCTTCGGCTTCCCAAAGTGCTGGGATTACAGGTGTGAGCCACCATGCCCAGCCAATCAATCTCAAACTTTAATGGGTGTCAGAATCACCTGTAGGTCTTGTTAAAACAGATTGCCTTTGCTAATCCCAGAAAATTTGATTCAGTAAGACTGGGATGGGAGCAGTAATTTGCATTTCTAGGAAGTTCTCAGTAAGGCTGATGTTGTTGGTCTCAGGGACCACACTTTGAGAACCACTGCCTTAGGGGATTAGGATTTAATTTCTCTCACAGCAGATTTAAGAGGAGCCCACGAGGTGATTGTTAGCACCTGAAATTAAACATAAAACCGAACATGCATAAGTATGAAAGGGGCCCAGGACCCGCTGCTGAAACCACTGCATTGCTGTAGTGCTTATATAGTGGACATTACAACTAGAATCCATTTGCATTTTGCTTCTTATCTTATTTACTTCTCCTTTGGGCCAATCTAATCAACAAAGAGCTGGATTTGGGCTGTTTTCATTTTCTAATCTCTTCCAAATTTTGAAGTCTTTGGCTTTTAAAAGGAACTGCAGTGAAAGGAGAAAAGCTATTTAGTCACCCCAAAGTTTAAGAGCAAAAGCTTAAAGTGAATTCCAGTTCCAATGAACTGAACTGAACATTGGTGTGGAAAGGGAAAAGGGAATCGGGTGTTCTGGGGTCACCATGGCTTGTGTTATGGGAAAGATGAGAAAGCAATTCCAACACCTCAAGGATAAAGTGGCATTTTGGTGAGAATTGAAGGATGAGTGGAATTAACAGGCAACAATCATTAGGAAAGTGGCATTCCATGCAGAAGAAATAGCATGAATAATAGCAGGAAGGTGGGAAACCAGGAAATGGAAAGGTTTGGTTGAACTGGAGCACAGGATATACACAGAAGCACTGTTTGAGAAGGTGGATATGGAAGGGCCATGAACATAGGCTAAGAAGTTCAAATGCTAGTCACTAGGACAGTGTTTCTCAAATGGGGAGCCTAGACAGGTTCTCCAGGCATTACATGTTTTTTACAAGAAATTGTGCTTTTTACATTAAATTTTGATAATTTTTTAAAGACTCCTAAATTTACTTTGGATGACCTCCTCTTACCTGAGTACTACCACTTTAATCTGGTGGTATGTTTGTGATTACATTGCTGCCAGGTAAAAGTCAGAAGATACCACAACTTGTCATATAAGCAATCTTCACAGTAGTTGTATATTTTGAGTTGAAGACAAACTGGCATCTGCAGTAATGTGTTTCTTTTTAAATAAGTTCTGTATATTGTGCTCAGCTCCATGCAAATACATTTAAAAACTTAGATAAAATATCTAATTTTCTAGAGATATAATTGATCAAAGCTGACCCCAGAAAAGATCAAAAGTCTAAACATATCAATATTCATAGAGGAAATGAGGAAGTTGTCAGTGGCAAACCCTCAAAAGAGCACCAGGTCAAAAGGGTTTCCTAGGGAAAGTCCACTAACTCTTTAAGGAGTATAGAATTCCAATTCTTTTGAAGCTGTTCTGTAACAGCTTAAATTTTTTAAAAAACCTTTCAAGTTTTTTCTTTGAAGCTAGTAAAACACCACAAAACCTATAAAGACTAGAGCTACACAAAAGAAAAATACAGACCAGTATTATTTATATTTATGTAAAACTCCAAAATAATAGCAAACAAAATCTAGCAGATTTTAAAAATAGTGTATCTTGACCAAATGGGATTTATTCCAGAAATGTAACGTTGGTTAATTATTAGGAATTGGATTAACAGCTTTCACCAAATTAATTAAAGAAGAATAAAAATATTATTTCCAAAGGTCATTAACAACATGACTTACACAAGGACATAGTCCCTTGACTGAGAGTCAGCAGGAAAAACAGATGACAGTATCAGAACCACAGAGAAGGGAAAACCAAGCCAATCTGCTAAGAAATGCAGAGGAGAAAAGGGGAAAAGGTTTGGTCCAAGAAGGCAATTCTGAACTTCGGCAGTTCTGAACTTCATCAGTCCTGTAACTTCCCACTCCTAAACTCCTAAAAGAGGAGATCCTTTTTTTCTGTGGCTTAAGCCAGTTTGATAGAACTTTCTACTGATAGCTGGAAATATCTCAACAGAGAGAGAGAGAAAAAGAAATTAAATTGAAGTGAAGGCTGGCAAGATGGCCAAATAGGAACAGCTCCAGTCTGCAGCTCCCAGTGAGATCAATGCAGAAGGTGGGTGATTTCTGCATTTCTAACTGAGGCAGCTGGCTCATCTCATTGGGACTGGTTAGACAGTGGGTGCAGCCCAGGAGGGTGAACAGGAGCAGGGTGGGGTGTCACCTCACTCAGGAAGCGCAAGGGGTTCGGGAACTCCCTCTCCTAGCCAAGGGAAACTGAGGAACTGTGCCATGAGGAATGGTACATTCTGGCCCAGATACTACGCTTTTCCCCACATCCTCGCAACCCGCAGACCAGGAGATTCCCTCAGGTGCCTACACTACCAGGGCCCTGGGTTTCAAGCACAAAACTGGGTGGCCATTTGGGCAGACACCGAGCTAGCTGCAGGAGTTTCTTTCAGTGGTATCTGGAACACCAGTGAGACAGAACCATGCACTCCCCTGGAAAGAGGGCTGAAGCCAGGGAACAAAGTGATCTAGCTCAGCAGATCCCACCCCCATGGAGCCCAGCAAGCTAAGTTCCACTGGCTTGAAATTCTCACTGCCAACACAGCAGTCTGATGTCAACCTGGGGCACTTGAGCTTGGTGGGGGGTGGAGGGTTACTGAGCCTTACTGAGGCTTGAGTAGGTAGTTTTCCCTTAACAGTGTAAACAAAGCCGCTGTGAAACTTGAACTGGGCAGAGCCCACCACAGCTCAGCGAGGTCCCTGTAGCCAGACTGCCTCTCTAGATTCCTTCTCTCTGGGTAAGACACCTCTGAAAGAAAGGCAGAAGCCCCAGTCAGGGGCTTGTAGATAAAACTCCCATCTCCCTGGGACAGAGTATCTGGGGGAAGGGGCAGCTGTGGGCCTAGCTTCAGCAGACTTAAATGGCTCCAAAGAGACCAGCAGATCTCCCAGCACAGCACTTGAGCTATGCTAAGGGACAGACTGCCTCCTCAAGTGGGTTCCTGACCCCCATGCCTCCTGACTGGGAGACACCTCCCAGCAGGGGAAGACAGATACCTCATATAGGAGAGCTCCAGCTGGCACCTGGCAGGTGCCCCTCTGGGACTAAGCTTCCAGAGGAAGGAACAGGCAGCAATCTTTGCTGTTCTGTAGCCTCTGCTGGTGATACCTGGGCAAACAGAGTCTGGAGTGGACCTTTAGCAGACCTGCAGCAGAGGGGCCTGACTGTTAGAAGGAAAATTAACAAACAGAAAGGAATACCATCAACATCAACAAAAAGGATGTCCACACAAAAACCCCATCCGAAGGTCACCAACATCAAAGATAAAAGGTAGATAAATCCATGAAGATGAGGAAAAGCCAGCGTAAAAAGGCTGAAAATTCCAAAAAGCAGATCCTCCAAAGGATCACACTCCTCGCCAGCAAGGGAACAAAACTGGACGGAGAATGAGTTTGACAAATTGACAGAAGTAGGCTTCAAAAGGTGGGTAACAATCTCCTCCTAGCTAAAGAAGCATGTTCTAACCCAATGTAAGGAAGCTAAGAACCTTGAAAAAAGGTTAGAGGAATTGCTAACTAGAATAACCAATTTAGAGAAGAACATAAATGAACTGATGGAGCTGAAAAACACAGCATGAGAACTTCATGAGGAATACACAAGTGTCAACAGCCAAACTGATCAAGCAGAAGAAAAAATATCATAAATTGAAGATCAACTTAATGAAACAAAGTGTGAAGACAAGATTAGAGAAAAAAGAAAGAAAATGAATAATGCCTCCAAAAAATATGGGACTATGTAAAAAGACCAAATGTACATTTGACTGGTGTACCTGAAAGTGATGGGGAGAATGGAACCAAGTTGGAAAACACTCTTCAGGATACTATCCACGAGAACTTCCCCAACCTAGCAAGACAGGCCAACATTCAAATTTAGGAAATACAGAGAACACCACAAAGATACTCCTCAAGAAGAGCAACCCCAAGACACATAATCATTAGATTCACCAAGGTTGAAATGAATAAAAAAAATGTTAAGGACAGTCAAAGAGAAAGATCAGGTTACCTACAAAGGGAAGCCCATCAGACTAACAGCAGATCTCCCTGCAGAAGCCCTACAAGCCAGAAGAGAGTAGGGGCCAATATTCAACATTCTTAAAGAAAATAATTTTCAACACAGAATTTCATATCCAGCCAAACTAAGCTTCATAAGCAAAGGAGAAATAAAATCCTTTACAGACAAGCAAATGCTGAGAAACTGTGTTACCACTAGGCCTGCCTTATAAGAGGCTCCTGAAGGAAGCACTAAATATGGAAAGGAAAAAACGGTACCAGCCACTACAAAAACATACCAAATTGTAAAGAGCATTGACACTACGAAGAAACTGCATCAACCAACAGGCAAAATAACCAGCTAGTATTAAAATGGCAGGATCAAATTCACATATAACAAAATTAACCTTAAATGTAAATGGGCTAAATGACCCCAATTAAAAGACACAGACTGGCA
Organism: Aotus nancymaae; assembly: GCF_030222135.1. Taxonomy (NCBI): domain Eukaryota; kingdom Metazoa; phylum Chordata; class Mammalia; order Primates; family Aotidae; genus Aotus; species Aotus nancymaae. The sequence goes on from NW_026988421.1 coordinate 8,590,959, forward strand.
AATTGGATAGAGTCAAGACCCATCAGTATGCTGTATTCAAGAGACCCATCTCACATGCAAAGACACACATAGGCTCAAAATAAAGGGATGGAGGAATATTTACCAAGCAAATGGAAAGCAAAAAAAAAAAAAAAAAAAAAAAAATCAGGGGTTGCAATCCTAGTTTCTGATAAAACAGACTTTAAACCAACAAAGATCAAAAAGACAAAGAAGAGCATTACATAATGATAAAGGGATCAAGAGCTAACTATCCTAAATATATATATGCACCCAAAGCAGGAGCAACCAGATTCATAAAGCAAGTTATTTCTAAAAAGAGACACACTCCCACACAATAATAGTGGAAGACTTTAACACCTCACAGTCAATATTAGATCAACAAGACAGAAAATTAACAAGGATATTCAGGACTTGAACTCAGCTCTGGACCAAGTGGACCTACTAGACAGAACTCTCTATGTACAGAAGTCTCTACCCTAAATCAACAGAATATACATTCTTCTCAGCACCACATCACACTTATTCTAAAATTGACCATATAATTGAAAGTAAATCACTCCTCAGCAAATGCAAAAGAATGACAATCATAACAGTCTCTCAGACCACAGTGCAATCAAATTAGAACTCACGATTAAGAAACTCACTCAAAACTGCACAACTACATGGAAACTGAATAACCTGCTCCTGAATTACTACTGGGTAAATAATGAAATTAAGGCAGAAATAAATAAGTTATTTGAAACCAACAAGAACAAAGACACAATGTGCCAGAATCTCTAGGACACAGCTTAAGCAGTGTTTAGAGGGAAATTTATAGCACTAAATGCCCACAGGAGAAAGCAGGAAAAATCTAAAATCAACACTCTAATATCACAATGAAAAGAACTAGAGAAGCAAGAGCAAACAAATTCAAAAGCTAGGAGAAGACAAGAAATAACTAAGATCAAAGCAGAACTGAAGGAGATAGACACACAAAAAACCCTTCAAAAAATCAATAATCCAGGAGCTGGTTTTTTGAAAAGATTAACAAAATAGATAAACTGCTAGCCAGACTATTAAAGAAGAAAAGAGAGAAGAATCTAATAGACACAATAAAAAAATGATAATGGGGACATCACCACTGATCCCACAGAAATACAAACTACCATCAGAGAATACTATAAACACCTCTATGCAAATAAACTAGAAAATCTAGAAGAAATGGATAAATTCCTGGACACATACACCCTCCCAAGACTAAACCAGAAAGAAGTCAAATCCCTGAGTAGACTAATAACAAGTTCTGAAATTGAGGCAGTCATTAATAGCCTACCACCCCAGCAAAGCTCAGGACCACACAGATTCACAGCTGTATTCTACCAGAGGTACAAAGAGGAGCTGGTACCTTTCCTTCTGAAACTATTCCAAAAAATAGAAAAAGAGGGATTCCTCCCTAACTCATTTTAGGAGGCCAGCATCATCCTGTTACCAAAACCTGGCAGAGATACAACTAAAAAAGGAAATTTCAAACCAACATCCCTGATGAACATTGATGCAAAAATCCCAGTAAAAATACTGGGAAACTGAATCCAGCAGCACATCAAAAAGCTTATCCATTATGATCAAGTTGGCTTCATCCCTGGGATACAAGCCTGGTTCAACATACACAAATCAATAAATATAATCCATCACATAAACAGAGCCAATGACAAAAACCACGATTATCTCAATAGATGCAGAAATGGCCTTTGATCAAATTTAACACCGCTTCATGATAAAAACTCTCAACAAATGAGGTATTGATGGAACATATCTCAAAATAATAAGAGCTATTTATGACAGACCCACAGCCAATATCACACTGAATGGGCAAAAGCTAGAAGCATTCCCTTTGAAAACTGGCAAAAGACAAGGATGCCCTCTCTCACTACTCCTATTCAACATAGTATCGGAAGTTCTGGCCGAGGCAATCAGTCAAGAGAAAGAAATAAAGCATATTCAAATAGGAAGAAAGGAAGTCAAATTGTCTCTGTTTGCAGATGACATGATTGTATATTTAGAAAACCCCATTGTCTCAGCCCCAAATCTCCTTAAGCTGATAAGCAACTTCAGCAAAGTCTCAGGATACAAAAATCTATGTGCAAAAATCACAAGCATTCCTCTACACCAATAATAGAGAGCCAAATCATGAGTGAACTCCCATTCACAACTGCTACAAAGAGAATTAAATACCTAGGAATACAACTTACAAGTGATGTGAAGGATCTCTTCAAGGAGAACTACAAACCACTGCTCAAGGAAATAAGAGAGGACACAAACAAATGGAAAAGCATTCCATGCTCATAGATAGGAAGAATCAATATTCTGAAAATGTCCACACTGCCCAAAGTAATTTATAGATTCAATGCTACCCAACAAGCTACCATTATCTTTCTTCACAGAATCAGAAAAAAACTACTTTAGATTTCATGTGGAACCAAAAAAGAGCCTGTATAGCCAAGACAATCCTAAGCAAAAAGAACGAAGCTGGAGGCATCACAATACCTGACTTCGAACTATACTACAAGGCTACAGTAACAAAAACAGCATAGTACTGGTACCAAAACAGATATATAGACCAATGGAACAGAATGGAGGCCTCAGAAATAAGACCACACATCTACAACCATCTGATCTTTAACAAACCTGACAAAAACAAGCAACGGGGAAAGGATTCCCTGTTTAATAAATGGTGTTGGAAAAACTGGCTAGCCATATGCAGAAAACTGAAACTGGATCCCTTCCTTACACCTTATATAAAAATTAACTCGAGATGGATCAAAGACTTAAACCATAAAAACCCTAAAAGAAAACCTAGGCAGTACTATTCAGGACATATAGGCATGGGCAAGGACTTCATGACTAAAACACCAAAAGCAATGGCAACAAAAGCCAAAATAGACAAATGGGATCTAATTAAATGAAACAGCTTCTACACAGCAAAAGAAACTATCATCAGAGTGAACAGGCAACCCACAGAATGGAAGAAAATTTTTGCAATCTATCCATCTGACAAAGGGCTAATATACAAAATCTACAAGGAACTTAAATTTACAAGAAAAAAACAACCTCATCAAAAAGTGGGCAAAGGATATGAACAGACACTTCTCAAAAGAAGACATTTATGTGGCCAAGAAACATATGAAAAAAAGCTCATCATCACTGGTCATTAGAGAAATGAAAATCAAAACCACAATGAGATACCATCTCACACCAGTTAAAATGGTTATCATTAAAAATCACGAAACAACAGATGCTAAAGAGAATATGGAGAAATAGGAACACTTTTACACTGTTAAAATTAGTTCAACCATTGTGGAAGACAATGTGGCAATTCCTCAAGGATCTAGAACCAGAAATACCATTTGACCCAGCAATCCCATTACTGGGTATATACCCAAAAGATTATAAATCATTCTACTATAAAGACACATGCACAGGTATGCATGTATGTTTATTACAGCACTATTCACAATAGCAAAGACTTGGAACCAACTCAATTGCCCATTAATGATAGACTGGATAAAGAAAATGTGGCACATATCCACCACGGAATGCTATGCAGCTGTAAAATGGATGAGTTCATGTCCTTTGCAGGGACATGGATGAAGCTGGAAACCATCATTTTCAGCAAACTAACACAGGAACAGAGAACCAAACACCGCATGTTCTCACTCATAATGGGAGTTGAACAATAAAAACACAGGGAGGGGAACATCACACACTGGGGCCTGTCAGGGGGTTGGGGACTAGGGGATGGATAGCATTAGGAGAAATACGTAATGTAAATGACAGGTCGACCATGGCATGTGTATACCTATGTAACAAACCTGCATGTTCTGCACATGTATCCCAGAACTTTAAGTATAATAATTTAAGTGAAAATGAAGAAGCAAATATATATATATATATATATATATATATATATATATATATATATATATAATTTCCAGACATATTGAAGATATTTAACAAAATTCAATCACCATTAAGAAAAAAAACTCAATAAAATATGAATAATTGGCCATTTCTTTAACCTGATAAAATAGTTCTCAGCCCAAAAGTCAGCAGCACACTTCATGGGGAACCAATAGAGTAAGCTTGTCCAACCCACAGTCCATGGGCCACATGTGGTCCCAGGATGGCTTTGAATGAGGCCCAACACAAATTCATAAACTTTCTTAAAACATTATGAGATTTTTTGCGATTTTTTTTTTTTTTTTTTTTTTAGCTCACCAGCTATCATTAATGTTAGTGTATTTCACGTGTGGCCCAAGACAATTCTTCTTCCAATGTGGCCCAGGGAAGCAAAAAGATTGGACACTCCTGCACTGGAGGCTCTTCCACTAAATTCAGGAGCGTGACAAAAATGACTACAGTTAGTCATTCACGCACACAGAAGTCAGTGGGTTCTCAGTGCTGCTCAGAATACCCTAAATGTCCCTAGTCCATTCCTTCTCCACAATCCTAGACATCTTCTATTCTCTCCTCATGCCTTTCACACCTTTCCCCACCTTACCCGCAGTTGAGAATTCTGTTTCCTAGTTTACTAAGGCAAACAGACTTTCAGAGACTTATCCCTCCACATCTACGCACTTAACCAGTGGCTGCACCACATACTGTGCTTTCCTGCCACAGATAAACACATGAGCATTTGGAGAAGTCAAGCTTTCCACTTGTACACTAGCTTCCAACTCATCTCCCTTCCTCAAGGACTTGTTCCAACAATTCTGGACTCTTCTACATCATCAGTCTTTTACTACTGGCTCATTTCATCAACAAATAAGCCACCATCTTTTGTTATTTAATTTTTTTTTTCCTTTGAGACAGTGACTCACTCTATCACCCAGGCTGAAGTGCAGTGGCACAATCAGCTCACTGAGGCCTCAACCTCCTCAGGCTCACGTGATCCTCCCATCTCAGCCTCCCAAGTAGCTGGGACTACAGATGCATGCCACCACACCCTGATAATTTTTGTATTTTTGTAGAAATTTTTGTATTTTTTGTATTTTTTTTTTTTTTTTTTGCCATGTTGCCTAGGCTGGTCTTGAACTCCTGGATTCAAGCTATCCTCCCACCTAGGCCTCCGAAAGTGCTGGGATTACAAGCAAGAGCCACCGTGTCTGGCCAAGCCACTATCTTAAGAAGAAAAGATTACTTTTGTTACTAGCAACCATCCTCTTTCTCCAATCCTCTTGCAGTAAAAACTCCTCAAAAGTAGTTCTATTTGTCCCCACCACTCCACTACAACAAGGCCTGGCAAGATCACCAATGACATCGGCACTGTCCACACTGCCAAACACAATGGGCATTTCTCAGGCTGCCTCTTACCTTGACCTACAAGCAGCATTTGACACATCTGATCACCTCCTCCTTGCTTCGTTTTCTTCACTTGGCTTCTAAGGCACCATGTACTCTAGATACTCTTGATGTGGTGGCCACACCTTCTCATTCATCATGGCTACTACCTCCTCTTCTTCCAAAGCTCTTAATATTGCAGTGCCCCAGGGCTTACGCCATGGTCCTCTTTTCTTCTTTCATCTTCATTCTATCTAAAGGTGATCTCATCCAGTTTCAAAGTCTTAAACAGCACCTAATACCTTGAAGACTCCCATATTTTTATTTCCAGTAATGATGTCACTCAATTCCAGATTTGCATATCCAAGCACCCGCCATTTCTACTTGGATGTCTAACAGACATGGCAAGCCTAACATTCAATACTGTCATCAATACTGCAATTAGGATCTTTCCCATCAAACCTTCTCTACCTGCAATCTTTGCTACCTCAGTTCATGTCTTCTAGTTGTTCAGGCCAAAAAACTTGTCATTATTCTTAATTCTTCCCTTCCTCTCACTTGCCATATCTGCTCCATTGGAAAATCTTCCACCTTCAAAAGAGACAGGCAAAAAGTAATTGGGAAGAAAAGATAGCATGAGTGACAATAGCAACCAAGACCATGAGCATGATGTATGTGAAAGTCATCAAGAAACAGACGCCACTGGGACCAAAGGCCCCTATTTGGAAATAATAAATGTTTTCACAGGGAATAGGGAATAGGTTACATTCATATCATGAAGATAAAGTACCAAAGACAGACAAAAAAAAAAGCTGATGTGGCAACTTCCTTATCATGGAAAATTCCCCATGCACCCCCTCTTCCTGCCTCCTAAGGAAAACTTATATGAGAGGTATACATACCGCATTTTGGGAGGGAAAAGGGAAAAAGAGACAATGGATCCTTAAGAGAACAATTTTAAATTTCTCTATCATTTTGGGCCCCCAAATAAACATTCAGAAATTTATAGTCACATGGCTTTTGCTTAGAAGTACCTTTTTCTCTCTTGGGACCCTGCAAAGGCCCTCTCCATCACAACACTTACCCACACCATCACCCATGGGCCACCTCGGTCTCTGATGTGTAGTTTTCCATGCTAGATTTTATCACGTATTACTTTGTATTTTCTCTTGGCGGATTCCTTGTGGACACCGTCATCTTCTTAGGCCTCCTGTGTGGTGCATGTCATACACTGAAGATGCCGACCGAACCAACTCCATCAGGTCAAAAGTGTTTTGGAAACACTTTTTGGAAACACTCCACATGGAAAAAACCTGGTAGCCTACACCAAGTGATTATCTTTATAACCAGGCCCTACAGCTGTTTCCAAAGCAAGAATCCAGCATCTTAAAGCTATTTTAATCTGTTATTTACTCTTTACCTTATTCTGGTAACCTTATTTATCAAAGGTCAGGGCTTGAACTCTTTCATGGAAGTTATAATTGGATCCTTAACTATGATTGATTCTCAATGTTAAATTTAAAGGTATGTACAAAGAAATCTGTCGTTTGAAATAGTATGGTTCTAGAAATGTTGAAAATAGATTGAACTCATTTAATAATCTGGAAGTAATATTTTAAAAAGAAGTTTTCAAGACTTCTACTGAGACAGTCGAAGTAGTGTGTTAAGACCCCAAACTCTGATATCAGAAAGATACATTTCAAGCCTAATGTGACTCTGGGCAAGTGACTAAGTCTGCTTCCAAACCTATGGAATACGAGATAGATGTGGCTATAAAAAGAACAACCAAGAGGAGCCTTTGTGATGATGGAACTGTTCTGCATCTTGACTGTATTAGTGTCAAGATCCTGGTTATAATATTGTATTACAGTTTTTCAAGATGTTGGGGAAAACTATGAGTAAAGAGTACATAGTATCTTTTCCTTTTTTCTTTTTTTTTTTTTTTTTGAGATGGTGTCTCATTATTTTGCCCAGGCTGGTCTCAAACCCCTAAGCTCAAGTGTTCCAATTGCCTCAGCTTCCTGAATAGCTGGCTACAGGCGTGTGGTTCTACAGTATTTCTTACAGAAATAGAAACTGACAGGTAGGACATAATTTTAAAAAATCAAAACTTTATTTTCTAAACCCAGGTTAAGTTCTTGGAAATAATTAAAGCTCTTTCCAAATCGGACCAAATACTAAATATTCTCCATTTTGAAAGTTTTATTTCTTACAACTTACAATTGTGTGAACCTACAATTATGTCTACATAAAAAAATTCTAATTTGTATATGTTGGTTTAAATTTTACATTAATTCCAAAACTATCCTAGGCAATCACATATCTTCTCTAATTTTCTATGGGAGCAATAAACAGACTCCAAATTACCAAATTTTAAATTTAGTAATGATATAACCAGAAGGTGGCGCTGTTACCACATGGCTATACCACAGTAAGACACTTAAATATATCAAAAAATACAGATTTAATCAATCAAAATTGTAAATGCTAACCTCAAATCAGCAATATTCTTAATGTGTGTCTTGAGGTTTAAAACATACAGTTTACGTGAATCATTTAAAAAATAGACAACATACACAAATCCTGTATGGACTAACCCTTCTAAACATAGATCTGGTATTAAGCTGTGATATCTTTGCATTTTTGATACAAATATTTCTTGTCTTACCAACTGTTAACAGAGCTTTTGATAAAGGTACAAACACCACTTACAGAAAATTCCTGAACTGCAACTAGAAGTGAAAGAATTGCTAAGAAGGGGATCTCCTTTTTGTTAAAGCAAAAATGTTTATAACTTTCCCTTCTTATTTTGGGTTTAGGATAAAAACATAAAAAATACTTTTCAAAGGAAAAAAAATAAGTTGCATCAGTTAATAATTACCAAGACAAAGACAGCTTTTATCCAATTCCATTTTATATAACATAGAAAGTGAAGTTCCAAAACACAGATACTTGCCTCGACTAAGATATGGCAGAACTAGAGTTGAAGACAGGCCCCAGGATGCCTGGTCTAAGACAGCCATTATATTCAGACCAATGAGACACTAGGCAAAAAGAAACTTTTAATGCAAAAGGCAATACTTTTGCTTGAACCATGACTGTTAGCCTAATTGTACTAGTCAAACTAGTTTAGATCTTTTCAAAAATGGATAAAATGTGTGCAGGAGTAAGCTTTAAATAAAAATTATGTATCCATACAACACAGCCACTTATTTGGAGCAACATCAACAAGACCATGGCAGCAGTGGACAAACACGATGGTAACTATCAGGTGTCCAAGACCCAATGGGAAAGACAGAAACAATTTGGAATATCAGTCACTTTCAAGGAAGCAGGCTCCTGGACAAGTATGACTGAAATTGTTACCCAGGCTATTATCATCTCCCGTGGCTGGTGTGAACAAGAAACCATGGGTTACACGTGCAACAGCACATTTTTTTTTTTTTTTTTTTTTTGGAAAATTTTGAAAAAATCTTTTTTTTTTTTTTTTGAACTAGTCAAGTGCAGTAGTGTGAAGGGGGAAAAGAGTAGAACAAGGAGCTCATCAGAAATAATTCAAAGCTCTTCCTAAATAGAACCAAATAAATGTTCCCCTTTTTAAAGTGCTGAGCATGCTGCAACAAAGGGGTAACAAACATAAACGTATCCATGATGCACGGTCTAAGAGAACTACAGAAAATCTAACAGGCGAAACGCAGACACAACCCCAAGATCCTTGCATTCTAGGGCAAATGCGCCCCATCAATTTGTAGGAGCAGCATGTTAGAACACATACGTCAAGTACGTAAGCTGCTGTTTCCCAAGTCATTTGACTCAACAGAGATCTGAGGGGCTAAGATGAAGAAAGCATTTCACGCAACAAATGGCCTTCAGAAAAAGAGACTGAGGAAAAACAAGAATACCAAGTCAATGTGTTTTGGAGAGGAGGTGTGGAATCCCATAGGTTATTAGGAAGCAACCTGGTATATTTGGTTAATTACTCTAGCTACACCCTGGGCATAGATCCTAGTGATGCTCCCAAGTTCAGTGAGAAGCCGACAGTTGTAGCCTCCTTGCTAACATGCCCCATGGGCAGGCAAATCCTCCTCCTTTTGGGGGTCTCAATCTATCTCAGTTAGCACTGATGGTGGGGGCTTGGCCTAGCTGATCTTTAAGATGTCATTCAGCATTTGAGGAAAAAATAACAGATCAAGATGTTCACTTTGATACTTACCCTGCACAATGACAGGAATAGGGTAATCCAGGAGAGCCCCAACTGGACATGAAGAGGTGAACGGAGATACTGGTTCAAAGTCATTCCTGGCTGAATTTCAGAGGACAACGTGTGAACATATCAGGGAAAAGCAGCAGGATCTGACAAGGGTTTAGACACCACAAGCAAAAGATGGTATCTCAAATCTTGAAGGCAAGTTGCTTTAAGGAAAGAATATTCCATAATTTCAAAAGTATGATTTATGTAACAAAGCAAACAGGGATCCACTTTAATGTGTGAAGTTCACACATTCTACATTAATGCCTTGTCCTCACTCACTGGACAAGTACTGAAGCTTTACCTGTGCACCAAGCACTCACTAGGCCCTGTATGTGGTGTTCACTCAACAGACATGGGACATTTATCACCAGCAGGGAATGTTTCCAAGGAGCAGCCTCTAACACCTGACATAGTTTATGAGTGCATCTCAACTGCCCACCCGGAGATCAAGATGCTCTCTGCTCTCAGTCTTACATCAGGCCGTCTAAATAATCATGGAGCCCTGTAAACAGCCCAGATGATCCACACTATGCTCTGAGGCTAACATATTGTAATTTTGCTTTTGAGAACATGTTTTTTAATTAAGAAAAATGAGCAAGTTCATTCCCCTACCAAAAAAAAAAAAAAGGTTCCTTCTATGATTTCACATGAAGTGATGCCTTAAGAATTCAGTTCTGATGTTTCTTATTCTTGCAAAGATTACCCAATAATTACTGTCCTTAAATATATAAATTGAAGTCAATTAACCAAACACATCCCTAATCATTTTATTTACTTGTTCACACAAGAGCTGAATCAAACAAAATGAGAAATAAGTCAGAATAAACTCTGTGCAGTTTATTCTCAAGTCATTACAGTGTTCAACCAGTTTGACATATAAAGATAACAGACTTTAACAGTAAATGCTGGGAGGCACACATATATTCCCATTCTGAAAGAAGACATGTTACATATACAGAAAAAAAATGCAGCAAATATTAAGGTATTCAAAGTAATTTTTTTGAACTCAGATGTGACATATTTACCAGAAAAGTGTGTAAGTTTTAAAATAATTAAATAATTTCCATAGACTTATAAAAGAATTGAGATAAATATTAGGAGACCCTGACAATCACAAGAACATTTTCCTATGCTACTGAACAAGGACAGTTCTATTTAAAAATGTCCCAAAATAGAGCTAATATTTTACCACCATGAAATATATCAAATTGCAAATACCAAAATATGCTAAAATGAACATGCAGTGTGGAAGCTGTACCAAAATTAAACAGCATTAGGTTCTTAAATATTGCAAAGTGTCTATATCAGATTTCTCGGGTGTGTTTATGAAAAAGACACTTTCAAAAAAGCCATTATAGTGAATATATCAGCAGAAAAAGTGATAATTAAAATCTCTTTATCACTTTCAAATGTAGCTGCAAAAGAGAAAAAAATCTAACTTTAAAAAAATATTAGCTTATGAATAAAAAAGTTGAGTGGTATACTCTTTATGCATACAGATTTTTAAACCGATACTATAATTCTAATAGATCTTAACCTCTGGACCCCACTGCTGTAGTAGGAAACTTTTCTGTCTCAGACAAGAAGTCATCTTAGAAAATGAAAGAGAAATTTTCAGTGATATGTAAGAATTCAAAACAAAACAGTACAGTAAAATGGCAAAATATAAAAATAGCAGCATGTGAAATTCAAGACTGTTTTTTTAAAGCAAATGTTTAAGATGGAACCACAAAAACAGTACTCACGGGCCAGGCATGGTGGCTCACACCTGTAATCCCAGCACTTTGGGAGGCTGAGATGGGTGGATCACTTGAGGTCAGGAGTTCAAGACCAGCCTGGCCAACATGGTGAAACTCCATCTTTACTAAAATACAAAAATTAGCCGAGTGTGGTGGCATGTGCCTGTAATCCCAGCTACTGAGGAAGCTGAGGCAGGAGAACTGCTTGAAGCCAGGAGGCGGAGGTTGTAGTGAGCTGAGATCACGCCACTGCACTCCAGCCTGGGCAAAAGAACCAGACGCTGTCTCCAAAAAAAAAAAAAAAAAAAAAAAACAAAAAACCAGTATTTACTCAAACTGGTCTATAATTCAACACCAGAAATGAAGAATTCTTTAGAGAGGTGCTTATATCTAGATGCCCATGATTAAATGTATTCCCAAATTTGTTTTCTTTCAAACATACATATTGCACAGGTAGCAGAATACCAGCATTCTGGTATCTCTAACATAAAATGCTATCTTTTTAACACATTATTCTACTGAAAATTAATTTTATCTCAATGTTTAAAACCAGTCATGTAGGAGGACTTTTTAGCATATGAATCTCAAACCATTCCTAAACAAGATGAAAAAACACAGGCACTTGAATCTAGGTTATTAGTGACAAAAAGGAGAGGTCACAACAATTTCATGACTACGGGCAGTTACGTCTTTACATATAAACTTGAGGTCTTTCACCGATCCAAATATAGAAATAAGAACTATTTACAAAACTTTTATAAGAAAATCAGCTCTCCCAAAAATTTCCTACCAAATAATTTTTGCTGAATAAAGCACTAACTGCTCCAAGGCCTGATTAAACTTTTTCAAACAAACATCTAAAACAGAGTTGTTTGAATTCTAGTTTTTCCCTTTTCTCTACCCAAGTATAACCCACAACCCTTATGTTGGTCGAATAATATCCTCTATGCAAAATTTGCAACTCACCTCAAGATTCAGGGCATCAAAAATGTTTGTAATTTCAACATAGTCCACATTGCAGTATAAATGTTACAGCACCACAGACATCATGAGTTTAGGTATCTTGGTCTGGCAATATTTCATTTGGTAATAGTGACCAATAAGGATGTGTAAATAGTGAAAATTTGTAATCAGACGTCATAGTAGCATTTTTTAAATGACCAAAGTATTTAATCAGCATTTTTAATGTTTTAAGTTGTTAAACATTTAAACTGTCAAAATCACTAGGAAAAAATATTACACACACATGGTTACCACCCAAATGAGAACACACAATGCTTCAGACAGATGACACTGAGATATTTTGGATTTTTCCTTTTTCTTTCTTTTTAAAGAAATTATATTTAGTTTGGCCACTCCCTAGATTCTTGGTTTACCAGCTTATAAAGAATACACCTAAGAGGCAGTATAATATCCGCACTAAAAACCATTTCCCCCTTTATCGTCTTTGGCTAGAAGCCTCACGAAAGGAAACTGAGGAGGCAGAGGCAGGCAGGCTCCATGCACGTCTGCCTCACACGTCACTGACCGGGAGGCTCGCGTCATCCAAGTCTACTAGGTCACAATCTTTTTCCTGAGGGCCATTTTTACTTTGAGGTTTTAACAGAGCTTGTTCAGTCACTTTGGAAGCTGGTTCTCTTGGAGAGACAGTCTGGACCTTGAAGTTCCCTGGCTTGACCTTGGCAAGAGATTCGTAAAATCCTCGCTTCTCCATGGTAAAGCTTGAGACCAAAGAGTTGCTGCGAGAGGCTGTGGAATGTGAGGCGGTGGCGGCTGCGGTGGCGGGACGGAAAGCGTGTTTGGATTCTGAAGGACCGGGGGGATGCTCCTGCAAAAAAGAGTGGCAGTCAGACACAGTCCATCACTAATGACCAGGTTAGTCACTCAGTGTGAGACTTGATCCTCTGAAAAACAAACAAAACACACACACACACACACACACACACAGAGCACAAGCAGAGGCCATGCAGCATAAATGTGCAAGTTCTTTCCCAAAGCAATGCATTTTTAGAGGTGAGTTTAAAGCGATGATAGCCAAAAACCATTTCCACTAGGAAACCAGCTCCGTCACCAAAGCTGAATTTGGCAGCCTATGACACTTTGAAGATTCAGCCAACCTAAACTGAAATATAGTGTTCCAGCTGCAACTGAACTGTGTTTAAAAGAGAACCTCCCAGCTGTATCATTTTATTTAAGAGTATATTCTCAGTCAACACTAGGAATTATCCCACATATTTTAGAAAGCAAATATAGACTATGACAATGAAAGGCCATATTTCTTTAATAAGCATGAATCAACATCTTTCAAACATTATTTTGCTGATAAAACTTAGATTTTCCTTCCCTGAATTTCACTGCAACCAATAATAGCAGTTTTTTCATTTTTTATTTAATTTTACTTCTGAATAGGTAATATATTCATATGGCTTAATATTTTAAAGGTAACAAAGGGTACATATTTAATCATATTTTAAACTGTGATGAAATAATTATCAGTTGTAAATGTTAATTTCAATATGCTTCTAACTAGATCAAATCTGAAGATATCCTTATATATGGCCATTCTAAATACACTGCTATATACTTGCATTTTATATTCCTTTATACTAGTGGCTTTGAAAACAAAGTGCTACAAATTACCAAAACACTATAGAGTCCTATTAGATGGCTAAATTTCAGAGATTTTTAAATGCCATGCAAACTATAGTAATGTACAGTTTATCCAATGCATATGCATGCATTAGTTTGCATATATTATTAGAACAATGGTGCATTTCATAGGTGTTGTAGTATTTTAAAAATCTTAAAGTACATAAAATAAAGAAATTGAAACTCTTGCAGCAGTTCAGTATATTAATTTTTATACATTAATGTCTCTTTCTGTTAGTAAAGTTGTAGTTTTAATTTTTTCTTTTTATATATATATCCAATCTGATGACTATAGTGAAATAGTTTGCGTTAGTATTGACAAAATCAGTCACAATAACTGCAAAAGGCAGTTTGGTTAACTCAACTTTCTATGATCAGTTGTAAGTAGTGAGTAAGTCTGGGCCCTCCACTAAGAAGGCACGTTTGCGTGAGAGCCCACATACGTGCTGCATTCACCAGTTCTTGATGTATACCTCTGTATACAAGGGTTCGACAGCCTTCTGGCCTGCCGCATCTGGAACACAGTGCAAAGCTAAGATTAGAGTTAACCTATACTGGGTAGAGGGAGGAAAAGAGAAAGTTCTGCTGACAGTCATAGCTAGATAGTCTAATTTGCCCCCACCACAAAGCACAAAACACAAACATCCTTCTCCAACTTTTCCTCTTCCCAACAGACACTGTCCAACTTTTCCTCTTCCCAACAGACACTGTTTTTGCAGAGAGTCTCATACTTGACTGCTGAAAAAGTCACATAAAATACAGGCAGTTACAAAATGAACATCTATGAAAATGACTTCTTGGGTATTTCAAAAAGGATATAAACAGAATGACTTAACAATTAAGAAATCAGAAACATTAATTTCTATTTATCTGTAGTTACTACTACCAGAAAATAAAAGGCAGTATTATAATAGTATCAGAAAAAAATATTAAAAGTATAAGTATCTAGCATATATATCATAGTAAATCTAGATAATAAAGGCTATCATGCTACATACGAGACTATTTTCTACAGATGGCGGTGTTACATTTTAAGATACTTTGAATTTTCAGATCTGAGATCACTGGCCAAAGTATTCCAAAGCCAAATCTAATTCTTATGTACTTGAACATAAAAATTTTTACGAAATATTTCTGAGTAGAACGTGTATTTGTATTTCAATTTTATTATCCTACTACCACAGAGATAGTTATGGTAGTTTTCAGAAGCAGACTTTTCAGACAGATTTTAAAATGAGAATGAAAACATGAACTGGAAACACTGGGAGCACTGAACTGCATTTAAGGTCCCAGCTGCTCAGAGATCTTATGGCATGGTGAAGCCAAAGCTAAAAAACAAAACCAAAAAACCTCAACTGAAATCAGAGGAAGTAAAGTGGAAATCAAGAAGTTCACAAAACTGTGTAATGCTACAACTAAAAGTCTTAATGATCAGGCCATACACCATACTAAGCATCTGTCAAATTACGCCAAATCTAGAGCTACTGACAAGTAAGAACTCCTAAGACAAAGCAAGGAAATGTTCATTCTTTAGTTGCCCTGCTTGTGCATTTAACACAATACAATTCACAGAAAGTTATGTATATGTAACACTACAAGGAAGCATTAAATTAGAAATGCATTATTTTTTGGAAGTCCAATTGGTATAAAAGTCAACATGCAAATAAATCTCAATAAAGAAAGAAACCAGATGGATTGGGAGGAAGGAAAACAATTCAACAGGATGGGGGGACCCAAGGGAGTATCACCCGAGAGAGCAGGAAACCTACAGAAGATGCAGATCTGCCGGGCCCCCGCTGTGCTACAATAGCGCCAGAGACTGCTTTAATCCAGCTGTGCATCTCTTCAGGGCTATCAGCCTAAAGGAAAACAGAACTCATTCAGTCAACTTTTCCTCAAAATCAGCTTCTACTTTTATAAAGCCAATGTGTTTATTTTGATAATTTAAATACTATTATCAACAAAATCACTCTAAGGCAATTGTTTTCAAAAAAAAACTGAGAAATCGTTTTTTAAAAACAGGTTTTGCTAGGTCTTACTTCACAGAGACATAAATTGAGCACTTCATTGTCAAGATCAGACCCATCAAAAGGTGTCAATGAATATCTCCAGAGAGAAAACAAGAGGAGGAAGTCAAAGAAAACCCTTCTTATTTCACTCTACCACTAGACCACCTGAATCTGCTACAAGATTTATGTAGTTGCATAATTTTTTTAAATTCTGACATTATTTTACATATTATTTTTCTGGAAATAATTTCTAGTAGTACCCTAAATCCTACAACAAGTATTGACAGATAAGTCTGGCTTTCAATGTGAATTTTAAATCTTACTACGAAATTAAATCCAATTAAATAAGGCCCCAAAGGGGGTTACAGAGATACTGCCTCTTGCTTCTATATTCTAGAATCTGTTATACTTCTAGAATCTAGAAATATGAAAAAATTTACAATATGAGATATTTTTTAATAAGTAATATTAACAAAAACTTAAAAACAGGCAAAAGTAGAGTATATTTCATTCAGTACTAATGGAAATACAAGTCTAGAAATTAATTTGACAAAATAGAAAGGGTCACACTCTGATAGTTCCTCTCAATTAGAAACTTACCCTAAAGAAATCAGGTAAAGTAATGCACAAAGATATATTTCATCAGATCATTTATTGCAGTAAATGTATAAAAACTATGCACATAAACGTTCAGCAACACAGTAATACAGAAACAATTTACTAGTGGAACATCAATACAATGGAGTATGATGCAGTTCTAAAAGGTCTTCAGATAATTTTTAATGACATGGAAAAAAATAACAATGTATGAAACAAACAGAATATAACCCTATATTTAGTATGACCTCACCTATTATAAAAATATATACCTGAAGGGAGTAAAAACATAAAAATGGTTGCCTCAATGTGGAATTGACTGTTTTATAAACCACATCTTTCTATATTTTCCTAGTTTTCTGGAAAAAGCATATTTAACTTCTTTAATAAAACAAAAACAAATCATCCTTTTTTTTTTTTTTTTTTTTTGTTTAGAGACAGGGTCTCACTCTGTCACCCAGACTGGAGTGCAGTAACACGAGCTCAGCTCACACCAACCTCTGCCTCCTGGGTTCAAGTGATTCTAGTGCCTCAGCCTCCCAAGTAGCTGGGCTAACAGGCCTGCATCACCATGCCTGGCTAATTTTTGTATTTTTAGTAGAGATGGGTTTTTGCCATGTTGCCCAGGCTGGTCTTGAACTCCTGGACTCAAGTGATGTGCCTGCCTTGGCCTCTCAAATGCTGGGATTACAGGTGTGAGCCACCACACCAGCCTAAATCTTTATAAAAATTTTCTTTGTAAATAATTCAATGAGGTACGCAAAAAGTACAATTTAAACTTAAATACAGGATGCCAACTATCAGTGAAACCATATAGATCTACTCTCTACTTTTACTACGGGTATTTTTTTATAAGGTTACCAAAAAATAACAGAAAAATCAAAATTCTAAAATATGTGCAAAAGTAATCTGACTTGAAGGTACACACTTAACATCTAAATTAAAAGCATTTCCCTTTCTCCAAATACTTAGTTCTAGGTTCACTAACTAGTTCATAACAAAGAATATTCCCACTTCCTGAACATATAACTCTACCAATAACTCTATATATACCATCCTTCTATTAAGCTGGTGAATTACAGTTGTCATATTTTTTAAACCTCAAGAGCAACAAGCTTATTTATGTTTATTTCACCTCTAAAATTATTAATTTCTTGTTAGGAGGATCTATAATTGCCAAGTAAGTATATTACCTGCACATAGAAAGTTCGAGACGTTGTTACAATTTCAAAGAGGTTGTCCCTCATCATTATGTCACTGTATGAAAAAAAAAAATCCAATTATACTTAAATAACAGTTGTTTGACAATTTCTCTTTGTTTACCTAGTACCCAGTATGTGTCAATAAATAAATAAAGAGGTAAAGCACTGATTTGACAAGCCGAAATTACTTTTTCCCATTTATTTTCATACAAGATTTTACATATTTTATGTAGTTTTGCTTTTAGAAAAAGTTCATAATGCAACTTTTAAAGTTCAGAGTTTTTAGTAGTTTGGTGAAACACTGTCACAGCTAAAACATTTTCTTGTGTTGTATGCTCTATTCTGCATCTTTTAAACATTAGAATTTTTAATACATCAATTTGTCAAATCTGATGGCCCAACCATAAGTTGTTCACATTAAATTTCTTCCTTTCCATTAATAAGCTGTTTCTGTATTTTTAGATTTCAAAGAAACAAATAAAGGATTGTTTCCTAATTTTTAGTTTTCAAATGAACAAAATATTTCAATCTGAGGGTTTTGAAAATTCTAGCGTATCTCAACTATAAAGAATTAAATATAATCTTTAATCTGAGGGTTTTGAAAATTCTAGCATATCTCAGCTATAAAAAGTTAAACCATAATTACAATTTATATGGAAAAATGTAATCTGTAAGTATATTACTCAAACTAAGGCACTGTTCTGTGTTCATAAGTTGTACCAGGCATCAAGTCAGAGCTGTTCCTTACCTTTGCTTACATTCCTGGACTTTATGAACCTCTTTAAGTGGAATAACACGAAGAGGTTCCTTTTCCTGGCAAAAAAAAAAAAAAAGCAAACAGATACATGACGTTCATTCTTAAAAACCTTCCAAAGGTTAGCTGTCTTATTTGAAGACCCATGTGAAAATCATACTTCTTTTCTGAAGCACATCTCAGAAATAAATCTACCTTCTTAAGCCATCCAGCATCTGAACAGCTCAAACACTACAGTCTCATATACACCGTTGTTTGAAACAATAAAAACTGCATATGACACTTATTTATATTATTTCTGGCCTTAAAGACAGTATAGCTTATTAAAAGCTACTAGCCATCAGACTGCTCCCAATGGACGCACTTACCAGTATGCGCAGCACCTTCTTTTCTGGAATGTCACTTTGATATACAAGTCAGCAGAGCAAGTGCACATACAGCTTCTTTCACTTAATTTTGTCATTTTACAAATATCACTTCTATAAATACACACACACACACACACAACTGTACATTTACTAAGTACTGAGACATCTGCTAGGTTTTAAATGTTTTATCTCACACTTTCTACAACCCTACAACACATGTACTATTTATTCATGTGCTGAAACTGCAGATTAGACATGTTAAGTATCGCACCCAAGGTTACAAAGTAGATATAAGATACAAATATAAAATAAAACTGGTTCCTAATAGCATATTTCTAGTATACATTCCATAAAATATAATATACATTTCATTGACTATGACAGCATGAGAGTAAGACATACCATTACTTTATGCAGCACCAAAAATAAAACTAAACCATGATGGAGTGCTTTTTTTATTTGAGACACAGAGTTTCGCTCTTGTTGCCCAGGCTGGAGTGCAATGGCGTGATCTCAGCTCACTGCAACCTCCCCCTCCAGGGTTCAAGTGAATTCTCCCGTCTCAGTCTCCAGAGTACCTGGGATTACAGGTGCCCACCACCATGCCCAGCTAATTTTTGTATTTTTAGTAGAGACAGGGTTTCACTATGTTGGCCAGGCTGGTCTTAAACTCATGATCTCTGTTGATCCGCCCACCTTGGCCTCCCAAAGTGCTGGGATTACAGGTATGAGTCATTACACCCAGCCTGGAGTGTTTTTTTTAAAAAAAAAAAAAAAAAAAAATCACAGATCTTTTTAAAAAGTTTCACAAAATAGAATAATTTCACACTATAAAAGACTTAGAAACACAGTACCAATAATTTCTACATAAACTACACCTTGTTTTCTAAACTGTTAATATTTTACATTTGCTTTATAACTGTCTGTTTATATATATATGTATATGTATATGTGTGTGTGTGTGTGTGTGTGTGTATAGATTCCTGAAATGCCTGAAGGTAAGTTGCAAATATGATGTACCTTTACTACTAAATACTTCAGTGTGTATTTCCTAAAACATGGATGTGCTCTTGCATAACCACAGTGCAATTATGAAAACTGGAAACTCAACACTGATGCAACACTATTATCTACAGACCATCTTCAGCTTTCACTAACTGCCCTACTCATATTCTTTACAGCACAAGGACAACTATTTTCTGATCCAGAGTTTAATTAATCCAGGGTCGTATCTTGTATGCGGCTGTCATGTCTCCTTTAACTGTGGAATAGTTCTTCAATCGTTTTTCAGAGTTTTAAAAAGACCAGGCCAGTTATTTTTGTAGAACGCCTCCCAATTTGAGTTTGTCTGATATTTGCTGAAATTCAGGTTATACATTTTTGACAGGAAGCCATAGGCATGACACTGTTCTTCTCAGTGGACCACTATTAGGAGGTACACACCTGATGGTGGCTTGTCCTGTCACCAGTGTGTTAACTCTGATCTCTCACTTAAGGACATGTTTGCCAGTAACTGTAAAATTACTTTTCCCTTTGTCATTGTTAAGTATTTTGTGGGGAGATACCTGGAACCGATGTAATGCCGGGATTCTCATCGTAATTTTGCCACTAGTTTTATCAAACACTGAAGCCTCTTGCCTGAAACCATTACTAGTGGTTGTCAAATGGTTATTTATTCTAACCCATCAATCCATCTACATATATTAAGACAGAATTTTATTCTAAGGAAATATTTTTCCTTCTCCATTTATTTATTCATGACTCATCTTATTCTATGGGTTATAATCCATTACTATCATTATTTATTTTGTTGTTTAAATTGTCTGCATTTTGGTCAGGCCCTTGAAGGTAATTTCTGTGTCCTTTTGACATGTTCCATTCATTCTCTGAGGCACTTCCTCATTTTCTGGCACAATTTCATTTTCTAACCTCAGGTGGTACTTTATCTGCCCTAACTCTGAAATCGGTTATACCGCCAAGGGTTCCTGATTCCTCTTGTTTACAGAATGGCATTTACAGTTGCCTTTGGATAGGGTGGGTAGGGATTTGCCAATCTCTTCACTCAGCCACAACCTTCTCATGATAGATGAGAATATTTCAGTGCAGTTTTAATTATCAGTGATGCTGAATTTTTAAAATATTTTAAGACCCATTTTAATTTTTTTAAATTGAATATTCATGTCTTTTGTTCATTTGCCTTCCAGATACTTTCCTATCCATTTTCTTTTTTAAACTTTGAAACGATCATGAATTTATACAAGGACTGAAAATACAGCACAAAGAACTGATTTTCCTGAACCATTTCAGAGTGAGTTGCTGACCTGTCCCACACTACCCCTGAATACTTTTCCTATAAAGACATCTCTTAAATAATCGTAACATAATCATCAGAATCAGAAAACTGTGCCCAAAACGTCTTTTATTAGAGCAAAAGAATTCTGTTCAGAAGCACAAACACCATCTGCTTATCAAATATTTTCTTTTCCTCAGTCTGGAACAGCTCCTCATTATTTTCTTGACTTTCATAATCTTGACTCTATTGAAGAGTGGAAGGAATTATTTTGGAGAATGGCCCTCATTTGGGTATGCCTCATGATGAGATTCAGAGTATACACATTGGGCAGGAGAATCACCGTACCGAAGCGATGTTGTCTTCTTAACGCTACCCTGTCAGGTGGTAAGTTATTTCAATTTATCTCATTAACAATGACATTCATTTTAATCATCTGACCAACCGGAGTAAAGTGGTATCTGCCAGGTTTCTTGGCTGTAATGTTACTTTATCCCCTTGCACAATACTTAATACCTATTTTAGTAGATAGGTACTTTGAAACTATGTAAATATTTCATTCCTGATCATACATATAGATATACATCCATTCACCAAAAACTACTGTTTCTCTGACAAGAAACTTGGCTTCTATTATCCTTAATATATTTCCTTATTTTATCAATCAGTGTGTATGAGGCCATTCTCCCATCTCTGCCACCACCCCTTCCCCTTGTGGATGCCCTTCTCTCCCTACTCCACGTGGGGCTAACCCCCTAAGAAGACAGTCTCCTTATCCTGCGTGGGCTCTGACACCACACAAGGCTACACTGGTTCCTCTTGGATGCCTATGTTGCTTTGCCTCACCTAATAAAATGGGGTCTTAATTGTTTGGGATTGATGGAAGGAAAAGAGGGCAAAGAAGGTGAGGAAAAATCCTCTCATTTCTTAAGATTTTTTGTTGAGTTTCATTTCTAATATATGTTGCAAATATGTTCACCAGTTTTTCAGTTGTGCAATTCAGTCTTTTATACTTGTTTTTAAAACTTTTAAATGATCTTTTAGAGATACACACTGCGATATTTACAGATGAAATGTGAGATATCTAGGATTTGCCTCAAAATATGAAGCAGGAAGTGGCTGGTAAAACAGAAACAAGACGAGCTGAGCCATGTGTTAACAATTACGACATCTAGGTGATGGGTACATGCAGGTTCCATATATTATTTCTGTCTACTAAAAGTGTACGTTTATACTTTCCCATGATGAAAAGGTTTTATAAACGAGCCCATTTATATTTTAAACATTTTTATCATATATCATTCTTAAGCATATATAAAAGAGAAAAATATAACAAGATATACTGGTAACAATTTTTGTTTTTTGTTGTTGTTGTTTTTTGAGATGGAGTTTT
The DNA here is from genome assembly GCF_030222135.1 of Aotus nancymaae. Taxonomy (NCBI): domain Eukaryota; kingdom Metazoa; phylum Chordata; class Mammalia; order Primates; family Aotidae; genus Aotus; species Aotus nancymaae. Next base: position 8,613,528 of record NW_026988421.1, read on the forward strand.
GCTCTTATCCAGGTTGGAGTGCAATGGCGCAATCTCGGCTCACTGTAACCTCTGCCTCCTGGGTTCTAGAGGGTCTCCTGCCTCTGTCTCCTGAGTAGCTGGGATTACAGGCATGTGCCATCATGCACAGCTAATTTTTTGTATTTTTAGTAGAGATGGGGTTTCTCCATGTTGGTCAGGCTAGTCTCAAACTCCTGACTTCAGGTGATCCGCCCACCTCAGCCTCCCAAAGTGCTGGAATTATAGGCAACAGCCAACGCCCCAGGCCTGATTACAGTTTTTTAAGATTTCACATCCAGATTCCAGATCTTCCAAATCACTTTTTGACTTGGAGCCACCAATGTCCAAGTTTTTCACTCCAAGCCATTCTTTATGCCAAAAAGTGTTGGTGATGCAGCATTTAAGAATGTTTCATGATATCCCTGAGATTTTCTCTGAAGCTGCCAACACTGTTTTCTGCACATGCTGATGCTGGTGTCTTCTGGATTTTACCCAAAGGGTAGCATGTGTAGCCTGGCTGCCCCTCACCCTTAGCAACTCTAAGAAATATCCCTAAGATTTCAGAAATGTTAAAACTGGGGGAGGGGAAGCTGAGACAAGAACTACTACAGAAATATTTACTAAGTTTTGAAAACCTGTACGCTGGGCATTATTCTGTGGAATTTAAGAAAAAGAACAAAGAACTACCATGGGAGATAAGATTATACTCTGTAAAATTAGGAAAATGTAAGTATAGTTATAATTACTGGCCTTTAAAGGTTTTCAGCTTTATCTGCAATTTCTAAATACTGAAAATATTCCTAATTATTAAAACTACTGTTGATGATGGGGGCACATGTCAATTTCCCCACCAAAACTGAACTTCTGGAGGCCAAAGAACTTTGCTAATTATTCTCTTTTATTTCCAGTTCCCAGAACAGTGCGCCAGATTCATGGAGAGCTCAATGAATGTCTGTTGCATGAATGACTCTTCCCAGGAGTATTGGCATTAAACAAAATCAATGAGTCAACCTGCTGACCAAGCACAACTGTAGCCTTCTGAGACAACAAGGCAGGTACTTTCTAAACCAAGTAACTACTACTTCCAGTTGAAGCTCTTAAGCTTTGAAAAAGCCACACGCTAAAATGCCTCTTCTTGCTGTGCTATGCCATTTATATTCATTCAAAGACACTTACTGATTGTCTACCAAGTGCCAGGCCCTGTGATCATAAAAGACTACAAGTCTTTACCCTCAGGAAGCTCATTTAATTTAGTAGCAAAGACAAGTATGCACGTGACTGCAAAACCCTGAGAAGAGTATTATGATACAGGTATGCATAGGGTACCACAGGACATATAAAGAGAAAACACTTAACCCAGAGTCTAAAAGCTTCCCAGAAGGAGCTGACTCCTGAGGTCAATCTTAAACTATTCCCTTCCTATACACTAGTGCCCTGCTGGCCAATACAGTGGCCATTATGTATAATGATGTGAATTTAAATTAATTAAAATGAAATAAAGTCAGTTCCTCAGTCACACTAGCCACATTTCCAGCACTCAACAGCTACATGTAGGTAGTGCCATTGGAAAATACATATACGAAACATTTCCATTCGTGCACAAAGTTCTAATGGACAATGCTGTTCTGGTGACTTCATTCAAATAAAGTATAAAGTTCCCTTCTCAAAGATCCCATACAGAAAGAAGATGTAGGATAGACATTTATAGTACAGAATTGCATTCAATTTATCCAATAAGCTATTTCAGGACTCAGTTCACCCAACGATATTTTAAATAAAGATACTACTCACACAAGGCAAAGAGGGAATTTCAATCTCTGATTCTACCTTCAGGGAGGACAAAAACATCTTATGTGAAGTGATTTATGAGTCAATCTGAACTAGGTAAAGAAAATGTTAAGAAAAAGCAGAAATACAGAGTCTTAAATGTTGACTTTACAAACAGAATTCTTTACACCAGCTCCTCTGATGCCCCTTTAGAGAAAATTTACAGACTAGGGGATTCTGAGATCTTCAGATCTTTCAAGGTGGAATGCTGCTTTGAAGATAGGATCTTTTTACTTAACCACAAATTTAAGAAAAATATCATTAACCAAAAGCATCACAACCAAATAAACTGTATGTATCTCTAAAAACTAGTTATTCTAAAACTAGAGAACAGTACAAGAAATTATAATCACTACAATGCAACACTTTTCAAACATTTTTATGGCAACATTTATGATGTAACAACATACCAGTTCAGATTTGAAGTAGCCTATTGTGTTTTCATCCAACTGAAAATATCTTCTCTTCCAGTTTTTCATCTACCAGAGATGAACACAGACATAAGACTTCTGTTTCTAAGAATGCCAAATGTTAGTCACCACTTAATTACCCCGATATGAACCCACAATCAGACATGCCAAGCACCGAAAAATCTCATTACCTCCCTTAGAGATGCGATAAATTAAATCTTATCCCTCTCTAGCTACCCAGGCTTTGAATTCCTAATTCAATTTTTGGTACCTGGCTTTCATCTTTTATTGTATGATTTAATGGTATTATTTCGTATTTTTGATGCTGAAACAGTTTTAATATTTTAAAGCACTTCCCCTTCCTCCTACTCCCTGCCTCCTTCTGCCCCATGTAAAGAGCAAACACAGGAAATGTTATTAAACCACATTCGGTTTCTCTATCTGTAAAAATGCATGAATTCTTCCACAAGTACTTTTTAGTAAAGCAGTAAATATTTAATAAAGTAAACCTATTTTGTACAAATATTTTTTTGTCAATAAAATACAGTTTTTGCAAAAGCACTTAAATATCTCTGACTGGTATTTTGGACTTAAGAGTGAAACAAAAAGGAACCATCGGACTGTCTGTACATACAACCGAGCATCACAGCCTGATGAGAATTCTGACTCTACCAGCAGACATTCTACAGTAAGAAACCCCTGCCCTCACCGCCATTTTCCTCAGCCTAAAGGAGGTCAAACAGGGGGTCAAAGAACATTCCTCTGGCTGCCCTAAAAAAATTAGAGTTGCCAAAAACTGATGAGAAGTCAAACAGAACAACCAAAATAATTTTAAGTATTTATTTACTCTCAGACTTCTAAAAAACTTTCAAACTTTAAAGTTTATTTTCTTATGAAATTCTAAAGATTTAGTTCACACAGAAAGAATGGCTTAGATAGCAAGGTTATGTTGCAACCTCAGAAATACTGGTAAATTTACTTGCTCTTGCAAAAAAATTCATCATGGAACTGATTTTGTGGGAATACCTGGGCTAACCCATAACAGCTTTTACCGAGTACCAGGTGCTATGCAAAGGGAAACACACCCCTCTTATTTACATCTCTTAAAAAGCAAAACCCTAGATGGTAGGTTTTATATGATATTCCTTAAAACAGAAACTGAGGGTCTCAGAGGTTAAGTAAGTAGCCCAAGGTCAGAGAGCTTACCACTGAGGTCAGCCCAATGCCTAATCAAGGAAGGGACCCTACCACCCCCGACTCCTTTTCCTGCCCCTGGCCTGCCATCTCCCCACTACAGCTCTCTTTCCCTGACCCACTCCTGAGGATGAGTGGAGATCAACAGAAAAACCTTCTAGAATATTAAGCTGTTAAGAAAGCTCATTTCAACTGAAAGTCAATGGTAATAGGCATTAACTTTCCTGGTCCCCTGCAAACCAAGCAAATAATAGCATTGAGTTTTAAGCACAGAATAACCCCTATTTTATCTCCTGACTCTCCTCAGCATGCTGGTCTCTCACTTTGGGTCTTTCATAAAATAAAGCAAACAATTTGCCTGTTAATTTGAGTTTGCTAGAACATAATCCTTTTTCGTTATTTCATATATTTTGTTAGGCTACTCACCACTGCTCCTTGTTTTACACAATATCCAGCTTTGATAACTGCACTGTCCGGAGGTGGCTTAGGAGTAAAGTAAGGAAGATGGCTTTGTGACCGTTTCAGATTATTTCTGTCAATACTTTCACCACATTCATTTACTTCTTCTTTCTAAAACGAAGCAAAATAAATAAATAATTTTCTTGCTTCAAATAATTTTTTAGTTTCAAAGCATACTTTTATTTCATGTTATCCCAGTGGAAAATCTAAAATCCATCTTAGATTAGTTAGAAACAGATTTCTGAAGGGTTTTCTAATTAATCTGGGATACTTAATCACAATTTTCTTGTCACTGGTTAAAGCACAAATTTCCATTCCTCTTCTGCACCAGTCCTGCCACCAGTGCTCTTTTTGGGAGAAAGGGTTAACTTTTTATTTTGAAATAATTATACAGATTCACCAGAAGCTGCCCCCAAAAAGTACAACAGGTCCTACGCACCCTTTCACTAGTTTCCCCTCAGAGGGAAACTGCATAACATCAAAACCAAGAAACTGACATTAATACAACACACAAACTTTATTCAGAGTCCACCAGTCTGACATACATTCATTTGTCTATGTGTCTATACAGTTCTATGCAGTTTTATCACATATGTAGATCTTAACTACCACCACATTTCAGACCCAAGACTGGTCATCACCCCAAGGCTCCCTTGTGTAGCTTTAGAGCTCCTGCCCCCAAATCCCTGGGCAACCACTAATCTGTTCCCCAAGACTGTAACTTTGACAAATTGAAAACATAATGTAAATGGAAGCACACAGGAGGTTATCTTTTGAGATTATCTTTTTCCACTCAGTATAATTCTCTAGAGATTCGCCCAGGCTGTTCCTTCTATCTAGAGTTCATTCCTTGTTACTGCTGTATTCCATGGAATGGATGGATGAACAACTGCTTAACTGTTCACCCATTAAAGGACATTTGAGTTGTTTCCCGCTTTTAGCTATTAGGAAAAAAGCTGCTATCAACATTCATGCCTAAGTTTGTGGGTGAACATAATTATCTACGATAAACACCTAGGCCTGCAAATGTTGGGTTGTATAGTAATCACAAGCTTACTTTTATTTAAGAAAAGAAAAAAAATAACCTCCAAAGTGTTTTTCTGAGTGGCTATACTATTTTTCTTTTTCTTCTTCTTTTTTTTTTTTTTTTTGAGACAGAGTCTCCCTCTGTCCCCAGGCGCCAGGCTGGAGTGCAGTGGCACAATCTCGGCTCACTGTAACCTCCGCCTCCCGGATTCAAGGAATTCTCCTGCCTCAGCCTCCCGAGTAGCTGGGACTACAGACGTGTGCCACCACACCCAGCTAATTTTTCTGTTTTTAGTAGAGACGGGGTTTCACCATGTTGGCCAGAATGGTCTTGATCTCTTGACCTCATCATCCGCCTGCCTTGGCCTCCCAAAGTGCTGGGATTACAGGCGTGAACCACCGCGCCCGGCCTTATACTATTTTTCATTCCCACCAGCAACACCTGAGAGATCATGTTTCTCCTCATCCCTGGCAGCATTGCATTATCATTAACTTTTATTTTAGCCATTCTGACAAGTGTGCAGCAATATCTCATCATGTTCTTAATTTGTATTCCCTACTAGATAATGATGGTGAACATCTTTTCATGTGCTTGCTTATCATCTGTTTATTTTTTATATTTTGATGAAATATCTGTTCATGAATTTTCTAATTGGATTTCTTGGGCTTTTTACTGTCGGGTTCTGAGTTCTTCACATGCTCTTTATATGTTCTAGATATAAGTCCTCTGTTGGACATGTGGTTTGCAAATATTTTCTCCCAGTTTGTAGCTCTTCTTTTCAACCTCTTAAGAAGGGTTTTCACAGAGCAAATATTTTTTATTTTGATGAGGTCCAATTTACCTATTTTTGCTTTACAGATTGTGCTTTTGATTTATCACAACTCTGCCTAGTCATAGAGCAAGATTTTCTCCTATGCTCTTTTCTAAAAGTGCTGTAGTTATACATTTTACAAGTCAGTCCAATGTTTTTTAAAAAAAAAATTGGCTGGGCATGGTGGCTCACGCCTGTAATCCCAGCACTTTGGGAGGCTGAAGCAAGCAGATCATCACTTGAGGTCAGGAGTTCAAGACTAGCCTGGCCAATATGATGAAACCCCATCTCTACTAAAAATACAAAAATCAGAGCCAGGCATGGTGGCACACACCTGTAATCCCAGCTACTCAGGAGGCTGAGGCAGGAAAAACACCTGAACCCAAGAGGTGGAGGCTGCAGTGACCAAAATCACACCACTGCACTCCAGCCTGGGTGACAGAGTAAAACTCTGTCTCAAAAAAACAAAATAAAAATAAAAATAAACTATACCCAGGTTTTCATGTTCCTCAATGCACTGGTTCCCTGTCTGTTTATTGATTGATTTTTTTTTTTTTGAGACATAGTCTCACTTTGTCACCCTGGCTGGAGTGCAATGGTGCGATTTCGGCTCACTTGCAACCTCCACCTCCTGGGTTCAAGCGATTCCCATTCCTCAGCCACCCAAATAGTTGGGATTACAGGCATGCACCACCACACCCAGGTAATTTTTGTATTTTTTAGTAGAGACAGAGTATCATCATGTTGGCCAGCCTGGTCTCAAACGCCTGACCTAAATGATCTGCCTGCCTCAGCCTCCCAAAGTGTTGGGATAACATGTGTGAGCCAATGTGCCCAGCCAGTTCCCTATTTATAATATCTGACAATCTAGAATCCCACAAATAAGCCCAAAGTATATTTCTAGAATTTCTAAATATCCTGAGAAAATCTAAGTCCTAAGAGTCACACATATCTTGAGGAACTTTCAACCCTTTCTAGGTTTAGACAGGTCGACACTAATTATATACTTAACTTTTTAATCCTAGCACTTAACTCACTGCTTATCCAATACTGAATAAATTAATGTAAATGAGATTTAGTGTTCTTTCATTACTATACTGCCTAAATGCTTTTACGATACTATTTTGTAATGTTTAAAACTATACTACAAAATAAATGACGCAATAAAATTCTATGAGATTTTTTTAATTACACCCCCCACAAAATCCTAGAACCTACTGAAAGATGTATACCAAATTTACAATGCAACAAAATCTTAACTCTAAGCAAAATTAAAACAGCCACAGATACAAACTAATACAATATCTTAACACAACTACAGGAAAATCGTCTTACCCCTTATGTCAGCATACTTCATAATACAAGTGAAAGAAGCTACATAGTAACCAGTAGGTTAACAGTTTGAAATCATTACTTTTGGAAAAAGTAAATACACAATCCTAGCTTATTTTTTTATCCAACTTTGGTGAAAAATGTACACTCCTATGACAGCAGGAATTTTTGTTCACTAACATAGCCTTTGTCAAGCATTAAGAAAGCACTCAATGGTTAATTAATTAATTAATGTTGTAAGATTTCTAATCCCACTAATCACCTCCCCTAGCAAAAGACCTGAAAAATGTGGGGTGTAATACAATCCCATTTAAAAGATTTATAAAGTGTCAAAGTTTAAAAGGCACAGAGGTAATAAAAATGCCAAGTTTGGCAATACCAATTGATTACCTTAAAATTCTTGGTTTCTCAACTACTAGTAACTTAATTTCCACTACAAATTATCCTTTTCAATAGTAAAACAAGGAATTTAAGCTCAAACAAGAGTTTTAATTTCATCAAAAATTGTTTATAAATTTATATTTTTCCTAAAACCCAAATAAACACTAAATTTAGCATATTAGTACTTCTGAGATATAATTTAGTTAAAATTCGTCCTCTGTTTAGCTCACTTAGGCCAGGTTGTAGAAAATATAGATTTTAAAAATTATTACTTGCAAACTTAAGAATATTCATCGTAGCATTGTTTATAAAGGTAAAAGAAACAAAAAGGAAAAGAACTCTATTTGTCCAATAGAGGATTTATAATTTATGGTACCATGGAAGAACTACTATGCAGTCATTAAAAATGATATAAAGGGATTTTTGATGACTTGGAAAATGTTCATGATTTAAGTGAAAAAAATCCGTTTACAAAGTGTAATATAGAACTCCTCTCTCCACTTCTGAGGTGAAAAGTACACCGAAGGCTTAGAGAAAACATGAAAAGTGTTCAATGTTATGAGACTTCCAAATATTTCATAATAGTTGTGAAATAAACGAAAATATTTTATAGTAATTGAGTATTGTACTAATTCAGCAAAGACGCAATGTTTTAGTTTTAACAATACAAAAATCAATATACAATAATTAGACCCTCACACAGTAGAAGAGTTAATATCTTACCTGAGTTGGAGTAATGATGGGTACGCCGCCAACAATATCAGTTCTGTAAGACACTTGCTTCTTCCCACATTCACCATGGCGATTTAGGTTATCAGAATTAGGCTGTGAGTCTGACTGCTTTGGTACCTGAAATCGTAAATAAAATGAATCATTCTCCAACCAGCATTACACATGTGAACCTGTTTTCTCACATAATTTCTAATTAATCGTCTGTTTGCTTATAGCTGACAAATACATACGAAAATTATTTATAGTCCATGTATGTACTCCTTTAAGTTCTCACACCACTTTTTGTTTGAATAATACTTTATAATATAGCTATCACTTAATGAGTGTTTACTCGGGCGGGTACTATTTCACACATTTTTCTCATTTACTACTCCTGTCTACCCTATGTATAGGGGCTCTACCCCTGCCTAAGAGACAAGGAAATAGGCTCAGGGCATTAGGGAATACAGGCTGAGATCTTGACTATAATACATTCTAGCCAAGCGTGTGTAATTCTTCCAAACCCAACTGCTGTGCTCTAGACCCTGTTTACTGGCATGCTTACTACTGGCTTACAGCTCTTTGCTGTTTCTTCCCTTTCTCCATTCCTACCCATGATTCTGGGATCATGGCATATTCAGTCTTTCCTGGCTTCAAGACAGAGACTATCACCAAAACCATAGTAAGTATTCAATAAATGTTGAAAGACTGCCTCAATGGAAGAATCCAAAGTCAGCAGAAAAAATAAGCAAATTCTTAACACAAATCAAAAGGTTCAAAACAAAACTTATCACTAGAAATTTAAAGTCCAAATTCCAACACTTAGATCAATGATGTATCATTCACAAGTACAGGGAAACAATGACTGTGATAACAGTAGAATCTTCTAGCACCTCACTAAAGTGGATGAAAGAATCAGAGGTATCACAAATGTTTAACATATATTTTAGCTTTTCTTATGTGGTCTATTCAGGAAATAAGGTACTCACAGCTAAGCATTATTTCTATCTGTAGACTGTTAAGCATGTAGCCTGTATTTAAATTATACATTTTTAAGGCTGTGAATAAAATGTCATAAAATCTGCTCAGCATCAATTATGATGTTGAACATGATTCAGTCTTTCTCCAATGATTCAAAGGGCATGTGGAACTTTGTAGTCTTTCAGAAACACTATGACAAATACTACTGACAATCACAGAAGTAGCGGTATAAAAACATTTAACTTAGTTTGCCTGTCATACGGCTAATTCCTGTTAACAGAGTACTGGAAGAGCTACAGGACACCATTCACATTGTATTCAAGACTCAAACCATTTATTAGTGTGATTCCAAAGCAATGTGGTTTCTCAAACTTTAGCGTGCATAAGGTATCACCCAGGAACATTATTTAAACCTTCAGCTTCCCCTGCTTCAAACCCAGAAATTCTGACTCAACAAATCTATAGTGGAGCTCAAAAACCTGCACTTTAAGCAAGAGCACCAGACATTTTGAGGCAGGAGTTTCATAAACCACACTTTGAGAAACACTGCTCTAAAACCTGTGCTCTCCTAATACAATGCTACTCCCACCAGATTTGTGGAAGAGGGTATACAATGCAGATAAGGATTTGTAAAGCAGCTTTTTGCAAAATATTGAGTAAACATAGTCCACGTATATATGAAAGGCCATGGAGCTACAGTAAATCCCAATCCACATAAATGTCATTTATGGATACAATAAATGACTTGTCTCTTAGGTGACTTCTAAAACTTCTTCTCCCTTCCTTCCCCACCTGCCTCCCTTAAAGTGGTTTCTCTCAGGCCTCAGGCCCACCTTCCAGCCTCTGGTTCATATTCATACTACAATGCCCATCACTGGCAGAAACAAAAGAGAGAGAAAACAGGAAAGAGAAGAGAATCCTGAATACCTCTTCAATTCTTCTAAGAACTTGCACATTTTGGAGTGCTTTTTAAAGGCAATAAAATAATGAACAGAATTTTACTTATCAAATAAAATTAGGATAATATACCCTGGAACAATTTGCTAAGGAAGCCCATTATATTTTCTAATGAATAGCATCATATATTTCAATCATTCTGACAGAGAAAATATGGCCCAGTTATCTCACTGAGAACAGAAAATAGCATTAAGAGAACTTGAAACCAGAGAGAAAACAATCTATTCAACTAGATTTGATGAGAGGTGCTGCTAAGAGGTAACTCATAAGAAAAGTAGCAGTTATTCTCCCAAGAAGTTTAGTCATACATGGGAATTAGTAAGAAAAACCTTTAAAATCATCCTAAAAAATACTGAAACTTCTATTTGTTTTTCCATTTTTCTTAAATTACAATATATTAAGAATCCTTGCTTATGCTGTTAAGCTCACTGCTTCTAATATGTCCTTATAATCAGATCAAATGCTAATAATTAACTTAGAATGGCTAACTTGTAATCATCTTATTCCCTAAGAACAAGAAAAGTTCAAGCAAATACCCATGAATATGGATAACTCCTTTAAAAACCATAGGTACCACTGGAAAACTTGGGTCTAAATTCAGCCATTAAGATAAACATTTTCTTAATGTTTATCTAATTTCAGGGACACCCCCCTGCCCCAAACCATCCAACTGTCCAATGAAAATTAGAAAAGTGACCTCACTAAGCAGTTGGCACATGTCAGACATTGAATACGGTTGGTTTCTCTGTCTACTGCCTTTCTCCCTTCCCCTGACTTTCTATCCTTTTTTACATCACTGCATTTTTTGTCGGAGATCTGAATGTATTCTTGGCAGGCATTTGCATGTGATCCTAACAGTAGGAAATTCTAATAACGGGAAAAGAAAAGGTAAAAATAAACTAGAGAATAAAGAGATGAAAAAAACAGATTTAAGTATTTGTGAATAAAATACATGAAAACGCTGCAGGTTTCTCAAAAGTTAAAGGGAAAGTTGATATTCAATTCCTGAGAATGAAAATGTGATGTTGGGCAGGGTGCAGTGGCTCACGCCTGTAACCCTAGCACTTTGGGAGGCTGAGAAGGGCATATCACTTGAGGCCAGGAATTTTAAGACCAAGCTGGACAACGTGGTGAAATCCAGTCTCTACTAAAAATACAAAAATTAGCCAGGCCTGGTGGCACACACTTGTAATCCCAGCTACCTAGGAGGCTGAGGCATGAGAGTCACTTGAACCCTGGAGGTGGAGGCTGCAGTGAACTGAGATTCTGAGATTGCACCACTACACTCCAGTCTGGGCAACAGAGCAAGAAGAAAAAGAAAAAGAAAAGAAGAGAGAGAGAGAGAGAGAGAGAGAGAGAGAGAGAGAGAAAGGAAGGAAGGGAGGGGAGGGAAAGGGGAGGGGGAAAGGGGGGGAAGGGGAGGGGGGAAGGGGAGGGGGGAAGGGGAGGGGGAAGGGAAAGGGGAAGGGGAAGGGAAAGGGAAAGGGAAAGGGGAAGGGGAAGGGGAAGGGGGAGGGGAAGGGGAAGGGGAAGGGGAAGGGGAAGGGGGAGGGGAAGGGGAAGGGGGAGGGGGAGGGGGAGGGGGAGGGAAGGAAAGGGAAAAGAAAAAAAAAGAAATTGTGATAATGTTCTATTCCCTGAGAATAAAAACACGCAGACACAATCTTCTGGGTCTTACAATCTTTCTGAGAACTCTACATCTACGTGCTTCCCATTTCCACTAAAAATAAATTAAACTTGTGGAGTTTCTGCCACAAATTCAAAGAACTAATTTTTAGATTCAAATTGAATATTTATTTCTAAAATTTAAAAAAGACACGTTTGTTTAAAAACAATGGATCTCTGTTCAGGAATAAACCTACATCTTAGACATTCCTTAAAAATCAGTAAGGGAACAGAAACCACCATACTTACGTTGTTATTACTATAAATGAACAGCGGAAAGCATACTTTAAAATTTGATTTTCCTCACTCCAGTCACTGATACTCCCCCCTCAGGGTTGATTCTCCCACTGTTGCTCTTTTCCTTTTTGTGTCTGTGTAATACAGATGGTCCAAGACTTACAATGGTTCAACTTACAACTTTTCAACTTTACTGTGGGTTTGCTGGGGTATTAAATGGATTTTCAACTTGTGTTTTTCACTTACAATGGGTTTATCAGGATGTAACCCCATCATTAGTTGAAAAGCAACTGTAAAGGGAAAAGGATTTCAAGTGGCACCCACCTAGACTTAAGTAAGGAAAGTCACAGACTATAGTGTTGGAGGATAATGGATTAAAATGGCAAGATATTATAACTAGGAAATAGTTTAAATATCATTCTCTTGCCCATAACCTCTAACCACCTCTATTTTGAAACCACACACTTCCAAACTCGTAATTTTAGATTTCAAAAATTTTTAAATTTATACATCACACAGTACTCAGCAGACAACTAAATTACATAGTTGACCAAAATGAGGCGATTCCATAGAAAGATAAAGTGCACATATATCATAACGTACACTTTAAGTTTTCAAACAATCTACATGTAAATCACCAGTAATTTCCATAGGAAAATATAACAAATTAGAGATTCCACACTTTAATACACTTAAATGTATAAAATGCACATAAAACTGGTAAGATATAAAGGAATAAAATTAACATAAAGCATATCTTATTAAAGCATGGGAAATTCTTTCACTGCTATCCTATGAGTTAAATGTGTATCTATCTAAAGTTTATTTTTAATAAGTGCTATGAATTCTATACTCACTTTAATGTAGTTATTATCACTTTATTAGTCACTATATTAATAAGGATTTCTAGATCTTATGTGTTTATATTTTCCAAATGTGAATTATAAAAACATTAAGATCATTTACCAACAAATTTATCTTAAAAACTATAAAAATTTCAACACGTAAAACTAAGCTGCAAGACCACAAAAGCTATTTAGAAGTCTTTTTAGAATTCTATTTCTGTTTCTCTATCATGCTAAAAAGCTTAAGTATCATTTGTATAAGACTGCTTCACACCATTGATAAATTAGACATAGCAATTCAAGACGCCGCAAAATGGTAAAAAGTCTGAGACCATTCACTACTTTTTATTGTAAAGTACTAAGAAACCAGTGTGCTGCTTGTTATTGTAAATTGTAAAAAAAGAATTAATTTAGTAAAGTTATGAGATATTATCTTTCTAAAGAATTTTTTCAAGCAGGAAATATTTATTAAAAGAGTTAAAATGATTAGCTAAAAGCTTTTAAAAACACGTCTGAATCAGTTCAAAAAATTGCTTTCCTGAAACTGCACAAACCTAAAATAACTTCTGCTTCATGTACAGATCAGATGCAGTGCGTAGGCGTTCTCTGTCATGTGGTAACAAGCTGTTCTAGTACAAAACAAAAAAATTTGACTTAACTCTGAGAACAGCTTTAACTATACTCTTTCTTGTGTTGTAATATAAATACGAAATTATTCATTTTAGATGAAAACTAACGAGTGACTAACATATGCTGACTTTCAGGGTACATGTTCTTTGAGAATATGTCACTTAGGGTCAGTAAATAACTGCACTGTATTAAAAACAAAACAAAAAGAAAACACCACAATCGACACAAATCTCACAACACAAGAACTCCTTCCCACCATTTTCCAGGCAGGCCTATGATGTATTTCTCTACGAAAGTGTAAAGGGAAAGGTAAGGCAAGGTACAATCAAATTAGAGCCTATCTACTTGCTGCTCATTATCACTAGCAAACTCTCCGTAAAGGTTTTTGGCTTTAGGAACAAAAGAGTAAGGAGAGGGCTGCCTTTTCAGGAAGCAGTAAGGCACTGCTCTGTAGAGTTCAGGCTCAAGAGCCCAACATACTGGACTGGGCTTCCAGCTCCATAGTCTACCAGCTATAAAACCTGTAAAAAGTCATTAATCTTTCTAAGCCTCACTTTTCCAGTTAATTTAGGTAAAACCTTCAGTCTAAGATCTGGCACAGTGTAATCAATAAATATTCATCAGAAAACCAAAAACGAAGAGAAGCACATGTTAGAAGCAAGTAATTGTAGCATGGGAAAGGAGGGCAAGGGTACCAAGCCCTGCAACGCAAGGAAAAAAATCGGACATGGGAAGTTTAGAGCCTAAGACAAACTTTTCAAGGGTCACATGGGCAGGACCCTCTGGCTGCCACAACCCTTCAAACACAATCCCTATCCCTGTCCCTCATCTTTCAGCCTTCATCTCCCCTTGTCCTGCTCCTGTCTTCAACTCCTTCCCTATCTGACCCCAGTCCCGGTCATGGCTTAGAAGAGAGAAGTGCTTATTCCCCAGGTAGGTGGCAGGAAATCTCTTACACTATACTAGAAGAAAAAAATACATCCTCCCGGTAGAACTCTACGTGCTAAGTGAATTTTCTCCTAGAAATGTTGTAAGCAGTGATTAAGATCTGCAGTAATTTATCTCCTTATTAGGTACATAATAGGTTAAAAAGGCAACCATGGGCTGATTAAAGGGCCAACAGTCACCAAGTACAAGAAAACATATTCACATTCTGAACCCCTGCCTTTTAAACAAAGTTTGCGTATGAAACCTATTGGTAAGCTGGGAACATTTGGTAGGTGTATTTTCAAAATGACAAGATTAATTCCAGACATTGAACGTTTTTTCAAAAAAAAAAATATACTTACTGTAATTTTTATAGCTTTGTTTAACACATTTACCCATTCCACTAGGTCCTGCTGATCATTGGCTTGCAGAAAGTACTTCCTCATTCCTGCATTCATAACTGTTGACAGAAAAAAATTGCTCACCAAATATTGTACTTATTACCTCTAAATTTATTTCTGCAGTAGCTGAAAAACCTTGCTAGGTTCAACACCATGACTCTTGTGGATTTGACAAAATATATCAGACCACATATAACACTGCTTTCATCACACAATAACACAGGTAAAACTCTTATTTTGTCATGGCCATGTTTTTCATTAAATGAATACACCACGATATATTCAGTCAATCCCCTAATGATAGACTCTTAAGCTAGTTCCAGTTTTTGAAATTATATAAAATAACACAGTGAAACATCATATACATGTATTTCTCCACACTCGGCTAGCATTTCTGGGGAACAAATTTCTTGACATAGATCTGTTGAATCAAAAAAACTGACATTTAAAATTTTTATAGGTATTTCCAAATCATCTTCCCAGAAAGTTGAATCCATTCATATTCCTACCAACCACATACACAAAGGTTTATTTCATCTAAAACCCCTCCCCAGAACTGGTTATCAGCACCTGTGGATACCTCTAGTTTCTAGTTTTCAAAGGCTCTGTGGCATTGGGGCTGACAATCTGCAAACAATATTTCCTAGACCCCGGCTGAGGCCATTCTCTGCCAATCTGATGAGAGACTGTAAGGTGGCAGGGAAAGAAAGAGGAGACTCTCCTTGATTCCTGCTATTGTTGACCTCTCTCCAACAGCAGCACACAACCAGCTACCGTTGGGGGCCTTTTCCTGCCCCTCTACACCAGCCTTGCAGAGTCCCCTTGGATACCAATAGCTCCATGGCGGCTTCTCCTCCAGTGCCCTCGGTCATAGTAATACTACTATCTCTTCCCTGTTGTCTCTCTAGCCCTTGAACAGTAGTTGCTTCATGCAGTTCCTAATTTCTGGGTTACTTCAGCATTCCCTTCATGTTCTTTCAGCCTTCCAACATTTGGGTAACCAATTCCTTATAACAAATCCCTTGGGTTTGAAATACCTAGTATGGTGTTTTCCTAATACTCTTTTAACAACCTCACTGGTAAATAATTGTACCTTGTTCAAATTTTCATTTCTTTGGTTATTGAGATGTTTATTAGCCATTTGCATTTATTTTGTGAGTTTTACTTTCTTTACCCATCTTTCTCCTGAATTGTTCATTTAGTATTAATTTATAGGAACTTCTATATTAATCTTTTCTGCCTTATTACCAGTACTTTTCCCAGTCTGTCATTTTTTTTTACTTTAACACTATTTTTGATCAGCCAGAAACATACTATGAATCTTTTCTATAAATGTGTCCAGATTTCATATCATCTAGAAAATCTCCCTAATTTAAGATTTATTTTTCTAGACCTTATGAATTTCCTTTATACTTTAAATCTTAATACATTTGGAACTTTTATGCAATTTAGTTTATATATACCCTTTTAGGGACTACGTACTCGTATACAAAGGACATGTGCACATACAGCTGTCTACATACTATCATAGTTTACTCTTGAATTAAAGCTATTTATTATACACCATATGAATTTATTTTTAAAAGCATAAATATTATTCTAAGAGCTAAGTATCTGAATAGTTACACGCTGCAATTGTTCAAATATAAAAATAACTTCCTAACGTCTCCATCAAAATTTTAAAAGATATACTAGCATACAGCTGAATGTGACTAAGAGAAGGGCGAAATGCAAACTCTCAAGGAAAACACACAAGATTTTGAAACTGTAACTGAGACCAAGACACTCTAAACTACAGCTTCCTTGAATTGAGATGAAGGTCTTAGAAAGGAAGTCAAAGCCTATCTTGTAAAGTGCTACAAAACAACCAGTCTATAACCTTAAAAGAAATTTAACACAATCTAAATCTGTTCTTGTTTATCTTTCTAGAGACTGGAGAAGTTATAAATGCCATAAATATATATTAAGATAAATCCATAACTTACTAGGACGCTATATATATCAATAAGTAACTTCTGTTTTTAATTTCCAGTCATCAGTAAGGCTTCCTTTTATAATCTTTTTTTCCACTTAGGCTGAACCTGAGCTCTCCTCATAATGGCTTCTTCCCCTCAATGTTATTTTGGGCATCTGCCCAGAACATCTGAAGAGTTTAAAAATCTACGCACTTATTAATATACTACATTTGGTACACAGTAAATGCTTAATACATAGATTTTTGAATAAATCATATATATATAAGGATCTCTTCTAAGGGAGGGAAGAGATGTAAATATGTATCTAAAAAAGACTCCTAGTATACCTTGCAATCCGAATAAAATCTCATGTACTTTAAGAACTATTTCATGGCAAGATGTAGCTATATAGGTATGATATAGAAAAAAAATTGCCTGGAATCAGTCCAACCTGACTAGCTTATGCACTTACAAGCAATATTATCTTACAAACATTACTTAATTTCTCCGAGCCCAATATTCCTCATCTGTGAAATGGGAATGCCACTCATTCCACTTCTTTAAGTGGTAACAATCATATATGTAAAGAAACTAACACAGTGCTTGGTACAGAATATTCTTCACTGTCATTATCTGGAGATTTCTAAGAAGTAGGGAAGCACCGTAAAAAAATGTAAAGCAGGGCACGGTGGCTCACACTTGTAATCTCAGCACTTTGGGAGGCCAAGGTGGGTAGATCACTTGAGGTCAGGAGTTCGAGACCAGCCTGGCCAACATAGTGAAACCCTGTCTCTACTCAAAATACAAAAGTTAGCCAGGCGTGATGGCAGGCACCTGTAATTCCAGCTACTTAGGAGGCTAAGACAGGACAATCACTTGAACCTGGGAGGCGGAGGTTGCAGTGAGTGGCGATTGCACCACTGCACTCCAGCCTGGGGGACAAAGTGAGGCTCCATCTCAAAAGAAAACAGTAAAGCAACTTACTGAAATGTGGTATATTAGCAATACTGCTGGGGAGGGGAGAAAGGGAAAGAAAGAACAAACTTCGAACAATAAAAAAAAACAAAACTTTGACACTGCTAAGTTGCCATGTTTCTAAAGCATGGATTTCACTGTGAATAATAAATGCATCCCTAGAGGCTTGTATCCTTCCTACCTTTTCCGCTTGAGTATTTACTTCAAATCTTTATGATTAGAAAGAATACATAAAATGAATAAAACTTGAAGCATAAACATTAGCTTAACTGCAAACAAAAATCATCTCACAACCTGAGATCAACTGGTTATGAATATATAGTTTTGGATCAAGAGATTTTAAGGTATCTTTTTTTTTTTTTGGTCAATTTTCCCCAATCTGTTTTCTCTATTCAGTACTTTATCTGTCCTCTCAGTCTCTATCAGATGTTGGACTTCCCTGATGTTTTTTATCTCTATTCCATTATCTATCTTGACCTTTGTTCTACTTTCAGATTTGACTTTTTCTGCTGAGTTTTGCATTGTCTCATGTTCCTTCTCCTGTTTGATAATCCTCTCTCTCAACATATGTTCAATAATCCTGGGCTGTCTATTCATATTTTTAAAAAAAGTGCTAAAAAGACTGATGAAAAGCTCTCTTGGGTTGTGGACCTCACTAGTCAACTATGGCAAGCTCTTCTAGCAGAAATGTCCGGATGTCAGTCAGTATCTATGGATCTTTTCTCTAGTGTATTCGGATCTTACTCACCTAAACCTGGCTGCCCAGTGCTCTGCGGCTGGGGTTGCATTCAGGGTGCAGACTTTCATTTAATCCTCCTATTTTCAGTTTCATGCTTCATTCCTTTCCCTCTCTGGGACTAGTGCCCCTAAGTATATAGCCTCACTGATTCTGCTTCTGGAGACACCACACATCCCATTTCCTGCTGGGACAGGGGAAAGGTGTCTGCCTGATCAACTCAGATGGAGGTAGGGAATAGAGGTTGTTTCTGATATAGATATGCAAACAAAGTCCCTGTTTTTGGTCCTTTCTTACTGCTGCTTGCCAGAAAATGAATCTCCTATATCTAAGCCTATCTGGAGTTGGCTTGGCAGAACACTTAAATGGTGAGCTTTTCATTGGCCTCTTCCTCTTCTCTGCTAAATTATCTACCATTCCTCTATCTACTTTTCAACTTTACACACTGAGGGTCACGAATAGTCTGCTCCCTCCATCAAAAATGGCTTGAGTGTTTCTTGTTCTCACTGGTTTGGGACAATTTGAGAGAAGATACGTTGGCATTCTGAATGAAAGTTGTGGTCCTATTTTAGAAGTCAGTGCCTCTCTCTCTAAAGGTAAGCGTTTCATGAATCTTTACTCCCACCGGTAATAGAGAACAGATACTGACTGACCTATGAACAACTCATCTTAATTTTTTATTCCAACTAAAATCACCCATTCTAAATACCCCAGTAACTATGAATGTCAAACCTATTATTGTATATTATTATTTCTGTAAGTTTGAGATTTTTTTAAAAAAAAAAAAGGATTGTCAAAATTATGTACATTATACATTCTGAAATACAAAGTCCTCAGTTATTTGACTTGCAATACCCATTCATTTACAAGGCTCTGAGGCATCTTCCTGTTTCATAACCAAAATTATAATAAGTAATAAACATGTAACTTTTAAAAATAGCTTCATAGTGGGATAAAAGCATTTCAGAGGATTCCCTTGACAGCCACATTTCATCTTGCTCATATTAAGATGCTTTTCCCAACTAGTGCCTAAAGAAACCTGCCCTTTTCAAGCAAGAGAGCAAAGAACTTCAATTCTACCACCAAAAGTATCTTTCTCACTTTAATGTATCCCTTGTGATGTTAGTTGGCCACTCCAAATATTTGGTCCTTCAGTCACTAATGTCCACTAACATACTCTCTGAGAGGACATCAATTCTCCTAGCTTCGACTATGCCTCCCTTTTTAACAGACTCCAAATGTCTCCATTCTTGATCCTCAAGCTCCATCCAGTCCTCAATTACTGTCAACAGAACATTTCCATTTGGAAGTTTCCCACCATTTCAACCCCAGAGCAAACATTTTATGCTATGTAAACAGCTCTCCCTGACTTCTCATTGCTTTAAGCAACTTCCCTACTACCTCTCTCTTCCCTCCAATTCACCCATATCCACCAAGCCCCTGTACTTTTCCTTCTTTTCACCCTTCCTCCTTCTCCCATTGCCACCACCCTAACTCAGGACCTTTCATAAGTACAGTAGTTTAAAAGTCACTTATCCAGTCTACTTACATGAAAACTTTCCTATCCATACCAAAAAACAAACCTCCTTCACCTTATGCCTGCTTTCCAGATGCTCTTTCTCTTCTCCCTTTTTCAAAGTAATAAAACCTATCACTCATCAAAACACAGCACCCTGGCTTCTGCCTGCCTTTTTAACTCTCTAGCCACTCATCATACCCTCTAGTTTCAGAGTGTTCAGCTCCAGAGACACCACACTCTTCTCCCTACAAGTCTCTGTGCATGTAGTCTTCCTGCCTTATCTCTGCACTGACAAGGGATATAAGCAGAAATCTAGTTGGCCACCAATGTAAGCATCTCTTCCTCTAGGGAGGCTCCCCGACTCCTGAGCTCCCCAACAAAGATTTGAACGTCTTTTTCTGTGCTTCTTTAATAGATCGCATAGCCCTTTATCTACAAGTTATGAGAAATGCAATAATAACTGTCTGGTATTTTTATCTATGAGACAACCAGCCTTAAGGGCAGCAACTACTTCTTATTCATCTTACAGCCCCAATGCAAAGCACAGTGCCTGGCATACAGTAAACATTTTCTGAGTAAGTTAATCCAATACCCTCAACTACTCCGACACCAAACTACATTTCTCACTGTCCACAAGCTAAAGACCAAATCCTTTTAGTTATTTATATGTTTAATAGAGAATAACACGAGGTAGAAAGTTTAAAATTACCTGAAATCTCACTGGAGGTGATCATTATAAATCACAAAATAACAGTTACATACGGGAAGAAGGTGGTTGTAACTAGGACGGGACACAGGAAAGATGCTTCAGGGTTAGGAGGAGAGTGGGTAAAAAATGTTATTTCCTTATCTGTATAGTGGTTACAAGGGAATTCACCTTAGAATAATTCAGTAAGCCATAGGTTTTGTGTGGTTTTCTGCAAGAGTTTTCTTTTACAATATGATACAATTATACCAGCCTAATTTAAAATACATATAACATGGCTACTCACCAAAACAGAACTCGGCCTTTGGCCTCAGCTTAGTAGCATCGCTAACCTAAAAGGAAAAACAGAGATAGATGAGTTCCTCACTTCCTCACATAAACCTAAAACCAAAACTTCCACATTTATGATTTCCCAATAATCATACACATTTAGCCAATAGATTTAAAATTAAATTTTAAAGACAACCGAAAAAGAATGGCAAATTCAATACATAGGATGCAGTTCCCAACTGTAAGAGGTAATAAATAATACTTCCATATTTTCTCTGAACAAACTTGTTTTCTCTTAGGCTTTATGTCACACATACAAGTATTGTTAGTGTAACAATTTTCAAAATATCCTCAATGAATAGTCTACAAGAACTGAATTCTTCCCAAATAACGTATTTTTTAATTAGCTGTGATTTTTAAGCAAAAATGGGGATGGGTAAAGGGGACACTGTGTATTTAAAGTCCACAAATCCAGGCATTTAACTGAATTAATCTTAATTTTAATAATTAATTAAGGCATTACTCTGCTATGAGGAGATCAAAATGGTACCAGATCCTCTCTTGCACAGGGGAATACCCTAGGATAATGGGATCACTTTATTAAGTGCAGCTCATGGTTCATTTTACAAAATGAGGCAACTAGCTGCACTTGGTTGCTGCTATCCCTTTAAACAGAGCAGCTCCCAGAAGCTCATTCACAACTATTGTCATGCCGTTGTCCAGTGAGAGAACTCATAATTGTAGCATCTGTTTTGTACCTACAAAAGGAATTCCAAGTCTGGGGTTCCTCACTGATCCCAACTACAAACTCATAGTTCTGAATCACACACAAGTTTGTTCTAGAAATTTTTGGAATACATTTTTTTTGGAAAAAAAACTGGTATACCCAAAGTAGAATACAAACTGCACAATTTAAACTTTGGTAAGCTGAAAGTTAACAGAACTGCACAGAAAAAAAGGTACATTTTAAAAGAAGAGCAACGGAGGAGGGGAAAGCAGGTGGCCAGTCACCCTGCCTACTTTACTGAGTTAAAACTTGACTTAAGAAAGAGCTTCCATACAATATTTGTTGTATGTAAATTTACATAACATGATTTTAACAGGAAAATGTTTCCTTTTAAATATGTAATTTTATTGTCCAAAGGCTAATTACTTTTCCCTTCTTTTTGGTCAATGAGAATGAATACCTCTATTGTAATACTGATATAAAGTACTTTATTCACATAACATCTGTCTTGTCAACAGAGGCACATTTGTAAACTGGTCTTCTGTTGAAGTGATCCACCTATGCCAACAGATCTCAGTATATGCATAATGGTACCCATATTATTTAATAATACTGTATTGTTACCTTTTGAATCTCATATTTTAAGTCATCAACAAACTTTTATTACTTTTATGTAAAACACACACACACACACGGCTAGCACCTCAGCATTTCTTAGTTCCCTTAACATTAATAAAAGAAAATAAGAAAAAAAGGCACCTGACGAATACAAAATCAACATTTTCAAAAATTAAAAAAAAAATAGCATTGTAAAACTACCAGAAAAACAAAGAAAACAGAAATTAAAAGACACAAAGTGAAAAGAGGGAGAAGAAACCAACCTTTCAAAATTAAAAATGGTCCATATTTTCCTCAAAATAAAACATTAAGAAACAAAGTATCAAAAGCAATGGGATTTAAAAGTTGGAAACAGTCTAAATAAACATAATCCAGACTTAGAAAACTCTCCAGACCTTCTCAAGATAGAACTTAATTGTTTCACTGATTTCTCCCTTTCTGATGTTCATATATCTGATCATAAAAGTTAATGTTATACCAGCACTTTGGGAGGCTGAGGCGCGCGGATCACGAGGTCAAGAGATCAAGACCATCCTGGCCAACATGGTGAAACCCCGTCTCTACTAAAAATACAAAAAAATTAGCTGGGCGTGGTGGCGCGAGCCTGTAGTCCCAGCTACTCGGGAGGCTGAGGCAGGAGAACTGCTTGAACCTGGGAGGCAGAGGTTGCAGTGAGCCGAGGTCGCACCACTGCACTCCAGCCTGGTGCCTAGTGACAGAGTGGGACTCTGTCTCAAAAAAAAAAAAAAAAAAAAAGTTAATGTTAACTTTTGCAATTTGCCACATCCTGTAAGTTAAAATCATATTCTTCATAATTGTATCGATTTAAAGAATTTCTTAAACATAGTAACCAGGTACTGTTTCAGCATGACAGGAATCTGAACATCACTGTTAAAGGACACAGAAAGGAAACTGCTGCTTCTATTCTTACTCTCATTCCCAGGGATTTTAATTCACACATGAATAGAAGACAATGTATAATATGTATAATACCTTTGAAATGTAGGTAAGTTTAATGGCTCCAACACGTGATGATCCAGAAGGTAGGTTCTAGAAACAAATTATTAATATATAATTAGTATCCAATATTATGAATTCATTTTATAATATAATGTTGCACATATACTTTTGACAAGTTAAAAAACTCGATTGTTTAATATCACATTTTACAAATCAACTTTTCTTCTGTTCAAGTTTTTACTAGATCTGGAATCAGGTCCATAGCTTGGATAACAAAACTGAATCCTACTCTGTTCCATCATCATGTATTCTATGACTAGAAGGCTATTTTTATCACTGAAGCTAAACTAATGCTCTTTTTTGTGAGCTTAAAATGCCATAAACAAGATCAGATTTTGCTTCTGAAAGCAATGGGAAAAATATTTAGAGGCATAAAACAAATATGATTGTAAGATACTTTAAAAGACTATACATATTGCTTTGTTCTATTAAAACTTGTTTATCAAATATCTCTTGACAAAAACGGGCTGCATTTCCCCCCTATTAAATGGTTTAGTGTGTTATGCCATATTAATCTACATTGATTCTTTTTTTCCAAAAAAACGTTTGCTTCTCTTTACATCATATGCAGGGAATACAGGCACTTTCACACACAGTATTTTCATTCTTCCCTTAAGTTTTAGATGCAGTTTACATCACAAAAGAGCTAAAGGTAAAGAATTAGGAAGAGGGAGGGTTGAAACTACCCAGAAAAACTGAAGGAATGAACAACATTTAGGCTGGAGGTTAAGGAAAATTTTGAAACACAAAAGCAGGGGAGAATATTCCAAGCAGAGAAAACAGAGAAACTATGGCAAGCAGCTGAAGATGCACAGAAGCTCTGCACTAGAATGAGAGAGCAGCTGTGTTGGGCTGTATGTAATGCAGTGCCCTATAAGATTGTAGTACAAAATGGTGGTCCGAAAACTTGAACTGAGAACCTAATCATAGAGGACCTAAATAGCAAAGAATTTATATTGTAGACAATTTGAATCCAATGAAGAAGGCTATGAGCAAATCTGGAATCAAAATTATGCTTTAATTAATACATCTTATCATAAACTGAATGAATTATAGAGGAGGAGGTAGAGGTAGGAAAACCAGACAGAAGAATCTGGGGAAAAGAAACAAAGCATATAAATGAAAAGACGGATAGATTTCAGAAGTAAAAATGAAAACATCAGTTTCAGTTGATTTTGAAAATTATTTCTGCTGGCGATTAGGCAGGATCAACTTTTCAACTGACTTTATAATAATGTACTTAAAAAAAAAAATCTATGGGCTTGTTCTAATGAATTGATAAGGAGGTAACTGGGGGCCTAGACATTTCAAAGTCTTAAGATTCCCAAACATGAACTGCTTATTGTTGACAGGGACACATCTTTTCAAAACTTTCACGCCTATATATTGTAAAACTGCATTAATTATGTTCTGCTTTAAACTATATACTATGTACAAGCTTCCAAATACAAATCATAAATAGTAAATATGTACATAAAATTATAATTAATGTATAACATTAAAAAGCTATTTGTATTCTTACATATAATGTTTTATATTTATGAGTTTTTGGTTAATCTTAGAGAAGGAAAAGAAATGTAAATATATCTTGAAGAATCTCTAACTACTACCAAAGTGATTATTTCAAAAACTGTTACCCTTCCGTTCAAGGGTAATAATTTATTTCTTGTAAGTGTTCCATGAGCCTATTATTTTAACTGCTGAATAGAGTTCAAGGCCTTTGTGGAAGGAAGAGAAATGAGAAACCAAAACATGACATACAGTGTCACAGTAGTAATAGCACACTACAGGGAAAGGTAAGTAGCTGAGACAAAAACAATATTCAAAATACTCAGTCTCTATGGACTAGAATGATTACCATCAGATTGGACTGGAAAAAAAAAAGATTCAAAATATCTTACTTGACAATGAACAAGAAATAATAAACTAATACAACATTTAAGAAAAACAGGAAAACAGGCCATTTGTTGATTATGAGTTCCTAAACTCATTCTGCCAAATACTTTTTTAAATCTCTTCAGATGCATTCTCTCGTACAGCTACTTAATTATTCCATTCTCCATCATTACCAACCTCCTTGACAAAGCACAGAAAGCCCCAAAGTGATCCCTAATAAACAATACAATGAATGTTTAAACCAATGGTTAGTGGTAAATGAAGCAGTGGTCAGAGGAAAAAGTGGCTCCCTAATAACAGATGAATCAAACTAATTTTCTTTCTTTACCAAGGTTATTATGAGCTGTATAACCATGTTACTGTATTTTGACATAAGCAACTAGATTGAACATACAAAATTACCTTTTTTTCAGTAATTCAAAATGGTTGTATATTACCAATTTTATATGGTTCAATCTAATTGCTTTATGTCAAGGTGCAATAACATGGTTATACTGATCATAATAACCTTGGTAAAGAAAGAAAATAATATAATAATCTTAGCAAGACATTTTACTAAAGTTTTCATGAGTAGGTATGTCTTGATTATTACATTTAAAAGTGACACAAAATTGGTACTAATGGCTAATACACTGGCTGGCAGAATCAAGATTTCCTAAGTTGGAAAGAAGATAAAAAATTAGTAAGAACTGAAAAAGATTTGAAATTCTGCACTTAAAAAAATCGGCACTATGTCCAGAAAAGCCAATGCATTAATTCCAACATAGAGATCTAGCTTTTAAAAGTTCACGTGGGTAAGAGTTAGCCGAGTGCAAACCTAACAAATACTCCCCCTGCTATAGCCAAAATGATCTAGTCTCCAAATACGTCACAGGCTCTCTTGCTTTGATCTCTGCCCACACTATTCTTTGAGCACCGGAATACTCACTTTTCCATCTCTTAGTCATTATATCCAAACTTCTAAGTCGATTTCAAACGTTACCACTTCCATGAAGACTTCAACTCCTTCTACTAGCTGTATAACCTTTCTCTGAATTCCAAGTTCATGTCTTATTCAGGGTAATAAATATATTCTATTTTGTACTTAACTCCTTTTAGCTCTGTTAAATGGGTAGTACTGATAAAGGAAGAGTAATAAGAAGAATCTATTATGTAGGAACACAGAAAAATAATCAAGGAGTTTCAAGTAAAATTAGGAGAAACCATATATATGTCAACCAGACCGTGTGAAGATAGAGAAAAATCAGGGAGAGAAAACAGTCAGAACTGTGCAATGGCTCATATGGGTGAGGAGACCCTTACAACTCAAATTCTACATAAACATAAACATGAGTATATCTGTCTCTTGTCTAATCTAAAATCAGTATATAGTGAAGAATACTGCGCTAGTTATCAAGAGACCCAGTTCTTGCTCTGTAAAACAGAGTAGAACCTTATATAGGTCTCTGCTCTTCCCTAGACCTTCCATTCCTCACCCACAGAAGCCTACTGGACAAAAATTAGCTTAGAAGTCTGCTAGAGATTCATGCCTTGCTTTGCACATACTTCCCTGCAACATACAGCACCATTTTTAACTTTTACAACAATTTTTATTTGAAGATAAAAAGTTCCAAAAGGCTGAGTGCAAGGGCTTATGCCTGTAGCACTTTGGGAGGCCGAAGTGGGAGGATCACCTGAGGTCAGGAGTTCAAGACCAGCCTGGCCAACATGGCGAAACCCTGTCTCTACTACAAATACAAAAAATTAGCCATGCCTCATGGTGGTGCATGTCTGTAGCCCCAGCAACTCGGGAGGCTGAGGCATGAGAATCACTTGAACCTGGGAGGCAGAGGTTGCAGTGAGCCAAAATCGTACTGCCGCACTCCAGACTGGGTGAGACTCCATCTCAAAAAAAAAGTTCCAAGGTAGAGAAAGTTGAAAGTTTAAAACTATTCCACAGATGATATCTAATCTCAGGTCCCTTACAGACCTTAAAACTGAGATTCTAATTTTTAAATTACAACATTTACCCCTATGTTTTGCAAGGCAGCAATAAAATCAAAATGCATTTCAGTTCATGGATGGCATTACAATGATTGACTCAAATTCGACACTACAAAATGAAAGGACTACAAATGTGCAAGGGTATCATCTAGTTAAGTCATTTATTTATTAAAAAATAACAGTCTGTCTGGGCACGGTGGGTTACGCCAGTAATCCTAGCACTTTGGGAGGCCGAGGCGGGCAGATCACAAAGTCAGAAGATCGAGACCATCCTGGCTAACATGGTGAAACCCCGTCGCTACTAAAAATACAAAAAAATTAGCCAGGTGTGGTGGCATGCGCCTGTAGTCCCAGCTACTCGGGGAGGTTGAGGTAGGAGAATTGCTCGAAGTGGGAGGTGGAGACTGCAGTGAGCCAAGATCAAGCCACTGCACTCCAGCCTGAGTGACAGAGTGAGACTATGTATCAAAACACACACACACACACACACACACACACACGCGCACGCACACACATGCACGCACGCACACAGTCTCTACCCTAGATACAGCATCTTAAACCTAAATTTAATCTCATTAAAGGGACCTTGGTATTAAGTCTCCTTAATGCAAGAAAATCATTTAAATCATCATCCCTGGTCTTTATTTTAGCTATTGTTTAAAATACATGTTACAAAAAAAGTATTTCTTATTTTTGGGACAGCTTCAATTATTTTTTTTTTCTGTGACTCAAAATCTAATATCCTAAAACCTAATTTTCTATCAGAGAGAGTATTTCTCTCTCGAGGGAAAAATATATACAAAAGCATTAATTCTTATCAAATAAACTTAGTTTCACCTTCTGAAATTCAAACAAGATGGCAGAGGTCAAGGGTGCAGAGCAGAGAGTACAACCAGTGGAAATAAATCTAAAAATATACTGTTTAAGAAGACAAATTCTAAAATCTGTATAGTATGTCAAATACTTAAATACAACTTTCTATGCTTTTAAAAGATAATCCTTGGAATTTTACAAACCTGTGGATTATCCATGTACCACACGAAACTATCTTCTCTGGTATCCAGTATGAAGTACCTTCGAAGAAATTTCCCACTGTTTTCATTTTCTTCAATGTCTAGAAAACCACAAATGCGATTCTGGCGATCCACATAAGGCATTTCTAAGCTTGAACATTACACTGTAAAATAAAAATATTAACAGTAAGCTCCCTATGAAACAGAACTTGCCAACATTAGGTAGGGCCAATTAAAATGAACACAACACCAACATCTGAGGCACTGGCAAAAATCACTTTTGAAATTAAGTTTATGAATAGTGGTTACTACATGTAACTATTTACTTTGATGGGGACAATGGAGAGCTACTTCGCCTCAGTTGAATAATTTACCTACTTTTTCCCTAAAAAAACCCAGGTGAGCCAAAAAAAAAAAATAGCTAGCCAAATTTTAATTTCCTTGAGATAATCTATCCTTTAGATTATTTTAGAATGTGTTTAAATTCACAAAACAACAGTTAACGTTTAGTGACCATCTGCTACATGCTAGGCTCTGTGCAAGGTTCTTTTCCCTGCATTATCTATTCTAATCTGAACAATCCTAGAAGTAGGCATCATCACATCAACCCCAGCAGATAAGGAACTTAACACAGAAGGGAAGTGACTTTCCAAAATTCCAAAACTAGTAGGCCAAGAGTCAAAGCCTGAATCCAGACTACTGCATTCTGGAGCTCTTATGCTCTACACCAGCCTCTCTCTCTAAAAACCTTGAATTGTTAAAACTAAAGTGAATCAAATTAAACTTAGTTAACATAGTGGAAAGAGAGATAAGCAGGTATGATGTGCCTCCTGGTGGAAGACACAAACATTGGTAGTTGGATACAGAGGGGATCTAAAAAACATTTTTTTCTGTAACAAGAACACAGAGGAACATGCTAAACTGCACTAAAGGAATTCAATCAGCAAAAGTCAGACTATAAGAAACAAAAGAACAAGAAAAAGTTTCTTCGGCAAATAAATTATTACAGAAAAAAAGAGAAAGCGAGACATTATAGATTAAAATAGACTTAAAAGGTATATCATATTCTGGTCCTAAAGTACTGCAACTTTTGTTATACTGATTAAAGTTTAAAAACCATTAGGTGCCAAGCTTTGTTTCTCTAGAGGCTACAGATACATGATTCCTTCCTGTGTGATGCTTAGTCCAAATCTGCACCAGACAGCTGTTCCTATTCTGGTACCTCTGTAGCTGGCACCATTGTATCTTTTGGCAGGATGAATTTACATAACTAGTTCTTTATTTAGAGGCTCAAGGTAAATTTAACTTACAGTGAAAATTCCATTACAAGGCACACTGATATACTATGTATCTGCATCACTATTCCATACGCAGTTGGAGAAATTATAAAACACATCAAAAAGTTTTAAATAAAACCATCCAATAAGTTTGTGTGTTATTATTGTTCTTATATATCTTAACACTTTAAAGGAAATAATTTCTTTAATAAATTTACCATAAGTTTGTTAAAAAAAAAAGTTTACAATGTAATCAAAGCTTGAAAAATCAATATTCTATACTACAACATACTATAGGTAAAAGCTATCAACTTGCCATGACAATAAACATAGATCAGTGGAAAAGAATTAAAAGCACAGAAACAAACCCATACATCTATAGTCAACTGATTTCAACAAGGGTGCTAATACCATTCAATGTGGGGGAAAAAAACCTCTTCAACAAATGGTGCTGGTACAACTGGATATCCACATATAGCAGAATGAAGCTGGACCCCTACCTCACACCATATACAAAACTTAACTCAAAATGGATTAACAATCTAAGAGCTAAAACTAGAAAACTTTTAGAAGAAAATATAGAGTAAATCTTACATTTGGTATTGGCAATGAATTCCTAGATATAATACCAAAAGCATGAGCAACAACAAAAATAAGATAAACTGGACTTCATCAAAATTTAAAACTTTTTTTTTGCATCAAAGGACGTCAAGAAAGTCAAAAGAAAATCCACAGGAGGAAAGAAAATATTTGCAAACTATATATCTGACAAGGGTCTAGTATCCAGAATATACAAATAACTTTTAGAATTCAAAAAGAAAAACCAGTCCAAGTGTAAAATGGGCAAATGTCTTGAAGAGCCATTTATCCAAAGAAGATAAACAGCCAAGAAGGACATTAAAAGGTGTTGAATATCAGTCATTAGGGAAATCCAAATAAAAACCACAATGAGATAAAACTTCACACCCACTAGGATGGCTAATTAAAGGAGAGGAAAATAACAAGTGTTGGCAAGGACATAGAGAAATTGGAACCCTCCTACATTGCTGGTGGGAATATAAATGGTACAACAGCTGTGTAAAACAGTTCGGCAATTCTTCAAGAGTTAAACATAGAATTACCATACGACCCAGCAATTCTACTCCTAGGTACACACGCACCTCATTTTACTGTGCCTCATTTTATTGTACTTCACAGATATTGGGGTTTTTACAAATTGAAGGTTTGTGGCAACCCTGCCATGACCAGATCAGAGCTCACTGCAGCCTTGAACTACTGGGCTCAAGAAATCCTCCTGCCACAGCCTCCCAAATAGGTGGAAGGACTACATGCATGTACCACCACACCCAGCTAACTTTTTTATTTTTTGTAAAGACAGGATCTCATTATGCTGCCCAGGCTAGTCTTGAGCTTCCGGCCTCAAGCGATCCTCTTGCCTCAGCCTCCCAAAGTGCTGGGATCACAGGCATGAGCCACCATGCCCAGCCAAGTGTCTCACTTTAAACCAAAAGCCAGAAATGATTAAGCTTAGTAAGTTAGTCATGTCAAACGCTGAGACAGACCAAAAGCGAGGCTTCCTGCACCAAACAGCCAAGTTATGAATGTAAAGGTAAAGTTCTTGAAGGAAATTAAAAGTGCTACTTCAGTGAACACAAGAACAAGTGAAAGAGCTTTACTGCTGATACAAAGAATGCTTTAGTGGTCTGGACAGAACATCAAATTAGTCACAGTCTTCCCCTTAAGTCAAAACCTAACCCAAAGAAAGGTTTTCTTCAGTTATTTGAAGGCTGAGAGAGGTGAAGAAGCTGTAGGAAAATGAGCTGGAAGCTAGCAGAAGTTGGTTCATGAGTTTTAAAGAAAGAAGCCATCTCTATAACATAAAAGTGCAAGGTGAAGCTGCAAATGCTGATGTAGAAGCTTCCACAAGTTATCCAAAAGATCCAGCTGAGATCAAGAAGGTGGCTACACCAAAGAGATTTTCAATGTATGTGAAAATCTTCTATTGGAAGATACCATCTAGGATTTTCACAGCTCTAGAGAAGTCAATGCCTGATTCCAAGCTTCAAAGGACAAGCTGACTATCGTTAGGGGCTAATGCAGCTGCTGACTTTAAATTGAAGTCAATGCTCACTTACCATTCCGAAAATCCTAGGACCCTCAAGAATTATGCTAAATCTACTATGCCTGTATTCTAGAAATGGAATAACAAAGTCTGGATGACAGCACACTTGTTTACAGCCTGCTTTACTTAATTTTTTTTTTTTTTTGACATGGAGTCTCCCTCTGTCACCCAGGCTGGAGTGCAGTGGCACAATCTCAGCTCACTGCAACCTCCATCTCCCAGGTTCAAGCGATTCTCCTGCCTTAGCCTCCCAACTAGCTGGGATTATAGGCACGTGCCACCATGCCAGGCTAATTTTTGTATTTTCAGTAGAGACAGGGTATCACCACATTGACCCGGCTGGTCTCGAACTCCTGACCTCAGGTGATCCGCCCACCTCAGCCTCCCAAAGTGCTGGGATTACAGGTGTGAGCCACCGCACCCAGCCACTGAATACTTTAAGTCTGCTGTTGAGACTTACTCCTCAGAAGATTCCTTTCCAAATATCACTGCTCACTGACAATGCACATAGTCACCCAAGAGCTCTGATAACGTACACGGTGATTAATGTTGTTTTCACACCTGTTAACACAACATCCATTCTGCAGCTCATCGATCAAGGAGCAATTTCCACTTTCAAGTCTTATTATTTCAGAAACACATTTTGTGATATTGAAATCATCATTTGTGATATTGAAATCATCATCAAATCACACATTTGTGATTTGAAATATAGCTGCCATAGATAGTGATTGCTCTGATACATTTGGGCAAAGTAAACTGAAAACTTTTTGGAGAGAATTCATCATTCTAGATGCCATTCAGAATATTCATGATTCACAGGAGGAGGTCCAAATATTAACATTAACAAGAGTTTGAAAGTTGATTCCAACCCTCATGGATGACTTGGAAGGGTTCAAGACTTCAGTGGAGGAAGTAACTACATATATGACAGAAACAGCAAAAGGACTAGAGTTAGAAGAGGAACCTGAAGATGTGACTAAATTACTGTAATCTCATGCTAAAACTTGAAGAAATGAGGAGCTGCTTCTATGGATGAGTGAAAACAGTGGTTTTTTGAAATGCCACAGCCACCCCTACCTTCAGCAACCATTACCCTAATCTGTAAGCAGCCATCAACACTGAGGTAAAACTCTCCACGAGCAAAAAATTATGACTCATTTGAAGAGGCTCAGATGATTGTTAGCATTTTTTAGCAATAAAACATTTTTAAATTATAGTATGTACATTTTTTAGACATAATGCTATGGAACACTTAATAGACGACAGTATAGTGTAAAGATCGTTTTTATATGCACTGGGAAACCAAAAAATTAGTGTGACCCATTTTATCATAACATTTATCTTATTGCCATGAATAGGAACTGAACCCACAATATCTCTGAGATTTGCCTACAGATATTCAGAATTGAACACAGGTAGTCAAACCCTTGTATATGAAATGTTCATAGCAACACTATTCACAAATAGCCAAAAGGTGGAAACAACCCCAACATTTATCAGTGGGTGAATGGATAAATAAAATGTGGTATATACATACAATGGGATATTGTTCAGACATAAAAAGGAGTGAAATTCTGATACGTGCCCTGGATAAACCTTAAAAACATTATGCTAAGTGAAAAAGACAGCAACAAAAAGGTACATGTTGTATGATTCTATTTCTATGAAAGATCCAAAACAGATAAATACTGAGAGACAGGCTGGAGAGAGGGGGAAATGCGGAAGAGCTGCTTAATGGGTGATGAAAACGTTTTGACAGTAGATACAGGTGATAGTTGCACAATACTGACACTGTGAAAGTATGAAACGTCATTGGGGCCAAGCGCGGCAGCTCACGCCTGTAATCCCAACATTTTGGGAGGCCAAGGTGAGTGGATCACAAGGTCAGAAGTTCAAGACCAGTCCAGGCAAAATGATGAAACACTACCTCTACTAAAAACTACAAAAAAATTAGCTAGGTGTGGTGGCAGGTGCCTGTAATACCAGCTACTCAGAAGGCTGAGGAAGGACAATTGCTTGAACCCAGGTGGTAGAGGTTGCAATAAGCCAAGAACACACCACTGCACTCCAACCTGGGTGACAGAGTGTGACTCCATCTCAAAAAAAAAAAAAAAAAAAAAAAAAATCATTGAGTTGTACACATTAAAATGGGTAATCTTATGCTAATTTCACCTTGACTAAAAAAATTAAAGGACGGTGTAATGCTACTTACTAGGCAGTTTCTACAATGACTATCCCAATATATTTATCTTACTTCTTCTTAGTTTAAGAGTAGAGCAGATAAATTATCTACTTGAAAAAACTCAGTGTTAGAATGCTCACTCTAGAAGTCAGTTGTCATATAGGAAATTTAACTGCCTTAAGACTGCCCTGTTGTGTGAAAGCCAACTAGTCCCATGAATAAGCTAGTGGAGAAAGGTGGCCAGCCCACACCCAGCTGTTCCAGCCATTCCACCAGAGTGAGTGAAGAGGCTATCTTGATCATCCAGCCCAGTCAAGCCTTCAGATGACTCTTGTTCCAACTGCCATCTGACTGCAACTACAAAAGAAAGACCCCAAGAGGGAACAGCTCAAATGAGCTCCTTCAACCCAGAGAACAGTGAAAAATAATGAACTGTTCTTTTATGCACAGAAAAGCCCTCAGGCATATATCATATAAATACAACATACAGAGCATTCAAGAACTCTATAAACAAATATGTGAAAATTTTCATTGGTTTTTAGTGCTATAGATGAAATTATCACCTGTATAACTATTTGAAAATTAAAATACACTTTTAAATAAAATATAAGTAAAAGAAGAAATCAAAAGGGAAATCAGAAAACATTCTTAACTAAATGAAAATTTTAAAAAGTCAAAATTTGTGGTACGCAGCTAAAGGTGATTTTAGAGGGAAATTTATAGTTTTAAGATGCTTTTATTAGAAAAGAGGGTCTAAAATCAATTATCTAAAACTCCACCTTAAAAAGCTAGAAAAAGAAGGTTAAGTAAACTCAAAGTAGAAAGGAAATAATATCAGAAAAGAAACTAATGAAATTGAAAACAAACAAAGAAAATTAAAACCAAAAGCTGTTTCTTTGCAAAGATCAAATTGATAAATCTATAGCTACATGGACCGAGCAAAAGAGAGAAAGCAAATCACCAATATTAGGAAGTACAGAGAGATTATCACTTCAAACCCTAAAGATACTAAGTGGGTAATAAGAATTCATGCAAAGAAATTTGACAATTTAAAAGTCAACAAATTCTTTGAAAAAACTGGCACAAGATGAAAAAGAAAACGTGAAGTACCTATTTCTACCAAAGCAAATGAATTCATTATTAAAACCCCAAAAAGAAAAGTCCGAGCCTAGAACAGTTCATATGTAAGTTCTACCAATCCCTCAAGCAAAAAATAACACCAATCTTTTACAAATTCTCCTAGTAAACAGGAGAACAGTTAATTTTCAACCAAGGTGCCATGGCAATTTTGTAGAGAAAGGACAGTCTTTCCAACAAATGAGACTGGAATAATTGACTGTGGGAAAAAACTAACTCTAAATGGATCACTGACCCAATGTAAAAGCTAAAATGATAAAGCTTCTAGAACAAAATATAGGTCAAAGTCTTCATGACCTTAAGAGTAGACAAATGTTTCTTAGGTAAGACACAAAAAGCCTGAACCATATAATAGTTTATATATTTGCAATGTAATCAAACTTTAAAACTGCTCTTCAAAAGACACCATAAAGAAAAGACAAGCCACAAAATTAGAGAAAATATTCATAAGTATGTATCTAGACAACAACTGACACCCTAGAAGAGGAAGGTAATTATTACAATTCAATTATAAGACGACCAAATAAGAAAATGGTCAAAAAGCGTGGAACACACAAGCTGACAAAGATATAAAAATAGTAAATAAGCACACAAATAGATGTCCACCATAATTAGTCAGGAAAATGCAAATAAAAATCACGAGATACTATAACACACCTACTAAAATGTCTTTAAAAAAAAAAAAAAAAACCCTGACAAAACTAAATGCTGTCAAAGATATGAAATAAATGAACTCTAATACATTGCTGGTGGGGGAATGCAAAATGACACAGCAACTTTGGAGAACAGTTTGGCAGTTTTTAATAGTTAAACACATCCTTAGAGTACAATCCAGCAGTCCCACTCCTAGTATTTGTATCCAGTATTTGATGTGAGCATAACCCTTCAGTTGATACAAATGTTTATAGCAGTATTATTCATAAGTGAACAACAACAAAAAAAAAACAGGAACAACCCAAACGTCCTTCAACTGGTATATGAATAAACAAACTGTGGTACATCCAATACAATAAACTATTACTTGGCAAAATAAAGGAACAAACTACTGATACATGTGCAACTAATAAATCTCAATGTATTTTGATATGTGAAAGAAGCCAGACCAAAAAGCGTATGGGACATAGAACAGATCAGTGGGTGGAGGAAAGAGATGACTTAGAGTAATTTGGGGTGGGGCGGGGGAGGGGGTGATAGAACTGTTCTATATCTTCATGGTGGGATACATGACTATGCATTAGTGAAAACTATAAGCCTACATGCCACAAAGAATGAACTTAACTGCCTGCAAAGTAAAAAAAAAAAAATAACAACAAAAAACAACAACAGTGATAGAAAACAGATCAGAGTTGCTAGGGCATGGGATGGAGGATGGAATGACTACAAAGGAACATGAAAGAATTGTTTTTGGTACTAAAATTATTGTACATTTCGATTGTGATGGTGGTTACACAGTTGTATGCATATGTCAAAACTTACAGAATTGTACACTAAAATGGGTAAAATTAGATCTCAACAATCTTGAGTTAAAAAAAAGATACCATATGCACTCTACAGAGGAGCTAAAATTAAACAGACCGTCAACACCAAATGTCATCAAAGACGTGGAACATCAGAATTTTTACACTGATCATAGAAATGCAAAGGGGACAATAATTACTTTAGGAAAAGTGCTAGCAACAAAACCAAACATATACCTATACTATGAACCAGTCACTCCATTCCTAGGTTATTTACCCACAAGAAATAAAAGCGCATATGCGCACATTAACTGACAAATGTTTATGGTGGCTTTACTGAGAAAATTCCAACTAGAAACATCCCAAATGTCCATCAACAGGCAGGTAAATAAAATGTGGCAATCTATACAATGAATACTGCTCTCCAGTAAAAAGGAGCTACTGACAGATTCAACAATATGGGTGAATCTCAAAATCATAATACTAAGTGAAAAAATGAAAGACATAAGAGGATACGGCCTGTATAATTCCATTTCTGTAAAATTCTGAAAACTGCAAACCAATCTATAGGGGCAGAATGCACATCAGTAGTTGCTTGGAGCTGGGGGAGAAGGGAAGGACTTTAACTGGCGTGAGGAACTTCTCAGAGTTATAGGAATGTTCTGTATCTTAATGTGATTGTAGACATGGTTAAAACTCATCAAATTATACATTTTAAAGAGATGAAGTTTACTGAATATAATTTCAAAAAGTTAATTAAAAATCCAGTAACAATTTTGTTTTTTGAGCCCAGACTGCAGTGCAGTTGCATGATCTTGGCTCATCGCAACCTCCACCTCACAGGCTCAAGCGATTCTCCTGCCTCAGCCTCCTGAGCAGCTGGGATTACTGGCACACACCACTACTGCCTGGCTAATTTTTGTATTTTTGGTACAGATAGGGTTTCAGCATGTTGGCCAGGCTGGTCTGGAACTCCTGACCTCAAATGATCTACCGGTCTCAGCCTTCCAAAGTGCTGGGATTACAGGCATGAGCCACCACACCCAGCCCAGTAACAATTTTAAAAACTCATTTATAAATGACTACAAATAAAGTTTTTTAAAAGCTTTCCATAGCAAAAACTCGATAAGCCAAGTTAAAGCCAGCAGAAAATATTTGCAACTTATATCATAGACAAAGGGCTTATTTCCCTAACATTTAAAGAGCTTGCAAAAAATGTCAAGGGAAGTATATCAAAAGTTCAATAGAAAAATCAGTAAAAGACATGAACACTGTACCAAGAAAGATATAAAAATTTCTCATTTTGGCCCTTAAATATATGAAGAGATATTCAGTATCACTCATAATCCCATACCAAGACATAGCCATTGCCAAAGGCATCACAAGAACAGGAAGAACATGAGAAAAGCCACCACAGGAATTCAAATAGCAAAATCTATACTGTAAGAAATTGCTCAGGAAAGATAACCGGTTTCATTAAAATTAAATTCAAAAGCAGTAGAAGAAAAGGAACTAGAGGAGCAACCTATAAATTAAAAAAGGCTTTAAAAGACATCTGGACCAATCACATGTAGATTTTATTTAAATCCTGTTTCTTAAAAAAAAAAAAAAAAAAACTGACATATTTAAGAAAATTGAAAATTTGAATACTGCCTGATATTAAGAAAATAGACACATTATTTTTGGTGTGATAATGGTACTGTGGTTGTTACCCAAAAAAGGAGTCCTTTTCATTTAGAGATTACTGATATAAAAGAAAATGTTACTTATTTAGGGCCAGGCATGGTGGCTTACAACTGTAATCCCAGCACTTTGGGAGGCTGAGGCGGGAGGAATCGCTCGAGCTCAGGAGTTCAGGCCTGCAATATGAGGAGATGTTATCTCTACCAAAAAGAAAAAAAAAAAAATTATCCAGGCATAGTAGTGTGCGCCTAGTCCCAGCTACTTGGGAGGCTAAGGTGGAATAATCGCTTCAGCCTGGGAGATCGAGGCTGCAGTAAGCTATGACTGTGCCACTGTACTCCACCCTGGGCAATAGAGCAAGACCCTGTCAAAAAAAAAAAAAAAAAAAAAGATGTGAGGTGAGGTGAGGTTGAGTTGAATTGAGTTACCTGGGATTTGATTCAAAACAATTTGGGAG
This sequence comes from Aotus nancymaae, assembly GCF_030222135.1. NCBI lineage: Eukaryota > Metazoa > Chordata > Mammalia > Primates > Aotidae > Aotus > Aotus nancymaae. Next base: position 8,652,059 of record NW_026988421.1, read on the forward strand.
AAGGGAATAAATGGATGAGGCATTGGTGGTTGGGTTGGTAGTTGTTGGGGCTAAATGATAATGTTCATGGGATTAGTTACACTATTCTATTTTTGTGGATGTTCACAATTATCCAAAATAAAAGACAGTTGTTTTAATTTATACTACACAGAGACACCATTATCATCTATTAGACTGGCAAAAATTCAAAAGCCTGACAACACACCATACTGATGAGACTGTAAGAAAACAGAAACTCTTACATTGCTGGCAAGAATGCAAAATGGTAAAAACCTATTGGGTGAATCTGGTACTATTTAACAAAATCATATATGCTTTTATCCTATGATCCAGCATTCCTACTTGGTACTGTAATCTGAAACATTTTAGGTATGATAGGACTTCCAGACCATTATAATATACATTATAGGATAACGTAAATATATTGATACGATTAATTATATTTAAAATAAAATATTTATTTGTTATTAGGAACCAAGACTTTCACAATGAGAGAAAAGAGGTACAAACACAAAACAGAAGAACAAACTGTGTATAATGCATCTGAATTAAAAATACTATGAACTACATAATCTCTGAAAATATGATAGCAATAGAAAATCACCACTTTGTAATCCCAAACTCTCACTGATTTATACAAGCCATCTTCAATGAACACTAAAACAACTAGATGAAATGATGTTAGAAAACAGAATATTCATAGTCACAAAATATCACCCTACAGTTTTGTTATTAATTACAAACAGGAAATACACTTTTCTTTACATTGGAGAGATCTTATAGCCCCCACATTTACCAAATAACTTGTTACCTCTTGAAATGAGAATCTAGGTAATAACGGATTCCACTTCTCTCTAAACAAACCAAGTATGGTATAATTTCACTGACATGAAATATCCAGAATGGATAAATCCATAAAGATAGATTACTCGTTGCCTAGGTACGGGAGAAATGAGTTGTTGTCTAAGGATGGGAGGGTACAGGATTTCTTTGGAGGTGATACAAATATTCTAAAATTGATTGTGGTATTATCCATACAGTGAATTATATGGTGTGAATTATATCTCAATAAAGCTGTTTTTTTAAAAATAAACAATACAATTGTCTTTCATTCTAGAGCACATTAAAAACCCTCAGGAAATTTCACCTCCCAGACCTCTATTGTTGGAGTATCCCAGAGAGTGGTCTGTGGATCTCTTCTCTACATATACTCAGTGTCTTGGTGAGCTTACTCATTCTCGCCGGTCTAAATATTGATGACTGCCAGACTGATATCTCCAGCCTTGAACACTGTTGACCTCCAGACCCATGTATATAAGTGCCTATTCTATGGTTCTACTTATCTAACAAGCCATCTCAAACTTAACTAACTGAGCAGAAACCTGATCCAGCCTTCCCTAGCTCAGTGAAGGGCCACTCCTTTCTTCCAGTTCTTCGGGCAAAATATCTTGAAGTCACACTTAAGTTTTTCTCACCCTGTGGTAGTCTGTTCTTGCAACACTCTAAAGAACTACCTAAGATTGGGTAATTTATAAAGAAAAGAGGTTTAGTTAGTTCACAGTTCCACAGTCTGTACAGGAAGCACGACTGGGGAGACCTCAGGAAACTTACAATCATGGTGGAAGGTGAAGAGGAAGGAGTCACCTCTTACATGGCTGGAGCAGGAAGAAGAGAGAGAGAAGAGAGGTACACACTTTTAAACAACCAGATCTCATGAGAACTCGCTCAGTATCACCTCCCACGAGGCCCCTCCTCCAACATTGGGGATTACAATTTGACATGAGATTTGGGTGGGGACACAAATCCAAACCTTATCCTACCCCCATGTCCAATCCATCAGCAAACCCTGTTATCTTCATCTTCAAATTATAACCAGAATCCTACTTCTCACCACTTGCTGCCACTCTCATCCAAGCAACTGGCACCTCCCACCTGGATTATTACCAAGGGGCTCTCCTTGCTCCAGCCCTTGCCCCATTTCAATCTACTCTCAACACAGCAGTCAAAGAGATCCCATTAAAACAACGATTCAGGTGTTCACTCAATAAACACAAATATTACTACTCATAAAGCACTTTTCTAAATTCCTAAATATTAGTTGATTTAATCCTTACAACAATTTTACAGATGACAAAACTAAGGCACTTGCTCAAGGTCACCTGCTTAGGAAGTGAGAGTGCCAGCAGTCAAACTAGAGGAGTAATACCTCTCTCTGCTCAAAACTCTTCAATGCAGTAGACGTCAATCTTGGCCTCTTATTAGAATTACCTGGGAGTTTTAAAAATTCCTGATGCCTATGTTAAAACACCGCCCCCCCCACCACCACCACTGACCAATTAAATCAGAAACTCTCGAATGGAATCCAGGCATCAATACTTTTTTAAAGCTTCCCCAACAATTCTAATGTTCAGCCAAGGTTGACAACCATTGTTTCAATAGGATCCCATCTCATTCAAAGTAAAAACCTAAAAACCAAAGCCCTTATAAAGACCTCTAGGCCTCGCCTGCCCTTACCCTATCCCAATACCCACCTCCTCATTCATTTGCCCGCTGGACTCACCAGACAAGATTCCCACGCAGGGACTTTTAACTCAGTCACTTTCTCAGTGAACACTTCCTTTAAGATCTTATCTAAAACTGCAAATACTCCAAACTGTTCTGCCACTTACCTCCACTCCCTATGTTATTCTTCTCCTTAGCATTTACTAATATTTAACAAATGATACAGTTTACTTATTTACCTGTTTCTTGTCTGTTTCCCCACACTGTAATGTAGGCTCTATGACAGCAGCGATTTTTTGTTTTGTTATTTACTGTTGTTTCCTCAATGCCTAAAACAGTGGTTGCCACACAGAAGAGCCTCAGTAACTATTTGTTGAATGAAATATTAAGTAACCCATAATTACTGCATCAAAGATTAACGTTAAGTTTCCAGATAAAAAGTTGTTTCTTCCTCATCAGACAAGAATCATTTACCAGATTTAACTGGTTTATTTAGATAATGGAAGGGAAAAGGTTCAAACACTGTATTTCCATTTGAATTTATATCCTTAGTAAAAAATTACATGACACAATTATATTATTAACATGCTCTCCCCACCCAAATTTCTCCTTCAGCTTTACTCATACTCTAAGGTATAGTTAGATCTTACAAATCAGTCATAAATTAACATAATCACAGTTAACACTTCATCAGTCAGGAACCAGGAAGTCAGCCAAAAAATAAAGCAAAACACAGAAACATCCTGAGTGATGTAAGAAAAAGCAAAGAAAAATTGAATTCTGCATAGTGAGACATCATCAGGCCCACAAGACTTCACTATTATTTGTTAAAATATGTCAAGTATGACTAGTCCTACTGCCCCACAATCACTGATAAACACAAAGCTGAGGATATATAGACATCGAGGATCAAATATGTGTAGAGTCAGGCATGGCTCTGACACCCTAATCAGCACCATCCTTCCACTATCTAAGAGCAGTTGACTGAGGAAAAGAACTAGAAGTCTTCCAAGTCTTCGGGGAGAACACAGGGAAAGGAAGGAGGTCTTCACCCAAAACAGTGGCAGAGGCCTCCAACAGAAATCACCCACCAAGATCAGAAGGGCCTAGAAGAGACTTACATCCATTCTCCAGCTCCATGTCTGCTTATGCAGCAGACTGAGTGACTGACCCTGCATGTCTACCTGAAAAGGGGGACAAAGAGAACTGACGAGAAATGGCAGGGCTCGGAAAGAAGGCAGACTTAAGTGGTCTGTATGCCACCATTTGGCATCACAAGGAAGTGAGTTTCCAGTGGGTTGAATGGAAACCATAGAGTACCTGGACTGGAGTTGTTTTGCCATTTTCAAAATATCTGGCTGCAGAGAGAAAAGATCTCCACCAGGACTCACACACATTCACGTAACCCGCGGGTAGACCGACATGATGGGAGCAAGCAGATGGGTGTGTAGGTTGGAAAAGGTTTAGCTACAGAAAATTTCATATCCAGAAACTGTACAGCAGGAGTCTCCCTGCAAGATCTCACCAAAATGCCAGCTTGGTTGCCTATCACTGGACTGCAATGGCCTGCCATTGTTAATCAAGTGAGGACTTTAATAGCACCAGATAACAAACACTTGTCTTTTTCCACTTCTCTTCTTGACAAATTAGTATCCAAGAAGATCCCTCAAGAGTAAAAGGAAAGAGGTATCCCAGGAGCTTACCACAAGCCCTTCAGACCCCAAGTGCTTCAGGAAGTAAGTGGCCTGACCATGCAGAAGGGAAAAAAAACCTTTAAATTGAATATGATATTGAAGGTTCAAACTGGAATAGACTGGAGTAGTTTTTTTTTTGTTTTTTTTTTGAGAGAGGGTCTCACTCTTCTGCCACCCAGGCTGGAGTGCCGCAGCACAATCTCTGTTCACTACAATCTCTGCCTCCCAGGCTCAAGGGATCCTCTCACAACAGTATCCTAACTAGCTGGGACTACAGGCACGTGCCACCACCCCCGGCTGATTTTTCTATTTTTTGTAGAGACAAAGTTTCGTCATGGTGCCCAGGCTGGTCTCAAACTCCTTGGCTCAAGCCATCCTCCCACCTTTGCTCTCTAAAGTGCTGGAATTACAGGTATGAGCCACTGAGCCCAGGCTAGAGCTTTTTGTTAACTGTAAATGATAGAAAAGCTATCATTCACCCATGTTATGGAGGATGGGGGACAGCAGAGTGGGAGATAAAGAACCTACAAAATACAGTTAAAGGCAGTGAATGGGGAAAAAGAAAACTCTTATAAGTTTGTTCTCAGTAAGCTTGGACTGCTGAATAACCTGATGACGTACACAACAGCATTTTCATCCTTAATAATGGGATGGAACACCTGACATGGAAGTTCTCATGAGGGATTTACTGTACTGGGTAAGATGCTACATTAGAAGCCTTCTGAGATCACTTCCAATTCTAATGCCTGTGATTGTCTTTTCCTTCAAGAGGTTAAACTGAATCCTGAATCCAGAATCTAGAGTTCAATGGTTAAACCATAAAAGGCTAGGCTGCCTAAAGGGCTAAAACCCAAATGGGGAATAAAGCTATCAGATCGACAAGTCTGATAAGAGTTCCATGTGGGAAACAATATTTTGCTCTAAAACTTATTTAATTAAAAAAATCCTAAATGACTAATTTTCTTTTATATTCAACAAAACTCCCAGTTCAAAGAAAGCTTGTAAAATCCTCCAAACCCCATCTTCCTGAATAAGATCAATTCAACTAATTAAAAGTTTTACTAGAATAAATAGCAAACATATGTTTGCTTAAGCATCTTCTAGGAATAGCAAACTCACATATCCCTTATTAGACAGTACCCACAAGGAAAAAAGTTACTTAGGGTCAAATGGTTAAATATTGCTCATTAAGTGGAAGAGAGTTCCAGTGCTATAACAAATAACATGCTTTATGTTTACATAAAAACATGCCATATTTTTATGTTTCTAAAAATAATTAAGCATTATAGACAATCATCTAAAGCTTTCAAGTTTCTGCCTTTTCTGAAAGCCTTCCTTTTGGATACCATGTTGATAAATTCTTAAATGCTGTGTATATACTCACAAATGGTCAAAAAACCTAAAACCAAATCTTAATATTTATCTCCTACTGAAGTTATTTTATTGTATCACTGAAGATCTAAAAGAGGATTTTTTAATCTTGAAAATTAAATTTTAATATTACCAAAAGTAAATTGCTCCAGTGTGAGAAAAAGTAATTATATGTATATTACCTCAGCTCACAGTTGGAATCAAATAGGAAATACTTTAAGGCAGTTAGTACCATCAGACTGAAAATTTTCTAATAAAAGCAGTGTCACTATTGTTACAATTACTACACTATATTCAGAAAACTATCTTCCCCACTCTCAAATAAGTTATTGAAACAAGAATGACGACTTGACATCAAGCAATGTATCAATGTCAAAGTATGAGTTAAATTATGCTAATAAATTATTTCTTAGATTTCATCCGGAGTTACAAATTATCACACAATTAAAACAACTTTGGGATTTGCAGTATGACTAATAATAACAGTAAAGAACTTCCAGGCTTAAGTCAAAAAGCCACTTTTAAAAAATCTCCACTAAATGTTTTGGGAAAAAGTCCCCATAAAAATGTAAAATGTTTCCACCTTTCCCAGCTATCTTCCTAGGAGTCGTCAATATTGTTATATCCCATAGGTTAGCAACCAATACTTGACTATTGGCCACAATGGCTTTTTAAAGAAAAAAAAAATCCATCGCTATTCTTAACATCCTTAAACACTTCTAAAAAGGTCCTTCCTGCTTATGAACTCATGGCAGTTTCCTCACAATTGTATACTTATCCTGTTTCACTGTCTCTCCTAGTCTATGACAAACTCAAATTTACACACCAACTTTCCTATGTGGTTACACTGCTAAAACTGGGGAGAAAAAATATACAAACCTGCTACTTTCCCCCTCCCAAAGCAACAATGAAAATACTCATTAAGATAAAGATTGGAAGGTCCGCGTGCACGCGGTGTGTATGTACACACATATATTTATATAATATATATATTTTCTTAATGTCACACAAGTTATCCACTGGTGGATAAATTCACAGCTACCTACCTTGATACAGGTATACGCTACAAGAGAAACCATACAGTGTAGAGTTAATGGCACTATAAAATAACTACTAATTCAAATTCTGTCAAGCTTAAATACTCTTGTTTAAATTTATCAGTACTCTAAAATGATTTAAAAAAAAAAAAAAACTAACTCCAGTGGGGGAAATATTTCTCTTGCCACAAGTGTGTCAACATGAAAAATTAAGAGCGTGAAAAATAATAGGCTTTTGGTCAGAATAAATCTTAAATTATTTTTAATATAATGGGTCTTCAAGTTCTTCAGATTGTGAAGAAAAACAGTTTTACAAAACAATCATGTAACTCTTACCCAAACTTTGCTCTAAATGGTTTCAATGGCATCAAATTAACAAAGAAAGTATGCTAGCTGAGTACTTGGGGAAATGAAGCAGATTGATCAGGAGTTCTAAGATAAAAGACAATGGTGTAAATTTCATAGTGCGCTATTTGTTCCAGTCATTAAATACGCAGGAAATAAGATTTTCTATTTAGAAAACTAATTCACAAGGGGCAATGACTTCATTAAGACAAAGAAAATCTTATTAAAACAGCCAACAATCAATTGTAAAATAAGAAAACAAGTACTGCAGAATTGGAAGGTGGAACAGACTAGGAAAACGCATAAACTGCCTGGAATATGTGTTCCTTGAACCTCTTCTTGCACTGCCCCCAAAGAGAGCGAAGGAGTTTCATTATTTATACGCCCAGACCACGGTAGATGCTCTGCTCGGGGGCACAGCCAAAGGCAGTAAACACTGTAAGCAACAAGACTGCTTTCATTATGACAACACTTTCCCCTCTTTCCAGGAGGGTCAATAGAAAGCATCTGAAACAAACCACAAACCGCTCAGGATGGCCGCAAAGCTCTGCGGTTGGCAGCTGGCCTCGGCGTCGAAAGACCTGGGTCTGGTCGCCTCTCCGGTGCCACCTGCGTGACCTTGGGCAAGTCGCTTTCAACCCTGCCTCTGGCCACCTGCCCCGAAGGTGCGAAGGTAAATCGCTGACAACGCCCGACTTCAGGGCCCAAGGCGGAGCCGGCTTCGGCCTCGGCGAGTACTGAAGCCAAAACGCTTTAAACACCAGGAAAGGATGCCCGGCGCTGCACGCCCGGCGGGCATGGCCCTGGAGCGAGCCGTTCCGACCGGCACCGCCGGGAATCCCCGGGCAGCTGCGCGCACCGCGCCCCTAGCGGGACTTCTCGGGGGGCGGAGACGCCGAGGGGTTCGTTGGCCCCGCGACCGCCGCCGGCCTCCCGCCCTCCCCGCCGGGCGCCGCCAAGGGCTGAGGTCGGGAAAACAATCGCGGACCCGCGGGAAGACGACGCCGGCCCCTCCCGCCGCCCTGAGCCCCGGCAGGTGAGCGGGCCAGGCGGCCTCCAGGTGCAGCGGCGCGCGGGGCGGAGGTTCGCGGAGCGGGCGCTGGCCCCACACTCACCCGCGCCCCTGGCCCCTAGGCGGACGCCTCCCAGCTCGCCCCGGCGGGCGCCGCGCTCCCGAAGCCCCGCAGCCACCGCCGCCTCGCGCCCGGCCCCAGCCCCCACCCGCGCCCCAGCGCGGCCGCGTCCCTCACGCCAAACTTTACCGGGGCCTTGGACCGGAGCACCCGCGCCGCCGCGGCCCCGGCTCCTACAGACGCTCGGCTGCCCGGAGCGGCGTCCACGACGGTCCGCCCGCGCACTGCGCACGCGTCTCCGCGCCGCTCAGCCCCCAGACGGCGGCTGAGATTCCGGAGCCAGCGCTTCCAGCTCGCAGAGACTACGAGTCCCGGCAGGCACCGCGCGGGTCCGGGCGGCGTGGCGTGCCGGGTGTTGGGCGTCTTCCTAGTTCCCGGGGCGGAGGCCTAGGCGCGCCAGAGAGGGCTGCGCGAGGAGCTCTGGGCCGCCACGCCCCGGTGCTTCCTGGGAATCGTAGTTTTAGAGCACCACGGGGCTTGGCTCGGAGATGGAACTCCGGGTTCTCTGATGTCATCGCCTAGAGCTGCGAGGCACAGGGATCTTTAAAAATAGGCTTCGTTAGTTTGCAGATAATTTGTTTGCAAGCTGTCCCATAATCGGTCCAAGTGGCACAAATTCACAGGCTGCGGTGTGACCTGGAGAAAAACACTTTACAGCTCTGCGCGCCTATTTTTCGCTCTTAACCATTTCTCCCTGCAAATGTAGCTCCACCTCCTACTTACAATGGTGTTAATAGTACAGGAGGATAGGAGAAACTTAAAGAAGGATTAGTCGAAATTCTTTTAGCAAGGGTGGAGCATAAATATGTATCGTGGTAAATATTCGTTAAATATTGAGTATTTAACGTATTTCTCGAGCACTTACTGTGTTCCAACTACGTGATAGGCAACCAGGCATTCATCTGAGAAAGAGACACTGTCGCTGCCCTCATGGAGCCTGCAGCCTGCAAGGGAGAAACTTCCGCAAACAAGCAAAATCGTTACCGATTTTAATAGAATAGCCAGACTGAGAAAGTTCAAGAGACAGTAGCGGTGGGGGTGGGGGAGGCTCTTCAGAGAGGGTGACAAGGAAAGTTCTCTGAGGATGTGATATTTGAGCTGAAACCTGACGAATGAGTAATATTCAGACATGCAAAGAACTGGGAAAGAATTACATGCCACGCCTTTCACAGTGCATGCCACTCTAGGTTCTTAACAAATATTTGTTCTTTTTGTGTGCTTCTTCCTTTCTTCTCTCTGCACAACCTTAGGTCACATCCTATCCCCTTCAAACCCTTTAAAAACTCTTTAGCAACGTCTTTCAGAATATCCTTCCTATGTGAAGATGTACATGAAACAAAACATGGAACAAATGTCCAGTGGTAAGACAAGCTGTACAGCTGCTAGGACAGAAGACACAAGCCTGGTGACAGGCTCGAATCTGACTGCTTAGCCACTTCTTTATTTGAGAACTGGGTTAGAAGTCTGGGCGCTCAGCCTGGCCTCCTGACTTCTTTTCTGTTCATGGGGCATCATGTAGGATTTTGAGTTTGTCTCTGTTAAAATCTTACAGGGAGCTTACCTATTATCTGAATCAGAGGTGCGGTGAAGAACAGTGCTAGATTTTCCTGTTTAGACTTACCTATGTGACTTTATGCAGAGAGTGACACTTTGCCATTCTGACCCTCAGTGACCTCAACTGTAAATGAGTGTCATCCACCCTGCCTGCCTTACAGAATGCTCTCAGAGGCTGATAAATTGATGGAGGTGAAAACTCAACAGAACGCTCTAGGACTGCCTCTTTCAGACTGAGCATTTTCAGTTACATTTCATACAACGTGATTGTTCGATTATCTTTTGGGAAACCTTAGCTATGCAGCCTTTCTGACATCTGTCTCTTTTGGGGACCTCATCTGTGTAATGGTTGAAAGGATTTGGCCTCATTATAGTTTATAAAGTAGCCAGAGCAGATTGTTTCCTTTGGTCCACATAGTGGGTTTTTGTTGATTTAACTGATTCAGTGTGTAGTTAACTTTTAAAAATAAAAATCTGGGTGTCACCTATCTTATCACTCTAGGCATTTGAGTTTGCCTTCCTTGGCTAGCAGGTCTGGAAGGAGTCTCTAGCTTTTCAGCACTAGAATCCTAAGTGCTGAGACTACAGGTGAGAGCCTCTCACCCTCTGCAGGCTGGACCCACAGGGGATCTCTCTCCTGAATGTTGTTTGACACCATTGATGAGTGGCTTAAAATTGTACCTTTGGCCAATGTGGTGGCTCTCACCTGTAATCCCAGCACTTAGGGAGGCCAAGGTGGGTCAGGGGTTTGAGACCAGCCTGGCCAACATGATGAAACCCCCTCTCTACTAAAGAAATACAAAAATTAGCCAGGCGTGATGGTGGGCACCTGTAGCCCCAGCTACTCGGGAGGCTGAGTCAGGAGAATTGATTGAACCCACACAATGGAAATTGCAGTGAGCCCAGATCCTGCCACTGTGCCCCAGCCTAGGGGACAGAATGGGACTCAAGAAAAAAAAAATTGTTCCTTTGTTCTTTTTGCATAACAAGCCCCCAGAATTGTTTGTCACTGAGAGCCATATTTACATACAATGAAGAAAGCCAGAAAAGTAACTCAGTTTGTCCAAGGACACACAAGATAATATCAGGACTGCTTTGAGGTTGCAATATAACCAGAACTTGATAGCTCCCGATCAGCCAATAAATACAGAGACAAAAAAAAAAAAAAGCCCTCTGCTTTCCAGCCTTTTTTTTGGATGCAGAGGTTTATTACATAACTGTGCTTTCAGTGTTATTTAAAAAAAAAAATGTACGGGGAAACTACAGTCTGGGAGCAAACCAAGAACACGCAGGACCCGCTGAAGGCACTGAGGAATGCTGGAATATTCCATGGCTACTTTTCATCTGAAGAAAAAGGAGTCTGAATTCAAGGATCTGCAGTTTAGCAGTTCTCCCTTTTTTTTTTTTTTTTTGAAGAATCTTGTTTTGTTGCCCAGGCTGGAGTGTAGCAGCACAATCCCAGCTCATTGCAACCTCTGCCTCCCGAATTCAAGTGATTCTTCTGCTCTAGCCTCCCAAGTAGCTGGGTTCACAGGTGCCTGCTACCATGCCAGACTAATTTTTGTGTTTTTAGTAGAGTTGGGGTTTCGCCAGGTTGGCCAGGCTGGTCTCAAACTCCTGACCTCAAGTGATCCACCTGCCTCGGCCTCCCAAAGTTCTGGGATTACAGGCGTGAACCACTGTGCCTGGCCTGCATTGTACCTTTAAAGTATCACTGTCATCATTATCATCATGCTTTCACACGTGAAATATTTTGATGTTTCATTCAAAAATAGCTCTTGAGCCCCTTCTATTTGCTTAGTGCTGGGCTCTGGAGCCTCCAGACAGATATCAGCCCCTTAGACAACACAAAGAGCAGTGTACAAAGGTACACAGAAGGTTCCTGAACGCTGGTCATTTCTTTAATATTTGATGCCTGCAGCATTTCCTGCATTAATTTTCCCCCAGCAATGGTCACTTTCCTACATATTCTGTATGTGCATATTCTAGTTTTTCAACAGTAGAATCCTAGAAGATTCCAGATGGGAAATTTGAGACATGCTTGAACGTAAAAGATATTCCTTGTTTATTTGAAATTCAAAGTCAAATTCACATCTTTTATTTGATCTGAAAATGCTGGTCCTGAGAATAGAACACTTAGGCCAAGAGCCTCTCACCCTCTGCAGGCTGGACCCACAGGGGATCTCACTCCTGAATGTTGTTTGACATCATTGACGAGTGGCTTAAAATTGTTTCTTTGGCCAATGTGGTGGCTCTCACCTGTAATCCCAGCACTTAGGGAGGCCAAGGTGGGTGGATCACTTGAGGTCAGGAGTTTGAGACCATCCTGGCCAACATGGTAAAACCCCTTCTCTACTAAAAAAATACAAAAATTAGCCAGGCATGATGGTGGGCACCTGTAGTCCCAGCTACTCAGGAGACTGAGGCAGGAGAATCAATTGAAACCACATGATGGAGTTTCCATATATACATATATGGGATTACACACACACAAACACACACACACACACATATATATATGTAAGGATGGAGGTTACATATATATGGGATTATATCTCTGTATGTAATCCCATATATTATATATATAATTAATAATCCCATATATATATGTGGTATTATATAGTTTGCATATCCCCTAAACTGTAACCTCCACATGGACAGGGATTTTATGGTTTTTTCCTGCTGCATCCTTAGTGCCTAGAACAGAAGTATGTGTTGAATGATGAATGACACAGCCCCCTTGATGGACAGAGCCAGCATCGGAAGCCAAGCAGAAGAAGTCCCTCCAGAAGCAAAGCTCTGTTCTAACCAGAAATCAGAACCAAGATAGAACAAAAATTAAACATGAACCAAACACTCTGAACCCAGCTTTGTTCTTCTTGTGTCCCCTCCAGAAACTGGCTGGCAGAGAGTTAAAAACGGCTCTTTCCTATTTTTCAGTGTAAAAATGGCACAAGAACTCCAGGCAGGGAGTCAGTGGGGTTGCTTCTGTGGGTGAAGAGTCAGAGCTGGCTCTCTGACCCTGCTACACGACTGGCAACGACCAGGTGAGGGGAAGCATGATTCTCAGTCGTCACCCCAATCAGGCAGAGATTAAGTGACCTGCCCAGATTACCAATCAGGTGACTGGAGTCTCCTTCTGGAGATAATTCTTGCATCCCAGGGCCGGGGCACAATCCTCCTTTCAGGTGCCATGAAAGACTGTCCACATTTTATGCTTACCGAGGTGCAAGAGTAGGAGTTCTGAATAAGTCAGCAACCAGCCCAAATTCCAGGCCCACAAAGGAAAAACAACAACCGAGCATCTGGGGAGATGCTTGCCTCCAAGACTTGTAGAGGAGCAGAACTAGATCTTTCCTGCCATAGGATTATCAGACAACAAGGGAGGGAGCCCAACACTGAATATCTGGGTGGGACAGGATATGAAATTGCTGAATGCCACTGGGGCTCTAAAGGTCCCAGCAACCGTATGATCTCTGGGGGTCTAGTGAGGTTCCAGCTGCATCTACACCCTAGTTAGGTCATGCATTAATTACCCCGACCACATGTGGCAGGCCTGGGATACTGATAAGTCCTAAAAGTGCAGAGCATAGAATGCTTGCTGTCATCTAAACATGTGGACTCTTGCTCCATTGTGGTGTGAAAACTTGAAAAACAAGATTTTCCAAATTCAAGATGATCATCCAGGGCCACAGTTGGGTTGCTAATTGTAGCACTGAGGTAGAGAGTGTTCTAGAAGGTGAAGGCTCCTTGCAAACAAAGCTGGGAGAGAGGATCTGGGAACAAGTCCATCTTGGGCTTCACAAGCTCCTTGGCCTGTGGGAACTGTACCTCAGACCCCTTCCCCTCACCTGTCCAACTCTGGCCAAGCCCCTCTTTAGGTCAAAAGCCACGGGTTTCTCCCATCCTTCTTGACATCTGCCAGAAGAGTTTGCTTCCATGCATTCAGCAACAAGAACCAATGCCTCAAGCATTCAGGAGTGCTGAGTGTGTGCCAAGCTCTGAGCCCCAGAAGAAGACAAGCACAGAAGTCACTGCTTCCACCAGGAGAACCTGGATGTCACAGGCCCCAGCCCAGGAAAGGAAAGTGAGAAGCTGAAGCCCCAGAGTCCCTCTGCACTGACTAGCTGGGTGACCTTGAACGCGTTACCTTATTTCTCTGGCGATAGTTCCCACTTCACAGCCCCATCATTAGTCCTAAATAAAATTATGCAGTAAAGGTCTGGCACATATTAGTGGCTCCTTCAATGTCAGCAATTTTATGATTTACTTTGGCCCAATTCCTGGGCCCACCTGACCAAGGGCATAATACATTCAGAGTCTCCTACGTGGGCAGTGGGTAGGTTCTAGAATTATTCTGACTGCTGTGGTCCTCGTTCATATGAGGGTAATTGGGATGGGATTGTGGTGTGGGATCTCGGGGAATTTGGTGCAATGGGGGAACAGGACCATGTGGATTTGGCGCTAGGGACGTAGCAGAGGCCTGACTTGGAAGGGCTCAGGCTGCCGGGCTCAGGAGCACTTGAATTTGTTTCCCCACATATTTAAGACTTTTGAAAAGCACTCGCAATGACTCTAATGTGCAGTAGATGTTTGGTTGTGCACCCAACCTCCCCCCGCATTTCTGACCACAAAAATAAATAAGTATAAATGAATTGACATGGGAAAACTAGAGCAGGGCTGTGAGGGTGTCATCATTTTCCATCTTGTCCGGCTCCTTCAGAAACATTTCACTTTCATCTAAATCCTCCAGCTTGCCCCCCTCTCCCTCCTCCTCCAACCTACCTGCCCTTAGACTAACAGCAGGGGAAGCTTTAGAAATAGCATGCCTTCCCTGACCCCCTGGCATGTAAGTACATCTTTGTTCCTGACTGGCATTTAATAACAGTACTTTATGGTGAAACAAAAGCTGTAATCAGACCCCAACAATGGAAGCTGCAGTCAGCACTGAACAATACTCAGAATTCCCATGGCGATCCCCCCCATCCACAGCTGTGAGAACCAGAAGTCACAAGCACGAATCCCATTCATAATTATTCGCCCAGTCCCACTGTGACTTATGCGAAGCATGGCTTTCCTGCCTCCTTGGTGGGGCTTTCAAGGTGCTGAGAAGGGATGCCAAGCCTGAGCCCCAGCCAAGAGCAGCCAGTGCAGGTGTACATGTGGGGCTGACTGGTGCAGTGGCACAGTAACAAAGCCAGACTGCTCCCACACTGGAGACTCCAGCAGCCATCTCTGCACCAGCACTTCATGCAAAACTTCCTTCACATAAAAGAAAGCTTTCGACCTATTTCCTTATCCGAAACTGCAGTCTGCATATTCCAGGATAAGCCCAGCAGCAGACTTCTCCTGTACCAAGTTCTGGATCCTTGGGGAAAGAAGGTCTTTAGAGGGACTGCTTTCGTGGGTGTCATGCACATTAGAGGTTATGTATGCATCTATGCAACAACCCTGCATGACCTGCACATGTACCCCAGAACCTAAAGTAAAATTAAAAAAAAAAAAATGAATCTGTTTCACATTAGAACTATTGGGATTGCTTTTTTTTAAGACCCTACCCCAGACCAATCTGAATCTCTGATCACAAGGAACTGGGATTGCTATTATTTTTCCTTCTTTCTTTTTGCTTTGTTTTGAGGTATAACTTAATTATAGTAATGTCTACAACTCTTAAGTATAAAGCTCAATAAACTATGTATCCACCATCCAGGGCAGGATACAATGCCAACACTCCAGAAGGCTTCCTCTAGCTCTAGCAGCCAGAGGTAAGCACTATTCTGATTTCTATCTACATAGAATAGTTCTTTCTTTTCTTGAAATTAATATAATTGTCATTACACAGTATGTATTATACTCCTTTGGGTCTAACTTCTTTTGTGTAACATGGTGTCAATGTATATATCTTTATACATTGACAAAGATATATAAAATTTATCTTTGTCAATGTATGTTGTATTGCTGTGTAATATTCTCTTTTGCACATAAAGCACAATTTACCTCTTTTCCAGTTGATGGACATTTGAATTTCTAGTTTTTGGCTATTATGAATAAAGCTGCTATGAATATTTTTATGTAAGTCTTTGGTGGACATTTGTACTCTTTTCTCTTGGATATTAGGTAGAGTTGCTGGGTTATATAGTAAGAGTACATTTAGCTTTTTAAGAAACAGCAAAATTCTTTTCCAGATTGGTATACCAATTTTACTTCCATCAGCAGTTAATGAGAGTTCCAGTTGCTCCATTTTCTCACCAGCTCTTGACACTGTCAACCTTTCTATTTTAGCCTTTCTAGTAGATGTGCAACGGAATCTCATTGTGGCATCAGTAGTTTTAAAAGATCTTCAGATGATCCAAATGCACAGCCAGGGCTGAGACCCAAGGATCTTACCTGCCTCAGTTTATAGACAGGAAACTGAAGATAAAAGGAGAAAGAGTCAAAGTCAAACTCGGAGCTCCCCACTCCTGGTCCAGGATTCTTCCCATATACCTTTCCCTGAAGTTTAGTATTTGTCTGCCTTCCTGTTAGAACAAGGACAGATTTGGCCCAGAAACTCAGCATGACTTTAGCATCTTAGCACCACTGAGAGGGAGCAGAAGGAATTGGCAAAGACCCTCAGGCTGGCTCCAGGGAGACCATGTAGGTGGTCTGAAGCCCCACAGGCCAAAAGCCGAGAAACACCAAACCGGTGTTAGTACCTAAAGAAGTCTTGCAGACAGCAGTCAGCATCCTGAGGGCAGCATCTGGCAAAGCCAAGCCCCTTATGAGTTCTCATCTTAGTCCTTCCAGCTCCTAATTACCCAAACAGAAGCCTGATCACCACCTTTGACTCCTTCCCATCTTCCTTCCCCATATCTAGTGAGAGACCAAGTCCTGCTGATTCTGACTCCTAAACATCTTTTGAATCCATCAATCCTCTCTGTCTCACCGTTCCTAACCTAGTTCAGCTCCACCCATCTGTGCCTGGCCTCCTGTTCTCTCCAGAACAATCATTTTCCCATACAAACCTAATAGAGCCATTATCCTGCTTAAAAGCTTTCAATGGGTCCCAATTGCCTTGGAATAAAATCCAAGCTTCTTCCACAACTCCTCCAGGCCTGTAAGTCTGCAGACACTTTGTTTCAGTCTAACTCAACTGACTAGGGTTCCCTACACCCCAGCTATTCCCAGTTCCCTGCCTTAAGAAAACAGCTTTATTAAGATATACTTGTTATGTAATAAACTGGACGTATGGAAAGAGTACGATTTGGTAAGATTTGACCTATATATACACCTGTGAAAACATTGCTACAATCAAGACAATGAACAAGGCCAGGAGCAGTGCCTCATGCCCGTAATCCCAGCACTTTGGGAGGCCGAGGCGGGTGGATCACTTGAGGTCAGGAGTTCGAGACCAGCCTGGCCAACGTGATGAAACCCACCTCTACTAAAAATACAAAAATCAGCCAGACGTGGTGGTGCATGCTTGTCATCATCCCAGCTACTTGGGAGGCTGAAGCAGGAGGATCGCTTGAACCCAGTAGGTGGAATTTGCAATGAGCCAAGATTACGGCACTGCTCTCCAACCTGAGTGACAGAGCAAGACTGTCTCAAAAAAACAAAAAAGACAATGAACACATTCGTCATCCCCAGAACTGCCCTCTGCCCCTTTATCATCCCCCCCAACCACCTCTGCCACCCCAACCACAACCACCGGTCTGCTTTCCATTACTATAGTTTGCATGTTCTAGAACTTTTTGTAAATGGACTCATACAGTATGTACTCTTATGCGTGGCTTCCTTGGCTCAGCCTAAGAATTTTGAGATTCCTCCGTGTTGCGTGTATCAGTTCATTCTTCTCTGTTGCTGGATAGTACTCCCTCGTGTGGATAAACCACAGTTTCTTTATCCATCCACCTGCTGATGGGTATTGGGTTGTTTCCTCTCCTGTGTCTTTTTCACATTGCTTCCTCTGCCCAGAATGGGTTTTTCCTTCAGCCCCACCCCACTCCCTAACCTCCCACAAATAAAATCTGCCTACACGGGAACACAAACATTAACTCCAATCAAAACTCATTGACTGAGACATATTTCTGAGCTTACAGAAGTGACCCTCTCTCCTCTGCAACCCCACTGCTCCCCATGTTTTTAGTGGTGTTTTCCCCAGGGGATCATGATTTCCTCAAGAGCAGGGACCATGTCTTAATTACCTAAATAGTGTCAGCCCCCGGTACAGCGTCCAGGATGGGAGATGCGGGGGACAGGGGTTGGGAGGGCCATCAAGGGATAGTGGCATGGTGGATGAGCCTGAGGGCAAATCTAACTTTCAGAAGGGAGGTTGGCAGAAACTAGGCAAGCCCAAGACCTGAAAAGGGACTAGAGACCCCTATGGACAGTCTGACAGGAAATCCCGTGGAACAAACTCAGCTTGAATGTGATGTGCAGTTGCCCAGGCTCACTCCTGGTAGCAGTTCCAGGTGACTTAATTCCAAGCCCCCAGGCTTCACATCAGAGGCTGAGCCCCACATGGCCCCTGTGGAGATCGGCTTAAGAGCCTGGGAGAATGGAGCCCCTAGGTGGGGCATGAGTGAGCCCACCTACAAGGGACTGGTGGCTGGAGTCCTGGCATGACCCTGAACTCCATCATGGGCACTGTTACATGGCTCTGATCTCTCACTGTTCCCCTTCCACTGGGGAATTTGGAGCTTCCCAGGAAGCTGGTCAGAGGAGACCATTCTGGGATTCACTGTGGAATTCCTTTTCTGATTTCTCTTGTCCTTTCTCTTGTCAATTAAATTAAGCCCATCAGTATAGTTCTCAATCCAGTATGGCAACCCAGCAGCACCACTCAGAAAGCCCAGTGTCCTGGATCAATAGTTCTCCATCCATTTGGGCTTTTTGTTCTAAAGAGATGATTGGCAAATTGTTTAGGAAAACTTCTCTAAAAATATGAAAATGACTGATCTTTTATGAAGACCTAAATGATCACATCTCTGCGATCTAAGCTTTTTGATTCATGATGCTGTTGCAAAAAGTTGCTGTTTATGCCAGACAAAGCCAAGTTCAAATCTACTGCTTGCCGGCTTGTGGAACTTTGAGCCACTCACTAAAGTGTTCTGAGCTTCGGTTTCCTCCTTGAGCAAATGATCTCTCTGCTGCATAGAGGTTGTGAAGATGGGACTTAGCACACAATAAGTGCTCAATAAGTGATTTTTATTATGGTGTCTACTGGGCCATTAGAGGAGTCACACACACCCACGCCTACCCAGACCCTTCTGGGGTTCATCATCTTTACTTCCTAACAACGAATGAGTTTTCTCTGGAAGCTCTCCTGGTTATCCTGAAATGCCCTTCTCTTCATTCTGGGGCCCACGTGCTGCCTGCCAGACTGTTTGTTTTGGATGAAAGAGGCCAGCCAGGGAGTGGCGGGCCTGCCCATACGGTTCCTTGAAACAAAAGTTGCTCCCTGACTCATTGCCGGGAGAAGCCACTGCATCCAGGCACCTACACAGACATCTTAGAGGTAGGATGCCCTGTGGCCAGGGCTGCTGGGGGTCGGGCAGGTGCACAGGCTGAGGGACAGGGACAGAGGGCCCTGTAAACCAGGCAAAGGGTGCAGGTTTTATCCTGAAGAAATGGAGGGGGATATTGAAGAGTTTTAAGTAAGAGAGAGACACAGTCGGATTTGTGGATTACTTCAGTCCTCTGAACTCTTTGAGCAGTCTTTCTGGAAGGGAAGGCCCCACCTACATTCCATCTTGCTTTGCCCAACACAGGTGGTATCCTGCTCTAGCCAAACCCCTAAACAAACTCTACACCTCTGCCTCATTTGGAATGCTCTCCACCTGGCAACATTCCCTCATCCTTCAAGCCTGGCTTGGCTCTTGCTCCTTTAGAAATTCTCCCCTGTCCCCCAGCACATGATCATCCCCCGTCCCCAGAACCCAGGGTTCTTTCTCATATACTGAGTGGACAGAGCCACTCAGAACTTGTTACTCCATGTGGCTAATTCTTGGAACACAGAATGCTGTGGAAGGAACAAAACCTTTGCATTCAGCAGACCTGAATTTTCTAATTTTATCCTTAGCCGCTGTGTGGTCTCCAACATCTCACAACCTCCCTGAGCCACACTCTCCTCATTTGCACAGTGGGGCAATATGATGCATCTCCCAGGATTGTGGTAAGTATCACAGAAATATCAAAGCACTTTGTAAATAGTGATGATAAACAAAAACTGGAAAAGGGATGGGCTGAAGAGCTAGGAGGACCTGGGTTGGAACCTTGGCTCTGTCTCCTACTGGTTGACTGTATCTAGACAGGTCATCCAGTTTCTCTGGCCTTACTTTCCTCCTCTGTAGGTGGGAAGCATAATACTTGCCTATGGGATTAATGTGAAGATCAAGTACATTAAGAGGCTGGCACTGTACTTGGCACAGAGTAATCTGGCAACGGATGTTAGTGCCCTTCCTTCCTTGCTCTCAAAAGACAGTGCTTTGGATATTGGAGTACATATGCATCTACTGATTGCCTAACTAGTTTAATTCCTGACTCGTGGGTGGATAGAGGAATGGAGGGGTGGGTGGATGGAGGGATGGATGAATGAGCAGATTGGTGGACAAATGAATGTCTAACCAAATAACTGAATGAATCAATGGATGGATGACCAAACTGATAGTTAAAAAAAACCAAGGAGCAAATGAGTGCCTGAATGAATGAAAAATGAATGGTGAGAATGAGTCACTAAATGTGGGGCAGGGTAGACATGGCGGTAAATGACTGTTCTGTGGCCCAGAGGCTGAGCCCCTCTGGCCTGGCCTTTGTGGTATGTGTAAAGCACTAGTTACCATGAAGGCCCTCCCCCTAGGGCAGACAGATGTCCCTGACAGGTAACCAGGGTCACAAAGTTCCTGAAGAGACGCAGCTTCTGGTTTCTTTGAAAGTGCATCCAAGCCTGGATCCCAACATGGCGGAATAAGAGGCAGCTCTGGAAAGCAGCTTCCAGCGAGAGAGACACAGAAGCCGAGTGGTCTCCACAATTCCAAACGAGGTACCAGATTCATTTTGTGGGTCTGGTGGACCCACAAATGGTATAAACCAAATAGGGCAAGTTGAGGCAAGGCGGGGCACTGTCCCACCCAGGAGGTGCATGCAACCGACCGGTCGGGGAATCTCCCCCTCTGGGACCTCGGTTCACATACAGCCCTCCACCCAAGCCCTCTACAACTAGAACAGGAGATCTTCGCCAGGCTGAAAAGCCTCAGCGAGCTGCCTGAACAGGGCAGAACAGCAACTTTGGCCAGCGCTGGGGCTGTCAGCATAGATCTACGTGGAAGCACTGGCTGATGCAAAAGCCAGAAAGCCGGCTGGACAGAGCCACCGGCTCCCCCCGAAAGAAGGGGAACTGAAAACAGGGAAACAGCCCATATGGCAGGATGGGTTCCCCCCACCCCCTCCCCACATTCCCCTACAAGACCCAGCAGGCTAAAAAACTCTCACTCCAGAATTTCACACCCAGAACATCAGTTAGAGAGCAACCAGGAATGACCGAGCTCGGCGGGGGGAAGGAAAGCCGCCATTGCAGAAGCCGACCTAATTTTCCTGAGTAAATAAAAGATGCAGCAGCTCCACTGAATCTGTGGCAGCCCAGCAGCGCCTCTGCAGGCAGACAAAGGAAAGGCCATCTCCCCAAGCAGCTACCTGAGATCAAAACTATTTAAATCCAACGAGATGGGAAGAAACCAGCACAAGAAGAATGAAACCACCAAAAACCAGAACACCTCTACCCCACCATAAGATCACAACTCCTCATCAGCAAGGGAACAAAGCTGGATGGAGAACAGATTTGACGAATTGACAGAAGCAGGCTTCAGAAGGTGGGTAATAACAAACTTGTCAGTTTAAGGAACATGTTCTATCCCAATGCAAAGAAACTAAAAACCTTGAAAAAAGGTCAGAAAAAATGCTAACTAGAATAACAAGCTTAGAGAATAACATAAACGACTTCATGTTTATGTTCTTCTCTAAAGAACGATAAAGGGGACATCACCACCAATTCCATAGAAATACAAACTACCATCAGAGATTACTACAAACAACTCTATGCACATACACCAGTAAATCTAGAAGAAATGGATAAATTCCTGGACACTTGCACTCTCCCAGGACTAAACCAGGAAGAAGTTGAAACCCTGAATAGACCAATAACAAGGGCTGAAGTTGAGGCAGCAATTAATAGCCTACCAACTAAAAAAAGCCCAGGTCCAGACAGGTTTACAGTCTAATTCTACCAGACGTACAAAGAGGAGCTGGTACCATTCCTTCGGAAACTATTCCAAACAATACAAAAAGAGGGAATCTTCCCCAACTCATTTTATGAGACCAATATCATCCTGATACCAAAACCAGGCAGAGACGCAACAAAAAAAGAAAACTTCAGGCCAATATCCATGATGAACATTGATACAAAAATCTTCAATAAAATACTGGCAAACAGAATGCAACAGCAAATCAAAAAGCTTATTCATCATGATCAACTCGGCTTCATCCCGGGGATGCAAGGCTGGTTCAACATACACAAATCCATAAATGTAATCCATCACATAAATGGGACCAAAGACAAAAACCACGATTATCTCAATAGATGTAGAGAAGGTCTTCGACAAAATTCAACAGCTCTTTAATGCTAAAAACCCTCAATAAACTAGGTGTCGATGGTAAGTATCACAAAATAATAAAAGCTATTTATGACAAACCCACAGCCAATATCATACTGAATGAGCAAAAACTGGAAGCATTCCCTTTGAAATCTGGCACTAGACAAGAATGCCCTCTCTCACCACTCCTATTCTATATAGTATTGGAAGTTCTAGCCAGAGCAATCAGGCAAGAAAAAGAAATATAGGGTATTCGACTAGGAAAAGAGGAAGGCAAATTGTCTCTATTTGTAGATGACATGATCGTATATTTAGAAGACCCCATTGTTTCAGCCCAAAATCTCCTGAAACTGACAATCAACTTCAGCAAAGTCTCAGGATACAAAATCAATGTGCAGAAATCACAAGCATTTCTATACACCAATAACAGACAAACAGAAAGCCAGATCAAAAGTGAACTCCCATTCACAATTGCTATAAAGAGAATAAAATACTTAAGAATACAACTAACAAAGGATGTAAAGGACCTCTTCAAGGAGAACTACAAACCACTGCTCAATGAAATAAGAAAGGACACAAACAGATGGAAAAACATTCCATGCTCATGGTTGGGAAGAATCAACATCGTGAAAATGGCCATACTGCTCAAAGTAATTTATAGATTCAATGCTGTTCCCATCAAGCTACCAATGACCTTCTTCACAGAACTCGAAAAAACCACTTCAAACTTCATATGGAACCGAAAGAGAGCTGGCATAGCCAAAACAATCCTAAGCAAAAAGAACAAAGCCAGAGGCATCATGCTGCCCTGACTTCAAACTATACTACAAGGCCACAGTAATCAAAACAGCATGGTACTGGTACCAAAACAGAGACATAGACCAATGGAACAGAACAGAAGCCTCAGAAGCAACACCACACATCTACAATCATCTGATCTTTGACAAACCTGAGAAAAACAAGCAATGGGGAAAGGATTCCCTGTTTAATAAATGGTGTTGGGAAAACTGGCTAGCAATGTGCAGAAAGCAGAAACTGGACCCCTTCCTGACACCTTACACTAAAATTAACTCCAGATGGATTAAAGATCTAAGCATAAGACCTAACACCATAAAAACCCTAGAAGAAAACCTAGGCCAAACCATTCAGGACATAGGCATAGGCAAGGATTTCATGGCTAAAACACCAAAAGCAATGGCAACAAAAGCCAAAATAGACAAATGGGATCTAATTAAACTCCAGAGCTTCTGTACAGCAAAGGAAACAATCATTAGAGTGAACCGGCAACCAAGAGAATGGGAAAAAATTTTTGCAATCCCTATCTAACAAAGGGCTAATATCCAGAATCTACAAAGAACTAAAACAGATTTACAAGAAAAAAACAAACCCATTCAAAAGTGGCTGAAGGATATCAACAGACACTTCACAAAAGAAGACATTTACATGGCCAACAAAGATATGAAAAAATGCTCATCACTTGTCATTAGAGAAATGCTTATCAAAACCACATTGAGATACCATCTCACACCAGTTAGAATGGCGATCATTAAAAAATCTGGAGACAGCAGATGCTGGAGAGGATGTGGAGAAATAGGAACACTTTTACACTGTTGGTAGGAGTGCAAATTAGTGCAACCATTGTGGAAAACAGTGTGGCGATTCCTCAAGGACCTAGAAATAGAAATTCCATTTGACCCAGCAATCCCATTACTGGGTATATACCCAAAGAATTATAAATTGTTCTATTATAAAGACACATGCACACCTGTGTTCATTGTGGCACTTTTTACAATAGCAAAGACCTGGAACCAACCCAAATGTCCATCAACAATAGACTGGATAAAGAAAATGTGGCACTTATACACCATGGAATACTACGCAGCCATAAAAAACAATGAGTTTGTGTCCTTCATAGGGACATGGATAAATCTGGAAACCATCATTCTCAGCAAACTGACACAAGAACAGAAAACTGAACACCACATGTTATCACTCATAGGTGGGTGTTGAACAATTAGAACACGTGGACACAGGGAGGGGAGCATCACATACTGTGGTCAGTTGACAAGGGGCTAGGGGAGGGACAGCAGTGGGTGGGGAGGGTGGGGAGGGATAACGAGGGGAGAAATACCAGATATAGGTGATGGAGGGACAAAGGCAGCAAACCACCTTGACATGTATGTACCTATGCAACAATCCTGCATGATCTGCACATGTACCCCAGAACCTAAAGCACAATAAAAAAATAAAAAATAAAAAAAAGAAAGTGTATCTGGGTCTATCTTGGCAACAAAGGCAAACATTCTGGGGTTATGTGGACCAGAGGAAGTGCCCACTCCAAGCTGCCACTGGAAAAGAACATCAGCCCAGGTGCTCTTCCATCCTGAGGTGAGGCTGTCCCTTTTGCAGCCACCAACCTCCTTCTGGGAAAGAAAGGGCATCATTTGCTTCATTGGCGAAGATGGAACTGATGTCAGCAAGCCAGGGAAGCATAGAATCCCAGGAAGAGGAAGTCTGGAGTTGCAGCGTGGCCCTCATCCTGCTGTCTGTGAGGCTGTGGGTTGGAGATGACTCTGTCAATTACAGCATCACCCTCAGTTGGGGTGTCTGCAAGGCACCCCAACTGAGGAGTCATTCACAAGTGCTATTTCTCATAGACATGCTAGGAGGGAGGCAGCCAAGAAATACCAGCCTCTCTTCCCACCATTATACAGATAGGGGGCCCCCTCCATGGGAAAAGATTCGCTTAAGATTAGAGAGTGGCAGCAGAGCGTGGGCCATCCCCGTGAGTTTCCTGATGCCCCCATCCTTCTCTACAGGCTCACAGGATAAAGCTGACACCCAGCTCCAGTTCAGTTCAAGCTTCCTATCAACTCATTGCAACATCAGTCAGTTCTGCAAGCCATGCACCTGCACCTGTTGCCTGATTTTCTCGTCTAGATCCTTTTGCATCTTTGCACCTAGATTTTTACCACTTCCTTAAGGCAATGAGGACACTATGGACTTGTCATCTCTTCTTTGATGATGGACCCACACACAAGCGGAGCAAAACCAAAGTACTGTGTGGCCCACATAGTACTGTTTTAGACTCGGTTTTACACATGTAGTTTCATTTAGAGCTTGCTACAACCCTGCCAGGTGTGTGTCCCATTTTATAGATGAGGAAAGAGGAGCTTATGCACCTAAGAAATGGAAGAGCTGGGACTCAAGGTCGAGTATTTCCTGCCATGTCTACCATGGTGATCTTAAAAGACACCAAGGAGTGCTGAGCTTAACAGAAATACACACACACACACACACACACACACACACACACACACCAGTTCAACTTAATATCATAATCCTGCATACACAAATTCCCCACTGAGAAAATGAAAACAAATCCTTGCTCATCAAAACCAAGAAAAATATCATGGAATCTGCATATGTTTATCTAATTTACCTGCATGAAAGGATTCTTCTGTGGCATAGTAACACTTGGTGATAACATTACCTATCACACTGGGGCTCAAAAATTATGATCACATTACTAGTGTTGTTACTAATTGGGAGTATTAACATCCACCAGTCTAAAAAAAAACAGGATTTTTATTGTTTGTTTTAAATTTGGGTTTTAAACTAAATTTAAGAATTGCTGGCTCAAGAGGGAACTAGAAATTATCTGAGTTGATTAACTGAGGCATTCTCAAGGGCATATGAAGAGGGGAGAGGGGATGACGCAGGTGAATTGCCCAGGAAATTAGTAGCCTTGATCCATCATCCGGAAAGCAATAGGTGCTGTACTTGGCGCTTCAGAAAGTCTATCCCATAACGAAGGTGGCAAGAATCCCTCTTAGGGCTCCGGGCCTCAAATCCATCTAATTACCCATAGTCCATGCGCACCCCAGGCCAAGGCAAAACGGAATGTGTCCTTCTTTCCATTTTCCTCCCACTTCCCAGTGCCTGTCAGGACCCTTTTTTCTACTTTAGATGCTAAATTAAAATAACTCAAATAATGAACAGAATATGAAGAAGTGAAAATCGCTTTCAATAATAATCACTCAAAAACTAGGTAAACATTCTTCCAGATACCTCTCTACACAGATACATTCACCTGTAGACAAAGCTAAGAGATTTTACAAAATGACGTCATGTTCTGAATACTTATTTGTCAAAAAACATTTTATTTTGAAATAAAGATTCATAGGAAGTTTAAAAGATAGTACAGAGAGACCTCCTGTACATTTCACCCAGTTTCCCCCAATAGTTATATCTTATACAATTATAGTACAACAGCAAAACCAGAAAATTGACATTGGTACAGTGTGCATGTATAGCTCTATGCCATTCTGTCACATTCACCTAACTACCAATACAATCACGATGTGGAACTGGTTTATCACCACAACAATCTCATTCACCTGTAGACAAAGGTGAACTGTGCTACGCTTTATAGTCATAAGCACTCCTCCCCACCCCACCCCCTAATATCCTTAGCCCCTGGAAACCACTAACATCCTACATCTCCATCCCACATTCCTATAGTTTTGGCATTTTGAGAATGATACATACGTGGAATCACAGCATGTAACCTTTTGAGACTGACCTTGAGATCTATCCAAGTTGTTGCGTGTATTAACAGTCCATTTCTTTGTATTGCTGAATGGCATCCCATGGTACAGATACACTGCAGTGTGCTTAATCATTCACCAACTGAGGGACATTTTGGTTGTCTCCAGGATGGGCCGGGTGCAGTGGCTCATGCCTCTAATCACAGCACTTTGGGAGGCCAAGGCAGGCGGACCACCTGAGGTCAGGAGTTTGAGACCAGCCTGGCCAACATGGTGAAACCCCATGTCTACTAAAGATACAAAATTAGCCAGGAGTGGTGGTAAACACCTGTCATTATAGCCACTCTGGAGGCTGAGGCAGGAGAGTTGCTTGAACCCGGGAAGTAGAGGTTGCAGTGAGCTGCGTTGCGCCATTGCCATTGCACTGCAACCTGGGTGACAAGAGTGAAACTCTGCCTCTAATAAATAAGTAAATAAATAAAGCTGTTATGAACAATAATGTACAGATTTTTGTGGGGACGTAGCCTTCATTTTTCCATGATAAACACCCAAGAATGAAATTACTGGGTCACATGGTAAGCATATGTTTAGTTTTTAAGGAGCTACAAAATCATTTTCCAGAGTGGCTGTACCATTTTGCACTTGTATCAGCAATATAGGAGAGATCCAGTTTCTCCACATCCTCACCGGTATTTGTTCTTTCAGTTTGTAAAACATTAGCTATTCTAATAGGTGTGTAATATGCAAGGTTTCTTCTTTCATCATTTCTTTGTGTTTAGAGACTTCCTTTAGCTATTCTTTTACAGTATGTCTGCAAGTGACAAATTCTCTTGGTTTTCTTTATCTGGGAATATCTTGATTTTCTCTTTTTTTGAGACAGAATCTTGCTCTGTCTTCCAGGCTCGAGTGCAATGGTGCAATCTTGGCTCACTGCAACCTCTGTCTCCCAGGTTCAAGTGATTCTCCCACCTCAGCCTCCTGAGTAGCTGGGACCACAGGCATGCACCACCACGCCCGGCTAATTTTTGTATTTTTAGTAGAAATGGGTTTTCACCATGTTGGCCAGGCTGGTCTCGAACTCCTGACCTCAAGTGATCCACCTGCCTCAGCCTCCCAAACTGCTGAGATTACAGGCGTGAGCCACGGTGCCCAGCCTTCTCTTTAAGAGGTATTTCACTGGATATAGAATTGTAGGTTGATAGATTTTTTCTTTCAGCACTTAAAAAATGTTTACCACATCCTTCTGGCCTCCGTGGTTTCTGTCATTCAAATGTAGTGTGTGTTTGTTTGTTGTTTACCCACCTCCACAGGTAAAGCATCATTTGTCTCTGGCTGCTTTCAAGATGTTTTACTTGTCTTTAGTTTCCAGAAGTTGTCTATGATCCTTGGCATGGATTACTCTTAAGTTTATCCCATTTGGGGTCCATTCAGCTTTTTGAATCTAGTTTTTTATCTTTTGCTACATCAGGGACATTTTCAGTCATTATTTCTTTGGATCCCTTTCTGCCCCACTCTCTTTCCCCTCTCCTCCTGGGGTTCTGATGACATATAACATAATATTTTTGTTATTGTGCCATGGGTCCCTTAGGCTCTATGTATTTTACCTTTTAGTCTATTTTCTCTCTTTTGCTCAGATTGCGTAATTTCTATGTTTCTATCTTCAAGATTATGATTCTCTCTCTCTCTTTTTTTTTTTTTTTTTTTTGAGACAAGTTCTCACCCTGTCACCTAGGCTGGAGTGCAGTGACTCATGGGTAACTGCAATCTAAACTTCTCAGGCTCAGGGACTACAAGATCAGGATTATTTTCTCTGTCTTTTCAATTCTGTTGTTGAGTCTATTCACAGAGTTTTAAATTTTGCTTATTGTATTTTTCAGCTCTAAAATTTCCATTTGGTTCTTCTTTGAATCTTCTATACAGTTGTTGAAACTTCTATTTCTGTGCTGAGAATTTCAATTTTAAAAAATGTATTCCAAGCATGTTTGCAATTGCTTATTAAAGAATTTTTATGCTGGCTGTTTTAAAGTCTTTGTCAGATAATTCTAAATCTGAGTCATCTTAGTGTTGCTGTCTGTTGATTGTCTTTTTTAACTCAAGTTGAGATTTCCCTGGTTCTTGGAATGATGAGTGATTTTTTATTGAAACCTGGACATTTTGATATTTTATGAGACTCTGGAACTTATTCAACCCTTGTATTTTAGCAGGTCTTCTGTGACACCACTGTGGCAGGTGGCAAGGTGTCACTTTGTTACTTCTCAGTAAGGGTGGAATTCCAGGTTCTTGACTTGACCTTCATTGACACCCAGAGGGGAGGAGCGTTTCATTGTTGCTGTGCAGACGTGGAAGTTCTAGCTCTCCATTAGCCTTCCTCAGACACCACACCAGTAAGGAAGGGGAGAGACACCTCATCATCTCTGGATGGCAGTGGAAGTCCAGGCTCCCTGGGTGTTCTCAACCAACATTGTGGGTGGGGTGAGGGGCAGGAGGCTTGTTGATGCAAGTCCTATCCTCCCACCTGGCCTGTTCTGACAGCACCCAGCGTGTGTGTGGAGGTAGGTGGAACTGGAGCAACTCATTGCAGCCTGCTGATGGGGGAAATGTAGGCTTGGCACTCAGCTTTGCTGGCTTGAGTGGTGGCGGGGCCACAGTTTTTCCTGTAGCTTGGCTGCAGTAGAGTGATTGCTAAGAGTTTTCTGCGTTGCTTGGCTGCCCCTTTCCTGGTCCTCTGGCTACAGAGAGTTCGCTTTTCTTGGGGGTATTTTGTCTGCACCCATTGGTATTTCCATGTTGCCAACTTCTCCAGTGTGCATTCTGGAACATGGGAGACAAAAAGAAGACCAAGGAACTCACTCCCACGTCATTCCTTGGGTCCTAAAGCGTCTGGCCAATTTGCCTTCTTTTCTCCACCACACAGTCTTCTTATGTTGTTTTAAAAAGATTTCTAATGGCAGGATTCCAGGCAGTGGGAGAGGCTGGGGGGTGGAGGGGAGCAGACAATTAGGCCAAAAGGCCTTTTCTAAATTGTCGTCAGTTGGCATCACCTGTACCGCAAGTGGATCACTTTACATTTTCCTTAGGATAAAAGAGCTCTTCTACACCGTCTTCATTGGCTTTTCATCCAGGAAGAGAAGGTGAAAATGTCCTTTAATTTACCAAGAAATGCCTTTTAAATACATTGACCAACTTAGGTCTATCAGAAAGATAGTGGTCCTTTGTCCTTGTAATGACAGAATGAATGACAGCCAGAATGAATTTAAACACTGGTCATGGGCTGTAGCTTTGTATTAATTTCATCAATCCCAAGGAAGCCATCAACCTTCCAAAGCTCTTGACTTCATCGCAGTATCTTTTACCTTGCTCAAAGCCAGCTGTAAGCACAGTTGCAGCTGGGTGATGAGGATGGGCCTTTGTCTCCAGCAAGGCAGTGACTGGCAGCTCTGCAGTCTGATAGTCCCAGGCTCAAATCCTGACTCTGCTGCTGCTTAGCTGTGTGACTTAGGGCCTGCTCCTTCACCTCTGTGCCCTCTTTTCGTCATTTGTAAAATGAAGCTGAAAATAGAACCTGGAACCTCACAAGGTTATTTGAAGATTAAACAAAATGTTTTATATAAGGTATTCATCACAGGGTCTGTCACATAGTAAAGCAATGAATCTTAGTTATCATTACTAATACAAAGGTGACATTACTGTTGTTGTTACCAGGGTCTCTCTTTCATTCTTCATGCTCCCTTTTCCCATGCACCCCAGTAGTGGATAGGTTACTTTTGGGAGCAGAGGAAACCAAAAATGTTCCCTGTCATATGTGGTACAAGACAAAGCTGAAAATTGACCATGGGCTCTGTGGATTCTGTGGGTGTGCCTGGAGCTCAGTGGCAGGGGCTCCCTCTGCCCCACAGGCTCTCAGTGAGGCCATGAGCACCCAGCTCAGAGATTCTGTAGGAGAATCCTCAGGTCTAGAGCTTTTCCAATAGCTGAGAACCTCCCTGCCCACCTAGGATCCCAGACGGTATGCCTGGGATACATCAAGAACACATAAAGGTGGGTGACAATTCTTGATGTTAAAACAAATGCACATATAATGGCCCAGAGGGCAAAATGATGGTGACTTTTGAAGATACAACATAGACGATTTCAACAACACTCTATGCACATGGGGGACAGAATAAGTCTAGGAAGGGTCACTTCCACAAAGACTCCAGAAGTATGAGTCTCTTTGGTAACTCCTTGCCATCTGGCCATCAGAGGCAACTAGGCCATCTAGGTCAAGGAGGCACCAGATGACATTTTCCTGGATTGGACCTCCCTGCACCCAACTAAAGCCATCCTGCCTGCACAGCCCAGTTTTGAGTTCAAGCTCTGGCAGTTAGGACACTGAAACAACACCCAGACCTTCCTTACCCTCCAGGTAAAGCTTGGCCAACAACTCTCCTAGATAATATTATGCAAAAGAAGGAGCTGTCTCCTTCCTTGGCTTCGGGTCACATAAGGAAAAGCCCCCATTTAGTATCTTGACCCCTAGCTGCAATTAGGTGTGTCCTTCTATCCAATACATATTTATTAAGTGCCAGGCATGTTTCTAGGCACTTGGGA
Organism: Aotus nancymaae; assembly: GCF_030222135.1. Classification (NCBI taxonomy): domain Eukaryota; kingdom Metazoa; phylum Chordata; class Mammalia; order Primates; family Aotidae; genus Aotus; species Aotus nancymaae. Next base: position 8,683,464 of record NW_026988421.1, read on the forward strand.
TAAAAACAAAGCCCTGAGTCCTCTTGCAGCTTCTGTTCTATCTGAACGGGATAGGTGGGGCTGGACTGGGAGGGACACATGGTAAACAACACACATGGCAAGTGAGTACATGTCATGATCCATTGAAGGTGGCAAAGGCAAGCAGGTAAAGTGGATTGGGGAGGCCAAGGAAGGGAGAGTGTGGCCAGGGTTGGCCTCATGGTGAAGGTGATGCTTGTGCTCACAGTTGGTGAGGGGAGAGAATGAGCTTCACAGATGCCCACAGGACATCTGTGGAAGAAAATCCCCACCTGCAGCAGGAATATTTTAACCTCCAGGCACTAAAAGCCAGTGCTTGGTCCTATGAGCCTCTGGACACTGAAGGAAAAAAAAAAATCTGCTCCAAAATAAAAAGTAACAATATTGGAATTAATACATGTTTAATTAAATATTCACATACACACATAACTTTTTTTTTTTGAGATGGAGTTTTCCTTTTGTCACCCAGGCTGGGGTGCAGTGGCACAATCTCGGCTCACTGCAATCTCCACCTCCTGGGTTCAAGCGATTCTCCTGCCTCAGCCTCCCAAGCAGCTAGAATTACGTGTCCACCACCATGCCTGGTTAATTTTTTGCATTTTTAGTAGAGATGGGGTTTTACCATATTGGCCAGGCTGGTCTTGAACTCCTGACCTCAGGTGATCCACCTGCCTCGGCCTCCCAAAGTGCTGGGATTAGAGGCAGAGCCACCACGCTCAGTCTAGATTTCAATTCACAAATAGTTCCCGAATATACAAAACTGCTAAGAAATCATGGTCAGTTATACATTAAACATTTCTTATGGCTAAATAATTCCAAAAGCAAAATTATTGAAAAGCAAAACAGGTTAGCTGTAACATGGAAGGGGCTGAGTTTTCACATGTTTGCTGTGATGTGAAGTGGATCCTCCAAAAAGTAAGAGCAGGTCCAAGAGGGTCTTAAAATAATAGTCCCATCCATCAGGTCTAATGTTGCTTTGTTGCACAGAGTGGCTCACTTTTCAGGCAGAAGTCGGTCACCTGTCACAACACAGTGTCACCCACTGCGTACAGATTGGATTCTAGTGCACTGAGAGCCTGTCTGCCTGGGCTGTGGGAGTGCTGGGCTGACTTATTCATTCTCTTGCATAAAATTTCAATTTCCCTTTGGAATCTCATTTCCCATTGCCTTCCTGTGTATCTTAGTCTATTTTGCGTTGCTATAAGGGAATACTTGAGGCTGGATAATTTATTTTTAAAAAGAGGTTTATTTGGCTCATGGTTCTGCAGGCTGTGCAAGGATCATGGTGCTGGCATCTGCTTGGCTTCTTGTGGGGGCGTAGGAAGCTTCCAATTGGTGGAAGGCAAAGGGGGAAACAGACATGTCACATGGTGAGAGAGGGAGCAAGAGGAAGGAGGTGGAGCCAGGGTCTGTTCAACAACAAGCTCTCACATGAGCTAATAGAGTAAGAACTCTCTCATTACCATGAGGCGGGCACCAAGCCATTCACAAGGGATCCGCCCCCTTGACCCAAACACTGCCCATCAGGCTCCAGATCCAACACTGGCAGTCACATTTCAACATGGAATTTGGAGGAGGCAAATATCCACACCGTATCACCTTGTCATTTCTGAGCTGAGTCAGTACATCTCCAATTCCAAAAATAAGTAAAATAATGAGGGGAGGAAGAAAAGTATTATTGGCTCTTTCTTCCACCCAGGGGATATCCAGATATTCACAGAATTTGCTAATCAGAGAGAATCTACCTGGGCACTTAGCGAACACCTACTTTGCACCTGGCATGGGGCTGGCAACATAGTCCAAGAGGTATTAGAGCATCTGCTTTTGAGCCCTCATGCCCCAAAGCTCACTGAGTACGGCTGCATTGCATTTAGAGACTTGTCCTTTGGAAAGGGGTGGTGGACGGATATCCGGAGTGGACAGCAGAGCCATCAGCAGGCTTTCACCCCACCCCCTCAGGACTGCCTCACCCAGGGAGTAACAATCCTATTCAGAGCAAGTCCCGGACAGCAGTCCTGCCTGTCTCTCCACCAGGGGCTCCCAAAGTGTGAGCCAGGAACCAGCAGCCTTGACATCACCCGCTGCTTTGCTGAATGAAAATTCTCCCATGTCACCCAGACCTACTGAGTAAGAATGCTGGGGTTGGGAGCCAGCAGTCTGTGTGATTCCAAGCCCTCCAGGTAGTTCTGATGCATGCTCAAGTTTGAGAACTATTGCTCTAAATAATGTGACTTCTGCGGTTGAATCCATGCCCTTACATAGTTTCAATGCACAGAGATTGCCTTTGACTCCAGGGAGCTCTGTGCCGGGAATCTTTTTCCAGAGCATTCTGAATAGCCCCTTTTATGGACCTGGGAGGTGGCCTGATGCAGCAGATAAGGGTGCTCTGAAGCCAGATGTCCCTGTTCAGATCCTAGCTGCCCTGCATGAGCTTCACCTGGTTGGCCAGCTCCTCTGGCTCTTTGAGGCCAGTTGCCTTATCTGTGAAGTATCAATGATAACAATGGCAACAACCAAATAGGGTAGCTGAAGATGACACCTTGGGAGCCTACCACATAGTAAACACTCAAGCCTTCCTAGGTACCGATAACCATTTTTTTAGATGCTCTTGTCGCCCAGGCTGGAGTGCAGTGGCGCTATCTCAGCTCACTGCAATCTCTGCCTCCCGGGTTCAAGAGATTCTCCTGCCTCGGCCTCCCGAGTAACTGGGATTACAGGCATAAGCCACCATGCCCAGCTAATTTTTGTATTTTTAGTAGAGACGGGTTTTTGCCATGTTAGCCAAGTTGGTCTCGAACTCTTGACCTCAGGTGATGCGCCCACCTCGGCCTCCCAAATTGCTGGGATTACAGGCATGAACCACCGTGCTTGCCCCTCCAATAACTGTTTTCTAAATGGAGTCATCACGACTTTGAAATCATGGCCAGATTCATGCCAATCCTCGGAACTAATGTGGCAGTAACCACTCCTCTCACGCGGGCCAGCTTGCCTGTCAGGACAGGTGGAGGGCACCGTGACACACCCAGTTTCCCACCCAACATGACCTCCAGTGTTCCTTCATGGCACAGGTGTGGATTCTCCCTTTTCTGACAGTCCTGGACAACCAAACAAGGCCCTCTCTGTCTGCTGCCAAGGAGACGGGGGCTTAGTGACCCTCTGTTTGCTGGAACTCACTTTTTCCCTGTAGCAAGACCAGGGTGAGTAGTAAAGCATCAGAGTGGCTTTTCTTTTCCCTTCTCTATGAGAAAGTCTTTGGCTGCAGATTCACATACTAAAGAATAAAGAACACTTGCAGGACTCCAGCCTTAAACAGGCAGTCTGTCCATTAATCTATATTGCAAGCTCCAAGCGTGTTCTGCAGACTGGTACCAGTGCACAGACAGTTATTGTCCATGCTCAATGGGATATTTGCAGAAACAGGGAGTAAGCGTTTAGAAACCTTTGCAGCATTGGGGTGTTGCCACATGCAAACACATCATGAGTGAGGTTGTATTGTGCAAGTCGTTGAGTTACTCATTTTTCATTGTACTTTATCTAAGTGTCCATCTAAGAGGAACTGGGGGGAAACAATTGGTCCCTATCACACACAAGCATTACCCATGTAGGGCTTTGAGAGGCTCAAAGATCAAGAACAGTTGGGATTTTGAGGACTGACTTCCAGAAGGAGAAAACTTGCATCAGTGAACAAGTTCTCTGCCTCTTTCTTTCCCCTTTTCTTCCTCCTCCCACCTTGGTATCACAAATGTTAATACTAGAATGATTCAAGATGGAAAACACGGTGATGCTAGGATCCTCTTGTGAGATTTTCTTAAGCACTGGGTGACCCAGAAGGAACTTTCCAGAACACTCTTAACCCTTGCCTAGAGGAGCCAGGCCTGAGAAGGGAGGACAGGCAGGGTGGCAGCGGGGACAGAAGATGAAGTCTGTAATGATGCTACGAAACGAGGCCAAGGAGGAGAAGGCAGGAAGAGAAAGACCCCAGAGGAGAAACTCCGCTTGCTTCCTCCTCCCTCCCCCATCCCCAGTCTCTCCAGCATCCTCAGGGAAGACGAAGCTGTCACATGGCGGGAGGACCAGGTCAGGTTCTCCCATAGCTTTCCACCAACTCTCCCTCAGGCCATCCCAATGGAAGAATCGCTCTGTGGGCCTCCTGTGCCATTTCAGCCCAGTGTGCAGTGGACCTGGAGATGTGCCACACATCTTTCAAGTCCCAGGCACTGGCCCTCCACCCTCAGTCGGTGTGCTTGGGGCGTCAAGCCTAATTAATTCACTGAGATATGAGTGCTGTGACGTGTTGTGCAGCTGTGTAAGAGCCAGGCATTCCACGAGGAAAAAGGCAAAGTCCACGCTCTCATGGAGCCATTATGAACAAGCCAGAAATGAGCAAGATCAGTCCAGAGTGGCAAGAAGCAAGAAGATAAGGCAGAGTGAAGACACAGGGCCAGAAGGAGAAGCCTGGTGGCATCAGCGTGCCACTTGCCGTTGAGTTTCATGGCTCTCCAGGTGGATTCAAAATGTGTTACAGGTAGAAAGGAGTGATAAGAACTGGAAAGTATTCTTCCCAGAGAATCATACATGATTTCCTTACAGAATGGGAGGCGTGGTCATGTCTGTGCTGTGAACTCAGGTCAGTGGGTCCACTGGGGAGCAGGTGTCCTAGAGAGAAACCTTGGTGGATGCCAAAAGGCAGGCCCTGCAGTGGCCTGGGGGTCCCAAGGCCCTATCTGTGGGTGGGTACCAACACACATGATTCCAAATAGCAGTGGCTTCTGCTTAACCCCCTGCAATGGTATCTTTAGGAGAGCTTCATGTCCCTGGCTCACACCTCTTGGTGATGCCTGCTGCCTGCAGGAGGACATTTCTCCACTGCCACTGGGGCCATGATCAAGATTGAGGTCTGCCAGTGGCCTTGAGATGTATGTAGCCTTCAGGGTGTCAGAATACATCGGGTGGTGTCTACCAGGCTGTAGCCATGCTGTAAAGTGTGTGACAGAAATGGAATAAATGTCCCTGCCCACTTCCACATCTCACCTGTCATCCGGGCCCCAAAGCAGCACAGCTTGTACCCACGAGCTGTCAGAGTCCTTTGGAAAACAGTTCCTTCACCTCTGTCCGTGGAGTCTCTCCTCACTTGGCTTGGGCTCATATCTGGGTGACAGGCAGGGTCAGGCAGCAGGCATAGTCCAGCCTCACAGGCAGCACCCTGCAAATAAGCTCATGCAAATAGATACCTGCAGGCTGACACGTTGCCAGCTTATCAGGCACACCCACCCCTTTTGGCCTCACCTGGCTCTGGCTACATTACAGGAGATTCTTCCATTTTCACGGGAGGATTTTACAAATCAGCCTGCATTCGTTTCCTGCAGCTGCTGTAACAAAGCACAAACCTGATGGCTTAAAACAACACCCATTTACTCTGACAGTTCTGGTGGCCAGAAGTCCAAAATCAGTTTCACTGGGCTGAAGTCAAGGTGTCAGCAGGGCTGGTGCCTTCTGAAGACTCTAGAGCAGAGTCTGTTCCTCTAGGGCCTGCTTGCATTCCGCAGCTGTGGCCACATCACTCCCATCTCTGCTTTGGTAGTCTCATTGCCTTCTGCCTCTCTGATCACCTGCCCTCCTCCTATAAAGACCCCTTGAGTATATGGGGCCCACCTGGATAATGTAGGATAATCTTCCCGTCTCAAAATCCTTAACTTCACCACATTTGCAGAGCTCCATTTGTCACACAAGCTAACTTTCACAGGTTCTGGGGATTGGGGCATAGATATCTTTGGGGCTATTATTCCACCTATCACATGTCCCCATTCAGCCCCTCATTTTGTGTTCACAATGGTTCTGTGAGGATGAGAAACTGAGGCTCAGAAAGGATAGACAATTTGCCAAAAGTCACCCAGCCAGAGAGTGGTAAGGAAGGAGGGGGTGGAAGCTAGATTTACAGGGTCTTAACTAAGTTGAACAGACAGTATAGTAGAGTAAGAGAGGGTAAGGCATCCACCATGTGAAAAGGGCCTGCTGCTTTTCCCTCCACAATTTCTGCATCTCCAACATGCCCGAGCAGGCCTTTGTTCCTACTTCTTTCTTTCAAGGGTTAAGAGTTGAGCGTTTGTCTGAGCACAAGGGCACACCTGCAGGCTGTCCTAGTTCAAGGAGTGACCCACATTGGAAGAAAAGAGCTAAGCAGGTCACAGCTGGGTCCAATTTTCCCTCCCTACCCCTGACCTCTATGGCAGTCCAATGGTGGCCTGCACAGCACACACTCACATGTGGCTTCGTCAATGATTTTCTCAATGAACCCATGAGTTAATATACTTCCTGTTACTTACGGAGATGCCCCACATCCCAGGGACCCTCAGCTGTGACCCAACAGCAGGAATGGGAACTTAGCTCCCTGGCACTGAACCAGAAAAAAAAAAGAGTCTTAGAGCAATATTCACTTGTTATTATAATAGCAAGGCATTGATCCAATATTTAGTTGTTGTTGGAGGCAGACAACAAGCATTATTCATTTTCTGGGTATCTCAAAGGCACATACAGGAACAGTCGCACCTGCTTGGAATAAAACATGCTCAGGCCACAATAAGACATCAAGTGACTCATATCACTTCTTGGGGAAGCCAAGCAATTGGCTGTGCTGTGCAGTGATGCATAGATTAAAGTGAACTTAACCACTGTGTTCAAGACTCACTGAACCCTTTCTGGTGGCTCAGGGCAGACAAATTACAACCCCCCTGCTCTCAGCTGCAGTCCCATCTGACTCTCAGAAGCCTGGCTTCCTGCTTATCATTCGCGATGCTGCACCCAAAGTTTCTCTCTCCTTAAAGGAGTCTGGGAGCAAATAAGACCCTTTGGTTGGGTGAGAAATGAGTCCCGAGAAGGTGTCTCTCGGTGGCCTAGAAACCAGGAAATCCCGCTAAGTGAAATAAAGGTTGAAGCTTCCTTTGCCTTAACTCACATCAGCTCTGTGCAAGGATTGCCCAGCCTCTTGAATGCGTCAGTCAAGGGCCCTTCACCACCAGCAACAGGGACAGAAATCAGCAGCAAGTTTCCTCAATGTTGGGAGGAAGATAAATTATCACGTCCACATTAGAGAGCAATTTTATACTATATCAAACTGAAGTCACATATGGTTTTGGACCCATCAATTTTATATTAAACTTAGAATCTGCATATTTTAATGGATCATATTTACATCCTGTAAAAAATGGTTTTATTTTTCCAGTTAACAGTATATCCTGGGAATTGTGCCACTAGGATGCTTCGACAAAAACTTTTTAATGATTGTCTAGTGTACAGATGTACCCTATTGTGTTTAATTCCTGCTGTCAGGCATCTAAAATCATGCTGATGCTTTGGATTATAAACAACGCTATAAGGAACGCCTTCGTACCAAAATCACGGCCTATTTTCTGGATTTTGATTTTATAAGTATAAATTCCTGAAGTAAATTTGCTTCATCAAAAGGGTACATATTTCAGTTAGCTCTTGCAGGGTAATAAACCACTCCTAAACTCCTAAACTTAGTGATTTAAAATAACAATTAATTACTTCTTAGGATTCTGAGGGCTCTTCTGGAGTCACTCATAAGGCTGCATTCCACAGGAGGGTTGACTGGGCTGCAAGGTTCCGGATGGCCTTACTCACATGTGTGGCAATTGGTGCTGGTGGTCGGGCTGAGGTTCTCCTCCACGTGGCGGCATACTCTCTGGCAGGTTAGTAGAGGCCCCTGCACTACGTGGTCCCAGGGCTCCAAGAGGCCAGAGCAGAAGCTGTAAGGCACCGTGAGCTCCAAACTGCTGAATGCTACCATGTTACTTCTGCTACACTCTATGGGCCAAAGCAAGCCTCAGGGCCAACCCAGACTCTAGAGGATGTAGAAATAGACTCCATGTGTTGATGGGTGGCACCGCAAAGCCAAGGGTGTGGACACAGGGAGGTGTGGTTCACCGGGGCCATCATTATCATGATCTGACACAGTAATTAACATCCTAAGCTCTTTTCTAATATGCTGCCACACTGACCTCAGAAGGGCAGTGCCAATTTGCACTGCCACCGGCCAGTGTCCTTTGGGAGTGCTTGCCTTTAAACAAACTGGTGCAACCACTTTGTGATACCTGATAGCAGAGGAGCTTTCTGCCCCAAGGGGCCACAGTCACACCCCTCAGTGGTAACTCAGGACCAGGGCAAGTTAACGAATCATTCAGGGAAGTTAAGGGATCCTCCCTCCCTCTCTGGGACGGGGCAAGGGCTGAGCTCTATATCTCTCCCAGCTTGTCCTCCTTGTGGAGTCCTAATTAGGGAAAAGGAGTCAGGCTGGTGGGAGCTGGGGAAAGCAAAAAGAAGAGGCAGGTAAGCCACAAACCTGCCTTTCTTCATGGTCCAGGACAGGTAGCCCTCCTGCACCCAACTTATCACCAGACACCTGCAAGTTAGCTCACTGCAACCTTGCATTAAGCCCTCTTCAGCACAAAGCCCTCTTCGGCAATCAGCATAAGCATTATTCTGTAAAATCTCCAGCCAGCCTTTGTTTTCTTGCAGTCAGCTCCTCTTCTGCTGGCCTGCCCATTGCCTTCTCACAACATAGTTTCATACTTTAGTAACTCTGCCTTTCATTATCTACAAGTGTCTTGGTAAATTCTTTTATCCCTCCACCACTGGCCCAGATAGTCGTTGCTCACCCGCAACACATCTCACACCATGTTGACACCTGGCATTCTTGCCCAAGTTCCCCTCACCTCTGCTGACAAATAGCATCTAGAACAACTTTTTCAAAGCCCAGGTTTCATCAGGGCAGCCCCAGGCCTGAAATTCTCGAATCCTAGGTGTTCTTGAGAAAAAGACCAAAATCCAGAGATGTCCCACCTGCCCACATCTCCAGCCTCTGCGGCTGGCTCTGCTGGCTCTGACCACTGGGGTCTTCTTCTGTGTTTTTTAAAGGCACCAGTCTCACTTGCACATGTCTAGGTTTGAATCTTTTCAAGCCCCCAATTCCCCTTTTTTTCTTTAAAAAAAAAAAACAACCAGTTTTATTGAGATAGAACTAATGTATCATACAATTTGCCCACTTAAGTGTACAATGTAATGGTTTTCAGCATATTCACAGAGTTGTGCAACCATCATCATCAGTCAGTTTCAAAACATTTTCATCACCTGAAATGGAAACCCTGTGCCCTTCAATGACCATCTTCTTATCTTCCCAGCCCTAAGCAACCACAAATCTACTTTCTGTCTGCAGATGTTCCTCCTCTGGGCATTTTGTATGAATGGAGTTAAAGGATACGTGTTTTTTTGTGACCGCCTTCTGTCTCTTAGCATAATCTTTTTAGGTTTTTTCCATGTAGCATGTGCCAGCCCTGCATTCCTTTTTAAGGCTGAGTACGGTTCCATTGCATAGATAGACCATGTTTTCTTTATCCACACATCCACTGATGGACATTTAGGTTGCTTCCACTTTTCCTTTTTCTCTTTTACTTTTTAAAATTTAAAACAATTTATAACAATTTTGGAACGTTTCACGAATTTGTGTGTCATCCTTGCACAGGGGTCACGCTAACCTCTGTATCATCCCAATTTTAGTATATATGCTGCCAAAGTGAACACTGTTTTTTCTTTTTTTGTAGAGAGACGGTCTCATTCTGTCACCCAGGCTGGAGTACAGTAGTGCAATTGTGGGTTACTGCAGCCTCCACTATCTTGGCTCAAGTGATCCTCCCACCTCAGCCTCCCAAGCAGCTGGGACTACAGGCATGCACCACCACCCCCTTTCCACAGGCGCCTCGCCCTTTTTGGTGCACACCATCACTCCTGGCTAATTTCCACTGTTCTGCCTGTTGTGAATAATGCTGCCATGAACATCCGTGTACACATTTCTGGGTGGACATATGTTTTCATTTTCTCTTGGGTGTATGTAACTAGAGGTAAGAATTGCTGGGTCACATGGTGCTGTACACTTAATTGTTTGAGGAACCACCAGTTTTCCAAAGCAGCTACACTGTTTCACCCTCCCACTAGCAGCATATGAGCAGTCATTTCTTTGCATCCTCACTGAAACCTGTTTTAATTCCCACTCCTACTTCAGCTCTCTGTTTAAGCATTGCTTCCCCGGGGAGGGCTCTCCTTGGGCCTTGCCCCCGCACCAGGATCTAGGTCAGCTTTCTTTGCTTCATGCTGTCCGGGAACTGTGCTCTTCAGGGCACCCAGACACTCTTTAGTGCGTATTCCACTAATGACTGTCTTCCCCCACACACTGTGGGCTCCGAGACGGCAGAGACTGTATGTTTTGTTCACCTTTGCAGCCTCACCCGAAGCCTGGCCGGCAGCAGCTCACTGTAAACCTGTGGCGTGAGTAAAGTCAAGGAATGAAAGCACAAAGGTCACATGACTCATTCAAAGTTACAAAGCTCAAAGTCATGAGGAGCAGCCACAGGAGCCCTTTGTCCCAAATCAGCCCTGCCCACAGGACAGCCACTAGCCATTGTGTCCACCGAGCACTTGAAATGGGGGTTGGCCAACTCTGGGAGCACCGCCCATGAGTTAGCCCTCCTCTGCAAGTGGTAGTTTAAAGAAAAGAAAAAGAAACATGGCGAGAGTGACTTGAGAACAAAATTTTAAATTTTATTTCATTTTATTTAAATTTAAATGTTTAGTGCAAGTAGAAGGAGGAAGATAAGAATAATATCAATACAGAGCTGAGCTCTGCTTCCCCAGCATGGGAACCTTCCTTTTCCACAGCACGGCTTCCTCCAGAAAGAAGTTTGAGGCGGCCTCAGGCATGGGCATGGACTGCCCCTGGGGCTCCACTTGTGGGGGGACCTGGGAAGAGACTGGGAGGCTCAGAACCCTAGAGAGTCTGCAGAGCCAGGAAGCATCCGGTTCTGGTTTCATGGTGGCTGCTGTTGTTACCTTGCTGCTTCTACTTAAATGTGGGAAGTAGAAAAGTTCCTTTTTAAAGTTTCCTTTCTTGTTAAATCATAAGTGTGCTAATAACTTTGTTAAGCCCTATCCGATGTAGCTGTTAGACATGCCACGCTTACAGGCACGTAGTACATTCTATGTCCTTGAACTTTAACCAAGATCTCTGTTCTGGACGTGCTCACAGGCATGTCCCAGCTTTCCATTGCTTTTACCTGTTTAGAAAAGTTTTAAGTATTAGCCAATTGGGTTTTAGTTTAAATCGTGAGGTCTGGCTCCAGCCAACAGAGATCAGACACAGCAGTAAGGACGACCCCAAATGCGTAAGGAATAAATGTGTGTGTTTTCCTTTGTTCATTGTACTCTTGTGGCAAGATGGCTAGTGAGAGTACCCTACCTGCAGTCCAGGAAGTAAACATTGCATTGCTGAAAGATCCTGTCTCAGTGCTAATTTTTCTTTGCAGCACTGAGCATGTATTTCCAACATGAAACTTATGGCAATTTAAATTTAAATAAATTAAAATGAAATAAAATTTAAAACTCAATTTCTCAGTTCCTCTAGCCACATTTGAAGTGCTCAAAGGCCATTCATGGCTAATGGCTGCCACATCGGATGGAGCAGATATGGGACATTTCCATCATTGCGGAAAGTTCTGTTGGCTGCTGCGGCCCTCAGCGTCCGTCTCACAGAGGTTTCTCCTGTCTGTTTCCTCCAGGAGAAGCTCCCTCTACACCCCTCAGCTCTCAAGGGCTCAGGGCCCAGAGGCCCAATCCCCCACATCCTAAACCTATCCCCCGTGTGTAAGCAGGGCCTGGGACTTCTTGTACCCAGGTCAGCCCTGGGAAGTTCACTCATCTCCCCAATAACTTGGCGAATCCCAAATGGTAGCCTAGGCTTACAAAGGCAAGAACAAACTCTCTCCTCCCTGGTATTACAAGACACACCAGTCTCCAGGATGCAAAACCCTCTAAAAAGGGGAGAGGAAAAACCCTCTCCTACTCTTTCCAATTCATCCCCATTCGGATGAGCCCATGGGAAAATAAGACACTTCCTTTCCCCAGATCCTCCTCCTTCTGGTTCACAGGATCAACCACTCACCTCTCTCTGTTCTTCCGTACTCACAGAATTTGAGAATCCCATGATTGCTGCTGGAAAAGACTGCAGAGAGCACCTGGGTCAACCTTTTCATTTTGCATAAAGGGAAGTAGGCCCAGAGAAGGAAGAGGGGCTGGCCCGAGATCACACAGTAACCATTTTGACCTTCAACAAGTACTACCTGACTCCAAGCAATAAGGGAGAAACAATAAGGAATAAATTGTATCAAGCACGTATTATATGGTAGGTGCTTTACAAATCACACCAACTTATTTAATTTTTATCGTGAGTTTGATTGTGTATCTCAAATCAGTCTCTGAGGCTCAGAGAAGTTAGATGGCTTGTGTAAGGCCACACAGCTGGTAAGGGGAAGGGCTGAGATTCAAACCCAGGTCAGTTGTACTCTAGAACCCAAAAGATGTGGTGTGCACCTAATGAGTCCAGGGCCATCTCCCCAGTTGGAGGGGAGGGGCTGGGAGGTGAGCCAGAAGGGGAGCATCAGGAGAAGTGAACGAGACGTTTCAGACGTGGCACATAAAATGTTTCATTAACCAGTGCTCATGGCCACTGCTTTGGGCTTTGGGACTTTGCACTTTAAAATTCGAGTCTACAAAGTTCTCCCTTGAAAGAAAAGGTTGTAAGATTATCTTAAGAATTTTTATCTCAAGACTAACACTTCTCAAGTTCAGAGATTTTGTGATGTGCACACTATGGATGTTTGGATAAACAGAGCCTCCTCAGCCAGGATGTACAGTTTCACTTTCAACAACAAAGCAAGGGGACTCCCTGCTATAAAATGAGTTTTTAAGTTGCTGATTTTCACCACTAAAATTTTTGAGGTGGACCACGCCCCCTAGTGGAAAGGGGTGGGCTGTGAATTACGGCTCACCCGCAGGAGGGGTCGCATTTCTAAGTTCTGTTTATTTCATATTCTAGGAAATTTGTTTAGCTTCGCTTTGAATCAGCCAGTGTGGTGAAATCGATTCAAGGTTTTTTGTCATTGTCTGGATTTTGTTTTGGCTCTGGGTAAGGAAGACAACTGGGTGTGTGGAGCTCAGTAAGAAACCCTGCTGTGGAATTGACACAGAGATCAGAGTTTCTAGGCGCGATCCACAGACACCCTGCATCAGGATCCCCCAGGAAAGCCTGTGATAGCGCAGATTTCTGAGTGTCTCTCAGACTTCAAAATCAGCCTCTCTCAGCTGGGGCTCAGGATCTGCACGTGCACATCGCAGGTGATTCAGATGCACATTCAGTCCTAGAGCCATGGGGCTGGCACATCACCTGTGTACCGTTTCCCTCCATCCTCACCCTTCCAGGCCCAGGTATGTGCCACTCTCCCACCCTCACCCCCGTCACAATCGAATGAGGTATCACGTGGAACACATCCTGCACAGCGAGGCCTGGCATGCAGCAGATGCTCCGTGCACATTGCTTTCGAACAGATAGTAGATGTTCAATAAACACCTGAATTAAACACCCTAAAACATTTCCCCTCTTCTCTGTGGGCCATCAGGGGGTGGGGGGAAATAGAAACAGATGGGCCTGTGGCCAGGCCTGAGTTGGACTCTCAAACTCTGAGGAGTCTTGGATGAATAAATTTACTTTATCTGGGCTTTTTTTTTTTTTTTTTTTGAGATGGAGTCTAGATCTGTCACTCAGGCTGGAGTGCAGTGGCGTGATCTTGGCTCACTGCAACCTCCAGGGAGATTCAAGTGATCCTCCCACCTCAGCCTCCCAAGTAGCTGGGATTACAGGCATGTGTCAGCACACCCAGCTAATTTTTGTATTTTTAGTGGAGACAGAGTTTCACCATGTTGGCCAGGCTGGTCTTGAACTCCTGACCTCAAGTGATCCACCCACCTTGGCCTCCTAAAGTACAAGGATTACAGGCGTGAGCCACTGTGCCCAGCCTCAGCTTCCTTCTTATCAGACGTGGAAAATACATCTACCTCATGGGGTCGGGAGGATTCAGCGAGACAGTGCTTAGTAAGCATTTTCCCACCAGAATCATCACTCCAGCTTGCTGGGGCTTCATTTTCCCCCTTGTACAATTAGGAGGTGGAAATGACATCACAGCGCCCCTCTCTGACACCCCAAGTCCTACTGTCTCCAGTACCTTCCTGTTGCTGGGTCAAGTGATGGCGAGGCAGCCCAATCCTTCAGTCCTTGCCTTGCCCTTTTGGGGCTGCCTTCCTCCTGCCACCCAGCCCCTCCCCAGCTTTGGGGCTGCCTTCCTCCTGCCACCCAGCCCCTCCCCAGCTTTGGGGCTGGCTTCCTCCTGCCACCCAGCCCCTCCCCAGCTTTGGGGCTGGCTTCCTCCTGCCCACCCCAGCCCCTCCCTAGCATTCCCTGCTCTTCTTTACCGCTCACCTTAGACACATTTTTGGCGTCGCTGCTTTGCAAGTTTCCCTCCCACTCTTGCAAACTCCTGGAGTATGAGTTTGCATATTTCAAATACCTAACAGTGGTTTCCCTTAGAGAGTGGGCAATCATTTGTGTTTCAGAGATGCTTCCAAACAGCCTCCCCTCTGTTAGACATCTGCAGATTTGCTTGTCAGTGTTTTTAGTTCTTGTCATCCCCGTTATCCTATAAACTGTGGTAAAATGCCACAAGGTTGCATTTTTTTCTTGAGCCAGTAATACCAAGTTTCCAGGCATCCGCATAAGGGCTGGTCCATAAAGGGACCTTAAATACAGTGCTGCCTGCAGGCTCACAGCCCTGAGAGGGAGGCAGAGGGGTGGGTTTATGTCCTTTCTATAGATAAGAAAGTGATAGTCATGGAAGGTAAGTGACAAGTGACTTTTCTGATGTCTCACAATTTGAAGGTGAAGAAATACATCATCTCCTTCCTCCCCAAATACCATGCTCCCTACTAAAGAAATCATCCTGTTATGCTGTGTGCCTCCCCGCCTTCCCCGGCTCCCCCTCCACATTTTTTTTTTTTTAATTGAGACAGGGTTTTGTTCTATTGCCCAGGCAAGAGTGCAGTGACACAACTGCAGCTCACTGCAGCCTCGAACACCTGGGCTCAAGCGATCCTCCCACCCCAGACTCCCAAGTGACACAACTGCAGCTCACTGCGGCCTCAAACCCCTGGGCTCAAGCGATCCTCCCACCCCAGCCTCCCAAGTGACACAACTGCAGCTCACTGCGGCCTCGAACACCTGGGCTCAAGCGATCCTCCCACCCCAGCCTCCCAAGTGACACAACTGCAGCTCACTGCGGCCTCGAACACCTGGGCTCAAGCGATCCTCCCACCCCAGCCTCCCAAGTGACACAACTGCAGCTCACTGCGGCCTCGAACACCTGGGCTCAAGCGATCCTCCCACCCCAGACTCCCAAGTGACACAACTGCAGCTCACTGCAGCCTCGAACACCTGGGCTCAAGCGATCCTCCCACCCCAGACTCCCAAGTGACACAACTGCAGCTCACTGCGGCCTCGAACACCTGGGCTCAAGCGATCCTCCCACCCCAGACTCCCAAGTGACACAACTGCAGCTCACTGTAGCCTCGAACACCTGGGCTCAAGTGATCCTCCCACCCCAGACTCCCAAGTGACACAACTGCAGCTCACTGCGGCCTCAAACACCTGGGCTTAAGCGATCCTCCCACCCCAGCCTCCCAAGTGACACAACTGCAGCTCACTGCGGCCTCAAACACCTGGGCTCAAGCGATCCTCCCACCCCAGACTCCCAAGTGACACAACTGCAGCTCACTGCGGCCTCGAACACCTGGGCTCAAGCGATCCTCCCACCCCAGACTCCCAAGTGACACAACTGCAGCTCACTGCAGCCTCAAACACCTGGGCTCAAGTGATCCTCCCACCCCAGCCTCCCAAGTAGTTGAGACTACAGATGTGCACCACCATGCCCGGCCAATTTTTATATCTTTTGTGGAGATGGGGTTTCGGCATATTGCCCAGGCTGGTCTTGAACTCCTGGGCTCAAGGGATCCACCTGCCTCAGCATCTCAAAGTGTTGGGATTATAAGCGTGAGCCACTACACCCTTCCATCCTGTTTAACTCTCTCAAGAGAAGAATGGGGCTCTAAACTGCAAATCCCATTTTAAATGGAAAGAAAACTGGAAATGCACCTAACATTCCTCCTGGAAGGTCACCCACCAAACATCTCCGTGACAGCGGTCCCAGTCCGTTTTATTTTCTTCTTTGTATTTCCTCACTTTTCTGTGACAATGTGCATGATTTTATTGAAGTAACGTTTAGTTTTTAAAAAGTAAAAAAGTGAAACCGTCATGCTATTTGAAAATAAACTACAGCTCCCAGTGAAAACCTGGATGAATCTCTTAAATGTGACACTGAATCGAAGCACGCAGGCACGAAAGTGTGTGCACGGTCAGATGCTGGGTGTCGGATACTTGGACTAAAAGGCCAAACTAATTCGTGGCGATGGAAGACGGCGTGTTTTCACCTTGGGGGTCTACTGGGGGTGTCGGGGTGCTGGTTTTCTGCTTGTTTTTGATCTGGGTGCTGGTTATGCATGTGTATTCACCGTTCACCAAGCTCTATCATAGATTTGTGTGTGTGTGTGTGTTGATTTTGTTTTAAAACACTGAATTTAAATACTATTTATGTGTATTACTAAGTGTGTTGGTGCCACCTTAGGTTATAGCCCGAGTCAGTGCCTCGCCTGCCTCCCCCTGGTAAACCCTAGTCCCCGCCCTGCAGGGCTGGAAAGAATCATTGAGGCCCTGTTATCCAATCATCTGCCCACTGAGACACATCTGCCAACTCACCAAAACCCCTTACATTAGGGACTAACCTGGGGTTTCACACAGAATCAGTATAATATAGAGAGCTGGTTCCCAGATGAAGCAAAACTCAAGAAGCTAAACAGGGAATGAGGCAACCCAGAGACTGGTGATGAAGGAAGTCCCCACTGCCCCAAAGCCTGGAGGGACATAGGGATGAGGTGGTCTCAGAACCAGAAGCAGGGACCCAGCATCCAGACGGATGCTGAAACCACTGTGGAGGCTCCCAAGCATGAGATGGGGCATGAGCTGGGCAGCAGAGGGAGGAGGCACAGTTACAGCTGGAAAATGTCCCTGAGCCTAGAGGCTGCAAACTACCCAGGCTTCTCCTGTTCTCTGTCTCCCAAGCTCCCATTCCCGCCTCCCATTGACTGGACCTGGCCAGAAGCAAGCTGGTGAGTAACCTGGGAAACAGGGCTTGAGGAAGGGTGGGGAGAACCTGCCAATGGGCTCCCAACACCCAGTTCCTTTGCACCTCCCTGCCAGGTCACGCTGCACAGGATGTCGAGTTCCACTGCTAGGAAGGAGGCTCCCCAAACCTGTGTCTGACTCTAAAGGGATTATTAGACTAAACTTACCCACCTCATTGTCTGTATAGCGTCATCGACTCTCCATCACTTTTCCAAAGACAATGGGTAATACAGTGTGGTGGACACACCCTCCGGTGACCCTTGTATAATTCTCTCCCCTTGGGTGTGCGTGGAACATGTGACTTACTTCTAGTCCAGAGAGTAGGGCAGAGGGGAGGGGCTGTCAGTCCTATGATTATCACCTTATGTTATATAAGATGCTGTCTAAGCAGACTAGAGTGAGAGATTCTTCCGCTGGCCTTGAAAAAGCAAAATAGCCATGATTTGAAATGTCTGTAGAGAGTCACATGGCAGGGAACTGCAGCGGGCCACTCGGGCCTGTGCAGCCTCTCTCTACGCCAGTAGCAGCGGGGCCCTTGGTCATACAGCTGCAGGAAAATGAATCTGCCAACAACCTGAACACGCTTGGACATGAATTCTCCCTGGCCATGTCTTCAGATGAGAATACAGCCTGCCTGCTACTAAACTGTAGTCTTATGAGGCCCTGAATATAGGACACAGTGAAGCTATTCCTGGATTCCTCAACCATGAAAACTGAAGGAATCAATGTGTTGTTTTAAGTCATTAAATTTGTGGTGCTTTGTGACACTGCAATAGAAAATGAATAAAGTGGGAAGTAAGGCTCTCTACTTCCCTCTTTCCAAACTGCAGAGCTTCAGTTTAAAAGGTGGGATAATAAATAAGTCACTTAGGAATCACTGCCTTCCCCGCTACCTCTTGTTCTGTCTGAGCCCAAACTGCCAGGGACAATTGGCAGGCAGTTTTGTGTGGCAGGCAGAGCTGCATCTAAGTATGTCCTCTGTGCGCCCGGCTAGAGTTTGTTACCACTGCCGGTCCTTCCATGGTGCTGGGAGAGGCCAAAGCGTCAGGGCTGGACTAGGGGTGCTGTGGGTCAGGGCTGGTAAATGGACTCTCAGGTCTGGATGTTTCGCCCTCAAATGATACAAACATGGATAAAAGTTCGAATGAGACCATCACTAACTAGGAATGGTACGGAACGCTTGAGTGTACCTTTTCACGCCATTTTATTTTCTTTTATGCAGATCAGTGTCGGAGGAAATCCCATAGATTCTTCTGGAAACTGTCAAGATGGTGGGAAGATGAATGCAAAAGTTGCATAGATTGGGCTGCCCACAGTTTGGATTTTCAAGGTCTAAAACATGAAACAAAACAAGGCGAATGGGACTTTTAAGATAAACACAATTGTCCCCCAGAAGGAGAAAAAGGAAGGCCTGACAGTTGTAGAAGCTGCTGGTTCTCAACTATGGTTGCATATCAGAATGGCCTGCAGAGGGTATTTGAAATAAACTGCCAATAAATTAGGTATAACTTAAACACAATCACGTGCACAAATCTTAAGAGGACAGCTTGATGAATTTTCACAAAGTAAACACTCCTGTGTAACCATCATCCTGGAAGCTTTTAAAAATATTGATACTCAGGTCTGACCCATGGAGTATCTGCTCTGGTGATGTGGGTGGGGCTCTGGCCATGTGGGTGGGGCTCTGGCCTTGGGAGCAATAAAGGGCTCAGGTGATTCTGATGTGCAGTCAGGACTGGGAATTATTCACTGGCTTGTAGCAGAGTCTTATTCTAGTCAGAAGCCAGGCAAGGCAGTGGATCTGCCTGGATGCTGGCAAACACCTACTGAAGTAGACGGACTCCGTCCTATCCCAGTGGGCCCGAGGCAGGCGGGTCTGGGCTGCGGATTTCAGGAAAATTAATGGGTCGCTCACAGGCGTCAGTGGAGGCAGTGATGGCAGATACACTCCACGGAGCCTCCTCATCTCAAAAAACAAACAAACAAACAACAACAACAACAACAAACCCTTGATGCTTATAAAATAGATCTGGTGTGACCCGAACCAAGCAGTCTGATTTGGGTTATAGTTATCTGTTTCCTTGGTTTTTCATCCTAGAAGAGATTTCTCTTTAGCATTATTTGAGGCTGTGATAATCCTTAAGAAACTGAGCCTGATTTTCCAGGGATCTCCAGTATAGGGCACTAGAGATTAGAAGCTGGTGATCCCCAAAGGATGGGGGAGAGAAAGAGCAAAAAGGAAATAAAAGAAAAAGATGACATGGACACTTGCACGGCTTTTGCAGGATGGCTTAGCCAACTCAAACCTCTGCAAGACCTTGTCTGTCCTGAACTCCTTCCTGCCACTTGCTGTCAACCAGGGTCCGGGTTCTAATCTCATACTTCACCAGGCGCACTGCTCCCAGGCTGACGGGCTTGTGCTTGTAGACCACAGAATGGGATTCTAGGTCTGTGTGCTTTATTCTCTGCAAAGAGAGTGACCCACCTTAGGTGGGACTGCAATCGGGGTGGCCCAGAGTTCACGAAAGCCGGCACCTGGCACATAGACCCTGGCATATAATATGTGAGGGCAGCAAGAGGGCATTTCCCAATTGGCACCATCTCCTAACAGTGGCTGCTGCTGAGTCAGTTCTCATTTGAGCCCTCACCCTACATAAACCACTGGCTCATGGCCTGGACTTTGGCGAATCTAGAAAAACACCTTTAAGTCAAGCTTATGATGGCTTTGCCAGAATTAAAAAACCAACATAATACTCATAAGGGCGTTTGGACTGGTATTGTCACATAATTCATCTCTTCCAGCCAGAAGAACTCACTGTGTAGGGAGACGCCTGAGTCAGCGGAGACCAAGAGCTGAGGAAGAGAAATGACTTGCTCCAGGGCACATATGAGGTACTGGCAAAGCTGGACTAAAACTCTGGTTTCTTCATTCATGTATTCATTTATTCATTTATCCATTCAGTCATTCAGTCATTCAGTCATTTAAAGCTCCTTTATATAGAGGTTGCAGTGACCCAAGACTGTGCTACTGCACTCCAGCCTGGGTGACAGAATGAGACTCCATCTCAAAAAATAAAGAAAAGTGAAAAAAATAAAGCTTCTCTGTGTTCCTGGTACTGTGATTGATGGCAGTAATAAAAAGATTAATAAGATATGGCCTCCCAAAAGTGTGCAGATTAGAGAAGAGAGACTTAGAAGCAAATCTTAAGTGGAACACAGTGATCCTTCATCATAGTTGTCATTGTCATCGTCAACATCACCGTCCTCATCTTCCCTACTGCATGTGGTGCTTTGTGTGTCAAGCTTGTTCCAAGCCACCCTTTGCACAGATGAACACATTGAAACTCACAACCTGGAGAGGTATGTCCTGTTACCTTCTCTGTCTTAAAGGTGGGGAAACTGCACAGAGGAGGGTTCCTGACACTTGCCCAGGTCCTACAGCTCGAAGGCCACTGGCCTGCAGACTCTCCACTCCTAAACATGGCATTCTCCTGCCTCTCCTAAGGTCCAGCAGGAGCACTGCAGAGAAGCCAAGCACTCTCCTGACTTTTCTGGGGTGCTGCCCATAGCCCACTTTGCAGCTAAACAAAATTAGCCCCTCTCCCAGTTGGGTGCACTACCGGTTATCTTCATGGGGGAATAACTGAATTATATGTATAAACTGAAGATTAATTGAGCCCTACATGCGGAGATAGAAGACTAGAATCTAATCCTGGCTTTACCAACAGAGGCTACTCAGTTTTCAGACACTCAGTTTTCAGATTGTGATCTGCTAAGTGGGCTACCAGTACCTACTTCCCAAGGTTGTTATAAAAATCAAATGACAGCACATATACGAGCGTGGTTAGCACTCACAATACAGTTCATATCGATTAGTAATTAACGATGATTCAATTATTATTAATTCAACATGGATTGACTCTAAATCTAAAAGACTGTTTCAGAGACGTAACTTTCATGCATTCTACCCTTACCTGCATGTAAAAACTGTAAGAGGCAGTATCATGTTTGAGTCCCTTTATCTCAAAGAAGAATCCATATACAGCAATCATTTTTGAGTAAGTTGTATACTCCTAAATTGGGAAAGAAAAACAACAAAGTGAAGGGGGAAAAATATTTAGTATTCAAAGTCAGCTGGGTGCGGTGGCTCACGCCTGTAATCCCAGCACTTTGGGAGGCCAAGGCAGTGAATCGTCTGAGGTCAGGAGTTCGAGACCAACCTGGCCGATGTCTTTTAGTAGAGATGGGGGCAAAACCCCGTGTCTACTAAAAATACCAAAAAAAAAAATAAAATAAAATAAATTAGCTGGGCATGGTGGTGTGTGCCTATAGTCCCAACTACTCAGGAGGCTGAGGCAGGAGAATTGCTTGAATCCAGGAGGCAGAGATTGCAGTGAGTCGAGATTGCATCACTGCACTCCAGCCTGGGCAACAGAGCAAGACTCTATCTCAAAAACAAACAAACAAAAAAAGTCAAGAGGACATGGTAAAACAAAGAATAGCAACAACAACAAACGTCACTCATTCAGCAACTGATTTGAAGGTGAAAATACAATGGCAATTCTAGCCTAGGAAACATGGGAAAAGCCAAACTGAAATCCTTGGTAGTGGTAACTACTACTCACAACTTGGAATAAATTCACTCCAAATTGGATGGCCATTTTGACTTCAGTTAAAAAAAAAATCTATACTACATATTAATGCTTTTAAGTGTAACGTATATTATTTTGAATGAAATATACTTTGAACAATCGTGCAGGAAGATTCCACTGCCCAGTGAACCCTGGAGTCTACCTGGAGAACGATTGTTAAGGGAAAAGCCATCAGTGGCCCCAAAGGTCAGCTTTGACTAATCCATCTTATTCTTTAAAAATATTTCAGTTCTCACAATATTACAAAAAAATTACAAAGCAAAAAGGAAGAAGATATTTAGGCTGCATACAGCTCTAATTTAAAAGTTCTTCTATTTTTATGTTTTTCCCCATACTTTTCCCTGTATCTTCTTTCCCAGGTCCCTGGGAACCCATAAAGTTTGCAAAAGTTACAGTGTTCCCCCCAAACCACACCTCACCCCAATGTTCACAGTCCCCTGGCTGCAATCCTGCTTGGCAAAGAAGGTTTGAGATCAGGTAATCAGTGTTTCTGGAGTGTTTACACCCTCCTCCCCTTGCTCTCACTGCTAACAGTTGGTACAGTTGGCAGAAGTTAGTTGTAGACTTAGTAATAGCTACTGAACAGTGGCAATATTATTTACTCTTTATGTTCCTTAGTGAGGAAAAGAAGAGGTTAGGTATGTTCTTAGATGACCTGTAGTCTATAGACCTTTGAAACAAAGCATGTGGTTTCAATTTGATGGGTCCAAGAGCCACTCAGCACTTGCAGAAAGTCCTGGCTCTGCAATCCGCATCTGCCAACTTAGGCACTACGTCTCTGAAACCAAAAGGCTGAGCCAGCCTATCCAGGGATGACTCAGAGGGGACCCTCTGATGATAGATTCAAGGCGTCTAGTTCTTAGACCATGAATTCTTTTGAGATCACTGCTGGGGTGCCTTGAAATAATCAAAGGAGACCGGTGATTTCCTGAAGAATTATTTCCATCACAAGGAACCCAGCATGGAGCACAGCCAGCAACCCCAACATCCCCTGGTCACTAAGTGTCAAGATGCCTTACCATCAAGTTCCTTAACCCACTGCAGTTTTATTCTGAGATCCATCAAAATAGCTGCCCAGACTGAGTTCACCCCTATAACCTTAAACACGGACTTGGAGTGGAGTCTCTCACTGTTTGCAACTGTTGATGTTTGTGGGAAATAGGATGGCCAACCCTTCCCAGTTTGCCTTGGCCTTTCCTGGCTTTAGAATTGAAGTCCTGCATCCCAGGGCACCTCCTCCATCCAGGTACCACCAGGACCGCTGGTCCCTTTAGTGGGGAAATTATTAAACAGCCTGTACCAAGGCACTGCCTTGTGAATTTTATTTCCTGGGAGCTGATGAGCATGCAGGAGAGACACCCATGATTTCCTCTTCTGTCCCCTGACCTTTCTACCAGGAGTCAGAAGTGATGGCAGCCACCCTCCAGAGGTTCTTAACTAAGCATGAGAGGGACAGTTCCCTTGTTTGAGTGCCGGTCTCAGTACCTGGTTAAAGAGCAGCCCAAATCTCACAGCCTGGGTGTTAAGATCTTTCAGGTGAGCCATGTCACCTCCATTCTCCAGCTGAAATGAAAACGCACACAGCTGACCACAGTGGATCCTCCAGACACAAGTGCCTCTCTTCATCTCCGTGTCTCTTCCTTGATCTCTGCACCCCTCACCGTGTTTGAAAAAGAGTTTTGCCTCTAGATGCACATTCAGCCATTCATTCAGTTCACAGACATTTATTAAAACCCTACTGTGTCAGGTCCTGTGCCTGGTGCTTTCAGCGGATGCAAGGAGAAGACAGAAAAGTACCTGAGCAGTCTCACCTGGGAAATAAAATGCGCACACAGGGCAGAGATGACCACGGTCACAAACTCAAGAGCAAGTAAGGCCCCTCATGGCAGGCTCCAAGGTGAGGGCTGGGGAGGGGAGGGAGCGGAACTCGAGAGGATGGCATTGGTAGCAGGGAACAAAACGAAGGAGGTGGGCAGGGTCAGAGGACCAAGAGGGAGGTGGAGACTTCCCAAGACATCTGCACAGACTGTCTCCTCTCTGTCACTCCTGTGCTGCTCTGTTAGAGCACAGTCCTGAGTTATGTCCCAGAAAAGCACCTCCTTCCACGGAGTCAAGATCTATGGTGTGGGCAGCGCTGAGCACTGTAGTTTGCACATTACAATAGGTATTTGTGGAGCAGAACTGAATTTTAACTAGTGACTCATACATCTTCAGAACTCACACACTGCCCTTCTTCATCTCTAAAAACGCAAGACTGAAAACACATAAGAAGTACAACAGTTTGCATGGACAATTCACAAAGGGGAAATGCTGCATGGAAAAACATTCCTAGCTACCAGTAATAAAGGAAATGCATACTAAAAAATGAGATGCTGTTGTTCCCTTCTCAATTAACAAAAGAAATTTGAAATGTAAATGCCCTATGTTGCTGAGGGTGTGCAAAGAGAGACATGCTCATTTATTACTGGAAGAAGAGTAATTTGATCCCAACATTTGTTAATCTGTATCAGGAACAAAAATGCATATGGCGGGTGCTGGAATTGCCCAGATTCCAAGTCTGGATCTTCTCCCTTCTCTCCTTCCCAGGCACTGCTCTCCTCTCTTACCCTGGAGGACAATCCAGACATGTCCTTACTCAAAGGTCTAAAGGTTTCAAATGTGAAACACATCTCCAGAAAAGACAAAGCCAGAGAGGCAATACATTTCAACAACTGTTTCCTTGCAGAGCAGGCAACTCACTGCGTGGTAATGGTTGGCTGTAACCTGGTTCAGCTACGACTCTGGGAAGAAGTTAAGGTCCCGCAGCTCCTCCAGATCCTTGCCTTGGAAGAAACACAAAAGGAACATTTTTTCATTTTATTCACCCCAGAGCCTCAAAGTCCCCTTTACAGAAAGGAAAAGGAAGAAGTCAGGAGCTGAGGGAAGAGAAAAGGGTGGATGGTCTCGTTTAAGATTTGATTGACAAAGTGGAAATAAAACATCTCAGGGTAACTGTGGTTATGTTCAGAGTCAATTACTTCTGTATTTCAAATCAATTCTCTTCAAAAAAACTTATACAAATACCAGCCTGGTCAACACGGTGAAATCCTGCCACTACTAAAAATGCAAAAATCAGCTGGACATGGTGGCACGCACCTATAATCCCAGCTACTCAGGAGGCTGAGGTAGGAGAATCACTTGAACCCAGGAGATGGAGGTTGTAGCGAGCCAAGATTTTTTTTTTGCACCAGTGCACTCCAGCCTTGGGGGACAGTGAGACTCCATCTCAAAAAAAACCAAAAAAACAAAAAAAAAACTTACACAAATAAACTTCCAAAGGAATGAATAAATTCAATGGCCATTTCAACTTCAGTTTTTTAAAAATCTATACTACATATTAATTAGTTTAAGTGTAACTTATATAATTGTGAATGAAATATACTCTCAACAATCTTGCAAGAAGATATTGCTGCCCAGTGAACCCTGGAAGTTACCTTAAGAACTATTGTTAAAGGAAAAGCCATCAGTGGCCCTCGAAGGTCAGCTTTGACCAGTCCTCCTTATTTTTCAAAGACATTTTAGTTCTCACAATATTGTCAAAAAATTACAAAGCAAAAAGGAAGAAGTTATTTAGGCTGCACATAGATCCAATTAAAATTTCTATATATTTTTTCTATTTTATTTTATTTTTATTTCTTAGATCTCCCTTCCTAGATCCCTGGGAGAAAGTCACAGTGTTCCCCTGCAACCATTCCTCACCCGAACATTCACAGCCCCTGGCTGCAGTCCTGCCTGGCAGAGGAGGTTTGAGATCAGGTAATCAGTGTTTCTAGAATGTTTGGAAGCAACTTGGACAAAACTACCGGACTCCATGAACCATTTCTGAGTTCTACAGCTACTTATTATATCTGGACAGCTGGAAACGGCTTTGAAAATGTTCTCAGATGTCCTTTCAGATGCAAAGATCTCATGGGTGGCCTCCTGGACTGCTGATAACATGCTCCCCAATATGTCTTTCCTCTTTCCGAGTGACAGGTGCCATCCCCTGTGCCCAGAGCATGAGGCTGAGGGAGCACAAGCCTGAATGGATCATAGATCCAGAGTTTCCTCCCAAACTGCAGAACAAGGGGCCTAGAAATGAACCATGTAAAGAGGTAGGACATACAATTCAATCAATTCAATGCCAATAAAACAGCCCTTGGCAGCTGTGCACTGCTTCGCAAGATACAAGCCCCTTCTAGTCATCATCAGATTTCATCAGAGCTCCGATTACCCCCATTTTACAGATAGAGAAAGTGAGACCAAGCAGCTACATGACTTTCCCCAAGTCACAGAGATTGGAAGTGGCAATGCCATGTTTCAGCTGATTCCCTTGGAAACATCGAGTGGGGCTCCCCTGGCAGTGGCTGAGGGGTGGGCAGGTGCCCAGCAGCTTTCCTGTGCATGTGCTCACCTGGGCCAGGGCTTACCTCTTACCTTTGGTGATATTGTGCAGATGCAAGCTGAGGAAGAGCGGCCTCAATCTCTGTCCTATATCCCGGTCCAGAAAGCAACGATTCTTGGGAAAGCTTAGCAGAGGCACAAAGAAGAATAACAGACCTTCAGCAAACTCCTTTCTGGAATAAGCCTGGGCTAGGGAAAGCCATGTCGTACAGACTAGTGGCTTCATCAGCCAGGTGGGGATGGGGCCTGGGTCTCTCCGGAGGGGTCAGGTATGTGGAAGCAGATGGTAGCTTAGATGACATTTTATAAAGTCCAGCCCCAGAGACAGTAATGGAGACAAATGCTTATATTCCCTTCGGCATCTACTACTGAGTACTGCACATAGTAGGTGCCCAGTAAATGTGTATTAAGTGACTGATGGGAACACATGTTACTTGACAGAGGACCTCATTATGCATTTTCTCACTTGAGTGTCACAAACTTCCCGTGGGGCAGACAGGGCAAGGATTGTTAGCTTCATTTCACAGATGAGAAATAGAGGCTCAGCCCGGACGGGAACCCAGGACTCCTGACTCCTGTTCATATGCTGCCCTTCCAGTAAGCGACCAAATTAGACACTTCAAAAGTGCTTTCTGGTAAAATTAAAAAGAAGAAAACAGATGTGTTGGGTAACTAGTTTTAGCAGCTGGTTTCAGGATCAGTTCTACTATATTCAGTTCAGCTTAATACTAAGCTCCAAATAACTTCCTCATGAAGCTGAAGGTCAGCACTGGCTTGAGAAGATCCAGTTCTTTTTGAGAAGACATGCACACACAGACACACGTTCCACTCCCTGCCCTTGTTTTGAAATAACTTACTTCACAAAAAATGGCCACTTTTCATAAACGGGGACAATGGGGAACAATGTTTCCAAGTCTCTTTGGAAATGCAAACTCACTCCCACAAGGCAGAGCCTGCATAGGACCCACCCAGGGTACTTGTAGATTATTTTTCCATAAATCAAGAGTGATGTCCAAGTCACACCCTGTGCCAGCTGGACGGAGGTCACCTCTGGCCAAGTGGCCCCCTCCGTCAGAGATGCCCGCCAGCTTTCCTGGAATCATTTATTTTCAGAAAATCTGGGAATTCCTGGGACTGCCCAACTGCTCCATGTCAGGGATGCCAGAAGATAGGTCCAGAGGTGCAGAAAAGTTGTGGGCACAATGACAAGTAAGTTCTGATTCGATTCAAGGGGTATTTACCAGCATCTACCCTGTGCCTGTCTCTGGAGGTGGACAGAGCAGCCGTAAATAAAGTCCGGTGGATGCTTTCAGAAGTGCAGAACTATTGGTCCTGGAACCAGCCCTCCATTACCCAGGGTAAGTGGAGCCGGGGGCTGGTGGGTGCGATGCCTGTGCCCTGCAAACACTGATATCCTCTTGGGAGAAATAACAGTCGCTCACTCCCTTTCCTCACACGATCAGGATGCCTCCTCCTTCTTCTGCCTCTTTTTCATCATGTCATGGAGGAACAGCTGAGGCGCCATTATGGCTGGGCATCAAGTGTCAAAGGAGAAGAAGGGACCAAGCTGATGCCTTCCTCCCCAGCCTCATCCAGTGCTCTGGGGACAAGCCAGCACCCGTGGCCAGGGCTCCACAGCCTGGCACTGCCCTGAGCAGTGAGCCCCTGCTGGAACTGCAGCTTGAATACAGATTCAGCTGCAGAAAGGAAAGGACCCAACTGGAGGAAAGCATTTCCCTCCACCGGGAAGCTCCAGGCCCGGTTCTGTTGATTTGTTGGCGTGGCAAAGCTGCCGGCAGGGGCGAGAGGAACCAAGACCCTGATCCTCCTGTGAGAGGCACTCCAACCCAACGGCCATTCAGCCAGGGCCTCTCTGGACAGCCTTCCTGTCCCTGAGGATTTGGAAACAGCTTTGTTGAGACAGCTGGTTGGACTTTATGACCCCTTGGGGCCTCTGGGAAGTGGCACTGACGCTCACTTTTGTGGCTGACATGGAGAGGCCATGAGTCATCTCATCATTCAACCAAGCTGGGGACCCCGAGACAGGCAGACCAGGGTCCAGTCTCAGCCAGGCCAGCCACAGTCCTGTGACTGGGCCTCTCAGAGCTTCACTCTCCTCTGTCAAGTGGGAGCAGTAGCCACACTGGGGAAATGGGAGGAGTAAAGCTGACAGTGTTTGGGAAGGGCTTGGGCCGGCTGCTGGCACCCAGTGAGTCCTCAACACCTATAAGTACCACCATTGTCCTCCCGCCCCAGGGAAAGTGAATGGACTCAAGGTGGGTCAAATGCAGGGAATTGCTCTTGATGGCATTCATCATCATTATCACCCTCCAAATCACCCAAGTTATGGGCCACCTCAGAGAAAGAAAGTAGTGTCCTCAGCTTCTGATTTCCTGAAATCTCAAAGGATCTGAGGGTTGTGGTCCATCCTCAGAACGGATCAATATAACCCGGCTCCAGGAGCCTAGCGAGGTCCATCGTCTCGGAGCCAAGTGTCCTACACAGACCACTCAGGGCCAGTCCAGCACATTTTCCATTTTACTTGACGCCACTTAACCGTCTGGGAGCAGAGGCACCTACTCCTCCCTGGCCTAGTGGTGAGTGCATTCAGGTGGTGTCACATAAGATGGGAGCCAGCAGCTGCTGAGTCTGGGGACTGCTGTGCCTGGTTACACTAGTGAAGTCAAAGACTGGCATGGTTTCCCCTGGTACTGTGCTCTGTTTGTGCAAAGACCTCTTTTGCTTTAGCGCTTACTTTTTTGAGACAATTTCAGGCGATGATCTCTGCCTCCCAAAGTTCACTGAGAAACCCTGGGGGGTGACCCCTCTAGGGAAGACAGTTCACAATTTCTTGCTACTGAAAGACACATCCAGGTTGGCTCTGGATTCTACTTGCTAGACCCTGGGAACAAATCTCCCATAGACTCTCACAGTGCCTGGGGACAAGTCTCCCTCTGATGGGTACATATTGTAATGTTAGAGGTACTCTTAGCCACAACTTTCTCACTTCCTCTAACCTGTCATCTGCTGGAGCCTTTGACCCTTCCTGCGAGGGTCAGGCCCACAGCCCTGATAGTCCCGGCACTTCAGATTTGAGCCTTAACATACATATATGCTACAGCACGGATGAACTTGGAAGCAGTACGCCAGACACAAGGGCAAATGCTGGATGACTCTGCTCTGTGAGGTACCTAGAGTCATCAAATTCCTAGACACAGAAAGTAGAACGGGGGCTGCCAGGGGCTACGGAGGGGAAATGGGAGTTGATTCATGGGTAGAGTTTCAGTTTGGGAAGATGGAAAAGTTCTGGAGATGGCTTCACAGCAGCGTATGCCACTGAACTGAACGCGTAAGAACGGCTAACATGGGAAAAATTCAGGCTATGCGTATTTTGCCACAAACTAAAAGAGAAATTAGGGTTAAAAATGACTTAGCTTATTTGAGAAATCTTGAACTAGCATATTAAATTTTAAGACAACATTTGAAAAAAATACACATTTAGGGCAATAACTCACAATGAGAAGAGGACATGGCTTTTTTTTTTTTTTTTTTTTTCAAAATATAACTCAGTGTAGAAGACTTGGGACACTTCTGAAATCAAAGAACCAGGAAATGGAGGACGGGTGCCATGGCTCATGCCTGTAATCCCAACACTTCGAGAGGCCAAGGGGCAGGCGGATTACCTGAGGTCAGGAGTTCGAGACCAGCCCCCCCAACGTGGTGAAATCCCATCTCTACTAAAAACACAAAAATTAGCCAGGCATGGTGGCAGGCACCTGTAATCCCAGCTACTTGGAAGGCTGAGGCAGGAGAATTGCTTGAACTTAGGAGGCAGAGGTTGCAGTAAACCAAGATCGTGCCACTGCACTCCAGTCCGAGCGACACAGTGAGACTCCATCTCAAAACAAAAAAACAACAAAAAAAAAAAAACAGGAAATGTTCTTCTTGGCTCCTAACACTCAAGTATGGCAAATGAAACAACAATTCCTGCTGCCACCCCCACATCATGACCTACCAAAGGTCACCACATTTTAGAATCCCTGTCACATGCTGTCCTGGGCCTTTTCTTCTCTCAGGGCTGACCCACCCATCAGTCCCAGCGAGTGTGTGTTGTTACGTCCATGCACGGTGCTTAGGCTGCTTGCCCCAAGTCTACAGGCAGTGGATGGCAGAGGTGGGGCTGAGACTCGGGGCTGACTTCTCCTAACATGCATCTCATTTACTGCTTGTGTCTGCTCCTGGATTGCAAGCTCTGTGATGACAGGGTTTGTGTCTGCATTGTTTATTATTGTACTCTCGGTGTCTTTTACAGTGCCCGGCACTTAGCTTGCAACATGTTGGGTGAATTAATTGGATGAACGACCTCGTCCCTGCCAACTCTCCAGCCTCATTCACCCATCCCTCCACTCACCCATAACTTATCTTCTAGGAATGCCAATAGGGCCCCCCCGGTGCACATGCTTACACACACTTGCCTGCACATACAGGCCAGCCTATGCCGCTGTCTGCATGCCCATGTGGTCCTGTCTGCTGTCACCATGACCTATCAGCTTTTCCCTGAGACCAAGTTCAGTGTACTTCTGCCTGTCAAGGGAAATCCTGTCTAATCAGAACCATAGCTGCCCTTTTTAAGAACCTCCTACACCCAGACTCCTGTGCTCCTTCCATTCCTCCATGCTTACTGTTGAAGGTATGTTTGGTGCTTCTCAGTATGCCTGGAAAGCCAAGAAGCAATGCTGGGGAAGTGGAAAGTTAGTAAGAACTAACCATAATATTTAGTGATCTTGAGAACAAGAGAGACTCAGGTTCCAGAGATCCAAGTTAAAGGAGAGCAGAGGCATCACCTTTCAGAGCAAGAAAAGACACAAACAAGGCAAGAAGCACAAACGTCAGATAATGAGAAATCCTCTTGTCCCAGAATACATCAACCTCCCTGCACAAGGCCTGGTTGAGTTATTCTAAAAGAGAACAATTTAATGGTCCTAATGTCCATGACTCATGGGATATTTCAAAATTAATATGCTGGTAAAGAGATCAGTGTTGTCACACCAGGGTTGCCCAGTTTCATGCTAACTCTGGCTACATCTGCAAATGCCATTCATGAATCACAACAGGCACATGGCTTCTGCCCATCCTGGGGACACAGCATCACAGCGCATTTCCCTCAAGAAATCAGTGGGCTCAGGGCACCTAGAGTACAGGGCATGGCAGGGAAGCTGTCCTTAAGTCTCTCTCTGCGGTTCCCTTAGGAATGGTAAGTGGGGGAACGGGTGGGGGGAGATGCTGTTGGGTTCACCAGTTCACACCCACACAGCCAGCACATGCTCAAAAGAGGTCAGAGGAGGAATTCATCCAGTGTGCACATGAGATCAGAGAAGGCTTTCTGGAACTGGCTTTGTCCAGCTCTGTAAAGGCTGGGTCAGATTTGGGTAGGGCACAGGTAAGAAGAGACTCAGTTGGAGAATCAGGGGAATCTAGAAGTTGGGATCATGTGAGAATTGGCTTCATTGGCTACATTCAAATTAATTCCTTCTGGTAAGGTTGGAAGCTCATTGCCAGAATCTATGCTGCAGTGTCTGAGAGATACCTATTTAGTGATTAATAAATCAGCTAAAGATCAGAATTACATGTCTGTTATGATTTGCCCTTGACTCTGAGAGCTAAGAGTGTCAAAAGACCTAGAAGACCAAGGTCAACCCCAGTATCACCATCACTTTACAAAAGGAGCCTGAGTAAGCTCCTCATTATCCCTGGGCCTTAGCTTATTCAACTGCAAAATCAAACGGTGAGACCAGGTGATCTCTAAGGGACCTTACAGCGTTGACCTTCTTTGATTTAATAAAGTGAGTAATTTATGAACTGGCAATAACTGAATGCATGTTGTTGTCCTGTAGCTTCCAAACTGCCACTCATTTCAATTAGTATAATCATAAGAAGAGTTCTACACTATCCTCCAGCAGAAGGGTTTTGGAGGTGAGAAGACATTTTCTGCTTCTGATTATAAGGACCAATTTCACCTGACTGAGGACTGAATTTTCCACCCTTCTAGCAGTTGTTCAGATCCAGCCCTGTCCTACATACCATAAAAGGACACATAAGAAGCAACAAGAAGCTACTTGTCAATATCCTGCTGAGCCTGAGCATACACAAAGTAACTGGAGAGTCATCCCGAGGCCCTGAGAAGAGAGTTCCACTTGAAATGTAGCACACACACTGTGATGCCTAAGGCTGGAGGGAGAAAGTTTCAAATCAAAGTCAAATCCATAGCCAGCAGGACTGAAACCATCCCATGCTTTGTGCGCTTCAAGCTGTCACTCTGCAGACATGACACTTGTTTCTATGTAATACTAAACAGCTGGCCAGAAAGTCACTATATTCCTTCTTGCAATCTGTATTTGATGTGCAATGCAGAGTAGTTTCCAGAGTTAAAGTGAAGTAGTTCAGAAGTTAAAATCATCATTAAAGAACATTCAAAGCACCATTCATTCAGTACTTAGTCAACAGCTTCTAGCTATTAAATATCGGGGACTGGGAGGGTAAAGTGAGTAAGACACAGTCCTTGAACCAAACGGCCAGTGTGGGAACCATACATAGGAACAGGCAATCACAATAATTATTTTATTTACAAGTGAGAAAGCTTACAGAGATGGGCATGCAATACTATGAAGCCCAGAGACTGAGCATCTGAACCAGACTGTGGGGGAAGAGGGTGCTCCTAGAGGGTTTCCTTGGGGATTACGGAGTCAAGTGTGGAGGCACAGTGGCTCACTCCAGCAAGATGGTATTTGAAATACACCAAAACCCTGAGCTCCTAATAAATGAGTTGATCTCTCTAAAGTCACCATAATTAATCCAAAATAAGATCATCTTCCACAGGTGCTATATTTTTGTATAAATCACCATGGATTCCAAACTGCAATGGGCTGCTTCTCCCATCTTCTTTTATCTCCTTCTATAGCCAGGTGAACCAGATGAAAGAATTAATCCTCTTGCTGCCATATTTGTTCTTACAGATACTCTCTCCACTCCATCTTCTTCATATCACCAGAGCTCAGACCCTTCACCCCTCATGGAGACAGTGGTAACTCTTCCCATGGCCTCCTCGTTATCTCCACCCACATGTCCCCTACTTGAATGACTGATAAAACCACACCCCACTCCTGACCCAGTACAACATAGACATGCATTTTATATCAAAACTCATGGGATGCAGTTAAAGGAAATGTATAGCTCCAAATCAGAAAAGAAGAGAGCCTGGAAATCAGATGTCTAAATACCCATGTCAAGAGATTAGAAAAAGAATATCAAATAATTCTTGAAGAAAGTAGAAGTAAGGAAATAATGAAGAGAAAAATTAATGAAACAGAAAACATACCATTGAAAAATATCAACAGGTGTGTCAAGTCAAAGGGTGTTTCTTTTAAAAGTGAATAAAATAAACCTCTCTTAAGGTTGATCAAGGAAGAAAAAGAAAAGAAATAGACAAATTATCAATATCTGATATGAAAAGAGGGCCATCACAATAAATTCTACAGATACTAAAAACATAATAAACATTTACCAAGTGGATTAAAGACTTAAATGTAAGGCCTAAAACTATAAAAATCCTAGAAGAAAACCTAGGAGATACCTTTCTCGATTCAGTCTTTTCAGAGAATTTGTGATTGTCCTCAAAAGCAATTGCAATAAAAACAAAAATTGACAAGTGGGACCTAATTAAACTTAAGAGCTTCTGCACAGCAAAAGAAATTATCAACAGAGTAACAATGGAATTAAGTTAGAAATCAGTAACAGGAAGATATATAGAAAATCCTCAAATATTTGGAAAATAACACAGTTCTAAATAACCCATAGGCTCAAAGAGAACTCAATGGGGAAATTAGAAAGTATTTTGAACTGAATGAAGTTTAAAACACAACGTATCAAAATTTGTGAGATGCAGCTAAAGCAATAATTACAGGGAAATTTATAGCACTAAACACTTAGAAAAAAGGTCTTAAACCAATGATGTTGAAGTTTCTACCTTATAAAACTGGGAAAAGAAGAGCAAAGTAAACATTTGACAAAA
Source organism: Aotus nancymaae (assembly GCF_030222135.1). NCBI lineage: Eukaryota > Metazoa > Chordata > Mammalia > Primates > Aotidae > Aotus > Aotus nancymaae. The sequence continues at coordinate 8,717,812 of NW_026988421.1, forward strand.
TAAAACATCTATTCCTGATAAAATTTATCATCAAACTAGAAATAAAAGGAACCTCCTCAACATGATAAAGGGTATGTATTAAAAAACCCATAGTTAAAATTTTATTTAATAATGGAAGATTAAATTCTTTCCCCCTATAATCTAGAACAAGGCAAGAATGTCCACTCTCACCACTTCTGTCCAACAATGTACTGAATATTCTAGTCAGTGTAATAAGGCAAGAACAAAAACAGGCATACAGATAGAAAGGAAAAATAAAATTGTCTTTATTTACAGGTGATATGATTGCATATGTAGATTCCTAAGGAATCTGTAAAAAAGTTTCTAGAACTATAATTGAGTTCTACTATGGTTGCATAGTACAAAGTCAATGTATAAAAATTTGTATTTCTACATATTAGCGAAGAACAACGGAAATCAAAATTAAAATAAAAATACCTTTTATAATAGTGTTAATATGAAAGACTTAGAGATAAATTTTCTAAATGATGTGCAAAACTACATGAAACATTTATGAAAGAAATTTAAAAGGACCTAAATAAATGGAAAGATGTACCGTATTCATGGATCAGAAGACTCAATCTTAAGAGGTAAATTCTTCCCAAATTGGCCTGTGCATTCAAGACAATCCTTATCAAAACTCCCACAAGATTTTTCTACAAAAACTGTCAAACTGATTTTAAAATCAATATGAAAGTGCAAAGGAGCTAATCAAAATAACTTTGAAAAAGATTAACAAAGCTAGAGAACTTACATTACCTTATGTCAACACTTAGTAAAATGAATTATCTAATGAAAATAACGTATTAGTATAAAATAGGAATATGGTTTAAAGGAACAGAATATTGAGTCCCAAAATAAACACACACATATGGTTGATGTTTGACAAAGGTGCCAAAAGCAATTCAAGGAAAATTGAATTACCTTTTCAACACATTGTACTGAATAAATGGATATCTATATGCAAAACATGAAGCTTAACCCTTACCTCACATATATATAAAACTTAACTCAAAACTAAGCATAAATATAAATGTGAGACCTAAAACTATAAATCTCCCAGAAGAAAACCTAGAGGAAAAGTCATAGTCATCTTGCTTTGGCAAGATTATTAAGTAGGACACGAAAGGAATAAGCTGAAAAGAAAAAAACGTTGATACATTGAATATCAAAATAAGAAACTTCTGATATTCAAAAAACACTGTTTTGAAAGTGAAAATGTAAGTAATAGACTTAAAGAAAATATTTATGAAATATATATCTGACAAATGACTTGTATCCAGAATATATAAAGAATACTCACAATTTAATAATAACCCAATTTAAAAAATATGGGCCAAAGGTTTGAACAGACTTTTCATTAAAGAAGATAGATGAAGGACAAATAAACATATGATATGATGCTCACCATCATTAGTAACTGGGGAAATGTAAGTTAAAATCACAATGATGGCTCAAGCCTGTAATCCCAGCACTTTGGGAGGCCGAGGCGGGTGGATCACGAGGTCAAGAGATCGAGACCATCCTGGTCAACATGGTGAAACCCCGTCTCTACTAATACAAAAAAAAATTAGCTGGGCACGGTGGCGCGTGCCTGTAATCCCAGCTACTCAGGAGGCTGAGGCAGGAGAATTGCCTGAACCCAGGAGGCGGAGGTTGCGGTGAGCCGAGATCGCGCCATTGCACTCCAGCCTGGGTATCAAGAGCGAAACTCCGTCTCAAAAAAAAAAAAAAAAAAAAAAAAAAATCACAATGAGATACCATTACATATGCATTAAATTGGCAAAAATTAAAAAGGCTGAGCAAATGTTAGCAAGGATGTAGAACAAATGAAATGCCTGTAATCCAGCACTTTGGGAGACAGAGGTGGGTGGATCCCTTGAGGTCAGAAGTTCCAGACTAGCCTGACCAACATGGCAAAACCCCACCTCTACTAACAATACAAAAATTAGCCAGTCGTGGTGGCATGCACTTGTAATCCCAGCTACCTGGGAGGCTGAGGCAGGAGAATCGCTTGCACCTGGGAGGCAGAGGTTGCAGTGAGCCAAGATCATGCCACTGCACTCCAGCCTGGCAACAGAGTAAGACTCTGTCGCAAAAAAAAAAAAACAAAAAAAAATAGTACAGCCACATTGGAAAACAGTTTGGCAGTTTCTTAAAAAGTTAAACATACTCCGACCATTTTACCCAGCCATTCTACCCATAGGTATTTATTTACTTAAAAGAAATGGAAGCATATTCTCCCATACAGACTTGTATGTGAATGTTTATAGTAACTTTACTTGTAAAGTTACTAAAAACAACTCAAATGTCTATGAAAAGAGGAATAGAAAACAAATTTTGGTAATCCATGAATGGAATATCACTCAGCAATAAATAAAAAGATACATGCAACAACTTCAGAAGAACCAGGAAATGGAGGATGGGTGCAATAAATAAAAAGATACATGCAACAACATCAATGAATCTCTGAATAATTATGACGAGCGAAAGAATCCAGAAAAAAGGGAGTACAGACTCCATGATTTATTTATATAACATCCTAGAAATACAGTCACGCACCACTTAATAACGTTTCAGTCAACAACAGACCACATATAAGATAGTGGTCCCAAAGGATTATAATGGAGCTGAAAAACAGAACCGAAAGAGTCCTACCATCTAGTAATACCATAGCACAACACATGTGTTTGTGGTGTGGCTCGTGTAAAAAAACCCTACTGTGCTACCTGTTGTATAAAAGTGTAGTACATACAATTATGTACGGTACATAACACTTAATAATGATAATAAATGACTGTTACTCATTTATGTATTTACTATTATATACTTTTAATCTTTATTTTATAGTGTATTCCTTCTATTTATTAAAAAAAAGTTTGCAGCTTCAAAGAGGACCTTCAGGAGGTATTTCAGAAGAAGCCGTTGTTATGATAGGAGATGACAGCTTCATGGGTGTTACTGCCCCTGAAGGCCTTCCAGTGGGACAAGATGTGGAGGGGGAAGACAGGGACACTGATGGTCCTGACCCTGTGTAGGCCTAGACTAATGTGTGTGTCTGTGGCTTCGTTTTTAACAAAAAAGCTTAAAAAGTAAAAAATATACAATTTTTAAAAATAGGATAAGAGCTTACAGAATAAGATTATAAAGAAAATGGTTTAGGCTGGGTGCCGTGGCTTACGCCTGTAATCCCAGCACTTTGGGAAGCCAAAGCAGGTGGATCACGAGGTCAGGAGTTTGAGATCAGCCTGGCCAAGATGGTGAAACCCCATCTCTACTAAAAATACAAAAATTAGCCAGGCGCAGTGGCGGGTGCCTATAATCCCAGCTACTTGGGAGGCTGAGGCAGGAGAATCGCTTGAACCTGAGAGGCGAAGGTTATAGTGAGCCGCAACCACGCCATTGTACTCTAATCTGGGCGACAGACCAAGACTCCGTCTCAAAAAAGAAAGAAAGGAAGAAAGAAATTATTTTTGTACAATTGTATAACGTGTTTCTGTTTTAAGCTAAGTGTTATTACAAGAGTCAAAGTTTTTTAAATTAAAAAATTTATAAATGCTTATAGTAAGCTAAAGTTTATTCATTATTGAAGGAAGAACATTTAAGTGTAGCCTAAGTGCACCATGTTTTTAACGTCTACAAGTAGCACACAGCGATGTCCCAGGCCTTCACATTCACGCACCACTCACTCACTGACTCACCAGAGCAACTTCTAGTCCTGCAAGCTTCATGCATGGTAAGTGCTCTGTACAGTTGTACCATTTTTTATCTTTTACATCGTATTTTTTTACTGTACCTGTCCTATGTTTAGATACGTGAATACTTACCATTGTGTTACAACTGCCTATGGTATTCAGCACAGGAACATGCTGTACAGGTTTGTAGTTCAGGAGTGATACACTACTCCATATAGCCCAGGTGTGTAGTAGGCTATGGCATCTGGCTTGTGTAAGCACACCCTATGATGTTTGCACAAGGGTGAAACAGCCTAACAATGCATGTCTCAGAACACATCCTAGTTGTTCAGTGATGCATGACTATACAACATTCTAGAAAGTGCAAACAAATCTAGAATGACAGAAGCAGATCTGTGTTTGCCCAGGAATGGTTGTGGTGGAGCTGGGGCAAAGAAGATGAGTGGAGTTTTCTTTTTTGTTGTTGTTTTTTTTTTTTTAAGTTGGAGTCTCACTCACTCACCCAGGCTGGAATGCAGTGGTACCATCTCAGCTCACTGCAACCTCCGCCTCCCAGGTTCAAGCAATTCTCATGCCTTAGCCTCCCAAGTAGCTGGGATTACAGACATGGGCCACTACACCCAACTTTGTATTTTTAGCAGAGACGCGGTTTCACCATGTTGGCCAGGCTGGTCTTGAGCTCCCAACCTCAGGTGATCCGCCCACCTCAGCCTCCCAAAGTGCTGGGATTACAAGAGTAAGCCACCAAGCTGGACTAAGAGTGGATTATTAAGTGTCATAAGGAAACCTTTGTGTGAGATGGATATTTTCATTATTTTTACTGTAATGATCATTTTATAGCTACTTCCGTATATCGGAACTCATCAAATTGAAGGCTTAGCTATATGTAGTTTATTGAGTTCCAATTATTCCTCAAAAAAGCTCTAAAGTCTGTTAATTACTGGTGTCAATAAACATAAAACAATTTAGATGAAAAGTACACATTCCTTGAAAAATAGAACATAACTAAAATTGACACGAAAAGATCCATAAAATCTGAATAATACTTTATATATAGAGAAAAATTCTATCTATAACTAAAAGTCTTCCAAAATCTCAAGCCCAAATGGCTTCACTGATAAATTTTTCTAAATATTTAGGAAGACAAAACAGTAGTCTCTCTCAAACTCTTCTAGAAAACAGAAAAAGAGGGGCTGCTTTTAAATTTATTTGATGAGACTAGTATAACCTCAATATTAATTAAAAGCTAGCAAGGATAAACCAAGAAAGGGAATTTCAAGCTAATATCTCTCATGAATATATAGGCAAAAACTCTAAATAGTCAGCAAATAGAATTCAGTGACACAAAAGAGGATAACATTGCTTGACCTAGGTGGTTTCATTCTGGGAATACACAGTTGGTTTACGATTAAAAAATAAATCAACAATTCTATACCTTGATTGCAGTGCTGGCTAAACAGGCATACCTCTTCATCAAAGTCATCAAATGTACATTTAAAATGTACTCATTTTGCTGTAATTAAAGCATACCTCAAAGTTTATTGCTTTGAAAATCAATATATTTTACCACATTAACAGCAAAAAGGAGAAAACTATATATAATTTTGATAGACTCTGAAAACCATTTAGTAAAGCTGCTAAGATTCACTCATGATTAAAAACTCTAGAAATAGTAGGGGATTTTCGAAACTTTAAGAGCATCTACACCAAACCCACAGCAAACGTCATACATGGATTGGGGAATTATTGAAAGCTTTTTTCTTGAGACTGGGAAGAGGAAAAAAAAGATGTTCATTATCAGCACATCTACTCAACATGATACTGGAGGTTCTACCTAGTGCAATAAGGAAAGAAAAATAAGTGAAGGACACAAGATTTGGAAAGGAAGAGATAAATCTAGTATTATTCTTTAAAATCACATAATTATACATAGAAAACATATAAGAGAATATACAGGCTATTGAAATTAACAAGAAAATCTATCAATATCTGAACACAAAGTCAATATACAAAAACTATTATATTTCTATACGTCAGCAATGAACAATTAGAACATAAAAATTTTAAATGATACCATTTACCATAGAGTCAGCAAACATTATACACTTAGAAATAAATATAACAGAAGGTGAGCAACACTTCTATACAATAAACTATTAAATTTTACTGAGAGAAATTTTATTTTTATTTTTTTTGAGACAGGGTCTCACTTTGTCATCTAGGCTGGAGTGCATTGGCACAATCACAGCTCACTGCAGCCTCAACCTCCCAGGCTCAACTGATCCTCCTGCCTCAGCCTCTCAAGTAGCTGGGACTACAGGAAGGTGCCACCATGCCCAGTTAATTTTTTAATTTTTTTGTGACGAAGTCTCACTATGTTGCCCAGGTTGGTCTCCAACTCCTGGCCTCAGGAGATCCTCCTGCCTCGGCCTGCCAAAGTGCTGGAATTACCAGTGTGAACCACTGAGCCTGGTTGAGAAATTTCAAAAGACAAATAAAGATTTATACCATTTTATGGATTACAAATCTCAGTATTGTAAAGAGGTCAATTTTCCCCAAATTGATCTATATATTCAATGTCTTCCCAGTCAAAATCTCAGCATTTCTTCTCCATTTTTTCTCTTTTTTTGGTGAAATTTGACAATTTGATTCTAAAGTAAGTATGTGAAAATCCAAAGGACCAAGAATGACCAAGGTAATCTTGGAGAAGAAGAAAATTGGTGGATGTCTTATTCGGTCTCCAGATTTATAATGAAACAGTAACTGAGAAAGTGTAGTACTCGTTCAAGGGTAGGCAAGACTAATGGCACAGAATAGAGCTACTAACAATGATGCGTGTGTCATAGGTATAGTTGTGTGACACTAACATGTAACACATAGCATGTAACTTATGACAAAGGTGACACTGCAGAGCAGTGAGCCAAGCATGGCCTTTCCAATAAATGGTGCTGGATCACTTGTGCATCCTTATGAAAAGAAGGACCGTGACCATGGCCCCTCCCTCATACCATACTTTGAAAAATACATCTGGATGGACTCTAGATCTAAATTCAAGGTAAGACAATGCAGCTTCTAGAAGAAAATAAGAGAATATCCACATGGCATTAGAATAGGCAAAGACTGTTAAATAGCACCAACTATAGGCCAGGTGCAGTGGCTCACACCTGTAATCCCAGCACTTTGGGAGGCCGAGGTGGGTGGATCAAGACCAGCCTGACCAACATGGTGAAACCCCGTCTCTACTAAAAATACAAAAACTAGCCAGGCGTGGTGGTGTGCACCTGTAATCCCAGCTACTCAGGAGACTGAGGCAGGAGAATCTTTTGAACCCAAGAGATGGAGGTTGCAATATGCTGAGATGGTACCATTGCACTCCAGCCCGAGCAACAGAGCAAGACTCCGTTTAAAAACAGGCACTAACCATAAAAGAAAGGCTTGTTAGATTTGACTGCCTTAAAATTTTAAATTTTGTTCATCAAAAGACCATTATGAGGCCAGGCACACTGACTCATGCTTGTAATCCCAGCATTTTGCGAGGCCGAGGCGGGCAGGTCACCTGAGATTAAGAGTTCGAGACCAGCCTGGCTAACTTGGTGAAACCCCGTCTGTAAGAAAAATACAAAAAATTAGCCTGGTATGGTGGCACATGCCTGTAATTCCAGCTACTCAGGAGGCTGAGGCAGGATAATAGCTTGAACCCGGGAGGCGGAGGTTGCAGTGAGCAGAGATTGTGCCAGCTGTACTCCAGCCTGGGCGACAGAGTGAGACTCTGTCTCAAAAAAGAGAAAAAAAAAAGACCATTATGCAAGTAAGAAAGCCAGCCACAGAGAGAAGGTATTTGGAATTCATATATCCAACAAGGACATGGACCAGAACATAGAAAAGAACATGACCACCCAATAGGAAAGATGGGTAAAGACTTGAGCAGGCACCTCACTAAAGAAGATGCCCAGTGGCTGACAAATATATAAAGAAATGGTCAACCTCATTAGCAGGGTAACGTAAATTAAAAGGGAATAGGCAAGTTAGTTCCACTATCCATCCATTAGAAAAATGAAAGACTGGCTGGGCACAGTGGCTCACACCTGTAATCCCAGCACTTTGGGAGGCCAAGGTGGGTGGATCACCTGAGGTTGGGAGTTCAAGACCAGCCTGGCAAACATAGCGAAACACCGTCTCTACAAAAAATATAAAAATTAGCTGGGTGTTGTAGTGGATGCCTGTAGTCCCAGTTACTGGGGAGGCTGAGGCAGGAAAATCGCTTGAATCTGGGAGGTGGAGGTTGGCGAGATTGTGCCACTGCATTCCGGCCTGGGAGACAGAGTGAGAAGAAAGGAAAGGGAAGGGGCAAGGAAAGGGAGAGATGAAAGACTGAAGATGCATAGTGTTGGCAAAGATATGGAAAAACCAGAATTCTCATGCACTGCGGGTTATGGAATAAATTAGCACAGCCACTTTACAAAACTGGCAGCATTTACTAAAGTTAAACTTATTCATGCCCTGTGACATAGTAATTCTACTCCTAGGTTTTTACCCCACAGAACACATAATTATGTGTACCACAGACGTGTACGTGATTGTACATAGCCATACTATTCCTAGTGGCCGAACATGTCCATCAACATCTGAACAAACTGTGGTATAATCATATAATGAAATATCCTATGAGAATGAACAAGCTATTGCTACATGCAGCCACATGGATGGATGTTACAGACACACTATTGCGTGAAAGAAGCCAGACATTTAAAAGTGTATGCTACACAATTCTACTTATACAAAGTTCAAAGAAAGGGAAGATGTGTCAGTAGTAAAACAGGTCAGGATACTGTTTACTTTTGGGAGAAGAGGTAGGGACTGGCATAAGGAGCTTTAGGAGCTGGCCATGTCCCCTGTGCTGGTCTGGTTACACAGGTGTGTTCACTTTGTAGAAATTCATTGAGCTGTTCATTTAAGGTTCATGCACTTTTCCATATGTATTTTATGCCTTGATTTTAAAATGTTCTTTTAAAAAGTTGAAAATTTGCCTGCTTCTGGCCTTTCTCCGATTACAAGTTTTCACAGCTTTCCTGAACTTCTCAGAATACCAAGTGGAATGAAATGATGACTTTTCCTTCATGGATGAAGGTAACAGTTTTGCTTACATTTTTTGTTTTTTCCTACAAGGAGATGTTAAATTTAATTCTGGACAGTCTATTTGTTTTTCTAAACTAGCTATTGCCAGGAAAACAGGCTGAAGAGTGTAGAGGGGTGTGTGTGTGTGTGTGTGTGTGTTCGCGCGCACTTTAGGAGTGTGTAATTGTGCATGCGTTTATCTGCATATAGCTGTATGTTTGCATGTATTTGCAAGCCACGTAACGACCATGTGTGCGTGTTTATGTTTCCTTCTTATACTGATGTTCTTGGATCGCAATAAACTTGAAGTTGTTTCTAAACATCTGACTAGGCAAAGAAACTTCTTCAACATTAGATCAGTGTCTGAGGCACATAGCACATGTTCAAAAAATATTTGTTGAATGAATGAAAGATTGACCAAGAAAATTAATGAACTAAAAAAATGGAAGAGTTGAAAAGGCTTAGACGTATGTCTCTATTTTTGGGTACAGTTGTCACTGGAGAAGTCAATTATTCAACTACATTCCCTCTTAGCCTGTCTTCCAGACACTGCTGAGACAGATGAGGAAAGGGGCATGTGACTCATTTTACTCAGTTGATGGCTCTCGACCCTCCTTTCCGGATGCTGGGCCGGCCGAGGCCATGCCCACAGCTGCTGCTCGGCTTCTTTCCTAGCAGGGTCAAGGGCTGGGTGAGCTAATATTTGTTCAGCTTGTCCCACTACTGACACGTTAGGAAAGAGCAGTTCCATCTTGTGAATTCCCATAATGTGACGGCCTCAAAATGTCCCCCTCCACTGGAAGTAGATTGCTCTGTCATTTATTTTATCAATACTGGCAATTTTAAAAATTGGGCCAAATAGCTTCCTCTCTTCTCATTCCCAAGCCTGTTTACTGTCTCCCCAGGGGTCTGCTCCTCTGTCTCACTTTGAAATGCTCCTGGCACATCCCGGTCAGTGACCACTGCAGCTTCCTTGATTAGCTGTTCCCTTTGCCCCTTTGAACTTTGTAGCTCAACTCTCCTGGTGACGCAATGCTGGCCCAGGCCGTGACTCCCTGCAGTCTCCCTCCACCTCCACAGGGAGCAGAGGCGCCTTAGGGCAGCCGAGCCCTCCAGCCACCAGCCCTGCTAGGCCAGCAGCTACAAGACCCCCACACTGCCGCTGGTCAGCCCTGGGGATCCTCGGCAGAGAATGGCAAACATGGAATCAGGGCGCCACCAAGCCTGGCTCCTGCATCCAGGATAGATACCGCTTATCTACTGCGACATTCTTCTTCTCAGAGTCTAGAGCAAAGCTGAGAATCTTTCTTGGGCTAGCGCACTCAGTGGGCACCACCCACCAATAAAAATGGAAATTTGTCTGCTATCGCTGTGATTTCAAGTTGCCACACACATGGCATTCTCTGAATTTTCCATCAGCATTTAAGACCCACTTCTCTGAGATGAACTGAGCTACATAAAAATGAACCCAGCACAGTGGCTCACACCTGCAATCCTAGTGCTTTGGGAGGCCAAGGTGGAAGGACCACCTCAGGCCAGGAGTTTGAGACCAGCCTGGCCAACATGGTGAAACCTCATCTCTATTAAAAATACAAAAATTAGTTGGGTGATGGCACACCTCTGTAGTCACAGCTACTCGGGAGGCTGAGGCACTAGAATTGCTTGAACCCGGGAGGCAGAGGTTGCAGCCACCCAAGATAGTGTCACGACACTCCAGCCTGGGCAACAGAGTGAGACCCTGCCTCAAAAAAAAAAAAATACTACCCAGCGCAGTGGCTTATGCCTGTAATCCCAGTGCTTTGGGAGGCCAAGATGGGAGGATCACTTGAGACCAGAAGTTTGAGACCAGCCTGGGCAACAGAGAGGCCCTATTTCTACAAATAATAATTTTTACAATTAGCCAGATGTGGTGACATGCACCTATAGTCTCAGCTACTCAGGAGACTGAGGTGAGAGGATCGCTTGAACCTAGGAGTTTGAGGTTGCAGTGAGCTATGATCATGCCACTGTACTCCAACCTGGGTGACAGAGCAAGACCTTGTCTCAAAAAAAAAAAAAAAAAAGAAAAAAGAAAAAAAGTCTGATGGAGACTCATAGTTCAGTAAGCCATTATATGTCCAGTGAGGTGCCAGGCAAGTCGGGGCAAGAGAAAGGATCATAAGCCCTTTGTTGAAGCTGCTTATGATGTCCCTGGGAGGGGCAGGACGCATACATGAACTGCAGGGTTCATCAGGGGCTGGGCAGCGCAGCTCTGGTGGGAGGCTCCCATCACACACACGGAGAGGAGGCAGAGCAGGCAGGGGCTGGAGAAAGCAGGAACAGCCAGGACAGACCCCCAGGTGAGGGAGCCCAGGACTCAGGAGATGCATTTGGGAGATGGAGGCTATTGACAAGGGCACAACTTAGAGGTGCTACCACTCTGGAGCAGGAGATGAGCTAAGCAGGAGGAGAACCATCCACAATGCTAAGAGTGGGCCACAGGGTCCTCTGTGCTGCCAGAGTGGGCCTGGACAGTGTGCTGGGGAGAGCATCCAAGCCCCTCATTTTCCCATTTTTTCTTCCAGTCTGATCCAAAGCTTGCTGGAGAGAGGGGAGGGCTGAGCAGGGAAGGGGGAGGTTGGGGAAGGGACACAGCAGGCTCTGGCTGTCTGGAGCCACCCCCACACTACAGCGAGAGGACTCGGGCCCTGTTGAAAGATTTGTCGTCACTGCTTAGGTCGAGGCAATGATATGGCTTGGAAAGAAGCAAATGATTTCCAACAAAGAAAACTGTACAGGATCAGGGGGCTTGGGGAAATGCATGGAGATGTGAGGTCTGGGACAAATCAACGTAGATTCACAAGGAAAATAGAAAAGCTGTGGTGGTGAGAAACACCCATGTGCCCGGCGCTCAGGGAAGAGCTGTGGAGTCTCTGGCTCAGGAGTGTTAGTGACACGGCCTCGGAACAGCAACTGCAGTTGGGGGCCCACACCTTCACTCCCTCCTCCTCACTTGCTTCTCCCGCATTAAAAACACAGCTCTAATGAATCACCACATTCTAGCTCTTTTCCTATCTCCCAGTGCTAAGACATTTCCAGTACGAGAGCTGACCTGGAGCCAAACAGCAGTTCCTCCTGGTGTGCATGACTCATTGGAAAAAGTGTCTCATAGGCTATTAAAAGAGTGGGGGAGGGCGGGTGAAACATTTGGGTTCAAAGCAAATTATATGGAAACTAAACAAAGTACGTATAATTCCGACACTGAATACTGCTTTCCTCAAATAACAAGACAGCCAGAAAAATGGGCTCTTTAGTTAACGCAGTGCACAGATGTTCCAGAAATGAATTAAATGCTTCAGAACAATGCAAATGAAACTTGGCTTAAACAGGTCAAGCCACCGATTAATATGTGAAGGTGTGTTTATCTGCTAATCTCACATATGCAAAAGAAAAGAAGCATCTTTACTTCCACTTCCTTAAACTCGCCTCATCACCCTTGGAAGCCCTCGTTCCTGAGGACGTGGGGAAGAGAAACAGAAACCTGACAAGGTTATGCCAACAGTTACTTCCACAGTTTGAGGCAGATCCTCAGTGAGCTACCGCTACACCAGCTTCTGTGGGCACAAGAGAGGAATCAATCCTATCTGCTGTTCCAGGAATGGGCAGCAAAGCATCTTGGGCTTTGGCAGATCTGGGCTCAAGTTCGGCTCCACTCCTTATCACCTACATGATCCCTGACAAGATACTGCATTTCTATCTCAGTTTCCCCATCTGTAAAGTGGGAATAACAAAACCAGCCATTGGTATTATGTAGATTAAATGGGATAATGAATTGATAGCGCTTATCAGAGTTATAGTACCCAGTAAAGCATATTTCAGTGGTGCCCACTATTATTATTGTAATTGTTATCTTCCTTTAAAATGGAGAAATTTAGAGAGTGTAAGAAACTGGATTAATGCTGTTAAACCTTTGCTTATTCAATTGCTTTTTTCCTTTGTCCAGAAAACCAAGAATTTTATGTGCTGTCTAGAGAAATATAAATGTGAATGACTCGGCCTGATTTAGGTACATTAAAAAATGATTTATTCAACCTGAGAAAGTTGATTTTTTTTAATGAAGTTTTAAAGGTGAGGGTAGTGTGGTCATTTTCCTGAACAGAGGAGTACCTTTTGTATCATGCCTGTTACTGGACACAAGTTCCCAGAAGCACCTGATTATCTCATAGTACAACACCTACTCGTTATTTACTTTTCTAGGTAATTTGGTGTTTTGAAAGCATCCTATAATCTTAGGCCCCATTAGAAACAAAAAAAACTGCCCTCTGAATGATGCTATGAAAAATTATATCACCGATGCTTTTCCTTCGTGACATTATGAGCAGTGTTTTACATTTCAGTATTTGTACATTTCATCAATCAACACTAAGTTATGTTACCTCTTAAAAAACGTCAGCATGGTTTCATAAGTCGGAATTGCCATAATCTTGTGGTTTAGTTGCAAAAAGACCCAAAAAAGTATCGTTTTCAGAAGACGGAATTCACTAAAGGTAAACAACCTGGCCAAAATAAAAAGATTGAGAAGAAATTTTAGAAATAGCACAAAATCATGCTGCTTGTAAGAAAATGGTTGCAATGAGTTTGAGAATGAGGTGACACCACCCTTGATTTTGAAGGTAGCCTCAGACTTTAAGTAGTTAAACAGCTTGCTCAAGGACCCTCAACTAGGAAATGGCAGAACTAGGATTTGAACCTCAGCAGCCTGGCACTGGGGCCAGTGTCTTCACCCACCCTCTGCGCCCCTGCAAAACAACAATCATCATTTAATGGGCTCTTACTATGTGCCAGGTGTTCCCAAGATGTTTTCTGTAGATTCTTTCATTTAATTCCACACAACCATCCTGCAAAGTTAGGATATAGTCCTTACTTATATAGATGTAGAAATTGCAGTTACCCCTATGTTTATTTGAAATTTTAGTATTTTGTTCATCATGGCATTTTTGCATCAATTTTAATTATAATATATTACACTAAAATATACTACATCTTGATGAGTAAGTTTTTTTGATGCTCCCTTAAATTTTGCACCACCGTGAGTGCCTCACTTGCTCCACCTCAGTTCTGGCCATGATTGAGGGCTGAACTCTGAATAACTTATCCAAGGTCACACAATTCTGGGCTCAGACCTGGGTGCAGGCCAGGTTAGAATCTCAGTTCCTTGCCAAACTGGCTGTGGAACCTCCTGCGAGTTGCTTAACTGCCCTGCAGCTGCAATGTCCTCATCCATGAAAGTGTGATCACAGCAGCTGCTCAGAGGAGAGTGGTGCAGAGGGGATGAGGTGTGTGGATGAGTTTCCTATTGCTCCCATAACAAATTGTCACAAACCAAGTGGTTCAAAACAACACGAATTTATTTTCTCATCATTCTGGGGGTTAGAAATACCAAACGAGGTAAGATCAAGTTGTCAGCAGGGCTGTATTCCTTCTAGAGGCTCAAGGGAGAATTGTTTCCTTGCCTTTTCCAACACCAAGAAGCTACCCACATTCCTTTGCTTGTGGCCTCTTTCTCAGTCTTTAAGTCAGCAGTTCAGCTCTTCAAATCTTTCTATGGTTCTGATTCTTTGGCCTCCTTCTTCACATTTACAAGGTCCTTGTGGTCATACTGGGCCCACCTAGATCATCCAGAATAAGTTCCTCATTTTAAAGTAAGCTGACACTATTCACAATAGCAAAGACATGGAATCAACCTAGCTGCCCATCAGTAGTGGACTGGGTAAAAAAAAAAATGTGGTACATATACACCATAAAATACTATACAGCCATAAAAAAGAACAAAGGCATGTCCTTTGTAGCAACATGGGTAAAGCTGGAGGCCATCAACCTAAGCAAATTGACACAAGAATAGAAAACTAAATATGCATATTCTCACTTACGCAGTGGGAGCTTAAACATTGAATACACATGGACACAAATAAGGGCCTACTTGATGGTGGTGGGTAGGAAGAGGGTGAGGACTGAAAAGCTATGTATAGGGTGGTATTATTCTGTTCTTTAATTTCCATAAAGAAATATCTGAGACTGGATAATTTGTAAAGAAAAGAGGTTTAATTGGCTCACAGTTCCATGGACTGTACAGGAAGCACAATGCTGGCATCTGCTTGGCTTCTGGAGAGGCCTCAGGAAACTTACGATTTTGGCAGAAGGTAAAGTGGGAGTAAGATGTCACACAGCTAGAGCAAGAGCAGGAGACAACGAGGCAGGAGGTGCCACACGCTTTTAAATGAGCAGATCTCAAGTGAACTCACTCACTATCAGGAGAACAGCACTAAGAGGATGGTGCTAAGCCCCATTAGTGAGAAATCTACCCCCATGATTCAATCACCTCTCATCAGGCCTCACCTCCAATACTGGGGATTATAATTCAACATGAGATTTGGTGGGGACACACATCCAAACTATATCAAGGATACTATGCTGATTACCTGGGTGACAAAATTATCTGTACACCAAATCCCTGTGGCAAGCAATTTACTCATGTAACAACCTGCGCATGTACCCCTGAACCCAAAATAAAAGTTGGAAAGAAGGGCCAGGCACAGTGGCTCACGCCTGTAATCCCAGCACTTTGGGAGGCCGAGGTGGGTGGATCATGAGGTCAGGTTGGTGGATCATGAGGTCAGGTGTTCAGGACCAGCCTGGCCAAGACGGTGAAACCCCGTTTCAAATAAAAATACAAAAATTAGCTGGGTATGGTGGCAGAAGCCTATAATCCCAGCTACTCAGGAGGCTGAGGCAGAGAATCGCTTGAACCTGGGAGGCGGAGGTTGCAGTGAGCTGAGATTGCGCCACTGCACTCCAGCCTGGGTGACAGAGTGAGACTCCATCTCAAAAAAAAAAAAAAAAAAAAAAGTTGGAAAGAAAGAAAAGAATCAGCTGATTAGTGACCTTAGTTCCCTCTGCAGCCTTAGTTTCCTTTGCCATACAACCTAACATATTCATGGGTTCCAGAGAGTGGGATGTGGACATCTGTGGGGCCATCATTCTAATGACTGCACACATACAAAGTGCTTAGTACAGTGCCTGGCACACCATGACATGCTCAACGGCTGGAAGCTCTTATGCATACATCGTAGGGTCAGGTCCTAGCTCCAGAGCCTGTGCAGTGCCTGCTGCAGCATAAGGCCTCTCCTCCATAAATAAGCATTGCCAAAGAATAGCTGCTACCCCATAATGGCAGCTCTGTAAGTGTGGCTATTTCCCAAACCCCTTCTCTAGCAGGCTCTGATGGTTATCTTTGGAGCCATTTTAACACTTCTTAAGCCCATTGATATTTTCAGCCTCTGACCGTGGACATAGCACCCTGGCCTTAAAATATGTCACCACTTCTTCATTCAACCACTGTCTGTGGTTATGGTGGGTGGCACGAAAGACAAATCGTGACTCTAAAGGATACTGGAAATGTCACCCACCTCTCATGCTATTTCTGAACAGAGTAAAACTGTCTCTGTCCTCTCCTTTGGTTTTCAGACCACCTACAAATGCACGGACTTTGACTCCGGCCAGACAGGACCAAGTTTGTCACCATCTGGGCAATCATCGTGAGGCGGGAAGGGGACACTCTCCGCAGAGCCACTTGGTATGATGTTCCCATGAAGAACTTTGTCAGCGGGGCTGGTGAAATGGAGTGACTTCCAATGGAAACTCCACACCTGAGGTCTCAAGCCCAGAAGGTCCTTTGAGGTCTTACTAAAGAGGAGCTAGCACCAACATGGGGGAGTCCTTGGGAGCTCCAGGAATCAGAATCCTGGTTCTGTTATTTATGAAGGATAATTATTAAAGTAAATTCCTCTGTCTTTAGGTCAATATAAAACCTGAAAGTATTCGTTTCTGCAACAGATAACCACACCAAAGACATTCATACAACTTTGTATTTACCTAAGAGCTCTGATGGCCTCAATCAAGACAGAACTCACAAGGGCCTGAACCTCCCTCCCTGGGCTGCACCATGTATGTTTACTGGCACTCGCAAGCAGCCATTGGAATGTAACTGATATTTGTTCTTTAGGAGAAAAAAACAATGCTTTTCGTAAGACACTGTCCTCTATTTTTTACCGAGAAAATTCTATATAAATAATAAAAGCCTTCTTGTGCATATTGACCATAGAGAAAGCCATGACCACGTGAGTAAGACATGAACAAGGATGCCCACTGCTGCATCACTTGTCTTGGCAAACAAACAAACAAAATAAAACAAAAGGCCATTAGGAAGGGAATGAAAAGAGATCACTGTGCATTCATCCAGTAGAACCATGTACAATTAAAAGTTAAAATGCTAATCAGATATGTAAATACCAACGTGGAGAGAACACAACACACAATGTAAGCGAATGAGTTGCAGAATGTTGCAATCACGATGAGAACACGTATTTCAGGTTTAAATCTTTTAAGCCAGTATTATTTATGTGGCAAGAGTAAAATCAAGTAGATTAAATCTGCACAAGTTCCTAACAGTGGTTTAATTGTCTTTAGGAGGGGAAGGAGGCAGAAAATGAGGCAGGGAATGGGACTGGGAGGGGCACATAGGTGACTTCTGCTTCACTGGAAATGTTTGATGTCTCAATTTAAGACAAAATACTAATATTCGTTCAATTGGGGAGATGAGTACAAATGCATTTTGTATTATCATCCTACTTTTATACTTTTTTACAGTAAAAATAATATCAACATTCTTATTGTTCTTGACCATCAGTAAGGAAAATGAAGGCCTCATGCAGAGCACATCAGTGGGCTGGTAATGACCATGGGCTTTAAGCCACTCAGATGTGGGTTCAAACCCCAACTCCCATGTTGCATGGAGAGACTGTCAGCTGATCCCGTCATTTCCTATAATCTCCATCCCACGTGCAAGAAACGCCAATAATAGTATCCACCTCATTAGGTTGCTATAGGAATCAGTCTGGATAACCCACCCAGAGTGTTCTGTATACAACTAGTGCTTAATAATTGGTGGGTATTGTTAGTATTAGCTAAAGAAGCATTGGGTTCAGGGACTATTACATTTGAGATGGGTGCCCAGAGGTGTCCCAGATACCCATGGGAACCTAGTCCCATGCTGAAGGGCAGGTTGTGGAACAAATATGACAAGGAGGACATGCGTAGCTCTTCTTGGGGAATTCTTGAGACCCCGGGACTTTTTGGGTCATAGACGGGAAGTCAGAGAGAATTGGAAACGCAGGGAGGCAGTGCTGCGGGTTGCAAGGTCATCTTCTGTTGAGATGGGAGCTAGATAGTGCGCTGAGGTCTCTAACCTCCTAAGTCTGCGAGGAGCTTGGCTTCCAGGAAAACAACTTGGAATGAAAATTTCTTAATATTAGAGTTAGTAGAACAGGGTAACCCAGCAGTGACCTCTACGAAGAAAATTAACTGAAAATCAAATGCCAGGCAAGTAAATTAAAACCAGAGGCCCAAGAGGTTAGAAAAACTGTGGGCTGTTTTACCCCAGGTGGTTTACACGATGGAAAACAAAACCTGAAGGAAGATGAGCTCGAGGGACTTCGGATAGAGACAGCCAAATGGCCCAGAAGCGGCAGCCTCTGCTAAAAAAAAAAAGGACGTTGTTCCAAACACCTGTGACCACAAACTGGGGGACTGGCCCCACAGCTGGAGGGGCAGAAAAGTCAGGCTAAAGGCCACTCCATCCCTGACACTGGAGTCTGCATTTCCATACATCCCACTCTGGGGCCACGTGGTTCCCTGGGACAATCAGTCCTTGCTAAGTCCTTTCAGTTGCTGGTAACCTTGGCCTCCTTGACCAGCGATGAGGGGTGCAGCGCACAGGGCAACATGTAGACTTTGGAGCCAGTGGAGGCCCTGCCCTGCCCATCATTAGCCCTCTTATATCAGGGATAACAACTGTACCCACCACAGGGGGTGGTGAGGATAGAAAGGGACAGGGCACACGGCACACACCGCAATGTTAGCTCGAGAAAGGTGCATTCTGAATCAGCTGTGGACCATGGTGCCAAAGCCACGAGCCAGCAGCCTGAAACTCACAAGCACCCTAATACGAGAAGCCCTAGCAGGTGAAACTTCTAACAAGCCTCCTTCTTCCTGAACCCTGTCTCCCACCTCCCTCAAGCTTTAATGCAGGCAGCCACTAGAGATCAACCTCAGATGTGAGCAGAGCCTGGGGAGGGGTGAGCCTGGGCACGTGGCTGATGACAGGCCTGAAGCCACACAGGGCTCTTCCCCCTTCAGTGATAGCCCTGGACTGTCTGTTCAGACAGCTCCTGGGGAGGGGCCGGAGGAGCAGGACCCATTTTCCACATCAGTCATGTCTGCCAGGCTGGTGAGTCTAGACACTCGACACGTAATGCTCTTGACCTCTTTTCCTGCCCAGCGTGCGTTTGTCAGGCTTATCCCACCACTAACGTTCTGGTTGTGGTCAGACATTTTTTCTCTTTAACCAAGTTAATGCTGCCAGGGTGTGACAGCTCAGCCTTTCCAAGGGAGGGACAACGTTATGAAAACTCTAAGAGATGCCATGTTTATCTTTTCTTCAACAATTACGCAACCTTGCTCCACTGGGGAGTAGGGGAGCGCCTGAGTGGGGGAAAGCAGAGAACACCACGGAATGACTTTGGGAGTGCGCCCAATGCCCTGGGCTGGCCTGAAGCTGGGACTCCTGGGGGCTTCCTAGAGAATATGGTCTCCTTCCCTCCGTCCCAGAACTCCGTTCTACCTGCCTCGCATCTCTGCAAATGTCAGGGCATTACATGCTACGTAGCCACTTCAAACCAACAGTAGAATAAATCTTTCCAAATCTAATTTCTGAAACCAGAACACTTTCCACACATAAACATGAGTAAACACTCATTTTCTAATATTCTACTAGGATTTTCAGCAGAATGCGGTTTTCACTTTTGAAATTTCCTCAAAGGTAATAAAATTTTGGTAACTTGGAAATGAGTACCAAGATCTTTTTGAATAAAGTCCTAAAGAGATATGACAACTAAGTGGTCCTAAACAGAGTCCTGCATAGGAGAAAAAGAACTCTATGAAAGACAGTATTGGGCAAGCGACGTTCAAGTATTACATCAATGTAAATTTTTTCAAGTTGATAAATGCACTAGAGTTATATTTTCAAAAAATTCTTCTTCTTAGGAAATAAACACTGAAGCACGTGGAGTAAAGGACCTTAATAAATGTGACTTACCCCAAATATGAATAATTCAGAAAGAACAAGTGTATATATAGATACACGCAGAGATGTAGATGATGTAGGAAGCGGGGCAGAAATCGAACTCTAGTGTGATTGACGGTACAGGGTGTATACAATCTATGCATTATTCTTGCAACTTTTCTGTAAGTTTGGAAATTATATTCAAATACAAATATGTAAGACACAAATGTAAAATAGAAAGTTCTTTTGACTTAGTCATTTCACTTCTGGGAATTCAATGTGGGGAAAGAATCTGAGATGAAGATAAATGTTGAAGGATGTTCACCAGTGTGCTCTTTGTATTGGTAAAACATTGGAAATAACCTAAAAAGCCTGGCGTGGGGGAATATCTCCTTGAATTTCTGCAAGGGAGAAGGAGAGCTGGCAGGGGACAGGCATTTCAGGCAGGAGGATGGGCATGAACTGGGGCCCGGTATGGGGAGGTGTTCAGCAGGGAGGTTTCAGGGGGTCCCCGTGGCTGCACTCATGCTGTGTCAGATGAAAGAGCCAGGTCCAGAGGCAAAGGCCGTTCGCTAGAGATGCGATTAGAAGGGGGTCCAGACCAGAAGCAAGACAGTTAGAGGTCACCTTGGTCCAAATAAGAGACATTGGAGCTCCTGTCTTGGGCTGGGGCTGCTACCAGTGGAGAGAGGTCCACAGCTCTGGACTTGATTTGGAAGTAGAAATGATCCCAGGGTCGGGGTGTGGCCAAAGTGGTGTCCAGGACTCTCAAGGCTCTAGCTTGATCCACTAGTCAGATGGTGGGGGAACACTGGGGGCAGGCTTGGGGGCAGGAAAGGGCAGGAGCACTGAGAGTTGGGCTTTAACTCTAATTGCCAGAAAGGTCAAGCAGGCAGTCAGACATGTGGGTCTAGAATTATTCAGCAGAGGAGTCAGCGCTGGAGATGTAAACTGATTCAGGGCGAGAGATTTTATTTTCTATAATGAATGTGCATTAATGTTGTCAGGATTTTTTCTAAAAATTACTTAGGCAATTAAGTCTTTCATTTTTCGTACCCAGGCGAGTAATGAGACAACAGGGACTCAGAGGGTCCCTACCCACAAGAAGGAGAGTGAAGGGAGCCCTGTCCCCAGCCCCGCACACAGCACCCTGAGATCCAGCCCCAGCTGAGGCCCAACTGTCCAGGAGGCCAGGACGCTTAAGGCGTGGGTGCAGCCTCCCCCAGAGCCCCTCCCCCTCAGGTTGGCCCCCACCTTCTCCCACGCCCCTCTCAGGGCCCGCAGCCTGGGAGCCAGCTCTGACCTGGGAGACTTCAGCACTTTATGGAGCAGGTCCTGCGGGACTCTGCGGAGGTGGATGTGTGTCCCCAGTAGAGGAACCAAGTTCATTTCCAGCCACTTCTCGCAGGCTGTGGTGAGCTGCTCTTCCTGGTACTAAGACAAGAAAAGCCAGTTAATGAAGGAAGTCCTGAACTCTTGGCACCCTCTGCTGGCCTGCGAGGACGCTGCATGTGTGCTCAGAGGGAGAGTCGCTGCAGACACGCTCAAATGTTTTCCACAAAATACGTGAATTACAGTGGATTCCGTTTTCAAAGTGTTTTCTACGCTGGAGCCGCTGCACTTGGTTGATTTAAATCAATCCTCACTGAAAACCTATGAGATGGGTTCACAGTCTTCCCTATGTTACTAGTGGGGAAACATACTCCCAGGTTCCTGTTTTTGCCTGTGTTAAGAGTCACACAACTCGTAAGTGGCAGAGCCGGATGGGAACCCACCATAGGCCTTGCACGCTGGCCCAAGTCAGTGGCTGATCATGGAGGGCTCGGGGGTGTGCCCGAGGGAGTTCTGAGGCTACGATGTGAACACATCCAAAAAGCAAGAATTAAAGGGCAGGGGAAGTAGAAAAGGCTTCCCCCTAGGGACGCTGAGAGAGTCTTAGCGCATCTCGAATAGCTTCAGGGGGTGCTTCTATGGCCCAAGAGTTGCTGAGAAATGCTGACCAGAATGCAGATGCCATGCCTTGGAATTACCAGGGGGGTGAAGGGGAGGACGCGACAATAGGAAACTGTGGCATGCTGACTGGTAACCCCCCAGGTCATTGATGGCCACACAGGGGGAGCTGGAGTCAGGAGCCTGGGGTTTGGACCCAGCTGGTTTCCCTGGGCACTGACGTTGCTGTTCTCCTTGGCTCTGTTTTCTCCTCTGAGAATGAGCATTGGGTTCTATCATTTATTCCTAACTCTGGCACACTGACTAGACCCAGGTGGGTCCAGACCTCACAGCTCCAGCAAGAACGTCCTGGAAGCTCTTCTGCTGTTTCAGTGAGAAAGGCTCTGCTGCTTCTTCCCCACCTCAGATTAAAGTCTTTCTACTTTTTTGATGTTAAAACATCCTTTTAAAAAGAAAAAGTCTTTTTTAAAACAAATGTGTTCATGTGGCAAAATAAAATATATGGTGACGTCAAATAGATATTCTGGGGGGATCTTGGCCTGGTGGGTGAAATCCCAGCATCTGGGCTGCTCCGGAAGGCCCCCCCGCCAGGGGCCACGTGCCCTATCTGGATTGTTCTCACCTTGCAGCCAGCCTCGTAGAATTTCCTGATGGTGGTTGGCGTGAGTCTGGCCATCATCACGTCCACGCACCTACAGGGAGAACTGCAGTTTCTGGAGGAGCCCCATGCAGCTTTTGGAGGAGCGAACCCAGAGGTTCTTTTTTTTCTTGTTTTATTATACTTTAAGTTCTGGAGTACATGTACAGAACGTGCAGGTTACATAGGTATGCACGTACCATGGTGGTTGGCTACATCCCTCACCCCGTCATCTACATTAGGTATTTTTCCTAATGCTATCCCTCCCTTATCCCCCCACTCCCTGGTATCCCTCCCCTAGCCCCCCAACCCCCAACAGGCCCCAGTGTGTGATGCTCTCCTCTCTGTGTCCATGTGTTCTCACTGTTCAATACCCACTTATGAGTGAGAACATGTGGTGTTTGGTTTTCTGTTCTTGTGTGAGTTTGCTGAGAATGATGGTTTCCAGCTTTATCTATGTCCCTGCCAAGGACATGAACTCATCCTTTTTTATGGCTGCATAGTATTCCATGGTGTATATGTGCCACATTTTCTTCATCCAGTCTGTCACTGATGGGCATTTGGGTTGGTTCTTTGCTATTGCAAACAGTGATGCAATAAACATACGTGTGCATGTGTCTTTATAAAAGAATGATTTACAGACCTTTGGGTATATACTGAGTAATGGGATTGCTGGGTCAAATGGTATTTCTATTTCTAGATCCTTAAGGAATTGCCAACACTGTCTTCACTATCTTCCGCAATGGTTGGACTAATTTACACTCCCACCAACAGTGTAAAAGCAGCAGAGACCTTTCACAGGGAAGGGAGGCTTGCTTTAGCAATATGGACATTTGGCCAGAGGACAAGACCAGCATGGCTAGTTAGAAATAGCTCTGGGCTGGGAGATGAGGCCAGAGATCAAATCCTTCAGGAGAAAACGAAACACAAACCCTGTAGCAAGGAACAAGGATTACTGCTCAAAGCTGAAGCGCCACCAGGTACTGAGTTAAGATTCGATTTTAGCCGACTTGGCCCTCTCGTCACCCCCTTCCTGAGGACTCTCTTCCTGTACAGAGCCTTATGGTGCCACCAGAGGGGCCTCAAGCCCCTTTCCACTCTGTGCACAAATGGAATCAAAGAGCAGCTTTCAGATGAAAGTCTCTGTGTGCTTATGACTAGGACCTGTTGATTTGGCACACCCACCCGTGAAGGATCTATTCACTGAGCACGTACTAGGTGCTAGGCACCCAGCGAGGTCCTTGTTGTGCAAAGAACAAAACTGATGGGCCCATGAGGTAACATGTTAAGTCAACTTTCAGACGGATAACCACATTTAACAGTTATGTTAAGGGTTACAAAGTTAAAGAACAGGTGAGGAGAAGGCAGAAAATGGGGACTTCAGCCTAGTGTGGTCAAATCAGAAAAGTGATCAGAAGTCAGAAGAATGGCACTTAAAACCTGAAAGAGGTGGACAAAGCATTGGTCAGGCCAGGGATTGGAAGACCAGCATTCCAAGAGGAAACAGCATGTGCAAAGTTCCTGGGGCAGGAGCAGGTGCCACGCTTTGAGGGGATGTCAGGGCTGGCTGGCATAGCTGCAGGGCAGTGAGTTTGACACTGCTCCACACCGCGCCGCCCCCCCCCCCGACTACTGTAATTCATCTGGGCTCCGTTCCAGCACCACTTCCTCTTGGAAGTCTCCCTGATTGCTCCTCCCCACATACCCCCTTAGCTTTGATTGCCATGACTTCCTTCTTCTACCTGGTTCCTTGCCTCCCTCCAAGAAGGGCATGGGCCGGGCTGGATGGAGTGTGGTTGATGTGCTATGTGGCAGTTAGGGTCGTAGACGCTTCAGTGACTGAACTTTCACAGCTAATATTAACCTCTCTTCAGCAAAATTGCCTCAAAGCATATTCATTCATTGAACAGATCACCAGCGAATAGCCACTGGGATCTCATACTGAAGCACAACTTTGAACTCATTATGACTCACTGGTTGTCCTAAGCTCAGTTGAGATACACACTGCTCACAGGCAGAGGCTTAGAGGACATCTAGTACCTTCTGCACTTATTCTAAAATGTATCCTTCAAGAGGCCAGACCGGAAGGCAGCTGGGGTCTCGTTGCCACCAACAACCACATCCCTGAAGGGCAGCTTTTACTGAGTTGCATTTTGGTGTTCTGCTTTTGCCAACATCAGGGAAAAAACATTACAAGATTTATTGTTCTATTTCCGGATATTCTATGGATATCGTTGAGGACATCCATCATTAGGTTGTTTGGGGTAGTCTGCTGAAGACATCCACAGTTTTAATACTAACAGTAGCTGTACTTCTCCCAAGTGTTTTTTTTTTTTTAAGAGATGGGGTCTCACTATGTTGCCCAGGCTGGAGTGAAATGGCTATTCACCAGTGCAATCCCACTACTGATCAGCACGGGAGTTTTGACTTGCTCTGTTTCCGACCTGGGCCGGTTCACCCCTCCTTAGGCAACCTGGTGGTCCCCCGCTCCTGGGAGGTCACCATATTGATGCTGAACTTAATGCAGACACCCAATTGGCATAACGCACTAAAGCCCAGAACTCCTGAGCTCAAGCGATCCTCCCACCACAGCCTCCCGAGTAGCTGGGACTACAGGCACGCGCCACCGTGCCCGGCCAAGTGATTTGTTTTTAAACTTTTAACTAGTTTTTATTTTTATCTCATGTCACTGATCAAGTTTCCCTTTTTATCTGCTGCTAGCAAGTCCAGAGCTGGAGGTGTGGCCCATTTTAGGAAGAGCATGGGTTATTAGAGTTAGTATACAATTTTAGCCTTTCCATCTTTTTCTTTCTCCTTAAAAAAATAATAATTTGGTGTTCTGTTGCCTTATTTCATGTATTCATGGAAGCCACTCAAAGGCTTTACTAGAAGTTAAGAAATGATCAATGAATAAGTAATCTGGTCACGACCAAGGCACTCTACCCCCTTGTGTGCTAGGATTGGCCCTTCAAACCACGAGACCGACTCCATCCATGAGAAGGTGTCTTGAGTACCGGGGAAGCCTGTGCTAAGGAAACCTGGGGCGTTGCTGTCATCTCCTGGGCATTTTGGCTTCTGGGACTGCTGGGTCCTGTCAATCCGGCACCTTGGCTGTCTCTCGAGCGTACCCTCCTCCTGCTCCCACTTCCCCTGCCTTCTTCAGACCCTCCTGGTCTCTCAGCTGAGCCTCGGCATAGCCTCTCAACAGCTGGCCTCCCTGCCCTGCAGCCATCCCACATCCTTCACACAGGAGGGGCTCAGCCTCAGCTGCAGAGACTCTGCCACTCTCCCCTCCCACGCCCAGGCTCCCCGCTCTGCTGACTGAACCAAGACCTACTCATGTGGCTACAAGGTCCTGCATGACCTGGGCTCATCCAAACCTCCGGCCATCGAAGCTGCATTGGGTCTTAGTGTCCAGGCCCATCCCAGTTGGTTGCTGCTCTGCCCTGTCCCCTCTCTCTCCCCCTTTGACTACTGTAATTCTTCCAAGCTCAGCTCCAGTACAAGCTCTTCTTGGAAGCCACCCTGATTGCTCCTCCCCACATACTGCCTTAGTTTTGATTTCCATGCCTTATTCTACCTGGTTCCTTGCCTCCCTCCATCTCCCGTGAAACAACAGACTGACAGGTAGCAGCCCTCCCCATCAAATCCATCCTGAGTGCCAGCTCTGTGCTGACCTGTGCTGCTGGTTCTGGAAATGCCACCAGGGACAGATAGAAGCCCTTTCCTCCTGGAGCACATGGCCTCACCAGTCAGCAGAGGGTGAAGCCCAAGGTGTGACAAAGCTGAACAAGAGGCTCGGGCCCCACCCTCACAGGGCACAGGAGCTTTTAGGTGCCAGCTTTTATCTGTCAAAATCTACAGGGAACACTAGCTGTGCTTGGAGTTGCCAGGGAGAAATGAATGCCCCAGAAGGCTGGCACCTTCTCTTATGCTTCCTCTTCCACACTGTCAAACCCATTGGCTGGACTGGACTGGAATGATCAGATTTCCCAGACCAAAAGAAGCAAAGAAAGCCACCCAGGTTCACCTCTGGCTCAGGCAGGTGGGGAGTTCCCATTTCCAGAAATTCTAAAGGACCAGGCAATCGCACACAGAGGAAGTTCAGCCCTGCATGGAGGCAAGGAAATGCTCTTCTGAGCCTGTGAGCCTGGAGGAACCCAAGTGACAACCAGGGAGGTGCTCCATGTGTATGTGTGTGAGCATCTACATACGTGCACATATGTGCTGGTACATACATGTGACAGCCATAATCCCAGCTGTGACTCTAGCCCAAGTGCCAATGAAGATATTGACATGAGAGTCAAAGGAACATCACCCAGTGGAAGCTGTGTGCACACACTGCATCCCTTAAAGATGGGAGGCCTCGGGTATGTGTGATTCAAAATTAAGCAGTCATCTGGCAATTTCCCCACCGACTGGGAGCTCAGCTGAGATAACCTGTGAGGTCTCATTCAGTACCTGAACATTGTGAAGCTATCAGAGTGACCTGGGGCACTTCTGTTACATGCATGCACACACACACACACACACACACAGACCCTATGGTGCCACACCCTGCCAACTGCACCATCAGCCTCTCAAAGGCAGGCAAGACCCAGCCCAGCTGTGTGCAGGCCCACCCTGGCCTCTGCCCTAGAGTCCCAGCCCCACCACAATTATCTGGAGAATCTTAGGCAGGTCCCATCAACTTCAGGCAAGCCTATGTTTGCTCATCAGTGGAATGAAAGGTTTGGCTCAGTATCTGCAAAGCCCTTCCTGCTCTGGCTTTCAAAACAAGGCAGTGGGAGGGGAAAGGAGAATGAAGAACTTGCCATTCTTGGTTCATCTCTGGATCAGACAGGGGGAGAGTTCTGAAGGCTAGATGCAGCTTCCAGCCTGCTCCTAAGGTAGAGCAGCTGAGGCTTGGATACAGAAAGTGGCCAGAGGCCCCACTTCAAGAGGAAAGCTGCTCTTTCAGCATTCAGATCAGAGATACTTTCCTGGGCTGCACAAGAAAATAGCTGCTCAGAAATTCTCTGTGTAAAGGAGCTATGATTTCATAGTTACACATCACAAGGCTATGCTGGGCTGACAGTGGATGATACATACAATGGAAGGGGCATGAGGAATCTCAGGAAAACCTGGACTTTTCACCCCACCACCTTCAGGTCAAGGCCAGATTCCTTAGACGGCTCTAAGAGGCTATACCAGTCGGCTCTGCCTGCAACTACTCATCTCCCATCTGCCACAGCCACCTAACCCCACAGTCTGACCATGCCAAACACACTGGAGTGCCTCTTCAAGACTCCAGGCCCCTCCTCAATGCACGTCCTCTGCAGAGAGCTCCAGGCACCTGCATTCCCAACAACGCTGCCAGATGCTCCAGATCAAAGGCCCGGCCCCAGTCATTTCAGAATTCCCAGAATGAGGCACCAGCTCAAAAACGTTCGTGGGGTTGAATCTGACTGTGTGAACTCTACAGAAAAATGAATCGAAACCTGTAAGATTCCCAGGAGAAATCCGTCTCTTCCCTCTGCAGAGCAGCTAATGTCTTCTCTTGGTTTAGATGGAATATTCATTCATTCCTTCATTCACTCAGATAGAGAGACTGAGGTTTAAGAAGTAAACAAACCAGACAGACCATCTCCTGCCCTGATCTCTTATTTATATTGAATTGCATCAGGAATCAGGAAAAAAAGCTACAGGATACCACCTCTGTCTTCAGGACATCAAGCCAGTAGGCACACATCCCTGAAAAAGCCCAGAAGAAGAAACAAAATATTCTAGAGAAACGAATCCCATGAATGTTTTTCCACTTGGTTCACTTACCCTTTCATAAGCATTCATGGAATGGAGGAATATTATGGGATATACAAAAAAGGAGGGGAAGTTCCAAGAAATGTTCTTTCTTATTATAGATACTAATTTTACTTGAACTTAATAATACATAGCACAACACTTTCCATTTAGGAATTCCCAAACTTCATTCCATCCACCTTTATTCACTTCCGGTGTCTTGGAGACTGCTAGGCAGGAGACTTTAGAGGGCAGGGATCCTGTCCATCTGGTCCCTCACTGTCTCCTTGGCCTCCCAGAGAAGCCCAAGAAATTGTCCCTGAAGCTGGTGAATGAATGAGTGTAGGTGCGAGTGAATAACTTGACAAGTGAGTGACCCTAAGCAAACCCCTCCTGACTAAATGCCATTGAAGGGAGGGTCAGAACCACAAATGAGCAAATGACGACATTACCACCTCACCCAAAGTGCAAAGTGGAACAGCTCAGTGTTGGATGTTCCGGGGCCCCTCGACCTTCGAGTCCTGGGTGCTCTACTTGGCTGCTGTGTAGCCTTGGGCAGGTCACTAACTTCCCAAGGCCCCAGTTTTCTCCTCTGTAAAATGAGCATAGTAATAGTCGTACCTCCTAGGGTTGCAGGGAAGATGAAATGAGGTCATCCCTGCAAAGAGCTGAGAACTGAAAGGCAAACAAACACTCCATCCCAAAGCCCCGTGTGCTGACATCTCCTAATCCCCAACACAGTCCTGGGAAGTAGATGGGACAAATAGTTTGAACGACATTTTATGTCGGAGACCACCAAGGTACATAGAGACTAAAGGGCACCTTATTCAGAACTGAGCACAGACCCTGCATGGACCCAGGTTGCTTTTGACTTTGTAGGAAAAGCCCAGTGCAGACTGGGAGCTGTGACCCTCTCACCCCTCCAGGGTGCATTTCCACGGCTGCTTGAATGCAGGCAGAAACACCAAGCAATGTCTGTTACCCTCTCACGCTCATGATTTCTGCATCCATGAGACCAGGCAACTTTTGTCAGGATGAGGAAACGTTCCTGTTCAATGCCAACCCACTTTGAATGCCTCCTGGTCCCCCGCCACCTCTTCTCCACACCCCCGACACACCCTGAGGAACCCTCCTGCTTGGCAGCCTAGGTGGGCCAGCGGGGTCTGAATGTCCAAAAGAGAGGCTGTGCCTCAAATTGGCAGGGGGTGATTTTGGGGCTATTTTAACTTTGATCTTTGCATTTTCCTCTCTTCCAAAAGAGCTATAATATGTAACATTTATAACAATAGAAATATTATTTACAAGAAAAAACAAGACTTTATCTCAAATGAGCAGGAAAAGTGAGGACTGACGGTGATGGAAAAGTCAGCTTGTCCTCCAACGGCCAGCCTCTGTGTATGTGTATGACTCAAAGGAGAGATTTTTTTTTTTAGCCAACAATGAAAAGAGGTGAAATTGATAAGCAAGCCTGGTTTGAGGGCTACTAGGAGGTCACTGCATATATGCACAAAGTCTCTCCCCATGGTAGAAATCCTCCCATTTGCATTTCGTTCCTGTGAGTCGAGAATTGAGAATCATTTGGTTAAAATTAGTATGTTGCTAGTGTGAATTAGTGTCTCAGTTCCTTTTCAGGCTCAAGGCCATGCTTGGCATAAAGACACCTGAGATGTCTTAGCCCAGTGAAGAGGAATGTTCTACCGAATGGACCAGGAATTGTCCTTCCGATTCCCCGAGGCCTGGCCCTGCCCGAAGTCAGCCTTGTTTCCTTACCTTTGAAACAGGCCATTGAACTGGAGGATGTGGGCGGAAGCCAGGACCCCCAGCACGTCGTCCAAGTGAATCTCCACCTCACTCATGTAGAGGCTCTTCAGGGCCGTGGCGAAGGCTGGGGAGGCACAGCCAAAAGGGCCATCAGCGTGGGGCTCTGCACAGAGGACACCACCCGGGGCCCTCCCTCACTCCTGCAGCTGGGAGGGCAGAGGGGTCCTTAAAGAAAATGCACCATCTCTGACCCAGATGCAGGCACCGCATGGAAGCTGACGATCTGCGCTACCAGCCTTTCCAAAGGAGCTGAGAGTGAAGCTAAAGAAAGCTGAGCTTCTGCTGAAAGGATCCTCTCTTAAGCCTGCTCTCAGGGGTGAGACCATCTTGGGGTTCTCTAACCTGGAGTCCGTGGCCTGTGCAGGAATGTGACTGCCCAAATAGGTGCAGAATGTTGTGTGTAAGTAGTGCATTTTTTGGGAGGCTGCAGAGACAACAGATTCTCCTTAGAGTCTGGGGACTTCCAAAAGGTTAAAGCCTTCTTAGAAAGAGCCAGAATAATTTGATGGTTCAGGAACTGAACTGCCTTGGCTAGGGGCCAGGTGGACCTGGCTGATTCCAAGTCTCGCATGATCGCAAATCATGCTGTCATGCCATCAGAGTGTCCTCTGGCAACAAACGGCCCAACTAGTGCTGAAGTTTCCTCACCTAGTGATTCCTGAACAACTGCCATCACATGACATCACGTATGTTGCACAAAGAAGCCTGCCTCTGAGTGGCTGCGAAGGGATGGGGAGAGAGTGAGCCCAAGTTAGGGGAGGCAGTTGAGGGGGTCAAGAGCTATTTGGGAGCAAGGCTGGGCCTCACGGCTTCCCTGGGTGGGTGTGAGCCTAGAAGGGCAATTCCTTTTGTTCTGAGTCCGTTTCTGAGAAATGCTGTTTCCTCCCAGTCTCTGCATCCTTCACACCCTTTCTCCATGACCACAACCTCTCTAGTAGTATTCCACCTTCTTCCATTTCTCCGAGTCACCCTAGCCTCCTCACCCCTTCTTTCTGTGAATGTTCAGGCCTTTCTAAGAAGAAAGCACTGAACACTGTGGACTGTTGGTTTGTTTTGCTTTGCTGTTGCTTGTTTCGTTTTTAAATCTGGGAGGAGCATTTGTTCAATGGCATTCTCAGAATAGAGACGAGTGTATACATACGGACTTTAGCGACCAGTGGGTCATTGATCTTCAAGGAAATGATCATCTTCTTTACAGGGGATCTTTCTTTGGTCTTCTTAGGTGATTGAGCTAGTAAAGGAAATGAGATGATGACGGATGGATGAGACAACCATGGAGAAGACACAGTGGGAGGCACCCACCACCCTCGCGTGTCCGTGAGGTATCAAGATGGGTATCACACTATATTTTCTTTGTTTGTTTCATAAATGTATTTGTATGTATGGATGTATTTAGTTTTTGGGGTGAGATGGAGTTACACTCTTGTCACCCAGGCTAGAGTGCAGTGGCACTATCTCGGCTCACTGCAACCTCCGACTTAAGAGTTCAAGCTGTTCTCCTGCCTCAGTCTCCCAAGTAGCTGGGATTATGTGCCACCATGCCTGGCTAGTTTTATATTTTTAGTAGTGATGGGGTTTCACCATGTTGGCCAGGCTGGTCTCAAACTCCTGACCTCAGTTGATCTGTCCACCTCGGCCTTCCAAAGTGCTGGGATTACAGGTGTCAACCACTGCACCTGGCCCACAGACATATTTTAAATATTTAGTTATTTTGAAATAGCTTAAGACTCATAAGAAGTTGCCAAAACAGTGCAGAATTCCCACGTACCTCTCGCCTAACTCCCCTCAATGATCCTGCGTTGCCCTGTGCATTGTCAAAACTGAGAAACTGATGCTCACACTGCATTTTACATACTTAGGACTTCCCCCAACGCTCTCTCTTATTAGGCATCCTAAGAACTATTATCCCCATTTTACAGTTAAGGAAACTGAGGCTGTCACGGGATAACAACATGGAGCCTTGCTCTTGACTGCCAGAGTAATTTGAGGGCAGAGTGAAACTCAGTCATTTCTGTGCCCGGAGCACCTGGGGCAGTGCAGAGGCAGGTGGTGGGAGTGCCACCTGCTGAAGGATGAACATGGGACTGAGGTGTCATGTGGTGGCTATTGTCACTCTGGCCCAGAGAGCTCCACTCTAGGGATCCCTGCCACTGAGGATTTCCAAGGAAAAAGGTAGCGCAATGCATTGCTAGCCAATGCCATCCTCTCAGTCATTCTAGAACGTGAGTTACAGAGTTGCACTGCTCTCAGGTCTCCAGAGGTGCCCCACACCCCTGGCACAAAAGCCAAGGCTCTACTAGCAGCCCCAACTCCCACATGGCCTGCAGCCCCCGCCCACCGCTCTGCCGATCATCCTCCCACCTGCTTCCTCTCACCATGCTCCTCAGGATGGTGTGGACCTCCTGCCCTCCCTCCCTCATCAGGGACCTTCTCACATGCCCCTCCCTCCGAGAGGCCTTTCCTGACCCCATGTGTGAGGTAGCACCCCACTCCCCTACTAACTGGCTTTATGTTTCTTCATAGACTAACTTGACCATGACCTTTTATGTATTATTCTGTGTCCCTGCTGCACTCTTGCCCGTCGCAGCTCAGCTAAGGTGGTTCGCTTGCCGCTCCATCCCCTGGGTTTCATCTCTGCACCTTCCCCGTTGGCTCCTAGCCAGGCACAGCCTCTCGCAGGGAGGCTTGGATCAGAGTGGCTGTCTTAGGAAGGCCAAATATTTTCATTTTAGGAACCCATTCTAGACATGTTAAAGACCGTCACATTAACAACTCCATTTCCCCTTCCAAACTCTCCTGCTTTTCCATGAACTCACTGTCTGGCTCACCAGAGCCTTTCATTGTTGGCCTGGCAAGTGTTCTGACTTGGGTACAGGGGAGGCGGAAGAGCCCAGTCTGGCTCTTGAAGACGCTGGGACAAAGGCTTCAGAAGAGCACAGAAGTTCATGAGCCAGCACCCAGGTTGCTGCAGTTCTGTGGGAGCCGAGCTGGCTCTCACTGCCTGCGCAGCGGGGAAGGGCTGAGTCAGATTCCCACAGGTGGCGGGGCTCTCCCTCCAGGCTCGGGCTCAGGGAGGGCAATGACAAGGGGTTCCAGCTGCCTGTCTGGCTCTGGAATAACAGGGCTCTGCTGGCATGTCTCGGAAATGAAAGTCCATCCTGACTGGTATGCTGGCTGGCCTTGGGGCTTTGAATTTACCATGGCACCTGCTTACAAGTCAGCCCAACCTGTAGCCCAAAGCAGCAGCTGGCAGTGCAGATGGAGAAGACTTAGAGAGCTGTTGAGAGGAGGCGGGGTGGTCAGGACTAGAAAAGGAGACAAAGAAAGAAGTGGCCTACATTCTGTTTGGAATGAGGTGGAAGAGAGAAGAGAAGAGGAAAGAAAAGCAAAGACAAGAAACAAAATAGATGCACCCACGTGGGCCTCGAGCTAGCAGACTGAGAGCCGAACAAGCCGCAGATGTCAGAAGTCTGCCTTCCTTCCACAAAGCCCCCCCTTTTTTTTTTTTTTGAGATGGAGTCTTGTTCTGTCACCCAGGCTGGAGTACAGTGACACAATCTCGGCTCACTCCAACCTCTACCTCCTGGGTTCAAGCAGTTCTCCTGTCTCAGCCTCCTGAGTATCTGGGATTACAGGCATGTGCCACCACACCCAGCTAATTTTTGTATTTTTACTAGAGACGGGGTTTCACCATATTGGTCGGGCTGGTCTCAAACTCCTGACCTCAGGTGATCCGCCCACCTCGGCCTCCCAAAGCACTGGGATTACAGGTGTGAGCCACTGCGCCCGGCCTGTTTTTCTTCTCAAAGAAGTAGGTACAGCCTCTATGTCTAGGCTGGCCAGATGAGACTCGGGTTATTACAAGGATAGTAACTGGCATGTACTGAGTGCTTGCTGTGTGCCAGGCCTTGTTCTAGAACCTCACACCTAGTACCCCCTCTACTCTTCAAAGCTGCATCCTAAGAACTATTATCCCCATTTTACAGTTAAGGAAACTGAGGCTGTCACGGGATGAGATAACACCATGGAGCCTTGCTCTTGACTACTAGAGTGACTGTGGTCTCAAAACACATAACTATGTTCCCAGCTGGGGACTCTCAAGCTAGAGGGCACCAGGGCTCCAGCACTGGGCGCTGGGAAGGAAGTACCTCGCAGAAGCTTCTCCAGCTCCCTCAGGGGGGGTGTGCTGCCCTGTGCCAGGGCTTCCAAGTAGAGCTTGGCCAAGGTCTGAGACTGGAAAAGCTGGGGCTGATGGAGTTCCCATTTGAAGCCCAGGCACTCGAGAATCACATCTGAGGAGAGAAAATGATGCTAAGCAAACGCATCAATAACGTCCCCACTCAACGACTCGTCAGCTTCCTCCCCCGTCTCCTTTGCTAGGTGGGTCATTAAGCAGATGAAGCAGGCAAGCAGCTTCCACAGGCATCTGAGAGGAAGCGGTGAAGTGTGGGCCTCGGGGGCGCAGGGGCTTTTAGGGAGACACCGAAGCAGTCTTACAAGGTCACCTAGGACATGCCACATGTCCAGGATAGCGGTTGGCTAACAACTGTAGGATTTCAGAGGCACTAGTGCTGCCCTCCAACGTGGGGAATGAGGAAAGGTCATGGAACAGGGAAGTAAGGTGGCTGGGACTCTCTTGGGGGTGCCTTATTCTGGCTTCCCCATGACAGTATTTCTCAACCCCGGCACTGTAAACATTTGGGGCCAGATATGTGTCTGTTGGGGCGCTGTCCCTTGCACCATGGATGCCCAGCAGCAGCCCTGGCATCTTCCTACTGCATGCCCGTAGCACTCCCTCTCCAGCTGTGACAACCAAAAATGTTTCCAGACACTGCCACGTGTCCCCCATGAAGCCAGATCACCCAATTCCCCGTTGAGGACTACTGGGCTATGGGTACCAAAGGTAATAGCAGGCCCACCAAAGAGGCAGGATTCTTGCGACCCGCCCTTGACAATAGAAAGAAGGCTCTTTGCAAATGTAGAAGACTTTCTTCAGGGGCATCTATCCTGAGAACAAAATCAATGATCACAAAAAAAGGGGCTTTTTGATAGGAGGGTAGAGGGCGGAACCGAGGATAGCAGGCCAGGGGAGGCTCAAGAAGTTGTGGGGAGAGGACTCCGCATGGCTCAGCTCCTGTGTTGTTAGTACAGAGCTGGGGGAAGGAGAGGTGCCTAAGACCCTCAATTTCAGTGCCAGACAGGACCTGAAGGGCCACTGGCCCCATCTACGTATTTCTTGGTTTTGCCGTTAGTTTCACAGTGTGACCTTGGGTACCTGATTTTTCTTCTTGTTATTATTATTGTTATTGACCAATGTTATGATATTGTTTGGTGCTGGGGTTCAGAGGGGTTTGTATCTCAAATCTTGCATCACCATAGGTGGTCTGGTTATGCTGAGTTAGAAAAAGTCTCAGCCCATTAGGGTGATCATAGGCAGGAATGGAATTGTGGATACAGCATATTCACTCACTGGACGTCAGTTTCCACTTTCAGAATGGTCGATGCATGGCAGCCATCACTAATCAATTCAGAGCTCTTTCTCTCATGCCAGGAGATGGTCTCAGACTACTTCTCTTGTTCAGAGTTGAAGGTGGGAAAAAAATTTATTAGCCTCTCTTTGGAAAAGAGGCTGGCTCTGATCTCAGGCAGGCATAACATGCAGTAGGCTTTATAAAAAAAAAAAAAAAAAAAAAACTGCTTTAAGAAACTGTCCAGCCTCCTCATGAGGCTCAGTGAATCTTTTTCTAGCTGGAAGGACTTATCCTGATTCTTAATCTTATCTCAGAAAAGTCTTCTTGAACAAGTGCAGCTGTGAACGTCCAAGTCATGACTGTTTAGAGCCGAAGAGGCAGCTGCTTTATGCTTGCTACACTCGGTTTAGTCTTTCAGTACAAAGGCTACTTTTTTTTTTTCAGATGGAATCTTGCTCTGACACCCACGCTGGAGTGCAATGGCACAATCTCAGCTCACTGCAACCTCCTCCTCCTGGGTTCAAGTGATTCTCCTGCCTCAGGCTCCCGAGTAGCTGTGATTACAGGTGCGTGCCACCACGCCTGGCTAATTTTTGTATTTTTAGTAGAGATGGGGTTTCACCATATTGGCCAGGTTGGTCTCAAACTCCTGACCTCAAGTGAGGCCACACACCTCGGCCTCCCTGCTGGGATTACAGGTGTGGGCTATTTATCGATATCACGTTTGTCTTGATCACAGCTAGGAGCATAAATGTGTTTACCAAGCTTGGCTTCACTCACTGCACATTCGACAAGA
This sequence comes from Aotus nancymaae, assembly GCF_030222135.1. NCBI lineage: Eukaryota > Metazoa > Chordata > Mammalia > Primates > Aotidae > Aotus > Aotus nancymaae. Next base: position 8,754,233 of record NW_026988421.1, read on the forward strand.
AATTACAGGGCACTTATTATTTCTTAGATGCTGGGAAGCGGATAAGAATTGCAACTTATAGACTAGCACCCTGGCTTATGGGCTGGTTTTCTTCCATAAAGACCACAAGATGTCCCTGGAGTCAGCAACATTCCGGCTTAATCCACAGATAACAAAAACTCACCTGCTTCCCCACTTTGGATGTCCTTGTTCTTCAAATTCCCACAGAAAAGCTTCTGAATTTGTGAAATGCATAACCTCAAGGGAAAATGCAAACATGAAATCCCGGAGTTAATACTGACATTTTTCTCCAACTACAACAGCATCATTCTAGCATAAATCTCCTTAAAACACCCACTGGTCAATCTAATCATATCTCGCCTTTGGAAGAGTATCTTCAGGTCACCGTTTGTCTGCTGATCTGAAAAATGGTAGGCTTTTTGATAGCTGGCTCATGATGCTGATTCCTGTTTTCAGTTTGCGGGTAGGCCTTACCGAGGAGGTATTTGAGGTCATACATGGCTGCCTGAATGACACCTCTGATAACATAGAGTGTCTAAAACATTATCTGGCATATAGTAGGTACTCAATAAATATTCTGCTGGGAGAAAAGAATGGAGGGTTCTGCTCACTTCTGGGATGTTAATTCACCAATGATTTTGCTCAGAGGTCAGACAGGTCCCACTCAGTGCATCCAAAAACTAAACTTAGCATCTACACCAAATCCTACCCTGCTCAGATTCTCATTTCAGGAAATGGCACCACCAGTCTGCAGTTGCCCAAGCCAGCAAGCTGAGTGTTGTTACATCTGATCACTTGCCTAGACCTTTTGAATCTGTCCATCTCTCTTTGTTGCTATTGTTAGAGCCTTCCTTCAAGCCCCTATTATCTCCCTCTGGTCATTGCCAAGGTCTCCCAGCCTCCAGCCCTGCTCTGCTCGCACGCCTGCCTCCCACAAAATGCAAATTTGGTTTTGTCTCTCTCCTGCTGAGAATCCTCCAGTGTGTCCCCATTGCTCTTGGGGGAAAGCCCAAACTTCTTAGCATGGCTAACCAGCTCCTGCGTATCTCTTCAGCCTGGTCCCTCAATGGTCCCCACTCCAGCCCTTCTCAGCAGCCTGCACCTGGACTTGCCAACCGCTGCTTTCTTCTTTGCAGGCACTGCTCCCTCTCTCAAACACTCTCCTCCTCGCCTTTCGCCTAGCCAAGATCCTATTCATCCTGCAGGATAAACTTCGTTGCTGCTTTCTCTGGGGATGCTGGGCCAGTGGCTTTACCCCTGCCCATCCTGGAATTTCCCCCTTAAAACTCCGTCTGGAGTGTCTTGTGGCTGCCTGTTTACTTGTGCATCCTCTGCAAGACAGACTATGACCCTAGCTCAAGCCATCCTGCAGGTGCTCAGTCAATATTCATCAAATGAATGAATGACAACATAAACACCATGGACTCATCATGCTGAGCAAAGAAGTGAAACAAAATTTGAGTCACATATTCGTGGCTTAAAGACAGTCATCCCAGAAAGCCAGCCAGCCAAGAGACACTTGTGACCACAGCTGGTCTGTGTCATGAAGTGTCAACTTCATCATGCTGTCTCCAACAATCCCAGGAGACCTCATGGTCCAGGGTGCATGCAGGAAGCATGGGTGGGAGACTTTGTCCAGAATATTACCAACTACGTGCTGCCCTTTCCAAGGGTAGAGGATGGCTGCCAGTGACTCAGCCTAAGGCAGGCAGTGAGAGCTGGACTTGTTTATTCAACAGGAGCAGTGGGGATCTGACCCAAGCCACCCTCACTTCCTCCCTCGATCCCCCTTGTGGCTTGGGTGACACGTCTGGAAAGGGCTGGCCAGAGTCAAGAGTTCAGACCATGATCTCAAAATGGAGCCACAGACTTTGGAAAATATGCCGCAAGGTCCCTGAACTCAACTACCCACACAAACATCAGTGTCATCGGCTGAGCCAAGGAATGCCAGGAAACGGAGGCAAGCACATTGCCTCCTCCTGGGTGTGAGGGCTGCTTGCCAAGACATACGACTTATCCTGTAGACTCTGCAGTTCCCAAGGGCTGGGGTTCATTTTAGGATCACTGGAAAAGTGAACAGAACGCATGGCATCTGTGAGTTGTCTCACTGTTTGGGACTAAGTGGTCCGAGATGAACTCCCATTGCAATGCCTGGCGCGGGGTTGCTGGGAACCTGCCATTAGGCTGGACCTCACTCCCCCAAGTTATGACCATGATGGAGAAAGGCAGAAGGGGAAGAAGGGAAGTAAGTTTCTCACGGACATACGGACTATCCCAAGGGCAAATACCAATTTGATTAACTAGGAAGAATTATATAGACCTGGGGCTGGACCCCAGTTCTTCCATTTTCTGCCTCTTGGTCCCAGAGGAATGGGGGAATGAAAGAGAGTGTTTGGAATGCCTGGCACGGACATACATTCAGTTAGCATCCTCCCTTTCATTCATTCCCCCTTTCATTCATTCTCCCTTTCATTGTCTCTGGGAAAGGTGTCAAAATAAAAATGGAGTTATGACATGTTAGAAACACTGATGGAGCCTGCCATGGTAGCACGTTCCCGCAGCCCCTACTCGCAAGGCTGAGGCAGGAGGACTGCTTCGGTCCAGGAGTTCGAGGCTGCAGTGAGCTGTGATTATACCTGTGAATAGCCATCGTGTTCTAGCCTGGGCAACTGGGCGAGACCTTGTCTCTAAATCTCTTTAAAAAAAAACAAAACAAAAAACCCCACCCAACAAACAGAGCTGGAGAAGGCCAAGAAGGGATAGTTCTCTCTCATGAACGCCTGATAATAAGAACTATCACAAAAGACTCTGCAAAACCTACGACCGTACACAAAGGCCATCACAACCTCACACACAAAACAGTACTGGGAGGACATCTGCCTAGCAACTCAAACTGGTGTCACCCTTGCTATGGATCCTTGTAGCCAAGGATAATTACCTCAGAGCAATGAGGTAATCCTCCTCACTTTTCCTTTAAAAACCTTTGTCTTGCCAGGCATGGTGGCTCATGCCTATAATCCCAATACTTTGGGAGGCTGAGCAGGAGCATCACTTGAGCCTGGGAGTTTGAGACCAGCCTGGGCAACAGAGAGAGACCCCATCTCTACAACATATTAAATAAGAAATTTACCAGGTGGTGGCAATATCTGTGGTCCCAGTTACTTGGGAGGCTGAGGCAGGAGGATCAATTGAGTCTGGGAGGTTGAGGCTGCAGTGAGCTGTGATTGTACTACTGCACTCCAGTCTGGGCAACAAAGCAAGACCGTGTCTCAAAACAAAACAAACTAACAAAACCCTTTATTTTTCTTTACCTCCCTGAATACACACATAGCTTACGGTGGCACCGGTATTCCATTGTAATGCCTGTTCCAGAATAAACATCAACTTCTTTAGAGAGTCTTCCTCTCCTCTCTGTTTGTTATTTAGGTTAACACTTCTGTAAAATGGGTCATTGGTCTGTAGCCTCACTCTCCCAGAACTACTCTCTGGTTAAAAATAAAATAAAATATACAGGTCTCTTCTTTCCATCCTCACCTCTTAAGCATGACTTCCTCCCACCCTTAGGATGGACTTGGCTTTGTGGGCAGAAATGGGGAGAACCACCAGGTAGCTTTACCAGCTGGGGACAGGGAGGGCTCTGGGTCTTTCCTAGGGTCATAATCCCCTGAGCCTTTGTGGGGGTAGCCCCTCCCCAGCCTGGCCTGAGTCACACCTCCCGTGCTGGATCTCTGGGTTTCCATGACACCATGCCTCCATATACGCCAGTGGAACCCAGTGACACGCTTGACACATGTGCATTGAGCATTCATGTGCCAGACACTTTTCTAAGCTCCTTACATGAATTACGTCATAATTTTCTCACAGCAACCCTGTAAGACGGCATCCTCGATTTGCACATACACTAAGGCAGGAAAAGACTAGGGTGCCTGCGAGGAAGTTAGCATGTCCTCCTCTCAGCCTCCTCTCCCACACTCGGTGCCCCAGCGCCTGCCAAAGGACCAAGGCAAGAAGATCAGCAGCCTGAAGATCAGCACCTCTGACTGGCTGACTAGGAGCTCCCTGCATCATGAAAACCCACAGACACAACAGAACGAAGTGCTGGCCAGTGGGGCACAATGACATACCTGAAATAGACGGGGAGCTGGGAGCCCGGTCCCTCAGCTTTCCACCATGAATGATCCTTTCCATGACTCAAGAAATATAGATTGGTCCCCGCTCCCGTCCATGCAGACAGCACCCCCAGGTGGGAAAAGCAGCAATGACAGCATAAACACAGCTTGCCGGGCAGGGCAGGAACAGCTGTGGAGCGCTTTGGGGGACATAACGCATGTGGCATGGGGCATTCCAGACCCTTACTGACAGTAGAGTTTGCCTCTGACAGTTGCCTGATGCCTGAAGGTTCACAAGAGTTACCAGGAAAAAGCCCTTCATGTTATTATCTAAATTAAACACAACCTTTACTCTAAGATGTTTCTCACAATCACATGGAATAAATTCCTATTGTGAAGACAAAGAAAAGGTGTGTGTGTGTGTCTGTATGTGTGTGTGTGTTTCTCTTTCTCTCTTTTTTATTTTTAGAGACAAAGGCTCGCTCTCTCTCCCAGGCTGGAGTGAAACGGCACAATCCATAGCTCACTGCATGCAGCCTTAACCTCCTCGACTCAAGTAATCCTCCCACCTCAGTCTCCCAACTAGCTGGGACTACAGGTGTGTGCCACCATGCTTGGCTAATTTTAAAATATTTTGTAGAGACAGAGTCTCACCATGTTGCCCCATGCTGGTCTCAAATTCCTGTCCTCAAGCAATCCTCCCACCTTGGCCTCCCAAAGCACCAGGATTACAAGTATGAGCCACCATCCCCAGAGAAGTTTGTGTTTATTACAGAAAATGAGTTTCTCCCACACTCAGTAGACTGTACCAGTGACTCCAATTCTTCATCCCTCCCTGTGTCCACACCTTTTGCATTCGTCTTGCAAAGCTTCTCTCCATAAGGAGATAGAATGTGTTTTCTGTCCCTTGACTGTGAGTTTGGCCATGTGACTTGCCTCAGTTCATGGGATGCTAGTGGATGTGAAATGGTGGAAGGTTTAAAACCCACATGTGCTCCTGGGCTTACCCTCGTGCCCTCTGCTGTCATCACAATCAACAATAAGCATGCGCCCAGGCTAGCCCACCATCTCAGAAGGAGGACAAGGGGCTCAGGGAACAGAGCCCAAGTGCCCAGGCAGAACCGAGCCTGGATCAGCTGAGCACCAGATGCATGGGTGTAGACTCGCCCAGAACACCCGAGAGTATCTGCTGCCTCTGGACATGCAGCTCCCCAGCATCACAAAGGAGCAGGCCACATGTGTAAAACCTTCTCCCAGGAAGACCTGCTCCTCTGCCCCTGCTGTTGTGCTGGAGGAAGGTGTTGTCCTGGAGGAAGGAACTGGGGAAGGTGCAGGGAGGCAGAATGAAATAATAGGGGTATTGGCTGGCAGAGCACGGAGCTGAGACACCCCAAAGTAAAATCACTGGGATCAACTATTAACATGCTACTCAGGCAGTAAAAAAGTTCTGTTTATTAAGCAGCTACTATTTGCCGGAAATGGTGCTAAGCATTTTCAATATATGGCTTCATTTAATCCTCAAGATGACTCTTCATCTTGAAGAAGGTGCTATATAACCATTTTAAAGATGAGGAAACTGAGGTCCAAAGCGGGTTAACCACTGACTAAAGGTCACAGAAGTAGTAGGTGAAGAAGTGGGGATTCCATCCCTGTTGATAGACTGCTTTTAACAGTCAAATGCCCAGCCCCAAATGCCATTTCTGCACCGCACCCCTCAGGCCACCGCCTCCACTTTACCTCAATGGCTCCTGAAGACTTAGTTCCTGCTGCCCAGACCCTCTCACCAGCTTTTAGGATCACTTTGCCCCTATGCCCAGGCATAGCCCCAGCACCTGCATCCCTAACACTAAGGAACTGGGCAATGGAACAGGGTTGGCCAGTGGATCTAGAGAGGGAAGATTTGGCTACTCGCTGAGCAAAGACTGAGCAAGCAGTTCTTCGTGCTGGGTGCTGCCCCAGGAGTACAGTCCATGCTCACTTCTATTTGGCTGTGAGCTCACAAGACAGATGCTGCCAGCCTAGGGATGGCACTGGCATCAAGTCAGGTCTATGCCCCAGCAAAATGAGGTGTGCCTTCTGCAATAGGGTTGCTACAAATTGCATGTTTGTTTCCTCCAAATCTCATGTAGAAATTTGATCCCCAATGTTGGAGGTGGGGCCTAATGGGAGATATTTTGGTCATAATGGCAGATCCCTCATGAAAAGACTAACACCGTCGCTCAGGGGTGAGTTCTAACTCTCTCGGTTCCCACAAGAGCTGGTTGTTAACAAGAGCCCAGGACCTCCCCTCTCTCCGGCTTCCTCGCTTGCCATGTGACCTCCGCACACTTGGCTACTCTTCACCTGCCACCATGAGTACGAGCAGCCTGAGGCCCTCACCAGAAGCTGAGCAGATGCTGGCGCCATGCTTCTTGTACAGCCTGCAGAACCTGGAGCCAAATAAATCTCTTTTCTTTATAAATTTCCGGGCCTTCAGTATTTCTTTATAGCAACACAAACAGACTAAGGCAAGGGTCCAGCTCTGTGTTTCCAGGAGAGGCAAGAGAGAACTCATCACATGGGGAAGTGAGGGTCCAGCCTACTGCTCGGAATACCATGAGACTGAGAGAGGATCGATCGATTGGGTGAAAATGGACATTCCCCACAAGCTGTCTAAACACTAAGCCAGGGCTAACTAGGTTTTGTTTGTCAAGAAATCGACTGGCTCCTGGATGATAAACTCAGAATCCTGTTTGGGAAGAAAAACTGTGAAAAAAAAGCTTCAGTCTTTCTCTGTGCTTTTGTCACCACCCATGAACATTCACAGAGAAAGTAGTCACTATGACCCTGTCCATGCCTAACAGCTGGCTCCAGAGCGAGCCTTCCTTACAGATGTGCCTGTGACAGCCACTCCAGCCAATCAGAGTGGCCCAACCATTAGGCACCTTCCCCCCCAGGAATGAAGGGCCATTCGGTGCCACAAACCTTTGAGTCTCCCTACCTGTCTGGGTTCCTCAGAGCTTCCTCAAAGTCTACACTCAGAGCCTTGCACTTCTGGGAAAGTGAGAGCAGGTCCCCAGAAAAAGGCTGTTTGGGGAAACGCCACCGGTTGGTTGAGCCAGCGATCCGGCGTTCCAGCTGAGCTTTGTGCTGCTTGGTAATCAAAGAAAGAGAAGACATCTTTTTCTAACCTCACATGAAGGCCAGATTTTCCAAATTGTACAGGAGAAAGGAAATCAAGACAAATTTTACAGTGCTGGTTAATTTTTGAACATGGCTAATATTTCTCACGAGACATCTTCTCAAGCCAAAGACGCTGTATTCCACTGACCAAGGGTCTCAAGCTATAAAATAATTTGGAATTTAAGATCTAGGACAAGGGGTGTCAGAGGCGAGAGGTCAGGGAGAAAGATTGTTTTTTGCAGGTAGCTCTCTGAAGAATCCACAAGCAGGGATAGTATTATGCTTTAAGTACTGTTCTTTGAGTACTTACCCTAAGTTGTCATACAGACAGATCTGAAACTGTGGAGATCTTGGGCAAGGAATTTTTTTAACAGTGGTAAAATACATAAAACATAAAATTTGATCTGTTTTACAGTGTACAATTTGGTGGCATTTAGTACACTTACAATGTTATGCAACCATTACCACTATCTAATTCCAAAACATTCTCATTACCCCCCAAAGAAATTCCATACCTATGAAACTGGCACTCACTGTTCCCCCGTCCCCAGCCCCTGACTCCCACTTATCTGCTTTCTAAGATTAGTGCCTAAGTTCTGATTTCATGCTTTTGCCTGTTCTGGGTATTGTATGTAAGTGGAATCACACAATATGTGGCCGTTTGTGAATGGCATCTTTCACATAATGTTTCCAAGGTTCATCCGTGTGTTGGCATTTCATTCCTTTTTAAGGCTAAATAATATTCTATTGTGTAAATATTCCACATTTTGTTTGTTCCTTCATTAGTTGATGGGTACTTGGGTTGTTTATACCTTTTGGCTATTGTGAAAACGCGGTGAATATTCATGGACGAGTCGTTCTCTGAACACCTGTCTTTTTATTCTTTTGGTTATGTACCCAGGAGTGGAACTGCTGAGTCTTTGGGCAGGGACTTTTACTTAGACATTTTCTTGAGGCTCCAGGGGAAATTCAGCAATTTCCTTAAGGAAATTAAGGGAGAAGGATGATACCCAGCATGGATATAAACCCTAGACTGAAGGCTCAACGCAACCTAGCCAGGAAAAAAGCACCAGGAGGGACCCACAGAAATGGATGTCATTGATCCCAAGCCACCCACGGCACCAATGGAGAGGTGGCGAGGCCGTGGGCCATGGACCAGAGGATCTGAGTTCAAATCTTGTTACTGCTACTTTCTGGTTGTGTGACTTTGAGCAAGTTATTTAACATTTTGAGGCTCTCAGGTCTCTTGTAAAATGGGAATCATGGGTGGTGGTGGTGACAGTAATGGCAGTTGTGACAAAGATGGTGAGGATGGCCATGGTGGGGATTGTGGGGATATCATCTTGTTTCCAGTGTGGTGAAAAGTATAAAATAGAATAAAGTTTGGGAAATATGCCTTAGTATAGGGCGAAGAAGATGGTGGGTGATTAAAGACTGTGGAATCTGAGTCTAGATGTAGTCCTGCTGTCACATGAGAAGTAAAACATCGTCAGCTCAGACCACAAGCCTGCTCTCTGCTTTCTGGATGGCGCTGCCTGGACGCACTCTTTCCAGCCGAGTCAGCCAATACGCTTGAGGTCCTCGGTGGTGCAGGACCCAGGCCCTTGTGGAAACTGGTCCAAATGACCATAACCAAGTGCTCCTTCTCATCACCCACCTTCTTGAGAAACCGATCTACTTACCACGTTCGACATTATCATGAATGAGAGTGGAGATTACACAGGAGAGAAAAGATAAGCAACCTAGAAGACAAAAGAGGTAAAGGTGAAATTCTCCATGCTTTTCCAAAGATTTCTTCAAAATATGACGGAGGAGACTGGCCTAAAGAATCTTTACTTTGCCACAGGAGAAATAATGAATAAGCCTCGAATGTGGGTTATTTATCAGTCAAGAGTGTATCTTCTTCTTCTTCTTGTGGTTTGTAAGCACATTAGTAGACAGATCCCTGCTGTTATTCTGGGAAAGTGGCTCAGATAAAGCAAAACAGAAGATAATCCCCTGCCAATGTGAGGAAGACCAAAAGATAGCTATAAGTAGGCTGATCACGTAATTGGTCATTCAGACCAGGAGAGTAAAGGGGTGATATTAATAATCAGGCCTGGACAATGGCCGTAGACCAGGGCTGCCCTGGAGCCCAGTGGACTGATGGTCACCCTAGCTTCCAGAGCCCTGAAAGAGGAAGAGTGGAAGGACTTTTCAGCTGTCTCTGAACATTCTCAGGGCAGTTGGGTTACAAGCAACAGAAACCCATTTGATTATGGGGTTAGGGGGAGGTTAAGATTAATTGGAAGGACGGTGATGGGAGGAGGATCTCATAGACTGAAAAGGAAACTGGAGAACTCTCTAGAAAGAAGAGGAAGCAGCTGCAGGGATCTGCATGGCTCGCACCAGCAGCTGGTGGCTGGTGTCAGACGCTGCCTCTAGCATGAATCGGCTCTCCCACAGTCCATCTATGTGGGGTTCTGCTCAACCCAGATTCTCAACAAGAGGCCCCAACTGCCCTGGCTTAGCTCAGGGGCCCACTCTTTGGCCCCTGAGGGCAGACACCTTGACTAATTCTCCCAAGAAGACCATGCACTGGGGACTGGGTAGTTCCCCAGAGCCACATCAGAGAAGTGAAGAAGTGGGCAAGGTAGTAAAACCAGCAGAATCCATGGCACTTGATGACCAAGAACCTCAGATGACCTCCCCTTTGCTCCCCAAACAGCAGTTCACCTGCATCACAGCCATGCTATGTTTCCTCCATCCACCAACAAGTATTTCCTGTGCAGTTGCCGTATGGAACAAGGTGTCAGCCATTTCTGAGACAGCAGTGAGCAAAATGCACGTCAAGGAATTTCCATTCCACCTGGGCAGACAGGCTTTTCTTTTCCTTTTAATTACCTTAATTGGACTTCTTAATTGCAAAAGTATTAATAATACATGCTTGTAATAAGCAAACCAATGCAATGATAGGACAAGAAAAAATTAACAAAGCTGCATAGTATTACTTTTTCTTTTTTTGGGGAGATAGGGTCTTGCTCTGTTGCCCAGGCTGGAGTGCAGTGGTGTGATAAAGGCTCATTGCAGCCTCAATTTCCTGGGCTCAAGTGATCTTCCCACTACAGCCTCCTGAGTAGCCGGCATTACAGGCATCAACTACACCTGGCTAATTTTTTAATTTTTCTAGAGCCAGGGTTGTCCAGACTGGTCTTGAACTCCTGACATCAAGCAATCCTCTTGCCTTGGCCTCCCAAAGTGTCAAGATTATAGGCATGAGCCACTGTGCCTGGCCTCATAATATTTCCAACAGTGGATACATGATTATTAAAATATTCCTCTGCCGACAGTCATTCAGGTTGTTTCTTATATTTAATTACCATAACGATGGGAACAATATGCATACACATTAGGGCAGTTTGTGTACATGTGTGCATACATGTATCTGTATATGTTACCTATATCTGCATCTAAATACATGTGTGTGTGTGTATATATACATATATCTTTGTGTTACTGCTTTTAACTCTATGAAATAGTCTTCCAAGTGGTATAGTTATGTCAGAAATACGTATCTTCAGTTGAAATAGTTAATACCAACTCACTTGCCCCAAAATTGCAGCAATGAACTCTCCTATCATCATTTATAAGTGTTTTTTTTTCCACAACATCTCCAGTACTAGGTAGTATCATCGTATTTATTTTTGCCAAGTTGGTGAGTGCCAGATGGTTTCAGATTATTGTTTTAATTTGAACTTTCCTGGCTACCAGTCAGGTTGAGCATTCTTTTATATATTTACTGGCCCTTTAATTTTTCTTTTCTGCAAACTGCCTGATCACAGGCCTTTCGCATTTTTTCTCCTGGGTTACCGTAGTTTCCTTAGCGTTTTTTAGGAGCTCTCTATGTACCATGGACACAAACATTTTGTCTGCCATGCATGTTGCAAAAGTGAATCATTTATTTTTTGACTTTGTTTATGGTAAACAAATTGTTTTATTAGGTATGAAAATGTGTCGTGTGCATTTCCTTTGCCAATCTCTAATTTGAAAACATATCTGGGGGCCAGTTGCAGTGGCTCATGCCTGTAACCCCAGCATTTGGGAGGCCGAAGTGGGTAGATCACCTGAGGTCAGGAGTTCAAGACCAGCCTGACCAACATGATGAAATCCTGTCTGTACGAAAAATACAAAATTAATTGGATGCAGTGGCACATGCCTGTAATCCCACCTCCTTGGGAGGCTGAGGCAGGAGAATCGCTTGAACCTGGGAGGTGGAGGTTTCAGTGAGCCGAGCTGGCACCACTGCACTCCAGCCTGGGCAACAAGAGTGAAACTCCATCTCAAAAAACTTAAAAAAAAAAAAGGAAAAAAGAGGAAAATAAAACGTGTCTGGGTACAAACATGGCCCTGGTGTCTGTATCCACCTGCTGGTATCCTAATTGGCAATTGCATCTGCATATGCGTGTGTGTTAAGAGCATCTTTGGCTGTTCAAGTAGCTTCCAGAGGTACATTTCAGTTCAGAGCAATGTGTGTTTTCCTTGATGGCCGAGTTCCCACCTTGCATGAGGAGGCTTCTCCCTCCTCAGGTAACACATACATGCTTTTCTGATTGCTTTACCTTATAGGAGCCAGAATGATGAACTCCTCAGCTTAGAATCCTTCACCAGCTTCCCACTGCCCTAGGCAGACCCCGAATCCTCAAAGTGGTCTAAAGGAATCTGAGAAGAGAGAAGAGGGTTCCATTCTAAAGGTGACCCAGTCGGCACAGAACAAACCCCACAGAGATAGGGCTTGCCATGCCCATGGGGCATCGCTTCAGTTACAGAGAGAGGGAGGCTAGGGGTTGCACTCAGCTACCCAAAGCTCCTGCTTTCTTAGACCAATATCCAAGAACTTTTGTAGCTGATCTTGAAATCCAGGGACATTTCAACGGCCTGGAAATGTGTTTGTTCTTTTTTCATCCCACCAGGCAATCCGCCCCTTCATACGTTTTGTTTTTGTTTTTAAGTTGAAGTCTCACTCTGTTGCCCAGGCTGGAGTGCAGTGGCGCAATCTCGGCTCACTGCAACCTCCGCCACCTGAATTCAAGCAATTCTCCTGCCTCAGCCTCCCGAGTAGCTGGGATTACAGGTGCATGCCACTACACTTGGTTAATTTTTTATATTTTTGGTAGAGACGGGGGTTTTATCATGTTGGCCAGGCTGGTCTTGAACTCCTGACCTCATGATCCACCCACCTTGGCCTCCCAAAGTTTTGGGATTACAGGCGTGAGCCACTGCACACTGCCCCCTTCGTACATTTTGAGAGTCTGTGTCTAGGTCCTTGTGGGTGGGCAGGAGCTACTTGCAATGGTTTCTTGGCTCCCAGACCCCTCTTGATTCCCCAAACTCCCTCCAGAGGGACCCAAGTCAAAGCAGCACCTGTCACTAGGGCACCCTTCTTGGCCTCTGAAGTGGCTGAAAAGTACCATTGTACTTACTGTCCCAAAGCCCTTTTGCCCAGCACAGGCGTGTTTACAGCGGACGTGTGCTGAGTGGAGAATCTCCCATCACACGGGCCTCTGAGTTACAGGAGAGCTGGGGGCTGGGCGTCTTCTGAGCCTGAAGCCTGGAAGTGCTCATCACATCTGGGGCTCACCCTTTCCTTCTTACGGGCCAAGGCGCTTTGGCAGGGGGAGCTTGCCTGTGGCTTCCTGGGTGGTTGTGAGCACTACGGGCGACAGCAGCGAGGGTTCCAAGCACTTCCTGTTCCAGGGCAGGTTTCAGCTCAGGTTGGGGCTGTGTCCAAGGCCCTGGCTGATGGGGAGAGGCTGTGAGTGATGGCATCTCAGAGACCAACGTGGGTGCCGTGTGCCTCCGCTCCTGTTTCTCACAGCACTGGGGCAGCCCAGGACAGAGCCTCAGTGAGAATCAACCCCAAATCCTCAGGCCTCATCTGTAAAATGAGATTAGACTAGAAGCTTCTCAGATCCCTCCCAGCTCTGGCATTCTGGGGTACTCTATTTCTAGCTTTTTCCATCTATCAGTGATGGATAAAAATATTTCAATAAACATGGAGTATTCTGCATTATTAAAACTATGCCTAATGAAGTACTTTGTTGATGATGATATTTAATGCTGCTCTCAGCTAAGAACTGCCTAAAAGTCAAGGACAAGACCAAGAGCTGTCCAGCCGGCATCCAGAGTGGAATTTTTTTTATTTTTATGGAGTCTCACTCTACAGCCCAGGCTGGAGTGCAGTGGTGTGACCTCCTCTCACTGCAACCTCTGCCTCCTGGGTTCACCAGGTTCAAGCAATTCTCATGCCTCAGCCTCCTGAGCAGCTGGGATTACAGGTGCCTGCCACCACACCTGGTGAATTTTTGTCTTTTTAGTACAGACGGAGTTTCACCATGTTGGCCAAGCCTGTCTTGAACTCCTGACCCCAGGTGATCTGCCCACCTCAGCCTCCCAAAGTGCTGGGATTCCAGGCGTGAGCCACCACGCCCGACCCTGAGTTCAATCTTACAGTGTCCTCAGCAACGTGGCCTGTGAAGCCCATACCCCGACCTAGGGGGTGGGAAGGTGGAGGCCACACAGGTCAGGGTCACATGGGTCACCACGGGTCCATCGAAGGTCCGGACCACCACCCCAGGGATCACAGAAATCCCTAGTTACAGTACTAGGAACCCAGAGGCAGTGCAGCTTGTAAGACCCAAGACCAGCCTCTCCTAAGTTGCAAACATCCTAAAAGCAGGAACGCAGCTGTGCTGCCTCCTGTGGCTGTGATCTGGAAACTATGAAACATTCTGTAAATGGAAGTACCCCTGAATGTATCTCCCACTCAGCTCTCAAATCCTGTGATTCTACCCCTCCCAACACCATATTCTGCTTTGCAGAGAAGCTGATCACTGTGGAATGTTCTGTGGGTGGCTTACCCATCTCTGCATCCCCAGAGCCCAGTGACCAAACTTGGACTTTAGAAAATGCTCAGTAGGGCCGGGCGCGGTAGCTCACGCCTGTAATCTCAGCACTTTGGGAGGCCAAGGCAGGTGGATGACCTGAGGTTAGGAGTTCGAAACCAGCTTGACCAACACAGGGAAATTCCGTCTCTACTAAAAATACAAAATTAGCCAGGCATGGTGGTGCATGCCTATGATCTTAGCTACTCGGGAGGCAGAGGCAGAAAAATCGCTTGAACCTGGGAGGCAGAGGTTGCGGTGAGCTGAGATCCTGCCATTGCACTCTATCCTGGGCAACAAGAGTGAAACTGTTTCAAAAAAAAAAAGGTGCTCAACAAACATCTCTAGAATTGGGTAATTGGATGTACTAGTCCATAACCAACACTCTGCCTGTGCATGTGCTTGAGCGCCACATGTATACATGTGCACGTGATTATGTATGCATAGGTGTGTGTGTCTGCTTCTGTGTCTGTGTCTGGGTGCAAACATGGTCCCTGTGTTTGTACCCACCTGCTGGTGTCCTCATTTGCAATCGCATCCATGTATGCATGTGGTTAAGAGCATCTTTGGCTGTTCAAGTAGCTTCCAGAGGTGCGCGTCAGTGTAGGGCAACGTCTCTTGGTTGCGCGCTGGATTTTGGGTTTGGGAGTGAGATGACAGGGGGTTTCATGGTAGTATACAACTGATTCCAGCAACTGCCACCTGGTTAGAGAAGCAGCCAATTGTCAGGTTTTTGGTGTTTAGTAGAAGCAGCAGCATCTGGCACCACAGTCAGGATTTGAGGTGAGATCCGAAGGAATCCACTGTTGCTCACCTCTCAGCCCAGCTCCTCTGGAGATCAGGAGGTAGGGAGGGACGTGTACAGTGAGAGAACCGGTGGGAGAAGAATGCAGGCAACAAGGGGCTGAAGACACTGGCATGTCTTAGGGAGTGGGGTTAGGAACCCCACTTTGGGGTCTGTCCACCATCCCTAGACCCTCAGGGGCAGCACGAGACAGGAAGCAGGCCTCCAACACTGCTACAGGGAGACAGGAGCCCGAGGCAGAGGCTGCACTCCCGAGCCAGGGGTGGGCCGTCTCTCACGCTTGAAAAGCAAACACTTCTTGTCGGTGTATTTTCCTTTTACAAATGCAATGCATTTACAGGCACAAATTCAGAGGCAAAAATTCTTAACAATAAAAATCATTTGGATTCCAAAGCCAAAAATTCAGCATCATTAATAGTACAAGGACATTTTATATGTATATACGCATTTTTGAAAATGCGGTCCTACTGTACTTACTCTTGAACATGAGTTGTTCACTGTTAGGCGTTTTCTCCTGCGCTCATGTGTGTGACTGTTAATGGCGACGCTGTGCTTCTTGATGCAGAGGCAAGTGGGGATTAGGGTAGGCAGCCCCTCCTAGGAGACATGCGGCAGCTCGAGGTGCAGCCCACCCATCACGCTGCGCTCCTCTCCAGGGCAGGGTCAGAGGCTCATCCGGGCACCCACGCACGAGTGTGCGCACACAGCCATGCGCACCTCCTCTCGTCCCTGGCCATCGTATTGCTCTCCACTCCCCCTCCTTGGGTCTGGTCCATGGCTTCCCTCCTAGCCCAGTGCCAAGAACACAGGGGTGGAGAGGAGCTGGGCAGAAGTCTGTGTACAAATGGACAGATTTCCTCTCTACGCTGCTCCTTCCCCTCCATCCCAAACTTTTCCCTGCTAACTGTCCCTGGAATGTGACGCCCCATGTAAGATTTCAGTTAACAAGTTTGAGAGACATTACCCTGGACCATCTTGATATCCCACCTGCTCCATCATGGGCCAACCCAGGATGCCCTCCAGGTATCACTTCTGGGGTGCAGCTGAGAGCGGGCTCCCTCTAGTGGCCACTCTGTGGAAGCGTCCCAGGATGCCACGCTCCCAGCAGCCACTAGGCAGAACCCTGGCCTTGGCTGAATCCACGGCTTTCTACAGAGTCTAGCTCAAGGATCGGGGCCTTCGGCTCACCCCAGAACCCTCAACACATACATCCCCCACAGATCTCCCAGGAGCTGAGCTATTGGGCAAAGTCAAAGACAGCAAATACAAATAAATGGAAATAGCCCCCAGCATGTTTCCCTGAGAGCTCTCTGCTGGTGGTGTCAGTGTGCTCGGCCTGGGCAGTAACTCAGCCCCTTGGGCCCAGCCTATGAAGCAGCCCGCAAGCTGGAAATCCCAAGAGCAAAGGTCTTCGGCAACTCATACATCAAACCTCATTGAGCACTGCCCTTAGCTGGAACCACCTTATGCCAAATCTCCTGTGTCATAGTTCTGGGGGATTATGAAGGGATATCCAACTTGAACACTCAGGGATGGGGAGCTCATTACCTTGCCAGAGTGCCCATTTCCGCCCACTCCATCCAGTCGCCCACATGGGGAGGTGGTGGAGTACACTGAAAAGAACACCCAATTCTGACCTGGTTCTGACTGGCTAGCTGTGTGGCCCTGGACACATCCTTAACCTCTATTGATGAAAAGAGAAAATCTGGAGCCCCAGGGGCCTGGAAGATTGGAGAGTCTGTGCCCGGGAGCCCCAGTGCACCCAGCCAGGGTCCAGGCTGCAGCTGGGAGTGCTGTCTCCAGACCAGGCCCTGGCGGAGGCCTTGCATGAGCTGGAAGACAGGGGCTTCCAGGAAGGAGAAGCAAAGGGTCCTGCCCTGGAACTGAGTCGTATATGGCAACACGGCTGATCTCAGTGATAAGAAAGGAGAACATAGTCAGACACGGAGGCTCATGCCTGTAATCCCAGCACTTTGGGAGGCTGAGGTGGGCGGATCACCTGAGGTAGCAAGTTCAAGACCAGCCTGACCAACAAGACGAAACCCCGTCTCTAATAAAAATACAAAAATTAGCCGGGCATGGTGGTGCGCGCCTGTAATTCCAGCTACTTGGGAGGGTAAGGCAGGAGAATAGTTGGAACCCCGAAGGCAGAGGTTGCAGTGAGCCAAGATAGCACGATTGCACTCCACCCTGGGTGGCAGAGTCAAACTCCATCTCAAAAAGAAAAAAAAGAGAGAGAGAACAAGATTGGGTCCAAACTGAACTGGCCATGAACTTGCTGTGGAAAAAGAAGTCCTCTTTTTAGCTCTGGCTTCCAATTTTCTCATCTGCAAAATAAAGTTCAGACAAAACGGCTCCTTCGCTCCATCCACTGTTGATCCTCTTTTCCAAGATATTCTGGAGAGTGGTGATGCCAATGGGGCTGGCCCAGGGCTTGTTTCATTCACTCATTTAGACAAGATCTGAGTGTGAAGATTGTGTTGGGTGCTGGAGATAAAATGAGGACAGAGAAGGATGTGCACTACCTTCACAGCTTCATACTGTACATTACCAACTTACTGTTTTTTTTTTTTTATTTGAGACAGAGTCTTGTTCTGTCGCCCAGGCTGGAGTGCAGTGGCGCGATCTCGGCTCACTGCAGCCTCCTCCTCCTGGGTTCAAGTGATTCTCCTGCCTCAGCCTCCTGAGTAGCTGGGACTACAGGCATGTGCCACCACGCCCAGCTAATTTTTATATTTTTAGTAGAGACAGGGTTTCACCACATTGGCCAGGATGGTCTTGATCTCTTGACTTTGTGATCTGCCCGCCTCAGCTTCCCAAAGTGCTGAGATTACAGGCAGGAGCCATTGCGCCCAGTCTGGACTTAGATTTTTACGTAACATTTTGTTATGATGTTTTTAAAGTAACTTTATTTTATCAATGAAGTATCATATTTGGTATGCTTGTTTATTTGGAATATACATTAAAATAACTACTTAACTTTTTTAAAAAGTCATATGTGAGCTGCCCCTGAAAATCACCTTCTGTGCCTGGGCACCTTACTTTTGGGGGTTTAACCTCTGTGCTGTAAGGCTCACAGTGTAGTCAAGTCAGTGAGCTGCAGGAACTCACAGGCGGGGTAATGGACCGTATTAGCCTGCTTTTCCATTCTGAGGTTTTGACATCTGGAACCTTGCTCACTCCGGAGGGACTGCCCCTCCCAGGGCTATTAATAATTCCTGGAGATAATAAAGGACTCCTACAAGCATGCCTTTCATATACAAACCAATTAAGCTACAGCCAATACCCCAATCACCTCCCTTTATCAGGCTCTCAAACTCAGGGCCACCATCCACTTGCCCTAATCACCCAGGGTCAAGTACTACCAGATGAGAGACAATCCCTATTCCCCAGAGCCCACTGAAGTTATTCCATCTCACCAATTCTAAACCTGACTACACTGCCTCACTCATTTCTTCCCATGGGATCCACAGTAAAGGCTCTTGCCCATGTTTCCCCTCACTCCTTCTGCCTCCTAACCCTACTGCTTCCCTGTACGCCCCCTCCTCTTGGGAACTGTAGCAAATGATCTTTTCAAAGGTAATTATCTCCTTATCTATTGGCCTCACCATATCTCAACTGTAACAAAATAATAATAAAACCTACATTTTTAAAACACTGACTCAGGCCCAAGGGTTCAAGGAGGACTCCCTGGAGGAAGTGACATAACAGAATAGAAGTTAGCTGAGAGACAAAATGATGGGGATAAGGGTGAGTGTCCCAGGCAGAGAGAACAGCATGCCCTAAGCTGGAGTGGAGAAATAAGGACCCACTGAAGGAATGATCCATGCAGTCTGATTGCAGTGCAGGGTGAGAACAGAGGAACGAGGAAGGAAGGGGAGAAGGGTCTTGATATCCCAGGACTCACAAAGGCCAAGGAGTCTGAGTTTTATCTAGTTCTATCTCTTTTGATCTCCAAGTTGCTTTTCCAAATAAACCCGAAAGACAGTCCATGAACTCTCCAGATTCTATCATTGAGAATCCAGCCCTGAGAGTGCAGAAGCCCTGCCCAGCTGGTCACCACCAACCTGGGGAGGTACCACGGATCCACTGACCACCCAGGAAAACAAGCAAAGATGAGGAAGAACAAAGCCACTCAAACGCGTCTAACAATGTACACCCTTGGTGAGTCCCACTGCCGCTTCCATCCACTGAACGAGAAGAATGCTTTCTATAGTCCATAAATGCAATAGAGGAGTCAAGTCCAGACTTGAAGGCAGTGCTACCAACTAGACTAAAGAATGGATATAAGGACCCACCACATGCTCTTGGGAGCATCCTCTCCCCTCCACCTCATCTCCCCACCACCTTCTGCTTGGACTTCCTTATAAAGAAAACACGTCTCCAGTGATTGTAAAGGATGTGGGCTTTTCCATCCTGAAGACCTGGGATTGAATCCTGGCTGCCTTGTTTCCTGAGTGACCTGAGCAAGTCTAACTTCTCTGAGCCTGTTTCCTTCTTGTAAAATAAAAATAGTTTTCATTCACCACATCATTTCAGGCTAAAAAGAGATAGCACTAACCTGAGTGAGCCACTGTGGGTGCTCAAATGTTAATATCTTTCCTCCTTCTAACAATCCCTGTGCATACATACACTTTGACCCTGTCCATACCCATCTCTACCCTGCTTTGTTCAATTTTTTCTAGTGAGAATATCATGGAAAACAAAGAGGCTTTGCTCAGGATCTGAGCAAGATGGCAGAATAGGAAGCTCCCAATCTTGTTCCCCAACAGGGAAACTAACTTGACAATATACAGTTCAAAAAGCCTTTTGAGACTCCAGTAATCAGTTAAGAAGTTGTTGTACCCCATGCAAGCTCAAAGCAAAGAACAATAACTTTGAAACAGGCAAGAAAAACTATAAACAAGATAGCCCTTTCTCCAAGCCAGCACAACATGGTGCAATCAGGAGCAAAAACCTCATGACTTCTCCACTGGGAAAGAAAAAGAAGAATGGAATGTATACTCAACATTTCAGCTTTTTGGCATGATGCCCACAGGACTAGTTTCTGTCTCATCTTACTTGGAGCAATTATGAGGAACTGGCATATTTTGGATGCCTGGGGGTCGCTGAGAACAAAAGAGAGTTGAGTGTCTTGTCACAGTGCCAGAGAACCTGCAGTACATCAGAAGGAACAAGAGCCGACAAGCTCCTAAAAAGAAACTAGCAAACGTTTCTATTTGGGAAATTATACACACAAGTCCAGAGAAGATACATTCTCAGAAAATGTTTTGGGAGGTGCCCAGAATCACTGGCTGAACTGATGGGTAAAGGTTTTTCCCTGAGGAAGCTGGTCTATAAAGACTATGAGGAGTGACTGCTGTGACTATTGCTTTTCAAATGAACAAATGACAGCAAAAAATAAAATAAAAACAAAACCCCACAGCACATGAAATAGGTAAACGTGATCCAATCAAAGGAATAGAGTAAATCTCCAAAAACTGCCCTTAAAAAATGGAGATCTATGAGTTACCTGACAAGGAAACTCATCTTAAAGAATCTCAATGTGCTATAAGAGAACAAAAAGAGACAACTAAACAAAATCAGGAAAATGATGTATGAATAAAACGAAAATAGTAGCTAAAAAAGATCGAAAATGAAATTCTGGAACTGAAGAATACAATAATGTAAATAAAAAATTCACTAGAGAGATTCAATAGCATACTTGATCAAGCAAAAGTAAGAATCAGAGGAGCTTGAAGAGAGGTTATTTGAAATTATCAAGTCAGAGGGGGGGAAAAAAGAAGCAAGAAGAAAAGTGAAGAAAATCTGAGAGACCTGTGTACTCCATCAACCATAGCAATATGCATATTATAAGAGCTTCAGAAAGAGAAGAGAAAAAGGCAGAGAGCTTATTTGAAGAAATAGTAACTGAAAATGTCACAAATCTGAGGAAGAAAATGTACATCCACATTCAAGAAGCTTACAGGATTCCAACTAGGCTAAACACAAAGAGGCTCACACAGAGATATATCAGAATAAAACTTAAAAGTAAAACACACACACACACACACACAAAAAGAATCATGAAGCAGCAAAGAAAAGCAAGTCATAATGTACAAGAGAGCTACTCTAAGATTATCCGCAGATTTCTCAGCAGAAACATTATATGCTAGAAGGGAGTAAAATGATATATTCAAAGTGCTGAAAGATGAAAACTGCCAACCAAGAATACTATATCTGACAAAACTTTTTTCAAAAATGAAGATGAAATAAAGACCTTCCTAGATAAACAAAAACTGAAGAAGTTCATCACTACTAGACTTGCCTCATAAGAATTGCTAAGAGGAGTTTTCAAGTTAAAATGAAAAAAAAAAATTAGGTAACAACATGAAAGAAAACAAAAATATAAAGCTCTCTAGTAAAAGTAAATACATATACAAATTCAGAATCCTGTATTACTGTAACTGTTGTATAAATCACTTAATTATTATATAGAATTAAGAAGATAAAAGTATAAAAATAACTATAAAACTATATTATGTTGGGCATGGTGGCTCATGCCTGTGATCCCAGCACTTTGGGAGGCTGAGGCATGAGGATTGCACAAGCCCAGGAGTTTGAGATCAGCCTGGGCAACATAGTGAGGCTTCATCTCTACAAAAACCAAACAAAATTAGCCAGGCATGATGGCATGCACCTGTGGTCCCAGCTACTCAGGAGGCTGAAGTGGGAAGATCACTTGAGCTCCAGAGGTTGGGGCTGAAGTGAGCCAAGACTGTGCCACTGCATTCCAGCCTGGGTGATAGAGCTCTCTCCACCAAATTTAAAAAAAAAAAAAAAAAACAAAAAAACCTAGGCTAATGGTTACAAAATATGAAAGACATAATTTGTGATACTGAGGCCATTTAAATGGAAAAGGAGGAAGTATAATTATCTCTGTTCACAGATAACATGACCTTATATTTAGAAAACTCTAAAGATTCCAAAGAAGTTGATAGAAGTAATAAATGAATTCAGTAAAGTTGCAGTATACAAAATCAACACACAAAAAACCAGTTGCATTTCCATACAATAACAGTGAACAATTAAACAGAAAATTAAGAAAACAATCCCACCTATGATGGCATCAAAATAAACTTAACCAAAGAGAAAGATTTGTACACTAAACATTCCAAAACATTGCTGAAAAAATTTAAAGACAAAAATAAATGGAAAGAAAACTCATTTCACGGATTGGAAAACTTAATACTGTTAAAAGTGTCCTGCAGATTTAATGCAATTCTATCAAAATCCCAGAGTCATATTTTGCAGAAATAGAAAAAAGAATCTTAAAATTCATATGAGATCTCAAAGGACCCCAAGTAGCCAGTCACAAAATGACAAATATTGCCTGATTCCACTTACATGAAGTATCTAGAGTAGTCAAACTCCTAGAAGCAGAAAGTAGAATGGTGGTTGGTGGGAAGAGAAAAAGGAGGTTGCATATAGAATTATAGTTTTGTAAGATGATAAAGTTCTAGAGGTCTGTTGCACGATAATGTGCACTTAGGGTCAGGTACAATGGCTCATGCCTGTAATCCCACCACTTTGGGAGGCTGAGGCAGGAGGATTGCTTTAGGCCAGGAGTTTGAGATCAGCCCTGGCAACATAGCGAGACCCTGTCTCTACAACAAATAAAAAAATTACTGGGCATTATGGCACACACCTGTAGTCCCAGCTACTCAGGAAGCTGAGGTGGGAGAATCACTTGAGCCCAGGAGGTCGAGATTGCAGTGAACCCTGATGGTGCCACTGTATTCCAGCGTGATAAAGCAAGACCTTTTCTCAAAAGAAAAAAAGTGCAAGGAAAAAAAAGTGCACTACACTTAAAAAGCAGTGAAGTAGGGGGTGGGGGGCTAGGGAAGGGACAGTGGGGCGGTGAGGAGGTTGGGGAGGAATAACATTGGGAGAAATGCCTGATGTAGGTGATGGGGAGACAGCAAACCACCATGGCACGTGTGTACATATGCAACAGTCCTGCAAGATCTGCATACCCCAGAACTTAAAGTACAATTAAAAAAATTTTTAAGGTGAAATGAACTTTAAAAAAAGCAGTTAAGATGGTAAATTCTGTTTAACCTTAATTTTTAAAAAAGTATAACAATGTTAGAAGAAACTAATTTGAAATGTTAAAATTCACATTTCAAAACAAAAAGAGAGAGAGAGCAATGGAAACCCCAGAACCTTACCAAGGCCAAGGAGCAGGTGAAAGGAGCAATTGCCATCCAGCCAGGCAGTTCTTTCTGACCCCGCCGCCTCTCTCACCTGTCCCATGCAGAGCACGGAGGGCTTCTCTCCCAGCTCAGCAGCTGGGAATGGGGAGGTGTCTGCAGGGGAAGCCTCCCTGGCATGGCTCTCAGGCCCCTCAGATCTTACACCCAAGGGGCTGAGAAAAGGAATCCCCAGGATCCCCAGTCCCAGGCTGCTGTCCTCAGTGACCACCCCCTCTTTCCTAGCTCCCTCTCCACCTACATCCACACCCTGCCCTCACAAGGTAATCTTCCTATCTCAACAAAGCTACCTTTAATTTGAGAGCCCCGAGGAAATGCTGAGCCAGGGAAAAAAAAGTTAGCAGCTCAAGATTTCAGCTGACTTAGCAAACCCAAGTTCCTAAGAATGCTGAGAATCCCAAAGCTCCCGAGGCACGGGGGAGGGGGAAGCCTCAAATGGGGTCAGGTGCCTGCTCTTGAGCTCCCACTCAGCAAAGCCAAATAATATAAACAGTTCTCAGCTGCCATCCCGAGGGTGCACACGTGCATGAGAGAAAGTAAGTGCAGGGGAAAAAGCGACTCATCTGAGCCCATGTGGGTCCTGGGGCCCGGCACGCCTCGCAATGGCCCTGTGGGTAAGTAGGTATCTTCACTATGGGCCCAGAGCCGGTGTGACCTACCCTGGTCACAGTTAGAAGGTAGCAGAGCTGGCTGGGCGCAGTGGTTCATGACTGTAATCCCAGCATTTTGGGAGCCTGAGGCAGGTGGATCACGAGGCCTGGAGTTCAAGACCAGCCTGACCAAGATGGTGAAACCCCATCTCTACTAAAAATATAAAAATTAGCTGGGCGTGGTGGCAGTTGCCTGTAATTCCAGCTACTCGGGAGGCTGAGGCGGAGGTTGCAGTGAGCTGAGATCACGCCACTGCACTCCAGCCTGGGTGACAGGGCGAGACTCTATCTCAAAAAAAGAAGGTTGCAGAGCTGAGATCCTGTAGCCCAGCCCTTCATTGGGGTGAGCTTTCCTCTCCACCTTCCAACCAGATGGCCCATGGGGGAGGTGGAGGAGGAAGAGGGTGCAGTCATCACCCCAGCCCTGTCTTGTGGGGGCTTCCCCCGTCTCACATCCCTGCTTGCCTTGACCCAGCCCTTAAAGGTTTCAAAGGAGAAGCCAGGTGAATAGAAGCACACTGCTCAGGCCCCACTGCAAAGCGTGCTAACAAATGATGGGTGGGCTGAGGCACGCCACTTCCTGGAGCATCCCAGGGACGGAGCCGCAGCCTGGGCAATGCTGGGGTAGTGAGGCAGCCAAGCATGGAGGTGGGCCCGAGGCCAAGCCTGGGAATCGGGGATTTAGTTTTCCATGCATTTGTGTGGGCTGTAATTGCACACAGCACAAGCCTGATCCAACCTCCATGTCTCCATCCCCAAGGCACCTACATGCTGACCCTGGGTAGGAGGAGGATTGAGGCAAGCCCCTCTCCCTATGGAGGAGCCTTTCTGTGGCTTGGCCCTGGCCCCCAGGACGTGAGGCAGGCCTGGCCCTCTTCTCCGGGACGGCCCTTACCACTTCTTTGCCAAGTCTCTATAATCTTCATTGTCATTATTCCCACCATTGATTAAGCTTTGCTGTGTGCCCAGCAGCTGTGTTCATTCTCCCTAACCTTCATAATAGTTGCACAGGATGGGCATGACTACCCCCAAGACATAGGTCTCCGGCTACAGGAATGACCCGTTGTATTCTGGGGCCACTCCCTTCTCCGCCTGAGTTACACTTATCCAAAGAGAAATCAGCTCTGTTAAGACACAATTCTGCAGGGTAACTGACTGCTTCCCTGCATTATCTGCTCTGGGCACCGTAATTTTCACGGCAGTCAGGCAGGGTCTGTTCGGTTCAGATACTTATCTGTAACAGCAAGTAGAAATGTTCTTTCACTGGAGGCTTTAGAGACAGCCCAACAAATTAGTTGAGAACAACTGCAATCACAGGGTGGAGGGAAAACTGCGAACATCTTCTCGTAGTCAGTTATACTATTTAACTACTATTCTTCATGTCTCTTCCCTCCTTCTTGCTAGGCTGGGCTGACAGAAAGAGTGCAGCCCAGGGGCTGGATCACGTCCCCAAAAATGCATAGACTACTGAGAGGCGAGGGGCCATACATCAGTTCAACCTTAGAGGAAGGCTATTTGGCAATGAGCTTCCCAAACTTTAAAAATGTGCAAACCCTTTGAGAAAGAGAAAAACAGCCGCTAGCATCCGGGAGCTGACCTGGCACGCATGGCTGGGCCTAGGCCATAAACCATTTCACAAACCATCAGCACCAGACAGGCCACTCGGACTGCAGTGAATTAGAACAAAAACAAGCCCACTCCACAAATGTCTGCATCCGTACGGGACATCATCCAAACCACGGTAAGGAGCAGCTCTCTCCCAGTCCTGGCTACTAGGTGTGAGTGACTGCTGCCTCTTCTCCAGTTTCAGCTTTCTCTTACTCTAGTCCTCTCTTCTTCTAGGTCAGATTTATCAAGGCACCCAGTCTTAGAATTGCCTCCGTATCTTGGCAGCATTCAATGCAGAGCAAAGCCCAGCTTCCTGAAACCCTTGCTGGAATCACTAACCCAAGTCCGAATCCTACGCCTACAGCCTTCCTGAGACCCTCCCACTGAGAAGCCAGGGCCTCCTCTGGCGTGTGCCCTGGCTCACTTTTGCAACAAGCAATAAACCCCACTTGCTCAACCACAGGTCCCAGTGGTCTCTGGCTGGAGTGCAGTGATATCTTTAACCCAGGTGACCCACTCTTAAAAATTTAGCCTAGGAGGGGATGTGGAGAAATAGGAACACTTTTACACTGTTGGTGGGAGTGTAAATTAGTTCCACAACCATTGTGGAAGACAGTGTGGCAAATCCTCAAAGATCTAGAAATAGAAATACCATTTGACCCAAAAATCCCATTACTGGATATATACCCAAAGGATTATAAATCGTTATGTTATAAAGACACATGCACGTGTATGTTTATTGCGGCACTGTTTACAATAGCAAAGACTTGGAACCAACCCAAATGCCCATCAATGATAGACTGGATAAAGAAAATGTGGCACATATACACCATGGAATACTATGCAGCCATAAAAAGGGATGAATTCATGTCCTTTGCAGGAAGATGGATGAATCTGGAAACCATCATTCTCAGCAAACTGACACAAGAACAGAAAACCAAACACCGCATGTTCTCACTCCATAGGTGGGTGTTGAACAGTGAGAACAAGAGGACACAGGGAGGGAGACAGACACAATGGCGTCTATTGCGGGGTGGGGGGCTAGGGGAAGGATAGCGGGAAGTGGGGAGATTGGGGAGGGATAACATTTGGAGAAATTCCTAATGTAGGGGACAGGGGGATGGAGGCAGCAAAGCACCATGGCAAGTGTATACCTGTGTAACAATCCTGCAAGATCTGCACATGTACCACAGAAATTTAAAAAAAATTTAGCCTAAAGAATACTCGAGTTCATAAACATATGTAAGGATACTCCTGTGGCACGCACAATGATAGAGAAACATGGACACAATATAAATGCTCATCGGTACAGGGTGGGGGTTGGTTAAACACACTTTGGTACAATGGAACGCTATGCAGCCTTGAAAATGATGAAGAGCTATACTTATTGATATGGAAAGTTTACCATAACATGATGGTCACTTTATAGTATTAGGTGAACAAAAGTTGACAAAACTGTATGCAGGACCACCACGGACAGTGCACAGGGGGGACTGGGTGGCACTTTTACAAATACAACGAATAAGATACTTTATAGGTGGAGAAAAAGGCCATAAAATATACATACAAACATTTTGGGGATTGTAAGGGTTTTTTCTTACTTCTTTTCTAATTTTTTCACAATGGAAATGTTTTACTTAATGAGAAAGAAGTTTCCAAGAGATACAAGTGGGGCATTTCTGAGAACGGAGTCAAGGTCAGAATCCAGAGCAAGGGCAGAGCAGAGGTTTGGCCGAGAGAAGCGAGCACCCGGGTAAGGGGTCATGGCTGGGCCCCAGAACGTGCTGTGACCAGGAGGCTGGGCAAAGCAAAGGATGCTGGCAGTGGGAAGGAGGTAGTCTCCTTGCCCCAGCTTAGGGTGCCTGGCGGGTGAGGGTCTCAGTGGCACCAGAGGCAGGCTCTGATGGATGGATCTCGAAAGTGTAGCAGAAAGAAAACAAAGGATCTCAGAGCACAAAAGACGCCACGCATCACCCCGCTGCCCCCCCAGCACCAAGAGCAGGCTGCCAGGCAGCGCACGTGTGGTCCTCTCTCCTTGGAGCTGTCTGGCACAGCCGAACTTCATCCACCTCGTAAATCACAGAAAAGACTGCCCACCCTGTCCCCGAAAAGCTGAGGCTGCTTAAGGCCTCTCCTGTTATGGTTGGAGGTTGTCCTACTGAGAAGAGTATCCCATGGCCACCGTGCTGAGGCAGGAAGAGGGACAGTCCAGCTCTGGGCCGTCAGGGGCTCTGGTCTGCCTTCCAGGTTCACAGCCCATACCACACATCCCATTGACACACACACGTACCCAAAGATATGTCTACATCCTAATCCCTCCTTCCTGCGAATGTGACCTTATTTGGAGAGAGGATCTCTGCCGACGTAACTGAGGAGCTTGAGATAAGATCATCCTTGACAGGGGATGGCCTCATCCAATGCTGGTGTCCTTGTAAGAAAGGAAGGAAGGCCGGGTGCGGTGGCTCACGCCTGTAATCCCAGCACTTTGGGAGGCCGAGGCGGGTGGATCACGAGGTCAAGAGATCGAGACCATCCTGGTCAACATGGTGAAACCCCGTCTCTACTAAAAATACAAAAATTAGCTGGGCATGGTGGCGTGTGCCTGTAATCCCAGCTACTCAGGATGAGGCAGGAGAATTGCCTGAACCCAGGAGGCGGAGGTTGCGGTGAGCCGAGATCGTGCCATTGCACTCCAGCCTGGGTAACAAGAGCGAAACTCCGTCTCGGGGGAAAAAAAACAAAAAGAAAGGAGGGAAATCTCAGACACAGCAAGGAGAAGGTCACGTGAAGACAGAGGCAGAGATTGGAGTGCTGCGGGTACACGCCAAGGGATGCCCAGGAGCGCCAGCAGCCACCAGTCACTGGGAGAGGCATGGCACAGGCTCCCACAGAGCTTTTTGGGGGAACTAACCCCACAGACACTTTGATTTTGGACTTCTGGCTTCCAGAACTGAGAATAAATTTCTGCTGTTTGAAGTTGTCAATATTTGCAGCAATTTGTTAATGGCAGCCTTAGGAAATGATCACACCTTTCCACCCTGCTAACGCCCCCCATCCACCCACCCTTCAACCTGGGAGCCCTGAGCAAGTCAGCAGCATTGAAGCGATCTAAGCCAGGCACACTGCTAGTTTAATTTCCAAAGTGGCCTCATTACCTGCTGCCCTTTGGCAAGTGCTCACCCTTTCCCCATTCTTTCTTTAGAAGGGAATGGAGGTTTCGGCGTTGACCTTCACACACTAAGAAAGTGGACAGAAAGAGTGACAGCCTGTTACTTCCTTGATTGAATAACAGGAAATAGATTTGCTTCCTAAAGTCAAAGAGGCTTTGTAAAACTCGGCCGGGCGCGATGGCTCACACCTGTAATTCCAGCACTTTGGGAGGCCGAGGTGGGCAGATCATGAGGTTAAGAGATCGAGACCATCCTGGCCAACATGGTGAACCCCGTCTCTACTAAAAATACAAAAATTTGCTGGGCATGGTGGCTGGCACTGTACTCTCAGCTACTCGGGAGGCTGAGGCAGGAGAATCGCTTAAACCCGGGAGGCAGAGGTTGCAGTGAGCTGAGATCGTGCCACTGTGCTCCAGCCTGGCGACAGAGTGACATTCTATCCCAAAAAACCAAAACAAAACAAAATCTCATCTAATCCAATGCATTCACTTAATTATTTAAGTAGCAAGTAAATATTTCTTATTAGCTTCATCTTACAAATGCAGCCACGATAACAAAGGAAATGTTATTTAAGTCTGTGGACAAAGCAATGACAGAGAAGAGCACAAACCCAAATCTGATATTTGACAAAGGTGAGAAAAGACTCAACCCTTCCCAGAAAATAAATTAGAGCCACACTTATTGCCAAGATCCAAAGAAAAAAATTTATTTACAATAGAGAATTTTATTTGAAACATGCATTTCTTGTTTTTTTAAAAACAAATCAGCAAATGCAGATCAAGTTTACACTCCTTAAGGCAAGAGTCCCTATGCACGCTGTACATGTTCATATTAAATCCAAAAGCTGCTCACCCTGGGAACTCGTGTACAAAGGGCAAGGCCAAGGTCAGCAATGTGTCTTTTATTAGAGAATCAGACAATCTCCCTGATACAGGAACTCTGAGGTCAACTTGCTATGAATTATACTAGGAAAATGCAAACCAATAGCAAGAAATTCTGATAGTCTCCTTAGAACTGCATACAATCAAATCAACTTTATTTAGAAAGGAAATACAGTAGTGCATACGAAAAAGTGAACACAGAACCTGTCCATGGAACTGGAGGAACAGCAGTGTGCTGACGGTCATATTGCACGCGACAGTTAAGTCCAAAACATTCGGTTCAAAGTTAGCTTTTCCCCATTTTGGCAATCAGTTCATCACAAATCTTGGTGAGTTCTTCTATTTCCTTATTCTGCAAGTGAAGACAAGAAAGAAGTTGCTGATGGTTGAAATCTGGCCAATCAAAATGGTCATGGGGCTTTGTGGGGAGATAGGGGTCCACCAGGCCCCTTTGGTCCCCACTAACCTTATCTAAAGCAGTGAGACAAACGACTTGGAGCCAAACAATCGGAGTATACATCCCAGCTCTAGCTGTGTAATCTCCTGCAGGTTACACAACCTCTCTGAGCCTTGGTGTCCTTATCTCTAGAACGTAGGTGATCACATGTTTCTGAGAAGTAAATGAGGTGATAAATGTAGTTTCCTGATAGTGACCAGCACACAGTAAAGGACTAACTAGTCTGGTTCCTTTCCCTTTATTTGCCTGGGAAAGGTATGATCTCAGATGAGCAGGGTCTGGGGTAAACCCTTCGGGAGCACAGGAGAGTTAAGCAGTTCTGTGTGAGTGGGATCACTCGCACTGCTCAGAGGGATGCCAAATAGGTGGCGCTGTGGCTACAGGGTCATGACGAGGGGTGGGGCAGATGCAGGTTGGCTTTAAGGTGATCCTCCCACCACACCTTGCCTGTCTAATCAAGGGGAACCAACCACATGTTTGTCTATCACAGATGATCCTACACTGTCCATCCTCTCAAGAGAGTGAGGGGATCCGGCAGGATGATGCCTCCATCACGGACACTGAGGCTTTGCTCTCAGATCGGTTACATGCCGGCCCTGATGCTGATCTGGTTCAACAGTGCAAACACTCTCCAATGGCCTTCTCCAACGGGGCTGGACCGCTCCAGCATACTGGGGCTGTTCTGCAGCCAGCTTTTCCTTGGGGTTCCCGTGGAAGGTGAGTCTTCACCAAAAGCCCATCCCTGAGGCTGTGCAGAGCCCTTCCCTGAAAACCTTGGAACTCCTGAGACATGTTCCAGCCCAGAGCTCTGTGCCCTCTGTTTGCAGGTTAGAACTCCTGCTGTTGCTCATCATTGTGCCAGTGCTGGGGAAGAAGTGGCTCTCCTCAGCGGAGGGGAAGTTCCCGTCCTCCCCAGCAGCAGTCCCCGCTGGGAGAGAAACCTGCCTTGAACATGACCCTGGCCCACCTCCTGCCTCAAATTTGCATCTCTGAGGTCAACAGCTAGAGAGAGGCACTGAAACACCAGCTGGAAGATGGGGCTCTGAATAGGGTGCAGCACTGACCACTAATCTTAAAATTACTATTATTGGCTGGACATGGTGGCTTATGCCTGTAATTCTAGCACTTTGGGAGGCCAAGGCGGGTGGATCATGAGGTCAGGAGTTCAAGAACAGCCTGGCCAACATAGTGAATCCCCGTCTCTACTAAAAATACAAAAAAATTATGGGCATGGTGGCACGCACTGGTAATCCCAGCTACTCGGGAGGCTGATGCAGAGAACTGCTTGAACCCGGGAGGTGGAGGTTGTAGTGAGCCGAGATTGTGCCACTGCACTCCAGCCTGGGTGACAGAGCAAGACTCCATCTCAAGATAAAAAAATAAAGAAATAAACATCATCAAACCCTGATGGAAACGGGGAACCATCTCAAACACACGCCTTGCTACATTTCTCACCAAGAAACATTTGATGTTCAACTGCTACAATAGCCAACACGACTATGAAGTATGGTTTTTATCTTTCCAGACGGGGTCTTGCTCTGTTACCCAGGATGCAATGCAGTTGGCTACTTAGAGGCCCAATCACAGCACACTGCAGCCTTGAACTTCTGGGCTCCAGCAGTCCTCCACCTCAGCCTCCCACGTAGTTGGGACCACAGGAGCATGCCAACACATCCGGCTTCTAATGATTTTTGTTTTAATGGAACATTCCATTTTTCAAGTCACCAAATATGCCACACAGGGAGTATCAACATACAACAAATAAAAAACGTACACTCTCCAGCACTTTGGGAGGCCGAGGCAGGTGGATCAGGAGGTCAGGAGTTCAAGACCAGCCTGGCCAAGATGTTGAAACCCTGTCTCTACTAAAAATACAAAAATTAGCTGGAAGCGGTGGCACGCGCCTATAATCCCAGCTACTCAGGAGGCTGAGACAGGAGAATTGCTTGAACCCGGGAGGCGGAGGTTGCTGTGAGCTGAGATCACACCATTGCACTCCAGGCTGGGTGACAGAGTGAGACTCTGTCTCAAAAAAAAAAAAAAAAAGCACATTCAACACTAAAACCATAATGATAATAAATGCTGAGTGAGTGAGCAAAAACTTGCACTGGGCAGTTGTGACCACATATCTCGTTCTGAGGTTACTGCTAAGAACAATCATCAGAGCCTATAAAACAGAGATGGTTGAACATATTGCCATATTTGGCATAGTCCAGACTTTCTTAAATGCAATTTTGATATTAAATTCTGTCTAGTAGCCATCTGTCTTTTTCATCCTAAGAAGAAAGTTAAAGAATGAAATTAATGTCACACCTACATATAATTCCAGCACTTTGGGAGGCCAAGACAGGAGGATCATTTGAACCCAGAAGTTTAAGACCAGCCCAGGCAACAAAGTGAGACCCCGTCTCTACAAAAACAAAAATAAAAAAATTAGCCTGGTGGGGGAAACGTGCCTGTGGGTCTCAGCCACTCTGGAGGTTGCGGAAAGAGGATCACTTGAGCCCAGGTGTTCGAGGCTGCAGTGAGCCATGATTGCACCACTGCATTCCAGCCTGGGCAACAGAAAAAGACTCTGCCTCAAACAAAGAAAAAAAAAGAAAAAGAATGAAAAGAATGATCTGTAACATGAATGAATTCTGGATAACCAGGAGCATCCTACTGTAGGGCACAGGGCCCAGTGGAGACTAGGTAAGTGTCAGATTTGGACCTCAGGGAAATCCATCTGCCCAATCATACAGCCTTCTCATTTTCAGAGCTAGAGGGAACCCAGATCCTGAGGTGGGGTGTGAGGCTTGCCCAGGGCTGTGACAGATGGTGCAGTGGGGCCGGGAGCCCTGATTCTTGCTCCCCAGGGCTCTTTCCCCAACATCACTTAAATGGAGTGAGGGCTGGCACTTGCCCAGGGCAGAGATCACCACTGCTTGGCCCAAATGCCCCTCGAGACCACTGCCAAGCACAGTGGGCAAAGGAGGACGGCCAATCCCCTGGGGCTGGCTGGGTGCTCCTGGAGGAGCAGAGGCCACTCGGGAGGCACATGGATTCCTGATGCCAACGAAGGGTGCCTCATCACAGCCTATCAAGGACCAAAATGCATAAGCTGCTGCACCAGGCTGTGGGGCTCATGGATGAACATGCAGGGGAACCCCAAGGCTCAGGAAATGGACTGGAAGGAGGCTGCACATTTGGAAATCCTCTCCTTAAGAAACACATCCAGGGAGGGAGGCTGACCTCACTCACACATACACAGACTCAACAGCCCAACACTCAGAGGGCCCTCCTAGGCTGAGGGAGCTTCTTATCTGGACACCCAGGGAGTCAGTGTACACAGTAGATGTATGGGTGCCAGATCCAAAAGCAGGGAACCTGGGCGCAAACTGAGTGTCCTTGGGAAGATCACTCCTGTCCCTGGAACTAGAGGCCATCTGGGCCTTCCAGCCCTGACACTGCCCATGTTTTGCATCAGCTGGCCGCTGCTGCCAGGGCCTGGTGGGCACCCCATCCACTCACCAGTAAGCATGCGGGATGCAGGGGTTCAAGGGCTACACCTAACACATTGTAGGCGCTTAATAAATAACTGACAGATAAATGAATGTTGCAAAGGAATGAAAATGGCAGTAAACACACACACAGGCTGCAATTCCAGGCATGGTGGAGAGGAAGCTGGTCTCAGGGCTGGCATAAAACTGGAACTTCCAGAAGCAGCCAAGGGTATGTTCATGAAGCATGAACTCATCTTCGGGAACAGCAGTGGCCGGGGAAGCCCAGCCTGTCTGGACTGGTCAGCAGCACAGAGAGCAGCAGCCCTGACCGCCTGGAGGCCACACCACTCCCTGTTACCTTCTGCTCCAGCGTCCTTTCCAGGGCGTCCACTCGCAGCTGCTCCTTCCGCAGGCTGGCCTGGTGGGCAGCTTGTTCCTGCTGAGCCTTGCCTCGAACCTGGGCGATCTCAGCATTGGCCCTGCAGGGACAGGGAGCTCGGGATGATCGCTCTTCTTTGTGGATTACTAGAGATACCTCCTGCTTCCCAGCTCCAGGCAGGGAGAGCAGCCTCATATGGCTCCAGCTCCCACCCACTGGAGCTGGAACACAGGAGCCCATGAGAACACCAAACCCAATTTCATTCCCCTGAGGCCAAGGTGCCAGGGCACCCTGGACATTGCACATGCATCCTCCACTGATTAAATGATGCTAACTGTGTGTGCGCCTTCTCACGAGTCTTACCGAAACATGCACTTGGATGATTCCCCCTTTCCAAGCCAATGTCACAGGCTGCCAGAGGTCCCAGCCTGCCTGGGGAAGGGCTGCTGGGAGACCCCTGGGAGCAGCCCCACATGGCTAATGTTACCTGTCCAGTTTCTCCTCTGCGTGCACCTTCAGGGCCTGGTACCTCTGCTCCTCCTTCTTCACTCGGGACAGGTACTCTTGGGCACATCTCTTCAGCACCTCTTCATTCTGACACGCAGGCAGAGGACAAGCTTGTCAAGCCCATGAGAACAAATGCCCAAGAGTGGTGGGAACCCCAAGAACTCTCGGATGCAGGTGCAACCCCAGGCAGCCAAGTCTGCCTCCCAGCCTGCATGGACCCCCTCCTCACAGGTGGCTCAAGATGGACTTCTGGAACCCCTAAATCCACCCAGTGCTCCCCACAATCTCTCCCAACCAAAGCCTCCTTATCCGGGGGCCCCAGACTCAGCCCCACCTTGCGGAAGCCTTCCAGGACCTCCTTCATCTTCTCGTATCTCCTGAAGAGGTCAGCCAGAGACTTCTCCACAGAGTTCAGGTCGGCCAGGGCCTGCTCCTTCTCCAGAACCAGCTGCTGCACTGTCTGGTGGGAGACCGACTTCTCTCTCTGTTCATCCTCTGGCAGGAGAGACCAGGAGCCAAACGATGGAGGCCAGAGCCTCGAAACTGGGTCTCCGGGGCCAGCCGAGGCCTCAGATGCAACTCAGCCTCACCAGCGGGGACACCTCAAACCCCAGTTTTTCCTTGGGACAAACCCACTCCCCAGAGCCCTCCCAGGTTGCTTCTAACAGA
Source organism: Aotus nancymaae (assembly GCF_030222135.1). Taxonomy (NCBI): domain Eukaryota; kingdom Metazoa; phylum Chordata; class Mammalia; order Primates; family Aotidae; genus Aotus; species Aotus nancymaae. Next base: position 8,789,284 of record NW_026988421.1, read on the forward strand.
ACAAAACCCACAGCCCCGCTTCCCAGACCCAGGCCTTGCAGCCTCACATGAAGTAGAAATGAGCCATTTTTATTCCCTAACCTATGCAGTCCCTTCACGGGTCTATGCTGGCATCCCTAGTGACGCCATGTGGTTGTTGACAGCAAGCAGAGAGATCCAGAAAATAAAAAAGAAGACATTGCTACTGAATTTTGTGTTGGGACGATTAAAGGGTGCTGAGGTGTGGGCTGTGAAGGGTGGACTCTCCTTCGTATCAGGACAGAGAGGAGGTCTTTGGGGATCCTTAACACAGCCGGAAACCCAGAGCCCAAAATCCGTCTCCTCCGAAATTCCCTTACACAAGCACAGAGAGCTTCTTCGATACAGCAAGTGTCGTAACTCCAAGAAACGTGGGGCTACTTCTGTCAAGGTGAGTTTCTCAGTGATGTACAGTGTAAATCGATTTGGGCCCAGTTCAGAGTGGCTGATCCTGGTGAGAGGAACGTCGTCTTCTGCCCCACCTCTCTGGCCCTTGGCCATCCCAAGCTAATAATTTGCCCTAAATATCTAGAAAATATGTCTCTTTTCAATTTGGGGCACATGTGCGGGTTGGTTACAAGGCCATACAGTGTGATTGATGCTGGGGTATGGCTTCTAATGAGCCTGTTTTTCAAGCCTTGTCTGCCTTCCTTCCGCCCCCACTTCGGACTCCCCCGTGTCTTCTGTTTCCATCTTTGCGTCCGTGTGTAGCCAATGTGCAGCTCCCACTTATAAGTGAGAACATGCAGTGTTTGGCTCTCCGTGTCTGCATGGATTCCTGAGGATAACGGCCTCCAGCTGTATCCACGTTGCTACAAAGGACATGACTTTTGTTCTTTTTTGTGGCTACCTAGAAAATCATTTCTACGCTTATGGGAAAGGCGTTCTCTGACTACTCCACACAAAACACCCCCGTCCTCTGTGCGGACCCATCCCCAGCTCAGGTGGGTGATGAACCATTTGCTCTCTTGGTGAGAGCAGAGCGGGGAAGGGAGAAGGCCCCATTCAGAGCTCCTGGGGAAGGAGCTCAGCAGATCTGCCTTTCTGTCAGGCCCTGGTCACCGGGTAGGGGGCTGCCTGCCACCTGGAATGACTCCGAGGGCTGGCTGCCATAGACAGATCACATCTGGAAACCACAGAACAGTGGCAGCCAGTGCTGACTGCGTCCTTCCGTGTGGCGGGCACCCTGCTGGCTGTTCTAGGTATTGACCATCTCTGAGCTAGCACTCAGCAGCCAGACGAGCTTCCTAATGTGCAGACCACGCCACCTCACTCCTGCTCAGTGACTTCCCTCTGACGGAAATATCACCCAAATCACTGCCTGCATGCTTTGCCCTCTACCCTCCCTGGCCTCTCCACTTCAGCCACAAAGGCCTCCAACGCCCCAGGGGGTTCCGCCCCAGAGCTTCCAGGGCTCCCCAACATTTGCTCAGGTTTCTGATCCCATGTCACCTCCCCAGAGGTGCTGGAAACGCCTCCTCTCCCTCTAGAGTCCTTTATTTTCCTCTTTTCAGCAGGAGCCACCCCTCATCATTACATCAGACGTGTGCACGCATGTGTACACACGCGCCTATGCAAGTGCATCAGTGGCTCATCTCCCTGAAGAATGCACGCTCTGTTTTGTCTGCTTGCTCTGCCCCGGGGCCTAGGACAGTGCCAGGCATATAGGATACCTGATTCACGTCCATGCAAAGAGTGAATGACTAGGGCATGGCAACCACCCAGGGCAGCTTTTCTACCCTCATTTCACAGAAGGCGAAACAGGGTTTGAGAAGCTAAGTCTCACTGTTCAGAGAAAATGGCAGAGCCTGAACCCAAACCTGAAACTGTGATCACCACCACGTCTCCACATGGGCCTCTTGTAATGACAGAGCTGGAAGGATGCAGCTCCCTTAGTAGGAGGAGATTTTGCTGGGGGAGCTCTTTTCCCGTAGGTTCTGGACACATTGGCATCTTGCCATACCCCAGTCTAGGCACACTGTTACTGTGTGGTGTGGTGGGGTCATTTCCTACGTTTCAGCTCCGGTCTTGACATAAAGTTCTGACCTCTTAGAGTCCCAGCGCCTCATTTCCAAAAACTCTCCCATGTGAGTGTGCATTTATTCAGCTGAAAGGCTTGTTCACACACAGGCTGCTATGCCCTACCCCACAATGTCAGATTCAGATGTCTGGGGTGGGGCAGAGACTGTGCACAGATCATAAGTTCCCCAGTGACGCAGATGCTGCTGGAGCAGGGACTCTGCCTGGAGAACCACTGGCCCTGAAGATGCCTCATGTCCCTCCCACCCTGCCTCCAATCGTGGGATTACAGCTCCTAGAGCTCTCACTACCAGCAGCCCACAGCTGCCCAGGCCAGTGGCTAAGAGGCTCTGGAGTCTGATTGCCTGGGTTCGAGCCCTGATTCTGACACTGCCCATATGAGTGACCCTGAGCAGAGTTTTAAACTCTCTGAGTCTCAGTCTCTTTGCCTAAAATAGGGAAAAAGAGTATTTCTATCTCCTGGCATTCGCAGGAGATTGAATGAGAAACTACACATAATGCCCTCAACGAGGAGGAAGAGTCCCGTATTGGCAACCCGTTATTAAGAGCACCATGGTCCATAATGAACTCCGTAACCCCCGGAATGAGTGCAATAGTGTCGCAGTGGCTTATGAAAAGGGAGATTTTTCACACACAGAGAGAGAAGAATAGCCAGCAACCTGCCTGCTACACCCACACTCCTAAAAGAAAGGGCCTTTCAAAATGTCTCTAGTAATCAAATGCTTGTTTTTAGCCTTTGGATTTTGGCTGTTTCCTCAGTTCCCAGCATGCTGTATGGTGGACATTCTGGGCTGATTTGAGCCCAAATCACTCGACTTGGGAAAGGAGCCGTTTACCAAACCAAGTCCATCTGATTTCCTGGATCCAAGACTTTGCTTGCCTCAGGTTTCCTTTCCTCTCGACCTAACCCTTTTAAAAATAGAATTACCCCGTTCCCAGGAGGCAAGAATGCTTCACAAATCCTTTTGTAAGTGACAAATGCAGTTAGGTTCTTCAAATCAGGAAAAAGACACCCTGCACTCCACGCCAAAACAATGCTCCAGAAGACTTTTTTTTTCTGGCTTTTTCACATTATGAAATCATGTGGGGGGAATGCAGCAATACACAAAGCAAAAAAAACAAAAATAGAAAAACAAACAAACAAACAAACAAAGGGCTGCGATGGGCAGGTGTCAAATTAGGGGGAAGCATTTACTTACCAGGCTTGCCTGTTTGTTTTGCAAGCAAAGGGCAAGAAGCAACAGAAAAATGGAAGCAAAACAGATAATCAGGGCAGTTGTTAGAAAAGCAGAAAAAAAATCAATTGCAACAATCTGGAATGCAGAAAGCACAGAAGTCTCTTTTTGTTCTGAATTCTAAATAGTCAATATTTGAGCTTAAAAGACATATCCTCTCCAGTAACGTTTGATGCGAATGAATAACAACAGAAGGGCTGATGTCACCCTGGTGTGGAGCATCTGTGAAAGCTGTATGGAGCGAAGCCAGGAAGAGCTAGCACATGTCGAGTGGAGCTGGTTTAACCTCAAAATACGACTACATGCACTGTGGTCCTGAACTGCCAATCTCTCTGGGCCTGCGTTTCCTCTTTCACAAGGGATGCTGGTCGGGTGAGTGAAAATGGAAAGAAAAGCATGGAACCTAGGTGGGACTCCTGGGCGTGCTACCATGCATGGAGACCCTGACCCAAACCGTGCCAGAAAGAAGGCACGTCCTGCCCACAGCTACAGTGAGTCTGGCCATGCCTCAGCCCCCTGCTGTCTTCCACAAGGACCTTGAAATCTATGGTGACCTTGGCCAATGACCTTCAGCAGTAGCTGAAGGAATGACAACCACAGGCCCGCCACCTTTCTGATGAGAAAAGCCTTGGGATGACAAAGAGGACAGTAAATGGGTGAATGAGGATGGGGAACAGGGAATGGACACACAGTGAGATATCCCTCTGTGTGGCAATGCTGCTCCTAGCCAGGGACACTGGAGGGGTCTCACAGGGCCACCCAGAGAGTACTCCAAGGACAGGAAAATGCTCTAAGGGATCGTGTGTACAGCTCTTGAAGAGAGGGACCCTCAGGCCAAACACGTCAGGTCTGGGAGCAGGGGTGGGGATGGGGGGTGATGTGTGGCCCTAATCCCTGGAGCCATGGTGAGCGGAAGGCAGGTGGCACTGTCTTCAGGGCTTGGAAGGAACTCACACTGCCTAGGATTGAAAAGGTCCTCACTGCTATCACCTGCAGATATTCTTTGAAAAAATCGTGGGAGTTGAGTAATCTTTCCGCCATGACAAGGACAGGACATTTATGCCAACTAGAGACATTCTCCACTTTTAATTTTCAAGAGGGAATGTCTGTTTATATCAACTTGGCCAGCTGAGCAATAAAAGATGGCTTGGGTAGACTCCTCTCAGGAGCAAAAGCTCACATCCTTGCCCTCACATTTCAACATTTACCAAAATGTCATCATCAAGGGCAAAAATCACAGTGTATGGCTCTGAGATGGAGCAGGATGCTTCCAGATGAGCCATGGAGGACCTGAGTGAGGTTCTCACATCCCAACTGACTCCAGGAGGCCAAAAAGTTGTGTTCGACTTGCTAAACTCTGCATAAGGAAAACATAAATCTCTCAGCCTGACTATTTTTGCCAGCATTTTCAAATCCAAGATTTTTTTTTTTTTATCTTATCCATATGTGCTCATAAATTCTTATACCAATTTAATAAAGAAGTTTCATTTTGATAGAAAGCATGCACCGTAAGGCTCAACCTGAGTCGGCTTTTTTTCTGAGTGAAATGCACTTTGTTACAGTGAATCACAATTTAAGCTCCTTTGAATGGAAATCACTCAACTGTTGGGCTCTTCACCATTCCTGAGGCTACTATTATATTTATCTTGGGACAAGCTGGAGGTGTGACTTGGCTCATACATCCAACTGTTTGGGGCTGAGGGCCAGGTGCTAGCAGTGTCAAGCTTGGACACATAAAGTGTGGTCTGCAGTGACCTGGAGTTTTTACTCCATATATCCTTAGAAGAAAAAGATCTTCTAAAAACTGGTTACCACGCCTGCAATCCCAACACTTTGGGAGGCTGAGGCGGGCAGATCACTTGCGGTCAAGAGTTCAATACCAGTCTGAGTCTCGTCTCTACTAAAAATATAAAAATTAGCCAGGCATGATGGCAGTTGTCTGTAATCTCAGCTACTTGGGAGGCTGAGGCAGGAGAATCGCTTGAACCCGGAAGGTGGAGGTTGCAGTGAGCTAAGACTGCGCCACTGCACTCCAGCCTAGGTGACAGAGCAAGACTCTGTCTCCAAAAACAAAAACAAAGCCAAAAGCTGGTTATCCTGTGCTGGGCATGGTAGCTCATGCCTATAATCCCAGCTCGTTGGGCGATCGAGGCAGGAGGATTGCTGAAGCTCAGGAGTTTGAGACCAGCCTGGGCGATACAGCAAGACCCCATCTCAAAACAAACAAAAAATAGATTATCACGAACCTAAGCAAATAAATAAATAGATAAACAAGCACCACATAGCCCCAGTCATAATATCATTTCTGAATAGTGATCATTAGTGTAAAAACTTGGGCTTAGACCTTCTGCAAGAAAAGAAAAGAAAAAAAGGCTCAGGCGTGTGTAGCTTATCACTTGAGGACTTCTTTCATTGTGGGCCAAAGCAAACTTGACAGTACCGGCCGCCAGGGGCGCTGTGTTAAGAAGGATTCCAAAGCAGTGTCCAATCTCAGTGAGAAACAACGCTGGGGTCAGTGAACAGCACCTGCCACGGCCACAGGAGGAAGGGGGCGGACAATCACGTCATGTCCACTGTCCTTGTCCTTGGGTCCTTGTGGAAAGGCTGAGTCGGGTATTTTGTCATTTGAGTCTAAACTAAGTTAGGGTCTAGGTATTTGTTTCCTATTCTCTCCCACAAGCAAAAAGAAAATTCCCCAAATATCCCAACCAACAGAAATCTCTTTCCCCACAAGGTGGAGAGTCTTTGACTGGGTCAAATGGTGGCTGACTGTCATGACTTCCCACAGGTGAGAATAATGCTACGGTACAGTCCAGGGGGTTTCCAGGAAGCCCCAGGCTCTCTGTCCTGGGGCAAAGCCATATTTTTTGGAATGCTTTGGTCCCTCCCTGAAAGGCTTCACACTTTACCAGAAACCCACCCTGAGCCTCCTATCTTCCCAGGCCCCCTCAGAGTTCAGAAACGTCAGGGCCGGCCTGAGCCCCCACAGGTCAGGATACCTACCTATCATCTGAGCGATGGTCTTCTCATACTCGGCCACTATTTTCCTACAAGAGAAGTAAAGACATGGAGTCATGACAGCAGAATGCTTTTCCATCTCACACAGCTGGACGCCACAGCCTGACCCATGTCCAGTGGGGCCCTGACTTCCCGGGTCACTTCAAAGCTGGTTCTCGCCCTGCATACTCATTCTCCTGGTGCTTGACTCTAAATATGCCACTCTCTTATGCAAAGCCTTCAACACTCCTCACTGCCCACTGAGAAAAAAATAATACCAGGCAGAGTGGAGCATGCCTGTAGTCCCAGGTACTGAGAAGGCTGGGGTGGATTATTTAAGGCTAGCAGTTTGAGACTACCTTGGGCAACAGATCCTGCCTGTACAAAAATCAAAGAAAATTCATGAGGCATGGTGGTGTGCACGTGTAGTCCTAGCTACTCAAGAGGCTAAGGCAGAAGTTTCGCTTGAGTCCACGAGTTCGAGACCACCCTGGGCAACATGGTGAAACACTGTCCCTACAAAAAATACAAGAATTAACCAGGTGTGATGGGTGCACGTCTGTGGTCCTAGCTATTCAAGGGACTAAAGTGGGAGGGTCTTGAGCCCAGGAGTCTGGGGCTGCAGTGAGCTATGATCGAGCCACTGCACTCCAGCATGGGCAACAGAGTGAGATTCCAACTCCCAAACAAATTTGACAATTGAAAATAAAGCCAAACCTTGAGTCTGATAATTGAGGTCTTTGCAATCTGGGCCCAACCTCCCTCATCCACCTTACCTCCTTCCATGCCATGTCATGAACATGGTGGCTCAATGAGAACAAACGATTTCTTGTTTGCTCTCGGCTTTTCATCCCCATGCCTCTGCCCACGTTGTTCACTTTCCCTCTCTGTATTTCTACCCCTCACAGTCTGTTTCTCCAGGTCCAACTGAAATGCTGTCTCCTTCAGGAAGCCTTCCTTGATTTCTCCTTGGAACCCTGTCACCTTTTATCTGCATCTTTCTCCAAAGCATCTCATGCATCTGGCATCATTGAACACAAGTCTTATCTCCTACTGGCCCAGAGTAAACTTCTTGGGAAGCTTCAATAAACAGTTGCTGCACAAAGCATTAAGATCCCCTGCTTGTCATACTGCCTCAGAGCTGTCCCCAAGTGGAAGGCCCCATGTGTGAAGAAAACCAACCTGCTGGAAGAAACTTCTCAAAAAGAATCAGGGATTCACCTACATTACCCAGCAATTATTCCCCACAGGAGAACCAAGGACGGGTAACTGCTGAAGATCCAGAACCCTAACGACAGAGACCCCCCGGTCAGGAGGCCTGGGCTCCCGCTGGCCTTGCGCCTTCCAGCTGTGTGACCCTGAGCACGACATTCACAGAAGCTGTGGGTGCTCTGCTTACTCCTTGGTACAGTAAGGATTTTCCTAGACCCCCATTTTCAGGGCTGTATGGGAACTCAATGAGGGTGAAAGGGATGATGAAGGTAGAATGCATTCTGCAGGGTCTAATGCTGGGTGCCTGTCCTTGGCTGCTCGACCTTGGTGCTAAGGTCAGTGTCTCACCCCAGGATGGATTCCCAAGAAAGGTAAACAGGAGATGAGCCCCTGAGGGTTCGTTCCGAATCCTACACAGAAGCACTGCTGTGTTTTCTGTAATGAAACAACACCTCCTTGCATCTCAGAATCACAAGACTGTGATAGATCGTTGAGGCCCCCGTCTAACCCATCACTGCTGAGGACACAAGGAGGTAAGGGATGTATTCTTCAGGAAGCGCGGAGAGACCAGGGACCTGAAAATACCTTAGCTGTGCTGTTTTTTCACTCTATCCTCACAACGACCCTAAGAGGCAGCGCTCTCACTGTTCCCAGCATTACTGATGCGGACACTGGGGTAAGTGTGATCCAGACACTCTTCCAGGATCCCAGGGCTGCCAAGTGGCAGAGCCCAGATGTGAATCCAAGCATGAGACACTGCAGCCTTTGTTCATAATCCTTTGCTCTACTCCGTTGAGGCACCGTTATTTACCCCCATTTTAAAGATGAGCAAAGTGAGGCACAGAGTTAAGCAAGGCACCCCGGAGTGGCAGGGAAGCAGAGCCTGGTTTTCACCTAGTCTAGCTCCAGAGGCTGACGGGCTGACATTCGGGCCATTAAATGCTGGCACATCTGCGCCAGCTGGTGACATCTTGAAATCCTACCACATCAGCTAGTAAATGGTACCTCCTGGGGGCCCCTCAGAGGTACAACTTCTCAAACCACAAATAAGCACTCCCCAGGCACCAAGAAGGCAAAGCTCCCAGGAGGCAAAAGAAATTAGAGACAGAACTTCCAGCCTTCCCAGGATGCCATGCTTTACGTTCGGTGCATGTAAAAAACTAGAGCCACCCATGTCCCCAAAATAAGAGACAAAACAAAGAGGTTTAAAAATAATGCAACTGCAGGGCTCTCGTTTGAATGTGAAATAGCACACTAAGCTTAATGTCCACAGGTGGTCACAGGAAATCACCAGCAGAAAGGAACGAACGGGAGAATTTCAGGAAGATCCTACCATGACCTAGAAAATGGGATATGATTACCTAAAGTTTGCTTTCTACTTAAAATGGTAGCCAGGAATGCAACTGATCTGATAGTCAACTAGTATCCGCCATTGTACTTATGTCCACTATACGTGGTGACTATATTGCTATTACAATATACCACAAATGAAATTAAATCATTTAGGCTAAAGTCAGGAAACATCCTAAATGTTTGTACACAGAGACTGGTTCAATTAATTATGTTACGTCCATACAATGGACTATTAAGCACCTGCTAAACAGAATGAGGCAGAGAGGAATAAAAAATACGTCCAAGATATGCTGATACATTTAAAAAGAGTGGGCTGGCCACGGTGGCTCATGCCTGTAATCCCAGCACATCAGGAGGCCGAGGCAGGTGGATCACCTGAGGCCAGGAGTTCAAGACCAGCCTGGCCAGCATGGTGAAACCCTATCTCTACTAAAAATACAAAAAGTTAGCCGCATGTGGTGGCAGATGCCTGTAATCACCACTACTCAGGAGGCTGAGGCAGGAGAATCACTTGAACCCAGTGGGGTTGGAGGTTGCAGTGAGCCAAGATGGCACCACTGCACTCCATCCTGGGCAAAAAGAGTGAAACTCTGTCTCAAAAAAAAAAATTAAAAAATTAAAAAGAGTATAGAATAATATATACTGCAAGCTCTCTTTTGTTTTGGAGAAAAAAGAGGCTGTTTAGATTTCACTGTCACATTTGTGATGAAAAATGGAAAATTCTTGGAAGGAGCCACCAGAAACAGAAGAGAGTCACCTGTAGGTTTTGGAACTGGAGGCTGAGTGTGAAGATCTGTTTTACGTTGTAGATGTATTTATTTGAATGCATTCTTTAATTCATGTGCATGCTATTTTAGTAATAGTATTAGAGTAAAAATACTTTTAAAAAATAGGAACCATGTGTAATAAAGGAGAGAGAATTTCTACAGCAGACACCCCCTGCGGACCACACCGGCTCCAGTTATCATCAAACCACAGTTGAAAGCATCCCTCAGGCGTGAGCAAGGCCCAGCTCCCCAGCTCACCTCATTTCCATCACTTCCCGCCTGCTTTCTTCATATTTATCTTTCCATTCTGAGACTTCTCTCTCCTTGGTTATGATCTAGTTCAGGGAGAAGAAGAGAAAGGTTAGCCCCAGATGAGTGAATTCAGCTCTGAGCAATTCACAGATCAAGAAAAGGAGACAGTGAATAAATGGGGAATGAAAACTTCCTACGACAAATGATAATTACATTCAGAGAACTTCCCTGAGCATGAAAAAGAAGTCAGATATCAGACTTTCACAGTGCCCACTGGGGAGCAGCTGAAAGAGGCATGCTTTTTGTTACAAATTCAACAAGGCCCAAAAGGCCCATTACACACAGTGTCAGGAAGATCAAAACCCACAGTCTGCCACACACCTTTGCCTGCAGCATTCAGAGGACAAAGTCTGTCTCCAAAGACACTGGCTTTGTGGACTATAAGCATATGTGTTTATTAAAAAGTGGCAGGAAGAGGGTGGTCACACCACATGCCACAATACCTCTGCTCTGGCAATCTGGAGGGCAGAGTCCAGATCGGGCTGCTGGAACAGAAGGCTTGCAGGCTTCTCCACCTCGGCGGTCCCGATGCGGGAGTACAAGGCTGTTTTGGAGATGGAGACATCTGTTGGGTGAGCAGCCTCTCTCTGTGGATGGTTTTTAATTAAAAAAAAAAAAAAAAAAAAAAGAGTTAACATTAATCATATGACAAAGAGGATTACACTCACCCTCTCATGAATGGGCCAGTTGTATGATTTTGAAACAAAGAACATGAGAAGTATGAGAAAGTGCAAAGACTGATGAACAGGGAAATGCTGAGTAGAGTCTATGGATGGAGATCTATCATTCTGCACCTGTGCAGGCAGACAAAGGGGCTAATGGCAGAGGCCCCTGCGGCTCCCAGGCCTTGGAGTCCAGTGTGTCTGGTACCTGCTTATCTCTGCCATTTATCACACGCTGAGCCACTTAGGCTCAGCGCCTGAGAACCCAGGGCGCTATTCAGCAGGCTCCACTTCCAAAATAAGATCTCAATGGTGAATAATGTTGAATTCTAGTCTACGTTTGCCTAGTTTTGAATAACCACAGATTTGATCACTTTGGTAAGACTGTTTACATTTCAATTTTGGGGGTATTTGCTTAGCTCCATTTGACAGGATGCTGAGTCACACAAAGCTTAAGGCCTACTGTAGTCGTCAACCAGTATCACCTTTGGCTGGGTAGAGTTTCTGGATGTGAGAGTTATGTTGGCGTTCTGTGGCCCTGAAATCTGTTACATCAATGGGAAGATTAAAAACTGGGTCGATGACAATGTCCACATTTGCTGATGAGACTCTGAACAAGTGGCGTGATCCACCACACCAACCCATCCAACCGATAGCGATTTGAGGCTTTACAGCCTTTTGTGGAGGACAGATACCAGCCTCCCAGAGGTGAGGAGGAGTCTGTGGTTATTCTTTTTTCCTTTGCACAAAATGCTCGGCAATTTGCAACACAGTTGAAATGCAGTGTTAGCAGCATCATCGACCAGCACAGCCGGGTTGTCAGTCTACCTCTACTGCGAATGAAACATCAAACCAACCACACTCTCAGTCCTATGCATTAACCTCGTAGCGCTGCCATGGCTGCCCAGGCGAACCTCTACCCTAGTTATTAATCCTCGAGTGCTCTAACAGGCAGAGCAGGACTGCTTCTTCCCTTGGGGAATTATGGGAGGAAACTGAATGGTGAAAGGCCACCACGGTGTAGTAGAGAGAGGGAGATTTGGGGAAAGAATGATGAGGGCTTATCAAGGACAGCCGGTAAGATTAAAGAGCCAACAGTAATGGGAAGGCAGTGGGCCTCAAGGTACCCCTACGGAATTGGTCTCTTCCACCACAAGAACAGGCATGTCTACCCTACGACAGCATCAGGGGAAATGAACCCGAGAAGGGAGGCAGCTTAGAAAACTCAAGGAGAAGTTTAATGGATAGGACCGGAGATGACCGAGTTAGGACCAGTTAGTCAGCTGTAGACATGCAGGGTGAAATTACATCGTTTCGGTTGTCCTGGAAGAGAACGCCTGTTGCCTGGATTTCGTGGCGTCTGCCTGGCCTTGCATACTTGGGGTAGCCCTGAAGCGGGACCCAGATGATCCACTGGCCAGAGATGGGAGTGCACAGTCCCCTTCAACCAGATCCCAGAGACTCGCTCATGTGAGAACAGGGCAGGCTCAGGCTCCCAAGAAGCCTCTGTTTCAAGGACACTTGACCAGAATATACATTAACAGCCCTCAGTAGAGGCAGGCTGACCTCCCAGAAGCAAGGGCACCACCAGGCCACGGGGCCAGAGCCTCTCGTGTGCAGGGGTTCACCTCTACTGTTTGAGAGTGGTTTTCATAGTTCTGCTTGTCATGGGGGAACTTCTCAGGAAGTAGTTGGAAAATTACACAGAGATCAAGACTCAACATTTGTCTTTATGGAGAAAGTTCATAAACATACAATTCCGAAAGGAATTTTATGGAGTGTGGTGGCTCACACCTATAATCCCAACGCTTTGGGAGGCTGAGGTGTGAGGACCCCTTGAGGTCAGGAGTTTGAGAACAGCCTGGGTAACATTGTGAGACCCCATCTCTGTAAAAAAATTTAATAAAAAATATTGGGGGGACAGATGCAGTGGCTCATACCTGTAATCTGAACACTCTGGGAGGCTAAGGCAGGTGGATCACTTGAAGTCAGGAGTTCAAGAGCAGCCTGGCCAATGGTAAAACCCCATCTCTACTGAAAATATAAAAATTCTCCGGGCGTGGTGATGCCTGTAATCCCAGCTACTCAAGAGGCTGAGGCATGAAAATCACTTAAAGCCCAGGAGGCAAAGATTGCAGTGAGCTGAGATTGCTCCAGCCTGGGTGACAAAGTGAGACTCTGTCTTAAAAAAAAAATAGGCAAAGGATTTTAAAAGGAAAAACAAAAACTGTTCCCATCACTTTTAAAGTCAACAAGTATGTGTTTTTTTTTTTTTTTTAATGAGCAACATCAGTCACCATCAAACTCAGCGTGGACCTTCTGAAGATGAAAAAATGGAGACTCTCAGAGACTGGGCCAGAGGGTTTCCCAGAATGAGATTCAATGTTGACCAAAGTAAGCAGGCTCCCTGTAGTGCAGGAGAAAATTGATTTCATTAAAACTAACTTTATCATACTGGGCAGAAACTAAATATGACTGATGAAGGAATTAATAATCCTCATGCTGCTTAAAATCCTTTGTAAAACAAGAAAGGGAATGAAAAAAAATCAATAAAATAGTGAGTCTTGTAAGAAAATGCAAACGGACACTACCCTGTAGACTGTTCACTGACCCCCTTCATCCCGGCCACCTGGTGTTTTCAATAAAGGAACAGATGACTTCAGAGCCCTCTTGAATTACTGCCCAAGTATCTGCGTATTGATGAAATTCATTGTGTACACTCTGGTTTCTCCTTACGACTAAGAATTGTTTTTAACTGAAATTAATAGCTTTGTCTGTTGCTGATATTTTAAGATCAGATATTTTTAGGTTAAACTTTGTTTCTCTCACATAACCCCTACTTGCTATTTTAGAGGGGCCAAAAAAGCCACTAGAATCACAAATTGAAATGTGAAATGGCTGTGCTGCAGAAGGCATGGGCCTTTGCAACCAATTTTCAATCTTCATTCCACTCAAGTCCTGTGACCTGCAAGAACCTCTGGCCACTGTCACCCGCTTCAGACCTGCAGGCTGTGCCTGGGTCCTTCCTGCTGGCAGCCAGGGGTGGGGTTCTAGCACTCACCCTGGCTCAAGGGCCCCTGTGGACAGTTCCCTGCTGGCAGACGTGGCGGGGAGGGGCTGGCACTAGGGCAGGATCCCTGTCCCCTGGAGCAGACAGAGGCAAATTCTGGAGAGAGCATCTGCACATCTGAGGCTGGGAGAGCCACACCAGAGGGGCCACGGAGGGGTGAGGCCAGGAGTCAGGATGAGCGAGGGAGATGACAGCCACCTGGGTCAAGGGCACAGTGCATAGACACAGGTCTGGCACTCAGAGGGTGTCCAGGTCATGTGCCGCCACCCAAGCAGGAAAGTGGCCTCCGCCGGGTGCTGCCCCATCCAGTTCTGACCACAGGCAGTCCCCAAGCCCAGGAGGAGTGGCAATCATGGGGAGGTACTGTTATATGCCACTCCCACCACTGGCACCATCCAGCTGCTCCTGCCCACTGAGTCAAGATACAGACTCTAAGCAATAACCACAGATGCTCCAAAGAGCCAAATACACGGGTGCTCGCGAGCTGGTCCTTGTCACTCTTCTCAGGCTGTTCTTGTGGCTTTCGGGCATCACATCTCCCTCCTTTTGAAACTCAGTTTAATGTGTATGTATGGGGGGATAGTCTGTGACACAGCAATAGAGAGGGGAACACGGGACATGGTTCCAGGCTGCTCTGTGACAACACAGGTTGCCCCAACTCCTTCTCCTGCTCATGTAAGTTCCAGGCATTGGCCTCTTCTAGGCCTGGACTGAGGGGCCACACCACTCACCCACTCTGGGGGCATCTTGCTAGGACTCACCCACTCCCTGAATCTTGTTATTTGTGTGGCCTTGTTCCTAAGTAACCCAGACATCTCCTTCAGTCTCATATTGGGTCCCCTCATCCAGAAAGGCCCATAGCTTGCACCTCTTGGAGAGCCACCCAGACACAACACTCACGTTCCATCCGACGTGGCTGAGTGTTCAATTCAGGGCTGCTGCACCACATTTCCAGGGACCTTGGTCAGGTTTGCCCCCAGGAGGACACAGCTGAATTCCATTTGACCAGAAGATATGGAAGGAAAATAATGATAAGACCGCAGCCTGACACCCCAGCCCCTAAGGACGTTTCCTCATTTCTCACATTTTCTAACTGAGATGGAGAAACCCCCACTGCAGCTCCTCCAGGGCTGACTCAGCTCTCCATCAGTCTAAAGACAAATGGAAGTCAAAGCTGCTCTAGGGAACAGCCAGAAAATCACTCCCCACTCTATCTCATGGTGATTTTCATCCATGCAATATGATATTTTTCATTCCAAGTGACTTCATCTTTGTGTTAGCAACAGCTTAAGACCATGTTGGCAAAATGACGGAACTGTGTCACCTACAGCTGAAATATATGGCCAGAAAACAAGGCAAATGGGATACACAGCTGCTGTTTTCTCTTCCTATGCATCAGCAGTTTCCATCCAATGCAACAAGGGACAATCTTTCTAATTGTAAAAGAAACCAACAGGGACCAACTTGAGGTCTGGCTCATGGACCACCCCGGGGCTGGGTAGCTACAGGGACAGCATCTATTTTCCACAGGCCAACATCAGCAGGTAATGCACTTTTCACAAAAGCAATACAAGTTACTCTGTTAGAGAAAAACGTTCCCTATTTACCCCGAGACAGTTGTACCCTCAGAGAATGAATGTTCCTTTGAGCATACACTTCTGAAACAAAAGAGGTGGCTTGGGCTGCCTCTGCGACTCACACACTATGAACACACACGACACTATTTTCTAACTCAGAATCGGGCACATATTCTGAGTAGAGCCTGTAATTGACAAAAAGTCAACTCCTGGCCGTTATTTGTCAACAGTTTTCTCTGGCTGCTCTCGAAAGGAGGCGGCAGAGGGACCAGGGCACTCAGCACACTCCATCTCCACCCTAAGCTATTCACCAAACATGCTCAATTCCACTTCAAACTCTGGACAGGAATACACGGTATTATAGTGGCCAAACTGCACACAATTCATTCTGTCTTTAAGCCCCAAGAATATCTAGAAATAAATCTAGTGGTGGGGCTGGGGGATCCTCACTGCTTCATGCTCTCTAAATATCTTGCTTTCATGGAAATTCAACCTAAACTTATGGTTTGGCAACAAGAATGAGGACATCCTCAATCTGCATTTATATTCTTGTCCCTGCCCTGAGTCTCACTGTTCCCAGCCTACACACCCACAGTGTAACCACCTCCTGCCTCTGGGAGGGGCCTCTCTTTTGGGTATAGCCAAGGAGATCATACTAGGGGCCCTCAGGGCCAGAGCAGCAGCCAGACTCCTCGTCCTGTACCAAGGATGACAGACACAGACGCCACTGACCCCTCTGCAGATATCCACTCTAGGCAGGCAGGCCAGGGGCTCCCATTTTTACATTTGTTTTTAAAGTTAGGGGGTCACTCTGTCACCCCGGCTGGAGTGCAATGATGTGATCATGGCTCACTGTAACCTTGAACTCATGGGCTCAAGCAATCCTCCCACCTCAGCCTCCCGAGTAGCTAGAACTACAGGTTTGCACCACCACACCCAGCTAGGGGCCTCTCACTTGGAGACCTGAGTTCTACTCCCCAACAGGCTGGTGAATCACTGTCAAGTGGCTCCATGTCCCCATCTATAAATTGGGACCCGGATCCACCTACCAAGGAGAGATGCTGGGAGCACCTGATCCAGTAACAGAAGCAAAAGGGAAGTCTTAGCTGACGCAGCAGCTTTCTTTTATCACACACCTACTATGTGTCAAGCACGGCGCCACTCTCTGCACACCAGCTGTCTGTCATCCTCACAGCCACCTGTAAACTGGCTATTATCGGCCCCATCTCATGAATGGCAAAACTAAGGCCCAGAGAGGTTTACCTGCTTGTTCAAAGCCACGGAGCACAATCTGACACACCAGGTTCATCGGGCTGTCCAGCTCCAGGTGGGGTGAGGGATGGGAATGAGGCCGCCCTCAGAGATCAAGGTTTGCACGGACAGTCCAGGGGCAAACACTCATCAGCAACTCATTTAAGTTGTTAAGAAAAGTTACCCCAAACTTGGAGGCCAGGCAAAAAGATTTCTGCATGCCCTGTCAGTGTCATACTCCATGCTGAAACTAGGAACTGGGAAATTCCATGGGCCAAATGGCCCACTGCCCTTTCTTGTAAAAAAACAAAAACAAACAGATAAAGTTTTACTGGAACAGTGCCAGACAGTATGGCCCACAAGGCTGGAAATACTTATCTGCACTTTACAAAAAGGATTGTGTAGGCCTGGTCTAGGGTATCATCAAATGTCCTGGTTTCACTTACTATGTATTACTGATTAGGGTCTCGTCTCAGCAAAGTTATATGTTAACTTCTAGAAAATAGAAAAGTTGAAAATTATTTTTGTTCAATAGAGAAGCAAATGGCCATCTGTAGAAAAAAAAACGCTCAAAGGCCATAATTTTTTTTTCCTCTGTTGAATCAGTGCTAACCAGCTTTCTATCCAACTTTGCCATCTGAGGCTATCCTTCTTCACCCCACTGACCTATACGTTGGTCTATCACCCTCCATTTAACCAGCATTACCATCCCACTGGTTTAGCATTATTGAGGTAAACAGATGTTAGCTATGTGCTCAGTGTGTGTTTATGCAAGAGTGACGCTTTCAGCTTTTTTGGAAATGACCCTTTTCTGGACACCGACGATGCCCGCCTGGCGGATGGTTAGCAAAGCAGCTTCTGGACCCCAGCGGCACACGACATTCTCAGGAGGTGGCGCACGCGGCAGCAAACCGGTACCTTGGCATCCTGGTGGCTGCGGGAAGCCAAAGCAATCTGCCTGGCCAGCTTCAGAGCTTCTATCCGCATGATGGCAAACTCTAACTCCTCCTGCCCGCGGGGGTGTGGGCAAACCGCAGGGAATGCATCAAGACAGACGTCAATGGTTTCCACATCCGAGAAATGAACGTGCCATGAAAATGTGTCAAGACAGGCACTCGGGAAAAACACACGCTCCGCCTTTCTCTCACAATTAACACCTCAGCAGATCATGAAATAAGCATTTAATTTCCTTTTTTAAAAAATCACCCTTTTGAATGTCTGTCGGGGAGTATAGTGCAGTTGAATATGAAATGACTTTCAAAATGGGATCAAAATTTGTACTGGACTTTTTTCTTTTGATTTCTTTCCCTTTTTCTTTCTTAAGGTAAAGTTGGCCAACAGTCTCCATGAATGGATCTGCGCCTCTCAGATGGCTGTTAACGGTCTCTCTAGGTTTGCTCTGAACATCCTAGTCTAGAGGATATCAAATTCAGTTGTCAAATTTAAAGCACAGAGTACATCATTGTTTTTTGTTCCAGATGCAAGGCTGAGCCCAGATGTTATCTCAATGGGAGTCTGAGATAGCCACGTGTACATAAACAGCTTGGCTCAATGGTGATCTGATATTCTTGGTTCAGTGAATAAATCACAGAAATTGCTTTTGGGGCTATCAGTGCTTCTAAAAAATGATGATTTGGGCCCAGTTTCCAAATTGAAATAGAAATGGTTTGTTCAACATGTAATCAGACAATTTGCATAACTTTGGTATCACGGGTAAAGAACGTCACATATACCATTCTTTAAAGGGAAGATAGGTCACCGGGAACATTCTCAGCAGTTCCTCATCAAATCCTGCCTCATTTCATTTGGGCCGCGGGGGTTCATTCTCTACTGAGGTTTTGACAAACTCCCAAAAGGTCATACGTGGGCTACAAACCTGAAGTTTCTGAGCGAATAGTGGGGGGTTCTTTTCTGCTAAGTCGGGCTCCAGATAGTCAAGTGCACCACAGAGAGAGCCGGGGTGAGCTAGCCTGCTGAGGAGGGCGTCAGCAGAGGCAAAGGAGCCCTCGGGAGCTGTCTGAACACCGGCAGAGAAGAGGACACACAAGAAAAATAGAGGAGAACAAAGAGTGATATTGATTCCAAGCAAGGCCCACGCTGCCATTTGCTGGACATTTCTGCCTTGAGGCTAAAGAGAGTATCAATTAGCTGCCATTACTTGTGGTTCCATCTGGACTAATTCCCACATGCTGACAATGGACATCTTGAGATTGGCAGACCCAACCCCCTCCCCACAGCGCAGCCTTCACTGTCCTCCCACCCCCACGCCACCCTCACTCTCTGGTTGATGAATGGGAGCTAGCTAGTGGAAGGTGAAAGGCCAGTTAGTTGGTGGGTTTTCCAAACATAACTCATCAAGAAATACCTTCAAGTATATACATATATCAAAAAAAGTCAGGTTTTGATAAAGGTAATTTTCTAAATCATGGAAAGATGATTTCAAGTGAAAAAGTGTCTTCTGATAGATCAGAAAGACCTCAGAATCAGAAGCCAGCTTTGTAGAAAGTGAACCATGGATGTGTGTTTCAGAGTATTCATGTGAGAGATGGATTCACATCTAGATCCTCTTTTTACTATTATTTTTCTAGTATCCACCCCAGCATCCAACTGCCAGACACACAGTAGGTGCTCAATAGACATTTGATTGATGCACGAGAGAAATGGCCTACTAACACAGAACAACAAAAATAACACACTAAATCAAAGGCTTCACACCTGCTTGGGGATTGCTGGGCGGGAGGTAGAGGAAATAAAAATAAACTTCACCTAGAAGGATGGTGCATTCCAGATGTGTGGAAGAGCCTGGCATGAGCATCACTTACTTTGGGGCATGCACAAGGCCACGTGATACATGTGCAGTGCAGGGACTGGGGGTAGGTGAGGTCTTCAGCTCAGCTCTATTTGCTCTGCAAGACCCCAGCAGGGCTTGGGGAGAGGAAAAGTCCTGGTCTTTAAACAGGAGAAATTCCCATCACTAAGTCCCAGGAAAACTAACTGTTTCCCAAAAGAAGCGTCCCTTGCCCTCTGCCATCAAGAATGAAGTGGCACAGGACTGCTTAGCAACTGCTCCAAAGCAACAGTCAGGTCCTAAGGGGCGAAATATGGAAAAGAAATAACCCTGAAGGCATATAAAGTACTAAGTGAGAAATGCAAAACCACACGGATGTGAACAGAGAACCTGCTCCTCATCCTCATGGAATGGGATCTCCCAGGTTGGCTTGTGTGGTGAGGGAGTCAGGGTGGGACCTATGGCAGGTGCCAGGTAAGTGTTGCTCTGAAGGCCTGGCCTTCTTGGTAACAATACGCAGCTGGCCCACACTCCATCCCCTGTGATCTGGGGCCCTCCAACCCCACTTACAATTTCAATCGCCTCTGAAGGGGTGCCCAAGGCCATGGCCTCCAGCTCCTTCTGGGAGGATTTCTCTGGCCCCTGCAAGTGTGGCTCTTGGTTAGGGGCCAGCCCTCGTGGGACAGGATGCTGGGTTTTTGTAGCAGCGTTCACAAGGGCTTCAGTCTCTTCAAAACTTGACCTGGGGGAAGCAAAGGGCATCTTTAGAGTCTTCTCATAGGGAAACCCACTGAAGTCAACCAGGATGCCCTGAACAAGTTAATACCACAAGGAGTCCTGGACTTCCAGAGGGATATGGGCCAGGTCTCCACTGGTCATGCAGCCTTTAGCTGGGCAGTCACCCCAGGGCCAAATGACAAGGGAGAAGCAGAAGCACAGATGCCACTGGCCGTAGACCTGAGCTCTGGAGTGAGGCAGACTACCAGCTGCTTGGTTGTGGACTCCAGGGAAGTGATGGGTACCATGCCTCCATTTCCTTCTCTGTAAGATGGAGACAATAGGCCTCTCTGTGAAGATTAAATGAGACTCTGCATCGCTGTAAAGCACGTACTGCAGTACTGGTGCCGCTACTGTTTTAATAACGTCACCACCATCATCATTTTTCTCACCACTCTGGGCAGCTTGCAGAGTCTCTTTTGTAAGTTTGAGAAGTCAGTGCAAGAGCTTTCACTCCTCTTGCTTAAAGAGGGAGGCAGACAGATAGGCTGGTCCAAATCTTACAGCAATGCCCACACTTACTTGATCAAACAATGCACTGCTCCAAACATTAGCCCTGATGAATTCAAACATGAACAGCCACATCAACAATGTACCCAGGCACCTGATATGTGCCAGGTACTTTAACAAGAGCTTTGCACACGGCATCTCTCTGGAAGGCAGGTGCCCTCTCCCTGTCGCACAGGTCGGGGAGGCTATGGAAGACTGACAGCCTCCTTTAATCTTCACAAACTCCCTGCAAGGTCCGTTTCATTATTACTTTTACTTTACATGCAAGGAAACTGAGGCACAGGACAGCCAAGTACCTCCCATCAGGTCACATAACCAGGAGGGGGTACAGGTGGGATTCAGGCTCT
The DNA here is from genome assembly GCF_030222135.1 of Aotus nancymaae. Taxonomy (NCBI): domain Eukaryota; kingdom Metazoa; phylum Chordata; class Mammalia; order Primates; family Aotidae; genus Aotus; species Aotus nancymaae. The sequence continues at coordinate 8,810,200 of NW_026988421.1, forward strand.
GAATGCTGGGCCACAGTGTCCCCCTTTAGACAAATGATGGAATAAAGTGTGTGCGCACTGGGCGAGATTATAGGGGTGAGTCACACACTCAGCTGTTGAAGGACAGCCGGTAACAAAACCAACGCGTTTATGTCCCTGTGGACATTCACAGAGATTGAAGTGTGAGCTGGCCAGGCGCCATGGCTCATGCCTGTAATCCCAGCACTTTGGGAGGCTGAGGAGGGAGAAGCCCTTGAGCCCAGGAGTTTGAAACCAGCCTGGGCATCATAGTGATACCCTGTCTCTATTTTAAAAAAAAAAAAAAAGTTAAAAAAAAAAATACACACACACACACACACACACACACACACACACGGAGCATTGACGGCCTGAATCTATGCACTGAAATGAAGTCGAAATAACAGCATGAAGGTGCTCAGAGGCTTTGGAGCATCCAGTGTGATTTGTAACTCTCTCATCGTGGAAGTCGTACCCTGAACACGGCGTCGGGGACTCTGACATGTGGACGGGAGGTGACTTGACAGGGCTCTCCTGAGAAGTATCAAACATAAGGTACAAGGCCTGCTTCTTCGGGGCGTCATCGTCCTGCTGCAGGGATCAAAGTCACATATCAGCGTGGGTACAGTTGGCCTGAAAGTGCAACTGAGATGAAAACCAAAGCACTTTCAACAGGGAACAAACAGCCCATCAGGGAAAAGCCTTCAGTGTTCTAGAGTCACCAGAAGAGAGGAGGAAGTGGGGCCCGGTTAGGAGTGCGGTGGGGAGGCCGGGAGGGAAGGAGGATGCAGAGAAAGTACAACTGAGTCCAAGTAGGAACGTGTGCCAGCGGAAAAGACGCCCGTGGCGTTGGTGAGCTGGACTCTGTTCAATTCACCAATGTTTACTGAACCCCCTCTCTGAGCCAGGAGCTGCGCTGGCCACTGCGGATAGACAGACAGGTAGGGCAAGAGACCAGACCTGGGCTGACCATAGCTGAATGAGCCCAGGGCAGGGGCAGGGCCTGGAGACAGCTCAACCGGACTAGAAACAGGGGCTGTGGGATGCCAAGCCCAGAAATGGACACTGGCATCTCTCAGTGATGGGGAGACCTTGGAGGACCCCTCCACATGCCCTGCTGGGATCCCCAAAGAAGTCCCTGCAATGGCCAGCAGGCATGCTGCTCTGCATGGCACGCAATCTCTGGGTGGCTCTGCTGTCCTTGAGCAGGGCATGCTCCTCACAAAATTCATCCACAAAGCCTGCCAACACACAGGGCAGTGGGTGGGCACAAGAGGAAGGGGGCCCTTGTGGTTCCAATCCATTTAAATCAAAGACCTCAAAGCACATGACAGCTCCACTTCAGCAATAAAATGTCTCATCCTCAGTATTATGTATGTGGCAACAGCCACTGGGGACACAGTTGTGACTAGGGAGGTAAGCTCTTTAAGCAACGCACCAGGGGATGATGACAAAGCCCACACACTTCATTTGGGGAGCTGTGATCTCACTGACTTGGCGCTTGAGTTAAGCCTGTGCACGGGGACATGCTCCTGCCTAACCTTCAGGTCTAACTTATAGCAACCTGTGGTCTGGAAGCAGCCACCACAGCATCTATGACTGACGCAAAGAAAGATAAAGACAGGAACAACATGCCCAGGGCCGTGCAGTGCTGCAAGCAAGCCCTCCTGCGTGCCACACATCTCCGAGGGCATCACCAGACAACAGCAAGAAGTCGAGCTTGGAATTATTCCAAGGGCAGCAGGTATTATGCCAGGAAAGACAGTGCCCATCATAAGCTCTTAAAATGAAAAAGCAGGCCAGGCATGGTGGCTCACACCTATAATCCCAGCACTTTGAGAGGCTGAGGCAGGTGGATCATAAGGTCAAGAGATTGAGACCATCCTGGCCGACATAGTAAAACCCCGTCTCTACTAAAAAAAATACAAAAATTAGCTGGGTGTGGTAGCACATGCCTGTAGTCCCAGTTACTCAAGAGGCTGAGGCAGGAGAATCTCTTGAACCCAGAGGCGGAGGCTGCAGTGAGCTGAGATTGCGCCACTGCACTCCAGCCTGAGGGACAGAGCAAGACTCTGTCTCAAAAAAAAAAAAAAAAAAAAAAAAAAAGAAAAATCAAAAAGCAGGGAGAAAGGGAAAGCCTTATTGCCCAGAGAAAATATTCAGTTATTTAAAACAATTTCTCAAAAACAGCTAATAGTATACCTGAAAAACAACCAACACCTTTTTTTTTTTTAAAGACATCTCTAGCTCTTTCTCAGTCTAGGAAAGTAATTCTGCAGGACATCTAATTGCATTCTATCATTTTCTCCCTGAAAATGCCAAACAAAGTGGAATGAGTACAAATCTCAAACCTCCCCAGCCCTAGTCCATCACCGCTGTGCACCCAGGAAGCTGTGGGCACAGAGAGCGCTCGATTTGGGGTCTGAGCTCCCAGAGACACTCTGCACAGGGAAGGAGGCCCCCGCAGGCAGGAAAGCAAGTCCCCTAAGTGGCCCGAGGCAGAAGAACTTACAGGTAAGGAGGAGCCAATTTTTTCCATATATTCAATTTCATAGGAGTTTCTGTAATCCAACTCTGCAAAAAAAACCAAAAACAAACACAAAAACAAAAGATGATATTAGTGCCAGAGGAAAAAATTGGGAAGATCTGCGCCAGGCAGGGTGGGTGCCACCACAGGGCTCTGGGCTATCAGACGGTGCCCACTGCTCAGAGACTTCTGATATAACCTGAAGAAAAGGCTCAGCTCGGCTATTTTCACACAATCGGTAAATGTCTTGCTGTAAAGGCGCTTCTACCATTAGGGAAGCTGAGGAATTCCATGGCACGACCAAACACAGCCCGAGTGTGGCCAGACCTGAGCATCTGCGCTGAGTGTTTCTATAAGACAGCACGTGCATTCCGGGTGCTGGTTTCCTCTGTAACTCTCATGTGCAACACATGGAATGACACATCCTCATGACGTTTTGGAATTGGACCCTTACTTGTCCCTCTCTGGGTATTCAGCTGTGGCCACGCTCTGAAGTGAGGGAAAACCAGTATCGTTCCTTCAGTGCTGCTGGTAACAGAAGTTTTGCAAGTCACCTGGAGCCTTTCCCAGGGGTTGACCAGTGTCTACAGGGCTCAAAGACTAGTAAAGTCCAATGGATGGAGAAATGTCTTGTTTCAAATTGATTGGAGAAAATCCCATACACTCAATGGAGACAGGAAACACCACTGCCTGCCTCCAGTACCTGGTAACTGAGCTGACACTCAACTAACTCCCTGTCAGCAAAGAGATGGAGCGCCTCCTATATGCTCTGCACTGTGCGGGGGGCATAGTGGATACAGTGGTGAATGAGACCAGAATGGACTTCTGTCACTCTAGAAGCCACCATCTAGAGCTTCCAGATGCCCCTTTTCTACTTAAGAAGAAACCCAAGAGGTGAAGAGCGACCTGCTCAGAAACCCACTGTAAAAAAGCATCAGTGGCAATCCATAAAGTTTATTTTCAACTTTTTTAAAGATGAAAATAAATATAAATAGCAGATCTTGTTTAAAGCCCCTTTATTTCTGCCTATTATTAAAAGCATCATCAAAAATATATGAGCTTTAAAATGACACATTTCCTGGAAGACTTTCTTAAAACCTGCAAATGGCTGAATAACCTCAACTACTTAAACACGTGGACAATCTTTCTGGAATCCCTGAATCTCCCTTGGTGAGCTAAACATATCCTTCTAGTCTGCATGGCCAGCTCATGAGATTGAAGACAGTTTTGTGGATTAAAGGCCAGAAAGACCTGTTTCATCCTGAATAGAGATGAGTAGAGAAAGTATTTCTGACTCTCACACCAAGCCTGAACCCCAGGGTCTGCCCCAACTTAATACACAGAAGCATCAATTTGTAAAGACTTAATCTCCTCCTTGCCCTAAAAATGAGAAGCAGGACAGGGCACAGCGGCTCACACCTATAACTCTAGAACTTTGGGAAGCTGAGGCTGGTGGATCATTTGAGGTCAGGAGTTCGAGACCAGCCTGGCCAACATGGTGAAATCCCATGTCTACTAAAAATACAAAAATTAGCCAGGTGCACACCTGTTGTCCCAGCTACTTGGGAGGCTGAGGCAGAAGAATCACCAGAACCCAGGAGGTGGAGGTTGCAGTGAGCTGAGATCGCACCACTGCACTCCAGCCTGGGCAACAGAGCGATACTCTGTCAAAAAAAAAAAAAAAAAAAGAGGGGGAAGGAGGAGAAAAACAGGGATGGATGAGGTGATGTTTAGGGTCTCCTCTTGATCTATCACTCCCCAGGCATAGAGCCCCAGGACTATCATTTTACTGTTCTATTATAAATTGTTTAAGTTGAGAAAATAATAGTGAATCAGCTGCCTCTTCCAAGGTATCATTACAATTGCCAAGGCATTATATGCTCTAAATTATTTAGCAGAAATCTCTCAGCACACTCCAATACAGCACAGGGCACCCAGGAGGCACCGAATGAGCAACAGACCACTGCAGAGATTTTTCAGGGACTGTGGCCCCAGGTGAGTACCCAGCTCTGGTTACCAGCTTGCCTCAGTGAAGCATCCCACTTGGAACCTCAGCTCTTCTGGTGGCTGAATCTGGGTGAGTTTTAGGTCATGGAGCTCACTCATCTGCCTTCTCTGCTACCTGCCAAAAGGAAATCCCTTCCCACTGTCCCGTGTCCCCCACTCCTCCCATTAGAAGGAGCAACTGACAGTGCAAAAGTGGGGTTCTCTGACACCCAGAGAAGTGTTTGCATTGTAAGATGCCTGGTGTCAGGAGGCCCACAGTCCTCCCCGTCAATCCCAGGTGAATGGCAGCGCCTGGAGATGCTCCTTCAGAACACGCCCTGCTTGTTGCAATCACAGTCATTTGGGGTCCTGATTTATAATTTCCAAAATGGCCTGGACAGGTTGTAAGAAAAATAAGCACTTCCTCCTGTCATCTTGGGTGATCTCTGATATATTTTGAAGAAACATCTTTCTGAAGTTGGTTTTCAAGATCTCACTCATCTGCTTCAAATCCTAAGCCTCAAAGGGCAGACCCAGGGGTGAAGCCACATCCAATTTCAGCCCCATTTTCACACCATGCCACACACAGCTGGCAGGCTAGGAAGGGTGACACCAACATACCAAGTGGCACATCATATTCTCAACTGGAGGAGATGGCCCTTGCTAACGTGTGTGGCTGCTCCTATTAGAAGAGACTCAGCTATTGTTCATGGGTCCCGTCATTCCTGAGGGCTGCTTTTGGTAATCACTTCATACGAGGGCACTGCACAGTGAGAGGGCTAGAGTGTTTCTTTCATCTGACTCTAATTGTTGGGCTCTTGCTGGGGAATGGGTAAGAGCCCCGTGCAGAAGCCAGAAGGAGGCTGCTGAGTCCCGGTCTCCGTTCCCAGGATCAGGGAAGCCAACTCCCCCGATGTCTCCTTGCCTGTTGACTTATCTACCAAGTGGAGCTCAAAGTGCCTAGTTTTGTAGGCTGAAATGAAATGCTGTAAGATAAAAACCCTTCAATGGGTGACACACATGGAAAGGAGTGTGATCAGATCTATTCCTGCTCATGGCTAATATTTCTGGAACTTTTAACCTAAGTAACATTATGTTATAGGAGAAGAAAAGAGCCCAAGGAAAGAGACAGGGAGGCTGCCTCCAGCTTCCTCACTGTCACCCTTCTAAGGGTGACATTTAGAAATTTCTTATCAAGCTCAAGAGATGCCACTCACCATAGGTGCTATCAAAATGGCAAGTCTGAATTCCTGAGCTCTGCAGTGCCACAGTGGCGGTGCCTGACCTCATAGAACAGCTGGGGCTTCCAAGGAGGGCACGTTCCCCTCTGTGAGAGGCGGGAAGGAGGGACTAACAGAGCTGTGTTAAAGGACACAGGGAGACTGGACGACCACCGAAGAGTCACTGAGACTTGTGAATGAGGTACATATTAGGTCTAAAAGTACTGTTAGGATTTTTAGATTTTTCTAAGTAAAAAATGCTTTGGTTCCTGACCATAAAACTAAAGACATACGTGCATCAAAATCATGCCTAGTTCAGGCTGGCTTCTTCTTTTCTTTTTTTTTTTTTTTTGAGACAGTCTCACTCCGTCACCCAGGCTGGAGTGCAGTGGCGTGACCTCAGCTCACTGCAACCTGCACCTCCCAGGTTCAAACAATTCTCCTGCCCCAGCCTCCCTAGTAGCTGAGATTACAGGTGCCCACCACCATGACTGGCTAATTTTTGTATTTTTAGTAGAGATCGGATTTCTCCATGTTGGTCAGGCTGGTCTCAAACTCCTGACCTCAAGTGATCTGCCTGCCTCAGCCTCTGAAAGTGCTGGGATTACAGGCGTGAGCCACCGTGCCCGGCCCCAGCTTCAGGGTGGTTTCTAAATGCTTTTCTCCGACATTTAGAAATTTCTTATAAAGCTCAAGAGATGTGACCCCCCGTAGGTGCTATCAAAACGGCCAAGTCTGATGCTTGTACTCAAATGTCGCTTGCTGCCTCTGGGATGTAAAACCTCTTTCCCGCAGCCCTCCCCACCTGATGCAGGTGATACCCATCACAAGATTAAATTGCTGGGTTGACACTACTAAGCCGTGGACCTGCCTGACCTCGTATTACCTTTCTTTCACAAACCTATCTTTAGCCCTTATGATGCTGAGGGTGCTGTGAGGAACAAAGATGAACCTGACAAAGTTCTTGCCTTCAGGAAACATACAAGCTAGCTGGGAAGCAAGAAATGCACACATGTCGTCATTATGGTGTTATGTGCCACCAGCTCGGCCCAGACCAAGCACTGAAGGCGAGCAGAGCCAGGAGCGGATGTCCAGGGAAAGGCTGGGAGGGGACAGCACTAAGGAAAGGGTGGGAAACAGGGATGAGGTGGGGGAGTGCAGTGTGGGTTGGGGTAAGGGTGTTCCAGCAGGTGGGGTCTGCAGCAGCACTGCAGAGGCAGCTGAATGAGGGGTGTTCTGGGAAAAGGCTCCTGCCTCAGATGCAGGCGCAGAGGAAAATGAGGATCCAAGGGAGGCTGAGGCCAGATCGTAGGACCTCTGGGGTCAGGTTAGAGCAAGATGGCCACTCTTTTTTTTTTTTTGGAGACAGAGTCTCACCATCACCCAAGATGGAGTATAGTGGCACAATCTAGGCTCACTGCAACCTCTGCCTCCTGAGCTCAAGCAATCCTCCCCGCTCAGCCTCCGGAATATCTGGGATCACAGGCACATACCACTATGCCCACCTAATTTTTTGTACTTTGGGTAGAGACAGGGTTTTGCCATGTTGCCCAGGCTGGTCTTGAACTCCTGAGCTCAAGTGATCTCTTTGCCTCAGTCTCCCAAAGTGCTGAGATTATAGGCGTGAGCCACTGTGCTTGGCCAAGATGGTCACTTTTAGACCTCTCAAACCCCAAGCCAGAGGGCCAACCTGACAGCCAACGGAAAGGTTCCATTTTACACAAAACAAAATGCCAAGAAGTGCTGGCATACATAATTTGGATCATTTTTTCATTGTCAACTTTACAAAGGCAGTTTTGGGTAGGGAGAAGATCCAATATTCTGAAAAATATGAAATAGATCTACCATAAATGTACACTGGTACCATTCCAAGACCTCGTGGGTACAAAGCAAACCAGGGAGACAGGCCTGACTGTGGAAGAGCGTCCAGAGGAAGGTGGGGGGTTTCTGAGTTACAATTAAAATCTACTTGTACCTTCATGACACTACCACCCCACCCCGACAGGGAGGGAGGAAGCAGTTTAAAGGAGATCTTAGTCTCTTAGAGACCAGACGTTCATGTGTGATCTTCTTCACAGTGATTTCTACTCAGTTAAAAAAAAAAAAACTGTTAGAAATCTGCTGGGTACAGGCTGGCCTGTAATCCCAGCACTTTGGGAGGCCGGGTGGGCGGATCACAAGGTCAGGAGTTTGAGACCAGTCTGACAAACATGGTGAAACCCCATCTCTACTAAAAATACAAAAAATTAGCCAGGCGTGGTGGCGCATGCCTGTAATCCCAGCTACTTGGGAGACTGATGCAGGAGAATCCATTGAACCCAGGAGATGGAGGTTGCAGTGACAGAGATCGCACCACTGCAATCCAGCGTGGACAACAAGAGTGAAACTCTGTCTCAAAAAAAAAAAAAAGATCGCTGAAACTGAATACACACAGGAGGAAGGAGGATATTAATGGAATAGTGTCCGGAGCCCATTTCTGAGGAGGGAATCAGTCCTCTTAGAAAGCCTAGGGTGAAACTCTGGTTTGAGGCTTGATTAAAAGGTGTGGTCACAGTGTCTGAACACCGTATGGGGCCTGGGAATAATGGTGGCACCCAGCGACTCCAGGTCAGTGACCTACACTGAGAGTTTGACTTGAATGACACTCCCTTGGAGCTACTTATCAAAATCACAGAGGGGACGTAAGCCATAGGCAAAGCTCAAGTGGGTGCTCAGGACCCGCTTGATGGAGTCCTGAGGTGGAGTCAGAGGGCACCGCGCCAGCTCTTAGCAGGAGTCATGGGTCAAGGGACAGCTGGTTTCAAGTCTCAGGCTGTTTTCAAACGCAGCCTGAGCTTTAAGTGCAGCAGGAGACGTGCAGACGCTCTCACATAATGATCCCATGGTTACCTGGCTGAGAAGTTTCTCTCCTGGCCTTGGGCTCCCTAGGGCCAGTATTCTCCGAGGCAGAGTGGGGGTCCGGCTGGCCACGGAGTTGCTTACCCTCAGTGGGGGAACTGAATTTGGTCTCGTTTACAAAGGTGGACAGGTCCGAGGGCTGCGGGTAGTCCTGCTTGTCAGCCTCCAGGTCCACGGTCATGCATGTCCACTTCTGGTTGGTGACCGCCAGTTTTTCCTCATCTGTGGCGTGGACCACTGCAGAGATCACCGGTGGCGTTTCTGGTGTAGCAGCTGGGGTGGGGTCCTGCAAAGAGAAGAGAAGCAGTTTCTTGTCTCATCAGACTCTTGGTCAGAAACTGCTTCCACCCACAGTTCTGGGGCCCCGTGAGTCAGGACAGGTCCCGGTCACAGTCCTCTGCATGCTGTTCTCCGACTGCTCCAAATAGTCCATTAAGGAAAGAGATGGACATACAGATTCTTCCCTCTATGAATCTCCTTTTGTGATGGTTTGTTTCAGGGAGTAACCATGATTTTTTTTAAAAATCAGGATTTTATGTCTTGGTTACTTGAGCGTTCCTGCTAGTTTTATGACTGTGATTACTGTGCGAAGCTCAGATGGGGCTTCGGGCCTGCACATCAATATCACCAGAGTCACCTGACACTCATCACACTAGTCACTGGAGGCAGAAAAGGGGGATCTTATCTCCATTTCCGTTGGAGAGTGTGACGTGGACTAGGGCAGGGTGGGAACCTAGAGAAGTCAGGGTAGAGCTGCAGCCGGGACCTGAACCCCCATCCCCAGGGCTGAGTGCTTCCCTCCACTGCCCCCACCCTGGCCAGGGTCTACAGGGTGGGGCTCTGCTGGCTCATACTTGGAGGGGTGGGAGGTTTGCTCGTTCTATGACCCAGAAATTAGCCCTAGACGTATGACTGACAGGCTTGAGGATAATCTTCCTTGGTCTGGAAACAGCGTAGAAGAAATGGAATACATCTGATGGAGGAACTGGTGAGAGGGACTCTAGTAAAGAAAGAACCCAAGCCCCACGTCTTTGGGATGGGGTTCCGTTTTCTTCCCACTCCAATTCGGCTGCACAATGCAGTGCTCCTGACGCATGCTGAGTTTTTTTTTACCTTCTCACCGCGTATCGTTCATCTCAAGAGTCTTTCTCCACTCAACGGTACTAGAAGTTCACAGGAGATGAACTGGCCTGAATGGAGAACGGGTCCTCTAGAACCCAACTAACGTTTTTACTGAATGTCTTCCTACTCTTGGGACACACTATGATCTTCCGCAAAGTGAAGAGATCAAAACAACGTCTTGCAAATGCGAGGGACCCTCCCCATAGGAGGCAGGAAGAGGGTCTTGGAAACATGATCGTGGAAGCATGCCCAGGATGAGTGGAAAGCAAAGCTTGGTGAACAAGAAAGGAAAACCACCAGGGGGACGGGGAGGCATAAAACCATTTGAACACTGTACCTGGGAAGGTGGATCAGAGAGAGGAGACCGTTTTGGCGACTTTTTCACCCTAAATGTGTCACTGGAAACAAAATGGAAAATGTAAACACAACAAGCAGAGGAACGGGACACTCCAGAGCAGTACAGAGCGGACCGAAGCTACTGCCTCTGCGGAGCCATCTGGCCCAGGCCACCCTCCCACCTCCGCCACTCCAGCACCAGCGAGAAGACGGCCACTACCCATTCTCACTTTTTAACAGCTATTATTTTTGCCCCCAAGGGAAAGATCCATCAAGCCGGAAATCTTTAAAGAGATGCCATTTTGGAGAACTGACCCAGAAAATGAAGATAAATTTAACTAAATGTTTTTATTTTATAAAGCAAATTTTTGGTGAGCAGATTAATTATCTGGAGTCTTCCAGGAATGTCAACCCAACTAAGGTTAGGGGAGGGGCTCTAGGCTCAGGACACCAATTTACAGACGGGCAAGGCAACACCTCGCTTAGCGAACAACTGAAGAGGCCCACACAGAAATAGAAAGTTTGGGGTCCTCAGGGAGAACCTGCTGAATCCTCCCGATCACAGGATCTTTGAGCTCAACGGATTCCCGCGCTCTGAAGGCTTCTAGGTGGGTATCCTGACTAAAGGTAGGGCTGGGAGAGGTGATTCTTTTATGTCTTTTCCTAACCATGGTGAACAGACAAGATTCACAGCTCTTTTCTCCCTTTCTTTCTCCTTCATATGAATGGGGGTCTGTGAGGCAAAGGAAACACCAGATCAGACTCCTGAAGGCTCAAGGAAGCAGATCCCAGGAGGAAGGGGTGACTGCAGCCTGAGCAGTTCCACTCAATCCATCGCGCAGACGTCAGAATGGGGGCTCTTTCCACCCTGCAGACTGGCCTCTGCCCCATGTCCCCAGTCCCTCCCTGGGATGGCCCCACTACCAGCAAAGCAAAAGCTCTGGGGGGTGGTCCCTCTCCTTAGATCCCACCCCCTCCCCTGCTTTCGACATTAACTGGGTGGGTAGAGCAATTTGGCATTCAAGTTCCTTCCTTGTGCTCTCTCAAATCACTCCAACAATGGCATTTAATCATGAAAAAAAAATAGTATAAATGGCTATTTACAGCATTGATAACATTTGCCATTAAAACAGTGCAACCACAGCTTGAAGCATATATTTATTCATGCATATAAATATATAACCATGTATTTTATAGTTGCTGAGTGGCTGAAAAAGACTGAAGAAATCTCTTGGGCAGAAGAGAGCCTGACAGACTCCACCCTGTCCTGGGACTGCTGGCCACCTGGGACGAGGCCGGCTTCCCTTGTAAGAACACGGAGAAGGTGTGTGTCTATGGACCCCCCGAGCTGCCCACAGACCCCTCCTGGCCAGGGGAGGCAAAGCAGCAGAGGCACAGAAATGGTCAGCTCTGTTTCTACTGACAGGTGGCAGGGTGACCCACAGATGACAGATGAGGCATGCCGATACCCAGCCACGTCCTGGGTGACTGAGGATGCAGGCCTGGGGCAGCCTGGCGATGGCTCTCAGCCGTGTGCTCCACTCTGCGCTGACCCTGCATTTCAGGGCGCTCTGCAGGCCTCAATTTGGAACAGCCCAAACATTTCTGCTTTACATGTTAGCAGGAAAAGCCATGGCCGTCACTGCCTATGGTTAGACCGGCCAGTTATTTTAACGTGAAGCCACAGGAGTGTTGAAAGCAATTGCCCACTAGCCCAATTTAAAATGAAAGAATGCAATGAAGAGTTTAAAAAAAAAAATTGTATGATTTCAGATGAAGACATCCAATATGCAAGGGAGGGAAAAAAGTTCCATTCCTGACAAGCAGGCAGATGCTGGATGATCACATTTTCACAGCCAAGCAGTCTCTTAGGCGAATCGCTATGAAACAGAAAAGTAATCTTTGCTACTGGGGAGCCCCATGCCACATCATTCCCAGGCCCACCACAGAAATACATCAGTAGCAGCCATAGAGGGGAAATTAAAAAGAGCTTGGAAGCAGAAACAAAAGGCAGAAAAGCAAGCACATTGGGCATAAGAGGCAGATTGCATTAAATTTACTTACAACAGAGAACACACAGACATCACATCTTCAACCATCCTAAGACAAGAAAACAAAGAAAAAGAGAGACAGACAGAAGGAACTGACAAAAAAGATAAATCTGCAGGCAACTGGTTATTGATGGGTTAGGATATGGCAGCCATCGCTACAGGGTCTACCTCTGAAGCTGGACAGTGCCCCAGCTTTTTGGAAGGGGCTGCTGGGGAACAGCTTCCTCTCTCGGTTCTAACGATCCCACAAAGCACTGGTGCCCCAAGAGCTTTATCAGACCAATGCAGGGTCTTCCAAGCCAAAGTCCTTATCTGCACTAGAGGTGAGACCACAAGCTGGGTAAACTTCCCCGATCCCTGTTAGCTCTGATGATCAAACAAGAAAGTGGCTGGGGGCGCCTATGAGATACAGAATATATCTCGGAGGAGGAGGTGGTGGTGGCCGCAGTCGGCTCTCATTCCACAGATGGGAGAGCATGGCTTTGCAGTCTAGGCATATCAGACTTCTATTCCCGGCTTGAAATAAAGTTTCCAACATGAATTCTAGGCTGTCTCTAGGAAGGATCTAGTTGGGTAACTGAAAAGAAAAGTCCCCATTTTGGCCAGGATGGCCTCCAGCCACCACTAGACAGTGGCAGGGTAATCCAAGGTCAAACCCTGCTGTCAAACCTCCTCTGCGTTCTTCTCAGATGTTCAATGTTAGGGGGAGCCCAGAATGGGAGGTAAACGTGTCACCCTGTCTCTTTCGTGCCAGGCAGACCCAGAGGGGCCAGCGCTGTGGTCTTTCCCCAGGAGACGGATCTCCACAGCCTTTTAAAATTATTGACAATACTTTCTATAAGAGTAGGGAAATCGCCAAGCTATTATTAACCACAGGGGCCAAATAATAAAGGGCCAGCAACCATCCATGTGAGAGCAAGTCTTGGGATGAATTCTGGAGCCATGGGTGTTTGGTATTTAAGCACAGTGTACTTGGCCAAGTGTCTGTGGACCACAGAGCCGAGGACTAATGGTTTCCAGGGGATTATGGGGATTTGCTCCCTGCTTTCAGGTTCCATTTATCTCTTCAGAACTTACAGGGGTTTTGTCTACAAAAGACTGGAGAGAAGGAAGGAGATAAAGAGGAGTATTTCGTTTTATTTATTTATTTATTTAGATGGAGTCTTGCTCTGTCGCCCAGACTGGAGTACAGTGGCCTGATCTTGGCTCGCTGCAGCCTTCACCTCCCAGGTTCAAGCAATTCTCCTACCTCAGCCTCCCGAGTAGCTGGGATTACAGGCACCCGCCACCACACCCAGCTAATTTTTGCATTTTTAGTAGAGAAGGGGTTTAACCACATTGGCCAGGCTGGTCTCAAACTCCTGACCTCAGGCGATCCACCCACCTCAGCCTCCCAAGATGCTGGGATTATAGGCGGTGAGCCACCACACCCGGCCAAAGAGGGGTATTTCTTATGGGGTGGTTGGCATGCAGCAGAAAAGGGCCCAGGCCACATCTCTCATTCCTGGGCCTTCTGCAATCTACTATGTTTGTCTCCTGGGCTAATGTCTCATTAATAGGCAGAAACAAATTCTATATATTTTAATATTTTAAAGGGTATATCTCCTAGCTTCTCCAAAAAGCAACTAGTTACCAACAGGGGGATTGACCAGATCTTCAAGGGAGCTTTTAGCCATGGGATCTCCCAGATTGCCCTCGAGTTGAACATCAGGTCTTTGGCTAAAAGTAAAGCTCTAGACCACTGATTTATTAAAGCAAAAGACCAAGGACACAAAGGGGTATGTGGATGGGAAAATGCCTCCACTCTGACGGCAGAGAGGAAGGAAAACACGTCTATTGTCTGCCTGGTGCAACGGCCGTAAGCGTGGCATCATCACAGCACCCAGGGGCAAGGTTAGGGCAGTCGAAGGTTATCCAGACACATGACCAGGGTTACAGCCAATGCGCACCCCCGCCTCCGATCCTTACCACCTCCACCCCTGAACTTACGTCTTGAGGGGCGTCTTCTTCTTCTTGGCGGGCTTGTTCAGCCCATCCCCGTCCACTCCATTGGCTTCGATAGCACTGGCTGGGATCTCAAAGGAGGCTGGGGATTTAGAAGGTGAGCTGGGGGTCTTAGAGGATGTCTTAAAGGGGTCAACGGACTCCTCACAGGTGTCTGGGTCAAAGTTGTATGATTGTTGGGGCAGTTTGGGAGACTCCTGCATTTTTGAGGTGGAAGAAAAAGGGTTAAAATTGGGGTCATCCCACTTGTCAATATCAAAGGTGTAAGTACCTTTAGCAATGGGGATGTCATTGGGTTCAGCAGGGGATCTGGGAGGTGAGGCAGGAGTGTTGTCAAGTTTCTCGGGTGTCTTTTTCATCTTTGGCCTCCTCAGGGGCATTTTGGCAACTGGCTTTTTGCCTATCTTTTTGGTAGGAGGGGGGTTTTCCTGCTGGTTGTCCCAACTACCCTTGTCCTCAGAATAGTCAAACTCCAGCCTCACGGAGAGCCCTTTGGCTGGAGAGTCCTCTTGCCCCCGGCTATCTGATGGGGTTGCCTCCCCCACCTCCGGGGCCGTGGTAAGAGGCAGTGTTTTCCTCCCGACGGGGGGTGAGTTCTGCACTCTGCCACCTCCAGAGGCCGGGGGGACAGCCCCTTCCGCACTCTCTAAGTCTGGAGGGCAGGCAGCTTTGGGCCCCGTGGCAGGCTCAAGGGGCGTCTCCTCCAATGAGGCTGGGCCAGGACCTTCCGTCTTGGCAGAGTCTGTCTTCGTCTCAGATGCTAGATTCTCCTCAATGGGGATGGGGCTCTCTTCGTCTGGCTCCTGTTGCGTCTCCTTCACTGGGGGGGTCTCTGTGGGTTTCTTGGTGGTCTGTTTCTTTTTTAAGGAAGGCGGCCTCGGTTTTTTAGTTCTCTTAAGGGTACTGGAAGCACTGCTGGAACCCGTGCTATAGGCATCTGGAGCGAGGGCCACGGCCTCGGGATTGCCTGAGGAAGAAGCACCATCAAAGTCACTGGCTTGCAGGCTGAGCGACCGGGACAGTGTAGACTTAGAGATGGGGACGGAATCTGTGGACTTCCTCCGTGTGTTCACTTTGCCCTCCTGATTCTTAGCGTCTGAGGCACGGGGCTCCAAGGTCTGAAAGGTATCCACAAGCTCGATGTTGTCAAAGTCCAAGTTGTAAGTCCCGCTGCTGGCTATCGGCTTGTCTTCATCGAAGACGGCAGAGAAGGAGTGTGACGGGGGACGGAAGGGACTTCCTTCCACCGAGTCACTCCGTGGGCCATCGGGGACAGGGACTGTCTCAGAACCACATCCTGAGGAAACAGAGACAAAGCCATCAATTACAGACATAGGACACATTGGGGCACCTCTCCTCTTGTGCCAGAACAACACCCTCTAGCGAAGGGTTGACAAGCCACGGCCCCAGACCCCCCCTGCCCACTACTGGGTGCGCTACTTTGATACAGATCCTGACCTACCCATTATTAGCTGGAGACCCAGGCAAGGCTTGCCCAGTGTTCCCTCATCTGTACAATGGGGTGATGAGGACTGATTAAAGAACAGCTCAGAGCATTCGTTAAAAAACACTCACCAAGTGCCTAATTAGGACCAGGCATGGTTCTAGGTACTAGAGATTCGACAATGAACAGAAATAGACAAAATCCTTCCCTTTCTGGAAGTTATATTCTTCAGGGGAAGACAGTGAATAAAGCAATAAACAGGGCAGGGCCTGGTGTCTCACGCCTGTAATCCCAGCACATTGGGAGGCCGAGGCAGGCAGATCACTTGAGGTCAAGCATTTGAGATTAGCCTGGTCAGCGTGGTGAAACCCTGTCTCTACTAAAAAAGTACAAAAATTAGCCAGGCATGGTGGTGTCCACCTGTAATCTCAGCTACTCCAGAGGCTGACGCAGGAGAATAGCTTGAGCCCAGGAGCCGGAGGTTGCAGACAGCTGAGATCACACCACTGCACTTCAGCCTGGACAACAGAGTGAATGAGACTCTGTCTCAAAACAAACAAACAAAAACAAAAAACAAAACAAACTGTACAGAATTTCAGAGGGTGACACACGTTAAGGAAAAAATAAAGCCAGGATACAGAGTTTCACTTTTAAAATAAGGTAATCAGGCAAGATCTTCTGAAGAGACATCTGAACAAAGACCAGAATGAAGGTAAGTGCTTGAACCGGAGGACTCCTGGGGAGGAAGCATCCCGGGCAGAGGGAACAGTGCGTGTAAAGGCCCTGTGGCAGGAGCACCCCTTGTGTGTTACAGAAAGAGCGAGGAGGCCAGTGTGGCTAAAGCAAGGGTCAGGAGTGGGACAGTAGGACAGAGAAATCCTGCAGGAAGGTATAGGGTGTCTTCCATAAATGTTAATACCAGCCACGGCCACCAGCAAGCCTGTTCTGGATGACTCAGACCCACTGTGAAGAACAGGGGCCTTTCCACGGAGACCCCGGCACCTGTGGTGGAACTTGCCGTCTGCCATCTGCAGCTCCAGCCGTAACCTCTCCCTTAGTCCTGTCTGCCTCTTCTCGGCCTTGCCTCTCGCCTATTCTCACTGCTCTCCTAGCTGCTTCCTCTCAGCTTTTCTACCTCATCAGACACTGCCGGCCTAGGAGGTCGCTCCTATTTCCCCAACACGCCACAGATGCTGCACACGCTGGACAAATGATGCTCAAAGGTCCCACCCCCAACTCCCCATGGGGATCTGGCCGGCCCCAGCTTTGGCTCGGCTACTCTGGGTTCCGCTGGCACCAAGCGGCATCTTTCATGCATTTCTGAGTTCACAGCTGCTCCAGGCAGTCAAGAATGCCAGAAAATGATTTGCCAGAAAACTAATAGTGTGTCATTGGACAAGAGGGCAAATATGATAAAGCGGTCTGCAGGCCTCAGCACTGGGAGGATGCAGAGCCAGGACTAAACGGCGCCGCACGGATAAGACCCGGGACAGCGTTTCCAATGTGCGCCTCATGACAGGTGGTCTGCCCCAGCCCCCTTCCCCCTTTGCCAGACAAAGGACAGGATGCTCAGCTGGATTTGAATTTCAGATAGATGAACATGTTTTTTAATGTAAGTATGTCCCATGTCTCAAGGATACTTTTGTTTATCTAAGATTCAGATTTAATGGGCACCCCGTATTTTCATTTGCTAAATCTGCCCTCTCACCCCAACAAAGAACGAGGTTTGGGAAATGCACAATTAACCCCTGAACTGGTCTCTTCCTGTCGATTTTCTCCGAGCAATTCATGCTCACGACTGCAAATCTCTGGGCAGTGAGTACTGTGCACAGTGCTTACCAAGCTTGGCTCCTAAGCACCTTTCTCCTGGAGTACCTGGCAGAGAAATCAGCTCACAACACAAAAAAACTTCAAGCTTCTTGAGTTTAGGGACCAGCCTTAGCTTTGTTTCCACCTTGACTGGTCACACTTTTTCTTACAGGATCAATAAACCCTTGGATTGAAAGCATCATTTGGAAGCACGTCTCTGAGCTGGTCCTGGTTTCAAGCCTCTCACTCTCCTCTTCTCCACCCAGGGCCTACCTGGTGCAGTGGTCCTAAATACAGAGCTCTTTCTACGACATGGTTTCTCCAAGCACCCCTCTTCCTTCTCATTTCAAAAGGTGTTGATTCCCTTCTTTCTAAAATCAACTCCCTCCCAATTTCCTCTAGGCCCTGGTACTCTCAAGTACCCCATCCTCCCACCAGCAGTGACCTCATCTTCCTGCTCTGTAATTGCCCCTGGATACACGGAGGGCACAGAGGACCAGGGGTATGCTGAGGGGGACTAGGTTTTCAAATGAGCTTTGGCAGGAGGAAGAATGAACCTCGGCCTATCCCGTCATTTCTTTTTTTCTTTTGAGACAGAGCTTCGCTCTTGTTACCCAGGCTGGAGTGCAATGGCGCGATCTCGGCTCACCGCAACCTCTGCCTCCTGGGTTCAAGCAATTCTCCTGCCTCAGCCTCCCGAGTAGCTGGGACTATAGGCATGAGTCACCATGCCCAGCTAATTTTTGTATTTTTAGTAGAGACAGGGTTTCACCCTGTTGACCAGGATGGTCTCGATCTCTTGACCTCGTGATCCACCCGCCTCGGCCTCCCAAAGTGCTGGGATTATAGGCGTGAGCCACCGTGCCCAGCGTATCCTGTCATTTCTAAAGCAAGGCCCACCAACACCAGCCTTCTCCCTCTCAGGCCGTTACACATGCCTCTGCAGCCTGCAGAAGGAGGCCTTCGGAGGCCCTTCAGATGTCAGCAGTAATCACCCAACATTGAGCGGATATGCAGCTGAACCAACTGCTCATTGCTTCCTCCAGAAGAAAGAGCTCGTGCCTGCTTAGCATGGCTTTCCTCTTTAACACTGACAGGCTCTCATTAGATCAACACGAGCCAGGAAACCTCATCTTGCCGAAAGGTTTCTTATCCTTGGCATGATGGACATTTGGGGACAGCCAGGTTTTTATCCTGGGAGCTGTCCTGTGCCCTGTAGGATGCTTAGCAGCAACCCTATCCTCTACACACTGGATGCCAGTAGTCCCCACCCCCTACCGCAATGTGATAACAACACTGTCTCTAGACACTGCCATGTACCCTTGGTGGGGGCAGAATCCTCCCTGGTTGGGAACCGATGTCTTATTGTGTTGGTCAACAGAGCAGGCTGCTTGGCGGGGTCCCTCACAGGGCTAGAGGGTCCCCTGTGGTCACCTGGGTTCCCAGTCCTCCCTGCTGCCCTACTGGGTTTTTCTTTTCTTTTTTTTTTTGGAAACATAGTCTCACTCTGTCACCCAGGCTGGAGAGCAGTGGTGCAATCTCGGCTCACTGCAAGTTCCACCTCCCAGGTTCAAGTCATTCTCCTGCCTCAGTCTCCCAAGTAGGTGGGATTACAGGTATGTGCCACCACATCCAGCTAATTTTTGTATTTTTACAAAAATAAAACAAATTTTGGTCTCGAACTCCTGACCTTAAGTGATCTGCCACCTCAGCCTCCCAAAGTGCTGGGGTGCTGGGACTGCAGGCGTGAGCCACCAAGCCTGGCCTTCCCTACTGGATTTCTAAACATCCACACAGCACATCTGCATGAAGACAGATGCAGATGCAATCAACTGTGTGATTCATTAGTTCGTTCCACAAATAACCCGGGATGCCTCCTAGACATCAGCCACTGTGGGGTGTGCCATGGACATAGAGGTTAGGAAGGACAGGACCCCAAATGACTCCATCCACAACACTTCCTCCACCTCATGTCTCCATTGGCACAGATCTGGGCAGTGCCCTGGAAAACAGTGCCTTGCACGCAGGCTCCAGGTTTCTGGCTCAGTCTGATGACAAAGTCAGCACCCGCGGCTCATCAGATGAAAAGGCTCACTAAGGTACCCCAGTTACGTGAGCCTGCTGGGCTGCCATCACCAAGGACCACAGACTGGGCAGCTTAAACCACAGAAATGTCTTTCTCACGGTGCTGGCGGCTAGAAGTCCGAGGTCAAGGTGTCTTGGACAGTGGGTTTGTCTCTCCTGAGGCCTCTCTCCTTGGTTTGCAAATGGCCTTTTCTCTGTGCGCACACCTGGTCTCTTCCTCTTCGAATAGGAACACTGGTCCCCATGGGGTCAGGGCACCACCCGTATGAACCCGTTCAACCTTCACTGCCTCCCGTAAAGGTCCTCCCTGCAATAATCGCATTGGGGGTTGGGGCTTCAGCATCCGAATGTGGGGGCCACAATTCAGCCCACAGCACCAGTGCTGGGCAATACAACCCCCAAGTGGAGGGAAAGGCAATGTGTTAGAATGACAGGAGATTCCCAGGAAAGGGAGATAGCTAGGACAGGGCAGCCGACATCACCCAGCTGACGTCACCTTCTCCAAAGGCCACACTCTTAGCCTTGCTGGGCTGTTTCTCACAGGAGCACCTGCTGCCAGTCACCGCACTGGTTCCTCTCCATCCTCCCCTCCTTCACCCCATCCCCCAGTGAGTTCACTCCGGGCAGGGATCCTTGGTGCCCAGAGAGCCAGAGGTGTGGCCCGGCACTCACAGACTCCTCTTAAGCTGACACATCATGGGTACATGGTCTCATACACAGGGAGCATGGCTTTATATCTTCTAAATCTATGAATACTACCTTCAATTAGTAATATTTATTCTGGGAAAAGGTCTCCATTTTAAGTAGGCTAACAAGACAGAAATAAAGCATTACTTGGTCTTTGTGTGGCATTTTGCTGGTGGCTGTGGGAAGCTCAGAGCAAGTCCATGATGAATTCAACATTTCCCAAATTTGCCTAGCCTAAGACACACCTGAGACGCTCATTAAAACCCTAGACTCCGCCTCCACCCTTCCCTTCCTCTGCAGAGCAGCAGTTCCTTCCGCAGGGCTGGGGTGGGGCTCAGAGCCCCCCTCGTAGCAGGTGCCACAGGTACATCTGCTCATTGGGAAGTCTGGAACTGGGCTGGCTCACCTCATCCGCTTCTGTCTGGGCCTAGCCTCACTCTTAAAACCTCCAGTGGCAACACTTTAGTATTTGGCCACAAAAATGGGTGGGCTTTGAGGATGGGCCTTTGAGCTCCAATTCTCCGTGTGGATTTCACCTCAGAATTGTGGGGCATCAGGGCTGCAGAAGTGCCAGGCAGAGGTTGTCCTTCAGTGCCCACTGTCCTCCGACGTGGGCCAAAACAGAGAGCTCGAGAAACCAAACCCAAAATTGACCAGCAAGACAACAGGAAGCCTGTGCCATGGGTGCCTTCTGTCCTCAGACCAGAGGGTGTTCAGGCTCTCATGGAGACCCCACTGGGTCCCCGGAACCCCCGCCAGCCGGGTCTGTGCTCCTCTGCTTACTGAGGTCTACCTTGCTCTCGTGTATCTGCTCTCAACTTCTGCTCAATTCCCAGATATCAAGAGGGAGAAGTGCTGTGGAGGCATTGTGGGGACAGACAATTACTGATCATGTTAACTCACTTAGTGAGGAAGAAATTGAATTCTCTTTACATAAACCAAATTGTTCCCAGCAGAGTTGGCCTCATGAGCATCTAAGTAACAGAGCCACAGTCAGGATGGGGAGAACCTAAGGGGAGGCTTTGCTAGGTAGGGTAGGAAGTAAGAAGGCAGCCAGGAGCACTGTCGGAGTGACAGCCCCACTGTGCTGTGGGGGTGGTTCAGACAGCTGGGACTTCAGCAGCTCTAGGCTGGTCCTGGCTCCACCTAGAACATGCCGCAGGTCACCATTTTGTTTTTAAAGAGACAGGGTCCCACTCTGTCAGCCAGGCTGCAATGCAGTGGCGTTACCAGAGTTCACTGCAACCTCAAACTCACAGGCTCTAGCGATTCTCTTACCTCACCCGCCTAAGTAGCTACCCAAACTCATGCCACCATACCTGGCTAGTTTTTAAAGCTGGTCTCGAACTCCTGGGCTCTAGTGATCCTCCCACCTCAGCCTCCCAAAGTGCTGAGATTACAGGTATGGGCCACCATGCCCAGCCCACATGTCCCTCTCTGTCCTGCTTCGCTGACTGTCACTTCTCTCGTGTCAGCCAGAGATGAGCAACTTTCCCTGCCACGTCCCCACCTGCTGTCCTGCTGGGGCTCTTCCCTGGTGGGCTGCCTACCAAGGGGTCACGGGCCCCCAGGCCAGGCCCCAGCATCAGCACAAGAGCTCTGTCGGTTTAAGTCTGACTTAACTGCTCATTTGAAGGTAGAGGGAGAGGACAATGGGGGAAATAACACTGGCTGTGACCTGGGGCCACTCCTCATCCTTTACAAGCAGGCATGAAATGGGACACTATGGAAAAGTGCTTGCTTTTTGTTTTTAGACAGAGTCTGGCTCTGTCACCCAGGCTGGAGTGCAGTGGCACCATCTCAGCTCATGGCAACCTCTGACTCCCTGGTTCAAGCGATTCTCCTGCCTCAGTCTCCCGAGTAGCTGGGATTAAAGGCACGCGCCACCACGCCCAGCTAATTTTTGTATCTTTAGTAGAGACGGGGTTTCACCATGTTGGCCAAGATGGTCTTGATCTCCTGACTTTGTGATCCGCCCACCTTGACCTCCCAAAGTGTTGGGATTACAGACGTGAGCCACCGCACCCTGCCTAAGTGCTTTCTTTAAAAGCTAAAGAAGACAGCACAAAGGTAGACCACTAACATAATGTCAGATTCAAAAGATGTCGGTTTCGGAGTCCAGAGTCAGATAAAAAGTGGTGGAAACCTTGGTTCTGCCACTCATCAGCTCGCTGTCTTTGGCCAAAGTTCCTCAACCTTGCTGTGCCTCGATGTCACTGTCTCTAGTACCTCCCCCGCAGTGTTACTATTGTTCTATTACATCACCAAACATTGTCCATAACAGGGGACACCTATGGGGCCTGGTTACACCCCTGTCTTCCCAGGAGGATAATGGCTGAGCCACTGGGGTCTGCGGGAGCCCCCGACAGTCCATTCGTGGCCCACTGTGCCTGTGTGGATGTGGAGTGCAATCCAGCCCCTCCGGCGAGGTCATTACAGGAAGTGAACATGCATCCAGACGGTTGGGGCCCCGCCAGGTTGTTGGTGCCTCCATCCAAGGGGCACAGGACACATGAGGTCACCATCCCCCCGTGTGAACACAGCCACTGCAGGCAGGTAAGGTCGCCATCCTCTCACTTCCTCACCTGGCTATGCAGCCCCCAAACTGTCCACCATCCCCTCAGCCTAGGATGAACGGGTCTTGGATCTGTGGCTGTGAACCCAAATATCCCTGGCTCAATGGCCAGGGGCCCCTGGATGCAGTGCCAGCCTCTGCCTGGGCTGCATCAGAATCTCCAGTGATCTCATCTGTTCCCTAGACCTGGGCACATGAAACACTCACATCGTGAAGGGGGAGCAGCTGGCCAAAAAGGGTCCAAGTGCCTGTGGCAACCAGACCCAGGCCTGAAAAGCCTCGGCCTCAGCTCGCTGTGTGCTCTGGTCCAAATGTGTGGATCCCCAAAATCCCTATGTTGAAATCCTCACATAAGGTGATGGCATCAGGAGGTGGGGCCTTTGGGAGATGATGAGCTCATGGGGTCAGTGTCCTCATGAGTGGAATTAGTGCCCTTACAAAACAGGCCTGAGGAAGACTGTGTGTCCTTCCACCATGCAAGGACACCGGGAGGAGATGCTGTCTATGAACAGAAAACAGAAACCACTCTCCCTAGACACCACATCTGCCAGAGCCTTGATCTTGGACTTCCTAGCCTCCAGAACTGTGAGCAATACATTTCTGTTGTTAACAGGTGCCCAGCCTGTGGTTATGTTGTGACAGCCGCCTGGTCGGACGTAAGACAGTGTGCTGTCATTAGCTGTCATCGGGCATTCTGTGCAGGTGAGGAGGGAGAGTCCATAAGCACCTGGCCCAGGGCATAGCAGGTGCCAGGAAAAGGCAGCCACGGCCCCCAGCTCTTCACACGCCATGGTGACACCCACTTCTATGTCCCTGCCCCAGGCTTGGAAGGGCCTCGGCTGGGTTCTGGGCTGCCCCATCCTATGACAGGAAGTCTCCTGTGGCTTCAGGGAACACCCACACGTGGGCTGCTCAGAGATGAAGGCAGGTGACAATGTGTACAACGACCAGCAGCAGACCCAAGGAGAATGGAAGCCACCGGGTGCTCTGCAGCCAGGCTGGGCACTGAGTTCCATTCCAAGTCAATGTGAGGGGAGCCGTCCACTACCAGCCACTTGGAGCACAGTCAGTGCCTGGTGAGGGCACTGGCGCTAGGATCTGGTGGCCGTGAACCCATATACCCCTAGCTCGATGGCTCGGGCCCCCAAGTGCAGTGCCACAGTCAGTGCCTGGCGGGACCATGTCCCAGAGAGAGAGGAAAGGTGTAGGCATGCAGGGCACAGGGAGGCTCCCGTCACCTCCGAGGCCCCAGCATGGGCCTTTCCCTGGGCTTGGCAGTCTTCTCGCAAGAACGAGTAAAGAAGCTGCATTCCCCAGCGTTCATCAATGTCCCTGAAAGGCAGGTGAGCACTGTCCGAAGGGACCTGCCTCGGCTCTCCCGCCATGTCACCCCCACTGACCATCCACTGACTTGCAATCCTTTGCCCCATCCTCTGCCCCAGGGGCGTGGCCCAGGCTGCAGCTCTCAGGACAGGCTGGCAAGATTGCCCCAGCACACATCTGAGCAATGGCAGGTTCAGCAACGACTTCCACTTAACACCTACTAAGTGCCTGCCCCAGGCTAGGCGCACAAAGGCACCAGCTCACTGCACCTTCACAGAGAGCAGTCTAGCTCCAAATGGAAGGGAGCTGGGCTTGGAGGTGGAGAGGCCTGGGTTCTGACACCGGAGCCCCTCATCGGCTGAGAGATGGCACACGAGGTCCGTAACCTCCGCGTGTCACTGGGAATCAGGGGAAGACATCCACTGTACAGAGATGCTGTGTGCATGCGGCATCACCAATCCTCCCTCACCTGCGTGGGACATGAAACACTCAGAGGACCTAGCACAGCCCAGACAAGGCAAATGCTTGACTGGGAGCCATTATTTAATTACATTACGTGTAATTATGCCCCTCGGTGGCCAGTTTTGAGTTCTAATAACACAGTCACTGTACATCAGCCAAGCATTCTGTTCACACGACCATGGGAGACCAGAGCAGGAAGGATCTGAAGGGACTCACAGATCACCCTCTTCGTTTTACAGATAAGGGAACTGCGCTCAGATGAGCTGAGTCCTGGCCCGCCCCAGCTGGCGGCAGGTGCAATCCTTTGCCCCATCCTCTGCCTCGGGAGTGTGGTCCAGGCTACAGCTCTCAGGACAGGCTGGCAGGGCTGCTCCGGCCCACATCTTCCATCCCAGAGAGCACAGAGACGCTGGTAGGACCCAGTGTAGGGCAAGTGAGTGCTTTATAAAATGTGGGCTGGCAGGAGGAAAAACCACATCTTTATTCACAGCCAAAGGTCTTGTCTATACTTCACGTGGTTCCCGCAGCACCTTTTGCCACATCCCAGGCACTGTGCAGAGGAAAGTGAACAATAGATTTCCCCCCGGCGCCCTTCTTTCCTGTGGTTCTCAGAACGAATCTTTCTTCTCCTACAGCCACCTATGCTAGCAAGCACAGCTGCCTTCCCACGCCTTTGTAATGCCCCATGCTGGTCTGCAGAATGGACGAGGGGACCCTCCATCTGGGAGGTGGTTTTTTACCAGGGCAGCAAATCAAATGGATCTTTGTACAGCCCAAGCTAGGGGGGCTTTCGGCAGACACAGTTCCAACCGTAAGTCTCCTCAGTGTACAACCCTTACACAGCTAGGCTCACTGCCGTTTTCAAAGGAGGAGAAGCATGAAGTCCCCGTTCAAACAGTCCAATGGGTGTAATCAAAGGTTCTGAGGGGCTGTGAATCCGCAGCAATTAACTTTCCAGCCCCTTCCTTTGGGGTGGGGGTTATCTCTTAATCCTCAATAATGCTCATTCTTTTAGTAATTGCCATCTAACAGAGAGGTGGGTGTTGTGCATGTTCGTTTTTAATGGAGATTGTTCTTTGCTTTGCTGAAAGGAAGTTAGGCAGAAGGAAGAAGGACCGTACCAAAGAAAAGAACAGAGTGGCATCCTGTTCTCCAGGAGCCGGCAGGACACTGGGAATCCCAGGAGACATGCCTGTGGCCAGAAGTGGCTTTCTCTGCACACTCCTTGGTGTCTGGGGATGAAACATGCCCTGTAATATGCCATCATTCTCTTCTAAACTGTTTTCTTTTCTTTTTTCTTTTTTTTTGAGATGGAGTCTCCCTCTGTAGCCCAGGCTAGAGTGCGGTGGCGTGATCTCAGCTCACTACAACCTCTGCCTTCAAGGTTCAAGTGATTCTCCTGCCTCAGCCTCTCCAGTAGCTAGGACTACAGGTGTGCACCACCACACCCAGCTAATGTTTGTATTTTTAGTAGAGAAGGGGTTTCACTATGTTGGCCAGGCTGATCTTGAACTCCTGACCTCGTGATCCACCCGCCTTGCCTCCCCAAACCCTGGGATTACCGGTGTGAGCCATCGCACCTGGCCAAGAATACTTTATTCTTAATTACACATTTGACCTAGAGATTACAATGTATTTGTCATTCAGCCACTTTCCACTAAAAATTATGGGTGACTTTTTAAAAATATTATGGGAAATACAGTTTTATATGCTTTATCATACAAAATAAAGGCAGAGATGCAAATAACTTTCTGAGAACTATAGATAGTGCTCCTGGCTCTTCTCTACCTTCAAATCGAAGAAATACCAGTCACTATCCTCCCGGAGCCCGGTGTCTACACTGGTCAGCCGAATCCAGACACTGCTGCGGCTGATGAGCTGTCACAGATGGGGGACACGGGAGCAGTTTTTGTTGAACTCCAGCAAAGGCATCAGCTCTCATGAACACTGTCCTGCCCCCTTGCCCCAGCACAGGGACTTACTGGTTTAGGAACAACGCCCCGGGAGTGTACATCCTTTCCAAAACAATGGGTTGCTAGAACCCAGGGCGGATAAAAAGAATTCCACCCATTTCTTTCTAAAACCAGCATCAAGGTCAAAATGTTATTTTACTGTACAGTTTACCTGGCTCCCGGCCAGGGCAAGAGCACAGTGGAGGAGCCCAGCCCCATCCTTGGCTCCTTCTTAGGTACCATTTGCCCTCAGGAGGAAGGGCCAGGAGAAGGGGACAAGGGGGACCCTGGCAGTGGCATCTTGCAGGTATCCACTGTGTGGTCTAGAAGGGGTCTGGCCCTGCAGACTCCTCATCACATGGGAGGGCTGTGGGCCAAGGAAGGCCACAGTGGGGTCCTCTAAGGTGTGGGGCCCAGAGCTGTCCAGGTCTAAGGACAATGCCACCCGGCCCCCTGGCCGGCCTGTGGGGCCCTCTCTGGCAGGCCCCATCTCTTCCAGGCGCCTATGCATCTTCCATGGGAGAGGTGGTTCTCTGTGCTGGTGTAACTGTGGGAGGCACGAATGCCCCCCAGGGGTGGCGTGGGGAGGGGATCTGTTCCACCTGTCCACTAATGACCCGTCTAAAAGGAACATCAAGGTGTTTTCACTCATACTAAGGGAGAAGAGATGTGGGAAAAGTAATAAGAAATCAGGTGACATGAGATTAATGGGGAATAAACAAACCACCATGGTCTGCTGTGAATGTCTACCCCTCTATCCTCACCCTTTACTACCTTCCTTCCCCAAGCCTGGTGCTGGGAATACTCATGTAGATTACAGGGCTGTCCAGAACGAACACTCTTACAAGAGCAAGGGGCCAAAAGCTGGAATCCAAGACTGTGCTGTGAACATCCGAGACCCACTGCCCTCCTCCGAACCCAATCTCCCCAGAGGCCGCCCCTCAAATACTGCAAAGCAAATGTAGAATAATCCAATGTATCACCTTACCCTACGTCTTCAAGTAAACTACAAAAGCCGCATCAAGCACAACTCAAAGCCAAGAGGCCAACTCAGCCCCCTGGGGTGGGTGCACCAGAGGAACTGTCGCTAATCTCCCCCGGGGCTCACGGCCACACGGCTCTCCGGGGCCTCCCTGCCCTTGGTTACCTGGTTCTTCAGGGGGTGGCTGTGCGCTGACCTCGGGTTCTGGGATGACTTCGGGGGGCGGCGGGGGTGGAGCAGGTGGAGCTTTGACAGGGGTCGTTGACTCCGGGGTCTCAAATGCCTCTTCAGAATCAGAACTCCTGATGAGAGAGAGGGAGAAGCAGCACAGGTTAGACAGGGGCCCAGGGCCAGTTCGGCTAAGCAAGTGTGGCCTTTGGACCCAGAGCCAGTGGTGGGTTCTAGCTCGCTGCTCAATTCAACTGTGCAGGGACAGATGAGAGGAAAGTAATTTTCTCAGTCGTGATTCCCAAGGGTGAATCTTATCAGTGGCTCTGACTGCACAAATGATGTATTCTTTGAACTCAGCTCTACTGGAAATACACGCTTCTCACCTTAGTGGCAAATACACACAGGGCAGATTCTGGATGAACTTCCACACACGCTCGTTATTGGGTATGGATTCAGAGAGAGAGAGGCATTTGCATGTTCAATGCCATGGTGCCAACTCACCCACAGGATCCCACCCCATCATCCTCTCCACTGCCCTGCCTTCTCAGCACCTCTCATAACTTGTGAGTATACACTTATTCTAGTAGTGTTTACTGTCTTTCTCTTCTACTGAGCTCAAAAGACAGGAGGGTAGCTGGCCTTGTTTATCACAGCATCCCCGAGCCTATAGCAGAGGGCCGGGAATGAACATCTGGTGAGTGGGTGAATGGAGTGAATGAATGAAGCCAGCCGGCCAGGCAGAGGGCGCATCAGACCAACACAAAGCACAGCCACCAACCCCGACACAGTGAAAAAAAAATGGCCCTCGCTGGTCTGCAGGAAAGTCTGTTCTCAAGGAAGGCTCTTCATCCAGAAAACTGGACCGAAAATCCATCTGGAGAAACTCTGCCCACTAACAAGGAGAAGCCACTGGCCAAGCCTTGGCCTGCGCTGAAGAAGAACCAACAGGCCAGGGGCGGTGATTCACGCCTCTGATCCCAGCACTTTGGGAGACTGAGGTGGGAGGAGCGCTTGATGTCAGGTGTTTGAGACCAGCCTGGGCAACGTAGTAAGGCCCCATTTCTATAAAAAATAAAAATAAAAATATTAGCTAGGCTTGGTGGCACGTGCCTATGGTCTCAGCTACTAGGGAGTGTGAGGCAGGAGGATCACTTGAGCCCAGACGTTTGAGGCTGCAGTGAGCTATGACTGTGCCAATACACCCCGGCCTGGGTGACAGAGAAAGACCCTGTCTCTTAAAAAAATAAAAAAAAGAGGAATAACCAGCAGACAGCCCTCCCCATCACCCTGCTGCCACCAATTTTAAGCCAGAAAGAATAAGGTGACTCAATTTTAAGCCAGAAAGAATAAGGCTCCCCCCAGTACCAAGCTGGCTCCACCTATGCTCAAGATGCCAAGGGCCTGCGGTCCCGAGCCCAGCCTTGCCTCAGAGGACAGCTAGCGCCGAGCAGCAGCAGCAGCTGGGCTGAATCCATTTTGGAAGGGTTAGACAGACCAAAATACTGATTTCGTCATTTGCAACGAGGGGGTTAATTATCAAGAGGGTGGACACTTAGGGTGGCTGATTGGCACAAACAATCCCAGCAAGCACATCTGGTGAAGACACAAAATCAGGGTGACCTGGCAGGTGAGTACGGACAGTGTGTGCACCAAGCTGCACCGGTGTCACCGAGCCACGCAACCCAATGCTGTGAGATGTTCACATTGGCGAGCTTCCACAAGGACCAAAGGACCAGGGACCCCAGGAGAGGTCACCATCTTCTAAAGTCCACCAGCCAGCTGGCAGAGAGCACCAGGAACCAAACCAATCCCTCCAATTATCCGCTGGGACCAGAGGAAAGAGCAATTTGGTGAGTTCCCTTCAGAAAGTCTGTATCAATGCTTTTACAACTAGTTTGTTAGTGAGCTATTTCATCAGTGCCAAAGACCCCCTTGTCCCCCTCCACCCCGCCAAGGACCTTGGCTCCTCCAACCAGTCACAAAGCCTCCAGGGAACCAACGAGTTTAAAAGAAACATCATCGCTGCTTTTGACGGGGTTCAATGAGCCAAAGCCAGTCTACTATTAAATTTCATGAGGAAATAATTCATGCAAACACAACAGAAGATATTGACTTCTTACAAACACTCATTAATATCAAAGGGCTTAGCTTTTGTCTGTGGGGAGAATGTAAGATCCACACTTGCACAACAACAGATCCAGGTACCTGAAGCATCTGTTTATCCTTGTGGAAAACAAAAGGACGTCACACAACTGAGCCATAAAGAAGAATGAGAGTTCGGATCAGCCTGGCGGCCCGATGCAGAGCCCCGGGTGCAGCCCTGGGAACCAGCTTCCTCACCAGGCCCCGAGCACTGCACCATCATTAGCAACACTGACACGATACAGAGTTAACTTGCCTTTTTCCAGAGCCTCCCTGGTGCAGCAGACTGGAGTCCCCACTGCTGGTCACCGCTGTCCACATCCACCGGGCCCATTCCACTGGGGACCATGTCTGCCAGGAGGCATAGGCCATTTCCGCTGAAGAACAGCCTCTGTCGCCCAAATTCCCACCCCTAATTCCCCTGCTGGTATCTCTTGGATCTAAATATCTTTCAATGTCACCAAAAAAGTTAGCTGCACCACCAGCCACAGATGCTATGAGCTTCTCCAGCGTCCAGAGGCCCAGAGGCTGCCCTACTCACGCAGAGATTCAGGGAAAGCCTGAGGGCTCATCTGTCCCCTGGCTCCTGCATTCCTGGGCACTGGCCACGTCAGGCTCTGAAGCACAAAAGGCCCTGCTCTTTCTCAACCACACAAGCAAGCAACAGGGAGGGCCGGATGCCCCTCGGTTCTAGCTGCTGAATTCCAATGAGGTCTCCGCTGCAGCAGCTGCCCAGCCCGCGCACCTGCCCAGAGGGACCGCCACTCACTCTCACCCTGTGTGGAAGACAGAGCATGGGGTGGCCAGGGCACACCAAGCCCCTTTGTGGTCCCTTGCCTGTTCACTATGAACGATTTCTGCATCAAAACACCAGAGGTCACGTGGACCACGAGGATGGCATTCCCTTCCTGTGCTGCCTGCCTTGTTTTCGTATCTCTGAACCCTCTCTTGGGAGCAGAGAGCCAGTTAATTAGAGGAGGTGGATGGCAGCTTTTTTAATTATCTCTTTTTTCCCTATTCAGTTTCCCAGGGGCTCAAATGCATTTCTAAGAGCAAGGATTTCAACAGCCCACCCCAACGAGTCAGTACATAAAAATAAAGCAGCACTTTGGGGTCCCAGTGTATAAACACAATTCCCACCGGCTCTGATTTTTTTTTCCTACTAGAAAAAAACCAAAGTATAAGAAATTATTCTGTTAAGCCTTCACACATTTTAAAAATGAAAGAAAATAAATTTGCTGCAAAAGATGTGGCAGAAAGAGAAATGTTGTCATTACAATCTGCTGAAATCTCTACATTAGAGGAAAATAGATTTATCAGGATATGCACATGCTATGTCCACCCCAGAAGGAAATATGCAAATGCAACAAAATATCTATATTTCTACAGTGTAAACCAACCTTGTCCACAGCCCCTAGGCTGCATGCGGCCAAGACAGCTTTGAATGAGGCCCAACGCAAATTCGTAAACTTTCTTAAGACACTATGAGACTTTGTTGTGATTTCTTTCTTTCTTTCTTTTTTTTTAGGTCATCAATTATCATTAGTGTTAGTGTACTTTATGTGTGGCCCAAGACAGTTCTTCTTCCAATGCAGCCCAGGGAAGCCAAAAGATTGGACACACCTGAACTGTAACACTTTAATTATCAGCATGAAAAGCATAATAACTACCATTTGTTGAATATACTATAATGTGTCAGGCACAAAAGTAAGCCCATGGTACACACATCTAAAGTCTTCAAAAATGTCCTGCTTAGCCAGGTATGGTGGTGCGCACTTGTAATCCCAGCTACATGGGAGGCTGACTCAGGAGGATCCCTTTGGTCCAGGAGTTAGAGACTGCAGCAAGCTATGATCACACAACTATACTCCAGCCTGAAGGACAGAGCAAGACCTTGACTCTTAAAAAAAAGACCCTGGCTGCCAGAGAGCAGGCCCATTTTACAGATGAGACAATTCGGCACTAGAGGGCCGAATTCCTTTGCCAGAGGCCGTATGGTTACTAAATGATGGAAGCGAAGTCTCAAATCCAGAACTGCCTGCCTCCAAAATCTATGCCCTTTTCACTACATCTGTGGCTTCCAAATATTTTTAGCAAGTTCAATTTGCAATATGCTTGTATTATAAGGGCTACCATGGACAGCAACTGAGTTGTTTGGAGGAACCTGAAAATCTGACTCTGGGGGCTGGAGACATGAAGGGCAGCAGGATGCCTGTTGATCTCTCCCCCGGCTGCACATCACTGGAAAGAGTCCTGAGATGCACCCATGAGTAATTACAAACAGCCCCTGATTTTTTTTTTATTGTACTTTAAGTTCTAGGGTACATGTGTAGAACGTGCAGGTTTGTTACATAGGTATACACGTGCCATGGTGGTGGCTTGCTGCACCCATCCCCCGTCATCTACATTAAGTATTTCTCCTAATGTTATCCCTCTCCAATCCCCCAACCCCCTGCTATCCCTCCCCTAGTCCCCTGCCCCCAACAGGCTCCAGTGTGTTATGTTATCCTCCCTGTGTCCATGTGTTCTCATTGTTCAATTCCCATGAGTGAGAACATGCGGTGTTTGGTTTTCTGCTCTTGTGTCAGTTTGCTGAAAATGATGGTTTCCAGCTTCATCCATGTCCCTGCAAAGGACATAAACTCATCCTTTTTTAATGACTGCATAGTATTCCATAGTGTATATGTGCCACATTTTCTTTATCCAGTCTATCACTGATGGGCATTTGGGTTGGGTCCGAGTCTTTGCTATTGTGAACACTGCCGCGATAAACATACGTGTGCATGTGTCTTTATAGTAGAATGATTTATAATCCTTTGGGTAAATACCCAGTAATGGGATTGCTGGGTCAAATGATATTTGTATTTCTAGATCCTTGAGGAATCGCCATGCAGCCCCTGATTTTTAACGGCCTGTCCTGTGATCGTGGAATATTTTTGAATAAGGCAGACAGGGCAGGAGGGTCTACCAGCTGTACAAACTGGATTAATGTATCAGTATATGGCAATCAATGTGTTGAGGGTATCCAATAGCACACAGTGCAGTGTGCACAAACAAGAAAGGAAGAGAGAAACATGTGACCCCAGTGTGGACAGACTGCTGCCACCAGAACAGGGCCCTACCGAGCTCCTCCACTGTGAACTGGCATGGCTTAAAAACATTGTTTGAATGAGAACACATGGACACAGGGAGGGGAGCACTACACACTGGGGTCTGTTGGGGAGAAATAGGGGAGGGACAGTGGGGGGTGGGGAGTTGGGGAGAGATAGCACAGGGAGAAATACCAGATATAGGTGAAGGAGAGGAAGGCAGCAAATCACACTGCCACGTGTGTACCTATGAAACAATCTTGCATGTTCTTCACATGTACCTCAAAACCTAAAATGCAATTAAAAAAAAAAAAAAAAAAAACATTGTTTGAAGTACTTTCTTGGTCTCAAAGTCCCACAGAGAAACCTCTGCTCCACACAATACTGAACTAAGCAGCTCTACAGTTGACACTCTGTCAAAGAAGGGCATGGAAACTGGCCCCGAAGCAAGAGGCAGGTAGCTGGAAAACGCAGATCCCAAGGGCCTATTTCCCTGTATTGGTGATTTGGTTTAAATATTTTCAGGTTTTTATCTCTATGAACTACAACAACAAAAGAGTTTAAGATCAGCATCCACACACATATATAATATACACATACACACTTACAGACACACGTGTGAACATGTGAATGTATCTCTAACTAAAACATAAGCATGTTTCAATAAAGAGGTACTATAGATGTAGTTTCCCGTATATCATTAAATGGCTACACTTGCTCAAGTTTTACTGGAGATAATTCAAAGCCTTGGAATAATAAATTGCAAAGGCCATAACATCTTTTGGAAGAAAATTTAGAGATCATATCCTATTCCAATACACTTACCCCAGCTAAGGCCCAGAGAGCTGAAGTGGCTTGCCCAAGGTAACCAGCCCATGCTTGACAGCCATAGCTAGAAATTCCATATAGCTGGGCCTACCTTCATTAAGCACTTCCTCTAAACAGAGCCTTTGCTCTAAACACAACACTCATCCTGGAAATTTAAAGTTTATAGGGGTTGCGTGCAGTGGCTCATGCCTGTAATCCCAGTACTTTGGGAGGCTGAGGCAAGCAGATCTCCTGAGGTTGGGAGTTCGAGACCAGCCTGACCAACATGGAGAAACCCCATCTCTACTAAAAATAGAAAAAGTGAGCCGGGTGTGGTGGCACATGCCTGTAATCCCAGCTACTTAGGAGGCTGAGGTAGGCGAATTGCTTGAACCCAGGAGGTGGAGGTTGCAGTGAGTTGAGATCACACCACTGCACTCTAGCCTGGGCAACAAGAGCAAAACTCCGTCTCAAAAAAAAAAAAAATCTATAGTTTATATAACATTTGAATGTTACCTGATTATCAAGAAATAATTCCTTCTTAAGCATTGCTTAAGGGGAAGAGGAGACTTCCATACTTGAATCTAGGTCAATTCCTTAGAATTCCAGTTTGCAGTTCTGAACATGAAAGGGATCCGGGAGCTGGAGGGAGGGTCTTAGGACCACCCCTCAGAGTGAAAGGACACAGTGCAGGCCAAAGATAGGGGCTTCCTTCTTCTGAGCTCCCCTCCGCCTCCCACCTCTTTTTCCCTTGAAGATCAAGCCCAGGTAAAAGCAACAGCTCGGGACAAAAGTCCTGCTTGGGGAAAACCAGCCAGCATTGTCCAGGCTGAAAGACCAGCTGCCATCCCTGAAGAGAGAGAGAGACCTTCCAGAGACAAAACTGAGCC
The DNA here is from genome assembly GCF_030222135.1 of Aotus nancymaae. NCBI lineage: Eukaryota > Metazoa > Chordata > Mammalia > Primates > Aotidae > Aotus > Aotus nancymaae. The sequence continues at coordinate 8,844,759 of NW_026988421.1, forward strand.
CGCAGCGACAGATCAGACAGTCTCATTCATCTCTTCATCTCGTGTAAGAGTTTGATAAATCTGTGAGTAAGTGGGTATTTTTGAAACGGCTGCATGCTAGATTCTATTCAACAAAATATTCCACTGAATGAGACCTTCAGATAGTCTTGCCAATAAAAGCTTCCCCCCTCCCCAATCTATGCACACACACACACACACCTCTCTGGCATAAAATGGTACGATCAGAATGGTCATATTTTAAGGGCTGACAAAATGATCTTGTACTTTAATTCATCTGTCCTGCATATAGAAAAGGAATTGCCCCGTGATATCAATATCTAGGTAAATAAGAACATGATTTCAACACAAGCAGATGCCGAGACCCAATGGACAATGAGGTGACTGAGAAGCAGCCAGCCAGGTGCTGTCTTCCATGAACAAACACAGAGCTAGCTCTGGCAAGCCAGGCTGCTAGAATTTTCCAGGCTGACACCTATGGCTGCCTCAAGAAAAATCAAAGCAGGTGGCAACATATTTACCCCGAGATTCCCAGCAGGTCCTACTTTCAGAATCAAGTAGCTATCACTTTGTGGCTATGTTTTGACATTTCCAGGGTACCCAGGACACTAGCCATCACCGTTCTAACCGTTGCTAGGTTATGGCAGCGGCATGCCCAAAAGGAAACAGCACCGCAGACTAAGGAGTCCCATGGCTGGGCTATGGCCAGGTGTTAGTCGAATACAGCTGCAAGAAACAGGAACCCACTTCTGGAGTGAAACTAACCATGGTCAGGCGCCACGGCTTACACCTGTAATCCCAGCACTTTGGGAGGCCAAGGCGGACAGATCACCTGAAGTCAGGAGTTCAAGACCAGCCTGGCCAACATAGTGAAACTCCATATCTACTAAAAAAAAATTAAAAATTCAAAAATCCCAGCTACTTGGGAGGCTGAGGCAAGAGAATCGCTTAAACCTGGGAGGCAGATGTCGCAGTGACCCAAGATCATACCACTGCACTCCAGCCTGGATGATAGAGTGAGACTCTGTCTCAAAAAAATTTTTTTCTTAATAAATAAATAAACTAAAGCGGAATGGGACTTCCTGAAAACCCAAGGAGGCTAAGAAGCCACATCTGAAGAGACAGAAATGAGGGCACTTCAGCCCTGCCACTATTTTCTGGCTTTCAGCTCACGGTTTAAGTTCCAGGGAGGGAGCATCTACTTGGCTTTTCTTGGGTCTCTTGGCTGGAACACAGCAGGGAAACTTAATAAATGAGCAACCTGCTGAGACTCAATGGAATGGGGACACAGACTTCCCCAAAAGGCAATCAGAAGGTGGGATGGAGGGCAGGCAACCCACAGACAGCCAGAGACCACAACAGGCTCCCTCTCAGCTCCCCTGGACAAGCGTGTGACCTTAGGGAAGTCACCTGACCTCCCAGGCCCAGGGACTGTCACATAATTGGGGATACGCATGACTGTATGGATACTGCCTCCCCATCATTATTGCAGCTCTGACTCTGCCCTTGGCCTCAAAGCACAAGGAGATCAGGAGTTCCAGACCAGCCTGGCCAAGATGGCGAAACCCTGTGTCTACTAAAAATACAAAAATTAGCCGCGTGTGGTGGTGTGCATTTGTAATTTCAGATACTCAGGAGGCTGAGGCATGAGAATCCCTTGAACCTGGGAGGCAGAGGCTGCAGTGAGCCGAGGTTGTGCCACTGCACTCCAGCCTGGGTGACAGAGCAAGACTCTGTCTCAAAAATAATAATAATAAACTTGGGAAAATGTAATTTTGCTAGCAAGCAGACCAAGTCTTCTGTTTTACTTGGTCAAAGCTGCTGAGCTGGATAGGAAAGAGACCCTGGAGGCCAGGTACAAACTGTGGCTGGTGCCAAGCCAGGCCGCTGGTGGACAACAGAGGGTGCTGAGGAAAGGGCGAGCTCTGGGTGGTGCTGAGGTCAACTTCATCCTCCCCTCAAGGGACATACAACCAGATCCAGGGCCCGGGGACTGCTTCCAGAATGAAGGGGGCTCAGTGTGGCCCTGTGCCCATGTGGGTGTGCATACATGTGTCTGCTGAAACTCACTCCCCTAACACATACATACTTGGTGTTGAAATCGGCTTACTTGTGACAACACGAGGCTCTTTGCAAAAGAGAAGAGACCTTCTAGTGGCTGTGGGCCAACTCCAGGACGTGCGGAGTGACACTGAGCCAGCCCCCACAACCCGGGCTCATGATTTCACCAATTTGTAAGTGGATCCTGCTATGCTTTCCTGGAGAAAGGCCAGACTGTGAATCAAGTGTCAGGACAAACAAAGGAAGAAGAGCCTCGGACCACCCCTTCAGTTTCCTTCACACACCTGTATCCCCAAGTTCTCTTTGCAGCTAAACCCCTTGCTTGAGTAACTTAAATTGGAATCTTAAAACTCAGGTTTTACCGGGGACGGTGGCACATGCCTGTAATCCCAAGACTTTGAGAGGCCAAGGTGGGCAAATCACTTGAGGCCAGGAGTTCAAGACCAGCCTGGCCAACATGGTGAAACACCGTCTCTACTAAAAATATAAAAATTAGCCAGGTGTGGTGGCGGGCACCTGTAATCCCAGCTACTCAGGAGGCTGAGGCAGGAAAGTTACTCAAATCCAGGAGGCAGAGGTTGCAGTGAGCGGTGACTGTGCCACTGCACTCCAGCCTGGGTGATAGAGCAAGACTCTGTCTCAAAACAAACAAACAAACAAAAAAACCTTGGATTTTTCCCCCCTAGAGACTGAGTCTTGCTTGTCACCTAGGCTGGAGTACAGTGGCACAGTCATAGCTCACTGCTGGAGTACAGTGGCACAGTCATAGCTCACTGTAACCTCAAATTCTTGGGCTCAAGAGATCCTTCTGCCTCAGCCTCCCGAGTAGCTGGGACCACAGGTGCATGCCACCACAACCTGCTGATCTCCAGTGACCCTGCCGCCCCGGCCTCCCAAATTGCAGGGATTATAGGCATGAGCTACTGTGCCTGACCACTAAACTGAGATGCTTAAAAAATATAACAGAAAATGAGTTGCTTATGGATACTACTAAGAAAAGAATATAAAACTGAATTCAAAAAGACCTAAGAAGGTGCTTTCAACAGGCTGTCATTAAAGTCCTTGTATTTTCTGAGAGGAGAATCGCAGTAACATCCTACTTATTCACAAGCCACTTAACAAGCAAACGAGTACCCCCTCACCCATCTGAAACACAACCAGGACCCCAGAAAACACAAAAATTTCAGTTCAACCAAGTCATGTGACACAGAGCTTGCACTAAAGGATCCTGCACATTACTCAATAAAAAGCCCCGTCTAGTCGTCTCTGGAAACACACTTAGCCTTCTTTTATAGTCTAGTCTGGGTATCTGGCTTCAGAACCCAAATCAAATGAGAAGGGGCAGGGTAATGTTGGAGGCAGGCACATAGATAGCACTGATAAAGAGTACAGCCAGGTACAGTGGCTCATGCCTGTAATCCCAAGACTTTAGGAGGCCAAGGCGGGTGGACCATTTGAGGTCAGGAGTTCGAGACCAGCCTGGCCAACATGGTGAAGCCCCATCTCTACTAAAAATATAAAAATTAGCTGGGCATGGTAGCATGTGCCTGTGATCCCAGCTACTCAGAAGGCTGAGGCAGGAGAATCACTTGAACCCAGGAGGAGGAGGTTGTAGTGAGCCAAGATCACAAGATCATGCCACTGCACTCCAGCCAGGACGACAACAAGAGCAAAACTCAAAACTCCATCTCAAAAAAAAAAAAAAAAAAAGTAAGTGATAGGCCAGGCACAGTGGCCCTCTCCTGAATCCCAGCACTTTGGGAGGCCAAGGCAGGAGGACTGCTTGAGTCCAAGAGGAGTTCAAGACCAGCCTGAGCAACATGATGAGAACCTGGCTCTGCTCATTTAAAAAATAAAATAAAATAAAATAAAAGAGTGACAGAGTAGATGGAAAAACCATAAAGAAGACTCAAGAACTCAGCAAAGAGCAGTCACCTCTGGCCAACCGCTAGAGCTTCCCCAAGCACCTGGCAGGGGACAGGTCCACCCCCATCAGTATCACCCAGCTGTTAACGAAGGTGAGTGGGATTACATGTGTAGTCAGGAGAGCTCCAAGTTAGGTGATAAGTAGGAAAAAAAAAACAGCAAATTAAGAAATGTATATATAATGACCCTATTTCAGATAAAATAATTATATATAAATTTACACAAAGATACATAAATACATATGTACAATTACGTACATAGATGTCTACATACAGACACACCACATAAGTGCTGTTTATGTAAGTCAGAAAAAGATATTTAAACACAGGTACGAGAAACGAGGTTGCCTTGGTAAAGGGAGGATGCAGGCCCCAACACGGCAGAGCTCAGCCACACTGCTGGGGGCACAGGGGTCTTCCCGGATATGCTCACCAAGTTCTTCCAAATCTCACCCACGTCCTGGATACACGTGGAACTCAGTTGGAATTGGTTAGCTGGATTATGTCCAGGGCAACATGGCTTAAGGGAAAGAGCCAACAAGGGGTTAGGAAGAAGCAGAGGAGTGGCAAAAATGTAGCTGTCCCCATCTGCACTGGCCAGGGAAGACACACCCACCAGACACCCCCCATTCCAGGTATTTCCCCAGCCAGCAAGACACATCCAATCCACATTTGAGGCTCATGTCCCACACTCACCAAGTGTCCTTCTGATTTCAAGTGTGGTTTCGCAGGCAGGTACCCAAATACCAGGATAGGGGTGCCTCAGCCAGGGGCTGCGAAGTGTCAGGGATGAGAATAACCCTATGGCTGCTGACCTCAGCTGACATGTTACAGACCTTCAGAGCTTCCTCATGTCTGATCGTTACAACAGAAGAGGCATGTGAGTGTGATTCCCTGACTGTTCACGATTTCAGAAGGACCCATCCCCTATCACCTGCGGGCACCTGGGCTGGTGAACCAGACAGATAAGGTCCCTCTCTGAAGATGCTCAAGTTCTCCTGGGTTCTGAGGATGAGAAAACTTGGAGCCAAGTGGTTCAGCATCTTGCCTGTGGGCTCAGAACCACCCAGGGGCAGGGGCAGAGCCAAGACTAGCATACGTGTCTTCTGAGCCTGAGCCTGACCCAGGTGCCCTCCCGGCTCACAGACGCTCCTGCATGTGAACAGGCTGGAGTCCTCATTTGCAAATGAGTCTCTAGCAGGTTTGGCAGCTGCAGTTTCCCAGAGCAGCCTCACCTCCGGGGGAACAAATCAGGAGAGTTTCTGCATCTAGATCCACTGCAGCCCATGGGGGCAGCTAGCCAGGCCTTCACTCTGTTCTTTTGGCCCTTTCACTCATACAAACGAGGAGGGGTTGTCTAATGTGCCCATGCCATGCCATCCCAACTGCAAAGACCTGAGACTGTTGGAACACACAGGGAGTGACATGGGAAGGTTGTCACATGGAGGTCCTCCTAGACCTCTGCAGGAGAGTCACATCAACCCTGAATTCTGTTGCTCTCTTTATTCATATCCTGGGCAAAGGGCAACACCATCACAGGGCCAAGGGGAGACCGAGAGGATGACTAATCTCAGGGTAGAGTTGCAAAGAGGAGGCCATAGGATTCAGAGCAGGAGCAGCGCTAGCCTTGGAATCCTGGCTCCTAAACGCATTTTTTTTTTTTTTTTTTTTTTGAGATGGAGTCTCACTCTTGTCTCCATGGCTGGAGTGCAGTGGTGTGATCTCGGCTCACTGCAACCTCCACCTTCCAGGTTCAAGCGATTCTCCTGCCTCAGCCTCCCAAGTAGCTGGGACTACAGGCAAGCGCCACCACGCCCGGCTAATTTTGTATTTTTAGTAGAGATGGGGTTTCACCATGTTGGCCAGGATGGTCTCCATCTCCTGACCTCGTGTTCCACCCACGTTGGGGGCGGAGATTAAAAGTGCTGGGATTAGAGGCCTGAGCACCGAGCCTGGCCTTTTTTTTGAGACAGAATCTCACTCTGTCACCCAGGCTGGAGTGCAGTGGTGCAATCTTGGCTCACTGCAACCCCCACCTCCCAGGTTCAAGTGATTCTCATGCCTCAGCCACCCGAGTAGCTGGAATTACAGGCACTCGCCACCACACCCATCTAATTTTTTGTATTTTTAGTAGAGACAGGTTTTCGTCATGTTGGCCAGGCTGCTCTCGAACTCCTGGCCTCAAGTGATCCACCCACCTTGGTCTCCCAAAGAGTCGGGATTATAGATATGAGCTGAAGAGCCACCACACCCGGCCTGGCTCCTAAGCTCTTGACGTCGAATGTATCCTTACCTACGCGTCTGTGTGTGTCTCTGAACCTGCCTCTGCCTCTACATGCCCTGAGTCTCTGCCTCTTGCATATCTACCTTTTTTTCTCCACACCATGCCCCTCATTCTTCTGTCTGGTCAAAATGAGGAAAGGCACATTTGGAGGCTGCCCTGCAGATGAGAGTCCCTCATGTTCCATCAATAATTAAAGTTTACGTGTTTTGACTTTGTAACTTGTCATTTACAGTTTTGCCTTAAAAGTGGTACTTCAACACCTTGCAAATATGGGGGAAAGATTTGAGGGCTCCCAGTGCACAGGGCAATCTTACCCCTGCATTCATCTCTTGGTAATATTTCACTCTGTGTAAACCCATTACTGAGTCATGCTGAGAAGTCATTGTTTTTAACAAATACAGACACACCTTAGGAGACATGCAGTTTTCAAATCAGCTGGCTAAATCCCAAGCAACTCAGAAAGTGTGGTGAGCTCCTGGTGGAAAACAAGCAGCTGGAATTTTAATCAGACATCATACCCTCCCTGCCACGGATAACATGCACCTGAATGAGGCCTTCAGAAGCTTTGCCCAATTCAGAGAGAACCTGCATCCAGAGTAGGTTTCATGTTTGGTCTATTTCATTTATCCAAAAGTTGGTAGTTCTCAGTGTCCTGCCCAGAGTAGCTGTTCAACAAATACTTCCCACAGCACTTCTAATCAGAAAGGCAAACTGCAGAGTTCTTTGCCTGCTCTGCTAAATATGGCAACCTGTGGTCTACCGCGTGTCTCAACGAGTCTCAACCATGATTTGGCACATAGACATAAAGTGCGCAAACCCAGACGTGGGATGGAGAAGCTACAACAGCTTAATAGAAAGCCTGAACATCTAGAAAGTTTTAAAAGCTTATTTTCTACTGCAGTCTGCAGCAGTGCAATAAAGCAGTACAAGCAGAAGGAAGGAAGACTTCAATCTTTTCTCCCTTTCTTCTAACCTATTTACATGATCAAAAAAAAGAAAAAAAAAAAAAAGCACAGCTTGTAAACAGCACACTAATTGTAGGGAATAAGTATTGTTCAACGCATAGAAAATGTGCTTCTCCTGCTTCCACGGGTTTTCACACTATTCTCTCATACATAATGCAGCATCCTCAACTCAGGCTTTAACCCACTTATTAAAAATTCTGAAATGATGAAGTCTAAACAAAAGCACTTTCTTCACATATTAATATATGAATTACATGATTCTGACATCCTGTAGAAGAAACCCACACCGCAGCCATCAAATATGAGCATCAACTGATCTGGTTCCAAATTCATGTGAGGTGAGTAATTCTGGACAGGTTACTTAACATCCCTGGCCTCCGTTTCTTAGTCTATGCAATGAGCAATAGTAGGTAGTAGATGTTGCTTTCAGAGCTGAGCTTAGATTTATAAAGCACCTTGCACAATGCCCGGCACTTAGAAGACTGGCTCCAGTCCTTAAAGCGTTAAAATTCTACAGCCCAAATTATTGCATCCTTCACCTTAACGCAACAAAGAAACATAAAGCATAGCCATGCTCCCGGTAGCCAGGAGACAGCTGTACCAATGATTCATGAGTTTACAGAGCGATGCAAAAAGAATGTGATTTTCTTGCTCTTCCCACACATCCAACAATGCCCCCTTCACCATGCACACACAGACACATAACACTAAAGTGGCTGTGGGCGTGGAACTGTAAAACTAAGCGATAAATTTCACGTGAATATTTACTGAATTAATTCACAGCCACTCGAGAGAAACTGTAATCAGCCTAACAGAAGACAGGCTGGCGCTGTTTGTTCTAGGCTCTGGGATGCCTTAAAATTTCTTCCCCTTGTGGCTCATGTAATGTCAGCATTTTGGGAGGCCGAGGCAGGTGGATTATCTGAGGTCAGGAGTTCAAGATCAGACTGGGTGACATGGTGAAACCCCATCTCTACTAAAAATACAAAAATTAGCTGGGTGCAGTGGCACTTGCCCGTAATCCCCGCTACTCAGGAGGCTGAGGCAGGAGAATCGCTTGAGCCTGGGAGGCGGAGGTTGCAGTGAGCCGAGATTGCGCCGTTGCACTCCAGCCTGGATGACAGAGTGAGACTCCATCTCAAAAAAAATAAAATAAATTAAAAAAACCTTTCTCCCTCTTGCACTCCCTGGGAGGAGGGGTTTCTCAAAGCTGAGACATGAAGAGTGAGAAAGGAGTAGGTCATTAGAGCTGGGGGGAAGGCTGCAGGCAGGGAGAACAAAAAGATGAAGAGCCCTGGGGTAGGAGGGGGAAGGAGGGTGGCAGGTGCAAAGAATGGGCTTCAGGACGTTTAAGAAAACAAAGTGGGCAAGGAGGACAAAGTCTGCCAGAAGACAGGTGAGGCGGGTAACAATGACAATGACCTGGCCTCGTTGAGACCCATGAAGAGTCTAAAACCCACTAAGGGTTACACGGGGCAAGAATGCGCCCTGAGTTGCTGGTTTTTTGGAGACACAGTCTCGCTCTGCTGCCCGGGCTGGAGTGCAGTGGCAGGATCATGGCTCACTGCAGCCTCAACCTCTTGGGCTCAAGTGATTCCCCCTCCCACCTCACGTCTCTTCATCTTTTTGTTCTTCCTGCCTGAAACCTTCCTCCCACCAGCTCTAATGACTGACTCCTTTTTTACTCTTCATGTCTCAGCTTTGAGAAGCCTCCCCTCCCAGGGAGGTTGGGAGTCACTCGGGAGTCCCAGTCTCCTGAGCAGCTGGGACCACAGGTACATGCCACCACACCCGACTTTTTTTTTTTTTTTTTTTGAGACGGAGTCTTGCTCTGTCACCAGGCTGGAGTGCAGTGGCATGATCTCAGCTCAGGGCAACCTCCGCCTCCTGGCTTCAAGCGATTCTTCAGTCTCAGCCTCCCAAGTAGCTGGGACTACAGGCACCCAATGCCACCACACTCTGCTAATTTTTGTATTTTTAAGAGACAGTGTTTCACCATGTTTGCCAGGATAGTCTCAATCTCTTGACCTCGTGCTCCTCCCGCCTCAGCCACCCAAAGTGCTGGGATTACAGGTGGAAGCCACTGCACCCGGCCTTTTAAAAATTTTTTTGTAGAGACGGTGGTTCTCTAGGTTGCCTAGGCTGGTTTCAAACTACTGAGCTCAAGTGATCCTCCCACCTCAGCCTCCCAAATAACTGGGACTACAGGTGTAAGCCACCACATCTGGCTAATTGTTTTAAAACATTTTTTGTAGAGACAGAGGCTCCCAATGTTTCCCAGGCTGGTCTCAAACTTCTTGGCTCAAGCGATCCTCCTGCCTCAGACTCCTAGAGTGCTGGGATTACAGGCATGAGCCCCCAGGCCTGGCCCCTGCATTGTTTTTAGAAGGCCATTCTGACAGCTGTGAGAACAGCAGCAGGAGCAGGAATGGAAGCAGAAGGGTATGGAGATTGCTGGCCACCAAGGTGAGAAGTAGCCAGGTTTGAGTCACATAAAGGTAGGGGTTAAAGTGAAGGGCATCAAGGAAAGATCTGAGATCCCAGCCTGTACTTTCGGAAAGTTTTGGCTAAAAAAAACATTGCTTTTTACTTGCACTACAATTGATACCAGAAATATAACAGCTTTTTCTTCATTCCAAGAGATTCTGAATACATTATATACCGGTTGAGTAACAAAAGTGTCAGACCCATAATCAGTGGTTTAAATATAACAAGGCAGATAAGTAACCTCAGATTTCAATTACATATATCAGAGCTCTAACGAACAGATACAATTTCCCACATCGCATAAGCATCGCTGTCTCAAGCTTAAGAGTTAAAATAGATACTCAGAGCTGACCTTCTTCTTGCCAACAAACTTCTCAATTTCATAATAAAAGAAACAGGATAAGATATTGAATCTGACAGCAGTCACCTGGCTTTTCCTCTTCATCATGACTTTCAGCCCTCTGACTTATAAACATGCTCCAGCGTCCTGTCACTTTCAAGGTGTTAAAGAGCGGCTCTGTGCTTTGTTTTCTCAAATCCTTTCATCAAAGGCTCAAAGTTTTCCATTATCTCAATGTTACTACTATTTAAAAGTCACACTTCTGGTTTCACTTAGAATTTTAATGTAAGTTGTATTTAAAAAGTAGGGGTTTCTCCTGTTTTGTTTTGTTGAGACAGGGTCTCACTCTGCCCAGCCTGGAGTGCACTGGCCTGATCATGGCTCACAGCAGCTTCAAACTTTAAGGCTCAGGTGATCCTCCCACCTCAGCCTCCCAGGTGCTGAAACTACAGATGCACACCGTCACACCCAGCAAATTTTCTTTTGCATTTTTTTGTAGACAGGGTCTCACTATATTGCCCAGGCTGGTCTTGATCTCTGGTGCTCAATCGATCCGCCAGCCATGGCTCCTCAAAGTGCTGGGATTACAGGCGTGTACCCTGAGCCCAGTCGCAGCTCATGGCAACCTCTGCCTCCTGGGTTCAAATGATTATCGTGACTCAGCCTCCCGAGTAGCTGGGACTACAGGGGCATATCCCCATGGCTAATTTTTTGTATTTTTAGTAGAGATGAGGTTTCACCATGTTGGCCAGGCTGGTCCCGAACTCCTGGCCTTAAGTGATCCACCTGCCTTGGCCTCCCAAAGTGCTAGGATTACAGGCGTGAGCCACTGTGCCTGACCCTTTGTCCTGTTTTCTTAACTTATGACAGGATGCACTGATCAAACATCAGAAATAAGAAAGAACTGACCAGGCATGGTAGTTCATGCCTGTAATCCTAGCACTTTGGGAGGCCAAGCTGAGCAGATCATCTGAGGTCGGGAGTTCAAGAGCAGCCTGGTCAACATGGGGAAACCCTATCTCTTCCTAAAAATACAAAAAAAAGCCAGGCATGATGGTGTATGCCTGTAATCCCAGCTACTAAGGAGACTGAGGCGGGTGAATCGCTTGAACCTGGGAGCTGGAGGTTGCAGTGAGCCGAGACCATGACACTGCACTCCAGCCTGAGCAACAAGAGCAAAACAGAAAGAAAGAAAGGAAGAGAGAAAGAGACAGAGACAGAGACAGAGAGAGAGAGAGAAGAGAAAGTGGGGGAGGGAGGAAGGAAGGGAGGGAGGGAGGGAAGAACCATGCTCTTTGTGCTGCATTCTAAGTAAATATATATTTAAATGAAAAAATTAAGAAAGAAAAGAAAGAATTAAGGATTTCGCCAAAGTTTTGGCTTGCCCAATAAGGTGAAAGACCTAGGGGCTATAGAAGGAATGAAGAATCCAACAAATTTTGCCCAAAATTAAGATGGAAAAACTCTGACTTGACATTTTCACATCACACTTTCTTAAAAGCCAACACCAGACGGGTTTTATTTGCTCGGCTCAGGTGGTAATCATCACAAGACCACTGAGAGATTCAGCCAGCTCCAGATGATTAGGGTCCCTGATGATAATTCCACAAAACCATCATGCCACAGCCTCTAAACTTAATAGAAATTTTGTAATAAAGACATAAGCAATGGAGAAAAAAGCATTTCTGCCAAACAATACAGAAACATCCCGATATAGAAAAATCAGAAACTCCTTAAGTCTATGGGACTGAGATCCCACAAACCCCCTTTTTCCGCTTAGATATGATTTTTTACCCCAGCACTTAGAGCAATGCAAGAGAAAGAAAGAGAAGAGGAAGGGTATGTGTCACCAAAAGGGGACAAACCCTCAGGGGTTCATGAACGCTTGCTGAGAATGCTTGTTAATTGCTATGAATTGCTGGAGTTGCTATGGTCTGAATGTTTTTGTGTTCATAAGTAGAAATTCTAACCTCCAAGGTGACACACACGTGTGGCAGTCTGACAAAATATAAGACTCGAAGGGTCAAAAGAAAGTATTAGAAGGTGGCAGGTAATTTGATCATGAGAGATCTGCACGCTTAGACAAGAGGCCCCAGAGAGACCCCTCACTCCTGCCACCATGCAAGGACACAGCAAGAAGTGCATCTGAGCCAGGAAGCAGGCTCACCGTATGCCAAATCCAACTTCGTCTCAGACTTCCCAGCCTCCAAAACTGTTAGAAACGAATTTCTGTTATTTATAAGCCACCCAATTTATGGGATTTTGTTGTAGCAGCCCAAAAAGTCTACGATGTCCAGAGGTGAGCTCGGCCAGCCTATCACTGTATATCAGATGCTGTCCATCTTCGATCTTGGCAGACTTGCTTCCTGACACCTGAACCCAGAGTAGACACGGGGCTCAGCAGCCTCTCAGAGGCATGAAATGCTGGTCCTTCACCTCCTCAGTGAGTCTGGGGCATGCTGTTCTACCCAGGATCTGGAACTTCTAGCAGGGACCATGGCAGTTCTGGAAGGGCCATGCCCAAGTTTTGCCCCTGTACACCTCTGAAATCCACACTCCCAATTCTTTCTGCAACAGAATAATCCTGTTTGCATGCGATCACAGATCACAGTCACGTAGACTTGGGTCTTATCTCCTCCCCAGCTTCATTCTCCTGATGCTCAGAAAACCTTTCACCTCTGAGCCATCCACTGCCTGGGCCATCATTTGATTTATTTTAGAGACTGGTTTCATTATGTTGCCCAGGCTAGAATGCAGTGGCTATTCACAGATGGAATCTTGTGCCCTGTAGCCTTGAATTCATGGGCTCAAGTGACGTTCCTGCCTCAGCCTCCCAAGTTGCTGGGATCACAGGTTTGTGCCATCATCCTTGCAACCCTGTCCTCCCCATTGTTATAATTTTTAAAAGGCCCTGAACACAACCATCCCATTGTTTTTGAAACTGCATCTTCCAAAGCCAGGTGACTTTCTGTTCCAGCCTCCCTCCACTGCTCCTTCCAAAATGAGAATGCTTTATTCAAAATTCTTAAATTCCTACTGCCCTCCTTTTCTGTGTTGGGGCTCGGACACACCACCCCAAAATACAACTGTAGGAGACCAAAATATACCACCACAAACTATACTTGTCATATTTGGGGCTAGTTATTCTGAGAAACTGCGGACACAGAAGTAGCTCTGAAAAGCTGTCCTTGTATAAAACACATTGATATCCGTCAAGAAGGCCTACATCTATCAGGACAGGGTCTGCTCCAGGCAACTGTGATGAACCAAGAGATTTTATGGGCGTTACAAGACCACATTACTCACCCTACACTTCTGCCCCACACCCTTCCATAACTCATCTCCACCACCTACCAGAAGCCCTAGTCCCCTATTCCTGTCTGTGGCTCAGGGTGCTATATAAGCTTCCTTCTTCTGACCCTCTTTTGAGTCTAGTATTTTCAGGCATATAAACATAATTACTGTGTTTTTTTCTCCCATTAATCTATTTTATGTCCATTTAATTTATAGTCCAGCCAAAGACAGGAGTGGGGGGTGGGGGGTGGAGAAAGCCAGTTTTCCATCTCCTACATTTGCTGACTTGCTGTGACTAATCTCATTCAAATGCCGGCTTTCTAGGGCCACATCAGGCCTTTCAGCAGCTTGAATCTGCATGGTTATCTACAAGACCACACATTTTACAGAGAAAAAAATCTATTTTTGTCTACATACACAATGGGATAGTAAGTAAAATGATGTGACTCTTCCTCTTTAGCTAGGATGAGCTGTGAGCACTGGCATCGGTCCCCCAGTCCCTCGGAGAACAAGGGCCAGCCTATTCCCAACAACTCCCCTGCGGGAGCCTCTGATGCACAAAACCACTGTCCATCTGGGGTGGAAGAGTCAAAGTTCTTCACTGACCAGGGAGGACCTGAAGGGAGAATTTCAGGAATGCCAATTTCCAAACAATCCTACATGACAGTGCCAGCCTCAAACTTCTAAGAAGAAGGACCCACATATTAAAAGAGCCAGACCTCTGAGTCTACAAATGTGAAAACTCAGAATGAAAGTCAGCTTGAGTGGCATCCAATCTTCATCTGCAGCCACCATTCTGCCACTTGGCCCTTTTCTATCTGACAACTTGACTACTCCAATTTCATCTTCTTGTGTGTGTACATAATTTTTGTTTTGAGACAAGGTCTTGCTCTGTTGTTCAGGCTAGAGTGAAGTGGTGCAAACACGATTCACTGCAGCCTCACCTTCTGGGTTCAAGCGATCCTCCCACCTCAGCCTCCCAAGCAGCTGGGACTATAGGCATGCGCCACCACACCCAACTAATTTTTGTATTTTTTGAGAGGGGGTTTTGCCATGTGCCATGTTGCATGGGCTGGTCTCTAACTCCTGACCTCAGGCGATCTGCCTGCCTCAGCCTCCCAAAGTGCTGGGATTACAGGCATTGAGCTATTGTACCTGGCCTATCTTCTAATATTTTTGACCAATAAAATATTACCTCTGGATAGTGAAGATATTTCCCTGGGTCCCTGAGTTGTGGACAATTCAGACAGTTTCCAGGCAAGTCTGTACCTGGTCACCTCCACATCTTTGGTTCCTTTCCTCTTACCCTGTCGGGCATTTAAGGCCTCAATTTTTGAAGGGGTAGTCACCTTTGAAGAAGTGGAAGAAAAACAGTATCCAGAAAAATACAAATTCATATGATTTCGAGCCTACATCGGGAAATGTAATATGTAAACCCAGAGTGAGGATAAAGAACAGAAACTGCATTCTGGAGAGAACCGGGTCTGCGCAGGCTTGTTTCTGAGGTTTAGCACAGGCACGAAGGGGTTCCTTGTTAAAAACAGTTCAGGAGTGATAACTAAGGCATCCTTTCCCATGTGAACTAATGTATCCTCTCCCACAATGCATCAGTTTTTCTGTGTTTTTCTTCACCGAGAATTATGCTGTATTTAAAACACAAAACCTGGCCAGGTGCAGTGGCTCATGCCTATAATCCCAGCACTCTGGGAGGCCAAGGCAGGAGAAATGCTTGAGCTCAGCAGTTGCAGACCAGCCTGGGCAACATGGCAGAAACCCCATCTCTAAAAAAGTACACAGATTAGCCAGGCATGTCCCAGCTACTAGGGAGGCTGAGGTGGGAGGATCATCTGATCCTGAGAAGGTCGACGGAGCAGTGAGCCGTGATGGTGCCACTGCACTCCAGCCTGGGTGACAGAATAAGACCCCGTCTCAAAATAAGTAAATAAAATTTAAAAATAAATGAAACCCACAGTGATCTCTTGTTCATGGGGAATCTAAAATAAAGCCAAACTCGCAGAAGCAGAGAGTAGACTGCTGTTTACCAGAGGCTGGGACATGGGGGAGAGACGTTAGTCAAAGGCACAAAATTTCAGTCAGATAAGATAAATTACTTCAACTACTAGATAGTTCAACAGTTAGATCTATTGTACAACTTGGTGACTATTCAGTTAATAACAATGTACTATATACTTGAAAATTGCAAAGAGAGTTTTAAAGTGTATTCTGCACACACACAAAAAGTAGGGGAGGTAATGCAGATATTAATTGGCTTGACTTAGCCATTCTATAATGGAATTTTTATGTCAATTAAAAAAAAAACAGGAGCACAGTGTTTCACCAACGTTTTATGCACCAATTCTTCTCCTGGTTCCCGAAACACTTTTTGCATTTTCTTACTTATCTATAGAATTATTTAGCAACAGAGGGGGAGATGGGGTGTTAATTGCGTTTCACTGACGTCATAATGAGGCCTGAATGCCAATCATCTCAAGCCCACGGAGTAAGTGGGCACTGTCATATGCCCAGAAACCTAGGGCAGGTCTGCGCTGAGCCAGTGCCCGTGCCCGCTAGCTATTTTCCTGGGAGGTGTTGTTACAGCATTGCACTGTTCTTAGCAGTGGAGGTGGCTGGCTGGCTGATCTGGGCAGGCTCTATCTTGGGAGTGCTGGGTGAGTTTACCAGGCACACCCTCAGCCTCCAACACACCTGTCTTGTTGGTCCCGGTAAAACATGCAGGTCACAGATACAGACTGAGAGTCACACCTACTGGAAAAACAAAGAGGAAACAGAGAAACTACAGTCAGGACAAAGAACCCTTCGACAGTCCACCGAGCCCTGTGGCACGACCAGGGCAACAGGGACAGTCCCGTCCCACAAAGGGAGAGAGGAGGGGGCAGAAGAGCTCTGTTGGGTGCAGCCTAGGCTTGGCCTGGCTCAGCCCAGCCCAGCCCACTTCCCTGTCTATGGGAGCAGGTGGCCGCTGGCCCTGGGTCATGGAGCCTGGAACGTGCATGGGGCTGGAGGGTAACAGCTGTGCCTAGCGAGGGAGCTGGTGTTCATGGTGTGTGCTCCATAGCAGGCTCAGCCGTGCTCTTCCCTCATCTGTTACCAGAACAGCTGGACAGGAAGGACATGGAGAAGGAAGGCCTCTGGCTCCTGAAGTCCTGCCTCCCCTCATCTCGTAGGGCAGGTCAAAGACCACCTTCCGCAGACACGCTTTCCCTTCTTGCCTGGTGCCCTTCCCACTGACCCCAGAGCCATCAACAGCAGGGCTCCCGGGAACACAGTGCCACGTATGACTACACTCCTCAAGCCCCTTGCCTCTCCCGTGCCTCGTGTTCTTCTCTTAGGCTTTGCCCTGGCACCTGAAGATGCTCGTGACAAGTGCCAGACCTGGAAGCTGCCCCAGGAGCAGGCTGCCTCCCAAGTCCTCCCCAGTTAGGGCAGGAGACTGAGCTGAGCTGTTAAGGAGCATTCATGGACCAAGCCAAAGCCCAGGGCACAGAGCCCAGCTCTCCTTTCAGGGTCCCCCCACCCTCCCACCCCCACCACCTGACTCTGGGTCCATGCGGGCATGGAGGCTGGGGCATCAACTCCCCCAGCAGCTGGAAGCCAGTGTGTCTGTCAGGAGGTTACAGAGAGGATGGGGCAGCCCCGGGAAGCCACAGGAGGAAGTCAGCTGTTCTAGACCAGAGGTGAGCCCAAGCCCAAAAACTCTGATGCTTCGGGCTTTTTGGGGTTTTCTGGGGTAAGGAGGGCCCCATTTTTCTAAAACTATCCTAGCCATTACCCTGTAGGAATCCCTCCTGTTGGGCAGCGGAGATACATGCCCTCTTTTCTCTAAGTCAGTTTGAATTGGTTTTTTTCTACTTGTAACCAAAGGTACCTGAGCTGAGGCCACAGGCGAAGCCTGTCTGAGGACATTCTGGGTGCAGCTCTGCCCGGAAATACCTCTACAGACCCCAGGCTCCTGGTCACAAGCCTTCACCTGCTCACACAAACTCCGCCAGTTACTGGTCTGGGGGCCCAAACTCAGCACTCCCGCGCACGGGCCAGAACACCAAGGGGGCGGCCGGCCCCTGACGCCCGCCCTCCCCGGCTGCCTCTCGCTCACCCTCTGTGCATTCCTGCCTCTTCCTCCTCACACAAGAGCCTGGTGCTGGGAGGGATGGTCCTCACTCCCCCAGCTGCCCCACGCCCAGGGTGGCATCTTAAGGCCATTCATAAAAGGCAATGGGCAGTCACAGGATCCTCTTCTGAAAAGAGGTCAGCTGGGAAGTTCCATGCAGGATCTAAATGTGCGCAGATGTTTTCCCTAAAGTAAAGCCAGCCTCTCCCGCCTTCTTCCTGGAGGGAAAATACTTCCAGACCACAGTAGGTGCCTCCCTTTAATGCCGAACAATGAACAATGTGCAGCTTCCACCAGGCCCCGATCAGTGGCACAGAGGAGCCACCGTGAGAGGCCGGAGCCCCTTGGATGTGGGCTGCTTCTCAAGTACAGAGACCCAGATCTGAGCCTGAGGAAGGGTGGTGCTGGCACAGGACTGCTGCAGCAAACTCAGCCCCTCCTGGGTGGGCAGCAGCGAACAAGCTGTGCCCTCCCCTGCCTGACTCTCTCGCTCAGCAGTACATGGAGAGCAGCCCAGGTATTTTCTAAATGTCAAGTTTCAACCTAGACCAATAGCCTGCTGTAACCACGAGTCAAAACATAAAATTAAGCCCCCGGAAGTCATGGGTCATGTCCCTGCAGCCTTGAGTACATTCTAGCTCATCTCCAGGCCCCTACATTCAGGATTGGATGGTTTTAACTCAGGCCAGTCTCAACAGGTGTCAGGAACCAAGAGGCCATAAGTTTGTCCAACCACCTCTGGGCTTGCTGGGCCTCAGGAGGGGTCAGCTTCCTCTGACGATGCTTACAGCTATTTCCACTTGGGCTGAACACAGTAAACACCCACCTCCCTTGGAACCAACCTCTAGAACATCCCAAAGGAGCTGTATGGAGACAGAAAAGAAAAAAATACTTCCGAGCAAAGACACAAGGAAGAGCCTGAGCCAAGGGCCCAAGGAGGCCCATTCTTATTCCCAAATTAACCATCCATTGCAGTTCCTCGTGAGAGAAAGAATTCGCAATCTAACTCCTTCACCAAGTGGGAAGATGCCTCTGATTTGAGTTTGCCAAAGGATATGTCCACCTATAAATATTTTCTTTTAGCAAGTTGAAAGATAAAGGGGAAAAATTAAAATGACTACCTGACTTATTTTGAATAATGACTAGCTGGAAAGGCCTAAGTGATATTTCATGGATGATGGGTTTGGGGGACTTAAAACCCTCCGTGATTCTAAAATCCTCATGTTTCCAGTTCTAAAATCCTCAGACTCTGGAACGTCACAAACACCTTGGAGTAAGTGAAGCTGGAATGTTGACGGTGAACTTGCCAGCAGCTGGCCTGAGTTCTCACCCCCATAAGGACGCAGAGCCACTGTGACCCACCTGACAGCAGGGCTCCGGGAAACCCTGAGCAGAGGGGCCACAGCCACCCTGCCTCCACCCCTTATCTTGGTCCCCACTGTTCTGTCCAGAGCCTGAGGCTTCTGTTTTAGGCAAGAAGAGCTGCATCCATCCACTTCCATTTAAGGAGAAAGCAGAGGAAAAGGGTGTCCTTCTAAATAAGGAGGGCAGGCAGGTACCAAACCTGCGGGGGGCCCACGACCCCCACTGGCCATTTATTATTTGTTGCACAGCCATGGGGACGCACTCTACAAAAGACCCACCTTCCTGGCCAGGCACTCCTTTCCTTTGTAAGGGCTACAAATGCAGGAACAAAGGTGATCTACTGCTCACGGCCATGCTGCGGACTCCTGGTCTACCCAGCCAGCAAGTTCCTTGGGTGGAAAGAGATAAAGGCAGGAAAAAAGAGACCAGTCAAGGGACAGAGCAGAATATGCCTGCGGAGGGGAGTGGACGGAGCATGCGAAGTCTTGGAGGCAGGACAGCGTTGTGTGTTCAAAGAACTGACAGGCGACCAGAGTCCTGGCAAACATCAGGCGGGAGGAGGAGGGGTAGGAGCCAGATGGCAGGGCCTGGAGGCGCTAGCAAGGGGTTTGGATTTTAGACTAAATGCGATGGGAAGCAGATACAGGTTTTAACCATGGAAGGCCAATGACCTGGACTGTTCCAGAAAGAAGAGAGGTGAGGGAAAAGGTGAAGATAAGGCTTGATTATCAGGGGTCAGGCACGGTGGTGTCCCAGCACTTTGGGATGCTGAGGTTGGCAGATCATTTGAGGTCAGGAGTTTGAGACCAACCTGGTCAACACAGTGAAACTCCATCTCTACTAAAAATACAAAAATTAGCCGGGCATAGTGGCGTGTGCCTGTAATCCCAGCTACTTGGGAGGCTGAGGCAGGATAATCACTTAGACGGTGGCTGAGATCATGCCAGTGCACTCCAGCCTGGGCAAGAGAGTGAGACTCTGTCTCAGAAAAAAAGACTTGATGATCAGGTTTCTTGTTTGAGCACCTGGGTGGATAAGGTGCCAGGTGTCAACATGAGGAAGAAGGGGGTGGGGCTGGGTTCGTTTGAATGTACATTTGTTTTTGCTTTTAAGAGGAAGATGGACATCAGAGTTCTACGTTGGACATGTTGAGCCTCAGCTATCCAGGAGAGATCTAAGAGGAGAAATGAAGTACACAGTTGAATTAAGGCCGGGCATGGTGGCTCACACCTATAATCCTAGCAGTTTGGGAGGCCAAGGCAGGAGGATCACTTGAGCCTGGGAGGTGAAGGCTGCAGTGAGCCATGACTGTGCCACCAGTGACAGAGCGAGACCCTGTCTCAAAAAAAAAAAAGGGGGAAAGTACAGCGCTCAGATGAGAGGGAAGGATACAGACTGGGGCATTACAGGCATGTATTATTTAAGTCTATGAGCATAAATGAGATGTCAGAGAGAGAGAACAGAAAACCAACATTGCCCGGGCCAAAGGGGACATAAGTCTGAGAGCCCTGTACCAATCAATCATCTGTATAACCAGGAATCAGCAAACTACAACCTGCAGCCTGTTTTTATAACTAAAACTCCACTGGAACATGGATTTACAGGTTGTCTCTGGCTGCATTAGAAATGTAACAGCAGAGATGTTGCACAAAGACTGAATGGCCCAGAAAGCTGAAAACATGTACTATGAGGTCTTTTACAGAAAGTATGCTGACCCCTTAATTCAAACCACCCAGGGGACTCACTTTCCTCATCCACCTTGTAGGACCCAGGGATATAGTTATTTCTATACTGAAAAAACCTAGCACACAGTCACGACACAGGAGTTTCTGCTGAATCTGAGCCTGCTCAGCCGGCTTTTCACTCCTGGCTTCAACACTGCAGCATCCAGCTCTTTCCATATTTGGCAATGGCAAACAGCACACACCTGCACTCCAGAAACAACTGCTGAAGTGAATTTGCAAATATAAACAGAACAAATGTCATCTGAGCTACTGCTTCCAACGCAGGATAGATGTGTGTGAGCAGTTCTGACTCAGTCAGTTCCCTGTGGTCAATCGGTCTCCCCTAACCCCCCGGCCAACCTGACACAAAAGAGTCAGTCCATGAACAATTGGTTTTCACAGAACAATTGCTTATGATGCCTAAGTCCTCGTCATTAATCTTAAAGGGAAGAAATAGAATGGCTCAGCATCGCTTGCTTACCTCAGAACACTGCCCTGGCTTGGGTAATCCATTTGGCAAGAACAGCCAATCATGTTTCAGGATAAAGTTGTTTCCTAGGCAACCAAAAATCTAGCCACAGAAACAGGCTGTAGATAGTGGAAAGAAACACAGGGATGGGAACGGGAGGGTCGATGGAGAAGAGTGACCCAGAATCCACCGACCTTGAGCTGATGTTCACCTGCAGTGCCACACTCAGTCAGTATCTGAGTCCTAGCTGCTCACCCTATCCTCCACAGGGTACCTTGTCCCAGGCTCCCCAGCACCGCACGGCCCCTTGGATGATTGGTAGCTACCTGGAAGGCCTTGGAATACATTTGCCTTCAGCCTACCTAAGAGAAAGCTTCCAGGCAAATCCCACAGAGAAGACAGTGAAGGCCCAGAATCCTTGTCAACATGGACACAGGGCCACGCTGGTTATATCGAGGAATAATGGCAGAGAAAAATACAGCCGAGCTTTCTTTGGGACTCAATCTCCCCCTCCCACTCTACAGATAATTCTGCAGCTTATTCTATTTTAGGTGAGAAAAAAACCCTAATTGTGTCCAACACTAATATCTAAAGTAAAATCTGCCTCTGGGAACTCAGAAACTGGCTACAACCCACATTAGGAACCCTGTCATTTAAGTTAAAGGATTTAACCAAGGGTTGCCCCAAGAAACAAGGCCATGAAAAAGAGCTACGGCTGGTGCACTGGCTCATGCCTGTAATCCCAACACTTTGGAAGGCTGAAGCGGATGGCTCACTTGAATCCAGGAGTTTGAGACCAGCCTGGGCCACATAGCAAGGCCCCGTCTTTACAAAAAAAAATTATTAAAAAAAAATGGACAGGCGCAGTGGCTCACATCTGCAATATGAGCACTTTGAGAGGCCGAGGCGGGCAGATCACGAGGTCAGGAGATCGAGACAATCCTAGCCAACATGGTGAAATCCCATCTCCACTAAAAATACAAAAAAAATTAGCTGGGCGTGATGGCACATGCCTATAGTACCAGCTACTGGGGAGGCTGAGGCAGGAGAATTGCTTGAATCCAGGAGGCGGAGATTGCAGTGAGCCAAGATTGTGCCACTACACTGGGAAACAGTGTGACGCTCCGTCTCAAAAAAAAATTAGCAGGACATAGAGGTGTGTGCCGATAGTCCCAGCTACTTGAGAGGATGAGGTGGAAAAATTGCTTGAGTCCAGAAGGTCAAGGCTGCAGTGAGCCAAGAT
This sequence comes from Aotus nancymaae, assembly GCF_030222135.1. Lineage (NCBI taxonomy): Eukaryota > Metazoa > Chordata > Mammalia > Primates > Aotidae > Aotus > Aotus nancymaae. Next base: position 8,867,042 of record NW_026988421.1, read on the forward strand.
CACACTGTCACATATGAGCCTGGGAAACAGAGTGAGTGAGACCCAGTCTCAAAAAAAAGAAAAAGAAAAGAAAAGAGAGAGAAAGAAAGAAAAAGAGGAAAGGAGGGAGGAAGGGAGGAAAGAAGGAAGGGAAGGAAGGAAGAAGGGAAGAGAAGGGGAGGGAAGGGGAGGGGAGAGGAGGGGAAGGGAGGGGAGGGGAGGGGGAAGGAAGGAAAAAGAAAGAAAAGAAAAAGAAAAAAGAGAAAGATCTAATGAGGGCTAAAGAAAGAAAGATTCCTGCTTAGGGCCCCAGCAGCCATTCCTGACCTTATGAGTGACTGAGAGGCTGGCAATTTCAGGTACAGGGCATTTCCACTTTTGCAGTTTTATGGCACTTATGTCTTCTCAGAGTCTTTACAGATGTGGCATCTCACCTCTGAAAAATCCTGCAAGGCAGGAGGGGCAGGATCAGGAACCACACGAGGGAAGGGGCCAGAACCCCACTTCTAACCACAGACGCACGGAGAGCTCCAAGCACTCCACCTACTGCGGGGATACCCAAGACCCCTCTTTCGCGTGGCCTCTCTCCAGCTACATCTGATCCCACTCACTTCTGAAATCTCAGCCCAAACTCATCAACTTCCCCAAACTAGCTCCCAATCCAGTTTTCCTGTCTGTCTTGGCCAATGCCACTTCTTTCTCTTAGTTACCAGGATATGAAACTTCCACTTTGTACTTGCCACTGTCTCTTCTCTTCCCTCCCCCATCTCATCAATCACAGAGCCTGTCGCTTCCTCCTTCATCACTTCTCTCCCACCCACCCTGGCCTCTCTACTTGGATCCACGGGTCTACAGAGGTATGGGTTTCCGTATTTGTGATTTGTTTTCAGAGCCAAGGCACGTGCTCACTTTGAGAGTAGGGCAACAGTCAGGGCAGGCTGACTTTGCCACCAGAACCACCACTTTCGCTCTCTGATGATAATGGCCCCCTGGGTGGTTTTCAGTGGCTAGGGTGTGGGGATTCGGTGGAAGCTGAGGGAACCCCTGCAACAGGGGTCTCCAACTACACAAAGGACAAAGTACTTAATGCTGCCTCACTTAGCAGAAGCCGCACCACATGGGGCTGCCACGGAAGCAACGGATGAACAGCAGGTCTGATCAATAGCTGCAGACCACATTTACTCAAGTACCTCCTGTCCCTTTCCTGTGTCTCCTGCCATCCATAATGAGAAGTAAGTGCTTTCTGTGGGAGAATTCTCCCTCCCCTTGCCTCCCATATTCTGTTTAGAAACAAATGGCCACTGTTGCTACAGGAACTTCTTTGCCAGATAGGAAAGGAGCAGTAAGATAAGTGGCCAGCTGTTTCTCATGGACAGGATGGCGGGAAGACTGAACTAGCTCATGGAGCTCATGGCTTCTCAAGTTTTGAGATGCCTACAAATCACCTGGGCATCTTTACAAGTCCCTGGTTGAAGTGGAGATTCTGATTCAGCTGGTCTGGGGTGCGGTCTGAGGCTCTGTGTTTCCAACAAGCCCCTTTGGGAAGCTGCTACTGTAGTGTGTGGCCCACCCTGGGGATATCAAGGGCCTGGTCACCACTTGCACCTTCATCTTCAGGCTTCAATCCCCAGTCCCACAGGACTTCTGCTGCTCCAATTTTGATGCTTCAGTTCTCAAAAGGGGGAGATACAAGACTCGCTCCCTCCCTACCACAATGCTCTCCTGCTGTCAGCTGGAGCTACAAAACCTGCCCAAAGGCACCCCAAACCTGCAATTGGAAGGAAAGATATCTTTTTTTTTTTTTTTTGAGACGGAGTTTTGCTTTTTGCCCAGGCTGGAGTGCAATGGCACGATCTAGGCTCATCGAAACCTCTGCCTCCCAGGTTCAAGCTATTCTCCTGCCTCAGTCCCCCAGTAGCTGGGATTATAGGCATGTGCCACCATGTTGGCTAATTTTGTATTTTTAGTAGAGACGGGGTTTCTCCATGTTGGTCAGACTGGTCTTGAACTCCTGACCTCAAGTGATCCACCTGCCTTGGCCTCCCTAAGTGCTGGATTACAGGCGTGAGCCACCTCGCCTGGCCAGAAATAAATCTTAAAGCTAAAGAATTTAAAAAAGAATCCTTCAGTCACATCCAAATCCTCTTTTGATTTCATGCTTATGCCCTGGCCTTCCTGATGCCAGTCTTTCACAGGGAACCAGCAGAGAAAAAGAGAAACATTCACTCTAGATTCAGGTTGTCAGGGGCTGTCCCCCTCGCCAGGTGCACACCCTGTTTGTCTCTGTCCCTGCAGCCCTGACGGCATCATCTTACAATGCCAGCTCCTTCCTGCCATGGACCCCGCACCCTGTTGCTGTTTCGTGTATTATTCATGTGCATGCATTTTTAGCTTCACGGAAATACATGCTACTGAGAAAGACCTGTGCCTGGGCAGAAAAGAGGCGCTCTCCGAATATGTATATTTTTAAAACCTCTAGACTGGAAAAGAGCACATCTGTAGTAGAAAAATAAGCCCCAGTTATTCAGAGAGCAGAGACGGGTTTTGAAGAGGACAGATGCTAGCAATGGCACTGGCCCCAAACACTTTCGCTCTATTTTTTTAGAACAAAAATGTTAGGGGCTGGGGGGTGGGATTTTGTGAATGAGTGAATATACTATCTTAAAGATCTATATTTAGAGACATTTCAGATGCAGCAGTTCTAGGGAGAGAAGCCTCAGGCGGGTGCATATGGACCAACTCAACCGTGAAAATATTTGATAAGCAACTTCCATCACCATGTGGCCATTCAGCCTGAAATTTTATTTAAACACCACTATCCCAATGGGCAGAACCTTAAGGGACCTTATCTAAAAAGGCATAGCTCCCTAATAGAAGCTCGCTAAACTGAGCCCTCACCTGACAGAATAGTGATCATTTATTAACTCAGCTGAGAAAGAGGGCGGGGACATTGGGGACTGGTGAGCTGAATTTCCAATGACTGAGGAGCACATTTTCCCAAACGTACAGTCACATTATCCCTTCTGTTTCCTAAGCACTTTACTAGATAGGTCTGAGCTGTGAAAGCTAGCCAGTGCCTGTCACTGATTAACTCAACTCCAGTACAGAGACTTGCAAAAAATAGGTTAAAATTGTTCTTTTCTGCCTAGACTCGAGGTGCATTTCCATGCACCTAGCAATACTACGTGAGCAAGAGAAACAAGGCAGGTGCCGCACAAGGATCATGACATTTAAAAAGAAAACTCTCAAACACGATGCACCTCCATTGTAAGACGATGCCTTCTGAAGCTATGGGGATGAAGACAAATGATGGGTGCACACCTGCTCTGAAGAATGATTCCCTGCTAAGAGCTGGAGCGCAGAAAACCACAAGGCTTAGCCTAGCATTGCATCACCAAGCCAAGCCAGCTCCTCACTGAAGCCCGGGGTGGGGACCCATGAGGAAGCCCCCCATGGGGCCCCATCCCTCCTACAACACACAGACCAATCCCTACCATCTTTTAATCTACACATGAATGACTCTTAAGAACCCACCACTTTACTACCCCCACCCCCAAGTCTCCAGAGAATACTTTTCTCTGAAACACAGTCTTCTCCCTGGAAAAGGGGGTGGGGGCAGGTGAGGCTGGGAGGTCCACTTCGGATACAAGCCTGAGTTGCTGAAATGCGGCCCGTCAGGCAGACCCATTCACTAAGCCCCATCGTCCAAACATGCCTGGGTAGGTAATGGGGACGACCATAACAGACACGTGTATTCTAATAAACAGTCAGCCATGATAAAGGCCACTTCTGGGCACATTAGCTCTGTGGTTGAGAGAAAAGATCGGATTCCTGGATCGATGCACAGTCAAGCACTGCCTCCACCAATGACAAGATGGTTTTGCCGTCTTTACTAATAATAGCAAGCGGCCTTGTCCTCGAGTGTTCACCAGAGAGTGAGTATGTGGATGATGCTTAGGCTAACCGGACGGAACGTCCACCAGAGCGCACCACGCCATCTGCCACGCGCGCCTGCCTGCCCGGAAACTGGGCTGTCTCCCCGGGCACGGAGCTGCCACGCTCATGGGTTCTTCCTAGGAGGAGGCAGTCGCTGATGCCTGGCTGTTCCCTTGCAGGAAATACCACTGTGCGGGGGGTGCAGAGGAAAGATGCCGACGGCACGAGAAGCCCCCAACCATGCACCCGCGGCTGAACTCCCAAAACCGAATTCCAGGGAATCGTTTCTGCCCACAGCAGTCACTTGGGGCTGCCAGATGCTCCTCCCAGAGCAGCCACCAGGTAAAGCCTTGAAAGGCTGCGGAGAACCCCAGGCCAGCCTGGGCTCCAGGATGCACAGGCATCAGGAAAGGCGACACTAACAAAGCCCGGGCATCCTCTCCTTCTCCCCAGGAGGCCTGGGGCAGCCCGGGCGGAGCACTTACATTGCCTCGGAAGCCTCCAGGTTCAGGTCGCTGGCTGGGGCTGGCTGCAGGGACTGCGACCCTCCCATCCTCGCTGTGCCCTGGCGTGCAAGCTAGCCGCGAGCGGGGCCAGCGTCCTGGCGCGATTCCTGCAGCCGGGAGCCGGGGCGGGCCGGCCGGCGGCCGGGGTTGCTGCACTGCAGACGGGAGCGGCTGCGGGCATCCGTGGCAGCGGCGGTGGCGGCGGCGCGGGGGAGCTGCGACTTGCGGCCCGAGCAGGGGCCCGGGGGGCAAGCGCCGCGGATGTGTGCGCGCGAGTGTGACCCGCGCGCGCCCGAGTGTGGCCGGCGTGCGCGGCTCTGCCCGGGGCGTGCGGGTGTGAGCGTGAGCGCCCGTGTGGTCCGAAAGGCTCGTCTCTTAAACCCCCTGGCAGCCGGTTCCTGTGTGTGACACGATGATGTCATCATCGCCGAGCAGCCCCAACGCCAGCATCTTCACAAAGCTCCACCGCGGGCTCCGGAAACGGGGCTGGGGGTGGGGAGGCGAAGACCCTCCCTCTGCCCCAGCCCCTCCCGCCTCCCCGGGACCGCCCGCATTGTGTGGCTTTGAAATGCAAATGAGCCGCAGGCCGGGAGCTGGGGCCCCAGAAAGGAGGGGCGTGGTGGCCGGGCGGGCTGACCACCGAGAGTGGGGGGCCTCAGCCCTGCTGGCTCGTCCCTGCCAGGAGGAGGAAATGGTCTCTCCCGGCCCAGGACCAGGAGGCGACTGCAGAGCAGGTAAACAGGCTGCAGCGGGCCGCGGGAGCGACGCTGGGAGAGGCATGCGCCCTTCTCCACGGCGGCTTCTGCCTCCTTCAGGCCTCGGGCTCTGCAGGCAGCTGAGGCCTGTAGCAGGGAAAGCTGAGGGACCTGGCTCTCCCCTCACAGCCAGCCCGGGCCTGGCCTCCAAGGGCCTTTGCACCGCACAGTCTGCAGGAGCTGGGTCAAGCTCGGGAGCAAAAGGTACTGGGCCGGCGAGCGGGCTGGGGCTGCAACACCATCTCTGGCCACCAGGTGAGCTCCACAAAGCCAAGCCTTGTGCAAGAGGCTCACCCTAAACAAGCAAACGCCCAGCAAGCTGAGCCGCCCAATGCAGACCCCTAACGCTGGGTGCGTGCACAGGGCAAAGGCAGTTCTCTGTTACATGCATCAGCTCAGCTCTGGGATTCTAAACACGTGCTGGGACTGTAAGAACGTCCGTGACACCCCATCACCAAGCTCCCAACGCCCATCCCCATCAGCAGCAAATCCCCGTCCCTGGCCCGTGGCTTGCTGCGAGACCTTCAAGGCTCGATCTCCTGAGCCTCCTCACTGACGGCTGCTGGAGAAAGAGTTCACCTCTGTATAGGTGCAGGAGATTTGGGGCATACTTGGGAACCCCACTGTCCCCTCTTGCTCTACATCCAACGCACCCGCTTCCTGCGCTCCCAGCTGAGATTCATAACCGAATTCAAATGAACCTCTGATGGGTAAGTGGAAGACTCTTCCACGTTTTCCCAGCTTTTCTTCACCCATAGGATGGTGAGCCTAAAAAGTATCTAAACTGTGGCTAAATGCAAAAGAAAGTAACAACGAAATTGTTCAAAGTGTTTTAAAATTGCCTCCAGTGCACTGTTTTCTAACGACAAGGCCATGGACGTTTGGACAGGCTCTTTTCAGACTGCCACTTGAGGTCAGGTCGTTCCAGAGCTTCACCGGGACTGACTTTCCACTGCTGCTATTCAGTATCAGTGTCAAACAGAATGCCAGGCGATCAACATCGCTTTCTGGGATGTAACAACATGAAATTTCTAGGAAACATTGAGAAGGTTTACTTTTGCATTTATATGAAAATAGCTAATGATTATGTCAATCTTGCAGGGAAGGTGGCTGTCAGGGGTGGCGTGACGAGGCGCGCTCTGGAAAGCACCTCCCGAGGAAGCCGTCACTCACTGTCAGCACTGGGTGTCACTTGGTGGCATGGATCCTGCAACCTGTTCATCGTGTTGCCATTCTCAGCACCCTGGGGGTTTGTTTCTCTGTCAGAAAACAGACCTCTTGGGCTCCATATGCAGGTGAGGGCCCAAAGAAGCTTACCACATGGAGCTGAAACATCCGGAAGCTCTAACCTGGGCTCCTACTGTTTTGAGAAAAGTGGCCCTTTCCCTGGGCACCTAGGGATTGGCCTTCAGCCAAGCCTGGTACTCAGAAAATACATGGGGGAAAAATGAGGAACCACAATCAGAAATCATCTGCCAGCCGGGTGCAGTGGCTCACACCTGTAATCCCAGCACTTTGGGAGGCCAAGGCAGGCAGATCACAAGGTCAGGAGATCAAGACCATCCTAACACGGTGAATTCCCATCTCTACTAAAAATACAAAAAATTAGCCAAGCGTGGTGGCATGCGCCTGTAGTCTCAGCTACTCGGGAGGCTCAGGCAGGAGAATCGCTTGAACCCGGAAGGCAGAGATTGCAGTGAGCCGAGATCACGCCACTGCACTCCAGCCTGGGTGACAGAGCGAGACTCTGTCTCAAAAAACAAAGAAACAACAACGTTTTTCAGATGATATGCAAAAGCACAAGGCCATCTGAGTGTCCTTACCCTTAGTAGGTAGAGGTTCTGCTGCAATAACAAAATAGGGCTTTGAAATGAGACAAGAGTTCAAATCCTGACTTCTCCCTCATTAGCTGTGTGGCCTGAGCCAACTGTTTAACCATACCGAACCTTACTTCCTCAGCTGGCAAAAGAGGAAAAGCATCTATTTTGCAAGGGCATTGGAGAGACTAAATTAAGTGCCATCTATGAATGCCTAGGACCAGGATTCTTTAAAAGAAAAAAATCTCCCCTAAGTATAGTACCATAAAGGAAATTAATGCAGCATTTAAGTGAAGTGCTTTTACTTAGAATCCCAACAACTGAAAAGTTATGACATAGTGACAGGGCATATTACTTAGTGGGACAACACCATCTCACTGGTGTCAAAAACACAATCAAGAACGAGGAGAGAGGCTGGGCACCGTGGCTCATGCCTGTAATCCCAGCACTTTGGGAGGCTGAGGTGGGAGGACTGCTTGAACCCAGGAGTTCAAGGCCAGCCTGGGCAACATAATGAGACCTTGTCTATACAAAAAAATAAACAAAATTAACTGGTGTGGTGGTGCACAACTGTGGTCCCACCTACTCAGGAGGCCGATGTGCTTGAGCCCAGCAGGTGGAGGCTGCAGTGAGCCATGATCATGCCACTGCACTGCAGCCTGGGTGACAGAGTGAGAGCCTGTCTAAACAAAACAAAACAAAGCAAAACAGGAGAGAAATCAAATGTGGGCACCATTACAGTCGATGCAACTAAAACCCGTGTATGATTAGTTCGTGTAAAGTATTTATGGAAGAGTCTCAGACCCTCATGGAAGACCTTTTGATGCTGACTCTACAAACAATTTAAAACAAAGCTGGTGATCTAGTAACTCAGCCTATAGAACATGTAAAGCTGAAGAAAATGAGGAGGGAGGATGAACAGCGAGGAAAAGGGCTGTGCTATGGACTGAATGCTTGTGCCTCCCTCCCAAATTTATGTGTTGAAGCCCTAATCCCTAGTGGGATGGTAGTTGGAGGTGGGGCTTTTGGGAGGTAATTTAAATTAGATTACAACATAAGGCTCCCCTCACGATGATACCCATATAAAAAGAGAAAGGGACATGAGATTCCCCCCTACCCTCCTTCTCTGCTGTGTGAGGCAAGAGGGTGGCCATTTGCAAGCCAGAAAGAAAGCCTTCATCAAGAACCCACCCATGCTGGCACCCTGATCTCAGATTTCCAGGCTCCAGAACTAGAAGAAATCGATGTTCCCTATTTAAGCCTCCTAGGGAACCCCACCACTCCTAAGCATGGGCCTAATGAGACCCTGAACTCAAACAGCCCCTGGGGCCCTTTAGACCACAGTCCACATATTCTAAGCACCAGAAGACAGGCTAAGCCCGCTTAGACAGGCTCCACTGCAAACCTTCCTACAGACGTCCCCAAAGACACCCTAGAAACCTGGGGAAATCAAGGAATGCATCCATCATTTCTAAAAAGCGATGCAGCATGTATTAATCCACCTATTACATACCTGGCCTATAAATGGAGAACCAGCTTATTCTCACATTACTTAATGACACCTACCAGAAAGATGAGCAAACCCGGTAAATCCCCGCAGCCAAAAGGTAACTGTGTAGTGTGGCCTCCTCACTCCCACAGGGGTTCAAGGGACTGAGCCATGGTCAGAAACTGCAAGTAGTTTGAAGCACCTCTGACACCCCAAGAAAAACAAACGTGAGTGGCTGCACCTTTGCCTCTGGCCTCAGGGAGTCTCCAGTTGCCATAGCAGCGAGACTCTCCAAACACTACCAATGGACCCCGAGCTGCTAATTAGCCCGAGCACACACACTCGGGAAAGTAGGTCAGATCACAGAAAAAACCCATCTGGAGGAGCCAGGAATGTAAACACAGATGGAGAACGGGCTCCTCCAAGCCCCGCTCTTCACCACCGCCCATGACACCATGGGACAAAAGCCCAGGGACTTTTCTTCAGGGAGCTGAGTTTGAGACCAGCGCTGGGCTCTCTCTGAGAGTTACCTTGTTCCTCCATCTGAGGGCCCGCACGTCCACCCCCATGTCACACAACTCTGCACCCAGCAGTGCCTGAACGCCCGAGCTCTGCACTGAGCTAGGCATCCTCACTGCCTTGCTGAAAACTCGAAGAGCTGGGAAGCTGTGTGCCCAGAATGCAGCACCCACACATCCATGTAAGCATGGGACCTGTGAGCAGGGACAGCGCCTGGGCTCAGTGCTGGGCTTTTGCCACTCAGGTGTCACAGTCCCCCCCATGGATGCTCTTTCCTGGGCTTTGGGGACAGACTTCCACATCACTCAGTCTCATTTCAAAAGTTGTTCACTGCCTTTGCAAGAAAGTCCCAACTGGACCTCCTGGCTTTGATCTGGCATTGGAGCATGGCAAGGTCCTCACTGTGGCATCACTGCTGAGAAGCTGCCCCCTCCTCAACTTCTCCATCTCTCTCAATTCCTCCAGAAAGTCACATCCCAGCTCCCCCATGTCCCCAGAGGGGTCTGCTCCATGCCAGCCCCAGACTTCTCTCTTCCCACTCCCTCGGCTGCCTGCAGGTGTATGCCTTGATGCTGTTTTGCTGTGTTGGAGTCTCGGGTATATCTGCGTCTGGCGTCTCTGCTCTCCAGCCATGTAGGGTGCTCCAGGCACAGCCAGAGCCCTGTCATGCTGCACGAGACCTCAGAGGACAAGGAGAAGGTCCTGGCAAAAGCCCTCTGTCTTATGATGAATAGAGAAAAGGCAGAGATGGTTGCGTTTGTTTATTTCCAGCGGTACAGATATTCTGTTAACCTCTTATGTGCCAGCATGAAATCTCATGTGCTCACCTTTGGGTGTCTAAGTGGTTTCTTGGGCTTAAGCACAAGCTCCGGTGAAGCCCCATCTTTTCCAGAAGGTTCTCTTGTTCTCTCCTTGCAAAGGGCTGATCTATTTACTGCATCTCTTTCTTACCACCTTCACCATATTTATACCTGAGACCGTTCAAAGTTGCTCACAAGCAAGTACAGCTCTACAGGTGACTCTTCAGGGAGAAAAAACCCTATCGATTCAGTTATGACAGAAGCGGAGGGGCTGGGAATTTTACCATTAGACCCAGGGAGGTAACTCAAAATGTGCTAGAAAAGAAGTCAGTAAAGAGAGATGAGACTCACTTTTGTTTTTTGGGGGTTTAAGACAGAGTCTTGCTCCATCGCCCAGGCTAGAGTGCAGTGGTGTGATCCCAGCTCACTGCCATCTCTGCCTCCCGGGTTCAAGCGATTCTCGTGTCTCAGCCTCCTAAGTAGCTAGGACCACAGGTGCATGCCACCACACCCGGTTAATTTTTGTATTTTTAGTAGAGATAGGTTTCGCCACGTTGCCCAGGCTGGTCTTGAACTCCTGGCCTCAAGTGATCCACCCGCCTTGGCCTCCCAAAGTGCTGAGATTATAAGTGTGAGCCACCTGTAATCTCACACCCAGTCAAGATTCACTTTCATGTTTAAATTAAGAATTGGGAGGCCAGGCGCGGTGGCTCACGCCTGTAATCCCAGCACTTTGGGAGGTCGAGGCGGGTGGATCACGAGGTCAAGAGATCGAGACCATCCTGGTCAACATGGTGAAACCCCGTCTCTACTAAAAATACAAAAAATTAGCTGGGCATGGTGGCGCGTGCCTGTAATCCCAGCTACTTAGGAGGCGGAGGCAGGAGAATTGCCTGAACCCAGGAGGCGGAGGTTGTGGTGAGCCGAGATCGCGCCATTGCACTCCAGCCTGGGTAACAAGAGCGAAACTCCGTCTAAAAAAAAGAATTGGGAACATATTTGTAATCTTTGATTCCTATAGGAAGGCAGGAAGAAAGGAGGGAAGAAGGAAGGGAGGCCAATCCCCCCCAAAAATATCAGGGCTATACGAGAGTTGTTAGCGTTAAGAATTCTCATCACATATGAAAAAAGAATCAGTAACACAAATGCCATATTCAAAAAGACAGAATAAGATCCTCAAAATCTTTCTTTACCAAATTAATTCAGCTCTTTCTCTTTATTTTAAACGCGCCATTGCTGGCTTGATATTTCAGCTGTTTTGAGATGGAAATGGTAGGAGACAATCTTGAGGTAGCTTCTGAGAGAATATACCCTGCCTAATGTCAAAAGGATTTAAGCTCACAATTCAAGAGAACAAAGAAAATACAGGAAGAAAAGGTGGGTAAAAGCCAGAGGGAGTGAGGTGAGCCTGGAAGTCCTGACCTAAGCCCTTGCTGGGGTGGGCTGCGAGTCTGGCTCCAAGTTTCCCAACAGCTAAAGCAAAAAGGGCAACAGCTATGATCAGTTACCTGATTCAAAAAATCCAACAAGTAAAAAAAAAGACCATCCCATGGGTAAGCAGCTTCTGATGTGACTTTCTCAACATGCATTCTCCCATAAGCCCTTTATCAGATGACTGTGTGTATATGGTGGCCGATGCCTTCAGCAATGTCCTCCCAGCAGTACAATATTCCATTCCATAGAGCTATGTCAGCACCCACGGCAGGGGCTCCTCAGTTCCCCTGACAATCAACAAAATCCAGAAATGACAAAGTTCCCAGGGATGCATTTCTAGTTGCCCCATCCTGCACTGAGGGTCCCCACCACTCAAATTTCCATGGTAACAAGGTTACATAAGAGAATGCAAAGGGCAGCATTAGGACGTCATCAACAAAGCAACCACTTATAGACTTGATCTTCCCTCACATGCTCCTCCTGTCTTCACAAGTCTATTTTATTTGAGACAGGGTCTCAATCTGTCACCCAGGCTGGAGTGCAATGGTGCAATCTCAACTCACTGCAGCCTCAGCCTCCTGGGCTCAAGCGATCCTCCCGCCTTAGTTTCCCGAGTAGCTGGGACCACAGGCATGTGCCACCATGCCAGGCTAATTTTTTGTAGTTTTTGTAGAGATGTGGTCTCACTATGTTGCCAAAGCTGGTCTCGAACTCCTGAGCTCAAGTGATCCACCCACCTTGTCCTCCCAAAGTACTGGGACTACAGATGTGAGCCACCATGCCCCGTCATATCTTCACAAGTCTAGTCTCTGGCAGTCTCTTGCTGATTGAAGGGGCAAATATACAATGCCAACAACCAGAAAGCAAAACTGCAAACCTGGAAGGAGAAGGAGGATGTCATGGAGTCAAAGTGATAGCAGAGAATTACTCAAAACCCACCCCAAAGCTGTAAGTCAGCTGGCACAGTCAGACCTGTGGGCAACTGAAGAAAGTCTGCCAGCATGAGGACAGAAGGTGGCTTCAAAGAGAGACCGTGAAGATCAAAGAACCAGGAGAAGCCCTCAGAACTGTTTATGAAAAAGTGACCCTGTTGTGTAAGCTGCAGAAGTCTGGTGTGAAGTGAAGAATATGCAGCTTTGAAAACCTGGCAAAAATATGCCCAAATCCTGTGTTCACTCTAAGCATTTAACGTATGGTTACCATTAAAGTCTACGTTTTGCTAAATATAAAATAAAATCATTTTCATAATTTTTCATTTCTTTTCAGGGTGAAATCTTCAACGTTCTTCTCACTATTAACGGTAAAATTTCGATTTATTTATTAATTATTATGATTCTTTTGAGACTGAGTCTCACTCTGTGCCAGGCCAGAGTGCAGTGGTGCACCTCCCCCTCTCAGGTTCAAATGATTCTCCTACCTCAGTCTCCTGAGTAACTGGGACCACAGGCACCCACCACCACGCCCAGCTAATTTTTGTATTTTTAGTAGAGACGGGGTTTCACCATGTTGGCCAGGATGGTCTCCATCTCTTGACCTCATGATCCACCCGCCACGGCCTCCCAAAGTGCTGGGATTACAGGTGTATGCCACTGCACCCGGCCAAAACTTTGATTTATTAAGTGGACTCATTTTAAGTGGCCTTTCTCAGGTAACAATTTCCTTTGGATAACCCAGATGTCCTTCCTGTAACTACCTTTACAGACTGGGTTTAAGGTCATAGGCAAAAATCAAGAGGGTGGCCCACAGCAGACACATGGCCAAATAAACTCTCAACCTCCAAAGTTCAGGCTCATACTTAAAAAGCAAGCCCCTTCCATCCTAAACCTGGTAAAAGAGCCAATGCGCTCACCTAAGCCAGGTGGCTGCATCTGTCTAGGATCAAACACATAACCAGTGTTCTCCATCTTTCTTCTAAGGAAACTATTTCCAGGAGGAACAGAAAATTCAGTTAGCACCACAAAAAATGTTTGGGTTCTTGTTTAAAGAGGTTTAATATTGCATTTGGTTTGAATGTTGATGTGTTAATCCACTGAGTTCCTCTAGAGTTTAAAGTCACTGGTTTTAGAGGCTACTTTGTACTAGGAATAAAAGACCTTTTAAGGAAAACATTTGGGTGTAAACAGAGATGGGGTCTCCCAGATGCCAAAATCAACAACAAGGCTGGTTTCTGAGGTCAGAGACTGGAGAAGCAGGTTGAGAAGGGCGGGTCTGTGCCTCTGCGGTGGGAGGGGCTCCCCTCAGTGGCCCCGTGGTGGGGATGCCTCCGAGATCAAAGTACAGACAGCAAATTCAGAACCTCCACACCTCTCAGTCCTTCCCTCATTTTGAGCAGAGAGAGCAGCTACCTGTGACTGCCCTGGGGTGAATCTGCAGCACCTGGGGTGAATTTCTTCCCACGCCTGTCAGCAGCAGTCGAGACAGAACCTGGCACAGGGCTGCCCTACTTGTGAGCCAGGCAGCAAAAACCAGGCGCTGAGGCTCAGAACTGCTGACTCAAGGCTCCGTGAAGGAACAGGAATCCAGAACGCCGGGCCAGAAATAGCATCCATGAGCATCTATTGATAGCATAAAGTCCGTGGGCAGAGTAAGTGAATGAGCGTGTCAGCATGAGTGGGTGTGTGTGCGCGCTGGCATGTGTGTGTGCGCCTGCATGCGTGTTACCAAGCCCTAAAAATATTTCCCTCTTTCCATTATCATCCGAGAGGCCCTGTCGGTATAATTCCCTCTACACCCTGCCTAACTGTGGCCAGCTGCAATTAATATATAATCCTGTCAGAGGCTAAGAGATTATTTTTCCTAAATTCTCAAATCTTTAGCAATTGATGTGTACATGGGAAGAAAATCTTCCCCTGACAATAGACTAACCAAATTCCTGCTTCATCTTTGCTGAGTTTATGGAATTGTGAGAGAGAGCTGGACACAGGCATGACAAGGTTTTTTAAAAGCTTGCAGAGGTTTTAGGCATCATTTGGCAAAAAATAAATGCATGGCATATTTACATATTTTTCCTCATCTCTTTAAACTAGGAAGACATGAAGGGTTGCTACTTTGCATAAGCATTTCCCCTGTGCAGTGACTACCTGCCTCAGAACCTACCTGTGCCTGTGATCTTAAACTCAGTTTATGCACACACCATGCTCCAGTCCTAGCAGCAGCGAGGTTGGCTCCAAGAAGGAGGGAGCCTGGCCGGGCATCAGGCCCTTGGACATATGAATGGAGAAATGGGTAGACACAGCTGTACTTGCAGACACAGAGGAGAAAGGCAGAAACCCAAACTGTTTCCAGCTGAGGCCAGGGCTGAAGGCAACCCAAGGAGGTCCTCCCTGGGATGAGCCCTTCCAGGGCCGCAAAGAGACCCCAGGTACCACATGCAGAGCCCAGAGCCAGCTCTCCAGTCTCCCTGACCTCAACAATCTCCCTAGTAGCAGATCTTGTTTGTTTTCGTGATTGGGGGAGGGGTGGGAAGACAGGCTGGGTGCTCAGCAGTAAGGTTTGCAATTAAACTCACTTCCTCAGACACCTAAGTCAAAAAGATGAATGGGTAACAACGGGTATTTTTCACTCACTGGCATCCTAAAACTGACCCTGAGAAGCTATTAGATCCTCTGTGCTTCTGTTTTCTCATCTATGCAATGAAAATAATAACAGTCCCTCTTCCAAACATGAAGGTTGCAAGGTTCAAATGAGATAATATATGAAAAAGCCTCAGGCACTGCAGTGCAGGCTTATAGCAAGTGCTCAAGGCATGTTTAGCTGCAGCTGCTGCTGTGGCTGCTTTGTGGAAAAATAAGAAATCACTTTGGCCTGGGGAGGAGACTTGGTGTCCCTGCTTCACTAACTCTCACAGCATCACTGGGACCCCAAGCCCAGAGCTCTTCAATCAGGCAGAGGAGTGAGAGGCTGGCAGGCTTCCTGGAGGAGTCCACAGGGATGACCCAACCCAAATGGTTCCCGTCACAGCCTTGGCCTCAGAGCTTGGGACCGCAGCCAGTGTTCCAACTTTGCTGGGCTTCAGTTTTCCCAACTATAAAATGGGCACAATAAAAATATCTGCCTGATGGGACTGGAATGCACATTAAACAAGATGAAATATATATCAGGCCAGGCGCTATGGCTCATGCCTGTAACCCCAGCACTTTGGGAGGCTGAGACGGGAGGATCACCTGATATCAGGAGTTTAAGACCAGCCAGGCCAACATGATGAAACCCTGTCTTTACTAAAAATACAAAACTTAGCCAGTCGTGGTGACCTATGCCTGTAATCCCATCTACTCGTAGGCTGAGGCAGGAGAATCGCTTGAACCTGGGAGGCACAGCCTGCAGTGAGCCGAGATCACACCACTGCACTCCAGCCTGGGCAACAGCCTGGGCAAGTAAGACTCCATCTCAAAAAAAAAAAAAAGATAAAGAAAGAAAGATAGATCGAAAGCATTGCTCTCAGTGCCTGGTACGTACAAAGTATTCAGTAAAGGCCAGGTGTTACCACAATAACGAAGTAAGAAAACTACAGCCACTCGGTGATGCTCCAGGGAGAACCTGAAACCCAATCCCAGCCAGAGCCTATTACGTTGCTCTCCATCCTTTTCTCCACAAGGTCCCAGGTCCCACCCTGAGTCCTGCCAAACAGCGTTGCAACAGTCATCGTTCTGGTCACAGAGAGTGAGGATGCAGGATGGCCCTGCCCTCTTCCCCAGCTACGTCAGTCTGGACAGATGTCTCACGCTGTGCTGGCAGAGGCACTGCAGGCGCCACATGCCAACCTCAGGACAACCTGCCTCCTCTTGGAAATGAAGCAGGGACAATGCACCAGGGAATCATGCCATCAAGTCAGCCGTGTCAACACGCACGTATGGAATGGGATGGAACAGAGTATCACTGCAGCCCACCAAGGGAAGCTCAGTGCCAATCAGGGACACATATGGGGTTAGCACACGTGCACTGGCCACAATGTTAAGCTTCTCCTTGTGGTTTGAGCAAAGCTGCTCCGGTCAGGCTGCAGGTCCTCCAACCAGGAAGACTTGTCGAACGCTGAGCTATATCCCTCATACGCATACACTATATTCTTTCACTTTCGTTTGCTTCTTTCTTTTTGTTGTTGTTGCTTGATCTTCCATCCCTCTTTAAGAAATCATTCCGCTTTTGTTCACTGGCTTTTAGCCCCATTATCTAAACCCAAGAAAGCAGGCAGGACCCTGTAATTCTTTCTGCATAGCCAGGCAATGATGCTCAGCGAGATGAGTATTTAGACAGAGACAGGGGCAGGGACGCCGAGGTGGGGCACAAGGTGGGCAAATCATCCCCACAAAGACCCACCATCCTTTGCCTCTTAGCCCAGGAGAATACTCCAGGGTGTCCATGTTGGTGGAATCACGTGGGGGAACTGCACCCTCTGGCCCTGGGCCCCAGCCTTGAGCAGGAAGGGGAGGAAATGCTGGTGCTGAGCCTGAGGCCCTGGGCAACTTGTCCCAGCAAGCCCCTGCCCAGGGTCATAGCCCAGCCTGGAGTAGACACCTCTGCAGTGTCACCCTCATAGTGTGGCCCACATTACAGGGTCACCACTGTATCCCCAGCACCTGCCTTCAGCATTGCATACAGCAGATGCTCATTAAATGTTGGTGAGTGAATGAATGAATGCAAGCCACAAAGACAGACCCAGATCCTCTCCATCCCCACAGCCACTGCTTTAGCTCAGGCTCCCCCGAGGACCACAGTAACAGCCTCTACATGGCCCTATGACCTCTGGCCTCTCCTCTATCCACCCTCCTCCTCGCTACCACAGGCATTTCCCCAAACTAAATTCCATCCTGACTCTCTTCTGCTTGAAAAGAGGACACGTTTCTTCACACTTCTTGGGCACCAGCAAACTCCCCAGTCCAGCTGTAGGCCCCTCCGAATCGGCTGAGGATCAACACCAGACCGCCACACCTCCCTCCAGTCGCTCCCCACTGACCCGCTGCCTGAACCTTCCGGGCCTCGCCGCAGCCCCAAGCTTTGGCACGTTCGGTTCCTCCTCCCTGAAGCACTTTTGCCCTTCTTTACCCTCAGCAAACACCTAGTCATGCTGCAAAACTCACTGGCGATGCTGCCTCCTCTGGGAAGCCTTCCCAGCTTCTCCAGGCAGAGTCAGGTGCTCTTGTCTTGAGTCTTTTGTTCTCAGCTCAGTTGGGAGAGTTTATCATGTTGTATTGTTCTGTTTCCAGAGCAGCTGTCTCTGCCTCCTTTTCCCCATCACTGCTGGAAGCTGGAGTTGGGGGGCAGGGGGCGGGGTTGGTGTTAATTCAATGCCTCTTGTCAAACACTGAGATATAGTCTTCATATACATTTACTACTCACAGTAACCCCCAAGAGGTGGGTACTACTAACTTCAACCTAAGGAGGCATAACCAAGGCTCAGAGTAGTCAAGTAACTTACCCCACATCACACAGCTGGTCAACAGGCCAAGGGGCATGTCTTTCCAACTTCATGCTCTGTCCCCTGTGCCACATTATGAATAGTCCATGGCACAGAATCAACCAGGATGTATCTGCTGAGAGGCTGGCAGGCTGGCAGGATCAAAAAATGCACACAAAGCAGAAGAGAGGACCCAGGAAGGCTGCGTGACTCCACCTAGACTCCCGCGCTCAGCATGTCCTGCCAGTGAAGTATTAAAGAAACTGACTCATCAACATGGGCACGGCACTCAGGCATGGAGGGGTCCTGAGCCGCACATGCTGGTGCCACATCCCATCCCACCGTGCCTCCCAGAGCCCTGCCTCCCTTGGTTTGGGGGTCTATTTCTCCACCTCCTTTTGGGGCAGCCTGTAAACAGTCGTCTCCCGGCCACCCCTCTTTCTGCACATCCACTGGGTCTGAGGGCTTGAGAGCATGCACTTGGCTTGGAAGGAAAGCAGCCTCCTGGAGCGGAAGCACCTAAAACCATCCAGTGGCAGCCGAGGGCCATCCCTGGGCCGCCATGCTGGGGGAAGGGGGTGGGCTCCTAGCCTTGGCTGCTCCTATTTGGGGCAAGCAGGGCCCCCACACCGCCCTGGAGCCTTCCACCCAGCACTGCAGTGCTGAGCACATCTGGCCACGCCCTCACAGACTCCTGCCCTTCCCTGAGCCCCATCTGCTCCTCCCAGAGCCCCACTTCAGGGTGGGACCCTTCTAGGCTGCTCTAGGGGCCGTGGGACTGCAGCCCAGATGGCGTCACAAGCTGAAGCTTTGCAGCTTCTCCCAGCTGTGCCCCCAGAGGAGGGCCGAGGAGCCCTGCTGCCTCCTCCGCCTCTCCTTCCCCTCCCCTCCCAGAAGAAGTAAAAGAACTGCCGAGCTGGGCCCACGGGACTGAGGGGCCACCTTCTAACTGATGACCTCTGCTCTTGCTCTTCAGGCTGAAGCCAGGGTGGCCCAGCACCTGCCCCACTGCAGCTCACATTCAGGAGACTGAGCAGGACCCAGGGGACCCATCGATGCCTCTGAGTGTCTCACTGGCCGGCAACACGGCTCAGTGTAGTTATGCTCAGTCTGCCCTGGACCCAGTGGGCCTTAGAGGCAAGAGAACAATGGAAACTTGGCCTCTGTAACCAAGCCACGATGCCACGAGACCGCAGAGACCCTCAGCCCGACAACCCAGCCCTTTTCCCCGGTGAGACAGAGAGGCTCATCCGGACCCCACCTACTTCGCCAAGTGCTGCGTGCAGAGCAGGCTGGCGAACGGGCTCCAGTGCGAAGATACATGGTGTTTTCCAAGGGGTGCACTTCTCTAACTTGGGTGGAGGGAACGAGGGGTTTCTGCCCTTCCCTCCTGAGCAGGAAAAGCTCTCAGGTCTTGGGGAAGTGTTGACAGAGGGAAGGGAGCAATTTGGGTCAGGCTGCCCAAGGCGAGTGGGCCAGGAGCATGGGGGCGTCTCACCCGAAAGCCTGAAGAGCCACGGCCGCAGCCCCCACAGGCCATAGCTCGGGCCAGCATTTCTCAAGGGTGCTGTCTCCTGGGCATCCTGCCCCAGGACCAGGGATCCAACTTCCTCCCTCAAGAAGCTCAGCTGCTTCTCCCGACCCATTTCTCCCAGGGCCAACCAGACAGCCCTTGACCAAGTTTCCAAGTCACCAATTCCTAGGGGCCAGCTGTCCGCAGCAGGGAGTGAGAGGCCAGCCCTGAAGAGAGATACCATTTGCGCAGCTCACACCCCTCTCAGCTCATGTCCCACACTCCAGGCTCTTTGCCACAAGCCCCCAGAGGTCAGCTGTGGTGGCCTTGGTGAGGTGAGCCTTCTCAACTTCTATTTCTGGAAATTTTTATTATCAGACCCCTCGCCTGGCCTCAGCCTCAAACAGCTCTCCAAAGAGCTGACAGCTCTGGAAATGTCAGGGTGACCTGCTGACCCCACAAGGCTCAGGAGGCTATGCTGGCGAAGAAACAAGTCCCAGCAGAAGCGTAGTCGTGGCAGCGATGGTCTCCCTCCCAGGCAGGGTAGGAGGCAGAGACTCAAAGCTCTCTCTCCTTCCCAGAACCTCTCTTTTCTCCCTCTCGAAGTCACATCTGTTCTCCCCAAGGCCTGTGGCCTAATGATTACCAATGAGCATGGGGGAGGGGAGTGTGAGAACTCCTGGAGAAAAGCCATTTGCACTGGAAATGTGGGATTGTGTCATCATTTCCAAGCAGCCATGAGAAGCAGGAAGAGGCAGCAGGAAGTCACCCAGCATGTTTGCAAGAACAGAGCATCTGTCGATTCTGTAAGAAGTGCCCTGGGCTTTCTTAGTTACTGCAGCAGGTCTCACAGCGTCGCTGCTCCCCTCCAAGCCCAAAGAGAGAAGAAAAAGCCACAGATGTGGCCAGCACTGCAGCTGCCTGCGCTTAACACCCAGAAGGCGTGCTGGCTCCAGCAGGAGATGCCTGGCTGGAGGTGGGAACCCAGGGAGGATGCACTTCCAAATCATGAGTCCAACCAGGACCTCGAATTCTGGCTCAGGGCTGGGCATGGTGGCTCACGCCTGTAGTCCCAGCACTTTGGGAGGCCAAGGCAGTCGGATCATCTGAGGTCAGGAGTTTGAGACCAGCCTGACCGACATGGTGAAATCCCATCTCCACTAAAAATACAAAAGCTAGCCAGGCATGGTGGTGGGTGCCTGTAATCCCAGCTATTCGGGAGGCTGAGGCAGAAGAATCGCTTAAACCTGGGAGACAGAAGTTGCAGTGAGACGAGATTGCGCCACTGCACTCCAGCCTGGGCTACAAGAGCGAAACTCCGTCTCAAAAAATAATAATAATAAAATTCTGGCCCAGGCTGGGTGAATAATGACTTCCATTTCAGTGAAATAAAATGTTCAACCTTACATCTGTGGAAACTTGCTTTGAAAACCTCCAGGAACTCATCCGAAGGGGAGAAACAGTTTATTGGCTCCCTGGATCCAGGGCACGGCCCCATGGCTGAAAGCAGCTGTGGCGAGAGTTGAGGTGGAAACTACACTGAAGACAATGATAGAACCACAGCTGTCCGGGAGCCCCAGGAAATGGGGCCTCAATCCTAAAACCACTCCTGCCTGGGCAGGCAGCCAGCCAGATCGCTAACAATGCAAATCCCATCATATCACTTACGGCCTTGGGGCTTCCGGACGCTCTTAAAAGAAAGCCCAAGGAGCCCATGACCAAAGCTGCTACAATGGAGCAATGAAACAATGTAGTATTGGATTATGACCCACAGAATAAAACAAATATCCAGGAGTCCACGCAGATATAAATACATGATTGAATAATAAATGGAAGAGACAAATCTCCAGTGCAGAAAAACTCTAATAATTTCTGTAGATGCTCTAGCGGAGGAGGGCAACTCTCCACCCCTTAAGCGTGCACGTAGTAACTTTCTTCCACAGACTGTAGTACTGAAAGGGGTTAAAAAAAAAAAAGGAACTTGGCCAGGTGCAGTGGCTCACGCCTGTAATCCCAGCACTGTGGGAGGCCGAGGCGGGAGGATCACTTGAGGTTGGGAGCTTGGCCAACATGATGAAACCCTGACTTCACTACAAATACAAAAATAGCTGGGTGTGGTGGCAGGAGCCTGTAATTCCAGTTACTAAGGAGGCTGAGGCAGGAGAATTGCTTGAGCCTCGGGGGAGGGGGTTGCAGTAAGTGGAGATTGCACCACTGGACTCTAGCCTGGGCAACAGAGGGGGACTCTGTCTCATTAAAAAAAAAATAACTGTACAGTGGAGACACCCAACAAACACGACCTCAGCCAAGCAACTGAGGTCAATGTCAGCAGTGGTATGTCACGTTGATGGTATGTGCCCTCGACAGGATGTGATGAAAATGGCACTTGATCTCTGTTCTTTCTCCCAAAACCCACAGGCCCAGTCCAATCATGAGAAGAGCATCAGACAAATTCCAATAGCGGGGCATCCTACGAAATACCTGACCAGAACTCCTCCAAACTGTCAAGGTCATCAAAAACAAGGCAAGTCTAAGAAGAGACTGCCACAGCCAAGAGGCAGCTACAGAAACAAAATGGAAATGTGGTGTCCTGGATGGGATCCGGGAACAGAAAAAGGACATTAGGGAAAAACTAAGGAAACGTGTATCAGCTATTGTCGTAGTCCATTTTCTATTGCTTATAACAGAATACCTGAAACTGGATGACTTATTAAGAAAAGCAGTTGATTTCTTACAGTTACGGAGTCTGAGAAGTCAAAGGTCAAGGGGCCGCATCTGGTGAGGGCCTTCTTGCTGGTGGGGACTCTGCAGAGTCTGGAGGTGGTGCAGGGCATCCTATAATGAGGGGGCTGAGTGTGCTAGCTCAGGTCTTTCTTCCTCTTCCTATAAAGCCACCAGTCCCACTCCCATAACAATCCAGCAATCCATTAATCTATGAATGGATTAACCCATTCATGAGTGCGGAGCTTCATGACCCAATCACCTCTTAAAGGCCTCACCTCTCAATACTGCCATGTTGGGGGTTGTTTCAACATGAGTTTTGGAGGCGACAAATACTCAAACCATAGCAACTATAGACTTTAATTATTATAATAAAGATGTATCAATATATCAATAACGATTTTTTTTTTTTGAGACGGAGCCTTGCTCTATTACCCAAGCTGGAGTGCAATAGCGCAATCTCGGCTCACTGCAACCTCCACTTCCCAGGTTCAAGCAATTCTGTGCCTCAGTATTCCAAGTAGCTGAGATTACAGGCGCCTGCCACCACATCCAGCTAATATTTTTGTATTTTTCGTAGAGACAGGGTTTCCCCATGTTGGCCAGGCTGGTCTTGAACTCCTGACCTCATGTGATCTGCCTACCTAGGCCTCCTAAAGTTCTGGGATTACAAGCCTGAGTCACCACACCCAACCAATAATGGTTTAGTAATTGTACCAAATTACCTTACTATCAGTAAGATGTTAATAACAGAAACTGTGTGCTTGGATAAATGGGAGCTTTCGACACTGTCTTCTCAATCTTTCTGTAAATCTAAACTATAATTTTAAAAAACCTATTAATAAAAAAATTCTATCAAAGGAAACAAAAGATAAAGTCCTCAGTCCTTCCTGCCACCCACTGCGTGGCGGCCACCTGGCCCTGCCCACTGGGCCACCTTGCTCTCCTTTCAATTGGGCTCCCCTGCTCTGCCTTCTCTTCCCTCTGGGTCCAGGCACGTGCTGTTCCTCCTCAGCAACATCTATTCTCTCCCCAGCATCTTCAGCACCCCCAGTCCAGCCCATGCATAAACACAGTCAGCTTAAGCTCTCAGTTGCTTCCCTGGGAAGCCATCCTCAGTTACCCAGACTAAGTGAGGTTGTGGGTCGCATCCACCCAGCGGGCTGCACTTCTCCCCCAGTAACTGATCGCTCCAAATCTGTCTTCTCCAGCACTGGATGCTCCTCAAGGGCAGGACGGTGCCTGTCTTCCGGACCTCTGTGTCCTGTCCCTAGCACAGTGATTGGCCCAGAGTAACCCCAAGCATGCTGCTGAATGCTCAGATGTGTAAATGAATGAAATTCAGAAGCAACCCATATACAGCAGGCTCCAGGGCTAAAGGTGAGATCACCCAGTGTGCCCTCTATGACAGGTTGAGAGCCATGAGCCCAGCTGACCTCAGGAATGAAGGACACAGAGCAAATGGGTACCACTTACGTCTGCTGGTGCCAGGAGGCATCAGGGATGCTCTCTGAGTCCAAGATTGCATCAGTAAAAGGTCTGGAGGTTGAAGTTTTTATTTTAGATTTCATTAGAAATCTACTCTAGCCCTTGGATAAGCTTCTTTAAAAAAAAAAATGAGGTATAACTTACATACCAAAAAATAGTAAAATTCACTTTTTAGGTATATAGTTCCACAAATTTTACAAAACATTTCCATCACTCCCACAAAGATCTCTCATGCCTATTTGTAATCAATACAAATCCCAGCCCCTGGCACCCACGGATCTGTTTTCCATTTCTTATTGGTTTGCCTTTTCCAGAATCTCTCTTAGATGGAATCATGTAGAATGAAGTCTTTTGAGTCCAGCCTTTCTCACTTAGCCTAATGCATTTAAGATTCATCAATTTAGTTGCAGAAATCAGTAGCTTGTTCCTTTTTGATGGGTAAGTAATATTCCTTAGCATAGACATACCACAATGTTGACCCTTTCACCAGTGGATAGATATCTGGGTTGTTTCAAATTTGGGGCAATTATGAAGAATACATGCATACGAGTTTTTAGGTAGACATATATTTTCATCTTTCATAGGTAAATATCTAAAAGTGTGATTGCTGGGTCATATGGTGGATTTATGTCTACCTTTATAAAAACATGAGGGGCAGAATATTTGAGAAGAGTAATTGTATTCCTTTCTCCAACACATTTTTGTTGAGCAACTATTATGTCCAAGGCAAACCAAGGGTGTTTCCCCAAACACCTGGGGATGTTCCTGCTCCCCAACCTCTGCTTGTGCTATCTCACCAGCAGAAAAGCAGACCTCCCATACATTTCCTTGTCCTTGGGCCAAGGATTACAGTAGACGAGGCACTGCAGTGGATCCAAGAGGGGTGGAATGAATGTTTCTGCTCTGCCAACAACAGTCTGAAAGATGGAAAGTCCCTCTGCGACTCAGGACCAACAGAGCTGCAGGGAGATGCCAGGAGATACAGGACAGAGAAGAGTTTAATGCTCTGGATGGCATCATCCAGATAAGACAGACTCTGGTCCAGCTCTGGGCCCATCCTACTATTACCCCACGTTCCAGAATCTCATCTGCATGCAGCAATTTTCCCTTCCTCTGATTTATCTACTACTTTTGGACACTCTGGTTTGGCAGTTGGTCATCTACCCTTTGGGCACCTCTTTTATTCTTGCCCTCTACCATGGCCTAGCTTTCAGCACTGTGTGTTCCAGCCAGCAGGAACTCCCTGAGGACAGAGGCCTGATAGCACACCCAGGTGCATTTGGCTCTCCGCAAAATACTGCTTAAGAATGCTCTTGAGGAGGCTTTAATGATTTATAATCAAAATCAATTGCTTGCATGGAAACAGGAGTTTCACATACTTGCCCTAATCATTCACATTATGCATCAACTTGGCTTGTCCACTGAACCCAGATATTTGATCTAACCTGTCTCAATTTCACTGTCAAGATATTTTTTTAGATGAGATTAATATCTGAATCAGTAGATTTTGAGTAAAGCAGATTACCTCCTATAATGTGGGTGGACCTCATCCCATCAGTTGAAGGCCTTAAAGGAAAAGGACTGATCTCCCCCAAGGAAGAGGGAATTCTGCCAGCAGATGGCCTTGGGGCTCTGCTACATCAGCTCTTCCCTGCTCTCCAGCCTGCCAGCCTACCCTGCATGATTTCAGACTTGCCAGCCCCCACAGTCACATGAGCCAATTCCTTAAAATAAATCCCTCTCTCTGCATATATATGTGTATATATATACACACACACATATAAATACATACACGTACAGATCATCCATCCATCCATCTATCCATCCATTCTATTGGCTCTGTTTCTCTGCAGAACCCTAACACGCTCGCTCACACCATGCTTCCCGCCGCGCGTGACATGAGAAGCAGGTGGGCAAGGGTAACCTTGAGATCCGCTACAGCCCAAATGATCAGAGACATGGTCTCACAGGGCCAAACGGTCACCACCTTGTTGGCACCATCCAAAATGCAGCTCACCCCACGACCCAGGGGGCAGAGACCACCAGACCCCTGCTCTCTGGGGGCAGCTGCGGAGGAGGGGGCTTGCGCAATACCTGCTGTGGTCCTTGGCCAGATCTGGGCAGGAGGGACTGGAAGCGTCTACTCCGTCACCAGCGAGGGCAGAAGGTGAAGCTGTGTGTTCTGCAGCCGAGGGAGCGGGACCCACGTGGGCAGCAGCTGGGGAGGTGCTGGGGACACAATGAGGGAATTATTCCACATGGGGCTGGGGTCATTAATGGCACGTTCATCAGGCCCTACTCACCCCACCCAACCCACCCGCCCACACATGGAATGGACTCTTTAAAACCCGGTTTCCTCACCCAGGCCTCCCGTCTACACAGCCTGGCCTGTGGCGGCAACGCAGCGGCTCCCAGGCCAGGCCCTTAAGCTCCTCCCTCCTTAGGCTCCTGCAGAACCGGGTTCCTTTAACAGAGGCATCTCAGGTGTCCGGGACATGCCATGTGAGTTTCCTAGTTTGATTTCTGTTTAGAGGAGAGGACTTCTGTATGATGATTTCTATTCGTTTTTGATAGGCAGTGGAACTCTATGAGGTGAGAACTAAAATACAATTGTACAAATTCCCCGGACTTTGCCCACAAATCCCAAGGCTGAGAAAAATCCAGAGGAAAGGGCTGATGGGTAATCCTGGAACCTGCCCGGCCCAGCTGGGCCGCCTGTGTCCTGCGGGAGGAACGCGTTTCGGAGCGGAGTGTGGCCCTCGGGCAGGGAGCGAGAGCCCCCTGCTGGACATCTGGGGAACCACAACGGCCTCTCGGGATAGCAGAGGAGACCACTCCCCACAAAAGCCAAAAGGCACAGGCTTGGTGTGCAGAAGAGGTTCTGGTTTTCCCCATTGGCAAAAATCAAGGCTAGCAATGGCTTCCTCAGACTGAAACCAGCGAACAGCTTTCAGGGTGGTGCCCTCCCAGCCTCTCCAGCCATCCCTGCTCCTGTCCACAGCGGGGCTGGCCGGGCTGAAGGTGTCTTGGGGTGGCCAGGCTGGAATACAGGGCTCAGCACCGAGGGCCTGAAACCCAGCTTGAGTGGGTAGCTGGGGTTTGTGGTGTCACAGCCCTTGCAGTGAGGGATCACTGCTTCCCTCTGGGGGTAAACACCGCAGGGAGCTCCCAGATTGCAGGAGTCCAGGGTGCATGGGCTTCTGGGCTGCTACGTCTGCCCACTCCATCTTCTCGAGGGCCACCCGAGAGGCTAGCACCCTGGTCTGAAGGGCAGCTGCCATGGGAGCCCACACTGCACACTGGACAGAGGACTCTCAGTCTTGCCCCTAAGTCCAGTCACAGCTTAGCAGATTCTGCAGGTCCAGCAGGCACTGCCCAGCCCCTTACTGCCCTGGCCTCAGAGCTCCACGAAGGCAGGGGACACATCTGCCACCTCCACCCCAGGATCCCAGCCCCAGGCCAGGCCGCCCACAGCGTGGGAGCAGAGCCAGGGCTGGACCCACGCTGCCTGCTCCCTCGGGGTCCCACAAACAGAGAAAAACAGAGCCCAGGGAGTAACGACCTAGGAAAGCCTAGAGCAGGGCAGTCTGTGGGCGAACAAAAGTTACAAGGGCTTGGACGAAACCCAGCAAAAGAGCAAAGTGGGTTTGCAGACGGAGTGACTGGCCTCCTTTGTCAAACTTTCATTTCTAACAATTTGGGCAGTGGCTGAAATTAATTATTTTGTACAAGAATGATTCAAAATGAATAATGCAAACTACAAGGGGCTCCTTACAAGAGCTATTTTGCACTTTGGAGGCCGACATGTTGGAGGCCAACATGTTTCATAATCAGCAAACGGACCACGTACAAACACAAGCTGCTGGTCCAACACTTACAAACGCAAGCTACTAGCCCAACACGTCCCTTTCTCCAGACACTACACTGGTGCGCTCCTCCCTCCACCACACACTTCCCACCAAGATTTTACTTAGTTTAATGCAAACTGAGGAAAGGTGGTTCTGCGTGTGGTTCTGTGACTTTAAGGTACTGTTTATCAAACTGCAAGGAAGGATCTCTGTCTTGGAAAACAGTGGCAGAGGCGAGAGGAGGGGAGGGGAGGAGAGGGGAGGGGAGGGGAGGGGAGGGGAGGGGAGGGGAGGTGCCACTGTAGATCTATGGCCTGCTGTAATCACAGCAAGGCCAGCTCTGTGACAGCTGACAGTCCTGGGATCTGATGCAGAGGCCCCAGGCTACAAATCCATTCCCTGCTCCATCTCTGAGAACGCCCTGGGGCAGCACAACCGAGGTTCACTCACCAAGCTCCCCGCCTGCCCTGAACACCCACAGCTGCTCCTGCTCCTGAGGGGCCACCTGGCTGCTCCTTCCTCCCTTCCCTCTGTTGGCCCCAACTGCCATGGGCACGCCCTTCCTGCGCCAGCCGGGTCCCATTAGCCAAAGGCACCAAACAAGTGTGACTCAACAGCTCATTTAAGAAAGGAGCCTCCCCCTCTGCCACGCCTGTTGGCTCATACCCAGGGGCCAAGGAGGTCAGGCTCCCACCAGGAAACACTCAGTGACTCACCATCCCAGTTCCAGCGCTAACACGTGGGCCCCCACAGACACCTCCTGGGCCCCACAGAACGCCTCCTCTTCCCTCCTGACCCTCCTCTTCCTCCCACAATTTTCCCAGCTTGGAAGTGGCACCACCAGCCCGCCAGGCCCAGGCACTGACTTCCGGTTCTCTCTTCCCCTGCCCCTCATCACTCCTTCCTGCTGAGTCACCTCCTTCTCCTTCTGGAATCTGTCCTCTCTGAGGACTCCTGAGTACCCTGCTGTGCCTGCTTTCTGTTTTGTCCCCTCAGATCCAAGACCCCAGAGCCACCAGAATGACCCAACTCCAGTTCTGATCAGGTCCTTCCATTGGAGCCCTCCCTGACTTCCCATGGCATCCGGAAGCTGGCCCTTGAGGAGACAGACAGTGTCCATGGAACTTCCCCTGAGCTGCCAGAGGGCGACGCTGTCCCAGCAGAGCGAGCAAGCAGGTAGCAGCAGCCAGCTCCTCGCCCATAACCCGGGTGAGCTCCCGTCTGCGTTCAAGCCTCCTATGACCAGCAGTGACTTCTCTTAAAGACATTGTTCTCAGAAGTCAGGCCCTTAACACATGCCCAGGACCAATCCCAGGCCTTTGTGGAACCTTCCAGACAGCTGCCAAACCCGGCCCAGAGAGGGCAGGGCACTGACATGGGGTCCACGCTTTCTGTGGTCTCATTCTACCTGCTAGTGTTATCTCACTGTCTTCCTCCCCCGGGAAGCCAGCCTGGGTTAAACGTCTGGGAGGCCTTTTTCCATTGAAGGAGTTCATCAGCGTATTCCAGACCTTATTGGAAGGACGAAGAAGCTGAATTCAAATTCATGTAGAGCACTTATATTTTTGGAAGAGGAAGGATGTATTGATTTAAATTCAACCTGCTGTTTCTTTTGGTTTAGGACAGAGTTGACAGCAATATAAACAACCACACTTTTAGCAGATAGCCACGAGTTACTGACTAAGACGTTCTTTCCTGCTAAGCCCAGCTGGACAAGAACTCAGAATCCATCTCAACATAGATCCCTAGGGAACCACTTCCAATGGACCAGAGACGATGGATCAGGAGAATTTGCTATCCCTGACTAAGGACCTTGCTAAGATCCTCACAAACAACTGGTCATTGGTCCCACTGACCATGAGGCTGCGGTCTCCAGCCACACAGACGTCGCTCCAGGGTTCACCTTCAGCCCGACGACGGCCCTGCAGGTCTGGCCGCAGTGAGACACTGTCAGCAGCTGGTGGCCTTTGATTCCCTGCTCGGGGCTTTCGAGTTCTGGGCAGATCCCTCACTGAACTGACAGCACGTTTCACTTCAGAGATCGGCTGGAGCTGCTAAGTTAAGCCCTTGGGCAAGGACTAACACCAGAGTGGCCCGGCCCGTCACGGGAGGGTGATAACAACCCCCAAGGTACAGGCCGAACACATGGTCCTGTTGGGCAGATGGGCGACAGCACCTTATCTCCCATTTCGCATCGCCATCTGGAAGGCATTTAGCACAATGGCCCTTCCTCCCAGGCCTTCTGATTTTTTTCTTCCCAATCCCCAAGTGCATCTGATATCACATAATAGGGCGAGCGTTAAGGCCAAAGACTCAGGTCATGCTGAAAGTGAGATGCAAACTGCAAAGAGGAAAGTGCTGTAAAAACTGTGGGTTTGGAGAGCCAGGCTTGGTGGATACAAACGCCGGACAGCCAGTCCCACGGAGGCCTGGGACTTGGTAAAATGAGACTCAGTAATGGCAGATAGAACAGGCATCTGTCAGAGGCAGCCACTGAAAAGCCCCAAAGCCCAAATCAGAAGGTGCTGAGAGGTGCTTGTGAATTGGCTGGAAACTTCGAGGCAGGCACATCCAGACATTTCTGGTCGCTGGTAAGATTCAATGGCATTCGAGCACCAGCCAGTCCACGTGAAAGCGTGAGCAGCCCCAAACAAGCTGATTTGCAGATTTCCAGTGGGCGCTGGGCGCCTGCGCAGTTAACCCTGAACTGGCTGGTCAGTTCTTCCCCGGCACACGTCTATCCACTTTACCTTCACGGCATGAGCCTGTGCTCAGAGGAGGGATGTTATTTTCAAACTTGACCCAAGCAAAACTTGAGCAGGAAGGAAAATATTCACCAAGGGAAAAGTGATAAACACCATCCCAAAACCATAGGCAAGGCTTTGGTCTGGCTTGGATCGTCCAAGTTATGGATCCCCATGCTTGGTCATCAGCAGCAGCTCTGTGGGCCCTCTGCCCAGGGGCAAGGCTTCCTTATGCCCTGAACAGTCTGGGGATGAGCCCTGGTTTACAGAAGCTCAGGGGTGGAGAGACAAGGGATAAAAGGAGACTGATCTTGGATATCCAAGATTATTCAGAAAGTCAAAATCTACCTGTACAGATAAAGCAGCTCAAGAACCATGAGAAACCAGAACAAGAACGGAATCTTGCGCTGGTGTAAACCATATGAAATTCTCAATGTTTGACGATTGCCAGCGTGGCAATTCATGTGGTTCAACCCAACAGCAGCCAGCCAGACACTGGAAACTCGAAGGCTCTGAAGAAGTACAGAGGTGCACCCCAATTTACTCAGCACGCTGGGTGCTGGCTTGACAGATTTGATTCATGAATGTCAAAGTACCCTCTAAAGGGTACAAAGGAATTCTGTTATTCAGAGAAGACTTTTGGGAGATCCACTTTCTAAATTAAAAATAATTCCTCCACTTTTTCATTCAGTTTTTGTTTGTTCGTTTTTTTGAGACTGAGTTTGAGTTTTTTTGAGTCTTTGACAAGACTCTTGTCACCCAGGCTGGAGTGCAATGGTGCGATCTTGGCTCACTGCAACCTCCACCTCCCGGGTTAAAGCGATTCTTCTGCCTCAGCTTCCCCAGTAGCTGGGATTACAGGTGCCCGCCACCACGGGCAGCTAATTTTTTTGGTATTTTTAGTAGAGATGAGATTTCGCCATGTTGGCCAGGCTGGTCTCAAATTCCTGACCTCAGGTGATTCACCTGCCTTGGCCTCCCAAAGTGCTGGGATTACCGTCGTGAGCCACAGCACCCGGCCCAATCCTTGGTCTTAACAGAACTATCTCTTTTCTACCAATCCAGTAAAAACAACACAACAACACAACTCTGGATAAATATTCGGTAACAACGACAAGGCACCAAAATTGCTCATTCCTTACTCAAATACTTCCCTAGGTTAGGTTTTAATCATGTCTGCATTCTGCCCCACGTTCTGAGTCTTTCCATGAGGAGATAAAGCCAAGAAGCTGGCCAAGTTCTCAGCACTGACATCTCTGCTTAGCCACTGGTCCCTTCCTGTATTCTGTGGCCACTCGTGGTCAGGGTTATGGTAACACAACTGCATTGCCTCACGTATTACCTTCCTTGGACTACAGAGAGACCACGGATGCAGGCGGAGCCCCAGGACATGGTGTCTCAGGAAGCCCGGCTCTCCCACAGCTCTGCCCCTGGAGGTTTCAGAACACAGGTGGGCAGCTGGGCCAGAGCTGCTGCAGTCCCGGCTCTGCACTTACTAGCTGTGTCCTGGAGCATGTTAACATCTGAGCCTCAGTCTGCTCAACTGTGAAATGGCAGCCATGACAGCAGCTCCTACCTTCTACAGATGGCATGAGGATTTATGGAGACGCTCAGTGAAACATACCAGCATGGCTCCTGGAACGTGGGAAGCGTCCAGGCAAAAGGAGCCATAAGATCATGCGCCACTCACCTACTATGGGGCCTGGGACAAGTCACTTAAAACACACACTCAGCTGGGCGCAGTGGCTCACGCCTATAATCCCAGAACTTTGGGAGGCCAAGGTGGGAGAATCACGAGGTCAAGAGATCAAGACCATCCTGGCCAACATGGTGAAACCCCATCTCTACTAAAAATACAAAAATTAGCTGGGTGTGGTGGCTCGCGCCTGTAGTCCCAGCTACTCGGGAGGCTGAGGCAGGAGAATCGCTTGAACCTGGGAGGTGGAGGTTGCAGTGAGCCAAGATCGCACCACTGCACTCCAGCCTGGGCTACAGAGTGAGACTCCATCTCATAAAAATAAATAAATTAATAAAAATTAAAAAAAAAACAGTTTCCAGCTTGGGAGGGGCCTTCAGAAGCACCCATCACACCCCCCGCTGGACTGCAGTTCTCAAGAGTCATCCCGCCAAGTCCAGCGCCATCCTCTGCTCAGAGCCTCCTCTTGCCCCTGCATCTCCCAACAGACGGGAGCACTGGGTGAGAGTGATCTCAGCGCCCTTCCAGGCTTTGCCAAGGGAGGGTGTGTCCCACTGACTGCGGCCAGAGGCCCCTGCGTCTTCCTAAAACGGTGGTGGTCAAGGGAGCCAAATGGGACAGAGAGGGGGAGGAATAGGAGAGACAGAAAGGGGTGCCCCACTTCTCACTGGAAACTTCTGTACACTTTCTGAGTGTTGGGACCTTCGTCCCCAGCTAGGGTTTTTCCTTTAAGTTAAATTCACACGTAAGTAAGAACTATGGCTGACTCCTACCTGTAAAAGAAACATCTAAAATTCTACATCAGTGCACGGCTGCCCTGGAATATCACTTCTGGACTGCAGCTTCCCGTCCCGTCTATCCTGTTCTCTGCCTTCTCTCTCACCAGGCACCTCCTCCTAGTTTTAAATAGGTGTCTTGGTTCTGTCAGCTGCCCACCTGTACCCCAAGGAAGGGGGTCAGCAGAGGCTGGCCCCTAGGTCCCTGTCCTCCCTCATCTGGTTTAAGTCACCACCATTCCTCCAGGGCCTGCCCAATGCCATCCTGGCTACTGCGGTTCCAGAGATGACAGGTGACCAGTTCCTCCCTCCAGGAGTTCCCAGTCCAGCAAAGGAGACGGAATTAGATATGGGTCATTTACGAGAATCTGTGGAGGGCAGTGACATAGGGGCATGACAAGTGACTGGAGGAATTCAGAGGCAGGTTTCTTCCAGAGTGGGGAGAAGGCTTCTTAGAGGAAGGGCCACTGGGTCATGAGTTCTGGGAAGAAAGGGGCAATATCTGTCCCAATCACCATGGCTTTGCCAGCACTGTGCAATGTTAGGCAAAAGCAGTTGTTTCACTGATCTGAACAGAAATTAAAATGTGTGTATGTATATTCACAGACACACACATATAGACACGTGTGTATAGAGACAGACATGTGGGGGCATACATGTGTACGCGTGTATAAAGACATGGGGCATACATGTGTACGTGTGTATAAAGACATGGGGCATATATGTGTACATGCGTATAGAGACATGTGGATGTGTACATGTGTGTATAGAGACATGTGGATGTGTACATGTGTGTATAGAGACATGTGGATGTGTACATGTGTGTATAGAGACATGTGGATGTGTACATGTGTGTATAGAGACATGTGGATGTGTACATGTGTGTAGAGACATGTAGAGGCAGACATGTGTACTTGTGTGCATATATGGGCATCTGAGCTGACCCTGAGGCTGATTCTGGAAAAGCCCAGGTTCAATGCCAAGTTTGCAGGCAGTGGGAGCAGTGAAGTCTGAATCCAGGCCAAGCACAATGTAGATGGAGAACTGTGATCAGTGTGGGGTTGCTGGGGTGTGAAGAGCAAGGAGAAGGGAGGCTGGTGGGAGGTGACATGGCAGAAGGGCAGGGGCGGGGACCCAGGTCCCTGGCTCCTCTGCCATGTGCTGCTGACCCTCTTCTCTGACTGCCACCAAGAAATGAAAGAAAATGAGCAGTGAATCCAGCTCTGCCCCAGGAGACCAGAAGACAGCTAACTTGAGCATTTCCTGAAAAAGAAACAGCCCCTTCTCTCTCCTGGAGGACGTCCGTTTCAAATGGGGACCCTGAAGGCCACGTGGGAAAATCTCTAAAATGCCCCTTGTATGTGCTGGGGGCCGGGTTGGGGGAGACCCTAGTCTCCTAGTCTCCTAGTGTCTCAGATCATTCCTAAGGTCACAAGAAGAGGCCCCAGCCCTGGCACACACCTGTTCAGGATAGGTGTGCATACCCTGCATGTGTGCGCAGAGGGGGTGAAACTGCAGGAGAGAAGAGGGGACAGGGGAGGGAGGCAGCCTCAGGGATTGCACCTAGGGTCTCACCACCAGCTCCAGGGCCCCCAGCGTACCTCTGGGCTGTCAGATCCGTAGAGACCTGGCCGACAACATCACCGTGGTGGGAAGAGGCAGCTAAGGATGGGTTTTCCGGGTCTGTGGGGACAGCTGGCTGGATGACATCATCTGCCACAGGTGAACTGGGGAGAGAAAAGGGAAAGGACCGAAACTCAGAAATATTCCTATGAGTTTTAAATGTGTTTTAACAGCACACTGCTAACTGGATCCTGACCAGGGCCTCAGTTTCCCTTTCTTGAGGGATGAGTTTGGTGCTGCTCAAAGCAGGGTCTGTCACCAGTCTATGCTAAATCTTGTCTGTGACAAGATTATCACCAGTCTATCCCAAGTGGCTGGAATTACAGGCACGCATCACCTGGCTAATTTTTGTATTCTTGGATTTCTGGTACAGATGGGGTTTCACCATGTTGGCCAGGCTGGTCTCAAACTCCTGAGTTCAAGTGATCCACTCACCTTAGTCTCCCAAAGTGCCGGGATTACAGGTGTGAGCAACTGCGCCTGGCCCCTTTGTAGCAATTTGATAGACTATGTTCACGTCTGTTAAATCTAATCGTAAAAGGACAGGTTCAACATCCGACCACACACAGGACAGTCCCCAAGACAAAGGACTATGTGGCCCAGAACATCAATAATGCCAAGGTTGAGAAACCCTGGCCTTGAGTTTCACTTCTTTTTTCTAGTAATTCATTTATATATATATACATATATGAATATTTATATGTATATAAATATGTATACATAACATATAAATTTATATATTTATATAAATATATAAAAATATATAAATTTATATATATATCGTTATTGTTGTTGAGACAGAGTCTCACGCTGTCGCTCAGGCTGGAATACAATGTTACAATCAATCTCAGCTCACTGCAACCTCTGCCTCCCAGGTTCAAGCTGTTCTCATGTCTCAGCCTCCTGAGTAGCTGGGATTACAGGTGCCCGCCACCATGCCCAGCTAATTTTTGTATTTTTAGTAGAGATGGGGTTTTGCCATGTTGGTCAGGTTGGCCTCGAACTCCTAACCTCAGGTGATCCACCTGCCTCGGCCTCCCAAAGTGTTGGGATTACAGGCATGAACTGCCACATCCAGCCTTAATTATATTTTATAAGCTTTCATCTATTATGATTTAGAAATTTAAAAATCACCCTGGTCCTTCAGGGACTGAGAGAGTCTGCAACCTCCAAGCACAGGCTGGCTCGGGATGCTGGACGAGGCCCAGTCCTCAGACACCCATTGTCTTGTAGTCAGTTACCCTATCCTTTCGTCGGGGAAGTCCCCGAGGGAATTTCTGATGAACTCTGCTCTGTAGGCGTAAGTAGCAGGACTATTCTTCCCACTCCTTGAGCAGACCCTTATTGAAAACCAATTCTCTGCTGTGAACAAGAGAGCAGTGGTACCTGCCTTCATGGGACCTCTCACGGGACAGCCTCAGGCAAGGTCAGTTTTTGTTTTTGTTTTTTTTTGAAACAGGATCTCCCTCTGTCACCCCGGCTGAAATGCAGTGTCGCCATCATGGCTCACTGTAACCTCAACTTCCAAGGCTCAAGCGATCTTCCCACTTCAGCCTCCCCAGATGCTGGGATCACAGTCATGCGTCACCTTGCCTGGCCCAGATGAGTTTTTTCTACAATGCTTATTTAGTAGCAACTGCAGTAACTGCTAAGAAGGAAGGAGCAGGTGGTCATGAGAATACAAACCGAGAGCTCTTGGCCCACAGTAGGGGCTGTGGAAAACTTTCTTGCAGTGTGGTGAGCATGCTGAGGCCAGCTCAGTAACAATGAATGTTTCCTGGTGCTTACTACGTGCCAGGAACTGTTCTAAGCACTGTATTTGATCCTCATAACAACCCTTATGAGGTGGATACTATTATTTTTTTTTTTTTGAGACGGAGTTTCGCTCTTGTTACCCAGGCTGGAGTGCAATGGCGCGATCTCGGCTCACCGCAACCTCCGCCTCCTGGGTTCAGGCAATTCTCCTGCCTCAGCCTCCCGAGTAGCTGGGACTACAGGCACGCGCCACCATGCCCAGCTAATTTTTTGTATTTTTAGTAGAGACGGGGTTTCACCATGTTGACCAGGATGGTCTCGATCTCTTGACCTCGTGATCCACCCGCCTCGGCCTCCCAAAGTGCTGGGATTATAGGCATGAGCCACCGCGCCCGGCCTGGATACTATTATTAAACACATTTTACAGATGTAAAAAGTAAGGCAGAGAGAGGCTGAGCAGTTTGTCCAAGGTTACACAGCAGGTAAGTGGCAGAACCAGGATACAAACCCAAGCCTGACCCCAGGAGTCATGCTCTTAATCTCCACACATGGCTTTGTCCCAAAGGTTGAAGAGTGAGGAAGGAGGAGGGGCTGGGCACGGTGGCTCACGCTTGTAATCCCAACACTTTGGGGAGGCTGAGGCTAGAGGATCACTTGAGGCCAGAAGTCGAAGACCACCCTGGGCAACATAGTGAGACCCTGTCTCTAGAAAAAGTTTTAAAGCTTAAGAAAGGAAGAGTATACCCCTACCCTCAGCCCTATCCCCGTTCAGGGAGCCACATATTGAAAGCCCTGAATCAGGAAGGAGTTTGGTATTCTAGAAGAACTGCAAAAAGTCACTGCAACTAGAGTATAGATAAAGAAGGGGGAGTCCAGCTGGGTGCAGTGGCTCACACGTGTAATCTCAGCACTCTGGGATGCCAAGGTGGATGGCAGGTCACTTGAGGTCAGGAGTTCGAGACCAGCCTGGCCAACATGGTAAAACCCAGTCTCTACTAAAAGTACAAAAATTAGCTGGGTGTGGTGGTATGCACCTGTAATCCCAGCTATGGGAGGCTGAAGCACAAGAATCTCTTGAACCTGAGAGGCAGAGGCAGAGGTTGTAGTGAGCCAAGATTGCATCACTGCACTCTAGCCTGGGTGACAGAGGGAGACTCTGTCTCAAAAAAAAAAAAAACAATGCAGGGACCATGAGGAGGAAAGGGGGACAGAAGACAGATCACAAGGCCAGGGCAGAGAAGTGGGACTTGATCCTAAGCAGAAGAATCAGCCTGAAGCTTCAACCCAATGTTCAGCCATAAAGTGCCTTTGGCATTGAGATGAATGAGAGCGGGTGGTCCAAGGTAAATTTCCACAAACTATTTTCTTAATACAATTGGACTAGTACATGTGTGCACCCATACTTTACTGCTTATTCTCCATTCTCCATGTTCCCACTCATCATTCCACTTCCTCCAGAACAAGATCCTGAAGCCATGCGACCACACCCAAGGAGTCAGAGAGAGAGATTTCTAGAAGGGGAAATGGAAGCAGCAGCCAGCCCACAAGCGTGAGGATGGCAGGAGCTCTGGATGGGTGTCTTGGTCAATCACAATGTGTAGAATCCTAAACTACAGGCAATATGCACTTTCCAAAGTCAGAAAATCTGAGTGGAAAAACAGAGCCCCAAAGTTTTGGCAGCACACACTGAAAGACGTAAAAGACTGTTTCTTTTGACACAGCCACAGTTCTTCCAAGATCTTATCTGAAGGAGATAATTAAGGGCATGGGCAAAGATGCTGATCACAGCTGTAATCAGGACAGCGAAAAACCTGGAAACAACCAAAATGCCCCACAGTAGAGGACAGTACATCAAGTGAAGGCACACCCATAGGATGGGCTCGTTTGCAGCTGTTTAAAAAGTAAGGCAGGCCAGGCGCGGTAGCTCACCTGTAATCCCAGCACCTTGGGAGGTGGGATCCACCCACTTGAGGTCAGGAGTTCGAGACCAGCCTGGCCATGGTGAAACCCTGTCTCTACTAAAAATACAAAAAAATTAGGCAGGCGTGGTGGCGGCACCTGTAACCCCAGCTACCCAGGAGGCTGAGGGAGGAGAATCACTTGAACCTGGGAGTCAGAGGATGCAGTGAGCAGAGATCGTGCCACTGCACTCCAGCTGGGGTGACAAGGGCAAAACTCTATCTCAAATAATAATAATAATAATAATAATAATGATGTAGATCTTCATGTATCTAGATGTAAATGTGTCCATTATTAATAGAAAATAAATTGAAGAAACTTAGCAGCACATTTTATGTGTATATCAATATTCACGGGTATGTATGTCTCTACAGTCCACGTATAGACATACACACATGAGCATGTGACAGAGAGAGAGCGGGGGGAGGGGGAGGGAGAGGGGGAGAGAGAGAGAGAGTAATAGCCTGAACAATGAAGCAATGTGGACAAGTAATTGCCAAGGTGTTAATGGTAATTCTCTTTCAGTGGTGAAATCATTTGTGTTTTTTCTTCTTAATGAAATTTATGTCTATTTCTAGTTCTATGCTGAACATATACTACTTTCATAAGTGAAATAAATTAGAAAACATATACAAGAAGTTATTTAAAGTGCCAGGGAAAAACTTCAATGAACAACTCAGTGAAAGCCTTCAGAGATGGAGACAATCAGAACGCCACTGTCTTTTCCCTGCTTCTGTATTCATATTTTCCACTGTGAGCCTAGACTTGCCGGCCTCATTCCAAGGCGGGAATGCAGTCAGGCTTCATCCATTAGGCACCACTGGAGAAAATGAGGTCCCAGTGAAGAGGACATGGAATAGAAGACATCTGCCCACATATTCTACGTGATGGCATTTTCGTCTAAATTCTTTGAGATGGAATTTTTTTTTTTTTTTGAGACGGAGTTTTGCTCTTTGTTGCCAGAATGGAGTGCAGTGGTGCAATCCCGGCTTTCTGCAACCTCCACCTCCTGGGTTCAAGTGATTCTCCTATCTCAGTCTCCCGAGTAGCTAGGATTACGGGCGCCCACCACCACGCCTGGTTAATTTTTGTATTTTTAGTAGAGACGGAGTTTCACCACGTTTGCCAGGCTGGTCTCAAACTCCTGACCTCAGATGATCCGCCCACGTAAGCCTCCCAAATTGCTGGGATTACAGGCATGAGCCAGTGTGCCCAGCCAAGGGATGGAATTATTTTATTTATTTATTTATTTATTTTTTGAGACAGAGTTTCACTCTTGTTACCCAGGCTGGAGTGCAATGGCGCAATCTCAGCTCACCACAACCTCCGCCTCCTGGGTTCAGGCAATTCTCCTGCCTCAGCCTCCTGAGTAGCTGGGATTACAGGCACGCGCCACTATGCCTAGCTAATTTTTTGTATTTTTAGTAGAGATGGGGTTTCACCATGTTGACCACGATGGTCTCGATCTCTTGACCTCATGATCCACCTGCCTCGGCCTCCCAAAGTGCTGGGATTACAGGCATGAGCCACTGCGCCCGGCAGAATTATTTTTTTAATCATAAACACTTCCCTGACTTTTTTCAGACAAAAGATCTTGAACATAATTAAATACTTTCTCAATGACACTCAGTCGTCCTAGGCAACTGTGACATAAGTGAGTGACATTGGTGCTGTGGCACCAAATGCAACCCCTATATGTGAAGTTGAGGGGGCTGGATTCCAGTCCAGGCCCACCATGGATCTAAGCCAGGGGACTTCTCTGAGCTTTAGCCTTTCTGTCCGGAAAAGTGAAGGCGTGGGACTACGCAACACTCAGCCTTGTCCCTCACTCTCAGGCCATCAGCTGTCACTTCTGCTCACCCACTCACCTGCCTCCTCCTGCCAGCTTA
Source organism: Aotus nancymaae (assembly GCF_030222135.1). NCBI lineage: Eukaryota > Metazoa > Chordata > Mammalia > Primates > Aotidae > Aotus > Aotus nancymaae. Next base: position 8,906,680 of record NW_026988421.1, read on the forward strand.
TGCCTTGCAGTTCTCTGCTTCTAGCAGACTACAGGCTAAGAAACATGGCTGAGGGTGTTAGAAACAGTACATAAATCAAGAGTCAACAGGCTCTGAATAAAGATCTACAAACCTTCCATACCAAATCATTATATATAATGATATAAAAATAAACACATGTGGATAGACACATATACATTAGGTTGAACCATAGGACTGCTAAAAAAGAAATAAACTGTCCAGTTTACACTGTGCTGTCAGTTCCAGGGCCTTTCTGACTTAGTAATGGTCTGAATATTTTACAGGTGGCTAAGGATGGGAGCGAGCTGGTTTCTGGGGAAATGGGAGGATTTTTCTAGAAAGCTCTTCTCAGAACAACTCTCAGAGGCTATAAACGGCTTCTAAGTTCTGCTGGTGGTGGTTCTGGGACTAGAGTGACTGAGATATTTTTCATAGAAAAAAAAATCTGTCAGATTTTAACCACCAGCTGCTGCCACCAGCTGCTGCAGCCCACTATAAATTTAGTCAGGCCAGCAAACGGTTGATTTGCCACTGGAATGTCAGGGAGAGAAGGCTGTCCTATCAACAAGTGCTTCTGCTGAGGGCCATGAGTCACCCCTTTCAGAGACTGGTGGAATGGACCCTGCCCAGAGAGGACGACATTCAGTCTCCAGCCTTAAAAGCCCACATCTTCAGTTCTGTACATATAATCCAGGCCACGGGAAGAGCCCTGTGGCAGGCACCAGGGTGGATTCCATGGAAATCGCACATCCCAACAGTGACAGGCTAATTGAGCAGGAGGAGCTGAAAGTCCACAGCAAGGAGAACTGGGAACGGTGATGTCTTCATTGGCTCAGGCTGCTACAACAGAATCCCATAGATGGGATGGCTTATGAACAACAGAGATTTATTGCTCACAGTTCTGGAGTCTGGGAAGTTCAAGATCAGGTGCATCTCATGAGGATCCCTTCTCACTGCATCTTCACGTGGCAGAAGAGGCAAGGCAGCGTGGTGAGGCCTCTTTTATAAGGGCACTAATCCCATTCACAGAGGCTCTGCCCCTATGACCTAATCACCTCCCAAAGCCCCACCTCCCCATACCAGCGCCTTGGAGGTAGGGATTTCAACACAGGAATTTCGGGGCTGAGAGGGATACAAACATTCACACTGCAGCAGGTGATAACAGAAGAACAAACTGCCATAGAAACCCAGGATTCCACAGGCTGGGATGATCCAGGAAGGTCCTGAGAGGAGAATAGCTGAATCAAGCAAAGTGCTTCAATAGGCTGATGTGTGCAAAGGGCTTTCCAGATGAAAAAAAAAAAAAGCTTCTCCCTCCCTCTCTCCAGGATGGTTCTGTCTGAAAGGCTTCTGTTCCCTTCCCCTGGTTATTTATTAAAAAGAACAGTATCCAGTATCAAGGATAACAGGAGCCAGGTTCTCACAGAGAAGAGCCTGCATATACAGAAGGTGGTTGGACTCCAAAGAACCCACAGGTCAGGGCGCAATCAGAGGGATCAGATAAATCCAGAACTAGCTGTGGAGGGCTGTGTGCACACATGCGTGTGGGCAATCACACACCTACTTCCAGCTTTCTCCTTGGGAGTCATGTCAAAGGACAAAAGAACCATGTAAAGGGGCTCCCGCTGCCAAATCTGGGACTATTTGAGCATCACACACACACACACACACACACACACACACACACACACACACACAGAGTTCTGGATTATAACCCATGGAAGAGAGTAATAATCTATGCATCCATTTAGATCTAAATAAAGACATGAACAAATGGGGAAGAAGGGAAAGCCCCCCTTACAATACAATGCCAGCTCGTTAGTCCATGTAGAAGGGGCAATGCACACAGAACACTGCCATGGAAGAACCATTATGGCAGCGGCCAATTCAGGAAAGAACCATCAAAGGATGCCAAGGCAGGCGGGGGAGTGTAAAGAAGGAAAGGATAGGCCGGGCGCGGTGGCTCACGCCTGTAATCCCAGCACTTTGGGAGGCTGAGGAGGGCAGATCAGGAGGTCAGGAGATCGAGATCATCCTGGCCGACACGGTAAATCCCTGTCTCTACTAAAAATACAAAAAATGAGTGGGGTATGGTGGCACGTGCCTGTAGTCCCAGCTACTCGGGAGGCTGAGGCAGGAGAATCACTTGAACCCGGGAGGTGGAGGTTGCGGCGAGCCAAGATCGCACCACTGCACTCCAGCCTGGGGGACAAAAGCGAGACTCTAACTTGGAAAAAAAAAAAGATTAAAGAAGATTATTTACTTATCTTTAAATGAAATCAGTTGTTCAGCTGAAATAAATTTACATCATTCTAAGTAACAATGTGCTACTTTGACGTTTTTCTATACAAATTGGGTAATGTAGAACGCTTTTTAAAAATTGTTTTTTGAATTAAATTTAATTTTTTTAGATATAGGGTCCTGCTCTGTCACCCAGGCTGGAGTACAGAGGTATCATCATAGCTCATTGCAGCCTCGACCTCCTGGGCTCAAGTGATCCTCCCACCTCAGCCACCTGAGTAGCTGGGACTACAGGCGTGCACCACCACACCAAGCTAATTAAAAAAAAAAAATTGTAGAGATAAGGTCTCGTTATGTTGCCTGGGTTGTTTTCCAATTGCTGGGCCTCCCAGAGTGCTGGGATTACAGGCGTGAGCCACCACTCCGGCTGAGTAATACAGCTCTTATGACTCTACAGCAACCCAACTCAGGAGCAGGCTCCCTGGAAACTGTGCGCCCCACTTCAGAACACCCGTGGAGTTCTCACCAACAGAGTGAGAGCTGAGCCCATTGCTGCTCACATCTGTTGACTCCAGTTTTGAAAAGAAAAGCAAAACCTGTCACAAATCAGCAAAATGGAATCTTCTGAGATCTGCATTTTCGTGGCCAATTCTAGGCTGGGCATGACCCACTGGCCACAGTTAGAAGCCACAGGACAGACACCACAACATGAGGAACACACAGGACATCCTTTTCAGAGCTGCCCTCGGCATTTTTCCGGGTGAGAGGCCCACAGACCCAGCTGTGCTTTGAAAGGTAGATTCCCCGGGTTCCTTGGGGCAAGCACAGCGGTGCTTTTTAGTTATGATGGAAAACAACTCATCTTTTCTGGATCTGACAAATGGCTATGAGGTGGACAAGTGTGGCCTGGCAATCTGTAGGCCAGGCATGGGGTGGGGCCAGGTGAGTAATAAGATTTCTAAGACCAGGCCAGGCACGGTGGCTCACAGCCATAATCCTAGTACCTTGGGAAGCTGAGAGGCAGGTGAATCACCTGAGCCCAGGAGTTCAAGACCAGCCTGGCCAACATGGCAAAACCCTGTCTCTACTAAAAATACAAAAAAACTAGCCAGGTGTGTTGGCGTGAACCTGTGGTCCCAGCTAATATGGAGGCTGAGGAATGAGAATCACTTGAACCCAGGAAGCAGGGGTTGCAGTGAACCAAGATTGCACCACTCCACTCCAGCCTGGGTGAGCAAAACTCTCTCAAAAAAAAAAAAAAAGATTTCTAAGACCAGAGAGGTTGACCTCTCAGAGGAACAGAGGAGAAACAGCGGCCCTGAGATTTCAGGGACTTCACCTATGTCTCAGGCATGCTGATTTTATTTTTGGTGATAAAATTTGAATATACATGAAATATTAGAACACATTTAAATAATTACGATAAAAGCATTAATGCTAACAGCAGTCATAAGGGCAGCTCACATTGTGAGCACTTGTTTGCCAGGTGCTGTGTGACGGGCTCTGCACGCACTCACTCATGCAGCCCCTCCTCTCAAGTGGATGAAGAACAGAGTCAGGATTGAGACCCACGACCAAGAGCACAGGAGCCAGGAAAGTGCGTAGCATGCTCGGGGCCTGACTCAAGCTCAGGAACAAGAAGATGTCTCCCACAGGACCCTGGGGAAAGTAGCTTATTGAAGGGACCTCGGAGCCCATGCAGGGAGAACAGATTTTCCACTCTCAGGAGAGAAAGTCCAGCAATTTAAAGACTGAGCCTTCAGCTTAAAAAAAAAAGGAATTATTTTTAAAAAATACTTAGTTACTTATATGTGTAAGGTATCTTAGAGCTTTGCCAAATGCTGCTTTTATGATTCCTCATCACCTCTATGAAGAAGGAAGAGAAGTTAGTTTATAGAAGAGGAGATTGAGACTCGAGGAATTAAGCAACTTGGCAAAGAGACCCATGGCGAGAACCCTGGCCCTGTCCTCATCTGGGAACCCACGCTGCCTCCCCGGGTCTTTGCTCTAGTGGGCTCGCCATACTCCCTGTCCAGAGTTCAGCGGCACAGCCCCAGGGGAGACACGGAAGGTGGTAGAGGCCACTGGCAGGGCAGGGAGAGGTGGCGGAGCCAGCAAGGGGATCGTGGCCCCCAGCAACAGGGCAGGGACCCTCTACCTTCCCTGCTGAATTCTCAGCGCAGAGTCAGCAATACATTTACTGGAATGAAGGAACCAAGGAAGAGGCCCAGGCCCAGAAGCCAATGAGGCTGATACAACGTGACGCTTTGCAGCCACATGAAAGTGCACATTAGCCAGACGCAGTAGCTCACGCCTGTAATCCCAGCACTTTGGGAGGCTGAGGCAGGTGGATCACCTGAGGTTGGGAGTTCAAGACCAGCCTGACCAACATGGAGAAACCCCGTGTCTACTAAAAACATAAAAATTAGCTGGGTATGGTGGCACATGCCTGTAATCCCAGCTACTTGGGAGGCTGAGGCAGAAGAATCGCTTGAACCCAGGAGGCGGAGGTTGCAGTGAGCCAAGATCATGCCATTGCACTCCAGCCTGGGCAAGAAGAGCAAAACTCTGTCTCAAAAAAACAAAAGTGCACATTTGCCCATTTCAATTATGAGCTGTGCTTGGTCACATTTTGAAGCCAAATTTTTTAAGGTCCCAAACATTTATTTAGATACTCCTGTGAAGCCTGGGAGCCTTCACAGATGAAGAAATAAAATGCCACTCCTCCTCCCTCTTGAGAGGTAGCGTAGGGCAGAGCCCGGGCCCACACTGCCCAAGCCTGACCCCACTCCAGCAATAAAGAGCCGTGCAACCTTGGAAAAGGTCCTCTCGGAGCCTCAGTATCTTCATCTGTCAAAGACGGCAGTGACAGTCCTGCTTGGAAAGGGAGTTGGAGAGGATTCCTTGTGACCAGTAATGTGAACATTTCTGTAGCACGGTGCCCAGCACGCGCAAAGTGCTCCACAATTGATGGCGCCATTAAGACAAACACTACAGGATGTGCTATTTCCCAAACACAAGACACTGAATGTACTGTTTCAAAGTACACATGGCCCTCCCTCCCGCCTCTCCTGCACACCCAGGTGTGTGTCTCAGGTGCACAGGCTGCTCCTTCGGGCACCCCAGGCTCTATGTGAATATCAACTGGGTCTTGGATTAATAATGAATACAGGGCCAGGAGCAGTGGCTGACACCTGTAGTCCCAGCTACTTGGGAGGCTGAGGCAGGAGAATCACTTGAACCAGGAGGCAGAGGTTGCAGTGAGCCGAGATCGCACCACCGCACTCCAGCCAGACGACAGAGCAGGACTCCGTCTCAAAATAAATAAATAAATAATACAAGTGGCAACAAGTGAAGGGAAGCACTGGTACGAGCACCTAGTGCACGCCAGGCTCTGTGCAGGCCCTTCATCACTGTGAGCGATGTGACAGCAAGAAGTCCCTCTCCCCAAGGCCGCACTGGGCTGAGCTCCATCCCGGCCGCTCTGACTCCAGCTCTCTCAGGGAATGACCTTGCAGCCTTACAGCAGCATTGACTCAGGATGTGCAACGTGCAACGAAGAGGGAGTGGCATGCAAAGGGCCAAGCGGGTGCTGCCTCCCTAAGGAGAGAGTGTGAGCAGCAGCCAGGGCACCAGCGTGGCTCTAACCACCAGGAAGTGGGGGCACAAGACCCTTCCCCTCCAAGGGCTGCGGGTGCCTCTTCCACTCAATGAGGGTTTCGGCTATTCGTTTCTAGGTCCCAGCCCAACAATTTTCTGATCTGAAAATTGTTTCAGGTCTCAGGATCTTAGCAGAGTCATAGATTTTCCCTGATTCTAAAACCACACAAGCAGCAACATGACCTCCATTTGCTTTCCCTGCAATGCAATGAGGTGTAGACTCTGCACAAGGAGCGAAGCCACAGAGCCCACAGTTCAAGAGAGATGATTCACTCACTGATTCAACAAGAAACTGCGGAAAATCTGTTCTGCCAAACACAACACAAGGCACTGAGGATGCAGAGAGAAATGAGGCCAGGGCTGTCAGCCATCAGAGAGAGACCTCGCTACACAGCTGACCACAAGCCAACCTGGGAGCTCTAGAACACAGAGGCCTGGGCCAGCTAAGTTGCTGGGATGAACCGGTTTCAGTCAAGGTATGAAAGCTAACACCGAGGCTGGGTGTGGTGGCTCATGCCTGTAACCCCAGCACTTTGGGAGGCCAATGGGCGTGAATCACCTGCAGTCAGGAGTTTGAGACCAGCCTGGCCAACGTGGTGAAACCCCAACTCTACTAAAAATACAAAAATTAGCCAGGCATGGTGGCACATGCCTGTAATCCCAGCTACTTGGGAAGTTGAGGCAGGAGAATCGTTTGAACCTAGGGAAGCAGAGGTTGCAGTAAGCCGAGATGGGTTGCATTCCAGCCTGGGTAACAGAGTGAGACTCTGTGGAAAGAAAGGAAAGAAGGGAAAGGGGAAAGGGGAAAGGGGAAAGGGGAAAGGGGAAAGGGGAAAGGGGAAAGGGGAAAGGGGAAAGGGAAAAGGGGAAAGGGAAAGGAAGGGAAGGGAAGGAAAGGGAAGGAAAGGGAAGGAAAAAGGAAGGGACGGAGGGAGGGAAGGAGGTCATGTTGCTGCTAAGTAAGGAAGAACTGCATTCATAGTATGTCTCCTGGTTTGCATTTTAAAACAATGCTAATGCACATAGGCTACAGGAGGTGTTAGGAAATCCATCTCCCCTAAATCAGTACTTTTAACCATAATGAGATGAAAAATATAAACACCACTAACTTTCCATTTGCACAGCACTTTACAGTTTGTTTATCAAGTATCTTCATGTGCATGGCTTCACTGGCCTCCCCAGCTTTGAGAGCCAGGTGGGCAGGGATAACCAGCTCCACCATCCATGAGAAGGAAGGTGACTCAGACACTTTACAACTTCACAACTTGCTCAACGTCACACAGCTGGTAAAGGGGAGGGCAGGAACTCTAACACAGGATCTTTGTCTCTAAATTCTGGGCTTTCTCTATCCTGCCCTCCCCCAATCTAAGGAAAATAAGTCTTGGGGACTTTGCTTTCTCTCAATTAGCAGCCCTGAATACACTTGTCAAGTGACAGACTGAAACCCTATAGCACTGCGGATAGTGGGCAGAGGGAGGGGGACAGAGGTGATACTCAGCACATCTGAAATGACACCTCCATTTCAGAGGATCGTCAGCTCTACACTCCCTGGGGAATGTCACTTGCTCCTCTGCCTGTTTCAGACGCATTGCTCTGCAAACTTTGGTTTTCCCGGGTCTTCTTTCTCATGCCTCTCATTTCTCCTGAATGATTTCATAATCCTCAGGATGTTCTGTCATCACAGGGTGTTGCTGTGAAAATAATTATTGGAGTTATAAACAAGGACCGTGACCTCAACAGAGGAGAGGCAGAAAAAAACCCAGCCAGCCACCAAGGAGGAGAGGACTTCACACACCTTGGTCACAAAGGGATAAGCAAGGGCACCCAGCCCTGCAGCCATCTCCAGGCTCCTCTAGCCAACACTAGTTACTGATTTTATTGCCAACTTCCTAAACCATCTCCTGATCATCTGTGCAGAAGTTGCAAGGGCCTGCTAAACCCCAACTACAGTAAATCCAAGAATGGTTTGCCATTGGCTGTGGAACCAAGCCCTAGAAAAACACACACACATACACATGCATGTACGCACACACAGGTGCTCTCCATCAAGCCCTCATTCTCTCCCAGCTTCATCTATGCTTACAGTCCAGAGCTGGGCAAGCCCAGAAACCCTTTCTTTCATCCTCCCAATGAGAACTGTCTCTCGTGATTCCTCAAACCCTGGCAGCATCCTCTATCTGGATGCTATTGGCATTGGGGTGAGGCAGTTCTCAGCCGTGCAGGACTCTCCCATGATAGCGTCTCAGCCCTCCTCCACTAGATGCCAAAAGCGTCCTCCCCAGTCACTGGGACAACCAAAAATATCCTTCCACATATCCAGACATCCCCTCCTGGGGTGTTATCCCCTACCACAAAGCCTGCCCAATACGTGCATGCTCAGGTATCTCACACACACACACACACACACACACACACACACACACACCCCTCCTTGAAGCAGGAGGGCTGTGTCTTATTCAATTCAACCACCATCTACCTCCCGGGCCATGTCACTCTTGTGGCGTGGCATTGTGAACCAGACATATCCTTCCTCAAGCAGTGTCTGTCTCCATAGAAGCATCAAACACAAATAACCAGGCTACAAAGCCAAATAAAACCAACGAGGCCAGCCGGGCGCGGTGGCTCATGCCTGTAATTCCAGCACTTTGGGAGGCCGAGGCGAGCAGATCATGAGGTCAGGAAATCGAGACCATCCTGGCCAACATGGTGAAACCCCGTATCTACTGAAAAATACAAAAATTAGCTGGGGGTGGTGGCGCGTGCCTGTAGTCCCAGCTACTTGAGAGGCTGAGGCAGGAGAACTGCTTGAACCCGGGAGGCGGAGGTTGCAGTGAGCCGAGATCGCGCCACTGCACTCTAGCCTGGCGCCTGGCAACAGAGCGAGATTCTGTCTCAAAAAAAAAAAAAAAACGAGGCCACAGGACTTGGCACAGAGAACACCAGGCCAAGTGTCTGGGGGCTGGGGTTGGAGTCCTACCTTGATGTGTGGCCCTGGCCAAGACCCTGGACTCCTCTGAGTCTCCCCTTTCGTATCTGCAAAACGAAACCTTGATCGGATTAAGTTTCCTTCTTGCTAAATCATTTTAAATGTTCAAGCATGTTTCTTGAACATTGTTTTTTAAGAGAGAAAAGAGGATGGCTGGAACGGAGAGACAAGGGGCTAATTCTATCTAGTTCCACAGAGGGGGCAGTATTTGACCCGAAGATTTCCATACAGCAGTTCTGTAACCCGGTATATGAATAACTATAATACAAGCACGCCATACTCCACAGTCACACTTCTGAGGCTCGGGATGCAACTTTTGATGAGAGACTAGTGACGGTCCAGGAGCCAAGGAAGAGGCTCTGGGTAGCTGAGCTGCTGTGGCATTTGCACAAGGAGGGTAGCTGCTGGCCTATTTGCTGCTCTGATTCCCCTCCCAGAGAATGAGTCCCAGGCAGAGCCTGTGAGAAGGAGCCTCGTGGGAATCCACTCACCCGCCTGGCTCAACCGGCCCCATTCTCAGGAGGCCCTCCGCCTGGCCTCAGAAGGGAAAGCCAGCTGCTCTCGGAGGGAACTCACAGTGCAATTCTCAACGAAACCCTCCAAATTCCATCAACTGTCAACCCTAAAAACACTGCTGAAGATTCGACTGTGAAATCTGCACGTGCATCTGAAAGAATGAAAATCACAGATGAAACATTGCCTCACCTCACAGTCCCAGAAAAAGTTATTTCCAGATAAATGGAAATGGCTTTGAAATGTGGCCTCAACAGGGAATCAGAGAAACAAGAGTGGGGAGAGTTCTCTGCCTGGTAGCAGAGCCGCACCTTCCTCTGACAGCACAGGAAACTGCCCTAGGATCCTCAATGTCCCACGTGCTGTGACACGAGGGCCCCCGACCCTCTCTGGCCACCCCTCCTTAGGCCCCGCTTCCATTTCCCCTCCACAGTGTCTATTTCAGCTGTATTTCCACCCCCATCACAATCTCCCATCCTAGCATTTGACAGAACCTGAAGACAGCAACAATAGTAACAGTGATGATGATGAAGCCATTTTAAGAAAAGACCAGGACAGGACAGAGGAGGACACTCGGCCACAGCGTGGTGCATTCGGCGCTCGGAGCCTGGGCAGCAAATCCCAGTGCCCGATACTGGATTTCCAGGACTCCCCGAGGCAGAAGAGCACTCTGCGGCGAGAGCCAAGGACGCGGAGGGGACGCCCGGGAGGATCACGTGCTGCGCCCGATCCCCGAAGTGCGCTCAGCCCTGCTGACGTAACTATTCGGGAATTTAAAAGTCCCAAACTCGAAGGAAATCCAGCGCAGAGTTTTATGGCCAGTCCACGCGCCGTCGTGGGCCGCTGGGGATGCCCTCGCGCCACCCAGTGGGACCACAGGAGCTGGGAAGGAGCCTGGGGAGAAGGCGCGGAGGCCGCCCAAGGGCGGGGACGCCAATCCTGGCGGGGATCCCGGTCATGGGCGCCGACCACAGCCACGCGCGGGGACCCCAAGCGCGAGCGGGAATCCTAGCCACGGGCGCGCGCCCCGACCACGCACTTTGACCCCCGTGCTCCCACTCAAGGAAACCAGGCTCCCAGGCGGACACTCCGGGCCCCGCGGTCTCCCCGCAGCCACACTCCTCTGCCAGCAGGGGACCGAATGTGTAGTTAGCCACTTTTCCACCCTCGGCCAGTCCCTGCCGGGGACGCCGAAATGAGCTTCGGCCACTTCCAGTACGCCTGAGGCTGCGGGCCAAGGTCCTGGGGGCGCCAGGCTTGTCCTGACCCCGGCCGCCCGCCCGTGGCCCCTGCACTTACCCGCCCGGGGAGACCGGGGATGGCCCGCAAGGAGCCGCCTTCGTTCTGAGACGCAACTGCGAGAGAGCCGGGGGGCGCCGGGCTTTCCGAGTCCGGTGGCGGCACGGCGCGTGGGGTTACCACGGCCCAGCGCGGCCCTGGGACGCAAACTTTCCCGGGACAACGGCGCAGGGCCGGCGCGGCTCCCCGAAAGGCTCGGGAAAAGTTGCAGCACAAAAGGCCAATGACTGGGCGAGCGGCGGCGGCCGGGCCAGGCTCCTCCCCCAGCCCTGGGCGCTCCGAGCCGGGCCAGCGCTCCGCCAGCTGCTCGCGCAGGGCGCCCGCCGCGCTCTCCTCCCCGGCCAGGAATGCGCAGGGCTGGCCCGCGGCGCGCCCAGACGCACCGAGGGGCCCGCGGCCGCAGAGCGGCAGGCGAGAGACGCACGGACCGACGGACGCGCGGCCCGGCCGCTGCTCCTGGAGGCACTGCAGACTTCCAGGAGTCTCTGAGTCATGACAACTTGTTACTGTTCTTAGTTTTTCCACGGCCTTCCCACTACGCCTGGCAACGCCAGGAAGGCTGTGGCGTGAGAACGGACTGGGAAGGTCAAGTACAGGCCAGGCGGCCCGCGCTTCCTCCGCTGGGCCCTGCCCCCCTGAAGATACCCGGGAGCCTGTGAAAGAAGCTGGGGGTGAAATGGTGCCTCGCTTGTTCCTGGAGCCAAATTCCGACCCTTTTTTCTTCACCTGCGTGGCCTTAATGGTGCTTAACCACAGAAACAGCGCGGGCTGTGCTGGACAGTTTGCAAACCTTGTGACCGTGCGTTCTGTTTGGCTGGTGCACCCTCTGAAATCGGCAGAGGTTAAATCCAAACCAATTCCCGCTGCCATATTTCTAGGAATTGTGTCTGTATCTATTGGCATGTGAGGTTTGTTTTCCTTTACGGCCCTAATTAACTCCTTCACTAACATCGACCTCACCCCCAGAAGTGGTGCTTACCTGCCAACGTCATGGCATGTCACCTTTTCTCTAGAAATTTCTGCAGCTAGGCCCCAATCATGAAGCGCTTGTGACTATATATAGACACCAGGCTTCCCATTTAAAGTTTAATGTCACAGAAAGCACTGCTATAGATTATATACCAGGGACCAAAGGGCGAGAGACTCAGAAATTACTCGGCATTTCCTTTCCTCCTCTTAAAGAGATAGATCCTAAGGTCCCCTAATGAGGATTCTCTGTAGAATAAAGAAATAGACTTTTACTGCCTTCTGTGAAAATATTGTTTTTTAAATAACTCAATGCTTCTAAGAGTCACATTTCTGATGGAAATGTAAATAGATTCCTTGTTCACATGCTTGTCACGGGTTTCCTGGTATCATATTAATGTGTCAATTTCACAAGTTTGATAACCGAGACCCAAAAAGGCTAATTTAAATGTATGCCATCTGCTGTCGGTGAAGTGAGAATAGGAATGCCCAGTCTTCCAGGTTCTCATGCCCTAAATGTAGGTTATATCCATTTCTGGTAGAAACATACACTGCTCACCACCATGTACAGTCCAGCACCCCAACTGGGCAAAGAGCTAAGATGAATTTGAGGTGCCATCCCGTTCATGTGGAACAGCACCGTGCAGTTGACAGATGCACATCCTTCAAGACAGAGGAAGGTGCCACTCTGTTTCTAAACCTACTGGTAGGTCTGTGTGGTTGGCAAAAGGAAGGCCCCAGCAAGATGGCCACATCATCCCGGGAGTTGTGAATATGTTAAGTTACATGACAAAGGGGAATGAAGGCTGTAGATGGAATTAAAGTTGCTAATCACCTGACTTTAAACTAGGGAGGCTATCCTGGAATATCCAGGTGGACCCAATGTCACCATGAAGGTCCTTTAATTGGAAGGAGGAGGAAAAAGAGAGTCAGAGAAAGAGCTGTGGCTGTGGAAGCAGAATGAGTGAGAGATGAGAAGATGCTGAGTTTGAAGATGGAGGAAGGGACCAGAAGCCAGGGAATGTGGGCGGCTTCTAGAAGCTGGGAAAAGCAAGAACGTGGATTTTTCCTCTAGGGCTTCCCAAAAGAAACACAGCACTACCAAAACCTTGATTTTAGCTCAGTGAGACCCATGTTAGACATTTTACCTACAGAACTCCTAGTAAAATAAATTTGTGTTGTTTTAAGCCAAAATTACTAGTTTTGTGGTAATTTATTATGGCAGCCACAAGAAACTAATGCAGTAGGTATCTGGTTATTATTGTGACTTAATCCCTTCTTTGAAGGATTTTAAGATAGCTTGGATTTCATTAATATCTCCAGAGTCTAAGGTCATTCACTGCAAGTGAACCACTCTGAATGAGGAAGGCTGACCTCAGCACCTCTCTGAGGAACGACTGAGCTCGGGCAGTGCAATGGTCTTGGGCAGCCAGCATTCAGACACGGCCATGGTCCCATGTAGGATCAACTCATTAGAAGATGAAATCAAGGGCTTCTCATATCATACAGGACTGAGCCTCAAATCCTGCCACACAGAAACTCTTGGCCAACCCACATAGCTCTGATCCTAGCCACGACCAGAAATCTTGCCTAGATAGTGAACCTAGAGCTACAGTAAATGTGCACAGCCATCTTCTCCCACTCCAAGTCAAGGTAGCAATGCAATAATGGCACAGAGGAGGAAAGATGCAGGCTTGTGCTCTCTGTCTTGGGATACCTGGACTCTACTGAAGACTAACTTGCAGGCAGCAACACGTGCCTTAGAAATTGCATCCATGGCTGAATATTTATGTAGGCTGAATCTTCACTTCCTAAGGATTCTTGCTCTGAGTACCAGGCTATGGTTCTGCAGCAGGGTAGTCTGTATATGTGTTTACAGCGAGGCTCTACAGTAGCTGCTCAACTATCTTCTCCAGAGTCCTAGGGTGTCTGGAGTTATCTTAAAGGCATCCATAGCACCTGCAAAGACAGCTGTTTCACTTTTATTTGTCATATCTTTAAGATTCACATAAGATTTTATTTGGAGAAGAGGTTCATTAGGAAGGAAGGGGGGAAAAAAGAAAATGCGAAAACACTAATTTCATAGAGAACTTACGCCAAAAACCAAAGAAGGAGACTGACTTACCCGGGGTCAAAGGCGGCATCGCGACAGAGCAAGGCTCTGGAACGCAGACTTTAGAAAACTGAAGTGGAGAGAATCGTGTAATGCACGCTTTGTGTAACACGCAGCTCCAACGTTATTTCAAATGATGGCTAATTCTGTGTTAGCCACAATCCCACTTTCCCTCTGCTACTCAGATTATTTCGAAGCAAATGCTGGACAGCATCATTGCATCAATTAATATTTCTGTCTGAATCTCTAAAAGCAAGAGCTGGAAAGGGAATTTCTGAAGTCTAAGTCTTCATTCTTCCTGAGCCCCCAGCCTCCGCTCAACAGGACTAGGATTGCTGAAGGGATGTCTATGACATGAAAATATCACTAGGAGACAACCACAACCACCAGGCTGTGGGGCTGACGCTTAGTACCAGTAAGGCTCACTGGGTTAATGTTAAAATGCAGATTCTGGGCCCAGCTCCTAGGCATTTTGATTCAGTATGTCAGGGAAGGGGCTCAGAAATGTGCATTTTATCAGGGAAATGCAAATTAAAACCTCAATGCTATACCACCTCACTCCTGCAAGAATGGCCTTAATCAAAAAATTTAAAAATAGTAGATGTTTGTGTGGATGTGGTGGAAAGGGAACACTTTTAATGTAAACTAATACAACACTATGGAAAACAGTGTGGAGATTCCCTAAAGAATTAAAAGTAGATCTACTATTTAATCCAACAATCCCACTCCTGGGTGTCTACCCAGAGAAAAAAAGTCATTCCACAAAGAAAGATACTTGTACATGCCATGTTTACAGCAGCAAAATCTGCAACTGAAAAAATATGAAACCAGCCCAAATGCTCATCAATCAGTGAGTGATAAAGAAAACGTGGGCCGGGCGCGGAGGTTCACGCCTGTAATCCCAGCACTTTGGGAGGCCGAGGAGGGTGGATCACAAGGTCAAGAGTTTGAGACCAGGCTGGCCAACATGGTGAAACCCTGTCTCTACTAAAAATACAAAAAATTAGCCAGGTGTGGTGGCATGTGCCTGTAATCCCAGCTACTCGGGCGGTTGAGGCAGGAGAATCGCTTGAACCCAGGAGGCGGAGATTGCAGTGAGCTGAGATTGAGGCATTGCACTCTAGCCTGCATGACAGAGCAAGACTCAGTTTCGAGGAAAAAAAAAAAGAAAATGTGACATATATTTATATACTTAAAGACAGAGAGAGCATTGAACACTACTCAGCCATAAAAATGAATGAAATAATGGCATTTGCAGCAACCTGGATGGAACTCGAGACCATTATTTTAAGTGAAGTAACTCAGAAATGAAAAACCAAACCCATGTTCTCTTTCATAAGTGGGAGCTAAGCTATGAGGACTCAAAGGCATAAGATTTACATAAGGACTTTGCAGTCTTGGGGAAAAGGTTTGGAGCGGGGTGAGGGATAAAAGGCTCCACACTGGGTACAGTGTACGCTGCTTAGGTGGCGATACACTGAAATCTCAGAAATCACCACTAAAGAACTTATGCATGTAACTGAACACCACCTGTTCCCCAAAAACCTATTGAAATAAATAAATAAATATATATATATATATAAAAACATGAAATGTGCATTCTAGCAAGCGTATTTTAGATAATTCTTTTTTTAAAAAAATTATTATTATTATTTTGTTTGTTTGTTTGAGACAGAGTCTCACTCTGTCCCCCAGGCTGGAGTGCAGTAGTGCAATCTAGGCTCACTGCAATCTCTGCCTCCTGGGTTCAAGCGATTCTCCTTTCTCAGCCTCCCAAGTAGCTGAGGTTACGCACCTGACATTATGCCTGGCTAATTTTTGTATTTTTAGTAGAGACGAGGTTTCAGCATGTTAATGAGGCTGGTCTCAAATTCCTGACCTCAAGTGATCTGCCCACTTCAGCCTCCCAAATTGCTGGGATTACAGGCGTGAGCCACGGCACCCAGCCTGTAGATAATTCTAAAAGAGACGCTTTTCAGACCACACTTGGAGAAACTGAATCTGAAGTTTTGTGGCAAGTGTTGTTGGTTGCTTTCAAAACTGCTGTTTCCCCTCGTTTCCTTACTTTTGTTCAAATAATTGGGTTAGGCATGGTTCTGTTACACATCCTTGGCCAATGAAACAGAAGAGAAAGTCAGCTGGGCCTTCTGGAGGCAGTTTCCTCACTCTTTGGAAGAGACGCAAACAAGACAGCATAGCTCCTGACTGTCAGGGGTCTGTTTGCCTCTTGATATTGTCATGCAAGAGCACAGGGCCTGGAGCTGCTGCCTCCAGCTTGAAACGATGAGGGGAACATCTAGCCACACACTGAGTGTGGGCAGAGAGGAAGATGAAAAGGGTCTGGGTCCTCAATGATGTCGCTGAGCTAATGAAATACTCAACCTCGAAACTTCCTGCTGGTGAGATGATAAACCTGATTGTTGAAGTTTTCTTGTATTAGGTAGTCTGTTACTTGTAGCCAAAAGCATCTTCAAAGGGCTGTCAGCTGTGGTGTTGAGAAGTGCTCATATGGTAGATACTAGACCTAAGGCTTCAGAAATGAATGAAAGACCACAAAACACATCATCATCTGCCAAAGGAGTCTTGCAGAATACAAAAGGCAAATCAGTGCCTAGGACATAATCATGGCCCTGTCCACTAAGCAATGCTTTGCGAGTGTTCGCAGCTTCCTTTAATATTCTGTTGTGGCAACAATATTTTGCTTTCGCTGAGAAGTGGCAAGACACATAAAAATGAGAAGCCAGGTTAGAAACCTGTGCTCAAATTTGCCAAACACAGAAATAACCATTAATGGATCAACTATTCACCGGCATCTGCAATCACCCTCTGAGTGCCCATGTGGAACTGAAAAAATATGAAACTAGCCCAAATGCCCATCAATCAACAAGTGGATAAAAATGTTTAAGACAGGCTGGATGTGGTGGCTCATACCTGTAATCCCAGCACTTTGGGGGGCAGATGTGGGCAGATCATGAGGTCAGGAGTTCAAGACCAGCCTGGACAACATGGTGAAACCCCATCTTTACTAAAAATAAAAAAATATTAGCCAGGTATGGTGGCAGGCACCTGTAATCCCAGCTACTCGGGAGGCTGAGGCAGGAGAATCACTTGAACCCAGGAGCAGAGGTTGCAGTGAGCCAAGATTGTGCCACTGTGCTCCAACCTGGGCAACAGAGTAAGACTCTGTCTTTAAAAAAAAAAAAAAAGAGCGATGGAAATATCCAAGATGGCTGAATAGGAACAGCTCTGGAGTGCAGTTCCCAGCAAGAACAACACAGAGAGTGAGTGCTCACCATATTTCCAAACAAGTTTTCACTGCCCACAGACCAGGAGATTCCCAGGCTGAAAAGCACCACAAGTTTTCAGCACAGCTGGTGCTTTGGGTTGGCACACAGAAACTCACACAAATCTGGGTGGCCATCTCAATTGGCGCCTGGAATGCTTGGGAGACAGAGCCACCCATTCAACTGAAAGGGAGGGGGCAGAGACAGGGAGCCAGGTGATCTGACTCAGCAGGTAACACCCCCACAAAACAAGCAATCTGAAAAGCTCTGGATTGAGAGTTTCGCAGCAAGCACAGATGGACCCGGGACAGTCTAGCTTAGTGTGGGGAAGGGTGTCTGCCACTACCGAGGCAGTCCACCAATACCAAGGCAGTTCACACAGCAGCTGGGCAGAGCTTGCAGGAGCTCAGCAACACCTCTGCTGGCAGACTGTGACTAGACTATCTCCGTGCGGGGCAGGGCATCTCTGAAAAAAGGCAGCAGCACATCAGGAACTTATAAATAAAGCTGACCTTCCTAGGTCAGAGCACCTGGGAAAAGAGGTGGTTATGAGTTCCACTGCAGCAGACTTAAAGGTACCTGCCCAGCAGCTCTGCACAGAACAACAGAGCTTCCAGCACAGCACTTGAGCTCCTATAAGGGACAGATTGTCTCCTCAAGCAACTCCCTGACCCCCGTATACCCAAAGAGACACCTCATAAAGGAGAGCTCAGGCCAACAACTGGCAGGTACCCTTCTGGGACGAAGATAAGAGAAGAAACCAGCAGCAACCCTTACTGTTCTGCAGCCTCCGCGGGTGATCCCAGGCAAGCAGGGTCTGGAGTGGACCTCCAGCAGTCCTTCAACAGAGGGGCCTGACTGTTAGAAGGAAAACTAAGAAACAGAAAGAAATACCTTCAACATCAACAAAAAGGAGACCCCACTCAGAGACCCCATCCGAAAGTCACCAACTACAAAGACCACAGGTAGATAAAGCCACTAAGAGGGGAAGAAACCAGTGCAAAAAGGATGAAAACACCAAAAACCAGAACGCCTCTCCTCCTCCAAGGGATCACAAGTCCTCACCAGCTAGTGATCAAAGATGGATGGAGAATGAATCTGATGAATTGACAGAAAGAGGCTTCAGAAGGTGGGTAATAACAAACTTCTCAGAGCTAAAAGAACATGTGTTAACCCAATGCAAAGAAACTAAGAACCTAGAAAAAAGGTTAGATGAGATGCTAACTAGAATAAACAGCTTAGAGAAGAATATAAACAACTTGATAGAGCTGAAAAACACAGGATGAGAACTTCATGAAGCATATACAAGTTTCAATAGCTGAATCGACCAGGCAGAAGAAAGGATATCAGAAATTGAAGATCAACTCAATGAAATAAAATGAGAAGGCAAGAATAGAGAAAGAGTGAAAAGAAATGAACAAAGCCTCCAAGAAATGCGGGATTATGTGAAAAGACCTAATCTGTGTTTGATAGGTGTACCTGAATGTGACAGAGAGAATGAATCCAAGCTGGAAAACACTCTTCAGAATATAATCCAGGAGAACTTCCCCAACCTAGCAAGGCAGGCCACCATACAAGTCCAGGAAATACAGAGAACACCACAAAGATATTCCTCAAGAAGAGCAACCCCAAGGCATATAATCATCAGATTTATCAGGGTTGAAATGAAGGAAAAAATGCTAAGGGCAGCAAGAGCGAAAGCTCGGGTTACCCACAAAGGGAAGCCCATCAGACTCACAGTGGATCTCTCCGCAGAAACCCTACAAGCCAGAAAAGAGTAGGGGGCCAATATTCAACATTCTTAAAGAAAATAAATTTCAACCTAGAATATCATATCCAGCCAAAACTAAGCTGCATAAGCCAAGGAGAAATAAAATCCTTTACAGACAAGCAATTGCTGAGAGATTTCATCACCAGCAGGCCTGCCTTACAAGAGCTCCTGAAAGAAGCACTAAACAAGGAAAGGAACAACCAGTACCAGCCACTCCAAAAACATACCAAATGGTAAAGACCATTGACAGAATGAAGAAAATGCATCAACTAACAGGCAAAACATCCAGCTAGCATCAAAATGGCAGGATCAAATTCACACATAACAATATTAAACTTAAATGTAAATGGGCTAAATGCCCCAATCAAAAGACACAGACTGGCAAATTGGATAAAAAGTCAAGACCCATCAGAGCGCTGTATTCAGGAAACCCATCTCATGTGCAAGGACACACATAGGCTAAAAATATAGGGATGGAGGAAGATTTATCAAGGAAATGGAGAGCAAAAAAAAAAGCGGGAGTTGTAATCCTAGTCTCTGATAAAATGGACTTTAAACCAACAAAGACCAAAAGAAAAAAGGGCATTACATAATGGTAAAAGGATCAATGCATCAAGAAAAGCTAATGATCCTAAATATACACACCCAATACAGGAGCACCCAGGTACATAAAGCAAGTTGTTAATGACCTACAAAGAGACTTAGACTCCCACACAATAATAGTGGGAGACTTTAACACTCCACTGTCAATATTAAGATCAACAAGACAGAAAATTAACAAGGATATACAGGACTTGAACTCAGATCTGGGCCAAGCGGACCTAATAGACATCTACAGAAATCTCCACCCCAAATCCACAGAATATACATTCTTCTCAGCACTGCATTGCACCTACTCTAAAATTGACCACATAATTGGAAGTAATCATTCCTCAGCAAATGCAAAAGAACAGAAATCATAACAAACAGTCTCTCAGACCACAGGGCAATCGAATTAGAACTCAGAATTCAGAAACTAACTCAGAACCACATAACTTCATGGAAACTGAACAACCTGCTCCTGAATGTCAACTGGATAAAAAATGAAATGAAGGCAGAAATAAAGATGTTCTTCAAAACCAACGAGAATGAAGACACATTTAAAGCAGTGTCTAGAGGGAAATTTATAGCAATAAATGCCAACATTAGAAGTGAGGAAAGATCTAAAATCAACACCCTATCATTGAAATTGAAAGAGCTAGAGGAACAAGATCAAAAAAACTCAAAAGCTAGCAGAAGACAAGAAATAACTAAGATCAGAGCAGAACTGAAGGAGATAGAGACACAAAAAAACCCTTCAAAAAATCAATAAATCCAGGAACTGGTTTTATTGATTTTGAAAAGATCAACAAAATAGACAGACCGCTAGCCAGATTAATAAAAAAAGAAAAGGGAGAAGAATTAAATAGATGCAATAAACAACGATAAAGGGGATATCACCACTGATTCCACAGAAATACAAATTACAACCAGAAATTACTACAAACAACTCTATACACATAAACCAGTAAACCTGGAAGAAATGGATAAATTCCTGGACACTTGCACCCTCCCAAGCCTAAACCAGGAAGAAGTTGAAACCTTGAACAGATCAATAACAAGGGCTGAAGTTGAGGCTGCAATTAATAGCCTACCAACCAAAAAAAGCCCAGGGCCAGATGAGTTCACAGCTGAATTCTACCAGACGTACAAAGAGGAGCTGGTACCATTCCTTCTGAAACAATTCCAAACAATCCAAAAAGAGGGAATCCTCCCCAACTCATTTTATGAGACCAACATCATCCTGATACCAAAACCTGGCAGAGACTCAAAACAAAAAAAGAAAACTTTAGGCCAATATCCATGATGAACATGAATGTAAAAATCTTCAATAAAACACCAGCAAACCAATTGCAACAGCACATCAAAAAGCTTATCCATCACAATCAAGTAGGTTTCATGCTGGGGATGCAAGGCTGGTTCAACATACACAAGTCTACAAACATAATCCACCACAGAAACAGAGCCAAAGACAAAAACCACATGATTATCTCAATAGATGCAGAGAAGGCCTTTGATAAAATTCAAGTCTTTTACACTAAAACCTCTCAATAAACTAGGTATGGAAGGAACATATCTCAAAACAATAAAAACTACTTATGACAAAACTACAGCCAATATCATACTGAATGGGCAAAAACTGGAAGCATTCCCTTTGAAATCCGGCATTAGACAAGGATGCCCTCTCTCACCACTCCTATTCAATATAGTATTGAAAGTTCTTGTCAGAGCAATTAGGCAAGAAAAAAAAAATAAAGGGTATTCAATTAGGAAAGAAGGAAGTCAAATTGTCTCTATTTGCAGATGACATGATTGTGTGTTTAGAAGACCTATCATCTCAGCCCAAAATCTCCTTAAACTGATAAGCAGCTTCAGCAAAGTTTCAGGATACAAAATCAATGTGCAGAAATTACAAGCATTTCTATACACCAATAACAGACAAACAAGAGAGCCAAATCATGAGCGAACTCCCATTCACAATTGCTACAAAGGGAATAAAATACCTAGGAAGACAACTAACAAAGGCTGTAAAGGACTTCTTCAAGGAAAACTACAAACCACTGCTCAACAAAATAAGAGAGGATACAAACAGATGGAGAAACATTCCATGCTCACGGTTAAGAAGAATTAATATCGTGAAAATGGCCATACTGCCCAAAGTAATTTATAGATTCAACACTATCCCCATCAAGCTACCAATGACCTTCTTCACAAAACCGGAAAAAAACACCTTAAACTTCATATGGAATTAAAAAAAAAAAAAGCCCACATAGCCAAGACAATCCTAAGCAAAAAGAACAAAGCTGGAGGCATCATGCTACCTGATTTCAAACTATACTACAAGGCTACAGTAATCAAAACAGCATGTTGCTGGTACCAAAACAGAGATATAGACCAATGGAACAGAACAGAGGCCTTGGAGGCAATGCCACACATCTACAACCACCTGATCTTTGACAAACCTGACAAAAACAAGCAATGGGGAAAGGATTCCCTGTTTAATAAATGGTGTTGGGAAAACCGGCTAGCAGTGTGCTGAAAGCAGAAACTGGACCCCTTCCTGATACCTTACACTAAAATTAACTCCAGATGGATTAAAGACTTAAACATAAGACCTAACACCATAAAAACCCTAGAAGAAAACCTAGGCAAAGCCATTCAGGACATAGGCATAGGCAAGGACTTCATGACTAAAACACCAAAAACAACGACAACAAAAGCCAAAATAGACAAGTGGGATCTAATTAAACTCCAGAGCTTCTGTACAGCCAAAGAAAGAATCATTAGAGTGAACTGGCAACCAAGAGAATGGGAAAAAAATTTTGCAATCTACCCATCTGACAAAGGACTAATATCCAGAATCTACAAAAAACTAAAACAGATTTACAAGAAAAAAAAACAAACCCATCCAAAAGTGGGCAAAGGTTATGAACAAACACTTTTCAAAAAAAGACATATATGAGGCCAGCAAACATATGAAAAGATGTTCATCATCACTGGTCATTAGAGAAATGCAAATCAAAACCACATTGAGATACCATCTCATGCCAGTTAGAGTGGCGATCATTAAAAAATCTGGAGACAACAGATGCTGGAGAGGATATGGAGAAATAGGAACAGTTTTACACTGTTGGTGGGAGTGTAAATTAGTTCAACCATTGTGGAAGACAGTGTGGCGATTCCTCAGGAACCTAGAAATAGAAATTCCATTTGGCCCAGCAATCCCATTACTGGGTATATACTCAAAGGATTATAAATCGCTCTATTATAAAGACACATGCACACGTATGTTCATAGCAGCACTGTTTACAATAGCAAAGACCTGGAACCAACCCAAATGCCCATCGATGATAGAGTGGACAAGGAAAATGTGGCACATATACACCATGGAATACTATGCAGCCATAAAAAATGAGTTCGTGTCCTTTGTAGGGACATGGATGAAGCTGGAAACCATCATTCTCAGCAAATGACACAAGAACAGAAAATCAAACACCGCATGTTCTCACTCATAGGTGGGTGTTGAATGATGAGAACACAGGGACACAGGGAGGGGAGCATCAAACACTGGGGTCTGTTGGGTTGAACGAAGGGAGGGACAGCAGCGGGGGTGGGGAGGTCAGGAAGGGATAACTTGGGGAGAAATGCCAGATGTAGGTGACGGGGGGATGGAGGCAGCAAACCACATTGCCACGTGCGTACCTATGCAACAATCCTGCATGATCTGTACATGTACCCCAGAACCTAAAGTACAATTAAAAAAAAGAAAGAAAGAAAAGAAAAGAAAACCAAAAATGTAATTTAAAAGCTTTTCTAAAATAACCACAATAATATTAGGCACCATTTTTGAGCACTGGTTACAGAGACGGCCTTCTGCTAAGTGGCTCCCATCTCTTCTCGGCTTTTATTCTCTTAATGCGCCTATACGGCAGATACTGCTATTGTCCTTAGTTGACAGTGGAGGAAGTGGGCTTCAGTGGTGAACTCACTTACCCAGAGGCCACACTGAGCAGCGCCAAGGTTCATACACAGGCTCTGCATGTGCAGAAGTCAAACTCCTAACCAGTCTGCAGTGACCCAGGCTAAACCATGGGTTATTTCTTATACACTCCAGACATGTCAGGAGAGGAATATGCCAGGAGGAACCCAGCCATATCATAGGAATTCAGCTCTCACACTTAAAATATAAGATCCATTGTCTGGCACAGTGGCTCTTGCCTGTAATCCTAGCACTTTGGGAGGCCGAAGCGAGCAGATCACGAGGTCAGGAGTTCGAGACAAGCCTGGCCAACATGGTGAAACCCCATTTCTACTAAAAATACAAAAATTAGCTGGGCATGGTGGCGACTGCCTGTAATCCCAGCTACTCAAGAGGCTGAGGCAGGAGAATTGTTTGAACCTGGGAGGCGGAGGTTGCAGTGAGCCGAGATCTCACCATTGCACTCCAGCCTAGGTGACAGTGTGAGACTCTGTCTCAAAAAAAAAAAAAAAAATCAATTTCACTGGCGAACTCTGAGGAACTTTCTTTTTTTTTTCTAGAAGGAATACTGCTTTGGTCATCTGAGCTAAGTTCTCACATTCCATGAAGGGCTGTACAAGCAGTAAGATGCATTCCTGAACTGTAACCCAGCAAAACTTGGTTACAGGGTGGGGAGACATATTTGTAGAAGGGATTCAAGCCTTCTAAAAATTCAGTCATTTCCTCCGCCCATGCTAAGATGAAATGTCAGCCTGAACCCAAAATATACACAAGGAAATGTGTGGGTGCAGCTCCGCACATGGCTGTCAGCCTCAGCCAGAATTTCTAGACATGGCCTCGGCATTTTCCTTGAGGGCACACAAAGCCCACTTCGCATAAGCCAGGTCTGCACTGCTGGGACAGACGTGTGTTCCATGAGCCAAAGTGCTGACCGCCGGACTCACAGGCCAAGTACACCTGGCTGGGCTTCCCCAGGGGCCAATCTGCTCCTGCACTTGAACGTGGCCTAGTCCCAATTAAAAATAAACCTTTGACTAAATAGGGAGCAATACTCTGCCTGCTGTACCTTCTCTAGCAGAAAAACAACTTTCTCCAGGAGATAGTCAGATGTCCAAGTGACATCATGAAAAAATATTTGATGGATCAGCTGCAGTAGCGTGTGCGTTCGTAGCTTGGGTTGTAACTTTTGGCGGCTCAGGTGAAACCCTGTCTTTACTAATATCAAGAATCTGGGCGTGATGATGTCGATGTTTAATGCTGCAACAGACAAAGAAGCATAGCCGAGTTGGTTTGATTTGCTTCTGCATGCCTTAGACCAGCTGTTCTTTATTGTGTAGAAACACCTGGCGAGCTTTGAAAATGTACTACCCCCAGGCTATACTCCCATATCCATTAAATCAGAAACTCTGGGGGTGTCATCCAGGCATCAATTTTTTTTTTTTTTTTGAGACAGAGTCTCACTCCGTCACCAGGCGCCAGGCTGGAGTGCAGTGGTGCGACCTCGGCTCACTGCAACCTCCGCCTCCCAGGTGCAAGCAATTCTCCTGCCTCAGCCTCCCGAGTAGCTGGGACTACACTTGCACGCCACCACGCCCAGCTAATTTTTTTGTATTTTTAGTAGAGACAGGGTTTCACCATGTTGGCCAGGATGGTCTCGATCTCTTGACCTTGTGATCCGCCCGCCTCGGCCTCCCAAAGTGCTGGGATTACAGGCGTGAGCCACCGCGCCCGGCCGCATCAACATTTTTTAAGCTCCATGAGAGTTTTCAATGTGCAGCCAATGTTGAGAAGAGTGCCCTGGACCCCTTGCTACTCAAAGGGTGGCCCATAAACCAAACAGCACTGTTCAAACTCTAATGGATGAAGCATCGCGCAGTACCTTGTAGTAGGCAATACTGTCTCGGTCAGCGTGAGCACACGTTACGATGTTCGCACAATGACGAAATCACCCAACAACACGTTTCTCAGAACAGCTCCCCATCATTAAGCAATGCATGACTACAGATTCCAACTCAGCAGGCCTCGGGCAGCACCTGAGACTCTGCCTTTTTCTTTTTTTCTTTTCCTTTTTTTAAAAAGGATGGGGTTTTGCCATGTTGCCCAGGCTGGTCTCAAACTCCTGAACTCAAGTGATCCTCCAGCCTTAGTCTCCCAAAGTGCTGGATTACAGACGTGAGCCACCCTACCCAGCTAAAAACAATCATTCTATAAACATTTGTTGAGAGGCTACTATGTGCAGCCCACTGTGCTAAGGACTGAGGACCAGGCACAGTCCCTGCCGTTGCGGGGGACTCTCTCCAATAGTGACAGGTGTTCCTTGAGTGATAGATGTGCCAGTTCTGGTCATGCATTTCCGGGGCACCATTTCACTGAATCCTTATGAGGCGAGCACTAATTTTATACTCATTTTGCAGGCGAGGAAACTGAGGCATCATGAGACTAAGTAATATGACCAGTGTCCTGTATGTCAAAGCAGCAGATTTGAACTCAGATCTGTCCGGCTCAAAACACCCAATCTCCTCAAGCCTGTAATCCCAGCACTTTGGGAGGCCGAGGCGGGTGGATCACGAGGTCAAGAGATCGAGACCATCCTGGTCACCCATGGTGAAACCCCGTCTCTACTAATACAAAAAATTAGCTGGGCATGGTGGCGTGTGCCTGTAATCCCAGCTACTCAGGAGGTTGAGGCAGGAGAATTGCCTGAACCCAGGAGGCGGAGGTTGCGGTGAGCCGAGATCGCGCCATTGCACTCCAGCCTGGGTAACAAGAGCGAAACTCTGTCTCAAAAAAAAAAAAAAACACCCAATCTCTTCTGAAAATGACAAAATCCCATTCACCAAACTGTAATACGTTTGCCCTTGTCAGGCTAAAGAAAGGAAGCTCGCTACTCTGGTGGGAGGTGGGGGTACTCCCGGGGAGTCGGGAGGGTTGGGAAGGCTTCACAGAACTATGTTTGTCCGAGTCTCTACTGTCTCGAACCAGAATGTGGTCCCATCCAGGGCTACAAGTAGAGGGAGGGGCAAGGCAGGCAGAGGGGTCACCCAGAGACAGGGTACATGGGTCTGGCCCACATCTCTCAGCCACACTGGAGTTCCGCCTCTTCCGTCTTTACGATCTGGGCCTGCCTCTGCACTTACACCCTTCCCCACATTTCTAAACCAAAGGAAAAGGGATGTGGAAGAAAAGAAACAAAATGACCTTTGTTAGACCTTAGAGCCAGCAGCTTCTCAGGACCCTTCCTTCTCCAGAAAGGGGCAGAGAGCCTTCCTCCTACAGTCAGTCATCATAGTCACCAAAGGCAGAACGCAAAGAGAGTTTATTTTTATTGTTATTTTTTTGAGACAGAGTCTCACCCTGTTGCCCAGGCTAGAGTGCAGTGGTGCGATCTCAGCCCACTGCAACCTCCGCCTCCCAGATTCAAGCGATTCTCCTGTCTCAGCCTCCTGAGCAGCTGGGACTATAGGTATGTACCACCACACCTGGCTAATTTTTGTATTTTTAGTACAGATGGGGTTTTGCCATGTTGGCCAGGCTGTCACTTGAACTGACCTCAAGTGATCCACCCAACTTGGCCTCCCAAAGCGCTGGGATTACAGGCGTGAGCCACTGTGTCCAGCCCCAAAGAGAGGCATTTCTGAAAGCAATACTGTCCCCACAGGAGGGGCAATTTTCTACCTTCCATTTTTACAGAATCCTCTCCATTGAAGATAAAATATGAAGTGAGTAAGAGGTATACACAACCCTTCAGCAGGAGCCTGGTGGTTCCTAACACATAAGCTTCCCATCTTCATGAAAAAACAAAACTAAACCCTGAAACAATCATTAAGTGTGTTTTATCTTCCATGAATTTATAGCCCACTTTTAAAAAATGGAGCTAAGCTGAGTTAAGCTGCAGCCTCTGTGCTGTGCCGCCCTGGCTTTCCTTTGCTTCGCTGATAGCATTTGCAGAAAGGTTGCAGAAAAACCACCAGGAAAAGCTAGTTGGGCCAGTGCTTGCAGCTTCTTTAATTCACCACAATTTGGGGAGTGTGTGGATGCTGCTGGGCAGGACAGATTCAGATTAGAGTTCAACAGGAGAACGTTCTGCTGAAACTGGAGTTTCATCTCCTTCCAGCTGAGTGTGTCTGAAGGAGACTATGAATGACTATGAATGCCCCAGCCAGGCGTGAGGTGGTACCCATCTCAAAGGTGAGCTTCCCTGCTACCCAGCCTTGGGTGCCAGAGGAGCATCTCCCAGCCATCCTCCATAGGTGGCCCAGAAAAGCAGTCTGGCCCAGAGTTGAGACCTAAGCCCAGGCTCAGCACTCCCACTCTGCTCTGAATTCTCAGTCTGCCAACTCCGGCATGTATATGTTTCAATGCCAGCTGCTTGGTCACCTGCCAGGAAGGGTCTACTCCTCCAGCTATTATGCTATGGCGTCTGGCAGGCAGGGCCAGATGACTTTTCATCCTGCCCTTTCCTCTGGGAAGTTTGGAATGGGCTCATGGCTCTAAGCGTCATGCCAAAATAGTCGAGGCGGTTTGTCCCATGAGATGTGCTCAGCGCGGCCATGCTCACCACACAGGCGCACTCCCACCCACTAATGTTAGCTTGCAGCCTCTCTGCAGCCGCTCCTGGCAAGAGGTTAACCCCAAAGCCCTAGTTTCCACAAGGAAGGGAATGCATTCCCCACGGTGCCAGATGGCTCCCCTTGCATCCTATACAATACTGCAACACGGAGGGCCACCCCCATCAGGAGGCGGAGGCTACCACACGGGAAGGAGCATTAGAGGGTAGTGGCACATTCCAAGGAATCCAGGCCAGATGTACGTGAACTTCGGCAACTATCCGTGAGCCCATGTGTAAAAGCACAGGTACCTACATTAATCTACCTTAATAACGGTCTTGTCGTCATTTAAATGGCGATGGTAATATGGGTGACGGCAGTAAGGACAGTAACCCCTGATACTTCGGAGCTTACTGCACGCCAGGCGGGCACTTTGCTAAGTTTTTCACACATTATTTTTATGTAGCTCTCTGTGGTGGACCCTAGCATCATACACATCTTTCAGGTGAGAAACTGAGGCTCAGGGTGGCTAAGGAACTTGCTAGAGTCTAACAGCAGAGTTGGAAGTTAGACGCAGCTGTCTGCCTCCAAAGTGCTGTCTGACCTCATTTTCCAGGACAGGAACCCTCAGACTCACCTGATAGCCAGTTTTGTTGAATTATGCAGCAAACACGCATGCAGTGCCTATGGCGCCTCGTGCAAGGTATCAGGTGCTGGGTAACCAAGAGCCATGCCCTGAAAATCTAACATCCCCCAAGAAACAAGATTGTAGCTTATTCTCTTGACCAGAGGCCAAGACCAACTCTATCAAAATGGCCACAAACATATATCCAAGCAAACATTTCTAGAAAGACAACTTAGGATCATGAGGTCCAACTTCCTGATCCTACGGGGGAGGGTATGTAGCGAGCGGACAGGAGCCCGTGAGCAGCCGACTCCTCAGGTGTGTGCCGGGCCTGGGGTTGGGAGTCAACAAACACGTCTGTCGCTCACCTGCCCCGCATCAACCCGCCTACCCACCCACCTAACTATTTATCCCAAACCTCTTTCTAGCGGAGGAGCCTGTACCCAGTGTGTCCTGAAAGCCCATCTCAGCTCTCCCTGGTGGGAGAGCCCTCAGCTTCTCCTTCTAAGTGCCTGGCCTGGGTGCACATTTGCTGAGTTGGCTATGGCGACAGAGTTGCCCAGAAGACCCCCCGCAGCTCGTGAACCTTGCCCACAAAGTCTCCACTGCAAGCTGACTGTGTAGGGTGTGCGGTGTCTTGGCTCATCTTCTCCCCACTGAAACCCTCCTTTACCCTCGGGTCCTGTTTCTTTGAGACAGGACCTCACTCGGTCACCCAAGCTGCTCCCAGGAGTACAGTGGTGTGATCTCAACTCACTGTAGCCTCGACCTCCTGGGCTCAAGTGAGCCTCCCACCTCAGCCTCCCGAGCAGCTGGGACCACAGGCATGCACCACCACACCAGGCTAATTTTTATTTTTTATAGAGATGGAGTCTCACTATGTTGCCCAAGCTGCTCTCTAACTCCTGGGCTCAAGCGATCATCCCGCCTCAGCCTTTCAAAGTGCCAAGATTACAGGTGGGAGCCACCATGCCCAGCAACCCAGAAGGCTTTTTTCCTAAATACCCTCAGCAAGCCTTGCAAAAGAAAACAACATTAAGAGCATCAGTAACTAGACCTGTTCCAGTGCCTTCCCTGGAAAAAGAAACACTTTCACAGTCTGCATCTGAGTCAGCAGGCTGCTAAAATATTTAACACTGGACAACTTAACAGGCATTAAGAAAGTAGATAAGAAAGAAGGAGCCGAGATGCTGTAAGCCGGGGCCTGTCCCTCACCCTGCCAGTTTTTCAGGACAAGAACAGTGCAGAGATGGCAATTGAAAAACCACATGCCTGCCCATGTGGGCTTCCTCCCGGTCTGGTGAGGGGCACTCTTGTAGGTGTGACCACTGGGGGGTTTGTGGGCAGGGAGAGTTTACCACAAATGCTGTTGTCAGGAGCCAGTTCACTGGCCCATCCAGGGCTTTTTACAATGCCAGCTCAGAGGCCGGGCACGGTGGCTCGTTCCTGTAATCCCAGCACTTTGGGAGGCCAAGGCAGGCGGATCAGGAGGTCAGGAGATCAAGAACATCCTGGCCAATATGTAGAAACCCTGTCTCTACTGAAAATACAAAAGATTAACTGGTCATGGTGGCGCATGCCTGCAAACCCAGTTACTTGGGAGGCCGAAGCAGGATTATCATTTGAACCAGGGAGTCAGAGGTTGCAGTGAGCTGAGATTGCACCACTGCACTCCAGCCAGGGCTACAGAGTGAGACTCCATCTCAAAAAAAAAAAGAAAAGAAAAGGAATGCCAGCTTAGAGATGGGTCCACAGGCCTGGGTGTGAGGTCACATGGGTGAACCCAAGGCCGCAGGTGCAATGGGAGGCCTCCTTAGGCACAGGAAAGACACCTCCTGCTAATCACGTGACTGGGCCCATGTGCCATGAACATACCTCAGCTTCCACTCTAAAGACACAACCACTTGGTTTCCCCACTTTCAGAGCCAGGCAGTGAAGGAGAGGAGGGCCCAGGAAGGTCTAACGCTCACCAAGCACCACCAGTGCCTGAGAAACGGTCCAGGGCTTCACACACACAGCCTCACCAAACCCACTGGCTCTGATGGCGAGAATTA
Source organism: Aotus nancymaae (assembly GCF_030222135.1). Taxonomy (NCBI): domain Eukaryota; kingdom Metazoa; phylum Chordata; class Mammalia; order Primates; family Aotidae; genus Aotus; species Aotus nancymaae. The sequence continues at coordinate 8,937,297 of NW_026988421.1, forward strand.
GCCTCTGACGTCATGTGAAGAAACAGTGGCTTCCAGTTGAGTTGTCCTGTGTGGAAGCCACTAGCCCCGTGTAGCTATTTCACTATAAATTTTAATCAGTTGAAATTAAACAAAATTAACAGTTTGGTTCCTTAGTGGCACCAGCCTCATTTCAAGTGCTCGAGAGCAACCTGTGGCCAGTGGTGACCGTATTGAAGAGTGGAGATACAGGACATTCCCATCACTGAAGAACGTTTTAGGGACAGCACTGCTACAGGGAACGCCCCCCCCAGGATTCCATCTGGGTAGTAAGAGAATGATCAGTGTTCTGAACATAGATCTGATGTCTGATTAGCTTTTTGACCTTGACCAAGCTATGTCACCACTGGGAGCCTCCATTTCCTCATCTGCAAAAGGGGTACACAAACAGCACGCCCCCACAGTTGAGGCGAGAAAGAACCATGATGCTGTGTGTGGAATTACTGTGGCCCAGAGGGAGGAATCAATGAAAGGGAACTTACACAGAGCACTTGTGGCAGGTGCTCTCAATGAAGTGGCTCATTTAATTATTATTGTTATTATTATTTTGAGTTTATTCTTTTTATTATTATTATTATTATTTTGAGGAATCTTGCTCTTTTGCCCAGGCTGGAGTGTGGTGGCATGATCTCAGCTCACTGCAACCTCCACCTCTCAGATTCAAGCAATTCTCCTGCCTCAGCCTCCTGAGTAGCTGGGATTACAGATGCGTGCCACCGTGCCCAGCTAATTTTTGTATTTTTAGTAGAGACTGGGTTTCACCATGTTGGCCAGGCTGGTCTTGAACACCTGACCTCAAGTGATCCACCTGCCTCGGGCTCCCAGGCATAAGCCACCTTGCCTGGCTGCTCATTTAATTCTAACAGCACTGTAAGCAGGTACTATGTCACCCCATTTTACAGGTGAGTAAAATGCCCTGCGAGGCAATGCCTGAAGGATCACGGAGCTAGAACTTGGGCTCTGCCAACTCTGAGGACTGTGCTTGTCCCACTCTAGACCTCAGAATCATATGGTCTTTTCTCAAAAGCCTAGAAGCAGAATTGGGATGGCTGGCTTTGGTGAAAGGAAGAGCCCCATTCCCCCTCCTGTGGAGGGTCCCCAGTTCAGCACAGGCATCTGGGGGGAAACTTGCCATCAGGGGCCAGAACCCAGGTCTAGCTCTGCAGCTAGTTAGCTCCCTAGTCCCCTCCCCATTCCGAGCCTCAGTTTCCTCCTTCATAAAGTGGGGGGCTCAACAAGAATGCCTCCACATTTCCTTCCAGCTCTCACCAGCTAGAGTGTAAAATACTCATGTCTCAAATATTGATGCTTAAATAAACCCAAACCCAGGTCAAACACAGTGGCTTCTACTGGTGGCCGTAATGAGAGGTTCCCAGAGAGGAGCAGATCAGTTTGGAGACATTCAATTTGGGAAATCACCACCTTGACCTTAATGAAACTGGCCCTTGACTTTCAAGTGGCAATGAGCGGCTCTTCCATGCTATGGGTTCAAGTGCAGTATGAACAGGGACCAAGGGGCAGAGAGGCTCCCAAACCCTGGAGAGACAGAAGCCAAGGTGGTGGCATGCCTGTCCCAGCCACCTGGAGACAGTCAATCCAGCCCCTGCCTACAAGAGGCCGCCATCCTTGTGCAGATGCTTCATGAACCCACTTTCTAAAGAGACTTGGAGGCTTGGACATGGTGGCTCATGCCTATCATTATCCCAGTGCTTTAGGAGGCCAAGAGGGGAGGATTATTTGAGGCTGGGAGTTCGAGACCAGCCTGGACAACACAGTGAGATGCCATCTCTATAAAACATTTAAAAATTAGCTAGGTGTAGTGGCATGCACCCTGCAGTCTCAGCCACCTGGGAGGCACAGAGGCCAGAGGGATGCTCGACCCCAGGAATTTGAGGTTAGAGTGAACTATAATCTCACCAAAGCACTCCATCCTAGGAGACAGAATAAGACCTTATCTCTAAAAATAAATAAATAAAGAGACTTGAAGCTTTTCCAAATGACAGATTCACCTCTCAGGAAATTTGTTTTACTTATGAAACACAGATGCTGGGGACATAAAGGCTACATTTTCAAAGGCCCCTTGACTTTTGTATATGATTGTTCACAGTGACTGAAGCTGTTGATAAGAACACAATTTGTAGAGGCTTTAGTTTCCCAAGTACATTTGAATCTGTGATCTCATTTCACATAATGAGCTCCTTGTGGGCCAAGCAGGGTTCTTGGAGCCCCACTTGACAGACGGAAACCAAGCCTCAGAGATGTGGAAGGGCTGGAGACAGACGTTCATCCAGTTCCTGCATCTACCAATTCCTGCAATCTGTTACCATTCCTTTGGAGATCTTGGGCATTGCCTCCTTTTGCTTAATTTTCAGGATGCTTTCGAATAAGTACACTTCAAATTACAAGAGTAGTTACCGTTGTAATCATACACTTACCGTATACCAGCTATTATCCTAGAGGCTTTGGAAACATTCCAATTTTATCCTAACCCCAATCCTAAAGCGGAGATGTTGTTTTCCCATTTTATATATAGAGAAACTGAGGATTGAAAAGTTAAGCAGCTTATCCAAGGTAGCAAAGCCAGTAAGAGGTCAATGGGACCTCATTGAGTCTGTGTAACTTAACTGCCTCCCATTTGAGAAGAATTGCTGTAAGTGACATTACCAAGTGTCGATTTCCTATGTCATATAAAATCGGGGGTGAGATCTGTTGTCCTGGCTTTGTCTGCTAAGAGAACTATGCTTGAATGTTGTTTTCTCTTTTTCTTAATTTACACAGGTGTAACCATCCTCTAAAAGCTTATTCTTAAACTTGAAAACATAGTGTCACAGCCGATAATTTTAGAAGGGAGTGGAGAGAGAAGGAAGCAACAGAGACCAAGTGAGAAGAAGGCGTGGGAGGAAGAGAGAGAAGCGGCTCCAGAGAGGCCTTCAGGCCCAGCCAGGCCTTCCTTGACCGGAGGCCAGCTGTCCTCCCTCCACTTTTTAATTCAGCTTCCCTTCCCCATTCAGCCTAGGTTTACACAAAGACCCTAAACATCTGGGAACAATTTAATTCTCTTAAAATGCACTAATACTTGAAAATACCTTTCCAGCCATTTCCCTGAATTGAAAAAGAATAAAGGAGAGACAGAAAGAGAGAACGACTCCCTTTAAACACATATTCGGCAACAACAAGCTTGGTGATATCCAACATCGATCCAGAGCTACATGTCTGAACATTAGTGCTATGTAACCAAAACGCCAAATTCTAGACTTTCCAGGAACAGGGAAGATAGTCATATATGTACATAGCTGAAATTGATTCAAGCACCTTCTGCAGAACAACCTGAAACTAACATGAGGCTGTCTCTAAGTCCCAGGCTCTTCCACAGGGAGGATCACACAATGTACAGAAATGTACAGCCAGTCTCTGTACATTTCATTCTATACATTTCTATACATTTCTATACATTGTGAGTGCCTGCTTCTCTGAGTGGGGGCACACAGACCCCCATGGGTGTGTGGTGTGGCTGGAGGTAGGCAAAGCCACGGGATATCCGTGCTGTATCTACAAGCAGTGTCAATTTGACTTCATAGGATGGAAAACAAAGCAGTAAACCTATTTATGCTACCTTCATGTACATGTGTATGAGACTGGGTTATCAAACTAGCCTGTCGGCCAAGTGCAGTGGCTCACACCTGTAATCCCAGCACTTTGGGAGGCTGAGGCAGGCGGATCGCGAGGTCAAGAGATCAAAACCATCCTGGCCAACATGGTGAAACCCCGCCTCTACTAAAAATAAAAAAATTACCTGGGTGTGGTGGTGTGCACCTGTAGTCCCAGCTACTTAGGAGGCAGAGGCAGAAGAATCACTTGAACCTGGGAGGTGGAGGTTGCAATGAGCTGAGACTGCACCACTGCACTCCAGCCTGGTGACAGAGCGAGACTCTGTCTCAAAAAAAAAAAAACAAAAGAAAAAAAAACTAGCCTGTCACCAAAATAGAAAAAGACATGTTTCTTAGATATTGAATCTGATACGTGGTATCAGCCCTATTCAAATCGGCAGAATCTTCAAATTTCAATCCACAGAAGCATGTCACCTGATAACTGCCAAGAGAATAGAAAACGGTTTTGCTTTGCTTTGCTCTTCTAGAGGTAATTTGAAACAGTATTGTGATGGTAAAATACAATAAAATAGGCTACACAAAGATACTCAAAGTGTTGCAATGAAACACAATCTCAAAATATTTAACTTGTAGCAGATCACTCCGGGCTGTGCAGTAGGGGGTACGAAAGAATTTACTCTTCTCAGCCATTGAAATATTTTAGCAGAGAAAGAATTCCATGCTGGAAAAGAAAGACAGCCAGGTTGGAGTTTCAACCTCAGGAGAACAGACTGAGATCCCAAAACCATCTCTACACTGAAGAGAGACAGAATCATGCAGGTCACCGTACCAGAAATGCCCATCACAAAACAATAGGGAATCTAACACCCACTGGGCATCAGAACAGGCACATTCTGGCACCTGAATCAGGGATCTTATTTAACCCTCATGGCAATTCTTTAAGACAGGTACAATTGTTGTCATCCCCATTCTACAGATGAACAAACTGAGGTTATGTATGCAATTAGTAACGAGCAGAGCTGGGGTGTGAATTCAGAAACCTGTTCCTGAACTTCATCCTCACCACAGCTCCTGGCAGTGTCCACTGAAGTCTGACCACCCAACCTCCCCGAGGCCACTGCTGACTTTCACCTTCAAAGGCAACACCTGCCCCTCCCAGGAAGTGCGGCCCCTGGCCTGGCAGGACTTCCTCTGGAACCCACCCAAGTCCACGTGTACGCCTTCCTCATGGTGAATGGGTTCATAAGCAGTTCAGAGCCTCCCCAGCAACAGAAAGAAGCATTCTCAACCTGGCAGGCTGGGTGAGAAAGTCCAATCCAAATTTCTTCCGGAAACCCTCAGCCAATGTTAGGAAGCCTTCTCCCCAAGAGCCCAAAGCACAAGGAAGGCCAACTCTTTTCGACCCCATTTCCTTCAAAGACCAGGGAAAATAAGCTTCTGGAGGCAAATGATCCAAGTAGAACGTGAGCCAGATATTCAAAAGCCACATATGACATTTTGTAAATTTTGGGAGCCACATTCAAAACAGAAAAAAGAAATAAATGAAATTAATTTTAGTAACACATTTTAACCCAATAGATCCAAAATATTATCATTTTGCATATAATGCTAATTACATGCAAAATGACTAGTGAGATATTTTCTTTTTTTTTTCTTTTGAGACAGAGTCTCGCTCTGTCATCAGGCTGGAGTACAATGGTGCAATCTCAGCTCACTGCAACCTCCACCTCCTGGGTTCAAGTGATTCTCCTGCCTCAGCCTCCCAAGTAGCTGAGACTACAGGTGCACACCACCATGCCCAACTAATTTTTGTATTTTTAGTAGAGACAGGGTTTCACCATGTTGGCCAGGATGGTCTCAATCTCTTGACCTCATGATCCGTCTGCCTCAGCCTCCCAAAGTACTGGGGTTACAGGTGTGAGCCACCGTGCCCAGCCACTAAATTTTCAACATTAGGTGTGTATTTTACATTTATAGCACGTCTCCATCCACACATAGCCAGGGGCTGCATTACTGGACCCAGCAGCTACAGAGAGTACAAAGTCTCAGCAGGAACAAAGTGAATAGGAACACCATCAGAACCTAAATTTCCGCTGCTGTTAAAACCATAATCAGTCATACAACTTCAGTCATTAAAATCTGTTTATAGGCTGGGTATGGTGGCTCACGCCTGTAATCCCAGCACTTTGGGAGACAGAGGCGGGAAGATTGCTTGAGCCCAGAGTTCGAGACTAGACTGGGCACCATGGTGAAATCCCATCTCTACAAAAAATAAAAAAAATAAAAAAATAAGCACAGCATAGTGGCACACACCTGTAGTCCCAGCTACTAGGGAGGCTGAAGTGGGAGGATCACCTAAGCCTGGGGAGGTCGAGGCTGCAATGAGCAGAGATCGTGCCACTGCACTCCAGCCTGGGTGACAGAGTGAGATCCTGTCTCAAAATAAATGAATGAATGAACTTTTTAAAAAAGATTTGTTTTTAAAGATTTTTGATAGCACTGAAAACACTAAAGAGTGTTTTGATGGCACTCAAAATCCACTAAAATGAAAATATACAAAATACGAAATAACAATAATTGGTAGGTATTGTGGTTGTGGCTTTTTCTCTATCTACTTTTCTACACCTCACAAGTATTCTGGAAAAATGATAATTTATAATACTAATTTAGAAATTATAATTTTAAAATTTAAAGTAATTACGAGTCATGAAATATTTATTGCACTATTATACGTCTGGCTCTGCATGCTCCAAGAAGGTGATAAGATGTCTAAGGACTCTGAAAAAGCAGCCACTGATCTGGTCATTTGCGGGGTGGGGAAGGCTCCTCCAGGCTAGACAGATATTTCTCCTACCCCTTAACTGGGAATATAACAAATACATAACAGCAAAGGCTGCAGGAAATTGTACTCTCAGTCAGCAGCTGAAACGGGTGTCAACTTGCATCTGTTTGCGCAGCACACGCCCACATCCACACTGGCCCACAGCGATGGGAGTCACTACTGCCGGGCAGCAGAGGCAGCTGGGTGTCAGTGGAAGTGTTCAGACTCGAAAAACAGGTGATCGTGCATTCTTTTCGAATGTGCAAAATATGAATCAGATCATTTATAAAATGCCTGCAGCTGTTTGGTAGGGTACACAGGTACTAATTTAAAGTCCGATTCCACCCTATTCATACATACAAGTGTGTATGCATGTGTGTGTGTGTGTGCACACACAGCACCAGAACAGCCAAAGGCCTAGGGAGGTGGCAAAGCTTATGCACAGTGAGTCTGTGTGTGTGCACAATATCTCCATGTCCCCAAAAGGATGGGACTTTGAGCAGCAGCTTCTGCACAACGCTAGGTGGCGTTTCATTTAGAAAAGAACAGGCAGGCACACTGCAAGTGTGAAGGTCAGTGGTTCACGCTTACATTTGCCATTTGTCCTCCTTGAATCTAGAGATCTCCTGGAGTGTGACTGCTGTTGGTGAGTCATTCCTGCTTCAGAGACTAAATAAGCACTGAACCCATTTGCATCAAGACGTCCTGAACTAGATGAGTGGGTGCCTAGAGATGATGCAGGGGGAGTGGGGCTGGGGTATGATATCTAGGGGCTGTAGGGTTTCTGTTTCGGGGATGACAATAACCTGAAATTGATTGTAGCCATGATATACACTGTGAGTATACTACAAGCCATTGAACTCTGCACTCTAAATGAGTGAATTACACGGTATGTGAATTGCATCTCAATAAAGATTCTTTTCTTTTTTTGACAGGGTCTCACTTTGTCACCCAGGGTGGAGCACAATGGTACAAACATAGTCACTGCAAAACTTCACCTCCTGGGCTCAAGAGAATGATCCTCCCACTTCAGCCTCCCAAGTAACTGGGACTACAGGCACGTGCCACTATGCCTAACTAATTTTTGTATTTTTTGTAGAGATGGGGTTTCACCATGTTGCCCAGGGCTGGTCTCAAACTCCTGGGCTCAAGTGATCTTCCTGCCTCGGCCTCCCAAAGTACTGGGATTACAGGCGTGAGCCACTGAACCCAGCCTGACTTTTTTATTTAAGGTAATAAACTCAATTATGAAAGCAACTCATTCAATCCCTTTCCAACAGCAGAGCTTTTAGTCATCCCAGATGCTACTGTACCTGTACATAAAATGGGAATGGCCATTTGCTTCTTTCTTATATAAGAACACATGCTGTATAAGGATGACTCTCCTTTACAAAACATCCAGTGTGTCTATGTCTAAGGAAGGCATCATGGCCTTCCAAAGCCCGATATCCTTCACTGACCTTTCTGTTCCTTCTGCACCTCTGGCCTCATCTGACGTGACTTTATCCACGACTCCTGGAGCGTCCTTCTTAGGAACTGAAGGTAAGATGGATGGGCCAGGCCTGGGGCTCTCTCTGGGGTAATGAAAGAAAGTGATTGATAAGATAATGGAGACAGTAGGGCATTACTCCCTGGGTCCTACTGAAAAAGCAGATTTCCCAATTAAAGCTTTCAGTGGCTACTACAAAAAAAAAAAAAAGTCCCTAGGGGAGGAAAAAGAGCTTTAGGAATCAGTGGGTCTGAGATACTTTTGAATCATTTAGGGCCCCTGCCTAAATAAATCCAAATTCAAAAGCAGATGTATCTGGACTCCAGAAAAATGTATGACTGACTATAACCTATCACGTAATAGTGCACAGCCAGCCAGTAAATAGTTCATACTTTTCCAGTGGCTTAAATGAGATAAGTTAAGGGACACAAGAAAAGGAACAAGACGGTCAACAGCTTCCAGCCTCCAATCATAGTTCTCACATTTTTCAGAGCCTCAGGACACCCAGAAGGGATAAGCAGGTTCATTTAGCAATTAGATATGGAAAACTACTCGTCTATGCCACTGACTTTTAAAAATCAGGCTGGGAATCACCTTTGAAACTCATCACACATTCCTGTGGGAACTTTTTCATTTAAGTACCTGTCAGCGTGGAGTGGTTCTGAAGCCAAATGTTGCAGCTTCGGGTCGTGAGTTTCGTCAGGTTCTGGAGGTGAGGAGACACACACCTTCCCATCCCTGGCAGGAATTGGGCACTCAGGCCCTGGCTCCTCCTCAGCCTTCCGGGGCCTGGTTGGGCTGTCCCCATGAAGGGCAGCTGTACCCTCCATCCCCTGGGCCTTGTCAGAGCAGGCTGCGTCCTGACAGCTTCCTGGCAGCGCCAGGTCGCCAGCTGCAATGGAGAACGTCCTCGTAGTACCTGCTTCAGGCAGGTCACCGGACACACATGCCCATGTCTCAGCTGTGCTCAGGGTGATGTCACCCTCTGCTTCTCCAGCAGTGCCTGCCATCTTGCAGGGCTCCAGGGGAGTGTCTGCCATTTCTTCAGCTGGTGGTGCAGGGGTGCTCTGGTTGCCCGGGACGTTTTCCATTTCTAAGATGCCAGCAGTAACTCCAGGCCTCCTCTCACCCCGAAGCGTGTCAGGGGTCCAGGGCTCACTGTTGGCCTCAGGCATAGTCAAAGCCTCCCTCTGGAGAGAAGGGTCTTCCAGGGCACAGGCGGACCCTAGCACATGCCCTGGAACCCCTGTGTGAGCAAAGTTCCCAGGACCATCTTCTCCATGTGGACTGTTGCAGGCGGATGTTTCCTGGTGCTGCTTTCCAGAAGGATCTTTGTCTTCAGCCACAGCCTCTTCTCCATGGCTACGGGGGGACACCCGGAAGGCAGCGGCTCTCTCCACAGGGAGCTCCTGAGTAGCTGCTGGTGAAGGAAGGCCTGAAGCTAATTCCTGCCCGCTTGTCTCCTGCTGTGAGTGAGCCTGGCCTTCCAGGCCTAGCCAGGCTGCCCCTGGCCCCTCTGGCCTCTCATCTTCCCTCAGTGTGGGTGAGATACCTGCCATTTCCTTCCCTACACCGGCAGCTGGCAAATTCTGCTCCCAGGTCAGCCCTGCTGGACCCAGAAGCTTGTCTGAAGCTGGATCCTGCAGAGCCAGACGGGAAATCTCAGACTCTCCAGCCAACTCTTGCTTCTTCTCCGCCTGGAGTGGAGCAGGAGGTGCAGGGAGAGGGGTGACATACACTCCTGGAGGCTCGTCTGCAAGCTTTTCTGGGCCCAGTGGCCTGGCGAGGTCCTTGCCCGTTGCGCTCCTCCCAGCTGCTGCCTTTTCTCCACGTGCGGTCAGGACTCCGAGCACAGGCTTCTCGAAGATCTTGGCGATGTGCTCTCTGAAGTCTGGGAAGCCAGTGAGGGTGGCGATTTGCTCGGAGCTTGTGTCCACACCACCTGATGTGCCCTGCCTTGGGTCCTGGGGAGGCGCTCCCATCCTCTCCATGCTGCCCTCTGTCTCTCCTGCTGCCATGCCCTCCTCGCTGGCCTTGGCACTTGCACCCAAAGCCGTTGCTGCTTTCTCCTCCCCTGTTGCCTGCTGGCCCTTGGCCAGAAGTGGCATCCTGTCCAGGCATGGCATGGAGTCCACAGGTCCCTCCGTGGTTCTGGCTTTGGGGCTGCTGCTGTTGGCTTGCACTGCAGAGATTTCTCCACCTGTAGCTCCTGGTTGCAAGAGGGAGGTGAGGGAGCCAGCAGACAGCTTCATGGAGGCAGCATTTTCCAAGGCAGGCAGGGGCTCCCTGACAGGAGAGGGGCTTTCGCCGGGAGCTCTGGGGCCTGCAGAGGAAATGGCTTTCACTCCGCTGTCTTCTGCTCCTTTCTGGATAGCACTGTTGACGTGCAGGTAAGGGGTGTCAGGAGCAGCCAGTTCTGGTGGCCCAGACAGCCGGAGCTCCTTTGGGTCTGGGACAGCCTGGTGTGCGGAGATATCCATGGTGTTCCTGGGAATCCCACCCTGCTCTCTGGCTGGCAGCAAGGCATCATCCTGGCAGCTGGCCGTGAGCTGCTCAGCTTGACAGGGCTCATGCAGGGCAGAGGTAGAAGCTTCCTCCCTGGAGGTAAGGCCGTGCTCTGTCTGAAAGAAGCCACCACTTAAAGTAACTTCTCCCGGTTCCTCTGGAGCCTGCTGCTTTCCTGGGTCTCCTGCATCAGCACTCCCACCGGTCTCAGCAGCCCCCGCTTCACCACCTTGCTCCCCAGCTGATGGGAAACTTGCAAGAAGCTTTGGGGCCGTTCCATCTGAAGTGGCCGGGCACTCCATTTTCTGCTGTGGGGCTGGCACTGGTTGCTGCCTGCCTTCCTGGGTTTCATCACATGCCTCTGTCTCTGGGGCCTCCTGGGTGGGTGTGACTCTGGGGCTGGCAGGCGCCAGGGCTGGCGGGCAGGGAGCTGCATCCAGGAGCGCTACTGAGTCAGGCTGACAAGGTGGGGCCTCCACTGTGTTTCCACTTGCCACCTCCCTCTTACTCAAGCCCCAGAGTGGGGAAAAGCCATCAGCTGCTTCAGAAGCTCCTGCATCCCTTTGACATGCTTCTTCACGCTGGCTGCCTTCTTCCAAGGCATCAGCCAACGCCTGTTGAGACGTGTTTGGCCCCTGCCCAGTACAGCAAGTTTCCTTTCTGCTCAAGTTCCCTGCAAGAGGAAAGTCTTTTAAGACATCCGCTGCTGGAGGCGAGACCCTCAAGGACTGACCATCACCGCGTGCTCCTTCTGGCTGCTCCTCTCCTAGTGCAGGCAACTTCTGTCTCGTTGGTGCTGACAATTCTAGCTTTTCTATGGGAGAACTCTCCCAAACCGTGTCAGTGGGAGATGAACTGGGAGCATCAGACAGGCTGCCTTTGGAGAACTCACTTTGAAGTTCTGATCCCAAAGCCTGCTCCTGTCCTCCATGAGTGGGCAAGTTCATATCTTCCTGAGGTTCCACAGGTTTGTGGATTTGGGAAGAATCTGCTCCCTGGTCCTTAAAACCTGGATGGCTTGGATAAGTCTCTTTCCCATTTTCAGGTGGCTGGGCCTGCTCCTTGAGCACATCAAAGATGGATGCCTCTGGGTCTGCCTGGGATGCCTGGAGACGCTGCTCAGAAGATAGTGGGGGCCACTCAGATGCAGCTTCTCTTATCCAGCCTTCCTCCGGGCAGGACAGGATTTCCTGCTGATCTTGGTCCAGGCTGAGTGCCGCGAGCCCCAGGTCTGCTGCCAAGTTCTCCCCCTTGGGGGGATGTGGCACCCCAGCATGAAATTCCTGTCTCAGTGCATCACACCCCAGCCCACGGGGTTGACCTGGGGATGTCAGCGAGCCCGCCCCGTCACAGCTGCCCATCTTCCTTATTTCCAATGTGTTCTCCCCTTCCGGGGCTTTGGGTCCAACCTCCACAACAGGAGTTGGCAGAAACTCTGATTTCTCTGATTCTAAAGTCAGGAGAGATTCCATTCTCCCCAGTCCTTCCCCGCTCTGAAGGGTGTCAGGACATTTGGGCTGCAATCCTGAGCCCTCCCAGATGGCTCCTTCGGGAACAGTGGGCTCACCAGCTCCATCTGGCACAGTGGGCAGGATGGGGTCCTCCTCACTCAGCTTGTGTGGTGGGCCAGATGCATCGGCCTCTGATGTCTGAGAGTGAGGCCCATCTGTGTGCCCAGCACCCCTCTTTCTGGGTGGCTGTGCTGAGTGTGAGCTGGGATGGTCTCTGCTCTCTGCATCACTGCTTGGCTTTGAAAGCTCATCTTTGCCTACTTCCTGATCATGCATGCTGCTGGAAGCCCAAGAGTCCTCTCCTCGCAGGTTCCCAGGGTCTGCACTGTCAGGCAGCTCTGGGGTTTCTTCCTTTCCTCTAGGGCTGTCACAGGGTGATCCGCTTCCTTCTTTCACCACAGCCGGGCTTGTGGCATCTTCATGGGTCTCGGCTCCATCCGATGGCCCCAGGGACCCTCTGCCACTGTCACTTCGTGCATTGGGAAGAGGAGGAGGTGCTACTCCTTGTTGAACCACATGGCTTTGCTCCCTGTTCAAGTGCTCTCCCCGCTCCTGGGATGATGGGGCAGGAACCTCTCCAGAGCTCCCTTCTGGATGCTCTCCCTTGCTTCCAAGGTCTGATGCTTGCCTCTCCGGTCCCACCAACCCTGCATCTGCCACCTCTTCTTTGGCTGCATCTGCAGAAACTGGCATCCCAGCCTTGGAAACTGATTCCCTGGACAATGATCCGGGTCCTTCTATGGCAGTAGAAATCTGAGCAGCTGGGAGTGAAGTGAGTCTTGAAGCTGGATGTGCTTCCTCAGTCGGAGTGAGCAGGGAGGGCTCCAGGCTCACAAGCAAACCCCCTTCAGGCTGGCCGCCTGCTGCCACACAGACAACTTGACTGGGCTCAGTTCCTCGCATCCCTGTCTGTGGGTGACCCTGAACATCACTGGTGTCCAGAGCCCCCTTCCCAGAGCCCCCAGCCCCTGGCACCAGGGCAGGACTTGGTGAGCCCTGGGGCAGCTCTGTGTGCGGCAGATGTGCTCCCACTGGCTGCTGGCAGCTCTCCTGGGAAGCGGCATTCACTTCTGCTTCTGGGGCAGCCCCTGCTTTGCTCCTAGGGGGACAGCAGGCCCTGAGGAATTCCAAGTCATCTGTTAAATACTGAGGCGGCACCTCCACTTGGCATTTTTCTCTGTCTGAGGCTTTCAGCGCTGGCTCTGGTGGGATCAGGGCCTCTGGTCTTAGGAGGGACTCCTCTAAGACAGTTGAGCTCTCTGTGCCCAGCTCGGCTACAGCAGCGACATCAGGGGTCACTTTCACAGAAGCCACCCCCTGCCTGGACTCTGCGGGGGGAAAGCCACCTGCAGCCTCTTTCCCTTGGGACTCTAAATCACCAGGCTGGTCCCCCTCTCCACACGAGGGTGCCTTCACTGGCTCTCTGAGAGGTACTGGTGACATTCCAGGTGACTGGTCAATGCACCTGGAGAAGGAGGAGGAGGACTTCTGCCCCTCTTCCTTCGGCTCGCTCTCTCTTCCAGCACTAGGGATGATGGGAACCTCCTGGTGTGGCATAGAGCTGTCCCTCTCAGCGGGAAATGCTGCTATGATGTCCCCTGGGGCATTTGGGGTGGGTTCCCTCCTGGGGGACTGAGTGTGAGGACCATCTTCAGGCACTGCTGCTGGACTTGCCAAGCAATCTTCCAGGGGACACTCGGCATAGGGCATGGAGGACGAGGGGTGCTCTCGCTCCTGGGGTGGTGGCGGGCTGGGCAGCAAAGAACCTTCTGGCCCCCTGGCTCCCTGTGGGTCCTTCCTTGGCTCAGTCACCTCTGGGGACACAAGGCACGGATTCAGGCTGGCAGAACTCTCAGAAGCGGTGCAGAAGCCTCCAAGACCAACGCTGCCAATGATGAAAACATTTAATGTTTCATTGGTTCTCAGGAATGCCAAGGACAGAGCCACACTGCAGGCAGGTCACCACCCACCCCCACAAAAGGCCACCAAGTGCCCTAACCACAGACACACCATCTTCATGCAGCTCGTTCCTCTCTGCGAGAGCCCCCCACCCCGCACCCCTCCCGTAACCAATACGCATGCCCTTGTTTTCTCCAAAAGCCAGTGCAGGGCATCTCAAACGCTCAGTGTGGGCTTTCCATGCTGGTCGGCAGTGAAGATGGAAATGTGGCAACTCATTTGTAATAGTCTAAAATGCAGGAAACCCAAAAAGGTTTCATTTGTTTGTGTGTTTGTTTGTTTGTAAGACAGGGTCTTGCTCTGTCACCCAGGCTGAAGCACAGCAGCGCACTGATAGCTCGCTGCAGCCTCCACCTCCTATGCTCAAGCACTCCTCCTGCCTCAACCTGCAGGGTAGCTGGGACCACAGGTTTGCACCACCACACCCAGCTAATTTTTTTTTTTGAGACGGAGTTTCGCTCTTGTTACCCAGGCTGGAGTGCAATGGCGCCATCTCGGCTCACCGCAACCTCCGCCTCCTGGGTTCAGGCAATTCTCCTGCCTCAGCCTCCTGAGTAGCTGGGATTACAGGCACGCACCACCATGCCCAGCTAATTTTTTGTATTTTTAGTAGAGACGGGGTTTCACCATGTTGACCAGGATGGTCTCGATCTCTTGACCTCGTGATCCACCCGCCTTGGCCTCCCAAAGTGCTGGGATTACAGGCGTGAGCCACCATGCCTGGCCCCCAGCTAATTTTTTAATTTTCTGTAGAGATGGGGTCTCACTATGTTGCCCAGGCTGGTCTCAAATTCAAGCACTCTTCCCACCTCAGCCTCTCAAAGTGCTGGGATTACAGGCGTGAGCCACCACAAAGTTGTTAATAAGAATAAATCATCATAGGGGATTTGAACCAGTCCTGAGAATGTTATAGGCAGGTCCCCAGCACTCCTGGAGATCCTTAAGTGTTCAGGAAAAAGCACAAGTTGGTAACACCAGGCTTTGAAATAAAGAGCGATTCCTGGTAAGTTAACTTGATTCTTCACATTTAACAGGTGGGACAGTCACAGGCATAACCCCCTAATCATTTATATTTGTCTGTGGAATTTCTGCACCTGACCTACGTATAACTTCTGAGAGCTGAATCACCTTCATATCCATATTCGTCTTAACTTGAACACACTTGTCTGGGTAATGTGGGGGGAAAACTGAAACATGCAGAGAACTTGGGGGAACCTGGCTCCCAATTCTGGACTCACTACAGTAACGATCTAGTTATCATAGACTGGCTTATTATATGCTGTATTTGGACTATGTTGCTCAATTCTACACAGTTTTAATGCTATGCATTTTTCAATTTTAAAAATAATATGTGGCCAATGCAAAGTTTGAAAAATGTAGAAAAAAATAAGAAAAAATACTGCCACACGCTTGCCACAGAGTTCTCGTGAATTTCCTGATTTTTCCTACACAATTGTTTGGGGGTATAATTTTTTAATTTTTACATAATTGTGATCTATATACTTGTTATGATCCTATATAGTCTAGTAACAAGAGAAATTGCTCAAGGCAAAGTTAACAGAAGTACAGTTTTTCTAATGCTTTTACCATTTTCTTTAAAGTTATTATACAGGAAATAGCAAAGGAAAATTGATGGAATCTTTTTGTAACTGTTTGTTACATGCACACATATTCACACACACATAAACCCACAGTGTTCTGGATGTGGCTAGTGGAAAGAGTCTACTCTCAATGTCCACCACCAAAATTCCAGTTTTCCACGCCAGGCAGGGCACATGCCTTCATACATGGATGCATACAGTGAGGTGGTGAAGAGCGTTTTTGTTCCATTTTAAAAATATGTGCTATGAACTGAATTGTGCCACCCTCAAACTCCCAATGTGACTGTATTTGAGATAGGCACTTTAAGGAGGCAGTTGGGTTAAGTGACGTTATAGTAGTGAGGCCCTAATCAGATAGGACCGGTGTCCTTTGTAAGAAGAGGAAGAGGCCGGGTGCATGGCTCACACCTGTAATCCCAACACTGGGAGGCTGAGGCAGGCAGATTACTTGAGCTCAGGAGTTCCAGACCAGCCTGGGCAACACGGTGAAACCCTGTCTCTAAAAAGAAATATAAAAATTAGCTGGGCATGGTGGTGCACACGTGTAGTCCCAGCTTCTCAGGAAGCTGAGGTGGGAGGATCACTTGAGCTCCAGAGGTTGAGGCTGCAGTGAGCTGAGACCACGGCACTGCCCTCCAGCTTGGGCAACAGAGACCCTGTGTCAGAAAAAAGAGAAAAAAAAAGGAGAGAAAGAGACACCAGGAATGTACACACACAAAGGGAAAGCTTTGTGAGAACATCATGAGCAGATGTCCTCTGCAGGCCTGGAAGTAAGGCCTCACCAGAAACCGACTCCGCTGGCACCCTGACCAGGACTTCCAGCCCCATGAGAAAATACATGTCTGTTGTTGAAGCCATTCAGGCGGTGGCGTTCACTCACGGCAGCCCAAGCACGCTAATACCATAGACAGATGGGTGTTTACTGTCCCATCCTTTCAACACTTTTGAGGTTTCAAGTTTTCCAAAATAGAAAGCTGGGAAAATAATGACAGATGAAATTCACTAGGCCTCAGTGCTCTGTGTGGATTATCTCATTTAGCTCTGCCAACGACAGCTTTGCAAGGTGGGTACTCCCGTTGCCATTTGCAGATGAGAACCCTGGGGAACAGAGGCTAAGCATGGATCTTACCGTGGACAGCTGATTTCCCTGGCCACAATCTTCTTATCCACTCTGCTACGCAGAATGAATAAAAACTTCCAAGGAAGGCAAGAGCCTCTTCCTCTAGCCCCATTCCAGCCTCTCTGTCCTGCCTCTCACCTCTGCATACATGTGGCGTCATTTGACGTCCTTGAAGGAGGTGCGTACACAGGATCACCACTGCAGTCATCTTATCTAATGCCTGTTCCTGCACATAGGACATGGGAATGGTGCCTGAGGACCCAAAAGAGAGCTGGCTACTGTGTCAACCAGATTCGCACTTTCTGACCCAAAAGCAGAGCTGACTAGGACAAAGAAGAGAAAACTCAGAGGGTAAATTACATAAAACTCTCCAATTCACAAATGCTCACGGAGGACAGATGGGCCCACAGAGAGCCCTGGCCCAAGCGGGCTGACATCTGGAGAACTACTCAGGGTTTGGGTAAAGTGTCTTGGCCTGGCTTTCTGGAAAGCACCAGGTCCAGAACAAAACCTGATGTCTCCCCAACCAACGACAACGACTCCTTTTCCCCCTCCTCCTCCTCCCCCTCCTCCTCCTCCTCCCCCCCTCCCCCTCCTTCTCTTCCTCCCCTCCTCCCCCTCCCCCTCCCCCTCCCCCTCCTCCTCCCCCTCCCCCCTCCCCCTCCCCCTCCCCTCCCCCTCCTCCTCCTCCTCCCCCTCCTCCTCCTCCCCTTCTTCTTCCTCCTCCTCCTCCTCTTCGCTGCTCAGCATTCTGCACCTGGCAATTTTCCTTGTAACAGGCACTTTACATTTCATGATGTCCCACCTATTAACTGAGGTCAGTTTATTATGTGACAAGATTAAGGGTGTGTAATTCAGAAAGGAGAAGTGCGCCTATTTATGTCGGCTTTATCAAGCTGGAAATAAACAAAGCCACTTTCTTGTCCATGCTTCTGACAGGAACTGCCAACTTGAGAGAGTATGTGGCTTCCCTTCAGGCTGGCTGAAGTCATTACCATCTGGGACAAGATGATAAATTCTGTTTCGGCATCTTGCAGCCTTGTGCGGTCTTATCAGAGAGCAACCAGGAACAAATTTTCCATGGAGTGTGGGACACACAACAACTTCCCCCAAATCAGAACCCAGACATGGGTTTATTTAGCATAAGCTGGGCACCAGCAATCTCTTTGATTAGCCATCAGAAGTAATTTTTAAAGCCAGATTAAAGCCGCTCACCAGGAGCAGATTTGCCTAAGGGCAGGAAAAATTCTAAGAACTGATCTGTTGAGGGCTCTGCGTTAATTGAAGCTTACATAATATCCTTTTGTGCTTCAAGATTGAGTTGAAATGTGTGGGATAGAGGCTCTGCTCAGAATCCACAGGCCAGCACCCTGAATGGAAGGCTTTCAGCCTGTCGGGGCACTGCCTCTGTGTGGAGGTCAGTGGGGTCCAGGGACTGCGGCCTCCATCGCAGACTAGACGCCCACAGCACAGTGAAGGGAGAAGCATGGGTAGGGGCTGGAGGGGGTCATCTGCTGCAACCAAGGTCTGAGCAGATGATGGGGATGCAGATGGGTTCTTAAATCAGTCGTTCTGAAAACACACACACGTGCAATGCTTAAAGCGAGGAAGGAGGCCAGCTGTGGAAAAACAAACTTGGCCCCTGCACGACCAGGCTTTCAGGAGCCGGCAAAACCATAAAGCAAAGCTGTAGAGATGGAGAGTTGCCATGTACTAAACACTGACTCAGGCCAGACCCTGTCAGGCACTTCATTTTTTTTTTTTTTGGAGATCAAGTCTCGTTCTGTCGCCCAGGCAGGAGTGCAGTGACATGATCTCGGCTCACTGCAATCTCTGCCTCCCGAGTTCAAGCAATTCTCCTGCCTCACCCACTGAGTAGCTGGGACTACAGGCACATGCTGCCATGCCGGGCCAATTTTTGTATTTTTAGTAGAGACGGGGTTTCACCATATTGTCCAGGCTGGTCTTGAACTCCTAACCTCAGATGATCTGCCCACCTTGGCCTCCCAAAGTGTTAGGATTACAGGGGTGAGCCACCGCACCAGGCCTGGGCACTTTTCCATTAGGATTGCATTTCATCCACACAACAGCCTGGTAGAGGGGTGGCCCCCGTTGCATACACAAGGACATTTTCCTGAAGAAGTTCAAGACAGGACCCAGCCTCAAAGAGCTGTTGATGCAAAGCAAGATGGAGCCCTGTGGCACTGCCTCCTGCTGCCCTGTACTTGCTCCCTGCACCCGCCTCTACCTGAACAGGTGCAGGAGCCCCTCCTCCCGTCCTGCCTGGCCCCTTCATTCTGTCCTTCCAGCTGTGGCCAGAGCAACAGCTTAGAAATCAAAGTCTGCTCCTGTCACCCCACTGTGGCTTCGCTTTGCTCTCAGTTGTGGCCCCAACCTCCCTTTCCTGCCTCATCCTTCGTGAAGCTCCCCAGCCGCGCATCTGCCTGGAGCCTGCAGCGCTCTGCTCCCCACCGGGTCGCAGGTCCACTTCACTTCTCAGTGTAGCCTCCCTGCCCTGGGCTCCCACATCAGAGTTTCCTTCCCAGGCCCACCTAGTGCTAGTCACGACTGCCATCACTGTGGTTGGTTGGTGACCGTTTCCCAACCGTAGTGGGAGGGAGAGGAGGAAGAGGAGCGGGAGGAGAAGCGGGGAGGAGGAGGAGTGTAATGGAGGACAGGCCCTAGTCTCCTTGCAATATCATATCCCTGCTGCCTGGCATATAACAAACAATAAATGTTGCTGAATATATGAATGTAGGAGTGAATCCAAGGATGGTTGGATAGAAGGATGGACAGATACAACTGAACCCAAATCAAAGATACTAAATATTCAGAAATGTTCCCAAATCATGGCTGTTTCACTAGAAAATTATGAACATTTTTTTTTGAGGCAGAGTCTCACTCTGTCACCCTGGCTGGAATGTAGTGGCGTGATCTCAGCTCACTGCAACCTCTGGCTCCTGGGTTTAGGCAATTCTTGTGTCTCAGCCTCCCGAGTAGCTAGGATTAGAGGTGTGTGCTACCATGCCCAGCTAATTTTTATATTTTTAGTAGAGAGAGGATTTTGTCATGTTGGGGGCTAGGCTGGTCTCAAACTCCTGAGTTCAAGTGAGCCATCCACCTCAGACTCCCAAAGTGCTCTTATAGACATGAGCCACCATGCCCGGCCCAAATCACAAATATTCTTTTTTTTTTTTTTTTTTTTGAGAAGGAGTTTCGCTCTGTAGCCCAGGCTGGAGTACAGTGGTGCAATCTCGGTTCACTGCAACCTCCACTTCCCGGGTTCAAGCGATTCTCCTGCCTCAGCCTCCAGAGTAGCTGGGATGACAGGCGCATACCACCATGCCCGGCTAATTTTTGTATTTTTAGTAGAGACAGGGTTTCACCGTGTTAGCCAAGATAGTCTCGATCTCCTGACCTTGTGATCTGCGTGTCTTGGTCTCCCAAAGTGCTGGGATTACAGCTGTGAGCCACATTCTTTTCTTCCATCAAGCATAGCATTCCGGTAACTCATTAGTCTGAAGTTTCATTTTACAAATGAGGAAACTGAGTCCCAGAAAAGGCAAAGCACTTTGTTTTTTAA
This sequence comes from Aotus nancymaae, assembly GCF_030222135.1. Lineage (NCBI taxonomy): Eukaryota > Metazoa > Chordata > Mammalia > Primates > Aotidae > Aotus > Aotus nancymaae. Next base: position 8,957,512 of record NW_026988421.1, read on the forward strand.
TGCTTCTGTGAAACAGAGAAAGTTAAGGCAGCACTGCTCAACCACACATCCCTATGCTCACTGGCAGGTCTAAGGAATCAGGGCATGCACTGCAAGTAATTTGTGACTAATTAGTACTAAAGCCTGTGAATGATTTATTATTTTCATAAATTACTATAATTCAAAAGATTCGTTATAATTCATAATATCATCACTGTTACTGCATTCCGGTGTACTTTCTAGAAAAGGAAAGCCAGGGGTAGAATGAAAGCCAGTGGGTTAGTGGGATAGTTTGAATGAACGTTTGGCCCCTCCAAACTCCTGTTGAAACTTAATCTCCAGACCAGGCAAGGTGGCTCATGCCTGTAATCCCAGCACTTTGAGAGGCCAGCGCAGGTGGATCATGAGGTCAAGAGATCAAGACCAGCCTGGCCAATGTGTATTCTCTACTAAAAATACAAAAATTAGCTGGGCGTGGTGGTGGGTGCTTGTAGTCTCAGCTACTTGGGAGGCTGAGGCAGGAGAATTGCTTGATTCCGGGAGGCAGAGGTTGCAGTGAGCAGAGATCACACCATTGCACTCCAGCCTGGTGACAGAGCAAGTCTCTGTCTCGAAAAAAAAAAAGAAAAGAAAAGAGAACCGTAATCTCCAAACATAATCATGTTGAAAGGTGGGGCCTTTAAGAGGTGAAGGTGATTGGGTCATCAAGGCCTTGCCCTCACGAATGGATTCATCCATTGTGGATTACTGGGTAATCACGGTGGCTTTATGCTGAGGAAGGGAGACCTGAGCTAGCTTGCTCATTCCTTTCACCAGTGATGTCTTGTGCCACCTCAGAACTCTACAGAAGCTCCACCAGCAAGAAGGCCTCACCAGGAGCAGCCCTTTGCCCTTGGACTTCTCAGCCTCTATAACTGTAAGAAATCAATGTTGGACGTGGTCTTGCTCTATCGCCAGGCTGGAGTGCAGTGGCGCAATCTCGGCTCACTGCAACCTCTACCTCCTGGGTTCAAGAGATTCTTCCGCTTCAGCCTCCTGAGTAGCTGGGACCACAGGCATGTGCCACCATGCCTGGCTATTTTTTTGTGTTTTTAGTAGAGACTGGGAGAAATACGTTTTTCAGTAACCCTCTCCTGGGGTCCCAAAAGTCAGCTGAATGACCCCATTTTGTGATTCCCAGACTGGTGGCTGGAAGGGGCTGCTGGGTCGTTGCACACCAGTACTCCCCACAGCCGGAATGATCTTGTCTTCCATATCTGTCTGCTCTCCTTTATATGTATCTAGATAAAGTCATGCCAATGACATTCTGATATAATAATAATTTCTGATCATTCAGACTTTTCTTAATGATTATATATGAAAAATAAAATTACTATCCCATTAGAGAAAACATCTGTTTTTAATCACAATAAAGATATTTAAAACTTGAATAAGCCCAAATCAAGGAATTTGGTAGAATATTTACCTAAATATAAACAATTGCTTAATTTTAAGTTACACCTTTGCTAGTGCTTCATGGAAACATGCAAATGAGAGTCTTGCTTGTATAGCTAGATTCTGGTGGTGTTTTTATGTTATTTTGATATAATGAGGGTATTTCGAACAAAGAGTGGTAAACATATTTTTGTTATATCCCTTCTTTTTTTTTTTTTCTTTCAGATAGGGTCTTCCTCTGTTGCCCAGGCTGGAGTACAGTGGTACAATCTCAGCTCACTGCAACCTCTGTGTCCAAGCTCAAGTGATTCTCCCACCTCAGCCTCCTTTTACCTCAGCCTCCCGAGTAACTGGGACTACAGGCATGCACTACCACACCTGGCTAATTTTCTTAGTCTTTCTAGAGACAGGGTTTTTCTATGTTTCCCAGGCCAGGAACTCAAACTTCTGAGCTAAAGCAATCAGCCCACCTCAGTCTCCCAAAGTGCCAGGATTATAGGCATGAGCCACCATGCCCAGTCTATATTCCTTCTTGATAAGACTTCTAGCATGAATTAAAATGATTTTCCTGCCACAGTAAACATTGTACAAAACAGGGAACATAGCAGAAATGTTCCTTGATGACTGAAAATCTTTCAGAGAATTTGGGGCATCCTCTGACCCATAAGACGTTACTGGTGTTACCTGTCTCAGACTGAGCTCATGTGTCCCGAGTTCAAAAATGTGATGAAGAGTTTCTTTTAGAATAAATCCCTATTGCCAGTCTATTTTGTTGAGATCCTCTCTCTCTAATCCCATTGATCTAAATTAGGGGGAAAAGTGGATGAGTCAGCATTACCGGCGCCAAGCTGGCTCAATGTCAAAGAAATGAAGCTCATCCAGCTTCCTTCCCAGCACTAATACAGATGCAGTGACAGGTTTGGGAAGATTAACCACTGTCAAAGTTGGCATTTGAGGTCACAGCAAGACACAGGAGAGACTGTGAGTGTCAATGATGCAAGGAGCTCTTGAAGAGAGAAGAGAAACAACTATGCCCACAGCATCTTCTCTCTTATTCTTTCATTCTAGAAGGGTCTCCCCACCTCTTCCAAAATAAATGCCAAGTGTTTTGCTGCATTCCCATTTAAAACCCAAGAAAGGAACTTGATATGGTAGCTTTTTAATGTTTTCAGAGAGCCTAGGTTGGAAGACGTCATATGGACTTGTTAACTACAAGAAGGGCTGGACTAATGGAGGGTTAGCTATGAAGGAAGACACAGGAAAGGAGGAGCAGTAATCCCTGGAGACAGAAGAAGAAAACAAGGAGGCAAGCCTTGCTGTTACCCCCACTGAAGGTCTGGAGAAAGTGGCACAGAGAGGGAGGTGTCAGGTTGTTGGAAACAGATGCTCAGTGCCGAAAAGAAATCAGCACTGAGACTAAGGATCTCTCAGCAAGCAATTTTTACCTCCTGGACTGCAGAAAGGGTACCCTCACTAGCCATCTTGCCACAAGAGTACAATGAACAAAGGAAAAGCAGACATATTCATCCCTTACACATTTGGGGTTGTTCTTACTGCTGTGTCTGATCTCTGTTGGCTGGAGCAGGACCTCACAATGTAAACTAAAACCCAATTGGCTAACAACTTTAAACTTTTTAAACAGGTAAAAGCAATGGCGAACTGGGAGCATGTCCAGCACAGGTATCTTGGTTAAAGTACAAGGGCACAGAATGCACTACGTGCCTGTACGCATGGCATGTTTAACAGCTACATAGGATAGGGCTTAACAAAGAGCTATTAGCACACTTATGATTTATTCTTTAATGAGAAAGGAAACTTGGAAGAGGAACTTTTGCTTCCCACACAGGTGGAGCCCAACAGTCTCCCTGACTTGAGATGAAGCTGCGTATCTGCGGAGACCGAGGCAGCTGCAGTTCCCAGGGCAGAATACTAGAGAGGAGAGGACTCAACAGAGAGAACCCCAGAGACGGGCCAAGTACTGATCAGCATGTGCTGGTGTAGAAACCCCTGAGTCGAGGCACAGAACACCTGAAAGGTTTAGGAGGAGCAATGCTCAAAGCTCACACAGAGCTGGGAATAGTTCCTGTTCCCACCAGCCAGAGTGGAATACCTCATAACTCACAGGGCGTCTGTTAGGGCATTAAGACAGGTTTTGCCTCAGTGGTGGGGAAGATTAATCCTCACCTAAACACTGCTCTCATTCCATTTAACAAAACGAGATGCAAAGGATTAAGCTGTTTCAAATACCTTAACTGCATCCCAGAGCAAAGCTCAATACTATTTATAGGAATACAAAAATATCCAGAACCCAAAAAGCTTAAAGTCCACAGTGACTAGCCTGCAAGCAGGGAAATGTGACCCACAATGAAAAAAAAATCACATAATTTGTCTTGAACCCAGAAGTTACACAGATGATAGAATTAGTACACAAGGACTTTTTTTCACGAATGATAACTGTGTTCCATATGTTCAGGAGGATAGAGGGAAGACTGAGTATGTTAAGCACAGATGGAAAACGTAAAAAAGACTCAAATCAAACTTCTAAAGATGAAAACTATGATGTCCAAATAAAAAACTCACTGGGTGAAATTAATGACAGGTTAGCCACTGCAGAGAAAAAGATCAGTGAACTTGAAGATATAGCAATAAAAATGCTCCAAAATGGAACACAGAGAGAATTAAGATGGAAAGAAATAACAAAAAATAAAATAAAATAAAATAAAACATCAGTGAGTCGTGGCACAAATTCAAGTAACCCAATGTATTTGTAATTAGAGTTCCCACAGGAGGAGGGGTGATAAAAAATATTTGAAGAAATAATGACTAAAAAAATCCCCTGAGAGAGATCCAAGATGGCTGATGATTAGCAGCTCGGGCACGTACCTCCCAGTGAAAGCGCAAAGAACGAGAGGACGCCACACTTTCAGACGAATATTAGTTGCTCACGGACCAGGAGATTCCCAGTGGAGGAGCTCCACGGGTCGCCAGGGCGACTCTTGTGGCCGGCGTGGCGGTTTTGCTGGTGCCTTAGCACGCCAGTTCTTGGTGCAGAGTCCGGAGATTCCAGGCAGAAAAGCACCATCAATCTTAACACCGCTGTTTTGGCCGGCTCAGTGGATTGCTCAGATTTCGGCGCAGGGAATCAACAAGTTGGACGTCAGAGACCCAGTTAGAAAGTCGGTAATTATAAAGACGACAGACGGACAAATATATAATGAAGGGAAGAAACCAGCGTAAAAAGGTAGAGAATACTCAAAATCAGAATGCCTCTCCCTCTACAGGGGATTGCAATTCCTCATCAGTAACGGAACAAGGCTTAATAGATTACACGTGTGTTCCAATAACAGAAGCAGGTTTCAAAACGTGGGTGATAAGAAACTTCTGTGAATTAAAAGAACTTGTTCTAACCCAATGCAAAGAAACTAAGAACCTTGAAAAAAGGTTTGACGAAATGTTAACGAGAATGGACAATTTAGAGAAGAATATAAGTGAATTGATGGAGCTGAAAAACACAACACGAGAACTTCGCGAAGCATGCACAAGTTTAAACAGTCGAATTGATCAAGCAGAAGGAAGGATATCAGAAGTCGAGGACCAGCTCAGTGAAATGAAACGAGAAGACAAGAATGCAGAAAAAAGGATGAAAAGGAATGAGCAAAGTCTCCAGGAAATATGGGACTATGTGAAAAGACCTAATTTACGTTTGATAGGTGTACCTGAATGTGATGAAGAGAATGAATCCAAGTTGGAAAATACTCTTCAGGATATCATTCAGGAAAATTTCCCCAACCTGGCAAGGCAGGGTAATATTCAACTCCAGGTAATACAGAGAACACCACAAAGATATTCTTCAAGAAGACCAACCCCAAGGCACATAATCGCCAGATTTATTAGGGTTGAAATGAAGGAGAAAATACTAAGGGCAGCCAGAGAGAAAGGTCAGGTTACCCATAAAGGGAAACCTATCAGACTTACAGCAGATCTCTCAGCAGAAACCCTACAAGCCAGAAAAGAGTGGGGACCAATATTTAACATCCTTAAAGAAAAGAACTTTCAACCCAGAATTTCCTATCCAGCCAAACTAAGCTTTATGAGCGAAGGAAAAATTAAATCTTTTGCGAACAAACAAGTACTTAGAGAGTTCACCACCACCAGGCCTGCTTTACAAGAGCTTCTGAAAGAAGCACTATACATATAAAGGAACAACCAATATTAGCCTTTCCAAAAATATATCAAAAAGCAAAGAACTTTAACACAATAAAAAATTTACATCAACTAACGGGCAAAACAGCCAGCTAGCATCAAACGCCGGTATTAAACTTATATATATTTTAATTGGATAAAAAGCCAAAACCCATCGGTATGCTGCATCCGGGCCCATCTTACATGCAACAATACACAAAGGCTCAGAGAGAAGGAGGAAGATTTACCAATCAAACAGAGAGTAAAAATAAACTAATAAACAAAAAGCAGGAGATGCAATTCTCGCCTCTGATAAAGTAGACTTTAAAGCAACAAAGATCAAAAGAGGCGAGGAATGACATTACATAATGGCAAAAGGATCAATGCAACAAGAAGAGCTAACGATTCTATAGATCAACGAGATAGAAAATTAACAAGGATATTCAGAACTTGAACTCAGACCCAGAACAAGTAAACTTAATAAACATTTATAGAACTCTCCACTTCAAATACACAAAACATACATTACCACCTCACACCTATTCCAAAGGTGACTACATAATTGGAAGTAAATCACTCCTCAGTAATCGCATAGCATTTCATAGGTTTAAATTAAATATTGGTTGGCTGTTTGTTATCTTCTTCCCTTATTCCTTCCTGATTACATCATTAAGTATAATTATCAGTATAAAAGAGGTTTTCAATACCCATTACTAAATTGCATTCTAGCCTGGGCAAGAAAGCAATACTCCCATTCTCTCTCCCTCTTTCTTTTCCTTCTCCCTCCTCCCTATTCTCTCTCTCTCTTTCTCTTAAAAAAAAAAAAAAAAAAAAATAATGCGTTTTTTTTAATACACGTAGAGTCCCATTTTTGATGGAAAATGATACTTTATTTATTATATTATAAAATGAAAGCAATATAACTGTAAAAAAAAAAAAAATCCCCAAATATGATGTAAATGATGAACCAACATATCCAATAATCTCAACTAATGCCAAGCATAAGAAACAGTGAGGGCCAGGTGCAGTGGCTCACATCTGTAATCCCAGCACTTTGGGAGGCCAAGGCAGGTGGATCACTTGAGGTCAGAAGTTTGAGACCAGTCTGGTCAACATGGTAAAACTCCATCTCTACTAAAATACAGAAATTAGCCAGGTGTGGTGGCATGTGCCTGTAATCCCAGCTACTTGGGAGGCTGAGGCAGGAGAATTGCTTGAACCTGGGAGGGAGAGGTCACAATGAGCCAAGATCACACCACTGCCCTGTAGCCTGGGCGACAGAATAAGACTCTGTCTCGATAAAGAAAGGAAAAGAAAAGAAACAGTGAGAAACCTACAACAAGGCATATTGTAACCAAACTGCTTCAAACCAGTGAAAAATATTAAAAGTAGCCAGAGAAAAAAAGAACAAAGGTAAGAATTTTGCTGGAAATAATGAAAGCCAGAGTACAACAACACAATATCTTTAAAGTGTTGAAAGAAAAAAACTGTCTACCTAGAACTCTTTGCCAAGACAAAATATGTTTCTAAAACAGATGAAATAAATATTTTTCCAGACATACAAAAGCTAAAAGAATAACCCCTAGCAGACCTGCATTTCAAGAAATGTTAAAGGAAGACCTTCAAGCAGAAAGAAAAGAATGTGAAATGGCAATCAGGATCTACACAACAGAATAAAGAACATCAGAAAATGGTAACTATGCAAGTAAACACAGTCTCTTTTTCCTTATTACTTAAATCTCTTTTAAGAGATAATTGGCTGATTAAAGCACAAACAATGTGTATTATGGGATGTGTAGCTCATGTAGAAAGACAAAACAGCACAAAGGCCAAAGGGATGGAATGGACGCACACTGTTGTAAGCCTCTTGTAATATGTAATATGTAATATGTAATAATTGTAATACGTAATGTAAAATGATATAATCATTGGAAAGTAGATTGTGAGATATTCAAGATGTATGTCATCGGTCCTAAAGCAACCGCTAAAATAACACAAATAGTTGTAGCTAATAAAATAATCTAAAAGAAGGCAAAAAAGGAGGAAATATGAAACTAGACTATAGATTTAAACTAACCAAATTAATAATCACATTAAATGTGAATGTTATAAACACTCCAGTTAAAAGGCACATATTTTCAGGCTGGGCAACAGTGGCTCATGCCTGTAATTCCAACACTTTGGGAGGCCGAGGTGGGTGGATCACTTGAGGTCAGGAGTTCAAGACCAGCCTGGCCAACATGGTGAAACTTCATCTCTACTAAAAATACAAAAATTAGCTGGGCATGGTGGTAGGTGCCTGTAGTCCCAACTACTCAGGAGACTGAGGCAGGAGAATGGCTTGAACTTGGGAGGTAGAGGCTTCAGTGAGCCAAGATCACACCACTGCACTGGTGTGATAGAGTAGCCCGGGTGATAGAGTGACGCTCTGTCTCAAAAAAAAAAAAAGTATAGATTTTCAGAGTGGATTAATAAAACAAGATCCAACTATATGCTGCCTACAATATAGGTACTTAATTTTTTAAAACCACAAATAGGCTAAACATAAAAGAATGGAAAAAGGGAAAGATGTACTATGCAAACGTTAATCAGGCCATTGTGTCTATATTATATAGATATTGGGGCAAAAAAAATATTATAGGCATAAAGAAGAAAACTTCACAATGATTAAAATTCAAAAAATTGAATATAAATTCAATAAAATAAATTCCACATAAATTCTAAATTTTATACATTCTAAATAAAGATTAAAAATTCTAAAAATCTTTGTCTAGTAACACAGCTTCAAAATACAAGAAGCAAAAACCGGTAGAACTGAAAGGAGTAATGGACAAATCCACAATTACAGTCTGGTGTTTCCAAACCCCTCTCTCAATAAGTGAACAAGTGGATAGAAAATCAGTGTGGATACAGATGACCTGAACAACACTATGGCCAACTTGACCTAATTAACACTTTTAAACACCGCCTAGTAACAGTAAAATAACATTTTATTCAAGCACAGATGGAACATGTGCAAGGGAGACCACATTCTGTGCATAAATTTGAGATGATTCAAGTTATACAAAGTATCTTATCTGACTACAGTGAAATTAAATTAGAAATCAATAATAGAAAGCTATCTGGAAAATCCTCAACTATTTGGAAACAATAATACGTTTCTGAATAGCCCATGAGTAAAAGAAGAAAGAGAGGGAAATTGTAAAGTATTTGAACAGAATGAAAATGAAAACAGAAATATCAAAATTTGTGGGATGCCGCTAAAACAGGACTCAGTGTGACATTTATAGCACCAAAATCTTATATTTTAAACAGGTCTCAAATCAACGATGCCAGCTTCTCACCTAAGAAACTATAGAGACACTGGTCACACAACAATGTAATTATACCTAATACTCTTGAACTGTACACTTAGAAATGGTTAGGAGGTTAATTATGTTCCACCCTTTTACCACAATAAAAAATAATTTAAAAAATCAGTAAGTATCAGTGTATAAAAGAAACCAGACAGCAAAGCATATATACTGTTTGATTCATTTATATAGAGTTCAAAACCAATCAGTGGTGACAGATGGCAGTTTAGTTGTTACTCTTGGGAAGGAGTATTGACTGGGAAGGAACAAGAGAGAACAATGTGGTGTGATGAAACTGACCTAGATCTGTAACTGGGTATGATAACACAGGTGTACAGGAGCGTAAGCATTCATCCAGCTCTCAAATGTAGACAACTCACAGTATGTCTCTGATACCAATAAAACAGGAATTAGAAAGAAAGAAACTGTAGAGACACTAAAAAGAGAGTGATTGCCAAGAATGTGAGAGGATGGAGGGAGGGGAATGGGTGGAGCCTAAGGGGTTTTTAAGGCAGTGAAACTAATATCCTAACGATGGAGACATGACATTATGCATTTGTCAAATCCGTAGAACGTATAACACAAACTGAACCTCAGTGTAAACTACTGTGAGTCCTCAATGTTGTCCAGTGGTTCTTGGAAACTGCATAACCATATTATTGTAGGTTCTCCAATACTATGGTTTTGTTCGATGTAGCTCCAGTGTAATAATGAGAAAAAAAACTGGTCTCATTATATGTCATTTCACTTAAAATTGCAGTTTCTGAGAACCTATTAACGACACTGAGTGAGAACTTACTGTATAGACTGTTATTAATAATAATGTATCAATATTGGCTAATTAATTGAAACAAATATACTGAGTTAATACAAGGTGTTAATAATAGAGAAAACTGTATGGAGGAGGGAAGGGTGTGTGGGAACTCTTCTGTACTAGTTACATGATTTTTTGGTAACCTAAAACTGTTCTGAAAATAGCCTATTAATTATCTTTAAAGTGCATAGACATATATAAATTATATACACACACACACACACACACACAATTTTTTGTTGTTGCTGTTTGAGATGGAGTCTCGCTCTGTCACTCAAGCTGGAGCACAGTGGCACCATCTCGGCTCACTGCAACCTCTGCTTCCTGGGTTCAAGAGATTCTCCTGCCTCAGCCTCCCGAGTAGCTGGGACCACAGGCAGGCACCACCACGCCCAGCTAATTTTTGTATTTTTAGTAGAAACAGGGTTTCACCATGTCAGCCAGGCTAGTCTCGAACTCCTGACCTCAAGTGATCTGCCTGCCTCGGCCTCCCAAAGTGCTGGGATTACAGGAGTGAGCCACCATGCCCAGCCATACACACACATTTGTATAGGGATGTGTGTGTGTATGTATATATATACACACTACAATATATATATAATGTATAATATATACATATTAATATATATATGTATGACATATACATATAAATATATGTATATATAATGTATAATACATATATACATTAAGTGTGCATATATATGCCTATATAATATACATAAATATAATGTATACCTATATACACACATGATATATATATACATATTATATATGTATATTATATAGGCATATATATGCACACTTAATATACCACCTAAAAAAATATAGCTATCTCACAATCAGTAAAGAAAGGAACGAGAAAAAAGCAGAAGAGTGTAAGGAAAACACACTCATATTGTGAAAGCCGTTGTCTGCACATGGTGGGCGTCTTAGTGATTGTTTCCTGTCCACACTGCACTCTTCGCTATGTTCCAAGTCGCTACAATAAATGGGTTTTAGCTCCTAATGGAAAAATACTCCTCTTCCCCTCTTTTTTAAAGCCTCAAATGCTCTGTTGAAACCAGAGGAGCAGAAAGCAGACACACACCTAATTCAGTACATGATCTTCTTTTTCAGCCGTGTCAAAAGTCAGGAGCTCACTCCTCCTCTCCCTCCCACTCTCCTCTCTGTGTTTACTTCCTGCCAAAGATAAATAATGAGTCACAAGCAGGACAAGGAGGCGGAGGCTGCTCTCAGCTCTGCCTGACACACCCTGTTTGGGCAGGAGCATACGAATTGATCTTAGAGTCCACCAAAGTTTGGAAGGAACAGAGCAGGCCACTTGGGAAACGCAGGGCTGGGTCCTTAAGAGCTGGCCCCAGCCAATGTGCAAAACACAGCTCAGATCTTTTTGAGTTTTCTTTTTTCTGTTTCTAAGATCTGACGCTGTTTATAGGAAAATTAAGTTTTAAGGATTGACCAAGGTTCACTTTCTAATTCTGGAGACCACAACACAAATACTTTCAGACACCTGTGAGAGTGAGTTATGAGTCTCGGTTTCAGGTAGCATCAAAGCAGCCTGGATCCTAGTCCTCACCCTGTCATATTATGCCTGTGTGACCTCGGACAAGTTCCTTAACCTCTCTGAGCCCTGATTTCCTCATATGGGCCCCTTAGGTCATCTACAGCCATACACACAGAGCTGCCAGATGAGGTGATATGTGTGGCCCTGGGCCCAATGCTCAGCTTGCAGCAGACCAGTTCTACAAATGACAGTGAAAGGAAGGAGTAAGAAACATCCTGGCCTTCGATTTAAAAGCCCATTTATTTCATTGTTTCAAACCATCTTTCTTCTTTTTTTTTGAGACAGAGTCTCACTCTGCCACCAGGCTGGAGTGCAGTGGTGCGATCTTGGCTCACTGCAACCTCCTCTCCCTGAGTTCAAGCGATTCTCCTTCCTGAGCCTCCTGAGTAGCTGGGGCTACAGGTGCATGCCACCAGGCCGGGCTAATTTTTGTATTTTTAGTAGAGACGGCATTTCACCATATTGGCCAGGCTGGTCTCGAACTCCTGACCTTGTGATCTGCCTGCCTCAGCCTCCCAAAGTGCTGGGATTCACGGCAACCAGCCTCAAACCATCTTTCTACCCTTCCCCATAGCTACTGCTCTCCGACACCAAAGATGTTTTTGTTCTAACTAGGAGTTTGTCTTCTAAAAAAGCCAAGAGGTTAAGCTTAAAATTATTCTATGTCTCCTGCCTCCCAGATGTAAAGAAACTCTGAAGTGTCCTAAAGTCTACGTGTCTAGTCCTTCTCACATCCTGTTTCCTAGGGATCTACAGTAATGACAGGGGCTCTCTGCCTGGAACTGTCTTTTCCCATAATCCTCTGCTTCTACTCAGTTTTGAAGACCCAGCTCCAAGAAACCTCCCCTGGAGACCTCTCCTGTTTCTCCACAGCAGAGCTAGCTCCTCTCTCCCCGCCCGTGTGCTCCCAGAGACTCCACCTACAGCATTTAGCTTGTTCTAGAATTATTCGTTTGCATGCCCTTTTTTTTTTTTCTTTTCTTTTTTTGAGACAGAGTCTCACTCTATTCCCCATGCTGGAGTGCAGTGGTGCGATCTTGGCTCACTGCAACCTCTGCCTCTGGGATTCAAATGATTCTCCTGCCTCAGCCTCCTGAGCAGCTGGGAGGCTGCCCACCACTACGCCCAGCCAATTTTTGTATTTTTAGTAGAGATGAGGTTTCACCATATTGGCCAGGCTGGTCTCAAACTCCTGACCTTGTAATCTGCCCATCTTGGCCTCCCAAAGTGCTGGGATTACAGGCGTGAGCCACCATGCCCGGCCTTGCATGCCTTTCTCTAGACTGGACTGGACATCTTGCTCATCTTTGTACCTCTGGTCCAGCCCAGAGCTTGACCTGTAGTGGGCAGTGGGCCGTGTTTATTAAATGAACTAAAACACCTGCCCCCCAAAAAGGCTGGGGTGCTAAGGAGCTGGACACGGAGCAGGAAATGAGCTGTCCCTGAAGCAGAATGGAGAACTCTGCTTTTCTCTTAGAGATGCCAGGCCCTCCTTGGATTCCCCCAGCACAAGCCCGGGTCTGTGATGGTCGGCACTGCATCCCGCCATCTTCCCCTGGCACCCAGAGGATTTCCTCCTGGAGCCCAGCTCTGTAGCTGCGGAACTCAGCAGACATGCCTGACCTTAGTGTTTTTCCACATCTGAGCACATGGCCCCATCTGCCCAGTTGCTCAAGCCAAAGCTTCAGGAATCTTCCTTGATTCTTTTCTCCCTCCTTTTTTTTTTTTTTTTTTTTGAGATGGAGTCTATGTCGCCCAGCCTTGAGTTCATTGGTGTGATCTTGGCTCACTGCAACCTCCACCTCCAGGGTTCAAGTGCTCTGAGTAGCTGGGACTACAGGCATGTGCCATAAGCCCAGCTAATTTTTGTATTTTTAGTAGAGACGGGGTTTTGCCATGTTGGCCCGTCTCAAACTGAGACCAGGCTGGTCTCAAACTCCTGGCCTCAATTGATCCACCCACTTTGGCCTCCCAAAGTGCTGGGATTACAGGCATGAGCCACCAGGCCCAGCCTCTTTTCTCCTTCCTTCTAAATCCAATCTATCAGCAAGTCCTGGCATCTCTAGCTCCAAAATATCCGAAATATGGAAAGCTGCTCACATTTTCTCCACCTTCACTGGTGTCACCTCAGTCCATGCACTCTCAGACCATCCCCAGGTGGGGTGAAAATTGGTTCTTGAGAGGTGAAAAGAGCCTCAGATATTACAATAGTCAGTGGCCTCGAAGGCCATAGCACAGAAACACGTACAGCATTCCTGTGGTACTAAACTTTCTCGGAGACGGAAAGGCAATGGGGAGTAAATGACTCCAAGTTCCTTGCAGGCAGCCAGGAGTGAGTGGCAATAAAAACTAGGTTGAGAAACCCTGCCCTAGTTCCAGGGACCACCACATCTTGCCAGGGGCTTTGCCTGGGGCTCTACTTGGACCCCTTCTTTGACCGCCTGGCCCCGGTCTTGCTTGCATCCTCAGCACCAGAAGGAAATTCAAGTTCTTCACCACGGCCCTCAGGGTACGGGCTTGGCTGACCAGGCCCCTGCCCACCTCGCCACCTCTCACTGTCTCAGTGGTCACCTGTTCTCTAAAGCATGGAATTCTTCCTCCTTAGTCCCTTTCCACTGCCTGTCCCTCCACCTGGAATGCCTGGTCCCCTAGGTTCTCTACGTCTGCCTCCTTTTTGTCATTCCAGATTCAGTTAATATATCACCTCCTTTTCTGGCCATCTAATCCAGTGCTTCTCAAAGCTTAGGGCTGCCAGAATCCCTGGGCTTGTTAAAACACAGATCACTGGGCCCCACCCTGGGTTTCCAGTTCAGTGAGTAGGAGCGGGGACCAAAATTTTGCGTTTCTAAGAAATTCCCAGGTGATGCTGAGGCCACTGGGCCAGAAACCCCACTTTGAGAACCACAGATCTAATCTCAAGCAGCCACGTTCCCTGTTACTGTCTAGCTTGACGCCCTGCTGGGCACCTTCCAGAGCCTCTACACCACCCAAAAGTGTCTCTGTTCTATTTGTTTCCCTGCTCGATGTCTGACTCAACTACAGTGTATTTATCCACCGGAGCTTGGGGGCGTGCTGCCGGCTGCATCCTCACCGCCTAGCGCAGGAGCAGGCACAGAATGGTGCCCAACAAAAATCTGTTGAAAGAAAAAAAAATAGAGGAGAGAAGGGAGAGGGGCATGGGTCTGTATGCGAATTACCCAAAGTGCAAACGAAAGTTAGCTATCCTTACGGCCTGGGGTAAACCCTAGTCAGTATCTCCCAGACTTTCTTTCTCATGACACTCGCATGAGATTCTTATTTCAAACACAGATTTAGGGGTCTCATCCCAAATCTACTGGTTCACTGTCTTCAAGTTGGGGGGAAGGGGTGGGTCAGGAAATGGGCACTTTAACTGATACCCCAGGCAATTCTGTTAAGGTGGTCCCGGCGATAGTTCACCATTCCTTAAATTCCCCTGCTCAGAAGAATCATCAGGTGTGCGTATTAAAGACACAGATGGCCAGGCCAGGTGGCTCACCTCGGCCTAGCTCTCACTTTAGATATCCCAGTACCTAATGTTGGATCTTTCTTTTGGGTTCTTGGCCCAGAACCTTAACATCTTCTTGCCAACTCAAGAATCCCAAGGTTCATAAATTTGGGGAAGAAAGCTTTATTTCTTATAAAGGGTTGCAGCCAACCAGGCGAGGTGGCTCACGCCTGTAATCCCAGCACTCTGAGAGACCGAGGAAGGCAGATCACGAGGTCAAGAGATTGAGACCATGCTGGCCAACATGGTGAAACCCCGTCTCTACTGAAAATACAAAACTTAGCCAGGCGTGGTGGTGCGTGCTGTAATCCCAGCTACTCAGGAAGCTGAGGCAGGAGAATCACTTGAACCCGGGAGGTGGAGGTTGCAGTGAGCCGAGATCGCGCCACTGCACTCCAGCCTGGTGACAGAGCGAGATGCCGTCTCAAAAATAAAAATAAAAATAAAAAAAATAAAGGCTTGCAGCCTGAGACTGGCCATCCATCCCGCAGGCTGGGAAGTGACGGAAGCGCTTCTGTACTTTGCAGCAGAAGCCGGAAGCAGGCACTTCAAGGTAGGGATGTGTGACAGGAATTTATGTTGAGCAGGCTCAGTAGACACATTGAACAGGTTATAGGAGGAGCTATGAATATTCATGAAGAGGGGCATGCATGCATAGTAAGCAAACAGACGTGTTACATCCCATGCTCACTTTGGGGTAGAGACAACATTTAAATGTATTAGAATTAGGCAAAAGGTGACGCAGAGGGCGCGAAGGCGCTCAGTGTGCCAAACCGCTCCACGGCGGGTGGTCTCTCGTGGAAGGAAGGCTGCTCGGCTGCTGTGTCCAAACCACAAAAGAGAAGGGGATCTGGCTGAACCCACTGGTGGAGCAAGTCTTTCAAAAGGGCTGGTTTTCTATTTTCTGTTGAGCCCTTAGGAAAGAAAGTCTAACATCGTCAGTGAGAGTACGGGTGTGGCAAGGTGTGTCTGACCTCCATCCTGTCGGGGCTGCAAACTCTGGGTTTAAGGTTTCTTTAAGGTCCCTTCGGCCAAGAGGGAGTCTGTTAGCCAGATGGAGGGCTTAGGATTTTACTTTTATTTCTCGTTCTTTGACTCCACCTCTTCTGCCCACACCCAGGCAGTCACCAGGTTCTGTGGGTTCTCCCCTGGGATTCCCTCCAGCCACCATCCCTCTACCCCAAGAACATCCCCTAGTGCCCTTCCAGCCAGCACCCCCTGCCCCTCCAGTGCGCCAATCACTGCCCCTACCTTTACCTTCGGAACACTTTCCTTGCATGCATAAGCCTTTGTTTGTTTTATTTTATTTATTTTATTTTATTTTTGAGATGGAGCCTCACTCTTGTCAACCAGCTGGAGTTCAGCGGCACGATCTTGGCTCACTGCAACATCCACCTCCTGGGTTCAAGTGATTCTCCTGCCTCAGCCTCTCCAATAGCTGGGACTACAGGTGCACGACACCATGCCCAGCTAATTTTTGTATTTTTAGTAGAGACGGAGTTTCACCAGGTTGACCAGACTGGTCTTGAACTCCTGACCTCACGTGATCCGCCTGCCTTGGCCTCTCAAAGTGCTGGGATTACAGGCATGAGGCACTGTGCCTGGCCCAGCCCTTGTTTAAAAGCAAACAAGCCACAGATTACTTCCCTAGCTTCCTGTTACTTGCAGGATAAAATCTCAACCCCTCATCTGACTGACGGATTCTCCTCATTCCTTGTGTTCAGTGAATATCCACCACCTCGGTCTGCGCTTACTTCCTGTTCAGCCCTAGAGAGGTCCAGTTCAGGAATTCTGCCCCTCCTGGAATGGCCTCTAGAGCCTGCCCCTTTCACTCAAGCTCCCTCCATCCCTACTAGGAGACCCTCTTCCTCAGGGAAGGCTTCTTCTGAGCCCCAACAGCACTGGGCGGAGGCGGTCACTCAGCTGCGTGGCAGAATGCAGCAGTCCTCATTGCGTGGTCCCTGGACCAGCGGCACAAATCGTGATAACTTGTTGGAAATGTTCCTTCCCAGGCCTCACCACAAGACCAGCTGCATCAGACCCTCCGGAGGTGAGGCCCAGCAATCTGTGTCTTAATCAGCCTTGCAGGTGATCTTGATGCCCACTCAAGTTTGAGAACCATCAGGTAACAGCTAAGACTCCAGGCTGTTAAGTTTCCACTCTCCTTCATTCGGTGACAAAGTGAGACAGGGTATGGACGGGACTTGGTCCCCATCCTGACTCTACCAGACCTTGCATACCCCATCTGGCGCCATCTTTGTTGACCGAGAGGCCTTGAAGAAGCTAAGGTAAGCAGCATTTCACCATAATCTTACTCAAGGGAGTGAACCCTCTTGCCCACACGTACACAAGTCCAGAAGAATGACCCATCTTCACCCCTTGCCTCATTATAATACTAAAATCCCCACCCAGACGGAACTTATCTGCCATTTTTTGGGTTTTGTTTTGTTTTATAAACTTTCATTTTAAGTTCAGGGGTACACGTGCAGGTTTGTTACATACGTGAACTCATGTCATGGGGGTTTGTCGTAGAGATTATTTCAGCGCCCAGGTATTAAGCCTAGTGCCCATTGGTTAGTTTTCCTGATCCTTTGCCTCCTCCCAGCTTCCTCCCTCCCATAGGCACCAGTGTGTGTTGTTCCCTCTATGTGTCCATGTGTTCTCATCATTTAGCTCCCACTTATAAGTGAAAACATGCAGTGTTTGGTTTTCTGTTCCTGTGTTAGTTTACTAAGGATAATGACCTCCAGCTCCATCCATGTCACTGCATCTCTGCCATTTTTTGATCATACAATACATGGCCTAACATGCTCTTTCACTGCCTGTGCACTCTGTGCTCTACCCCGCACATGTAACGACATTCCCATACCTCATGCTTGTTCATGTCACCCCCTTTTATTTTCTTGGAAACGGAGTCTTGCTCTGTCACCCAGGCTGGAGGGTAGTGGCGCTATCTCAGCTCACTGCAAGCTCCACCTCCGGAGTTCAAGCAATTCTCCTGCCTCTGAGCCTGCCTCAGCCTACCAAGTAGCTGGGACTACAGGCGTATGCCGCCATGCCCAGCTAATTATTTGTATCTCAGTGGAGACGGGGTTTCACCGTGTTGCCCGAGCTGGTCTCGAACTCCTGAGCTCAAGCAATCCACCCGCCCGCCTTGGCCTCCCAAAGTGCTGGGAGCACAGGCATGAGCCACCACACCTGGCCCACCCTTCTTAAAACACCAAAAAGCCTGTCCTCGGGGAGCCAGCTGGAGAACTCTGCTCCAGTGCTATCTCCCTTGCGTTCAAACATAAGCCCCTCACAAAGCCTTGTTTGGAAAATTTGCTTGGTCTTGTGTCAATTGCCATTGCTGGGAGCCTAAGCACTGTGGTCAGTAATCAAAGGTGCCAGGAATTCAGCTAGGAATCACTCGGGGGCACTCCCTGCCTGAGTCTCACTCCGTGAGAAAAGCAGTCATCTCTGAAACACTGCCCTTGGCCTTTCTTGGAAGGAGGAGCAAGCATGACATGGAAGCACAGGAAATGGCCAATGTCCAACCATTTTTGACCTACCTAAATGGCGATTTCCTCTGGTACAATCTAATATTAAAGTTCCATTATCTGGCAAAAGGAAAAAGCTGTTCAGTCACTGGTTGGTGATATCCAAGGAGGGCGGACCCAGGACCAAACTGGACATCCAGGTCAGCTGTGCTGGTGTGGACACTGCTGAGCAGAAAGAGGTGCTACTGGGGTTAAGCCTCACCCCAGGGGGCTGGGATCATTCTCCCTCAAGAACCCAGGAGCCTGCGCAGGGATGGTCATCAGGGAGGCACCTCCCAGACTCTGGGCAGTTGAACTATGGGGGGCTAAGTTACAACAGCGACACCACGTGGCAACCAGAAAGCAAGGCAGTTGAAATGATGGTACCCCGCACTCTTCCCATTGAAGAACTCACCTGCTTTGGGGATGTGTAAACCCCATGTTCTAGCATAATTTGGAGGGAGGGAAGAGCCTCAAGGAGAAACAATGGACTTTCTACTTCTAAGGTAGATTACATCATGCTCCAAGCCTCAGTTTCCTCATCTGTAGAGTGGAGACAATGCCTGGGCAGAGGGACCTTTGGGAATATAACACGTGCATTCTCCGTATTCCTTCCCTCGCTCCATGCCCAGCAGGTGGCCACTGCAGGCCCTTCTGTGTTTTCTGCTTCTGGAGTTTTTCCAAGTAGAAAACAGAAAGAGTTGCAGGTCAATGGATCTTCCCACCTTTTGTAAAAGCTTACATCCTCCAAAGAGAAAATGCCGGTTGTCCAATGAGGCCGAGGGACAGATGCCTCAAGGTCAATGCGCCTGACAGTGGAGAGAAATGGCCCTGGACAGTGGGGAATCTCTGAGGATCCCTCTCTACCTCTAGTCCATGTCCTTTTGCTCAGAGCAGAATAAGCAGGGAGGGTGCTCGAGGAAACAGCCAAGGGGCTCCCAAAGCCTCACCAAAGATTTCTTCCTGCCTGCAGTGGCAGAGAAGCAGCACAGTGGTCACTGGTATCACAGGGAAGGTGCTGGGGTTGGGGAGGGAATGGATGATGGCCTCAATGCAGCAGGCTCTGGAGAGGGCAGTCTGAAGGATAGCTGCCCTGGGTGATATGGTTTGGCCGTGTCCCCACCCAAATCTCATCTTGAATTCCCACGTGTTGCGGGAGGGACCCGGTGGGAGGTGGTTGAGTCATGGGGGCTGGTCTTAAACTCCCTGCACCAGCTCTCTTTTCTTTGCCTGCTGCCATCCACATAAGATGTGACTTGCTCCTCCTTGCCTTCTGCCATGATTGTGAGGCCTCCCCAGGCACGCGGAACTGTGAGTTCTTCATTAAACCTCTTTTCTTTGTAAATTGCCCAGTCTTAGGTATGTCCTTATCAGCAGTGTGAAAATGGACTAATACACTGGGGATACTCACCAGCCTGGCAGAGTTAGGACTCAGGATCAGAACTGAATACATTTTTAAAAAATGCAACGGGGCCAGGGACAGTGGCTCACGCCTGTAATCCCAGCACTTTGGGAGGCCAAGGCAGGCAGATCACTAGGTCAGGAGATCAAGACCATCCTGACCAACTTGGTAAAACTCCATCTCTACTAAAAATACAAAAATTAGCTGGGGCTGGTGGCATGTGCCTGTAATTCTAACTACTCAGGAGACTCAGGCAGGAGAATCACTTGAACCAGGGAGTCAGAGGTTGCAGTGAGCTGAGATTGTGCCACTGCACTCCAGTCTGGCAACAGAGTGAGACTCTGTCTCTAAAAAAAAAAATGCAATGGGGCCGGGCGCGGTGGCTCACGCCTGTAATCCCAGCACTCTGGGAGGCCGAGGCGGGTGGATCACGAGGTCAAGAGATCGAGACCATCCTGGTCAACATGGTGAAACCCCGTCTCTACTAAAAATACAAAAAATTAGCTGGGCATGGTGGCGCATGCCTGTAATCCCAGCTACTCAGGAGGCTGAGGCAGGAGAATTGCCTGAACCCAGGAGGCGGAGGTTGCGGTGAGCCGAGATCGCGCCATTGCACTCCAGCCTGGGTAACAAGAGCAAAACTCCGTCTCAAAAAAAAAAAAATGCAATGATCTATTGCTCACACAGAGCATTTGGCACAGTGCTGTCACCCATATTGAAATGAACGTTAAATGCTCTTTATCCTTCTTGGTGATGCCAAGGACGGGTGACTCACTGAAACTGCACACAGGAGCCTGCTCCGTCAGGAGTGATGGACTCAGGACTGGACTTACTACTGGACTCACTGTCAGCTCTTGCAGAGTAGGGGGGCCTGTTCCTTCTTGATAGATGGATTCTGAGTCAGTACAGGGCCCTGCACTATAGACACACATTTATGGAGGAGAGTCGTGTTTTTAATTCTGAACAGGAACCTGCTTTTTTGAGCATGTTCTTGGAAGGAACCTCTTTTTTTTTTTTTTTTTTTTTGAGATTGAGTATCCCTCTGTCATCCAGGCTGGAGTGCAGTGGCATGATCTCGGCTCACCACAACCTCCAACTCCCAGGCTCAAGTGATTCTCCTGCCTCAGCCTCCCAGGTAGCTGGGACTACAGGAACATGCCACCATGTCCAGCTAATTCTTGTATTTTTAGTAGAGACGGGGTTTCACCATGTTGGTCAGGATGGTCTGGATCTCCTGACCTTGTGATCCACCTGCGTTGGCTTCCCAAAGTGTTGGGATTACAGGTGTGAGCCACTGTGCCTGGCCAGAAGGCACCTTTTTTATGCTCAATTTGCATGCCAATGAGAGGCCATTCTTCCAAGGAAAAATAATAATTGACTAAAGCTGGGGAACAAAAGCCCTTTGAGCTGCTGCTACTCTTCAGTCCAGCTGTGACACAGGCCTCGAGCAATTCCCAGGCCTCTTAGGAGATCCCAGACCTCACCAGGAGGGAGAGAGAAGAGCTGGAGTCTGGGTCTCAGCCAGAGTGGCTTCCCTTGTGTGGGATTCCAGAAAAGACAAATCCATCCACTAGTTTCATAGTCATCCGGAGCCAATTTAGAGGTCTCATTAGAACCAAAGACTCTAAAACCTTTGTCCTGTGGCCCTGATGAAAAGTTCATAGAAATAGAACAGCCATGGGGGTCTGGGGAGGTAAAGGAGGCACCATCTTCAGCAGAGAAGAGAGAGCAAAGGTGCTGTTTGATGCATCGTTCTCTGATTCCCTCAGCAAAAAACACGCTGCCCCATCTGATTGCCATTTCCCTGAAGAAATCCAGAGCTCCTGCCAAGATGCCCCTAGTGCCTCCTCTGGAAAGCCACATTGCCCAAGCCACCCAGAAAATAATGACCCCAGCATGGAAATTCCTGCCACCAGGGGTTGCTCTTACTTACCCAAAGCAAAAAAATGTCACTTTGAGTCTTAAGGTTTTGAAAAGCTATGAAGTAGCATGTGACCCAGCGTTTCATTGTCTATGACGGGCTGATCATTCAGTTTTGCATTTTTGTTCCATAGTGTTCCTGTTCATTTGTTTCCCATAAAGCCTATCATGATAGACTGCTGGGAGCTGGACTCCAATTGTTCAGGAGGGTTTTTCTCACCAATTCCACAGCCTGTTTGTGAGTTGAACCCACAAGCAGTTATTAAGTGCCCCCAGCGTTCCTGGTGTGTGTACATGCTGGACACCAGGTGCTCGAGTCTGCTGGACTACTGCTGTGTATCCCCAAAAACTATGACTGTGGGACCTACCTGGGGAGATGTCCAGGAGAGAGCCCTGTCAGGGAGCCCTAGGGCCTGGCTGTGACTCATAACAAGAGCCAGTGACCAGCTGGGCACAGTGGCTCACACCTGTAGCCCCAGTACTTTAGGAGGCCGAGGCAGGTGGATCACCTGAGGTGAGGAGTTCGAGACCAGCCTGGCCAATATAGTGAAACCCTGTCTCTACTAAAATACAAAAATTAGCTGGATGTGGTGGCAGGCACCTGTAATCCCAGCTACTTGGGGGGCTGAGGCAGGAGAATCACTTGAACCAGGGAGGCAGAGGTTGCAGTGAGCCGAGATCGTGCCACTGCACTCCAGCCTGGGTGAGACTCCATCTCAAAAGAAGAAAAAAAGGCAGTGACTGATGGGCCACCCCTGCACTGGCCACATCCCACTGCCACAGTTGGTTTCTGGGGTTCATCTGCCAGCCTCCCTGGGACGAAGGGCTTGTGTGGCTTTGGTCATTGTGCCCTCAGTCCTCTGTTTCACGGCCCAGTCCCCTCAATGGTCACCACACTGGGATACGGTCTCCACTTAGCCACAGATTAGATGCTGATAAACCCCTGGGAAGCCTTGATGTCTTCCATTTTAAGTTCTGACAATGAAGATAAGCTGGAGTGTGGCTGGAATTGAAGTCTATAATTACTAATTTCATCTTTGGGCAGGAAAACAGGACGAATTTTTCCATCATGCAGGCCCAGCCAGTCAGAGAGGTCTGTGAACCACTGCTTGGAACATCTCACCACTGAGGACAATATCGTGTGTTTAAGGGTCCAGTTTCCAAAGCAAATGGGGCAAAGCTAATGCTGGAGCAGGCAATGAGCTGCGCAGGCCTTGGGCTGCATCCACCCTCCAGAGCCGGCCTCCTACCTGGACGTGTCTCTGTGGTCAGGGCTTCCGGGCGTGTCCTGATGCTTCCTTTTTATATTCTGGCTGTTCCCGGGTGGTTGCGCAGACCTGGGGGTCTGAGCTGATGAAGTCCTCTGAGCCAGGAGAAAGAGAAATTGGAAAGGAAATCAGAGAGGAGTCTCTGAAAACACAAAAACATTTATCAACAGTGCACCGACCACAGCATTCAAGGTAAGGTCATTCGCTTGCTCTGCCATCCAACGAAGCACCTACTATGTGCAGCACTGAGCTAGGCTTTGAGGGTATATGGGGAGCAAAGCAAAGGTGGCTGCTGCTCTCATACATCAGAGAAGAAACTAAGTTAAGCAATTCCAACTGAACGCTTCAGTAGAAAACCACAACTGGGGCACCTGTCATACTCGGTGGTCACTTGCTCCCTAGGAGAAGCGGAACCATTTTAACCAAGGCTGAAAGTGTCCAGTTTGTTTGTGGCACTACTGAAATGAAAGCACATGTTCCTCCCTCCACCCCGATGGCTTCACATACCAGAATTCAGCTGGAAACCCAGGGATAAAACTCACTGAAAGAAGAAAACGATGAACCCTTAGAAATCTGGACCCAACCACTTGGGATCCTAACCACTCTGAGGTTAGGATCACCTTCTCCTTCCCTTCCAGGATAAGCTTGTCCCCTGGTTAGTTGATTCGTTGTTGTTGTTTTTATAATCTATATCCATACAGACTAGCTGATTTTTAAAACCAGGATGCAAAAATATAAGGCTCAGGCAAAACTTTAAATCACAGGACAGAGATGAGATTTAAAAAAAACAAAACTCAATTTAAATGATGCTAATTTTGTATAATATAAAAATCAGAAGAAGGGAAAGGGCTTTTGTAAACCCCAAGCTGTATTTCCCAAAGCAGTGATTGTCTTTTTCTTTTTTTTCTTTTTTTTTTTTTTGAGACGAAGTCTTGTTCTGTCACTCAGGCTGGAGTGCAGTGGCGTGATCTCAGCTCACTGCAACCTCCACCCTCCAGGTTCAAGCGATTCTCCTGCCTCGGCCTCCCGAGTAGCTAGGACTACAGGCACCCGCCACCATGCCTGGCTAACTTTTGTATTTTTAGTAGATACAGGGTTTCACCCTATTGGCCAGGCTGGTCTCAAACTCCTGACCTTGTGATCCGCTCACCTCAGCCTCCCAAAGTGCTGGGATTACAGGCATGAGCCATGGCGCCTGGTCTATTGTCTTCCATTTTGTTTCCCCAGCAGTTACCCTGTGTCCTCTGCCCCAAACAATACACACCCCTCGTTCTGGGATGGGGTCCGCCTTTTTTTAAGAACAGTTCCACCCATGCCCTCTCCCCCTGAGGTTCTCATGGAAAATGCCAGTCATAGTGCCCCATGTCCCTGCCCACTGGAGTGTACATGACACTCAGGTCAAGCCAGGACCTTCTACGGGGTTCCCTGAAGAACCACAGTGGTTCTGGTTGTGGGGGTTCTATAGAAGGTGAGTGCGGGAGTCACCCGCAGCCTTCTTTCCAGCTGTGATGGACGAAGCCACCAAAGCAAGACACAGCAGAGCTGGCAGGCGGAGAGAGGCCAAGATGCCGGGCGGAGGGAGCAGCCCCGCGGGAGCCGAGGCCTCATTCTGCCCCAGCCGTCCAGGGGCTCTGTGATGAGGGGCTGCATGCATTTCCCCTTTTCACCTCAGCTGGTACAAGCTGAATTTCTGTCACTGGCAGCTCAGCGTGCATTCCCCGGACCACCAGATCAGCTTGGAGGAAAACAAAGTATTCTGCGGTCAAACACCTTTGACAAGTGCTACATAATACAGGCCTCTTTTAGAAATTCACAGTGTACGTTAGCATGGCAAAGATTCTGAATTCTGCAGCAGAAAAACTTGCTGAATTTTAATTCAGAGTTTGTCAGAATTTCTTGACCACAGGACTCTTTGTTAACGTACCGCGGTTTAACATCTCACACAACTCGTGTTACATGGAGCACACATTTGAAGGCAGCACAAGACCTCATTTCTTTCTCCCTTGCTTAAATATAGCAGATGGTGCAAATCTGTACGACAGACATTCCCTAGCCCGCGGGCACCTTCGTGATAATCGGAAGGTGGCACTCTTCTGGGCCAAATGCATGGCCTGGGAGCAGATCATGCCACCGTGTGAGTTAGAAACAGCTTCCCCAGCCAGGCGCAGTGGCAGTGGCTCATGCCTGTAATCCCAGCACTTTGGGAAGCTGAGGCGGGAGGACTGCTTGAGCCCAGAAGTTTGAGATCAGCTTGGGCAACATGGTGAAACCCATCTCTACAAAAAAGGAAATGGAAATGGAAAGGAAAGGAAAAGAAATGAAAGGAAGAGGGAGGGAGAGAGAAAGAAAGGAAAGGAAGAGAGAGGGAGAAAGGGAGGGAGGGAAGGAAGGAAGGGAGGAAGGGAGGAGGGAGGAAGGGAGGGAGGGAGGGAAGGAGGGAATGAGAAAGGAAATTTTAAAAAAAAAGCTCCATTCCTCCCCTCACATTGCTCACAGTCTAGGGAGACAGACCCCAGCCCCAGGGCTGCAGGGGTGTGAACACAGAGGGCACCCAAGGAGGATACTAGGTATGGCTCCTGCCTGGGGGTGAAGACAGCCTCCAAGGTCCCAGGAAGGGGGAGTCCCCACCCATCAAACTCTATCAACCTCTAGCCTGGGGACTTTGTAAATTAATCTTGGCGTTTCTGCAGCACACGTGAGAGCAAATCATCTGCCTAGTCTGCACCTGGGGACTTGTTGAGACTGTCAGACTTGTTGGATGGGCTGCAGTCCTTGACCTTCAGACACCAGCCTGAAGAGCGAGCTAGCTTTGGCTAGGTTTCCCGTACCTGCTGCACTTCTCTGAGTGGTTGGCTATGTGTGTTCATCCCATTGTGTCCAAAGGTAAAATGTAATAGATGCTTCATCTCTCAGGCACGCATACATTCTAGTGCTAACGTGAATACTACAATTCTAAAATTTTCTTTCATTTTAGCTGAAAGACAGAAGGTGGGGGAAATAAAACAACAGCGGCCGGGCGCGGTGGCTCACACCTGTAATCCCAGCACTTTGGGAGGCTGAGGCAGGTGGATCACCTGAGGTCAGGAGTTTGAGACCAGCCTGACCAATGTGAAGAAACCCCATCTCTACTAAAAGTACAAAATTAGCTGGGTGTGGCAGCGCATGCCTGTAATCCCAGCTACTTGGGAGGCTGAGGCAGGAGAATTGCTTGAGCCCGGGAGGCGGAGATTGCGGTAAGCCGAGGTCACAACATTGCATTCCAGCCTGGGCAACAAGAGCAAAACTCTGTCTCAAAATAAACAAACAGCAACAAATGGTCCTGTTATTGAGCATTAACTAATGCCAGGCACTGGGCCAGTATCTTTCCTAAACTATGCCATTGAATCTGCACAACTGTCTTATGAGAAAGATGGATATTTGTGTCCCTGTTTTAGAGTTGAGGCTTTGAGAGGTTTAGTAACTGCGCCAAGACCACACAGCAGTGGAATCTAGACATAACCAATCATCTCTGATCCCAGAGCCAGGACAGGGCATGGAAGTTTGAGCCCTTCCATGGGGCAGTGCTGAAGAGGGCAGAGGGAGCTGGGGATGATTCCTCACACAAGAGGGGGCTGCTGACCCAGAGGTGGCTTGACCTCCATGCTGGGTGAGCCAATCCCTTAATGAGTACCCCTGCCCTGCCCCAAGGGGCCTCAGCCTCCTGATCTGTGTATCCAAGGACAGTCATTCCCATAGGACAGTGTCAAGACCATGGAAACTTTCAGTCGCCTTCAGTTCACACTCTATAATCATCTTCAGAGAAAGATTTCTCTTTTTTTGAGACTGACTCTCACTCTGGTGCCCAGGCTGGAGTGCAGTGGCATGATCTCAGCTCACTGCAACCTCTGCTTCCCAGGTTTAAGCAGTTCTCCTGCCTCAGCCTCCTGAGTAGCTGGGCCTACAGGCACATGCCACCATGCCCGGTTAATTTTTGTATTTTTAGTAGAGATGGGGTTTCACCATATTGGCCAGGCTGGTCTCGAACTCCTGATCTCAAGTGATCCACCCACCTCGGCCTCCCAAAGTGCTGGGATTACAAGCGTGAGCCACCATGCCCAGCCAAGATTCTTTATCTATACATCATAAATCTTTGAATGCATGATTCTCACATTTTACTATAATAACTCAAGATTAACAATACAGAGTGAGTGGCATTTTTATATCAGGGTCCTGCATTTTTGAAATTTTAACCCAATTCCTACTTGTCTGACTGCCTTGCAAACCTCAGCTCCTAACACCTGAGGCCAGGCTCCCCTTTCAATCACCACATGACTTGCTGAAAATATTCTGCCAATAATTTAGCAGATAAATCTCATGTCCAGTATTCCAGGAGCAAGATTTCTTTAAATTAATTCTGGAAAGAAGGTGAATAACAGCCCAGACAGATGCAAACAACAGAAGGAATAAGGAGACAGATCTTTGCTCCAAGTCCAGGGGAGAAAGGGACCATGTGTACATTTCCTCAGGCAACTGACTATAACAAGGGCTTGGATTTGTCTTTGAAGAAGAAGAAGAAGACAAAAGGCAGTCCTCTCTCCCTTTTCAGCTCCACTTTTTTTTTATTTAATGGAGTTTTGTTCTTGTTGCCCAGGCTGGAGTGCAAAGGTGCCATCTTGGCTCATTGCAACCTCCACCTCCCTGGTTCAAGCAATCTCCTGCCTCAGCCCCCCAAGTAGCTGGGATTATAGGCATGTGCCACCACGCCCAGCTAATTTTGTAATTTTTTTTTTAGTAGGGACGGGGTTTCTCCATGTTGGTCAAGCTGGTCTCCGACTCCCGACCTCAGGTGATCCACCTGCCTCAGCCTCCTCAAGTGCTGGATTACAGGCGTGAGCCACTGCTCCCAGCTCACTTCTCTTTCTAATAGAAAGCTAATCTGCAAGAATGATACTTGTTCTCCGCAACAGAAACTTATCTGGATGGAGGAGTTAAAATAAAAGTAAGAGAAATATCTGTGTGAGGCCAGGGGGTGGTGGCTCACACTTGTAATTCCAGCACTTTGGGAGGCCGAGGCAGGCAGATCAGATCACGAGGTCAAGAGAGCAAGACCATCCTGGCCAACATGGTGAAACCCCGTCTCTACTAAAAATACAAAAATTAGCTGGGCGTGGTGGCACGTGCCTGTAATCCCAGTTACTCAGGAGGCTAAGGCAGGAGAATCACATGAACCCGGTAGGTGGAGGTTGCAGTGAGCTGAGATTGTGCCAGTGAACTCCAGCCCGGTGACAGAGCAAGACTGTCTAATAATAATAATAAAAGAACAAGCCGTGTAAAAGGCAAGTTACACTTTTCAAAGCTCTTTGACATCCGACTCTTACAAAATCCCCGTGAGCTATACCAGGCAGGTAAAATAATGTTTTCCATTTTCCTAATGAGAAACAGAGGCTGGCCTTCTGCCCTCCGCAAGTCTCCAGCCTCGAATGCCCAATGCTCTTTCCACATGAATACTGACACCCAACGTTTACAGAGCATTCTTTCTGCTACAACAGCAGCAACCTATTATGAACACTTTCTATGTGCCAAGTACTGCTCTTTTAAGTGCTTTACATATTTAAACTCATTCAATCCTTAGAACCCAATATTATAGCTAAGAATACCGAGCACAGAGAGGTTAAGCCACTTGCCCAATGTCACCCAGCTTGGAGGTGGTGGAGCCAGGATTTGGACCAGGATGGTTTGACTCCAGAGTCTGTGCTCTCGTCCCTGCCTTATCCTGCTTCACCGTACTGTGGAATTTGTTGCTTTATGGTCTCTGCCATCTTGCTGCCATGCTCCAAGAAACTAAAGCAACTGGACATTTGAGAAGAATGTGGCAGGAGCCTAGATTTAATGCCCAGAATAGCACTTGGCATAGAAGAGGCAGTCCATAAATATTTGTTGAATGTATGAAAAATAGATTACTCTTATTTAGTCTGGTGGCCACGTCTGCAAACTGAAGGACGCACCCTCAGCCCTTGGAGCTCTCGCTTTTACCACGTTCCCTAGTGTCTTTGAATCTCCCCTTCCTGTTCCCCATCTTAGCAACGTCTTAAGCTCTATTGCTTACTGGATTCCAAAGGACCTGTGTGTCAACAGGCGTCCCTGCAAAACAGCATGCACTTCTAAAGTTACCCTTTCCACTTCCAAATCGCAGGCTGGAAAAACAATTGGCAAGCCTCACAGGACACGTGGACTCACCCAGTTGCTTCTTCAAATCTTTCCTTTGCTGCCATTGCTTGAGTAAACAGACAGTCTTTCGTTGGCTCTGGAACACTCCAGAGCCTGGAGTCTATTTTAAAGCAATCTTTAAACAGTTACAGCAATTTTCCAGTCCTAAAAAATATGCTTTGTAAGGAGCTAAAGTATTTCACCATCAAAAAAAAAATAATTCCACTTACCTCTTAAATGCTTCATCACTCTAGACAGACCACAGCTTACTGGTCATGCCAACAGAGTTAATTAAACCATGCTTAACTAACATGGTTATATCATGGCCAGAGTGTCTCCTCAAGTTGCCCCCTCTTTGAACGAGCTCCTTGGGAGCAGCGTGACTGCAGGTGAATGCTGGGAAGTGGACCAAAGGTCATCCCCATGGCATTAGGAATTGAATTTCAGAAACAACTGCCAGGCTGGCCAAATATGGAGGATGAACACG
This sequence comes from Aotus nancymaae, assembly GCF_030222135.1. Lineage (NCBI taxonomy): Eukaryota > Metazoa > Chordata > Mammalia > Primates > Aotidae > Aotus > Aotus nancymaae. Next base: position 8,987,145 of record NW_026988421.1, read on the forward strand.
TGCTCTGTGCTCGAGCCAGCAGGCTGCCCGTCTTCCCTGTCAAGGGGAGGCAAATGCTCACACCAGTGCTGCAAGATCATCCCAAATGTTTCTTCACCTCCAAGGCGGCACAAAACATTGGTGAACACAGCTTGCAAAGGACACCTCAGCCTAACCTAGCACGTACTCTGTCAGGCCAACAAGCGAAAGGCCGCCAGGGTGGAATTTCAGCTTTCCGCAAACGGAATGTTTTCTGATGTGATGCAGCATGATAGAGCAGAAGAAATGAGTGAGCTTCCAAATCAGAGAGAGCTGGGTTTGGGTCCTCACCCTTCCTTTAAAAGACAGAAAATAACAGAATAGAGTTTGATGTGTGATTTTGATGCTTATGCCTCATGAATAGTAAAGGCTGAGTCTAGGTTCTGGGTAGACGCTGATGACTAAAGCATGCAGGGTGTAAAATGTTAACTTTAGGAGAAGCTGGGGAAGCATCTGTATGGGAGTTCTCTGTACAATCATTGCAACTTTTCTGTAAATCTGAAAATATTCTTTTTTTTTTTTTTTTTGGAGATAGAGTCTTGCTCTGTTGCCCAGGCTAGAGTGCAGTGGTGCAATCTCAACTCACTACAACCTCCGCCCCCCCCAGGTTCAAGCGATTCTCCTGCCTCAGCCTCTTGAGTAGCTGGGATTACAGGCACACGCCACCACACTGGGCTAATTTTTATATTTTTAGTAGAGACAGGGTTTCACCATGTTGGTCAGGCTGGTCTCAAACTCCTGACCTTGTGATCTGCCTGCCTCGGCCTCCCAAAGTGCTGGGATTACAGGCGTGAGCCACTGCACCCAGCCAAATCTGAAAGTATTCTAAAGTAAGAAGTTGGCCAGGCATGGTGGCTCACACCTGTAATCCCAGCACTTTGGGAGGCTGAGGCGGGCAGATCACTTGAGGTCAGCAGTTTGAAACCAGCCTCACCAACATGGCAAAACCTTGTCTCTATTATAAATACCAAAATTAGCCAGGCATGGTGGTGGGCACCTGTAGTCCCAGCTACTTGGGAGGCTGAAACATAAGAATGGCTTGAACCTGGGAGGTGGAGGTTGCAGTAAGCCAAAATCATGCACTGTACTTCAGTCTGGCAACAGAGTGAGACTCTGTCTGAAAAATAAATAAATAAATAAATAAATAAATAAAGTAAAAAGCTTAATTTAAAAAAGAGAGTCATGGTTCCTACTACCCTTGTCGAATTTTGAATTTAGTGAATGAATGAGTGATATTTAATGAACAATATCTGCCTTCCATTCCTCAAAAGCATTTGGGTCACAGGTGGTGGGCATTACCCTAAAAGAACTCAGGAATCTCAAAGATCTAAGAGGTGACATGTTCTGATGTCTTTAGTCTGTAGGGGAAAGGGAAAGCTTTGAGGCTTTAAAAACATGCCCCATATTGATGACCTGTATGTATTTAATATTTTAGAAACAGTATGATTTAAAGAGAGTTGGGTGAGGTCAGAAAACTCAAATTCATGTGCCCTTGGCCAGATCAGTTCCCCTTCCTAAGCCTCTCTCTCTCCATCCATAAACTGGGGGCCACAATCTCTGCCGTTCCCTACCTCTGTGGGTGACAGGAATACCTTGTAAACAAGAAATGTACAAATAGAAGGGAGAGTCTCTTTATGCAAAGAGCTGGGCATGTCAGGATGGCCTATACCGTGTTGTGATGTTTATTTGATTATACATAAGGTAGAGACATAAGCCTTATTTTTTTGCTCCTCTAGAATCCTTGTATCCATTCATTTTCATGCTAGAGCAGCATGAGGTTTGGTTTAAGAATGAGCAGGCAGGAGGCAGTAGTCCTGAAACCCAAGCTTTACTGCTTATTTAGCTGTAAGTCTTTGAGTTCTATACCTCCAGTGCCATATCTATAGATTGGGGATCATAACTGCAGGGTTGTTCTGAAGGTTAAATGAAGGACAAGGCTAGACCATCATAGACATTGTACATGCTGGTTATTATTGTATAAAGAAGAAATAGATTCAAAACTCATTAACGAAGAGCCCCAGTGGCTATCTCAGCTTAGAACAAAAGCAGTTAATCAGAAGTTCAGGCTGGGTGCAGTGGCTCAAACCTGTAATCCTAGCACTCTGGGAGGCCAAGGTGGTTGGATCACTTGAGGTCAGGAGTTCAAGACCAGCCTGGCCAACATGATGAAACCTCATCTCTACTAAAAATACAAAAATTAGCTGGGCATGGTGGCAGGGGCCTGTAATCCCAGCTACTTGGGAGGCTGAGGCAGGAGAATCGCTTGAACCTGGGAGGCGGAGGTCGTAGTGAGCCGAGATTTTGCCACTGAACTACAACCTAGGCAACAGAGTGAGACTCTGTCTCAAAAAAAAAAAAAAAAAAAGAACAGAAGTTCAGTTCCACAGCTCCTCCTAAAGTTAACATTTTACACATTTGTTCAGATGATGCATCTGGCCAAAACCTGGAGCCATGCCGTTCAGCCACTGGAGTGAAAATTAGCACCCACCCTCCCGGCTGGGGGAACCTCAGAGCAGAGGCTGTGAGAGCAGACAGGTGACAGTAAAGAAACTCTCAGCTGTCAAGGTCAGGTGCAATGGCTCATGCCTGTAACCCTAGCACTTTGGGAGGACAAGGCAGGTGGATTGCCTAAGCTCAGAGTTCAAGACTAGCCTGGGCAACACAGTGAAACCCTGTCTCCACTAAAATATAAAAAATTAGCCAGGCATGGCAGCATGTGCTTGTAATCCCAGCTACTTGGGAGGCTGAGAAAGGAGAATTGCTTAAACCTGAGAGGTGGAGGTTGCAGTGAACCAAGATCGCACCATTGCACTCCAGCCTGGGCAACAGAGCAGGACTCCATCACCTAAAAAAAAAAAAAAAAAAGAAAGAAAGAAAAGGAAAGAAACTCTCTGCTGTCATAAAGATTGAATTAATTCTTGCTGTTTAATTTGCTCTTTGCTCAACTTCTTTCCCATTCAACACAGTTAAAGCAGCCCAGATGCCCCCTGCTGCCTGTGGAATATTGGGAAATGCTGCCTATCCTGAGCTGGCTGGTGCTGCTGTAACGTTGAGCTCCTTGAGTTCCTCAAGAACTAAAGAAGGGACCTTCAAGTAACCCTAGAGCACCAAGCATAGCTTTAAACAAGATGTGCACATACATTTGGGGCTTTCCTCTGACAAGCAAAGTAACAATAACCACACGGGGCCTGAGCAATGGACAACCTCAGCCTTTCGTGATGACCTGACCCTGGGGACGACTCGCATACACAGATTCTCCTGTCCTCTTGGTCCTCTGTTCTTCAGATGTCTACGGTGCTGAGGTCCCCTTTAGGAGCAAACCTTATCCAGGCCACATCTATACACAGAGCAGGGACCCAACTTGGGAGACCTGCCCAGGCTGGGGGAGGCGTGCCTGCTGAGCTGGCTCTAGGTCCCTCTGATGTCGCCTCCTTCCTGCTCATCTGCAGCTCTGAGCTCAAACATCAGCTCCCCAGGAGCGCCTTCCCTGACACCCTGGCTAGGTCTGGGGTCTGTGCACCTGTCTTCTTGCTGCATAGTTTCTATAGTTGAAAATTATGTTTTTTGGTACTTGCTACAGAAACACCCAGAAAATAGAAATGTTGGAATGGAGTTACCAAATGATGATGTGTTTTTAAGTCAGATCATTATAATAATTGGATTGAACGTCTTTTCTTCCTCCCCACAGGGTCAGAGCCATAAATGGGAATCATGACAGCCCCGCGGCCAAGGGGAAGTCTAGAAAGTGGTACTATGGGGGTTAGGGTTGTCCTTCCCCTGTGAAATCCACATGCTTGGAGCTTGGAGCTCGGGTGTCCCCTGTAGGGTCTCCAGAACTGAACAACTGTGAAGCCCACCTTCAGGATTTGGGGCTGTGGGCTGGCATGGCCCTCATTTCACCATAGAGCTTTCTTTTTTTTTTTTTTTGAGACGGAGTCTTGTTTAGTCGCCAGGCTGGAGTGCAGTGGCGCAATCTCGGCTCACTGCAACCTCCACCTCCCAGGTTCCAGTGATTCTCTTGCCTCAGCCTCCCAAGTAACTGGGACTACAGGTGCGCGCCACCATACCCAGCTAATTTTTTGTATTTTTAGTAGAGACAGGGTTTCACCATGTTAGCCAGGAAGGTCTTGATCTCCTGACCTCATGATCAGCCTTGGCCTCCTAAAGTGCTGGGATTACAGGCATGAGCCATTGTGCCTAGCCAAAGAGCTTTCTACACAAGTCATAATGCATGAAACCCCAGGAAGGGCTGTCAAGTGGAGACAGCTCTCATCACAGTGTCACCACCAGCTCTTTCCCAGAGAGGGACACATGTAAGCCAGGACCCTGACCCTCCTAGGGACAGGTGATGCTGCCCTTGGCTGGGTATTAGACATTCACCCAACTTCCCATTGGACCGTGTCCTCCCGCCCCTAAATGGGTTCCCCTCCAGAGCCTTGGTTATACACGTGGCTTTCTCTTCATTTCCAACCATCAGTTGGTGCAATACACCACCTGGCCAAGTGTGCTTCAGTCTCCGAGGCTGCTTGGAGCCCCGAGAACAGCCTCCCAGGAGGCCTAAGCGAGTCCATTCCCGAAGGAAGGAGCAAGAGTAACAACGAGGACTCAGCTTGCTGCAAAAGGCACACACAGGCAGGCGGGGCTGAGGCTCCATGGCCCCAGCTCAGTAAGAGGAACCTTCAATTAGCAGATAGAGCAGGTTTCAGGCTGAGTGTGGGAATCTTCCTCCTCGATGGCTTCTCTTCCCTCAGGAACAGAGAACAGAACCCAAGGCTACTACTAAAATTCAGAGTTTCAGTAGCATTTGTGCTGACAAAACAAGAAATCACTGTGACTGGTCGGCAGGATACGAAAGCAGGACTGTGGCGATGTTATTAAAATTGACTTTTTTTTTTTGAGATGGAGCCTTACTCTGTCACTCAGGCTGGAGTGCAATAGCACAATCTCTGCTCACTGCAACCTCTGCCTTCCGGGTTCAAGCAATTCTCCTGCCTCAGCCTCCTGACTAGCTGGGATCATATGGGTGTGCTACACACGCCTGGCTAATTTTTTTTTGTATTTTTAGTAAAGACAGGGTTTCACTGTGTTAAGATGGTCTCAATCTCCTGACCTAGTGATCTGCTGGCCTCCCAAATTGCTCGGATTACAGGCGTGAGCCACTACACCCGGCCAAAATTGACTTCTTGAATAAGATAAATCGCTTTGTAATTAATGCAACAATTAATTGTTGTCAAAAAATTTCAAAAGCAAATATTGTTGAAATAAACTGCTGGCCCACTGCCAAGAGGCTCCGAGGAATGGTCCTCCTGTGCTTGCCTCCCTGCCTCCCTTGGTCTGCATGAAGGCCCAGTCCCCATAGTCACCTGCTGTCCCCCAACTCCGCATCTCAGGTTGCCCCATATACCCTGCTGCCTCATCTGACCTTATCTCCACTCCCACTTTCCAATTCCCACACCTTTTTCTGCACTCAGATCAGCAGCCTGAGTCGTCATATCCCGGGATCATCACAGAACAGACCCTTAGCCTTCCCACCTTACCCACGCCGGCTGCCCTCTGAGAACCCACCAGGTTCCGACCCTCTCAAGGGGAGGCTGATTTTCCTTCCAAAAGCCCAGAAGATCACAGCTTCAAAACAGAGTCAGGAGGCCAGGCGCAGTGGCTCACACCTGTAATCCCAGTACTTTGGGGGGTCAAGGTGAGCAGATCGCCTCCGGTCAGGAGTTTGGGACCAGCATGGCCAACATGGTGAAACCCCATCTCTATTAAAAATACAAAAATTAGCCTGGCGTGGTGGCATATGCCTGTAATCCCAGCTACTCGGGAGGCTGAGACAGGAGAATTGCTTGAACCCGGGAAGCAGAGGTTTCAGTGAGCCAAGATTGCGCCGTTGCACTCCAGCCTGGGTGATAGTGAGACTTCGTTTCAAAACAGAAAAAAGCAAAAAACACAAAACAGGGTCAGGAACCTGGTGCCCCGCAATGTTCTTTCTAAGCCATTTCACTTCTCCCCACCTGCTAAACCCAGTGTCCCTTTAACACTATGATGCTGTAACTGAGTTCCCCATTTTTCTAAGAGGAAGAAAAGGGTTTTTCTTAATTATTATGTTTTCTTATTTTCTCTCTCCTCCTTTTCTCATGTTCCTCACTTCCTACTTAGCTCTTTAGAAACGCAATTATAACCTTGACCTTCCCTTCACCGGACGCTCCCTAGAGGACAAGCTTATCTGACTATGTGCTCACTTAGAAGCTCGGGACCCAGGAGATTGCCTCAAGAAACAACTGTCAATTTCCAACCTCAAGTACACCCACAACGGAACTCCTATCCACCTGGAGAGTATCTCAAGACAACGGCCACCTTAGAACCTAGTTTTGTGCCAGCTGGACCACCTGGTGGGTAAGGCACTGAAGCAAGTCGTCATTCCCCACCTGCCCGCTCCCTCCCTGCCTGCTGTCCATGCAAAGTCCCCCCTTTAAAAGTCCCTGCTTTCTGCCCCAAAAGCAAAGCAGTGCCCTTAAAAGCAGAAACCTGTACATTTTCCCCTAAGCTAAGCTTTGGAATAAAAAGTCACTTTTTTCTTTTCTTTTCTTTCTTTCTTTTTTTTTTTTTTTTTGAGACGGAGTCTCGCTCTGTCATCCAGGCTGGAGTGCAGTGGCACAATCTCAGCTCACTGCAACCTCCACCTCCCTGGTTCAAGCAATTCTCCTGCCTCAGCCTCCAAAGTAGCTGGGACTACAGGTGTATGCCACCATGCCTGGCTAATTTTTTATAGAGACAGGGTTTCACCATGCTGGCCAGGCTGGTCTCAAACTCCTGACCTTGTGATCCACCCGCCTCGGCCTCCCAAAGTGCTGGCATTACAGGCATGAGCCACCACGCCCAGCCAAAAAAGTGACTTTTTTCATGTCAGCCCTCCCTCTTGTGTTTTGGTTTGTATGTTTGCTTGTTTGTTTTTTGAGACAAGGTCTCTGTCACCCAGGCTGGAGTGCAGTGGTGCAATCTTGGCTCACTGCAACCTCTGCTCCCGCTTCCCCCAGGGCTTAAGCGATCCTCCCACTTCAGCCTCCTGAATAGCTGGGCCCACAGGTGCATGCCACCATGCCCTGCTAATTTTTTGTATTTTTAGAAGAGACAGGTATCTTGCCATGTTGCACAGGCTTGTCTCAAACGTCTGTAGCTCTTGTTAATTGACTCTACAAGAGGTGAGTGACTGAAGCTGTGTTTGGGTACAATGCTACTGAGTGCACTCCTTTTACTCTCCAAGGTATCTCCTATAAAAACAAATAAAAAGCCACAAAAACCTACAAAAAGCTTCACCTGGGAGCCTCTGGCCTCCCAGGCTTCTTGCTCTCTCTTCTTCCAGGACCTTAGCCCCATCCAGAATAATGAACCAAACACAGCTGAGGGGCTCAGCCCCTTGACCGTGTGTACAAGAGAAAGACTCAGGCACCGTGACTATTGAGCTGCAATGAATAACCCAAGACCCTGAGCTTGAAGCAGTGGAGATGTACTCACATGGATGGGGATACCTGAGGGACTGCAGCCCCTGCAAAGGCTCAAAGACCATCTCCCTGAACAAGCCATGGGGACTCAACAAAGCAAAAGCCAGAGAGTTTTACAAGGAAATGTGGTTGGTTGGTTTTAATAAGTCCTTCACTTGTCAGTTACCCACTGTCCAGTTATGGGGAGCTCAGCCTGGCTGAGTGCTGAGTCTCAAGTCTGCTGAGCCCAGACAGAGCTGGGCACAAGTTCACCGTCAGCTGCTCTGCTTCCTCCTTAGGGAGCCCTGACTGCTGGAGTCTCACCCTCAAGATGAGTGAGCACACAGGCTCAATCCCAGTGAAATGCTCTTATATCACCATGCCTTTGTACTGCAACTAGAAGAAAGCCAGATTCCTTACCAGGGCTGATCCGGACCTACAAAACTGAGCCCTCACCCACCTCCCTGGCTGCACAGCTCACCATAATTTCCCTCATCCGCTTTTCTCTAGCCATGCTGGCCTTCTTTGCTGATCTTAAAGTACAGCAAGCAGCCAGGAGTGGTGGCTCACGCCTGTAATCCCAGCACTTTGGGAGGCCGAGGCAGGCGGATCATGAGGTGAGGTGATCCAGACCATCCTGGCTAACACAGTGAAAGCCTGTTTCTACTAAAAATACAACAATTAGCTGTGCATGGTGGCACGCACCTGTAGGCCCAGCCATTTGGGAGGCTGAGGCAGGAGAATCGCTTGAACCTGGGAAGCAGAGGTTGCAGTGAGCCAAGTTGTGCCACTACACTCAAGCCTGAGACTCCGTCCCAAAAAAAAAAAAAAAGCACAGCAACCTTATTCCTCCCATACTGTTACACTATTCCTATACTATACACAGCTGTTTCCTTATTCCAGAATGTTCCTTCTCCAGAACCTTATGTGGCTGTCTCCTTCTCAGTACACCAGGTCTCTGCAGAGAGCGCTCCCCTGTACTTCATCAAAAATAGCCCCTAACCACATGACATACTACTTCACACCCATGAACATGTAATTAAAAAAACACACAGAAAGTAACAAGTGTTGGTGAGGATGTAGAGAAATTGGAACTTTCGTACATTGCTAGTGGAAATGTAAAATAGTGCAGCTGCTGTGGAAAAGTTTAGTGGTTTCTCAAAAACTTATACATAGAATTATCGTATGATCTAGTAATTCCACTTCTAGGTATATACGCAAAAGAATAGGAAGCAGAGACGTAGATACTTACATGGACACACATATTCATCACAGCATTATTCACAATAGTCAAAAGATGGCAGCAACCCAAGTGTCCATCTACTAAAAATACAAAAACTAGTCGGGTGTGCCGATGCATGCCTGTGATCCCAGCTACTCGGGAGGCTGAGGCATGAGAATCACTTGAACTCAGGAGGAGGAGGTTGCAGTGAGCCGAGATCACGGCCACTGCACTCCAGTCTGGGTGAGAGCGAGACTCTGTCTCAAAAAGAAAAAAAATGGATTAGCAAAATGTGGCCTATACATACAATGGAATATCATTCAGCCTTACAGAGAAGGAAATTCTGACATACAGTGACGTGGGTGGACCTTGAGGTCATTATGCTTAGTGAAATAAGCCAGTCACAAAGTGAAATAATAATCACATACGAATACTATATGATTCCACTTACATGAGGGACCCACAGTAGTCGAATTCACAGACAAAGCAGCCGGCTACAGTAGCGTGTGCCTATAATCCTAGCTACTTGGGAGGTTTAGGAGGGAGGATTGATTGAGCCCAGGAGTTGGAGGTTACAGTGAACTATGATCGCACTACTGCACTCCAGCCTTGGCAACAGAATAAGACCCAGTCAGAAGGAAAGGAGAGGAGGAGGAAAGGAAGGAAAGAAAGTTTCCCAGGGGCTGGGGAGAGGGAGAATGGGGAGTTAGTGTGTAATGGGCAGAGTTTCCATTTGGGAAGATGAAAACGTTCTGGAGCTGGATGGTAGTGATGGTTGCACAGCAATGCACTAATGTACCTAATTCCACTGACATGTCCACTGAAAATGGTTATAGTGGTAAATCTTACTTACACATAGTTTACTGCAATAATAAAAGATAGCCCCTGAACCAGGTTACCACTGGAAATTTTATGATGTGTTTTCTGCCTATTAGCACCTCATAAGGAAACTTCATTCAAGCAGATCACAGCTGAATTGTTTGCTGCTGATTCTCAAGTGCTAGAACAATGCCTGGTAAACAATACACACAATCAAGTCTCCAATGAAACCACCGTATTTACTCACTGATGTCTGTTTATTCACGTGCTTATCTGACTTCCCAGTTGGTTATAAGTTCCAGAGGGCAGGCCCTTGTTTGTCTCGCCCCTGTAGTGATCACAGCACCTAAATAAGTACCAGCTGCCCAGCAGGGAGGGGCTTCCCAAATGCCCACCAAGCTAATAAAAAATTATATCCACATCACATCTCGGCATGGGAGCTTGTGACTGAGCTCTTGAGCTCTGCTGCAAAGCGCTATGGAAGACCTCTGGGAGATGGAGCCAGACAAAGTGTTCCTCCCCTCACAAGGACACCCCTGGAGCCTGGACTAGAATCCCCCAAGATGACATCTTGTCTCCAACCTACCGCTCATTTATGGCAATGAGCAAGTGCCTCGTCCTCCGGATCCACCATGCACAAAACTGAAAAATAATGGAGGTGGACCAGATCAGTGTTTCTTTCCAACTCTGATTCCAAATCATTTTCTTCTAAGAGCCACCTTGCAATATAAAGTCACATAGGGTAAGCCGTCCTGGTGGAAGGTCAGGGGGCAGGAAGCTGGATTCTGCCCTCTCCACTTCCTCTTTGTCCTGGGCCAGTCCTAGAAGCATTGCTATTGGCTCCAGGATTTCCTGGAACCCAGTTTGGAAATCACTGGCCCAGCAGCCTTAGAGACCCAGGGTTCTGATTCTCACTCCTCCACTCACCCAAATGACCTGGGATGATTAACCTTTCGAGCCTCCTTCTGTGTTCATAAAACATGAGTCATCAGCCCAGCTCATGGGATTATGAGCAGAAGCAGATGAACTCACACACATGAAAAGGCTTCCCAACACCCTATGCAAATGGTTATTTCACAACCTTAAACATCACTCCTTGCTGGGGTGTGCAAAGAAAAAAATGTATCCAGTGCACCCACCTAACAGCCATCCACCTGGATGACTGCCATACCTGGCCAGGTGTGAAGGGAACTTCAGAGCAGGCCAGTGAGGAGCCAGGGGTTTTACAGCCTCACCCTGACCACACCCGTGAACACACACTAACCTCAACGTCCTCTCCAGGAAAAAGCACTGTGAGGTGATGCAAAGCTCCTTATTCACCCCCTTCCCCAGAGGATGGCAAACACTGGGCAGAGCTACAGCAGTAGGACTCAGCTGGCACACTGTTGCATGACACTGACAGCTGATTCTGAATTTCATTTTCTTTTACGACGGTTTAATCGGTTTTGCTCACAGGTAGCAAATGTGGGGCCACCACCCCATCCCCAGCTTCACTGGAGGCCAAAGAAAATCAAGGCAGAAGAGTTTGGAGGCATTAGTATTGGTTTCTAGCATCTGCATTCCTTTCTGCTGGCAACACAAGCCTTATTCAGCATCGCAAAACATCAACCAAGTCAGTCTTGGACAGGTACTAAAATGCTATCCTAAAAAATCTAAACATAAATTGTCAATTTCAACTGTGTTTTACAACTTATTTGGGGTGGATGGAAGGAAGCAATGGAAGAGGGAGGAGAAAATCTAAATATATAAAAGCACATGCCACACCAAATGTTTGCAACCATCTAGGCGTTAGAAAGGGGCTAGAGGGAAGCCATGCAGAACGCACATTCCCCAGTACCTGTGGGGTCTCAGGGTCTGGAGGCCACAGGATGACGTTATGCAAGCCGGCATCCTCCTGCTGAAACGCAAAGGGATCTCGCCGTTAGGAAAGGTCACAGGGAACAGGATCAGATGGGCAATCTTTGCTGTTTTTGTTTTTGGTGTGTTTTTTTCTTTCTTTCTTTTTTTTTTTTTTTTTTGAGACAGAGTCTCACTCTGTCACTCAGGCTGGAGTGCAATCTCAGCTCACTGCAACCTCCACCTCCCAGGTTCAAGCAATTCTCCTGTTTCAGCCTCCCAAGTAGTTGGGATTACTGCTCGGGAGGTAGTATGCCACCATGCCTAGCTAATTCTTGTATTTTCCGTAGAGATGGGGTTTCATCATGTTGGCCAGGATGGTTTCGAACTCCTGACCTTAGGTGATCACCTGCCTTGGTCTCCCAAAGTGCTGGGATTACAGGCATGAGCCGCCACACCTGGCCATGGTTTTTATTCCCAAGCCAAACCCACGAGGTGTGCTCCCACACTGCCCATGGCATCCCAGAAATTAGACAACAGAGAGAGAGGAGGAACCAGGAGCCCAAGGCTGTGTGAAGTACACAAGGGCCAGGACCGGGCAGGCCCGTCCCTCACCCTTCACCCTGGTAACACAGCTGCTCCTCAATGCCTGCTCCTTCATCTGGGAACAGGAGGTTTCTTTAGACTTGCATCTTTCCTTCCAAACGTTCCCTAGCAAGCAGGATTCAGGGACCTCCAGGTACACTCATAGTCAGAGAGTCTCCTGAGGGCCGAGGGGCCTGGGTGTGATGGGGAGTGTGCCTGCTGGGGCAGAGATCACAGTTTGGAGGTGTTCACAATGATCCCAGTGTGAGAGGGTGGGGTTGTGACAGCAGGGAGGGGGAGGAGAAAAACTGTCAGAAAAGATAATGTCATGGATGTGTGCTGCCTTTATGTCCTTTGAGAAACTGCTCCAAGTGATACTGAAGGGGCTGGTATAGAGCTGGGCCCACCTTGGTCCTATTAAGGCAGGTGCATGACTCACGTGGCTATCAGGGTGTCCCATATTCTGCACATGATTGACTTCAGAGAGAACACATGACACAATCAGGGTCAGTTAGATTCCTTATGGGGGCTGATTAGCAGGCTGGGGCTGGGCTCGGTGGCTCATGCTTATAATCCTAGCATTTTGGGAGGCTGAGGCGGGCGGATCACCTGAGGTCAGGAGTTCAAGACCAGCCTGGCCAATGAAGCGAAACCCATCTCCACTAAAAGAAATACAAAACTTAGCCAGGTGTGGCGGTGCATACCTGTAATCCCAGCTACTCAGGAAGCAGAGGCAGAAGAATCATTTGAATCCAGGAGGTGGAGGTTGCAATGAGCCAAGACTGTGCCACTGCACTCCAGCTTGGGTGACAGAGTGAGACTCTGTCTCAAAAAAAAAAGAAGGCTGCAACGTTGGCTGGAAGAAGCATGGAAGGCTGGACACGCCAAGGGCATCTTTTCCTCCAGGCTGTAGGCACCTCCTGGACACTAGGGAATCACAGAGGGAAGTAGAACGTGATCCAGTGAGAGGGATCCCCAGAGCCATCTTTTGAATCTCTGGACTCAGCCACTATTGCAGCCAGACCCTCTCTGTGGGCTTCTCAGTTCCATAAGCCAACGATCCCTGTCTCTGCTTATGGTCACCGAAGATGGGCTTCTGTCTCTTACAACCTTAAAAAAAGTTAGCCTGCCTGAAATTTGGAAGGCTAAATGGCCAGGCCATTCATCAATTAATTAATTAGACATAGGGTAATTTATCAGATGTGGGGGGTGGGAGTGGGTGGAGTCGGGGGAACCCCCAGATTTCTGTCTTGGATGGCCAGGTAGATCATGGTACCCAAGAGGGGGATCATCACAGGAGGATGAGCATGATGGGGGCAGAAGGCTGAGTTCAGATTTGAGGGACTCGGGGTGGCTGTGGGTCACCAGGTGCCGAGGTCCAGGAGACAAAGGAAAGGTAGGTCTGGGGCCCCGGTTCCCTGGGAGAGCCCTGAGTCCTGCAGCCAGACACACCCACGCTTCATTCCTGTTTGTTTCTCTACAATTCAGAACTCATCTGGTCCTGAAATCCGCCAGACAGGGTTATGTCTGGCTGAGGCTGCAGAAGTGAAAACTTGCAGTGCCAGGAAAAGATCTGCTCACTCAAGGAGAATGTAGGCTGAGGAGGGAGGATGGAGTCAGGAGCCGGTAGGACGTGAGAAATGAGGGACGGGTGGAATGGGATGTGGGTTATTTAACCCCCCACACCAGCATTTTGACCTTCCTAATCAGTAAAGATCTGAAGCATTAGAACATCCATTGCCTGCAAGGACACAGTGAGACAGAATCTCATGCCCTGGTGAGAGAAGTGTAAGTTGACATCACTGTTCTGGAAGGCATTCTGACAATGTATACAGCAAGAGCCTTTTGAAAGTACTAACCCTTCGTTTGACGGTGCAATTTGCTTTCTATGAGTGTATCCTAAGTAAACAGTGTATATTCAATTCTGGACAGGGGGTTTCATGAAAGTAATGGGGAGAAAATGCCAGTCATTTTCAACTTCGCCTATATTCAGGTAGAAATTCATCTCAGGTTAAAGAAGTTTACCCACCTCCCTGAGGCATTCTGTTAAAGCAGTTAAGCCACATGTTCCTGTATTCTAGGGCTTCTCAGCCTCAGCGCTGTTGACGTTTTGTGCTGGATAATGCTTTGTTGTCGGGGACTATCTGTGCACTGTAGAACACTTGGCAGCAACGCTGACCTCTACCTACCAGATGCCAGTAGCACCCCATCTCTGAATTGTGACAACAAAAACTGTCTTGAGACATTGCTAAATGTCCCCTGAAGCATAAAATCACGTACCTCCCGCCCCGGCCACTGCTCTATCGTGTTTGTAGCTGGTAGTGGGGCCTGCAGGGGGGTTGGGTTCCAAAAGGATCCGTAAGACCCCCAAAGAAGGGGTTGAACCTGAGCTGCTTGGTTTGTTAATAAGCAGGACTAAAGGCCAGAATATGTCTAGCGGCCCGTATTGTGCACATTGAGGGCACTCACCCGATAGCTGTGCCCTTCTCGACTCTAAAACACAAGACAGAACATTCCTTCAAGTGGAAATTACTGGGAGGCGTGCCTGGAGCCAACCCCAGCCAGCAGGCACATTTGTTTGGCCCACAGAGTGCTTAAAAATAATTGAAATTAGTTGCCAACATTTTTTTTTAATGTAAGATTTCTTTACACAATCTCTTCTAGAAACAGAACAGGAGCAAGCACGTCTCAACTCATTTTGTGAGGCTAGTATTAACTTGATACAAAACCAGACAAAAAAGAAAACCAGAGAACAATATTTCTTACGAATTTAGATACAAAAGTCTTCAACAAAGTGTTAGCAAATTGAATCCAACAATGTGTAAAAATAATTATACACCCTGATCAAGTGCAATTTATTCCGGGCAAGCAAGGCTGGTTCAACATTTGACAATCGATCAGTGTAATCTGATATATCAACAGGCCGAAGAAGAAAGATCATACAATTACATCGATTGACGCAGAGAAGGCATCTGACAAAACCCAACACTCATTCATGATAAAAACCCACAGCAAACTAGGAATAGAGAACTTCCGCAATTTGATTACAAGTATTATGTTTAAAAACAAAACAAAACTCTACAGCTAATATCTTACTTAGCAGTGAAAGACTGACTTGGAACCAGGGAAAGATGTCTCCTCTCGCTGCTCTTGCTTAACATAGGACTGAAAGTCCTAGCCACTGTAATAAAGGAGGAAGGAAGGAGGGAAGGAGGGAAGGAGGGAGGGAGGGAGGGAGGGAAGGAGGGAGGGAGGGAGGGAGGGAGGGAGGGAAAAGGTATACAGAATGGAAAAAAAAAAAAGAAATAAAACTGCCCCTATTTGCAAATAACACGATTATGTACATAGAAAATCCCAAGAAATCTACAAAACAAACAAACTTCTTGGAACTAATAAGTGAGTTCAGCATAGTCACAGGATACAAAATCAGCATGCAAAAATCAATACATTAATAACGAACACGTGAATACCAAAATTAAAAACATGATACCATTTACAGTCACTCCAAACAAAATATAATACTTAGGTATCAACTTCATAAAATACATGCAGGCTCTATATGTTGAAGATTACAAAAATGATAATGAAAACAAAAACAGCATGGGCGCGGTGGCACATGCCTGTAATCCCAGCCCTTGGGGAGGCTGAGGCAGGCTGATCACCTGAGGTCAGGAGTTCGAGACCAGCCTGGCCAACATAATAAAACTCCGTCTCTACTAAAAATACAAAAATTAGCTGGGCGTGGTTGCGCACACCTCTAGTCTCCACTACTTCTTGGGAGGCTGAGGCGGGAGAATCGCTTGAACCCAGGAGGCAGAGGTCGCAGTGAGCCAAGATCACGCTACTGCACTCCAGCCTGGGTGACAGAGTGAGACTCCGTCTCAAAGAAAGAAAATAAAGATGACCTAAATAAATGGAGAGACATACCATGTGTTTATGGATTGAAAGACCCAATATAGTAAAGAAGTCAATTCTCCTCAAATTAATCTGTAATTTGACTATAATTCCTATCAAAATCTCAGAACGTATTTTGTAGACTTGAATAGATTTATTCTAATATTTATACAGAAAGTCACAGGTGCAAGAATAGCAAAACAATGTTGGAAAAGAATAAAGTAAGAAGACTCACTCTACCTGATTCCAAGACTTACTATTAGCTACGGTAATCAAGACAATCAATGGAGAAGAATAGCAAACCCACAAACAGAGCCATGCAAATATGCGTAACTGATTTTTGACAAAGGTGCAGAAACAGTTTAATGGCAGAAGAATACTCTTTTCAACAAATGTTGCTAGAAAGATGGACATCCATAAGTTAAAAAAATGCAAAAAATGAATCTCGTCCTCAAGAAAATGAGAATACAAGCCACAGGCTGGGAGAAATTATTTCCAAAGGACACATTTTATCCAAAGTATACAAGAAATTCATAAAATTCGACAAGAAAACAACCTAATTTTAAAATGGGCCAAAGACCTGAACAGACACCTCACCAAAGGAGATATACAGATGGCAAATAAGCATATGAAAAGATGTCCCACATCCTATGTCAATAGGAACATGCAGATTAAAACAAGATACTACTATATACCTATTAGAATGACTCAAAATCCAGAAATACTGACCACACCAAATGCTGGGGAGGATATGGAACAGGAACTCTCATTCACTGCTGGTAGAGATGCAAAATGCTACGGCCACTTTGAAAGACAGTTTGGTGGTTTCTTACAAAACAAAACATACTCTTATATGATTCAGCAATCACACTCCTTGGTATCTACCCAAAGGAGCTGAAAACTTATGTCCACACAAAAACCAGCACACAGGTGTTTAGAGTAGTTTTATTTATAATTGCCAAAACTTGGAAGCAACCGAGATGTTGTTCAGCAGATCAATAAACTGATACATTCAGGCAATGGAAAGTTATTCAGGGCTAAAAAGCAATGACCAAGAAATGAAAAGACATGAAGGACCCTTAAATGCACATTAGTGAGTGAAAGAAGCCAACGTGAAAAGGCTACATACAGCTGTGGGAGGTGGCTCATGCCTGTAATCCCAGCATTTTGGGAGGCTGAGGTGGGCAGATCATGAGGTCAAGAGATCAAGACCATCCTGGCCAATATGGTGAGATCCTGCCTCTACTAAAAATACAGAAATTAGCTGGGAGTGGTGGCATGCGCCTGTCGTCCCAGCTACTCAGGAGGCTGAGGCAGGAGAATCACTTGAACACAGGAGGCGGAGGTTGCAATGAGCCAAGATTGCACCACAGCACTCCAGCCTGGGCGACAGAGCGAGACTCTGTCTCAAAAACAAAAAATAAATTAAAAAAAGAAAGAAAAGAAAAGGCTACATACTATAAGATCCAACCATATTACATTCTGGAAAAGGTGAAACTCTGTAGACAGTACAAAGATTAGTGGTTGCCAGGGATTGACAGGTGTGGGAGGGATGAGTAGGTGGAGCCCAGAGGATTTTTAGGGCAGTGAAACTACCCTGCATGATACTAGTCATTTGTCTAAACCCAGAGAATGTGAAACACCTAAATCATGTACCTTACACAACAATTAACTCAAAATGAATCATGCACTCAAATATAAAATGTAAAACTTTAAAACTTTTACAGGAAGAAAAAAAAGCAGAAAATCTTGAGGATGTTGTTGTCAGCAGAGTTCTTAGATTTAATACCAAAAGCAGTACCCCTAAGAGGAAAAACTGATCAGCTGTTCCTCATCAAAACTGTATACTTTTGCTCTGTAAAAGATCCTATTAAAAGGATGAAAACGCATGTTACAGAATGGAAGAAAATATCTGCAAACCACGAACTGACAAAGGATTAGTCTAGACTATATAAAGAACTCTGAAAACTCTTTTAAAAAATAATGATAATAATCCAGTTAGAAAATGAGCAAAAGACATAAACCTATTTTTCACCAAAGAGAATATGTAGATGGCAGATAAACACATGAAAGGTGTTCAACAAAATGTATCCATCATCAAAATGTAAATTAAAACCACATGGAGATATCACAACACACCTATCATTGGAATAGCAACACCAAAAAGTGACACCACAAAATGACATCCAAGGTACAAAAACACCAGATCCCTCATACGTTGCTAGTGGGAATGAAAAACACCATAGCAACTCTAGAAAAGTTTGTCAGTTCCTTATAAAACTCAACATGTAACTGTCATACAACCCAGCAACTGCACTCTTGGGCATTTATCTTAGGGAAATGAAAACGTGTGTTCTCAAAAAACACCTGCACACATGTGTTCATGGCAGCTTTATCTGCAATAGACAAAAACCGGAAACAACCTAGAAGAGTGTCAACGGGTGAATGGTTCAACAAAATGTACAGTACATCTACTCCTGGAATACCACTCAGCAATAAAAAGGAATGACCTGTTGAAACACACAGTACTTGGATAAATCTCAAGAGATTTATGCTGAAAGGGGAAAAAAAAAAAGCCAATCCTTCAAGGTCACAGACTGTGTGACTCCATTTATATAACGTTCTTGAAATGACAACATTATAGAAATAGGAAACAATACAGAATAGGCATAGTGGTTGCCAGGGGTTAGGGAAGAGAAGATAGAGAGGTGGGCGTGGCTATAGAAGGGCAATAAGGGGAAATCCCCTGGTGATGGGCATGCTCTGTTATCTTGACTGTATCAATGTCAGTATTCAGGTTGTGATAGTGCATTATAGTTTGGCAAGACATTACCTTTAAGGGAAACTAAGTAATGGGTACATGGGAACTCTTGTATTCTTTCTTTTTTTTTTTAATTTGTTTTTGAGACAGGGTCTTGCTCTGTTGCCCAGGCTGGAGTATAGTAGTGCAAACATAGCTCACTTCAGCCTCAATCTCCGAGGCTCAAGCAATCCTCCCACCTCAGCCCCTTGAGTAGTGAGGGCTACAGGTGTACACCACCACACGCAGCTAATTTTTTTCTTTGGTAGAGATGAGGTCTCCCTATGTTGCCCAGGCTAATCCCCAACTCCAAGGCTGAAGCTATCCTCCTGCCTTGGCCTCCTAAAGTGCTGGGCTTATAGGTGTGAGCCACTGTACTTGGCCTCTCTGTATGGTTTTTTAAAACTGCATGTGAATCTACTAATATCTCAAAATAATAAGTTTAATTTCAAAACTTAACATTTCATAGAAAACTATGGCTTTCTGAGTTCTTTCGAACTCAGAACGTTGGGCCCATCTTCCCACAGGGCAATCAACCTCTGGAGCTCATGGTAGCTGCCTTTTTAGACAGTAGAACAAGAACCACCCCCCGACCCCCACCGACCGCGCCCCCCATCTGCCAGAGCACTCACCGCTCCCTGCTGTCTCACACCCAGTCTTTTAACGCAATTCTTGTTTCTGGCCTGCCCCTAAAGACCCTGGAGTTCGACGCCTTTTCTTTTGACACTTGTTTTCTTGCTTGAGAAAAGAAGATTGTAGAGGCCAGGCGTGGTGGCTCACGCCTGTAATCCCAGCACTTTGGGAGGCTGAGGCGGGTGAGTCACGAGGTCAGGAATTCGAGACCAGCCTCGCCAACATGATGAAACCCCATCTCTACTAAAAATATAAAAAATTAGCTGGGCGTGGTGGCACGCACCTGTAGTCCCAGCTACCCGGGAGGCTGAGGCAGGAGAATTGCTTGAACCGAGGAGGCAGAGGCTGCAGTGAGCCAAGATTGCTCCACTGACTCCAGACTGGGCAACAGAGTGAGACTCTGTATCCAAATATATATATGTATATACAAAAATTAGCTGGGCAATTTTGTAGGGAATAAAAAGGCAGAGGGAAAATGAATTACAGTATGTGAGTTTTTAGATCCAATTTTCTTATTCAAGGAACTCAATGCCTTTAATCCAGTTTCCAGTTCGTGTGAGATAAATGGGAAAGTGTCTCCCTGATTTTGTTCACCAAGGCATTAAGTTAAAACTTTCAAACTTAAAATAGATAATAAAAAATTTGAATATGTTGTAATAATCTCAGCCTGTGCACAATGAAGCAGTTAAAGTCCATTCTTCCATTGTGAAAACCTTGCTTAAGATGAGAATGACCATTCACATTTAATCTGCCCAACACTGATAAATTTCAGAATTTTTTTTTTTTTTTTTTTTTTTTTTTTTGAGATAGAGTCTCTCTCTGTTGCCAGTCTGGAGTGCAACGGCACAATCTCGGCTCACTGCAACCTCTACCTCCCAGGTTCAAGTGATTCTCCCACCTCAGCCTCCAGAGTAGCTGGGGTTACAGGCATGCGCCACTACGCCCAGCTAATTTTTGTATTTTTAGTAGAGATGGGGTTTCACCATGTTGGCCAGGCTGGTCTCGATCTCCTGACCTCGTGATCCATCCACCTCAGCCTCCCAAAGTGCTGGGATTACAGGTGTCAGCCACCATGCCTGGCCGATTTCATAATCATTTTTTAATGGCCATAGCTTTATTTGGGGGAGCAGCATGGAAAGGTTCTATTTTAACCTCTGCTAAATCCATGTAAGTTGATGTGTGGGCACAACCTAGGAAAAATGTGCCAATCTCTCTTATGTCAGTTTTAGAAGACAGAATAAAAAGTAAGGCCAGGCCTGGTGGCTCGTGCCTGTAATGGTGGCTCATGCTTATAATCCCAGTGCTTTGGGAAGCCAAGGAAGGAGAATTGCTTGAGTCCAGGAGTTCAAGTTCAGCCTGGGCAACATAGCCAGACCCCATCTCTACAAAACCTAAAAATTAAAAAATTAGCCAGGCGTGGTGGTGCATGCCTGTAGTTCCAGCTACATGGAAGGTTGCATGGCAGGAGGATTGCTTGAGTCCAGGAGTTCAAGGCTGGAGTGAGCTATGATCATGCCACTGCACTCCGGCCTGGGTGACAAAGCAAGAGCATGTCTATAAAAATAGTAAGTAGAACTAGCGTTTCTGGCTTTAACTAGAGCTAGCCTTAATCATAAGAGAATTCTGATGACATGAAAAATGGCTACATCGATCCACAAATGTCTGCACGTATCTACGCAGAAGCTATCTCAGCTTGTACCTTCCTGGGTGAAGATGAGATGCTGTAAAGAGAGCTTAGTCAAGGTCTGCCAAAAGCACTATGTATCTTGAGGGAGAAGCTTCCTGACACCCACCTGGTTGTCCGAGGTGCTGTTCTCATTGCCCATGGTGATTCAGGGTGCCCAGCGTCTCCCAGAATTTTGTCAGAGGTGACTGGAAGAAACAAAAGGGTATAAACATCTGTGAAATGAAAAAAGATCTGAGGTTTTTTCTGTCCGCTCATCTCCCCAAACTCAAAAGCCAGATGATGGGAAATGTTTATCTCTACAGTCACATCATGGAAAATTACTTTTGAAGGGTTTTCTTTCGCGATCTGCCACCCGGCCTTCTTTCCCAATACGGGCTGGTGTTTTTATTCCCCACCACGGGGTTGGCAGACACTTCTGAAAAATGAGTTTGTTACTGAGACTCTGAGCTAGCGCCAGCACACACTTATACGTATATATACAAACGGAGTGACAAAAGGGGTCCGTTTGCCAAAGAGCCTGAGGAATGCGGCTCATTGGATTATTTGCTGTTTCTAATTGTGTTCCGTTTGGAAATTCAGAGTGTGGCTGGTTTCCCACTGTTGGTGATGGCAGAGCTCGGCGTCAGACATCAGGAGGCGTGAAACCCACTGCTCTCCAACAACATATGGTTTTTATTTTTTTTACTCTAAACACTTGTTTCATCAAATCAGCTTCACTTCTGCACACACTTTTTATCAAGGCAGAATGGCTTTCTTGCTAAGGAAACTGGGTGATCGGGACCAAACAAGATCGTGCAAGGCAGCATACTGCCAAATCAACTGGAATCATTTCATGGGCTCACTTAGTGACACAGTTTATTAACGATCATCTTCATCAGGATGCTTCCCACACAGTTCACAGAGAAGCCCAGCACATTTACTGACCTCAACCAACTGAATCCCACAGGGTGCTATGACATATGCAGGCCTAGAGGTGTTACCTTCACTTTTTCTAGTTAGAAAAACTAAATTACAGAACACTTCAAAAAAAAATAGACTTTCAGAGCTGGAGCCATAGAGATGACCAGTCTAACCCAGTGGGGGAACTCAGGCTGGAGAAGGTAAGGAGTTTGCTAAAGACCCAGCTTGGGGAGGCCAAAAGTTGGAAATAGACCTCAAACTCCAGGCTTCTATTGAAGATTCTTCATGGAAATATGGTTTTCATCATACCATTTCCTAGGAGAGCTTAAAATTCACCCATTGACTTGCTTATTCATTTAACCCACATTGACTGAGTAGCCACCCTGCACTCCGTGTACTGAACCATCACTGGAAAATAAAATGGAAGTGGTTTGAACAGGCCCAATTAAAATGCCTTCAAACTGAGAAAACCGTGAGTGAGTGAGTGAGTGAGTGACGTCCCCACAGCATTCAATCTCTCACTCCTAACCCTCAATCAAAAGGATATGATTCGTTAATCCTTTCTTGCCTTTTGCTGTAGACACACACACGCACACATGCTCTCTTAGAGAATGTAAAAATCAACACACATTTAAAATTAATCACTTCCATTTATTTTGTATGTTCATTGGGAAGATGATTCCTCATTAGAAAATATTGAGTGTTAGAATCATTGTCTTATCAATTATTAACTTTCTTGTATCTTTCAGATTGAACCATAAGGTTGAATGTAATATTAATATATGACAATCAATAACCAAATTAAATGCTATAACCTTATTAAAATCAAGGCATCTGAATTAGGTTTTTAAACAAACAGACTAAAGAGACTGGCAAAACTGCTGGTGAGGTATACATTTCAAAACCTCCGAGGGAAGCCTGGCTGCGTCCCTCTTGTAGGGAACTCTGCAACCACCACCCTCTCGGGCTTTCCCAAGACCAGAACCGAAGGCGCACACACCTCTGCCTCCTACTTACATTCGGGGGTGTTCTGGACTTGGAGGCTGCCGGCGCATGGAAGTCTGCCCTTCAGCAACCGGACTTTCTCCTCCTCCATTCAGAATTGTGAGAGTTCTAAACAGAGCCCCCGACCCACCTCAAACAGTCGGGCAAACAGCGCGTCTCCGCCCTTGCACTGGTGCAAGCCAGCTGCACTTCCTACCTGGGCAGGGGCGGTGCGGAGCGGTCGCGATTAGACAAGCGTTCCTGCCCACGTGAAATCAGCTTTTCCCAGCCCGTCAGTTTCAGGGCCTTTCACACAGGGATTTTCCCTGTTATTACATCAGCAGGGCTCCTTTCAGAAAAGGCTTAACCAAACTAAAGCGGGCCCCTGACATCTGATTGGCCGCACCTAGCAGCTCAGAACTGTCCCTTGCAAGGAGTCCTGCACCAGGAACCTCTCACTTCTCTCCTGGCCTTTATGCAGTAAGGCCGGGAACAAGGCTTTCTTTCAAATAGAAGCCAACTGCTCCCAGGGCTTCCTGTTTGCACCTGGGCAAATTACGCCGTAAATAATGTGGAAACGCACATACAAAAAGAAAACAAACTTGCAAAAATGTGATGACGCGGCAGTCTGGCACCTGTTTATGGAGTCTGCAAAATGTACTTACCCAGGCGTGGCTTGAGTTTCAACAAGTGAGGTCATAAAAAGCAGCAGACTTGCCCAGATCGCTGATAGGCAGAACTGCCGGCCCACCCTGGGTGGAGGAGACCCTGCGGACCTCGGGTGGGGCGGAGGGCACCCATCTAAAGACCCTCCTGCCTAGTAGCGTCCCGCCCCGCCCCCGCCCCCCGCAGTTCCTCCAGTTATTTACCACTCAGCCATCCTTTGCGTGCATGCAGCCAGTGTCTGTTTTTGTGTAGTGCAGAGCCTTTCGGGCAAATGGAAGTTCCTTACCCCTGCCACAAGGTAGGACCACTCCATAGAAACAAATTAGCATTTATTTCATCACAGGCTTCCAGGAGACCAGGCATCTTACCAAGCTCAGAGGACCCTTAGGAGCTCCTGGGAGGTGGTGGAGGAAGCTAGATGAGGAGGGTGGGTAGATGCAGCAAACCACCATGGCACACTTCTACCTATGTAACAAACCTGCACGTTCTGCATGTATCTCTTTTTTTTAGAATAAATAAATAAATAGAATGAGATCTAGTTTTACATTAAGAAGAAGAAGAAAAAGAAGAAGAAGAATTATTCTACTACCAAGTTAAAAAAAATGTTCAATGTGAGAGACGAGACTGTTTACCTCTTTCCCCTCAAAAAACCACAGGATAATTTTTCTTTTTCTTTTTCTTTTTCTTTTTTTTTTTGAGACAGTTTCACTCTGTCACTCAGGCTAAATGAAGTGCAGTGACTCTATCTCGGCTCACTGCAACCTCTTTCTCCAGGGTTCAAGCGATTCTCCTGCCTCAGCCTCTCGAATAGCTGGGACTACAGGTACCCGCCACCACGCCTGGCTAACTTTTGTATTTTAAGTAGAGATGGGGTTTCACCATGTTGGCCAGGCTGGTCTCAAACTCCTAGACTCAAACGATCCACCACCCACTTCAGCTTCCCAAAGTGCTGGGATTACAGGCATGAGCCACCATGCCTGGCTACAGAAGGATTTTTCTAAGAAGGAGAATCTTACTAAGCAAAATGTCTTGAATGGGCCAATTGGGAATGGCGGCAAGTCTTCATCAGGTGGCAAAACACAGGGAAAGCCCTGGCAAAGGAAGGAGAAGAACTAGGGACTAATCCTTTCTTCTTCTTTTTTTTTAAAACAAGATGGGGTTTCACCGTGTTGGTCAGGCTGGTCTTGAACTCCTGACCTCAGGTGATCCGCCCACCTTGGCCTCCAAAGTGCTTGGATTACAGGCATGAGCCACCACGACCGGCCAAACTAGGGACTACTCCTGAGGACTGGGGGAGGGAGGGAGAAAGGATGGCTCCCCAAAATGGCGGCGGCACAGGGGACTTTGCAGGTGAGGCATGTGCAATACTCCAACTTCAGTTGTGTGCATTGCTGTGATGTAAAATCCATAAAGCACCCTCCAGAAACCACTTTCCGGAAACGACCCTCCAGAAACTGTCAAATCTGTGACCCACACAAATGCCTGGAATGATTGGGCTTCCGTGACAGTGTGAATGCTCTGAGCAGAGAGGAGAGCCTGCTCTGGTCCGCTCTGGCTGCTGTAACCCCACCACAGATTTGAAGACTTCAACAACAGTTATTGTCTCATCATCCTGGAGGCTGGACATTCGAGATCAAGGTGTTGGCTGGGTTGGCGTCTTCTGAGTCCTCTCCTTTCGGCTTGTGGGTGGCAGTCTTCTCCCCATGTCTTCACATGGTCTTCCCTCTGAACCTGTCTATGTCCTAATCTCTTCTTCTGAGGACAACAGCCATGCTGGATTAGGCACCCCCACAGGACCTCATTTTATCTTAATTACCTCTTGAAAGGTCTTATCTCCAAAGGCAATCACATTCTAAGGTACTAGGGTTAGGATTTCTACATATGAATTTCATGGGGACACAAACAAATTGGGCATCTTATAGAAGAAGAAATTTGGAGTCAGAAGAAGCTAGGGGAAAATGTAAAGCAGAAGCATTGAGAGAAGTCATCAATGACGCAGTGCTCAGAATGGGGCAGTTTAAACCACTCTTTTTTTATTGTATTTTAGGTTTTGGGGTACATGTGAAGAACATGCAGGATTGTTGCATAGGTACACACGTGGCAGTGTGATTTGCTGCCTTCCTCCCCTTCACCTATATCTAGCATTTCTCCCCATGCTATCTCTCCCCAACTCCCCACTCCCCGCTGTCCCCTACCCTGTTTCCCCCCGACAGACCCCAGTGTGTGATGGTCCCCTCCCTGTGTCCATGTGTTCTCATTGCTCAACACCCACCTATGAGTGAGAACATGTGGTGTTTGATTTTCTGTTCTTGTGTCAGTTCACTGAGAATGATGGTTTCCAGGTTCATCCATGTCCCTACAAAGGACACGAACTCATCGTTTTTGATGCCACTCTTAACTAGAGCTTCAGAGCACACAGGTGAGAAAGGCCTCAGGCATGCAGGGACTCACCCTTTTTTTTTTTTTGAGACAGGATCTCACTCTGTCATCCAGGCTGGAGTGCAGTGGCATGATCAGGGCTCACTGCAGATTTGATCCTCCAGGGTCAAGTGATCCTCCCACCTCAGCCTCCGAACTATCTTGGACTACAGGTGTGCACCATCATGCCTGGCTACTTTTAGCATTGTTTGTAGAGATTAGGTTTCGCCATGTTGCCCAGGCTGGTCTCCGATTCCTGGGCTCAAGCAATCCACATACCTCAGCTTCCCAAAGTGCTGGGATTACAGGTGTGAGTCAGCATATCCATCACTGGCTTTTTTTTTTTGTTTAACATTTTGGGCTGCTGGGATGTAAAGTGCAAAGCATTTAAACAATGAGGGCACAGAGGGAATGGCCTTGGAACAGAGAAGCTGTGAAGAAGGAAGAGGAAAAGATGTTTGCGTGCAGGGGTGGGTTTGGTTAAGTTCTGCACCAGCCGAAGACCCTGGTGCTGGAGGATTAAAGGAGAAGGAGGGGGTTGGTGAGCAGAGCAAACAAATACCTTCCCTTTACCACCTTCCCCAGGACCACCCTGCAGACAGTTGCTCGTAAGAAGCAGATGCTGGTCCCTAAGCTGCACCTGCATACATCTGCACAGGCTGGGCTCCTGGACCTTGACATGGGAGTTGCTGCTCATGTGAGGCCATGGGCCTAGAAACCCATTGTTCCATGTAAGTCCATTCTAAATCAGGTGGCAGGCCTGGCGCGGTGGCTCACGCTTGTAATCCCAACACTTTGGGAGGCTGAGACAGGTGGATCACCTGAGGTCAAGAGTCCAAGATCAGCCTGGCAACTGCAATCCCAGTTACTCAGAAGGCTGAAGCAGGAGAATTGTTTGAACCTGGGAGGTGGAAGTTGCAGTGAGCCGAGATTATGCCACTGCACTCCAGCCTGGGCGACAGAGTGAGTCAGGTGGCAAAGCAGGCCTCCTCTTGCCTTCCCTTACACACGCTGGCTTCTAGAATCTCCTCAGTTGCACTAAGAGTTCTCTGCAAGTCATCAGCTGCTTTTATTATCATTACTATTGTTGTTGGGTTGTAAATTTGTAACATAGGCCCAAATAGAAGAAAGTAAATAACCAACCCATTTATGTTGAAATATTTGCTGGGTCAGTGACATATCATTCCAGTCCGGTCCCTCTCTGTAGCTAATGCTGGGTGTCAGATGTTAACTTCACCAGAGCTACTCTGTGTCCTTCAGGAAATGAAATTGTGTGTCTTTAAAAATGATCCATGATTGGTCAGGCGTGGCGGCTAACACTAGTAATCTCAAGAACTGGAAGACTGGGATGTTGGGTAAATCATTTCCAACCTCTAGGCCTCAGCTTCCTCATCTGTAAAAAGTGGCTTGTAATCCCAACACTTCGGGAGGCTGAGGCAGGCGGATCACTTGAGGTCAGGAGTTCACGACCAGCCTTACCAACATGGTGAAACCCCATCTCTGCTAAAAATACAAAAGTAAGCCTGGCGTGGTGGTACGCACCTGTAATCCCAGCTACTTGGGAGGCTAAGGCACGAGAATCATTTGAACCTGGGAGGCAGAGGTTGCAGGGAGCCGAGTTTGTGCCACACTGCACTCCAGCCTGGGTGATAGAGCAAGACTCAGCCTCAAAAAAAAAAAAAGTCCATATTCTAGGCTTTTAATTAATTTAAGTGGCTTGCCACAAATTTACAAAGATTTTTTCTACCCAGTTGCTCTATGGACAGTGTCTAAATAGCCAGGTAAAATGGAACTCTTCCCTCAACGTAATCTTAATTTTAAGATTAAAATATTGCATTTATTTATTTCTTACTTTAAAAGACAGTTGTTTGAGAAAAAATTTATTTTTCAACTGGTGTTTTGGTGTCACATTATCAAAGCCATAGAAGCCCATGAATGTAAAACCAGGACAGTTTTTCATTCATTAATTCACTTCTTATTGATTTATTTTGTGCCGGGATTATAGGCATAACCACCGCGCCTGGCCAACACTGAGGGTTTTGCTTGTTTGTTTGTTTGTTTTTAATGTACCAAGCTCTAATGGGTGCTCATGTCTTTCTTTCATACTTAGGGCAAAGCTATATGTTTTGTCTTCTATTTTTTAGCAGATGAACTGCCAAAGCCTGTAAGTGCACATAAGTGGTTTGGCCAAAGTCCACCAGAGAGCAGGAGGAAGGATGGAGACCCTGTGTTCCATGAACAATGTGATGCTACCACCTTGGGAAGATTTTTGCAAAGAATTCAAAGGTAACTTCCTGTCTTTATCTCTTGTTTATTTCATCTGTAATAGAGCATGGTTTTTCTAGTTGTTGGCAACAAAAGCTGGTTTGGAGGGTACCAGCTCATGTCATCCCCCTCCTTAATCAGGGGGGAGAGTGGAAGGTACAGGTTTGGGTCAGGTGACTAATCACTGTGGCTGAGGCAGCCTAGCAGAAATGGGTAGCCAGAACCACGGCCAAGTTGACCAAGAGCGTAACTGGGGAACTGGGCCCTATGGGCAGGTCTGCAAGAGAAGGGAAATGGAAACATGAGAATCAACACAGCAGCAAGAACGTGCAGAAGCCACCATGGGCAGAGCAGGTAGAAGATAGTGCCAGGACCCCAGCACTTTGGGGAGCTGAGGCGGGTGGATCGCTTGAGGTCAGGAGTTCAAGACCAGCCTGGCTAACATAGTGAAACCCTGTCTCTACTAAAAATACAAAAAATTAGCTGGGCATGGTGGCGGGTACCTATACTCTCAGCTACTCAGAAGGCTGAGGCAGGAGAATTGCTTGAACCTGGTAGGTAGAGGTTGCAGTGAGCTGAGATCGCCCCATAAAGCCCCATACTCCAGCCTGGGTGACAAGAGTGAAACCTCATCTCAAAAAAAAAAAAAAAAAATCATACAGGTCTTGCGTTGTTTCATCAATGATAAGACAAAGGCTCAAAGAGGTTTTGCAGCTTGACCAATGTCTTTTTTTTTTGAGACAGAGTCTTGCTCTGTCACCCAAGATGGAGTGCAAAGGCACAATCTTGGCTCATAGCAACCGATTTTCCTGCCTCAGCCTCCAAAGTAGCTGGGACTACAGGTGCCCGACACCACAGCCAGCTAACTTTTTGTATTTTTTTTAGTAGAGACAAGGTTTCACTGTGCTAGCCATGATGGTCTCAATCTCCTGACCTTGTGATCCACCTGCCTCGGCCTCCCAAAGTGCTGGGATTACAGGCGTGAGCCAACCGCACTGAGCCAACTTGCCCACTGTCTTTACCCCATACTGTTCTGTGAGTACAGCCTAGTAACGATCTATTGGGATTTGTTGCTATGTTAGACAATCACATCATGTTTTCTATTAGAGTCTTTATTCTCCGTTGAAAAAATTATCTTTTTTTGCCACATGATAGAAATGTACCTGTTTTATAAGTTTAATAAATTCTGATTTTTCTCCTTCATAGAATAATTTAGATTATTAGTGCTGGAAGAAACTTGAAGACCACTCCCTCCAAAGCCTCTTTTCATAGATGAGGAAGCTGAGGTTTAGAGGTTGGAAATGATTTCCCCAGCAGCCCACAGTCTTCCAGTTCCCAGGCTCAAACCAGAACTGGCTTCGTAAGGCTTGCCTCCAACAGGATTCTCATCATGACCATGCCCCTACAGGCTCTGAGTTGCTTCTCCAGACCAGACCAGCAAGCTCAGATCAGAATCGCATTTTCTGCCGTGGCATCAGCTCCCAGCCACAGAGGCCTCTGGCAGTTGGGTTCTGCGTCAATGGAGGACATGGTCCAAGTTGTGTTTGCCCATCAAGGAGGAGCTCAGGTTCACCTGACCCAGCAGCTTCTGCGGCTGCTTGACAAACCCAGTGACCTAAGCCCATTGCTATCTGCAGACGGCTCAGCCCTCATCCTTGGGCCAACAGGGGACCTCAGCTTCTTTCTCCGGTGACTGAATTCAGTGCTGTAGCTCCCTACCTTGCACAGCTGAGCATGGAGCTACTTATAGCTCTGTTATCATGTTCCCGTTTTAATACAAACAAACAGCCGTAGCCCAGGAAAGAGATTTATTAGAGAGGCTGCTTGCCTTCTGCTCTGGCAAGAGACCTTCATAGCACCAAGCACCTGGCTGTTCTGTGGGGTTACGATGACTCTTCCTTTACCCCATCCCCTCAGCCTCCTGCTTTCTTCCCTTCCTCCACCTCTGAGACCACCTAGAAGTTTTGATGTAGAAAATTCCAATCTTATAGAACATCAGGGCTGGGAAAACCTTAGAGATGGTGATCATAACCAGTGATCAGAAACACGACTGACATATCCACCCCTCTGCTCGTGAAAGGCTGGGCCAGTTATTGAGTTCTCGCTTGTCAGCTCCAAATCCCCCACAGTCAGATGTTGGGGGACTCTGCAAGCCCCATTTCTGTTTTGCCTACTGCTCCTCAAGAAGCTCTGCGAGGAGGGGGCAGAGGCCAGAGGAGGGAGAAGGACAGGGCCCTTCTGATTTTTCTCCTACATAGAATAGTTTAGATTATGAGTGCTGGAAGAAACTTGAAGACCACCCTCTCCAGAGCCTCTTTCTACAGATGAGGAAGCTGAGGCCTAGAGTTGGAAATGATTTACCCAACAGCCCACAGTCTTCCAGTTCCAAGGCTCGAACCAGAACTGGCTTAGGAGAGAAAACAGACTCTTTCCTGTCTGTTTCCTGTTTCTATGAGCAGCACTCTGGCACACTGCTTCACCCAGGCAGGAGCAGTTCCCTCCCTCAGCAGTGAAAGAACCAAGCTTGCAGTTTTACTGATTCCTGCAGAGTCAGCCACATGGTGCTCCCTCAGAGGCACCAGCTCCAGTACCCTGGAGTCCCCTGCATGGAGCTCTGAGGTTCACTTCTGAGGGGCTTCTCCTCTAAGCTTCTAAATTTTAATAATTTCAACTTCTACTCTTTGCTTCCCCAGGCTTAAGGGTGACAGCTGCTTCCTGCAGTCACTGCCTTCCATGACACCTGAGAGTTTGTTTTTCACCTTTTTACTTATCTAGGTAACAGTTCACATATTGAATTCTATTAAAATAGCTAGGAGGTTTGGCTGAGTGTGGTTGCTCATGCTTGTAATCCTATCACTTTGGGAGGCTGAGGCAGATGGATCACCTGAGGTCAGGAGTTTGAGATCAGCCTGGCCAACATGGCGAAACGGCATCTCTACTAAAAATACAAAAATCAGCCAGGCATGGTGGTGGGTGCCTGTAGTCCCAGCTTACTCAGGAGGCGGAAGCAGGAGAATCATTTGAACCTGGGAGGCGGAGGTTGCAGGGAGCCAAGATCACACCACTGCTCTCCAGCCTAGATGACAAAGTGAGACTCTGTCTCAAAAAAAAAACCTCGAAGGTTTAAGGTGTTCATCTCCTGACTCAATTCTGACTGATATCTGATATGCTGGCAGAGCTGGGGTCCAAACCTGGGTCTTCTTTCTCCTGGTTCAGGACTCTTTGTACTGGAACCCAATAAACATTTGCTCAATTAAAGGAATGAGTAAAGTGAGTTCACTCCATTCATTGGTTCCAACTTTAATAAGACGTTGTTTCAGATTCCCATCACCACCACCAACAACAAATTATCACCTAATTGTAGCCTAGACTCTCTGTCATCCAAGTGTGAGGCTCTATCACAAGCTATTAGAATTGAAGGGACTATGGCTGGGTGTGGTGGCTCATGCCTGTAATACCAGCACTTTGGGAGGCTGAGGCAGGCGGATCATTTGAGGTCAGGAGTTTGAGACCAGCCTAGTTTAAAAACCCCATCTCTACTAAAAATACAAAAATTAGCTGGGCGTGGTGGCAGGCACCTGTAATTCCAGCTACCCAGGAGGCTGAGGCAGGAGAATCTCTTGAACCCAGGAGGCAGAGGTTGCAGTGAGTGAGATGGCACCACTGCACTCAAGCCTGAGTGACAGAGAATTGTGAATGGGGGTTGGACCTAGGGGCTCGGATTGGCGGGGTCAGAAGTGGGGTAGGCACTGGGGTAGCACAGGCAGTTGGGTCAGGGAGCAGACAGGGTCAGGTAGACAGTGACACAGGGCCAGGTGGAGAGGGACACAGTGTGGCTGGGGAGGTGGGAAGGGCTGCAGCCAACCTGGGAGGTCAGCACCCTGCACTGCTCTTTAACAGGGACATCTCAAGCAATCATGTCCCAGGATGTTTCAGCCAGGTCATAAAGTGTCTAGCTTATGAGCCTGAATCTGATTCTTCAGGGACAGAGGCCAGGTACCTTGGCAGGTTGGCTTTCCAAGCTATGAACCTCTAAACCAGAACCTAGAATATTCATGGAATCTCTGAGTCTGCTTGAATACTTCCACTGATGCTCTCACTACTTTCTGAGGCATCCTATCTGGAGAGAGCTTACTGGATCACTAGACAGTTATTTCTATTGCTCCACAATCAAGATCATACTCATGATTCTGTGAGAAGCGCCAGGGCTCTGAACAGTGATGACACCACTAGGCAAGGACCAGGTAATGGTCAGTGGTGAGGCCCGAGGACCATCGGGGCCAATCTAGTTGGACCATCGTCTTAGACTGGGCCACAGGCCTTTACGCAAGAGCCAACCTAAATTTGCCTTGTTCAGAGACTACATGAAGTCAGCATATTCCCTGGTTTTCATGGCTGGTGAGTGGTGGCTGGTAGCTAGCCAGCCCACAGCTGAACGCTGACACGTAAGGGATCTCAGCTGAGACCAAGAGAACCACCCAGAGGGGCAGCTACATCCATCCCAAGTCACCAACCCACAGGATCAAAAGCTAAATAAATAAATTCTTGTTTTAAACCATCAAGTCTTGGGGTGGTCTGTATGTTGCAAAGCAAACCGATATGATTTCCCAGAGGCTCCCACTTTCCTTCGCAGCAGCCCGTACCCAACTCTGGCTGGCAGTCATGAAGCTCTAACCATTGCATCACAAAGGATGCCACGTGAGGGAAGACCGAGGGATGTGTCCAATCCCTCTCCACTGATGAAATGACCATTTACAGGCGTGGCCCCTTGACGGGCAGCCCCCAGTGTCGTCTTGGTCTACGTCAGAGTCAGTGTCATCAGGATATCGAAGTGTGCCGACCTCTCTGGGGATGAGGCTCTGAGCACCCCGTTCTGGAACTGGAAAATGGAAACGTGAAACTGCACGTTGATTCGCAGTAAAGGGCCTCTTTTTCCTCTGCTAAGCCAGATCCTTGATGATACATTGAAATATAAGGTTTCCCTTACTCGCAATTTCCATACCGTCCCTCTCTGCAGACAAGATTAGTGAAAACCATATTTCTTATTAAAACGAGCTGCTGTAGCCCACAAAAACTCAGACATCAGTTTGAACCCCAAAGCTGAACTATGCTTTCATTTTTGGATACCAAATACAGTATCAACATCATGAAGAAGTGTGGGTTAAGGGAAGGGAGATGGAGGACAGAATGAAGGGGTAGGAGACTGTTTCCATGCAAATAACATGGGAGAGATTTTGAGAGAGGGATAGTGTCAGTGCCAACTACACCAGAGCCAAGGAGATTATTCCTGATGACACACATGTCACAGCAGAACTAAGAAACTGCAGGTATTTGCCGTCTATATGACATCACAGGACTTCGCAAATGCAATTATCTGACCTCAGAGTTTTACCTAACATCAGGCTACTTTATCATTTAAATTAAAAATACCTTTTTAAAGCTTCTGTTTCCTGGGCAAGGCTATTGAAAATGTATCCCTAAAAAATGAAAGATAATAACAACTATTTTATAATTTTTAAATGTCCTTAATTAACAGGACTTTGTTAAGTACTGTTTGGCCAGTCTATACTTCTCCCCAGCAAGAGCAAGAACAGAACACCTTAACCATATTTGGGTTTTGCTTTTTGTGGGTTTTGTTTGAGACTGAGTCTCGCTCTGTTGCCCAGGCTGGAGTGCAATGGCATGATCTCTGCTCACTGGAACCTCCGCCTCCCGGGTTTCAGCGATTCTCCTGCCTCAGCCTCCCGAATAGCTGAGATTACAGACGTGTGCCACCATGCCCAGCTAATTTCGTATTTGTTTGTTTTTCAGTTAGCTTTTGGGGTAACTGAAAAGAATACAGGCCTTCTAGTTATCGTCTCCCAATACTTCCTCCCAAAGTGATATAAAACAATGAGAAAGGAAAAACGAAGCTACACAAAGGTCAGATTTCTATAACTTGAAGACAGAACATAAAACAGAAAAGCAATCACTCTTCAAAACTGTAAAGAAAAAGAGGAAAGTCAGAAAACTCTGGATTTTTCTCATGCTCCTGCCCTCACCCTACCACAAGTGTTTGTGGAGAACAAAGGCAAACCCCGTTCCTAGAAACGGTGGGGACAATACAGAAGGCAGCTAGTGAAAGGGATCTACTTTGGGCTAGAATTATTGTCAGATGATTAAGTATACCCAAAGACAGAAAATTCTTTAAAAAGTGTCTGAGCAGGTCACAGCAGGGACTATTAAAAAGGAATTTCAAAGCACATGGAATTTAAAGGGATAGATACAGCTGGGCATGGTGGCTCATGCGTGGTCAGGATCATTTGAGGTCAGGAGTTTGAGACCAGCCTGGCTAACATGGCGAAACATGTCTCTACTAAAAATACAAAAATCAGCCAGGTGTGGCAGCTGGTGCCTGTAATCCCAGCTACTTGGGAGGCTGAGCCAGGAGAATCACATGAACCCAGGAGGCAGAGGCTGCAGTGAGCAGAGATTTCACCACTACACTCCAGCCTGGGCAACAGAGTGAGACTCCATCTGAGAAAAATAAAATAAAATAAAGGTTACAAAATTAATAATAGGCTGGGCACAGTAGCTCATGCCTGTAATCCCAGCACTTTGGGAGGCCGAGGTGGGCGGAACACTATGTTAGGAGTTCAAGACCAGCCTGGCCAACATGGCGAAACCCTGTCTCTACTAAAAATACAAAAAATTAGCTGGGCATGGTACCTCACGCCTATAATCCCAGCTACTTGGGAAACTGAGGCAGGAGAATTGCTTGAATCTGAGAGGTGGAGATTGCAATGAGCCAAGAACGCACCACTGCACTCCAGCCTGGGTGACAGAGTGAGACTCTATCTCAAATAATAATAATAAGATAGACATAATTCAAAGGGCAGTCTTCAAAATGCACAACTTCTGGGGCGGGGAATGGGAAAGACAAAAATGATTTAGGGGTACCCAATGGCAACTGGGTGCTTGTCTTGGTCCATCTTCTGTTCCTATAACAGAATACTAAAGACTGGGTAATTTATAATACAAATAAATGTATTTCTTACTGTTCTGAAGGCTGGACAATCCAAGGTTAAGGAGCCACATGTGGTGAGGGCCTTCTTGCTGTTGGGAGGACTCTCTGCAGAGTCCTGAGGTGGTGAGAGACATCACATGGCAAGAGGCTAGAGTTCACCAAACTGGCTTTTATGACAGGCATACTCTCTTGATAACTAACCCACTTTTATGATGACCTGTTAATCTATTAATTCATGAGTAGATTCATTCATCCTCCTCCTCTTTTTATTTTACTTTTTATTTATTTTTTTTGACATGGAGTCTCACACTGTCACCCAGGCTGTAGCACAGTGGCACAATCTCTGCCTCCTGGGTTCAAACAATTCTCCTGCCTTAGC
Organism: Aotus nancymaae; assembly: GCF_030222135.1. Taxonomy (NCBI): domain Eukaryota; kingdom Metazoa; phylum Chordata; class Mammalia; order Primates; family Aotidae; genus Aotus; species Aotus nancymaae. The sequence goes on from NW_026988421.1 coordinate 9,022,735, forward strand.
CTCCTGAATTTCTGGGACTACAGGCATGCACCACCACATCCAGCTGATTTTTTTTGTATTTTTAGTAGAGACAGCGATTCACCATGTTGGCCAGGATGGTCTCGATCCCCTAACTTCGTGATCTTCCCACCTCAGCCTCCCAAAGTGCTGGGATTGCAGGCTTGAGTCACTGCGCCCAGCCTCATCCTCCTCCTCTTAAGGCCCCACCTCTCAATCCTGCCATGTTGGGGTTTAAATTTCAACATGAGTTTTGGAAGAATCAAACATTCAAACCACAGCAGTGTTAAATAGGGAAAAGAAAGAAAAAGAGAAAAGTTAGAGTTCTAGAAAAAGAAAAGAGCATCACAAAATAAAAGGACTCAGAAACCCTCTTAAACCTCATCCTAACAAACATGGCCTGTGTACAGACAGACCAGGGCACCGTTAAACTAGGAATCCTGTAAAACACCTCAATGCTATAAAAATGGACAAGAAAGCCTGGGCATGGTGGTTCATGCTTGTAATCCCAGCACTTTGGAGGCTGAGGCGGGTGGGTCACAAGGTCAGGAGTTCAAGACCAGCCTGGCCAAGTTGGTGAAATCCCATCTCTACTAAAAATACAAAAATTAGCCTGGCATGGTGTCAGGCACCTGTAATCCCAGCTACTCAGGAGGCTGAGGCAGAGAATTGCTGGAACCTGGCAGGAAGAGGTGGCAGTGAGCCAAGATGGTGCCACTGCACTCTAGCCTGGGCAACAGAGCGAGACTTCATCTCAAAAAAAAAAAAAAAAAAAAAAGGACAAGAAGAAGGTCAATAAACATATACAGAGCTTTTGAAAAGCAAAACAACAACTAAAAAAGGAGATAATATTTTACACATATCACCTGAGGAAAATCTTCCTTACATCCTGAGACCAACCATGAAGAGGAACAAAATCCTACCTCAACACTCCAAACAGAATAAAATATTCTCAAATCTGCATCTGAGCATGTGTAAAATACCTTGAATCAGAAATTTAAAAATGCAAATAGAAATGGACAAAAAGCAGAGAGGAAGAAAAAGATTGTTGACTGAATTCCAGAAAAAAAATATAAGAAGATAAAATTCTCTCAGAAATAAATAAATCATAAGGAACCCAAGGAATAACAGATTCAAATAAAAATTTAATAAAGGGCATTAAAAAATCAGAAAAGCAATGAAGAGGATAAGAAATGGCATAAAGAAATAAATAAAAAGGATCAGAGAGAAAGTAAGAAAATAGGAGACAGGCAAAGAAGGAATTAAAGTTCTATTATTGGAGTGCCTGAAATAAAAACAAAACAATGGAACAGAGCTAATATTTTAAATCTATGATCCAAGAAAACTTTCCAGAAACAGGAGAATACCTGAATCTACATATTGAAAGGACTCACTAGACACCAGGGAAAATTAACCCAAAACAATCAATCCTAAGATATGTCTCAGTAAAACTATTAGATTTCAAAGACAAAAGATAAAAGACCTCCAGACAAGAAGATCAAATAACTTATAAAACAAAAAGAATTAAAGTGGCATCCTATTTTTAAAAAATCAATGAACAGCCAGGTGCTGAATTGAAACAGGGTGGATCACACTTGTAATCCCAACACTTTGGGAGGCTGAGGCAGGTGGATCACCTGAGGTTGGGAGTTCAAGACCAGCCTGACCAACATGGAGAAATCCCATCTCTACTAAAAATATACAAAATTAGGTGGGCATAGTGGCATCTGCCTGTAATCCCAGCTACTCAAGAGGCTGAGGCAGGAGAATCTCTTGAACCCAGGGGGCAGTAGTTGTGGTGAGCTGAGATGGCACCATTGCATCCAGCCTAGGCAACAAGAGTGAAATACCATCTCAAAAAAAAAAACCCCACCAATACAAAAACATAAAGAGTGAACGAAGAATTTCCTATCCAGTCAAGCTGTTCTTCATTTATCAAGGCTAGAGAAAAGCAATTTTCAACATATAGTAGGCTGGGTACAGTAGCTTGCACCTGTAGTCCCAGCACTTTGGGAGGTCGAAGCAGGCAGATCACCTGAGGTCTGGAGTTCAAAACTAGCCTGGGTTGGCCAACATGGTAAAACCCCATCCCAACTAAAAGTACAAAAACTTAGCCAGGCACAGTGGCACACACCTATAATCCCAGCTACTTGGGGGCCTGAGGCAAGAGAATTGCTTGAACTTGGGAGGTGGAGGTTGCAGTGAGCTAAGATCGTGCCATTGCATTCCTGCCTGGGCAACAAAGTGAGATTCCATCTCAAAAAACAAAAAAAAACAAAAAACAAAACAGTAATTTACTGAATTCTACACCCATCAGATTCAGTCTTGAGGAATCTACTAGGTGATGTATTTCATCCAACTAAGTGAAAACTGGCAAAACTTTAGTAAAAGCACCGAGGATGAGGATTAAAAAATAGGTAAATGTACATCTGAACCTAAAACAACTCTTAGATAAAAGGGGAAATCCAAATTGAAATTATAAAGTAAAAAAGAATAATAATTGTAACTGCCCAAGGGGTTTTTCCTGCCTGCTACCTAGATAGAGCCTATTTATCAAGACAGAGGGGTTGCAATAGAGAAAGAGTTTAATACACATAGAGCCAGTTTTATGACTACTCAAATCAGCCCCCCCAAAAATTCAGAGGCTAGGTTTTTTCACGGATAGTTTGGAGGGCAGGGGGCTAGGGAATCGGTGCTGCTAATTGGTTGGGGATACAATCATAGGAATATGGAAAAACGGTCCTCCTGTGCTGAATCCAATTCTAAGTGGGGGCCACAGAGGAGTAGCTGGTCTGGGTGGAATCATCTGGTAATCAGAAATGCCCAATTCTGTAAAGACATCTTCAAAGGCTAAACTTAGGCTCTACTATAGTGATTTTATTTACAGGAATAATTGGGGAAGTTGCAAATCTTTCGACCTCTAGAACAACAGATGTAATTTTTTTTTTTTTCAGATGGAGTCTCGCTCTGTTGCCCAAGCTGGAGTGCAGTGGTATTATTTTGGCTCACTGCAACCTCCGCCTAACAAGTTCAAGCAATTATCCTGTCTCAGCCTCCTGAGTAGCTGGGACTACAGGTGCCCACCACCACACCTGGCTAATTTTTGTATTTTTAGTAGAGATGGGGTTTCACCATATTGGCCAGGCTGGTCTCAAACTCCTGACCTTAGGTGATCCACCTGCCTCAGCCTCCCAAAGTGCTGGAATTATAGGCATGATCCATCGCGCCCGGCCAACTACACCTACATCTTAGCAGAATTTAGGCCTCTCTCATCTTCCTAACCTGGTGGGTTTTCATTAGTTTTTTGCCTGCTTCGGCCTCCCAAAGTGCTGGGATTACAGGCGTAAGCCACCGCTCCCAGCCCCTTTCATCAGTTTTTTAAAGGTGGTTTAGTTTTGGGAAGGGCTATTATCATTTAAACTATAAAATCCCAAAGTTTTCTTGGCCCACATCCAGAAGTGACCACAGGCAGTTTGGAGGTGAAAGGCAAAGGAGAGTTGATTAGGTCAGATGTCTTTCAGTGTTTTTTGCAAAGGCAATTTTATAATGACAATGAAAACATTACATACATATCCGAGTCAAAGGGATGTATTTAAAGCAGGGATCAGAGGAAAATTCATTTCGCCAAACATATTTGCCAGTGAAAATGAAAGACAGAAAATAATGAATTAAATTCTCAACTCAAAAAACTGGAAAGGAAAAACAAAGTAAACTAAGAAAAGCATAATGAAGAAAAATAAAGTTAAAGGCAGAAATAAATGAAGTAGAGAAGAGAAAAATGAGTGATTAATGAACAAATCAAAAATCCTAATTTTTTTTTTTTTTTTTTTTTTAAGAGACAAAGTCTCGCTTTGTCATCCAGGCTAGAGTGCAATAGTCTGATCTCGGCTCATTGCAACCTCTGCCTCCTGGGTTCAAGCAATTCTCCTATTTCAGCCTCCAGAGCATCTGGGATTACAGGCACCTACCACCATGCCTGACTAATTTTTGTAGTTTTAGTAGAGATGGGGTTTCACCATGTTGGCCAGGCTGATCTTGAACTATCAACCGAAGGTGATCCACCCATCTTGGCCTCCTAAAGTGCTGAGATTACAGGTGTGAGCCATCATGCCTGGACAAAATCCCAATTCTTAAAAAATTAATAAACTAGAAAAATTATTAGCTACATTGATCAAGAATGAAAGGGGAGAAAGCACAAAGACACAAAATGACAAGAGGAAAATAATCATTGTAACAGAAGAAATGTTAAACATTATAAGAGGCTGATTTGCAGATGTCTATGCAAATAAAAAAATGCATGAAATTGATAGCATCCTAGTGAATGCAGATTACCAGAAATGACACCATTAGAGTTACAACACTTAAACATACCTATTTCCACAGAAAAACAATAGAGAAATTTACTAAGGAACTATACCACAACAAAAGGATCAGGCCCAGATAATTTCACAAGGGAATTCTACCAAATCTTCCAAGGTCAGAAAGTCCCAGAGTGCTCTACAAATTATTCCAAAGCATTTTAAAGGCAGAAGAATCCCTTAATTCCTTTTTTGAAGAATGACACTGATTCTTCAACCTGATAAAGACGACACACACACATACACAGACAAAAACTACAGACCAATATCACTCATGAATATGAGTGATGCAAAAATACTGAAAAAAATACTAGCAAACTCCAGCACTATGCTCAGAAAACAATATAGCATGTTGCTATAGACTGAATGTTATACCCCCTGCCCCAAATTCATATGCTGAAATCTAATCCCCAATGTGAAGGTATCTGGAGGTGGAACATTTGAGAACTGATTAGGTCAGAAGAGCTCCTTCTTCATCAATGATATTAGTGCCCTTATAAGAAGAAACTTGAGGGAAATGGTCCCTTTCTCTATCACAAGGATACAGCAAGAAGGTAGTCATCTGCAAACCAAGAAGACAATCCTCACCAGGGCCTTAGCCAGCACCTTCATCTTGGACTTCCCAGGCTCCAGAACTGTGAGAAATAAATTTCTGTTGTTTAAGCCACCAGTCTATGATATTCTATTACAGCAGCCTGAGCTAAATAAGGCAATGACATATAATCAAGAGGAAATATAACCAATATAAGCAGATGCAAAGATGACCCAGAGCTTGGAATTACCAAAGACTTAAAAACAACTCTTATAACCATAACACAAATAATTTACTAGAAAAGGCAGTCACACTAGTGGAAGATATAGGAAATTTCTGGAGGATATATATGGTGGAGGATTTAGGAGAAATATGGAAACTCTAGAGGGAAATGGAAAAGTGGCTTAAGAGACATATCAACCAAAGCAATTTGTGAAACTCATTTGGATCCTGATTTAAAAAAATCAAAAGTTTTAAAAATGAGACAACCAGGGATATTTGAACACTGACCCGATTTTTAATATTAAGTAATTTTTTTTTGTATGATAAGGATACTGTGGTTATACACTTACAAAAAGAGTCCTAGTTTTTTAGAGATATGATATGGTTTAGCTCTGTCCCCAGTCAAATCTCATCTTGAATTGTAGCTCCCATAATTCTCATGTGTCATGGGAGGGATCCATGGGAGGTAATTCGATCTTGGGGTGGGTCTTTCCTATGCTGCTCTCATGATAGTGAACAAGTCTCAAGAGATCTGATTGTTTTATAAAGGGGAGTTCCCCTACTCAAGCTCTCCTGCCTGCCACCATGTAAGAAATGGATGGCTTTGCTCCTCATTCACCTTCCGCCATGATTGTGAGGCCTCCCCAGCCATGTGAAACTGTGAGTCAATTAACCTCTTTCCTTTATAAATTACCCAGTCTCATGTATGTCTTTATTAGCAGTGTGAGAACAGACTAATACAAAATACACACTTAAATATTACTGATTAAACAATGGAATTATTTGTCTTAATCCAGCAGAGCTGGGCACAGTGGCTCAGGCCTGTAATCCCAGCACTTTGGGAGGTCAAGGTGGGCAGATCACCTGAGGTCAGGGGTTCAGGACCAGCCTGACCAACATAGTGAAACCCCATCTCTACTAAAAATACAAAAATTAGCCGGGTGTGTTGGCATATGCCTGTAGTCCCAGCTACTCGGGAGACTGAAGCAGGAGAATTGCTTGAACCCAGAAGGCAGAGGTTGCAGTGAGCAGAGATCTCGCCACTGCACTCCAGCCTGGGTGACAGAGCGACAGGGTGAGACTCGGTCTCAAAAAAAAAAAAGAACCAATCCAACAATAGAGAAAGGAAGGCAGATGTTAGTGGAAAGTGGGATAATAAATGAAATAAGGTCAGCCATCGTAGATAATTGTTGAAACAAGTAATGGGTATATAAAGATGCTTATAATAGTCTCCCTACTTTTGTGTGTTTGATAAGTCCATAATAAAATATTTAGAAAGAAAAGGAGACAGTGTGGAAAGGAGGAAAAGAAATGCTTCCTTCCTCATTTGTGATTAGGACCCACTCCAGTTCCTAAGCCAATCCTGGCCTGTCAGTGGTGGGCTTTGAAATTAGGTTATTTCTTCCTAAGCAGGCATGGAGCAATCTGCCAGTAATTTAGGCTACTAAAGTAAGCTAGTTTTGACTTACATTTTCTAAACTGAATTTCCTCGTTGCACTTCAGACATGAGACTTGGTGTCTACAACAGAACCCTAAGTCCAAGTGTTGCATCCCACATCTTCACTCAGCCCTTCTCTTGCATCTGTACTGGTTTGATCCCTACCACCATGTCTCTGACCACTACTCCCGGCTCCTAGACTGGGGCCTGCAGACTAATCTAGACACATATGAACATGTCTTCCAAAAGATAACTTTCTGAATTCCTGGGATCTGCCCTTCTGACTGAAGCTTTGGAAGGAGTGACTGATTGCCTTGGGCATTGTTTTTCCTGTCTACTTAATAGCTGCTTCTCCACGATTGTCATCAGTGTATGCAGAGGGTCATTTCTCTCCACACCTGTTGACCAAGGCATGTCAACCCAAGTGTCTTTGTTTATGCCAAATGAAGAGAAGGCGTGCAGCAAAGCATTGATAGTGCTGGGGCAGTAAAGCAGGCTGGTGTTGGGCAAAAGAGGCACACCGACAAATGCCAAATAGGGAAACTTCCACCAGCTCCTGCAAACGGTAATATCACCACGTGCTTTTCAAAGAATTGGAACACATGAGACGATGCACTTGTGACCAAGCGGGATTCAAGCGTTGGTTGTCTCATCTGTTTGCTATGAAATATGAGACACAAAATCACTTTGTCAGATTCTAACTTGAACCTTATTACCAGTTTCAGCAAAGGGATATTCAGAGGGATGGTTTTCTGAATGACCAAAAGTGAATACAAAGCTGTGCTTTTTAAGCTCAGGGAGCCAGCTACAAAATTATATCCCCTCAAAATAAAAATATTGGTCCCGCTTAGAAATGACCACTCTACCTTCCCATACATTTGTACCTTCCCAGGTCCTTTCACATGTAACTGAGCACGAGCAGAGGGAAATACATGTTTCAGGCCGAAGTATTGCAACTCAGGATTTAATAAGTGGTAAAGGTAGCTACTCAGAGGAGGTCAGACCTTGGTGGGACTTGGATGTTTCTTTGGAGCCCCAAGACAATGAGACACAACCAATTTCAGTCACTCCTGAACTTTATACCGATGTAAGCAGCTTGGCTGCATAAAGTCAGCCAGCGTTGCTGGGTTTAATCTCTTTCCAATTCTTTGGCACCCGATCTGGCACAGAGCTCTGCAGAGGCTGTTCCCTGACTTGAGTGTAGAGCAGAATTTCCCCTTTTTAGGTCACAAATTCAGAGTAGTCACTCATCACAGCAACTTTCTCTACCGTGTCGATTTTAAACACCCTTATTATTAACACTTACGAAACGTTGGCAAAGTGGCAGCTATCTTGAGTTGCTCCTGCTATCCACAACATATCACAAGATTGAATCATAAAAACAAACTTGCCCCTGCAGGCTAGGATGAGAAAAACACAGTGATATCCACCTCTTCTAAACACAGCTGAATTAAGAACCCTAGGACAAGGGTCACAGTGGGTTGTCTGGAGATCTGCTAAGGGTGTGCATAGGCCCCCAGAGAGGAGTCTTCCTTGTCAGTTTCTTGGGTAGTGTCTGGCTGCTCCCTTGCTGCCACCACCTGAAGTCTTGGTCCTCATGCCTGCCTTTGGGGGGTGCGATGGGACCTCTTGTGCTGAGACAGATAAATCTCCCCTAGGCTTGTGGCCTCCTTGGGATTCAGAGAATTGGACAGGATTGCATCAGAGTGAGTTTGGTTTTCTACTGGCCAATGCTCCACATCTACACAACTGTATTTGCCTGGCTCTCCCTCCCGACTAATAGCCAGCAGCGCTGTCCCTTACCCCAGCATGTCCCTGACCGTTAAGTACGTGCCCTTGCATGCAGTTAGAAAACACTGTCATGGCCCTCACCGTTCACTTCTCTGCTCCCATGACAGCACACACTTGAGCAGCAATTTTGGAGGGCCTGCCTTTGTTCTTTTCTCTGAAAACCGCTCATCCCTCACCCCTCCCAACACCCCCCTATCACCCTACTGTCTGAGTGAGTGGTCCTGGCCCGCCACATCAACCCACCTCTTAATTGGACTAAGGGTAGATTCTGGCTTACACGGGGCCAATCAGATTTTCTCTCTACATATTTAATAAGGAAGACAATCAAAGAAGGCCACTGATCACCAGGCAATGAGGAATGGGGGCCAGGACCAGAATGAAGCCAATGGTTGCTGAGAAGCAGGGATGAGAAGTTGCTACAGCCCAAAACTATGTCTGCTCGACAAATGCCCCTTTTCAGGTGGGTTTCTGTTTCTTGCAACCAAATGTGCCCTGATTGAAAGCACACTTAAAGCCAGGTGTAGTGGCTCACCCCTGTAATCCCAGCACCTTGGGAGACTGAGGCAGGTAGATCACGAGGTCAGAGGTTCAAAACCAGCCTAGCCAAGATGGTGAAACCCCGTCTCTACTAAAAATACAAAAATTAGCCAGGCATGGTGGTGGGTGCCTATAATCCCAGCTTCTCGGCAGGCTGAGGCAGATAATTGCTTAAACCCAGGAGATGGAGGTTGGAATGAGCCAAGATAGCGCCACTGTATTCCAGCCTGGGTGACAGAGTGATACTCCATCTCAAAAAAAAAAAAAAAGAAAGAAAGAAAGCACACTCAAAAGCTGTTCATGATGCCCAGATGCTGCCTCGTCTCTGTTTTCATCCTCTTTGAGCCTCTCTGCAGCATCTGAGACTGTCCCCTAACACTCTCCTCAAACGTCTTTCCACATAAGCCTTTCATAAAAAGGTGCTGCAAAATCCCACTCTCTTTCTCCGTCTCCAGTTCCTCCTCCCACCCACTCGGTAAAGCCAACCAAGAGCTTCAGGATTTGGTGTTCTAACCTGGTCTTCTCCTTGGGGAGTCCATTGATTCCCATGGCTTTCTCTATTGAGTCCAGGGAAAAGGCTCTAAATCTAGACCACCTGCTCTGACGTCTCACTCCTACACCAACTGCATTTTTAAATCTCCCATCAATGTCTCTACTTACATGACTCAGCCCCTTGAAATGTCCACTCACCATCTTCCCCTCAAGCCAATCCCTCTCTTGCCTTGCCCACCAGATTTAGAGGACTTCATTCTTTCAGTCATGTGGCCTGGGACCATTGTGGTCATTCTACACCTTACGGTGACTGCCTGCTTACCATCACTTAATAAGTGTTTGCTGAATGAAATGAAGAAATGAATGGGTATCTTGTATTTTTCCCTCTGTTTCATTCTTCTCTCTTCATAGACAACATTTGACTGATAGAGTTTGGAGATTTGTCTCCTCTAAATTTCATTTTGAAATGTGATCCCCAGCATTGGAGGTGGGGCCTGGTGGGAGGTCATGGGGGCGGGTCCCTCATGAATGCTTTGGTGCCTTCCCTGTAGTAGGGAGTGCCTTCTCACTCTATCAGTTCACCTGAGAGCTGGTTGTTTAAAAGCGGCTGGAGGCCAGTCAGTGTGGCTCTCTCCTGTAATCCCAGCACTTTGGGAGGTCGAGGCAGGAGGATTGCTTGAGCTCAGGAGTTCAAGACCAGCCTGAGCAACACAGCAAGACCCCATCTCTACAAGAAAATAAGAAAATTAGCTAGGTGTGGTGGTGCATGCCTGTGGTCCCAGCTACTAGGGGGACTGAGCCAGGATGAGCGCTTGAGTCCAGGAAGTCGAGACTACACTGCACCACTACGCTCCAGCTTGCACAACAGAGCAAGATCCTATCTCAAATAAAAATGAAAAGGGTTTGGCAGCTGGGTACGGTGGCTCATGCCTGTAATCCCAACACTTTGGGAGGCTGAGGCAGGCAGATCACAAGGTCAAGATGGTGAAACCCCATCTCTACTAAAAGTACAAAAATTATCTGGGCATGGTGACCTGTGCCTGTTGTCTCAGCTATTCGATAGACTGAGGCAGGAGAGTTGCTTGAACCTGGGAGGTGGAGGTTGCAGTGAGCTGAGATCACACCACCGCACTACAGCCTGGGTGACAAAGTGAGACTCCGTCAAAAAAAGGAAGCAAAGAAAAGGGCCCGGTATCTCTCTTGCTCTGTCTCTTGCCATGTGACATGCCTGCTCCCCCTTGGCCTTCCACCATGAGTAAAAGCTTCCTGAGGCCACAGAGAAGCCAAGTGGGTGCTAGGACCAAGCTTCTACAGCCTGCAGAACCAGAAGCCAAATACATCTTTTTTCTTTATAAATGACTCAGTCTCAGGTGTTCCCTTATAGCAATGCAAAACAGACTAATACACTCACCATGCCCTCTGGATTCCGTCTTCCCAGGGTCTCTTTCATTGTTCCCTTCCTCACCATTCCCCTTGTTTCTGGGGCAGACCCTTTTTTTCCTGAGACTTTTTTTTTTTTTTTTTTGAGACGGAGTCTTGCTCTGTTGCCCAGGCTAGAGTGCAATGGCACAATCTCCACTCACCGCAACCTCCACCTCCTGGGTTCAAGCCATTCTCCTGCTGCCTCAGCCTCCCAAGTAGCTGGGATTACAGGTATGCACCACCATACCCAGCTAATTTTTTCTATTTTTAGTAGAGACGGGATTTCACTATTTTGGCCAGGCTGGTCTCAAACTCTTGACCTCACAGTCCGCCGGCCTCAGCCTCCCAAAGTGCTGGGACTACAGGAGTGAGCCACCACGCCCGGCCGGACCCTTCTCTACCCGTTGGAGCTACTGTGGAAGCAGCCCGGTCTCCCTGCTTGTGATTTTAACCTGACGAGTGGAATTCTGGGAAGATGGTGGCAGGAGAGCTTTTAGATCTTCCCAGGTTTCCTCAGATAAACAGAACAAATAGATAGAAACCCCCCAAACCGATGGACATTTACAACAAAACTAGATGAGAGTGTACTCCTTGAAACTGCCTAGCATTGGTGTCTGCGCAGGAGGAAGCAGAGAGAAGCAGTAGGGGACTGTCAGCTTGACCTGAGAACAGGAATCTTCTCTCCCCGAATAGCCCACAGGGATTCATTGGAACGGACGATGGGCTGATGTGGAAGCAGCCACTAGAACGGTGGGGAGTTTTTCCCCCTATATACACACATAAGCAGATATTACACAATAGGTTATAAGTGGTGTCAGTGGGATAAAGGATTTTGGTCAGGGCACTTCTGTTTTATGGAACGGGGTACAAAACAGTACATACACACACTTCTGTGTTTCACTGAACTGTAGGATTCTCTTATGAGGCTTAGAATTCTGGCCAACTTCAGCTCTAACCTGGTGATTCAGTTATAACTGACACCAAGTCAAACTCAGAGACACAGCGTTTGTCAAGATCACACGGCAGCTCAAGTTGGCAGGCACAACATCAGAAACAGGTCTGGAAAGGTACTTGTGAGAATCTAGAGAGATACCTGTGCAAACATGTCAAGGTCAACGCAATCACGAACTTTCAGATGACTTTCTCCCACAAAGTTCTACGAACCCTCAGGGCCTTAGGGGTTCTCTCTTAAGTCATCATTTTGCAGAATCACAAACACTTGAAACTAAAATTTGTGATGGGCAGAATCACAACAGAGTCCAGAAGAAATTTCAGTAACCATCTAGCCCAACCCTTTATTTCACAAATGAAGAGACCAAGGTCTGGTTAATGGCGCTACAGTCTATCAAAAGTAACCAGTGACGTACTAGAAAAAGTGCAGTTCATTTGGCTTAAGAAACAAGGAATCGAGAGACACAGATGTGCCTTTAAGTTCACTTTATAAGGAAAGCATGCAAGCAATGCTTTATCCCTCTAATCTCAGTAGTCAAACCGGTTTAAAGCCACAGGTTGCCTGAAGGAAGAAGCTCTCAGTCTGAGACTCACTCACCCAGTAGCCCCCCAGCATGGAGAGCGCAGCGGCAGGAGAAGGCCCTCTCTTCCGGAGGCTGCTTTTCAGCACTGCCCTTCACCCGTGGTCTGCCTTCCCCAGGATCACATGGAATTGTTCTATAAATGTGCATTGGCTTAAGGTTGGGAACGCCAGCCTGGGAGGCAGTGGCGTGTAAGCAATCTGACCCAGGTCAGGCAGCAGCTTTCCAGAATGCTCTGCAGCCCAGAGGGAGAGGGTAACAAGGAGCAGGAGCCTGAAAGTGCCGCCAGCCTCCAGCTCGCTGTGCTTTTCACTATACATTCACTTGGGATCTGAAGCCAGTGTCAACCACCTTGGCTGCAATTTGATTTACCTGATTTATATTTTGGCTGGGATCAGCCGCTTTTCAAAACAAAGCAGGCATAAAAGAAGAAAAAAAACAAGCCATAAAATTAGCAGTGCTTCTTCTAGTAAACAGGAATGGGTCATCACCAGCCTCAACTGACCTCATAGTATCAAGCAGTCCTTTTCAAAAATGTCAGTATTCTTCCTTCAGAAAGGGAGAATGAGCAGTTAGTTAGGCTAGCTCTAAACAGCTCGCCACCTACAGCTTCATCAGGAGCCAGGGAATTAAAGATGCAATCACACAATGGGAAACAGCTGGAGAAAGGGTGAGGCGCTCCTTATATACCAACACTGAAAACTCTCCAGGATACATCAAGTGAAAAGTATTAAGGAACAGAACACTGTGTATAATATACCGTTTTTTTTTTTTGGTTTTTTTTTTTTTGAGAGAGTCTTGCTCTGTCGCCAGGCGCCAGGCTGGAGTGCAGTGGTGCAATCTCGGCTCACTACAATCTCCACCTCCTGGGTTCAAGCAATTCTCCTGCCTCAGCCTCCCGAGTAGCTGGGACTACAGGCACACACCATGACACCCAGCTAATTTTTGTATTTTTTTAGTAGAGATAGTGTTTCACCATGTTGGCCAGGATGGTCTCGATCTCTTGACCTCGGGATCTGCCCGCCTCAGCCTCCCAAAGTGCTGGGATTACAGGTGTGAACCACTGTGCCCGGCCTACTATTCTTTATGTAAAGAAAAAGAAAGGGGGTGGGTGTGGTGGCTTACGCCTACATAATCACAGCACTTTGGGAGGCCAAAGTGGGCGAATCACTTGAGCTCAGGAGTTTGAGAACAGCCTGGGCAACACAGAGGGACCTCGTCACTACTAAAGATACAACAGCCGAGGTGGGTGGATCATGAGGTCAGGAGACCGAGACCATCCTGGCCAACATGGTGAAACCCCGTCTCTACTAAAAAAATACAAAAATTAGCTGGTCATGGTGGCGCATGCCTGTAGTCCCAGATACTCAGGAGGCTGAGGCACAAGAATCGCTTCAACCCAGAGGCGGAGATTGCAGTCAGCCGAGATCGTGCCACTGCACTCTAGCCTGGTAACAGAGTGAGACTCTGTCTCAAAAAGAAAAAAGATACAACAAAAAAAATTCGGCAGGCAGGGTGGTACAAGCCTGTAGTCCCAGATACTTGGGAGACTGAGGTGGGAGTATCACTTGAGCCAGGGAGGCTGAGGCTGCAGTGAGCTGCGATGGCGCCACTGCACTCTATCCTGGGCGACAAAGTGAGAACTTGTCTCCAAAAGAAAAACAAAACAAAATAAAACAAAAACCCCAAAGGGAGGTATACATTTATCTGTGTATACTACATTATAAAGGCAATGATCTAAACCTAATCATACAATGCGCTATATTATAATACATAAATAATTCTTTCTGGAAACCCACATAAGAAACCAGTGACAGTGGCTGGACTGGGAGGCAGGGAGAGAGGAAGACTGTTTCCTCTCACATTTATTTTCTAGTTTAGTGATTTTATCTCATGTGAATGTAAAAGTTTTTAGAGAAAATTTAAAAGGTAATCTAATTTTCGTCAGCAATATTTAATTTTCAAAATCATTCTAGTATTCAGAGTGCAAATTCAAGTGACCATAACTCATTTTTTTCACATATTTAAAAGTTGGTTGATGTCTTCCTTATGAAGACAGAGTTTTATAATAACTAAAATACTGTAATACCAAAGGACCTCCCAGAGAGTTTTGTTTTGTTTCATAGAAGCAGGGGTCTTGCTATATTGCCCAGTCTGTTCTTGAACTCCTGGGCTCAAGGGATCCTCCAGCCTTGGCCTCCCGAAGTGCTGGGACTACAGGTGTGAGCTACCATGCCTGGCTTCCCAGGGAGTTTTGAATGAGGGTTCTGACGGCTGGATACTTAGTCTTGATTCAGCTATTTTCTTGCAGTGACTTGGATCAATTGCCCAAACACTAAGCACTTCCACTTCCTCAGGTATAAAAAGGGAATGATTCCACACCCCATCTTCTTCATAGGCCCAGCATGACCTAATCATGAGGATGTACATAAAAGCCTCTAAAAATGGAAAATCCCTATTCAAACTTTGAGTTGTTCTGAGCAATTACATTTTATAACTTTTTTTTGAAGTTCTTGTGTAATTCAACACTCAAATAACTTAAGTCAAATGTTCCTGTAGGAAAAAGCATAAAAGTAAAGGGGATCCCACCTAAAAACGTGCAGTGTATTTTCCCGTTAGCACTTTTTTGGCTCTTAAAACCTTCAGGTTTTTCACTTTCTCAGCATCACCTCTCTTGTGTACAAATGCTCTCTTCCAGATGAACAGCCTGGCATATCAGGGTGGGCTGCTCTGGGCCTTCTTCACAGCTTTCTATCACATCTCACTTCTGTTCCCAGTTTATTGATCTGGAAACAGTTTTTTAGTCTTCCCACTAGTACCAACACATAAAACTTGGGTGAAATGGTGATATGGTTTGGCTGCGTCCCCACCCGAATCTCATCATAAATTCCCATATGTTGTAGGAGGGACCCAGTGGGAGGTAATTGCATCATGGGGGCAGGTCTTTCCCATGCTGGTTTTCATGATGGTGAATGAGTCTCATGAAATCTGATTGTTTTATAAGGGGGAGTTCCCTGCACAAGCTCTTTCTTTGCCTGCTGCCATCCATGTAAGATGTGACTTGCTCCTCCTTGCCTCCTGCCACGATTATAAGGCCTCCCCATCCATGTGAAACTGTCAGTCCATTAAACCTTCTTCCTATGTTAATTGCCCAGTCTTGGGTATGTCTTTATCAGCAGCGTGAAAATGGACTAATACAAATGGATTTGAGATATAAAAAAAGTTTTAAATTACACTAAAATCACCAGCCAGAGTTCCAGTGTCTGTAACAACAGTGCAGTTCCCACAATCCTGATGAAAACCTGCAGACGTCCCTGTATACTGGCTGAGACACGGCCACCATAGAGCAACAACGTGAGTGCAGTTTCTAGCATTCACTCAGCTGCTCAGCTTTGAAGTGATTCTTCACCAAAACATGCATTCATTCATTAGCAAAAGCAAAGACTTATTTTTAATTTGAGGAGATGTAAACTATTTCAAAACTTGCTCATAAAGTCAGGTTTGAAGCCAGGCACGGTGGCTCACACCTGTAATCCCAGCACTTTGGGAGGCTGATGCAGGCAGATCCTGAGGTCAGGAGATCGAGACCATCCTGGCTAACACGGTGAAACCCCGTCTCTACTAAAAATACAAAAAATTAGCCAGGCATGGTGGCAACCGACTCTAGTCCCAGCTACTCGGGAGGCTGAGATAGTAGAATCGCTTGAATCTGAGAGGCAGAGGTTGCAGTGAGCCAAGATCACTCCACTGCACTCCAGCCTGCGTGACAGAGCGAGACTCTGTCTCAAGAAAAAAATGTAAAAGTCAGGTTTGATTAATATTATTTTATTTCATATTACTTCATATTTGCCCAATTGAAATACACATAAACACAGCCTTGCTGAAAATCACTAGTTCCATATGGAGCACAAAGAAAACAAATTTCCCAGGCAATGCTTAGAGCTCCTGATTATTTGAAAGTTCTGAGAGGAAAATAAATTCAAAGGAATATTTGGAATGACAACAAACAGGTGGATTTATACTAATAAATATATAATGTTTAAGGTTCATTATCCCCATACATAGTGAAAATAAAAACCCTCTCTTTCCTGAAGAAGATAGAACACACAAATGTAAAATAATAGCAAAGGCATTTTTTAAAAACAAGTATGTCCAGGTCAGGCGCAGTGGCTCATGCCTGTAATTTCAGCACTTTGGGAGGCTGAGGCAGGTGAATCACTTGAAGTCAGGAGTTTGAGACCAGCCTGACCAACATGACAAAACCATCTCTACTAAAAATACAAAAATTAGCTGGGCATGGTGGTGGGTGCCTGTAATCCCAGCTACTTGGGAGGCTGAGGCAGGAGAATTGAGTGAACCTGGGAGGCAGAGGTTGCAGTGAGCTGAGATTGCACCACTACCTTCTAGCCTGGGTGACCCAGCAAGACTCTGTCTCAAAAAAACAAAAACAAAACAAAACAAAACAGAAAAACCAGGTATGTCCAGACAATAATGTAATGATATGGCAAACTGGAAAAGGCACATTAGCCGACAAGAGCTTTCTCCATGGTTGTGGATAATGGAAAGTGGATGAAGGTCTGGTAATTGAGGAATCAGGGCAGAGGGGCATTAGCCTAGATTGGGGATAGGAGGAGGGCTGAAGGGGCTCCAGCCCGAACAAGACTCTGCAGATCCTGGAGAGGCTCTGAGACAACAGGAACAATGGTGGGAATGCACTTAGGAAGAAAATTAAAAGTAAGTGTCAAAGGAATCTACCCTTTGCCCTGCCTGGCCCTGTCCCAGCAGACAAAAACAAAATTGAAAACAAAAGCAGACTGGGTGCAGTGGTTTACACGTGTAATCCTGGCACATTGGGAGGCCAAAGTGGGCAGATCACAAGGTCAGGGGATGGAGACCATCCTAGCCAACATGGTGAAACCCTGTCTCTACCATAGCTGGACGTGGTGGTGCATTCCTGTAATCCCAGCAACTCAGGAGGCTGAGGCAGGAGAATTACTTGAACCAGGGAATTGGAGGTTGCAGTGAGCCGAGATCGCACCACGGCACTCCCCAGCCTGGTGAGAGAGTGAGACTCCGTCTCAAAAAACAAACAAACAAACAAAAAGGCAAAGCTTTCCTATATCCTGATATTTAAAATTCTGGCAGCATGTAGTGGCTCACACCTACAATCCCAGCACTTTGGGAGGCTGAGGTGGGAGGATCACTTGAGCCCGGGAGTTTGAGACCAGCCTGGCCAACACAGTGAGACCCCCATCTTCCTACAAAAACCAAAAAATATTAGCTGAATGTAGTGCCATGCACCTGTAGTTCCAGCTACTTGAGAGGATTGCTCCTGGTGGGAGGATTCCTTGAGATGGGGAGGTCGAGGCTGCAATGAACCATGATTGTGCCGCTGCACTCCAGTCTAGGCAATAGAGCAAGACCCTGTCTCAAAAAAAAAAAAAAAAAAAAAAATTCCACAGAAGGTTGAAGGTAAACACAATAAAATATGTCAAAAAACAGAATTAAAGAAAGATTTAAAATATGAGAAAATATTAAACGCCTGGAGAATTGAACCATGAGGTCCCTATATAAGTGACAGGAGACACAGACATGAAACAGAAAAGTAGAAGGAAGAAAGTATCAAGGAGGTAATATAAAAATATTTCCTATGCTGTGCATGGTGGCATGTGCTTGTGGCACTAGCTGCTTGGGAAGCTGAGGCAGGAGAATCACTTGAGCCCAGTAGTTCTGGGCTACAGTGAGCCATGATCATGCCATTGCACTCTGGCTTGGACGACAGAGTAAGACTCTAGCTATAAAAAATAATAAAAAAAAATAAAATAAATCATAATTTTTTCCGAAGTTGAAAGAGGCAAAAGGGCTCACTAGGTGCCTAGGACAGTAGCTGAAAATATCTCACACAGTTCTGCGGATTGGCTGGGCTCAGCCAGGCGGTTCTCCCCTTGAGGGATGGTGCTCCCCAGCCACTGAAGCTAAGAAGATACAGGAGAAGGTTTTCCTACCCTGTATTTTCAAGTAATGGGAATCAGAGACAAATTCATTTTCCAGTCCTCTCCTCCTTACTTACCGCACTCCAGCTGTTACCAGCAGGGAATTCGATGGATCTGCAGCCGCAACTCAATTCTTGCCTCCTCAGAGGAAAGAATTCGCCCAAGGGGCATAAGGCAGAGTGAGAAAACAAGACAATTTAGAGCAGGAGCGAAAGTTTTTAAAAAAGTTTTAGAGCAAGAATGAAAGGAAGTAAAGTATCTTGGAAGAGGGCCAAGCGGGTGACTTGAGAAATCCAAGTGCACCGTACGACCCTTACTGCAGGGTTTTATACGTTGGCATGGTTCTGGAATTTGCATTTCTTCTCTCCTGATCCTTCCCTTGGAGCAGTCTGTCCACTTACGCAGTGGCCAGCCAGCACTTGGGAGTGGCCACACTCGGTGTGTTTACTGAAGTTCTGCACATGCTCATTTGAGGCATTTTTCCCTTGCCAGTTGAGTATTCCTTAGAGGAAGGTCATCTATTAGTTAAACTCTGCCATTTTGCCTCTTAGGGTGCATGCTTGAGCCCACTTGCCCAACTCTTGAGATCTTATCAGGAAGCTGCCGACACCCAGCTTCAGGTGTTTTCTGTCTATTGGGAGACGGCCTTTCCCTGGTGCTGGCTGTGACCAATAATGACTTTAGAGAAGCAGTGTAACAACCACCTGACCATCACATGATGATTGCCTGACATTCCTGGTTGGGGTGGGGGTGGAATGCCCTCTCTTGCCCTGCTCATGTCCTCCTAGCTACCTACTCTAACACATGTATGTGTGCCTTCCTGAACTTTCTTGAATGTGTCAGACTGATTTTAACCCCAAAGACTTTTTTTTTTTGCTATTGCCTTTGACTACAATATGATTTCCCTGTATTTTTGCATGATACATTACTCCTCACAATTCAAGCCTCATCTCAAATGTCACCTCCTCAGGAAAGATGTGCTGCTCATCACATCTAAAATAGCAACTCCCAGGCCAGGTACAGTGGCTCATGCCTGTAATACCAGCACTTTGGGAGGCCGAGGTGGGTGGATCACTTGAGGTTAGGAGTTCGAGACCAGCCTGGCCAACATGGTCTACTAAAAATACAAAAATTATCTAGGCATGGTGGCAGGCAACTGTTATCTCAGCTATTTAGGAGGCTAAGGCAGGAGAATCGCTTGAACTCAGGAGGCAGATGTCACAGTGAGCTGAGATGGTGCCACACACTCCAGCCTGGGCAACAGAGTGAGACTGTCTGGTGGAAAAAAAATGCATCTTCCAGTCTCCACCTATCTCCTTAGACTATTTAAATTCTTCATAGCATTTACAGTTACCAAATCTTATTTTTTTTCTTTATCATCTGTCTCCTCCGTGACAGTAGGGAATTTGTCTTATTCATCATTATACAGATGATTCTGGAGCCACCCAACGAGTTCTTCTTCTTCCCCACTGCACAGACAAAAATCAATTCACTGAGACCATGGCACTGCAATAGAGAAAAAGTTTAATTGCCGTGAGGCTGGTCCATGTGAGAGAGCTGGAGTTATCCCTCAGATCAGTCTCCCCGAAGGGTGGGAACATAGGGATTTTATGGATAATTTGGTGGGCAGGGGGTTGGGGGGATAGTGCTGCTGATTGCTTGGGGTGAAATCATATTGGTGTGAAAACAGTCCTCATGCCCTGGGTCTGCCTCTGAGTGGGGCCACAGGACCTGCTGAGTCATAAGTCATGAGTCTGAATGGGGTCAGTCTGAAAAACATCTCAAAAAAGCCAATCTTAAGTTCTACAATAGTGATGTCATCTAGAGGAGCAATTGGAAAAGCCACAAATGTTGTGAACTCTGGCCACATGACCCCTGGGCAGAAAGGACTAAAGAAACTACGCCTACATTTTAGCAGAGTTCTGGCTTCTCCCATAATCTTATTCTTGTGACCTTTCGTTAGTCTTACAAAGGCAATTTTGGTCCCTGAGAAAGGAGGGGTTTAGTTTTAGGGAGGGACTATTACAATCTTTGCTTTCAAATTGAATGATAAGTTGAGTTCCTCCCAAAGTTAGCTTTGCCTATGCCCAGGAATAACCAAGGACAGCTTGGAGGTCAGAAGCAAGATGAAGTCAACCATGTCACATTTCTGTTACTGTCAGTTTTGCAAAGGCAGTTTCAGTTCCCAACATAGTGATAATTTGATGTAGATTTATCATAAGATGGTGGAAAAGTGAGAATGCTTTCAGCAGAAGCTGTCCTTTGAGTATTCAAAAACTGTTTTGTTTTTCACATTCAGTACAGTATCCAATAAACTATATGAGAGATTCAACACTTCATTACAAACTAAGCTTTGTGTTAGATGATTTTGCCCAACTGTAGGCTAATGTAAGTGTTCTCAGCATGTTTGAGGTAGGCTATGCTATGCTATTGAAACAGCTACATTGTCTAGGGTATTTACCCTGGGGTTCCTCATCTGGCAATGAGAAAGAATTCAGGACACACGTAGGTGGTTAAGGAGTGGAAAATTTAATAGAGGAAAGGGGAGAGAGAGACATCCAAAAGAGGGGAGGCGGTGGACTGCAGCAGATTTTATAAGCAGGCTGGAGAAGGTGGTGTCTGATTTACGTAGGGCTCATAGATTGGTTTGATCAGGCATGATATTTACATAGCCCTGTGGAAGAATGGCCGCCCCACCCTAATCTTACTATGCAAATGGGCTCTCCAGTTGATCAGCGCCACCTTGTCTGCTCTTTACTGTACACGTGGCTGACAAAGTGAAAGGAAGATGGAGCCACCATCTTGGACATGTCTAGTCCCTAGTTCCTGCTGGTATTCACCCATGTAAGCTCCCAGCTCGCTTGTCTATATCTGCAGCTCGACTTTACGGGCTGCTCTTTGTTAAAAAATTATTTGGGGCTGCTTTTCATTAAGGAGAAAAGCTTTTCTGAGTACTTCCGTACCCTCACTATCTGCCCAAGTAATTTCTTCTTGACTCCCACATCACTATGATGTTCAGTAGGTTAGGTGTGTTCAATGCGTTTTCAACTTATAATATTTTTAATTTTTAATATAGGAGCACCTATATCATCAGTGCCTAGAACATACCTGGAATGTTTGTTGAGTGAATGCTGAATCAGAATATTTGCTAGGCACAGTGACTCATGCCTGTAATTCCAGAACTTTGGGAGACTGAGGCAGGAGGATCACCTGAGGTCAGGAGTTTGAGACCAGCTTGGCCAACATGGTGAAACCCCGTCTCTACTAAAAATACAAAACTTAGTGAAGCAAGGTGACCCACGCCTGTAATCCAGCTACTCAGGAGGCTGAGGCAGGAGAATTGCTTGAACCTGGGAGGTGGAGGTTGCAATGAGCCCAGATTGCACCACTGCACTCCAGCTTGGATGACAAGAGGGAGACTCCATCTCAAAAAAAAAAAAAAGAAGAATCAATTTCAAGCAGACAATGGAACAATGCCTTTAAATTCCTAATGAAAAATTTTCAGCTCAAAATTCTATATCCAGTCAAATCTTCAACTAAATGGAAAAGTAGAATAAAGACATTCTTTAGACTCATAAAACTTGCTTCCTTTACATCTCTTCTAAGAAAGTACCTCAGCAAAACTGGGGCATAAACTAAAAGCGGTTTTAAACATGGAATCCAGAAAGCAATGAATTTAACCAAGGATGGCAGTAAAAGGAAGCCCCATGGTTCAACTATGCAGCAAGACTTGAATAACAGCTCATCCAAATCGAAGTGGGCGGACACAGGGCCGTGGGATGGAGATCTCTAGAAAAAAAAAAGGAGAGCCATGCATGGTGGCTCATGCCTGTAATCCTAGAACTTTCAGAGGCCGAGACAGGCAGATCGCCTGAGGTCAGGAGTTCGAGACCAGACTGGCCAACATGGTGAAACCGCATCTCTACTAAAAATACAAAAATTAGCTGGTCGTGGTGGTGGGTGCCTGTAGTCCCAGCTACTTGGGTGACTGAGGCAGGAGAATTGCTTGAACCCCAGAGGCAGACATTGCAGTGAGCTGAGATTGTGTCATTGCACTCCAGCCTGATGACAGAGCAAGACTCCGTCTAAACAAAAACAAAAACAATAAGGGCATTTATTATCTCCTGTAACAAGATGTCCAGAGAAAAGGCAGTGGCAGCAGCTTGGTGATGTCATGCAGGACTTGGGTTCTTGCTGTCAGGTAATGTTGATTTGTCCTCGCACGGTCACAAGATGACTGCCATATTTTGAACAACATATGCAGACACGACAACATTTGGCTAAAGAGGAGCACTTCCTCTTAGTGTGTAAGTTTTATTGTGTAGAAAAACATTTCTGAAAAGACCTTCAATAGACTTCTCCTTAG
This sequence comes from Aotus nancymaae, assembly GCF_030222135.1. Classification (NCBI taxonomy): domain Eukaryota; kingdom Metazoa; phylum Chordata; class Mammalia; order Primates; family Aotidae; genus Aotus; species Aotus nancymaae. The sequence goes on from NW_026988421.1 coordinate 9,045,415, forward strand.
TCCCAGTGACATGTGCCATGTTTGGGTTGAGGCAATGGAGCCAAGGCACCAATCCTGGCCTGCCTACCTCTAGGCTTCTGGTTTTACAAGAAGAATTGTAACCATTTTGGCTAACACACTGTAGTGGGTTTCTCATATACCTAGCAAAATAGTCTCTGGCAGAGCCTTTACCCACAAGGCTGGTTACTCTCCATTTGTCCCTATTCCCACCTCAAATCCATCTCCATCTTTCTCGGTCCTGCTCTGCTCAGGGACTGGCGTGTGGACTGCGTCACACAGGTTCTCTTGCCCTCTGGCATCCTGTTTGCCTCAGCCAATAAGAGGTAAAAGCAGGGGAGGAGAAGTTGGAAGGATAAGATCCGGGTATTTCTGCCCTCATTTCCTCTTTGCTAAGAATTATGGTCCTGGCAGGGCACAAACTCTAGAACCAGAACTCCTATCTGGCTGCTCCTTCTGATGGCTTCAGTCTACATGGGGCTCTGATAACACTGCTTTTTCCTTTGGACCTTTTTTTTTTCTTTTTTTTTTTGAGACAGGGTCTCACTCTGTCGCCCAGGCTGGAGTGCAGTGGCGCGATCTCAGTTCACTGCAACCTCCACCTCCCTGGTTCAAGTGATTCCCCTGCCTCAGCCTCCCCAGGAGCTGGGATTACAGGCACATGCCACCATGCTCGGCTAATTTTTTGTGTTTTTAGTAGAGACAAGGTTTCACCATGTTGACCGGGCTGGTCTCGAACTCCTGACCTCAAGTGATCCACTCACCTAGGCCTCCCAAAGTGCTGGGATTACAGGTGTGAGCCACCATGCCCAGCCTCCTTCGGCCCCTTTAGGCCTTGGGGTAGTAATATCTTCCCACGGTTGCTCATCCTGGGCACCTGGATTTGTTTCCTATGGCTGCTGTAACAAATTATCCCAAACTTTGTCTCCAATTCATCTATTTTTAATCCTTCGGTTGCTGATGCTTTTGGTGTCGTATCTAAAAAAACCATCACCTAACCCAAGGCCACAATGATTTACAGCTATGCTTTCTTCTAAGAGTTTTACATTATTTGCTTACATTGGGGTCCATCTATTTGTGTTAATTTTTATATATGGTGTGAAGGAAGGGTCTAGCTTCACTCCTTCGCATATATATCCAATTGTCCCACTACTATTTGTTGAAAAGACTGTTCTTTCCCTATTGAATCGTCTTGGTACCCTGGTTGCAAATCAGTTAACCATAAATGAATAGGTTTATGTCTGGACTTTCAATTCCATTCCTTTGATCCGTATGTTTATCCTCAAGACAATACCACACAGTCTCGATTATATAGCTTTGTATTGTCTTGAAATTAAGAAATCTGAGTCCTGCCAAATTTGTCCATGTTTTTCAAGATTGTTTTGGTAATTCTGGGTCCCTTGCATTTCCATACAATTTTTTTTTTTTTTTGAGACGGAGTCTCGCACCGTCTCCCAGGCTGTAGTACAGTGGTGCAATCTCGGCTCACTGTAATCTCCACTTCCTGGGTTCAAGCAATTCTCTTGCCTCAGCCTCCTGAGTAGCTGGGACTACAGGTGTGCGCCACCACGCCCAGCTAATTTTTTTGCATTTTTAGTAGAGACGGGCTTTCAGCATGTTGGCCAGGATAGTCTCGATCTCCTGACCTCATGACCCACCCGCTTCGGCCTCCCAAAGTGCTGGGATTACGGGCGTGAGCCAACCGCTCCCGGCCTCCATATAATTTTGGTTTTTAAGACAAGGGCTTACTCTGTCACCCATGCTGGAGTGCAGTGGCATGAGCATAGCTCACTGCAGCATCAAACCCCTGGGCTCAAATGATCATCTTGTTTCTACCTCCGGAGTCAGTAGAACTATAGGTGTGCACCATGCCGGGCTAATCTTATTTTTTATTTTTTGCAGAGACAGGGTCTTGCTTTGCTGCCCAGGTTGGTCTCAAAGTCCTGGCTTCCAGTGATCCACCTGTCTTGGCCTCCCAAAGTGCAGGGATTACAGGTATGCGCCATCACACCTGGCTCCCCACGTGAATTTTAGAATCAGTTTCATGCCTGTCTTCTGGTGATACCTGGAAGGCAAAGGCAAGTACCTGAATTATCTGTGTGCCCTGCTGTGCTTTGTAGGGTGTCTACCCTATGAGTACACCTTAAAAACTCTTGAACTGAATGACTTATTTCAGGTTTTTTTTTTTTTTTTTTTTTGAGATGAGATTTGGCTCTTGTTGCCCAGGCTGGAGTGCAGTGGCGCAATTTCAGCTCACTGCAACCTCTGCCTCCTGGATTCAAGTGATTCTCCTGCCTCAGCCTCCTGAGTAGCAGGGATTACAGGTGCCTGCCACCACACCTGGCTAATTCGTAGTATTTTTAATAGAGATGGGGTTTCATCATGTTGGCCAGGCTGGTCTGAACTCCTGACCTCAGGTGATCCACTCACCTCGGCCTCCCAAAGTGCAGGGATTACAGGCATGAGCCAACGTGCCCGGCCTATTTCAGATATTTTTTGTGTGGAGCTTGGAATGAACTTTCACCTAGAAGAATGCTGTTTCCGTTACAGAACACTGAGCTACAAGCAACAACTACAAAACAACTGTGATTTAAACCATGGTTTATGGCTTACTTTTCAGGGAGTCTGGAGGTATGTGGTTGATTCAGCAATTCAGCCATGTCCATCTTTGCTCTCCACTGTCCCCAGCACTCTGGTCTTTCCTCATGCTTGTCACCTTATGAGTACCAGATGCTGCCAATATGGCAGCCCCACATTCTTATAGCAGCCATCTCAAAGGGACAGAAGGGTCAAGGGTTTTCTTTTCTGGAGGCTTTGTGTTCTATCCAGTTGGGAAGCCCTCTCACATCTTACAGACCCAGAGTGCATCACTGACCCTAGACCAGTCACTGGGGAAGGGGAATGAGATTACCGGGACCTGGTTAGAGCAATCACGTTTCATCTAAGGAAGCAGGCACACACATGTGCCCTTCCTGAAATACAGATAACCAGGGGTGGGTGAGGTAGTAGCTGTTGGACAGCAATGAACACTGCCTAACTCAAGTTTAGTAGACATGGTGAACAAAATGGTCTATTTGTAGGTTGTGTGGTAACCCAACTTGTAATATTGTTCCTTCAAGAAAATGTGCTCTTAGCACCAAAGAGAACTTTTGAGAAACAATACTCGAATACAATCCAAAATACATGGAATGAAATTCATACATTTATCTTTCTAAGTATACTGAATATAATTCCATCTTTCTTGGGCCCTTCAGGAGGTATTCTTAGAATCTTCTAGTTTGAGAATCAGGCCATGCCTGCTCACGCCTGTAATCCCAGCACATAGGGAGGCCAAGGTGGGCAGATCACTTGAGGTGAGGTTGGGTCTTTGCAATGAGCTGAGATTGCGCCACTGCACTCCAGCCTGGGCAAGAGAATGAGACCTTGTCTCAAAAACAAACAAACAAACAAAAAAAGAATCAAATGTGAACATAGACTGTCATTGAGACCAACCCAACCGTCCTATAGACAGTTTATTTATTTATTTATTTATTCGGATAAACTTAGAAATAATCTTTTCTAGTCTTAAGGTTGAAACTTACATTTGTTTAATCTGAGTTCCTTCCTCAGGAAAGGATCCCTCAGGCCTCTCAAAGTATCAAAAAACTGAAACTCGCCAGGTGACTGCATCCAGTGGACACCAGGCCCTCTCATAAGTCCCCATAGCTTCCTTCCCTCTCCAGAGTTCCTGCATCCAATGGACACCAGGCCCTCTCATAAGTCCCCTCCTTCCCTCTCCAGAGTTCCTGCATCCAATGGACACCAGGCCCTCTCATAAGTCCCCTCCTTCCCTCTCCAGAGTTCCTGCATCCAATGGACACCAGGCCCTCTCATAAGTCCCCATAGCTTCCTTCCCTCTCCAGAGTTCCTGTTTTCCCACACATTGTTACATTGCTTCCCTGCAACTGTATAAACTCCTGATTTTAGTTGGGCAGGGCAATGGATCTGAGACTGAGCTCTCATCTCCCTGAGTGAAGCACCCGGCTAAAGCCTTGTTCCTTAGTAATAATGGTTGTCTCCATTACTGGCTTTCTGTGAGGTGGGCAGCAGGGCCTAGACCAAAACCCTGGTGTTCTGGTGACATTGTGTTGTAGATATTTAGAAGAATGGTTAACAGAGTTTACCTGTTAATTTGTTCTGCCATACTTACAAAAAGTGGTATTGCCAGCTGCACATAAACATTTGATTCATCCACCTGCCCCCGCAATCCCAGCCATGATGGCACAGGGAAACTAAAGTCACAGGTGAGCAGCAGAGAATTTCTGGTCTCCACGTCCCGCGCTCATCCTGCTCCACGGCAGGAACTTCGCTCAACACATATGCACCTCGTGCCCATGCTGGTGCCAGGCTGCGGCTGTGTCCTGGGCAGGCAAAGGAACCAGGGAAGATGCAGGTCCAGTGGGGTGGGAAAGGGGACCAGAAAACCAAGATTCTCACGGCCCTGCAGTGTGGAGTAAGGGGGAGCTCATTGCACCTCTGTCAAGGGAACAAAGGATCCCCTCCAGGCCCCTCGCCTGCACCAGGCGGTTCCGGCAGGCGCCTTGGAAACCCGGCCGGGCCCGTAGCCGGCCTCCCGCCACAGGCGTCGCTGTGCGCTCGCGCGGGGCCGGGAGCCGCGTTCCGCTGGGAGCGGGCGCTCGCGCAGAGCAGGGGGTTTCAGTTTCTGGCGCGAACTTCCGCCGTTCTGAAGCTGCACGGCGAATTGGCGCGATGTCTGGGGACAGCAGCGGCCGCGGGCCCGAGGGCCGGGGCCGGGGCCGGGGCCGCGAGCCGCACCGGGATCGCACCCGCTCCCGCTCCCGCTCGCGGTCCCCACTGTTGCCCGGGGCCCGCCGCGGTGCCGCGCCGGAGCGCAGGGAGGCCCCAGAACGCCCGAGCCTGGAGGACACAGAGCCGTCGGATTCCGATGACGAGATGATAGACCCGGCCAGCTTGGAGGCGGAGGCCGACCAAGGCCTGTGCCGCCAGATCCGCCATCAGTACCGGGCGCTCATCAACTCCGTTCAACGTAAGGCGGCGCCTCCGTGCGGTGCGGGCAGGGCCGCGGTGCCCGCCCTGCGCCGGGCGCGGTGGGGAGGGCGCAGGAGGCAGCTGCCGGGTGCAGGCCCCGCGCAGCGCGGGTCGAGACGCGCCGGGAGCAAGCCCTTCGCTGCACGCCGCACCTTAATTTGTTGACAGAGGGCTCCCACAGTTGTTCTGTGGCTGGAGCTGCGCAACCTTGGCGGGGGCGCGCGGTTCCCGGAGTAACTGGCTGGGAAAGCTGGAGGCCAGAGCCGTTCGCGAACCTGTCCGAGCCTAGCCAGCCGGTGGGGAGACGCAGGACGCGGACTCTGCGTGCTTTGATTGCTCCCGGCGATCCTTGGCATGGGCTCCCGCCCCCGCAGCGGTAGCGGCGGGCGAGAGCTGTCAAATGCACGTTCTCGGACCCCACCCGGACCCAGGGAATCCGATTCTCTAGGTGGACCCGCCCAACTGTGCAGTGGTCCTCAAGATGATGGTGTTGTTTGCAAAGTTTGAGATACACTCGGTTGTGGAGCACTCAGAGGCTGCAGCTGGAGTCCAGCCCTTTGGGTTAAGGTTTGAGGGAGCCAGGGTTTCCTTTTAAAATTCATGCTGCATAAAGGGTAGAGTCGCCTTTCTCTTTTTCCAGGCCATTTTGGTTAAAATTACTCAGGGCGCAGGGGCCACGGCTTGGCTTTACTGTTGTAGGTGATAACTTCGTCAATTGCTTATTAGTGAATACTGAGCTAGTTTCCCAAAGTTTGTATTTTTTTAAATAGAAAACCGGGAGGACATACTAAATGCCGGCGACAAATTAACAGAGGTCCTTGAGGAGGCCAACACTCTGTTTAATGAAGGTAATTTGTTATTTTATATATGATACTGTGTTTTATGATACTTTTAGTTAGTGTTACATAAGCACCAAATGATTGATATCAAACAATTCCCACATTTGTAATAGTGCTTTCCCAGTTTGGGAACCGTTTCATTTTATTATGCACTTACCATATAATGAGGGCTTTCCACGAAATTCCGGGGGTGAGTTCCGCAGTCTGTCTTAAGCTCCCAGGTGATTCTGTTGCCTGTTCAAGTTTGAGAACTTTACACGTGTTACCTTTTTGCTTTTTCTTGTATTTACTGCCGTATCCCTAGTACACACTGGTTGAGTGGATGAATTAAAGAACTGAGCTAGCCTCTGACATCCTGTTTCTTTCCTGTCCCATTCTCAGTCTTGCCTTCCTCAACTCCTTGCTGTTGGTCCACGTGTAACCCAGTGGAGGTGGCAAGGCCTGCAAGTGGACCTGCTGGTCTCCAGTCTGGGGTGCGTGCGTGCGTGCGTGTGTGCGTGCGTGCGTATATGTGTGTAGAGAGAGAGAAATCAGGTGCGTGCGTGTGTGTGTGTGTGTGTGTGAGAGAGATCCCAGGTGCGTGTGTGTGTGTGTGTGTGTGTGTGTGTGAGAGAGAGAGAGAGAGAGAGATCCCAGAGCACTGAACTCTAGGCCATGGGTGCTTTAAAAAATAACCTTCGTTTGAATTGAAAGCAGTGGCAGTGGTATTGGTAGCAGCCATCTGCCTGCCCGGTGATAGAGGGGTACTCCCTGATGTGGATACTTGATCACAGAGCCATAGGACTACTCCCCAGACCACTGTCCCCTCCAGGCCTCTCTGACAGGTTTGTGGAAACAGAAGGGGAGAATGCCGCCAATATGTTGTTTTTTTCTTTGATATCTGAGATGGAGTCTCGCTCTATCTCCCAGGCTAGAGTGCAGAGCGCCATCTCGACTCACTGCAGCCTCCACCTCCCAGGTACAAGCAATTCTCCTACCTCAGCCTCCCAAGTAGGTGGGATTATGGGTGCGTGCCACCACATCCAGCTTTTTGTATTTTTAGTAAAGACAGGGTTTTACCATGTAGGCCAGCCTGGTCTTGAAATCCTGACCTCAGGTGATCCACCCGCTTCAACCTCTCACAGTGCTGGGATTACAGGCGTGAGCCACAGCGCCTGGCCGGTTCTTCATATTCTTAAAGGACTAGAATGTTTATTTTCAGTCGTTGCTGAGTATGACTAGTGCTTTAAATGTTGTCTCCTTTTATCACTTTATATATGCTCTCCAAGTTCTGCCTTTCTTTGACCACAGCCTCCTTACCATTCCCCATTTTAGTCTACCGATTTGCTAAGCCTCATCAAAGCCTTCAGGAACCAGGTCTTTCTCCTTCACCTGGTTAACTCCCTCCCCTGCCCTCTTAAGCTTTGTCTTCCTTTCGCAGCCTGGACTCCCAGTCTCCTCACTGTTAGTCTTGACTTGGCTCAATTACTCCCTTGATATTTACTGTGCCTCTGGTCACTTTTTTATCCCCACATCGTTTTATCCTCAGCTTTTCCACTATTTAAAGCAATAATTTAGGGCAAAATTATTCACTCAGTGGGGCCCTAGGAGTTGCTCAGTGAACAGTAGATGCTTGACATTCTTGGATTTGATGGTCTGAGTTTGTAAAATAAATAACTAGATGAAAGGAGAAGGGAATGGGGCAGGTAGGCACAGGATGTTCACGGGAGATGAAGGAAGGGGTCAACAAAAGGAAACAGTGGGGCCGAGGGGGCTGGCTTAATCAGACCCTGCCGGCAACAGGGAGCATGTAAAATAGTCTGGGAACACCTACAAAGAAGAATCCTAAAGGAAGCCTCAGAGGAGTGTCACTCTGTCACCCAGGCTGGAGTGCAGTGGCATGATCTTGGCTCACTGCAACCTCTGCCTCCCATGTTAAAGTGGTCCTCCATCTTCAGCCTCGCAAGTAGCTGGGATTACATGCGTGTACCACCATGCCCAGCTAATTTTTGTATTTTTAGTAGAGATGCCTTTCGCCATGTTGGCCAGGCTGATCTCAAACTTCTGAACTCAAAGTGGTGTGCCTGCCTCAGCCTCCCACAGTGCAGGGATTACAGGTGTGAGCTACTGTGCCCGGCCAGTTTCTCCTTTCATTTAAATCTTTTTTCCATAGCTTATCTTAAATCCCATGTCCTCTCTCAAGCCTTTTTTGAGCATCCATCCTTAGAGGTCACTGTCTGCTGCCTGTAGACTGTTCATTTGGGAGCTTTGCTGTGTTGCCTCTGAAGCCATACAGAGGCATGAGCCTCCTGGTGCCAGCCCGGCACATGCCACGATTTTGGTTGAGGCTCCTTAGCAACTTACCTATTGCTATTCACACACCACCACACCAAGCACAGGGCCCGGCATGGAGTGGGCATTTGATTTTCCTTACGTCGGCACACGATAATTGTGACTAGGATGGGTTATTGAGTCAGGGAAAAGTGAGTATTAGATGTGAAAGGGGTTTTGCTCAACTGGGGTTATTTAAGAGATTGTGATTCAGCTAACAGGAGTAGGGGAACTAGAGAGAAAGCTGGCTTTTAGGAAGACGGGTCAGCTTTGATGAGAGATTTTGGTGAGTTGGGCAGGGGAACAGGTTTTAGAAGGAGATGGGTCAGTTGTTTATTGAGATTTTTTTTTTTTTTTTTTTTTTTGGTCCAGTGGGAAATCCTGGTAAATAGTTGGAAATGTAGGGAAAAGATCTATGGATAATGTATATTTTGTAATGTGAATATTATCTTTCCTTTTTGAATAGTGTCCCGAGCAAGAGAAGCAGTCCTGGATGCCCACTTTCTTGTTTTGGCTTCAGATTTGGGCAAAGAGAAAGCAAAGCAGCTGCGCTCGGACCTGAGCTCGTTTGACATGTTAAGATATGTTGAAGCTCTAGTAAGTTCAAAGCTATAGACTCTGAATAAAAAATGTTCTGTCAATATTGTATAATTATTTACTTCGCTTATATCCATATGCAAATGATCTTACTTCATTCTTCTTCTTTTTTGGTCTCAGATTCCTCCAGAGAGCTCTTACCAAGTTAAACAGATGAAAGTAGAGCTATGTGGTAGAATTTAGGGTGGGGGCTTAGAGCAGTTTGAAAATCCCGTTGTGTTCTGTCTTAAGATGCTGGGTGCTGTGGTCACTTGCCAGTGGCCGTTTTCCCTCTGTTCACTGGTGTTTTAGATCATTCTCAGTGACCTGGGACCTTTGTCCTGGGCTGGGCAGAAGCCCACTCTGAGATGGCAGAGCCCAGCTGGAGTTGAGTTAGGCCTGGCGAGAGGGCATGTTTTGGTCTGTCTTTAGAATATTTCAGAACTATATGAATATGATTGGGTTTTGCTTTTTGTGGTTTTATGTTTTATTCACCTTTCTTTGCCTCTTGACAAGTTTAAGTAGTTGCTACCTGCAATTCTAAAACTATTCCTTAATGAATTTACCAAAAAAAGAAAAAGCACACAGAAACTGACCTTGTATCTTACTTTGTTGTCTTTTTAAAAAATTCTATTCTGGCCAAATGCAGTGGCTCATGCCTGTAATCCCAGCACTTTGGGAAGCTGAGGCTGGTGGATCACCTGAGGTCAGGAGTTTGAGACCAGCCTGGCAAACTTGGTGAAACCCCATCCCTACTAAAAATACAAAAATTAGCTGGGTATGATGGCGGGCGCCTGTAATCTCAGCTGCTCGGGAGGCTGAGGCAGGAGAATCCCTTGAACCCGTGAGGTGGAGGTTGCAGTGAGCCAAGATCTCACCACTGCACTCCAGTCTGGGCTACAGAGCAAGACTCTGCATCAAAAAAATAAATAAATAATTCTATTCTGGGCCAATCTCTGTCCTAGCACACATAGCTGCACCTCAGTGTGAACATTGCCTTTGCATTTCTAACTGGATGTTTACGTTAAATGGTTTTTAAAATAATTTAGTACTATTCAATCTGACCAGATGAAGTAATTTTTTCATAAAGGCATGAGGCACAAGATTATTTCCAGTTTGTCTTTCAAATCTTTTCCTTTTTTTTTTTCCTTAGCTTTTTTTTTATTATGAAGCATAATGCACTTAGGAAAATGCATTCTAATATACAGGTCAATAAAGTAACCATATAATGGGTATTTCTTTAAAAATTACTTTATCTGGTTAAGCTCTGTACTTTAAATAACCTATCAAAACAAATTCTAGAAGTCTTAAAGCATTATATATAAAACCTTAAATTAATAGTTGTCCAGTCTCAGTGGAGAAGACTTTCCTATGTATAACATCAAATATAGACACTATGAGGAAAGATGGGTGGATCTCTCTGTGAGTTGAACAGACCAAAACTGCCATGTCCGCCTACTAGGGTGCAGTGGGAGAACAGGCAGCAAGGGAGCAGAGAAGAGCTGACCGCAGTGCTCTGCAGCCTCTTGGAGCCTTTCTTTTCTTTCAAGTCTGGTTGCCTTTAATAGGGTTAAGCTCCCTGAGGGTTTTGTGATTATTGTTTATATATGATATTGCCATCGTAATTGGATAACTTCTAGGCATTTTACAGCATAATGTAATAAAAGTGTACTTTCATAAAAGCAAATTCAATATAACACATTTTCTGTAAGACAGTTTGAGATGAGAGAATTATTTGACTTCTGCCAGCTCCTCCCAGGAAGGCAATTTTAGGATGAGCCATTCTCTCAGAGATGCTGGGCCTCTGCTCTCTGGATATACTGAGATACAAGCTGAATAGAGATTTGTAGGAGGTTGGCTAAAAATTAAAATCTGAATACCAGCTGAACTTCCCTGTGCTATCTTGAAGCTTTTGATTTGAGATTTAATTGCATATTTTTATGCTAGTGCAGCTTTGCTAATACATGAACTATTTGTGACACAGAAATTCCTGGGGAGGCCTGGTGTGGTGGCTCATGCCTGTAATCCCAGCACTTTGGGAGGCCAAGGTGGGTGGATCATGAGGTCAGGAGTTGGAGACCAGCCTGGCCAACATGGTGAAACCCCGTCTCTACTAAAAATACAAAAAGCCAGGCGCAGTGGCAGGCACCTGTAATCCCAGCTACTTGGGAGGCTGAAGCAGGAGAATCGCTTGAACCCAGGAGGTGGAGTTTGCAGTGAACTGAGATCATGCCATTGCACTGTAGCCTGAGCAAAAGAGTAATACTCTGCGTCTAAAAAAAAAAAAAAAAAAAATTCTCAGGTTCTCGGGGCTGAGTTCTGGCATACCTAAATCCCTCTGGTTGCCAGTGGGCTAGAGCAGGGTTTCTCAGCACTGGCACTAATTGATTGACATTTTGGGCTAGGCATGTCTCTGTTTTGGAGGCCTGTACTGTGCATTATATGATATTCAGCAGCCTCCCTGGCCTCTACCCAGTAGACGCCAGCAGCATATCAGTTGTGACACCCAAAAATGTCTCCAGGTATTGCCAAAAGACCCCGGGGGGCAAGTATACCCAGGTTGAGAACCACTGGTCTAAATCATTTCACTTTCTCACCCAAAGATTTTAAGTACATTGAGGAATATTTTCTGCCAAAAAGAAGGTAGCTTTGAAAATTGGATTTTAACTCCAAAGTTATCTTTACAATAAGAAATTTAGCCAACATGTTAAGACACTGAAAGCAGGCTTTGCATCTGGCCTCTTAAAGCTTGAGTGATGCAGATTATTGGATGTGGACAATGATTGCTTGTGGCTTAACTGGGGTTTTTTGTTTTCCTTCATTTTTGTAGCTGACACATATGGGTGTAAATCCGCTAGAAGCTGAAGAACTCATCCGTGATGAAGATAGTTCTGATTTTGAATTCATAGTCTATGACTCCTGGAAAATATCAGGCAAAACAGCAGAAAACACCTTTAATAAAACCCATACATTCCACTTTCTGTAAGATTATTTTAAAAATCCAACAGACCAGCCATTTGTGAAACTTAAATTGTGTTTTCTTGTAGGGACAAAGATTATTTGGTCTTGTAGAGGTGACAGTCTTTTTATTTGGAGACTTTCAAAACTTTGATGTAAAAGTTCATAAACACTAGGCTGGGCATGGTGGCTCACGCTTATAATCCCAGCACTTTGGGAGGTGGAGGCAGGTAGATCATCTAGGCTTAGGAGTTCAAGACCAGCCTGGGGAACATGGTGAGAACCCATGCCCTACCAAAAATACAAAAAATTAGCCTGCTGTGGTCCCAGCTACTTGGGAGGCTCAGGTGGGAGGATCGCTTGAGCCTGGGAGGCAGAAGTTGCATTGAGCCGAGATCATGCCACTGCACTCTGTCCTGGGTGACAGAGTGAGACCCGTCTCAAAAACAAAAAGTCCATAAACTCTAGATGTGGATGGAACCTTAAAGGATCTCTCATTCTGCTTTAGCAGGAAAGGTCAGAACCTCTTTACCAGTGCTGTCTCCTGTCTCCTTTGCTTCTAGCTCATGAGACTCGGTTTATCATCTTTGAAATCCTTATCGTATGATGGGATTTCTTATCAGTAGGAGGATCCTACCTTGTTGGATGACCACTCACCTATATTTGAAGATTCCTTGTCACTGCCACATAACTGACCAGCTCATTTTTTAGATAAAGCTCTCATTTTAAAAAGCGGTGGCTCATGCCTGTAATCCCAGCACTTTGGGAGGCTGAGGTGGGTTGATCAGGAGATTGAGACCATCCTGGCTAACCCAGTGAAACCCTGTTTCTACTAAAAATACAAAAAAATTAGCCGGATATGGTGGCATTTGCCTGTGGTCCCAGCAACTCGGGAGGCTGAGGCAGGAGAATCACTTGAACCTGGGAAGCAGAGGTTGCAGTGAGCTGAGATCACACCCCTGCACTCCAGCCTGGGTGACAGAGAGAGACTTCTTGCAAAAAAAAAAAAAAAAAAAAGAGATTTCTTTCATATTCAAATGAAATTGGCTTCTGTCTCAACTTCCCAGCTTGGTCCTATGGAGAAACCAAAAACAGCTCTTACTGGTTCTTCTCTAACAGGACCTTCAAGCTTACTGGTTTTGTTGCCCAGCAAATGCTTTCTCTAGGGTAGCCATTGGACTTGTTCAGTCCTTTCTTCTTTAAGTGGTATAACTCCTGGGCATTTGTCTTTTCTAATTCATCTTTTTTTTTAAATTCATCCTTTTAAAAACCTTTGATACTGCTAGTGGCTCGGGTAGAAGGCTTTGGAGATGACAGTGTAGTAGTGTGGTTTGGGGTCTGGCATCTATTTTTAGTAAGACTTCAGGTAACTCAGGTGCCCAGAGCCATTTGTGTACATTCTGTTTAGTAGAATATACACCACACTTTATCATAGGATAAAGTCTAAATCTTTGTTTTTTGCTATTGCACCAAACTCATAAATCCTAGGCTCTAAAGATAAAGCCTTCAACTTTGTCTCATCATTCAGCCCAATTTCAGCCACAATGAAGTACTTTAAACTGTGTCTTTCTACTTGCTGTTCTCTTGGTCTCCAGTTCCTTTTAATCTTTTCCACCCAGTAAAGTTTATCTCACAGGCCCCAACTTGGAAGCCTCCAGCAACTTCTCCAGACTGAGGTGTTATCAGTGTAGGATCAGATTTCCCTCATCACTCCCATGTCTGGGTAGATATCTCTGCCCAGGTATTCTCATAGCACTTGAGCAGTACTCTCTAAGCATCCAGGATCTCTACCATGTTATTTGATTGATTGATTGATGGATACTGCTCCTTGTGGAGCAGGAGTATGCCCAGAGCAGCCTACCACGTTATGTTGAAATGGACCTACGTGTATAATGTATCTGTCCATCTACATCATATACATTCGTCTCCTCAAGTGTAGGGACCACATGAGCCTGTATTCTTGGGGCTTTCATCTCCACACGATACATCTGTTCCTGTAGCCCAAGTCTGCATTAGGGCTTTTCAGGGTGCTGGTGGAGAAAGTCCAGAAGGAAAAGGAATCCCATGGCTATGACTTGCTTTGTTATCCTAAGACAGATGTGTTCTGTAGTCCTGGGCTGGGAGCCTCTCCCTTGGCATCTGCAGATCAAAGGCTTCTAACCCCACTGGAGCTTCCCCATATACATATTCATCCTTCCCCTGATCTCAGAAGTTGGCTTTGGAAAATAGATAATAGGTTAGGTGGGAAGATGTCACAGGCACAGTGACTGGCTTACTGTGCAGCAGGGCAATATGAAGGTGTCTGAGGAGGTTATCTGTGGTTGAGTAAAGCTCCTAGGAGTTTTGTAGAAATACAAAGAAGTCAGAAAGGATGTCATAAACCTTACCAAGAGTCTTGGTCTGATGTCAGCTTATATATATATCACCGATGCCTGGTCTGAATTTGACTATACCATGCAAACTACTTTAGTGAAATTAGTTTGTTAAACAACAGGCAAAAAAAGACATGAAAGCATATTTTTCATTAGGTTGGGTTCAATATATGGAGAGTTCCCTGCGCCAAAGCCACGAATTGATCGTCCAAGAAAAGTTCCTACAGTGCGAGAGGAGAGGGCAATGCCCGCCCAGGTTTGTTTGTTTTAAAATGTTGCTTTTTAAAAAACACCTAAAAGTTAAAATAGCTGTTAAAATAATGTGCATGCAAGTTGGCCATTTTTTCTAAGCGTTCGGGTCTGGAGCCAGGTTTTGTCACTTAAATAATCATTTTATTTAAGCCGTTAAGCATTTTATTGGATTGATTGCTTGTCTTTGTTTAAACTAATTTCTGTAGTTTTCATCAGTTCTCCTAAGCCAGGGTTTCTCACCCTCAGCACCGTCAACATTTAGGGCTGGATAATTCTTGGTTTTGGGAGCTGTCTTGTGCATTATAGGGTGTTTAGCAGCACCCCTGGCCTCTACCCACTATATGCCAGTAGCCCACCCCCACCCCCTAGTTATGACAACCAAAAATGTCTACATATGACAACAAATGTCCCCTGGGGATGGGGGGAAAGTCACGCCCACTCTAGAACTACTGTTTCTAAACTGCCCTTTTGTATTTTGCTATTTTATGTTCGACCTGAAAATAGTTGATTTTGTAATGTTACTTTTCTATTAGTAACTTGAAACTAGAAAATCTGTATTTTTTTTAAACCATAAATTTTAAGATGGGTCTATAAACTGCTAGCAATTCCCAGCAGAAGACATTTAGGCTGGGCACAGTGGCTCATGCCTGTAATCCAGGTGCTTTGGGAGGCTGAGGCAGGAGGATCACTTGAGACCAGAAGTTTGAGACCAGCCTGAACAACATAGTGAGACTCCATATCTAAAAAAATTTTTTTTAATTAGCCAGGTGTCTTAGACAAGATAGCATGAGTTAAAAAAAAAAAAAAAATAGCCAGGTGTAGTGGTGCACACTTCTAGTTGCTACTCAAGAAGCTGAGTTGGTAGGATGATTTGAGCACAGGAGTCTGAGGTAACAGTGAGCTGAGATTGTGCCACTGAACTCTAGCTTAGGTGGCAAAACAAGACCCTGTCTCAATTTAAAAGTTTGGGTGTGCAAGAGAGAAGAAAAGGTTGTTAATAGGCCAGTAAGTAGGCTGTCAGCTTGATAATCACTTTATTTTTTTCAGTTAAGCAGAATGGAAGAATCTCACCAAGAAGCAACAGAGAAAGAAGTAGAAAGAATCTTGGGATTATTGCAGACATATTTTCGAGAAGATCGTAAGTGTAACACCAAATTCAAAGTAGATTTATCTGTTCAATAAGGTTACTTGTGTTTAAAAAGCAATTTCAGTCGTATGTAATGTTTGAAGCGTTTTGATAACTTCTTGGCATATACATTTAATGAGGATTCTTCTCTCCTTTAGAAATTTCATGTGAGAACTTTGAAGTCAACTTTTCATTTTTATCTTTAAAAGATGGGGATTTTTTGGTTACAAAATGAATATGCCATTCAAGTAAGAAATGTCAAAAGTACCTATTCCACCTCATTATAAAATGCAGTGTGTATATTTTCAGATTATTTTGTTTATCAATCCTATACACATCTACCTAAATAGTTTTTGTTTTTCTTTTTTCCCAAGCTAATCGTACTATGCACATTCTTCTGTGATGTGACTTTTCCATGTGGACATTCTTCCATATCATTACATATAGATCTCCCTTATTTTGTTCACTGATTCCTATTATATGGCTGTACTATAAATATATTTAACAGATCCTCCATTAATGGATAATTAAATTTCTTTTTTTTTTTTTTTTTTTTTTTGAGACAGAGTCTCACTCTGTTGCCCAGGCTAGAGCGCTGTGGCACCATCTTGGCTCACTGCAACCTCTACTTCTCAGGTTCAAGCGATTCTGCCTCAGCCTCCTGAGTAGCTGGGATTATAGGCACACGCCACCAGGTCTGCCTAATTGTTTTTTTTTGTATTTTTAGTAGAGACGGGGTTTCGCCATGTTGGCCAAGCTGGTCTCAAATTCCTGACCTCAGGTGATCTGTTAGCATCAACCTCCCAAAGTGCTGGGATTTTAGGCGTGAGCACCATACCCAGCTGGATGATTAAGTTCTTTATAGCATTTTACTCTTGTGTAAATTGCTGAAGTAAAAAATCTTAGTATGTAATTTTGTGCACTTATGCTTGTATTTCTGCAGGACAGCCTTTTAGAGGTGGCTTCCAGGTAAGTGGGCATACATGATTTTAGAAGAGATGCCATATTGACCTCCAGAAGGATTGGATTGATACACATTCTTTTTTTTTTTTTTGAGACGGAGTCTCACTCTGTTGCCCAGGCTGGAGTGCAGTGGCACGATCTTGGCTAACTGCAACCTCCACCTCCTGGGTTCAGGCAATTCTCCTGCCTCAGCCTCCTGAGTAGCTAGGATTACAGGCACGTGCCACCACGCCCAGCTAATTTTTGTATTTTTAGTAGAGACAGGGTTTCACCATGTTGGTCAGGCTGGTCTTGAACTCCTTGGCCTCCCAAAATGCTGAGCTTACAGGCATGAGCCACCGCGCCCAGCCTGGATTGATATACGTTCTTGCGGCAGGATGAGTGCTCGTCTTTTCTTTGTCTCTCTGGCTAATGCTAGAGAGTACTGATATTAATGATAAGCAAAAATTAATTTTTTTTTCTTTTTGTCTATAGCTGATACCCCAATGTCCTTCTTTGACTTTGTGGTTGATCCACATTCTTTCTCCCGTACAGTGGAAAACATCTTTCATGTTTCCTTCATTATACGGGTAAGATTAAAGATTATTTTTTAATTGCTTTTATATGCTTTTAAAAGGATACAGAAGAAAAGCTGTAGAAGGGAGCTGGCAAAGGTATCTGTATGCACTAGCCAGTATATGTTTTAGACCCATTGTAGCAAAATATTAATTGGCATATTAGGTAGAAGAAGCTACCTAAAACTTTATGTGCTTGCTTTTATGTTTTAGACATTATTTAGAGAAAGAATTGGAAAAATTTGAATGCAACTGTAGATTAGATAACAGTATGGTATAAATGTTAAATTTCCTGATTTTGATAACTGTCATATTGTATAAGAGAATATCCTTGTTCTCAAGAAATACACACTGAAAGATTAGGGAAAAGGAGCAGGCCACCTATCATTCTCACTTCATTCACAAATAATATGTAGAGTGGTAAAGTAAATATGATAACTAACACTTTAACGACGGATGAATATGGGTAAAGGCCATATGGCACATGTTTATAGTAGTCTTATAACCCTTTAAGTCTGAAATTATTTCAAAATTGGTTTAAAAAAAAAACTCTACTCAGAAATGTACCATGGAAATTTGCTTTAGACTGTCTTTAATCTTACTTCAGGTTGCATTCCCACATATAAGATGAATTTGATTTTAACCTCAGAGAAAAGCTTGTGTCAACCAAAGTATTTTCTCAGAAATGATACCAAAGGCATATTTTGCCAGTGGTCCCAGTGACAGAATTATGCAGAATAAAATGTGGAGTATTCCGAAATATATATAAATCAGTTAAAGAGGCAAGATGAATTTCACTTAAGAGATTCTCAGAATGAAGGCTGTATCTGGGTAAAAGAGCTAATTAGAAACCCAAAAGATACCCTGTGTAAACAAAAGATGTTAGAGAAGTCTTATCTATATCATCACCTTATTATTGGTATGGTATAATTTGATTTTCTAAGATACTGAGTTTTCTGAGTAATTTTTTTCATCTAGTGGTTATAGATTTGAGTCTAAATTTTTGTCTTCTCCTAAAATCATGTTGTCGTTTTAGGATGGTTTTGCAAGAATAAGACTTGACCAAGACCGACTGCCAATAATAGGTAAATGATACTATCTTCGGAAAAATTAGTTTTAGAGAAAATATATTTGTTAGTAGAATTTAAGTAATGTATTTTACTAAATGTAAATGCATTTTCAATGTAGATTAACTTTTACAATGTTGTATCTTGCTTAACTACCTGAAGATAATGAAAACATGGTCAGCGTCTAAAATTTTGATGGATTCATCTGTATCACTGATTCAGCATCTGCTGTAAATATTAACAAAGAAATGATATAATTTCCCTCAGATTTTAATTTAGAAAGTTGATGACTGCAGTCGTTTTTGTAGTATCCCTCTTTCTAATCATGTTTTGTCAGATGCCAGCACCTTCTTTTCTCCTTGAGGTTCTAGGAATCTTTTATTCTTGTGTGAATAATTTCACTCTCCATTCTTATGTCCTCCTAAGGTCTCCTCTGGAGAGTGAATATTTCCATCACACTTGACTTTCAATGTTCTCAGTGTCCTATTGGACTCACTAGGGCTCAGCTCTGTGTGTCATACACACATAGATATGCAGATTTTCAAATGTCCGGAATGTGTTACTCTAGTACCTGTTTCTCTCTCTCTCTTTTTTTTTTTTTTTTGAGACGGAGTTTCGCTCTTGTTACCCAGGCTGGAGTGCAATGGCGCGATCTCGGCTCACCGCAACCTCCGCCTCCTGGGTTCAGGCAATTCTCCTGTCTCAGCCTCCTGAGTAGCTGGGATTACAGGCACGCGCCACCGTGCCCAGCTAATTTTTTGTATTTTTAGTAGAGACGGGGTTTCACCATGTTGATCACGATCTCTTGACCTCGTGATCCACCCGCCTCGGCCTCCCAAAGTGCTGGTTGCGGTGAGCCGAGATCGCGCCATTGCACTCCAGCCTGGGTAACAAGAGCGAAACTCCGTCTCAAAAAAAAAAAAAAAAAAAAAGACTGGTACCTTTTCATTTAAATGGAAACAGATGGGATTACTGGCTTCTGTAATAATACTGCAGCAGCTCCATAATGCATGAAATCCTAAAAAGTATGTACTATTATAAGTATCTTTTCGATACAGGTACCATTGCTATTATTCATCAGTTTCTGTTTAGATTGCCTGTTCCAATTTGATAACCTTTGAAAAATTTGTCTTTCAAACAGAGCCTGTTAATATTAATGAAGAAAATGAGGGATTTGAACAAAACACACAAGTTAGGAATCAAGGAATTATAGCTTTGAGTTATCGTGACTGGGAGGTAAAGCTCTGTTGCCCCTGCATAGTTCTGACTCTGACGTCACTTGCAATAAACCCAGTGCCTAAATGTTCTTTGTTGTCTGCCAGGAGATTGTGAAGACCTTTGAGATTTCAGAGCCTGTGATTACTCCAAGTCAGAGGCAGCAGAGGCTAAGTGCTTGATGCTCGCTGAAGGTAACATTTTTAATGGGCTGCCTACACAGTTTTATTAATGTTTATTTGGCAATCTAAACTATCCTTTTTCCCTGTTCCAGTGAAATTTGGATTTTTGCCTCCCTCTAGTGCCCTATTCTTAGAACTGTGTGTAACAGGTGAGAAAGGCACAGTGATTCTACTTTCCCTTTTCTGGATTAACGACAATGGTGCTGTTAAGATTTGTAGCTGAGGCTGGGCGTGGTGGCTTATGCCTGTAATCCCGAGGCTGAAGCAGACGGATCACGAGGTCAGGAGATCAAGACCATCCTAACCAACATGGTGAAACCCCATCTCTACTAAAAATACAAAAATTAGCTGGGCATGGTGGCGCACGCCAATAATCCCAGCCACTCAGGAGGCTGAGGCAGGACAATTGCTTGAATCCAGGAGGCAGAGGTTGCAGTGAGCCGAGATCATGCCACCGTGACAGAGCGAGACTCCATCTCAAAAAAAAAGAGAAAGATTGGCAGCTGAAAGAGGCAGTACAGGATTGTTCTTGGTTTGGTGGATTTTTTTTTTTTTTTTTTTTTTAGTAAAAAATAGAAAAAGGGTCTCACTATATTGCCCAGGTTGGTCTCAAACTCCTGGGCTCAAGGGATGCTCCCACCTCAGCTTCCCAAAGTGCTGGGATTATGTATGAGCCACTACACCCAGCTTCTTTTTTTCTCCCCCCCAACAAACTGGTAAATTAGCCAAGTGAAATATTGAATTCCCCAACCATGTTGTTGTTCACTGTCCCATTAGATTTGCTTATTTTATAAGTACAAAGCAGAAAAGGAGGATTAGGATAGAATTACCTTAGAATAATATTGGTAAATTGGCATTTCTGAAATTTGTATTAGGCTATGAAAGAATCCTTCATTTATATGAAGTGTAACATTTCTGGAAAGAAATCTTATTAATGGTCTGGCATTTTGTAGTGCAGACAGTTGTGGATGGGAATCAGAAGACCTAGATTCTACTGGCTCTGACCCTTACTTTATTTATTTTTGCCCCTTACTTTAAAACCATGGGCAAGTCACTTAATCTCACTCAACTTCATTTTTTTTAAATCTATAAATACATGTATAAAATGGGAAGATTTTCAAGTTAGATCATTGCTAAGGATTTTTTCGAGCGCAAATTTTCTGATTTTGAGCATCAAAATAAACTTTTTAGTATTTAATGTAGACACTTAATATGTGCTTCAATTAACTGAAATACTTTTGTTCCAAGATAATTTACTTCTGTAAAAATATTTTAAATGAAAGAAGAGAATAAGTGTAATATATATATATATAAAATGTGGATTTCCCTGGGCGCCGCTCACTGAGGAAGGCTAGTTGTTGGATTTCATTCACGTATGTTATACAAACTTTTGGTTTGTTACTTATAAACTGTTAACCAGATATTTCCCCCCCTTTTTTAGGACCCAGATGGATAGTGAAGTCCAGAAAGGAAAGCGGCACATATTGTATATATTGTATGATTCAACATTTTTAAAGGCAGATTGTTTTTAGTAAAATGTAGCTTTTGATAGTTAATACATTTGTCATGATTGTCTTTGATTAAAGGAAATTCACTGCCATATTCACAAATAATTGTAGTTGCTCTTTATTTTCTAGTCGTGGGAGAGGGTCTCCTTTGTCTAACCCTGTCCCAATGAAAGTTTTACTTAGGTCATTAATGCCCTTTGGACCATTATGATTCCTTTTACTTCTTTTTGCCACGAAGTTAGCTAGTCAACTCAACAAATAGATTATACCATATGAAACTGTTGTTTTTATAGGTAAAACACAGTCAGATATGAGCAATTTACATGATTCAGCCACTGATCTATACATAAGAAACTAGTAAATCCTCTGGCAAGCCAGGCCAGACTACTCTCCCCAGCAAAACCAGCCCTGGTTCCTTCTTGCCAGCATGCTACTCCATGCTTCTCATCTCTGCTGGGCTTTCAAGTCTAGTCAGTTTCTTCTCCCAGTGCCCACTATTCTATTTTATTTTTTCTCGCTGCTTCCCTCTGGCATCACGGGTAGAGGTGTCTCTTCTGTGGAAGACTCTGGGCTCTAGTGTTTCCTGCCTCCTAGGGGAGTCTGCTCTCCGTCATCCCCTTGACCTGTATCTGGAGTTTTCCCTTCAATCAAGCTCATCTCTCATTTAAAAAATGTTACCATGACCCTCTTCAAGCTGCTATCCTATTACCTTTTTTTTTTTTTTGAGATGGAGTTTCAATCTGATTGCCCAGGCTGGAGTGCAATGGCCCAGTCTTGGCTCGCCGCAACCTCCACCTCCTGGGTGCAAGCGATTCTCTTGTCTCATCCTCTTAAGTAGCTGGTATTATAGGTACCCGCCACCACACCCAGCTCATTTTGTTTTTTTTTGTATTTTTAGTAGGGATGGGGTTTCACCATGTCTGTCAGGCTGGTATCTTAAGTCCTGACCTCAAGCAATCCACCTGCCTTGGCTTCCCAAAGTTCTGGGATTATAAGGATGAGCCACCGCACCTGGCCGCCTATCACCTCTTTAATGAGAGTCACTTGCTGTCTCCCCTCGTGTCAGTCCATGGCAATGTGGCACCTCCTTTCCTGCTAATTTACTGAGTCTGTTTTATGCCAGATTTCCTAATTCCTTTCCAAATTGTTAATGCCAGTGGATACATGGCTGTGCACTTGACAGTTGGAGATTGATGCCTTGAAACTGTGTATCCTTGATGTCTGTTGCTTTCCCGGTTCCCCTTTCATAGTCACTGTCATCATTTATGTTTCATTCATTCATCATTCATTTATTTGAGACGGAGTCTCCCTCTGTCACCAGGCTGGAGTGAAGTGGCCTGATCTCGGCTCATTGCAACCTCTGCCTCCCGGGTTCAAGCGATTCTCCTGCCACAGCTTCCCAAGTAGCTGGGACTACAGGCACACACCACCATGCCCAGCTAATTTTTGTGTTTTTAGTAGAGACGGGGTTTCACCATGTTGGCCAGGCTGGTCTCCATCCCTTGACCTCGTGATCCTCCCACCTCAGCCTCCCAAAGTGCTGGGATTACAGGCTTGAGCCACTGCGTCCGGCCCTTTGCTACGTTTATACACTGAACTGTCTGAAAACTTGGATGCCTAATCTTCTTGAAAATGTTACAGATATAATCAATTGCTTATTGGACAGCACGTGGGCTATTTTAGACATGTACAAAACAGCCCTTCAAGTCTTCTCCCTATAAGATCTATATTGGCACTTTTATGACTTTATTTTCTCAGAAAGCTAGGATTGCCCCCACCCTCCAAGCCCTTACCTTAACCAGTCACTAATCCCCATCTGGTCTCTTCCCTCAGCTTGCCCAGGTTACTACCACAGACTCCCATCTGTTATTGCCTACTTCCTGTCCACCACTAGTCAGTTACCTAGGGATTTCCTATTGCCTTCAAGATTGAAAAAAATCTGAGCGCTTTAATGATATTCAAAGCCTCACAAGCTCAGGTCCTTTGCCTACATTTCCAGGCCTGCTTCCTCAGACTCTAAACCCTAGCATTTCTTTTTCTGTTGAAATGTTGCAGAATTTCACAGACTGGAGAAACAGTTGAGGTCGTAGGAGTTTATTTTAGGTGTACGCCGGCTTAGCACAGATTTGCATCCAAAAATGGTTGAGCACCTAACAAAGACAGGACTTTTTATACATGAAGTACACAGTGGCGCTAAAACAAGCTTCCAGTTACAGAACAAAGGCAATTTATCAAGCAATGATAGGCACCTAAGGGCTCACATATGACTGTTGATATGCAACCCAGATGTTCACTATCTGTAGAGCTCAAGGATTCTAGCACAGGCCTTATCTTTTGCCCTCTGCTACATGCCCAGAAGGCAGGAGTCCAGCCTGCATGGGCATTTCTTATGACCTTTACAGAAACTTACAGTTATCAGCTATAGAGAACAAGAATGCAAGAATTTATAAACTTATAAACTTATACAACTTGCAGAGCAAGATACAATTCCACGGGAGGGGGAAGGACTCAGGGAAGTTTGCTTATAGAGGAAAATTTGATTTCTGCTTCTCTTCTGCATTAATTTATATTAAGTTGTTTTTTTCCCTTTTCAAAACAGCTTTATTGAAATATAATTTACATACCTACAATTCCCACGTAAACTGTATAAATCATTTTTTATTCTATTCACAGGGCTTAGCAACCATCACCACAATCTAATTTTGAACATTTTTGTTCCCCTGACCCTGAACCCATTAGCTGTCACTCTCCCTCACTACTCTTCTGACTTTCTTACCCCTTAGCAACCACTAACCTACTAAATTTGCCTGTTCTAGACATTGCACATAAATGGAATTATACATTAGGTGTTTTTTTTTTTTTTGAGACTGAGTCTCACTCTGTCACCCAGGCTGGAGTATGGTGATGCAATGTCGGCTCACTGCAACCTCTGCCTCCTGGGTTCAAGCGATTCTCCTGCCTCAGCCTCCTGAGTAGCTTGTACTACCCATGTGCACCACCACACATGGTTAATTTTTTGTACTTTTAGTAGAGACAGAGTTTCACTGTGTTAGCCAGAATGGTCTCGATCTGACCTCGTGATCCACCTGCCTAGGCTTCCCGAAGTGCTGGGATTATGGGCGTGAATCACCGTGCCTGGCCTAACATGTAGTCTTAACAATATAACTTTCCAAGTTCTTTTCTAGAGTTGCCCTCCTCTTTATCATTCATTGTTCTACTTTCTACTTGTTTCAAACTTTACTAATTTGAGAAACTTAAGAGTGGTTACATTTTGCAAACCAAGGCTATGTTGCTTTTCATTTTGTACATTTCTGTAACTACTGAACTTTCTAAACTTGTACTTTGTTTTTTAAATTATCAACAGTAGCCAGGCACAGTGGCGCATGCCTGTAATCTAGCACTTTGGGAGGCTGAGGCAGGTGGATCACTTGAGGTCAGGAGTTCAAGACCAGCCTGGCCAACATGGTAAAATCCTTTCTCTAGTCAAAAATAGAAAATTAGCCAGGCATGGTGGCGGGCACATGTAATCCCAGCTACGTAGGAGGCTGAGGCAGAAGAATTGCTTGAACCCGGGAGGTAAAGGTTGCACTGAGCTGAGATTGGGCCACTGCATTCCAGCCTGGGCAACGGTGCGACTCCGTCTCAAAAAAGTAAAGATAAATAAAATAATCAACAGTGGTTATTATAAGCCACTTTTTCTTTAAATTTCTGAACTGGAAAAAAAGATGTTTTATTTTACTTTTGAGATGGAGTTTCGCTCTTGTCTCCTAGGATGGAGTGCAGTGGTGCAATCTCAGCTCACTGCAACCTCCACCTCGCAGGGGATTCTGCCTCAGTCTCCTGAGTAGCTGGGATTACAGGCACCTGAAATCATGCCTGGCTAATTTTTGTATTTTTAGTAGAGACAGGGTTTCGCCATGTTGGCCAGGCTGGTCTTGAACTCCTGACCTTAGGTGATCCACCTACCTTGGCCTCCCAAAGTCCTGGGATTACAGTCGTGTGCCACTATACCTGGCCATGTTATCTTTTAAAAATAAAACTCATCACCTTCCCAAAGCCTTTCTTTTCCTCCAAGGTTTTGTTAATAGCATCTTGTTCTTACATCAGTTGTCCTGTTTGTGCTCATCTCATGTATTACATGTCTTTTCCATGGAGGTCCCCAAGGGCTGGGGAGGGGCCTTATCTCTGTGCTCACAGTGGTAGGAATCAGGGTGGAATTATGGCCATGTCTTCCTCCTGTCTACTCTGCCTACGAAGTTATCATTCAAGGTACATTCCCAGTTCCCTATAAATTGCTGTCCTACTCTAGTCTGTATTTTCAATCAAACATTTTATACTGCATAACCAGACATTAGCTATTTTGTTTGTTTGTTTTTCAGTGTTTTCTTCTCCACATCAATTGTAAACCCCTTGAAGTACAGAGGGGCTACATGCTACAGTCATTGCTCCCTAGGCTTAGGAATATGACATCTTATAAATTTTAGGTGGATTGGAGAGTACAAGACAATGTGTTGTTTTTTTTCTTTTTTTGTTTTGTTTTGAGAGTCTCGCTCTGTCGCCCAGGCTGGAGTGCAGTGGCCAGATCTTGGCTCTGAAACCTCTGCCTCCAGTGTTCAACTGATTCTCCTGCCCCGGACTCCCAAATAGCTGAGAGTACAGACCCGAGCCACCAAGCCCATCTAATTTTTTTGTATTTTTAGTAGAGATGGGGTTTCACCATGTTGGTCAGGCTGGTCTTGAACTCCTGACCTCAAGTGATAATGCCCGTCTCTGCCTCCCAAAGTGCTGGGATTATAGGTGGGAGCCACCACTCCCAGCCCAAGGGTTTTTTGATAGGAGTCCATTTTCCCTCTCCTTGGATTTAAGCTGGTCTTTGTGACTTATGAAAGCAGTAGAATACAGAAGTGATGTTCTGGAACTTGTGAGGCTAAGTCATAAGAAGCCTTCTAGCTTCCAACAGGCCTCTTGGAATACACATTTGTGGAGCTGTGAGTCACCGGATAAAAAGTTATTATTATAATGGAGAGCTGCAAGTGAGAGAAGGGCCAGGAAGCCCCAGCTTTCTAGCCTTCCCTGCCAAGGGCATGTAGGGAAGCCATTTTGGACCCTCCAGATGAGCCCAGTTATCACCTGAATATTCCCAGGCAGCTCTGGTGGTGCCTCCTGGGACAGAAATGCCCAGTTGAGCTCTGTCTGATTTCCTGACCTAGAATTGTGAGATATAATAAAGTGGTGGTTGCTTTAAGTCACTGAGTTCTACAGTTGTTATACAGCCAGCTGAAACACTTGGAAATACTGTGCTTGTGGCTTTACTTTTTATTTTTGCCAGTTTGATGCAGTTAAAAAACTAGGGAGTATATGATTTTATTGCACTAATGACTATAAAAGTATGCTAGTCTAAAAAGTATAATTTAAACTTTATTTTTCTCTAGTCAACTTCTCAAAAATCGTGGCATACTCAAGAGCTCCCTCTGAAGAGGTTTCTTAATATTTCTCCATCAAAATCATCACTTTTATAAGTGCTTTCTTGTAAGGTTGCACAATTGGATAAGCTGTGACTCATTCAAACTCTTTCACCCTCTCTTTTTCCACTTGAGATTTTAGGAAAGATGGAATGCGTCTGCAGCGCTTCTGAGCGTTTTTTTTGCTCTGTGAGTTTTCTCCCTCGAATCATTCGGTCTTGATGTCTCTTCATCTGTTCCTTTGCCCATGCCACCTTGTGCTTTTTGGTTTCAGTTTTGTGTGTTTTCCGGATGTTTTCATGCTTTTCATCCTTCTCCAGCGTTAGTATTTTAGGGGAAAGTATTTCACTGGGAATTCTTTGAGGGAGCAGTTGGTATTTGTGGTCCCTGAGGCCCCTGGCTTGTTCAGCCCGGTATATGTGTTTCTTGATATGACTCAGTTCCCTCTCAGGCACTAGACAGTCCCATTTTTTAGCATCTGTTTTCTCACTTCGTGGTCTCTTTTCCTCTTCCTCTATTTTAGTTTCCCATTCTGGGACCGTATTGTATTTCCATGCTTCTTCCATCATCATTTCTTGATACTGTTGATAGTAGTATGCCTCTGCTTTAGCAAACCGGAAGTCAAAAGACACAGCCTTAAGTTTATGAAGTGTTTCATTCTCCTGCTGAAACTTGTGGACTAACAGTTTCCTCACTTCTGAAGAATGGACACCACCTAAACTCTGATGAAAGGGAAGTATTAGAACATTTTAAGTTGAATGTCCTTTATTATAGTTCCATGGTACAGATCTCAAACTCCTACACCATGTCCCAGTTAGGGACACTTGGACACTTATTTTTTCTTAGATGGTATCTTGCACTGTCACCCAGGCTGGAGTGCAGTGGTGTGATCTCGGCTCACCGCAACCTCTGCCTCCTGGGTTCAAGCGATTATCCTGCCTCAGTCTCCTGAGTAGCTGGGATTACAGATGTGTGCCACCATGCCTGGCTAATTTTTGTAATTTTTAGTAGAGAGGAGGTTTCACTATGTTGGCCAGGATGGTCTTGAACTCCTGACCTCAAGTGATCCGCCCGCCTTGGCCTCCCAAAGTGCTGGAATTCCACGCTCAGCCCCAGTTAGGGACACTTAGCCTTGTTTCATGTCTTCCTCTTCATACCTTATACACTCTCCTCCTGCAGTGTTCCCTCCTACTTGACGACTTTGCCTTAGCCTTCCCCAAGGAATCAGAAGCAGTCCCTCAGGAGTACCTCCCTCCCCGCCACCAGAACCACCACCTTGCCTCTGTCCTGACTCTGCCTTCCTGCCTTTACAGAGGAAACGCTGCCCCTATGCCTTTCCAAAGCCAAGCCTTCCACCTGTACTTGTTGAGCTTCAAGACTCAATTTTGCAATGATCAGATTCCCTGTCCTCACAATCTCCCCGCTGCTGGATCACTCCCATCCACATAAAAATATGCTTCAGTATACGTCACCTTTAACAAAAGAGGAAAGCTCTTCCTCTGTTGTATGCCCCCCTCCGGTTTTTACCCGCGTTTTTTTCACTCCCCTTCACAATATAATGAGGAGCTACCTGTAATCCCTCTCCATTTTCTCATCTCACCTTTTCTCCTCAATCCACTTCTGCTGGGTTTTCATCCACCACTCCCTTCTCCTCCCACTACTTCTCTGAGACTGCTCTTGTCTAGGTCATCAGTGGTTTCTACACAGAAACTTCTGTGGGCTATTGCCTGCTCCTGTCACACCTGACCTCTAAGCAGGATTTAACATGGGTGACCACCCTCTCCTTGGAACATTTTCTTTTGGCTTCCAGGCTGCCACCAAGTGCATGTGACTTGGGTTATATTAGTCCCAGCCAGTTGCTGAATATCCCCAGATGACTGAAGATCACCATTCTCTTCCTATCTTGTAGCCATTCCTCCACCTGCTTTGCTGGTTCTGTCTTTTAAAGGTGATGCAGGACAACAGGGCAGAGAAAGTCATCACTTCAGATGCGGTGCAGTCACAGTTAGGCTTCCTTGAATATGAGTGGTTTCAGTAATTCACCAAGCTGGCCTACCATGCATCATGCCCTGCTCTAGAGTGGGAATAGGGACGAGAGAAGCAGACAAGGCACCCTGGGCTGCCCTGCCCTTGCCTCGCATCCTCAGACCTAGACACTGACGTCTCCACTTGCCTCTCCCTCCAAAGATTTCCTCCAGTTTCCCCCTTCTTGATCCTGTCACTTCCAGCCTCAAAATACTCTTCACGGGCCGGGCGCGGTGGCTCACACCTGTAATCCCAGCACTTTGGGAGGCCGAGGCGGGTGGATCACGAGGTCAAGAGATCGAGACCATCCTGGTCAACGTGGTGAAACCCCGTCTCCACTAAAAATACAAAAAATTAGCTGGGCATGGTGGCGCGTGCCTGTAATCCCAGCTACTCAGGAGGCTGAGGCAGGAGAATTGCCTGAACCCGGGAGGCGGAGGTTGCAGTGAGCCGAGATCGCGCCATTGCACACTCCAGCCTGGGTAACAAGAGCAAAACTCCGTCTCAAAAAAAAAAAAAAATACTCTTCACATCTGTGTTTCACTTCAGCCCTGCTGCCCCCACCCTAGGGCAAGAGCCTAATGACTTTCCCTGAATCCACACTTCTCTCCTGCCCCATGGCCACCAGACTCATCACTGGAGCCAGTCATCTTTTCATTACATAAAAGTGAACATGTGACTTTCTTGCCTAAAACTCTAGGATGGCACCCTATTGCATTTAGGAGAAAATACCAAATTCCACTATATGACATGCATAACCTGGCCCCTGAGTACTCCACACAGCTTTCCCAGCTCGACTACTTGCTCAGTCTGCTGCAGCCACACAGACTTTTCTGTTCCTCAAAAACTGTATTATCTTTCCCATCTGAGCACTTCCACATGCTCTTCCTCTGTCTGCACCCAAAAACACATCAGCACCTCTAATTAGGGGCCTTATGTAGACCACTTTTCGATTTCAGCTTAAATGTGACTCCCTCAGACCTTCTGCAAACTCTTCTGGAGAAAACCCCATCCCTCCATGACACTTATGGTAATTTGTGCTGTTTGTCCAATATCAATGGCCCTCACTAGACTAAGCCCCGCTCTGAGGGTGCAGGGGGTGATTATTCTCTGTTCAGTGCTGTCCAGCTAGCACCACTGGTGCTGACTGAACCAAATGCTGAACTAAACAGGCAGAGAACACTTTCCCTCAAAACACTCAGACCCTTTCTACCTCAGGGATTAGCTTTTTATGACCATTATTATTGGCTCCAAACTTCACGGTAAATGTATTTTCTCACCTTAATCTTCTTTTCTAGTGGAGAATAGGAACCTACTGCAATCTGAGGGTCTTGAGTATTTTTAGCCCAGGCCAATCTAGAAGATCAAAAAGAGAAATTATACTAGGATTTGGAGAAAGGTTTCAGGAAACATGCTCTAGTAAGAATTATATTGGGCAGTTGATTTGGGACATACTTTCCATATATAGCAGAGGGCATTTCTCTCTGCCAACAGGTGGGACTCTGTGGTATGTTGAGCTTCTGTCATTGCCTGAAGGAAGGAAGGAATGCACTCTGATAAAATAATAAACAAAAGCCACATTTTGTTTGAGGTTGAAACTGTCAGAAGCACCTTTATTTTAACACTGGAAAGGGAAGACCATATTGCTATTTCAAATACCAAAACCCACTGTTTTTGTATATTATTGCTAGAACAAAGAACGTAGCTTTGACGAGAAAGGTTTTCAAAGTTGGTAAGTACAAGAAAACAAGCAAAAGTTGGTACATACATTTGGAGTGCAGTTATGTGCAGTTATTAGCATGTAATATAATTGATAAGCTGTCATTAATTTCCAACAACAGCTATCTAACATCTTTCATGATTCTTGTCAAAGGTTAACATTTTAAACTGGTAATAAAACAACTGGATGACAAAATTTTTAAAAACATTAATGCAGAAAAATATAGCTAAGAAATGTGTTATGGCCGGGTGCAGTGGCTCATACCTGTAACCCCAGCACTTTGGGAGGCCGAGGTGGGCAGATCACGAGGTCAGGATATCGAGACCATCCTGGCCAACATGGTGAAACCCCATCTGTACCAAAAATACAAAAATTAGCTGAGCGTGGTGGCAGGAGCCTGTAATCCCAGCTACTTGGGAGGTTGTGGCAGGAGAATCACTTGAACCAGGGAGTTGGAGGTTGCAGTGAGCCAAGATTGTGCCACTGCACTCCAGCCTGTGTGACAGAGCGCGACTCTGTCTCAAAAGACAAAAAAAAAAGAAAGAAATGTGTTACTTAGGATACAGCACAGTCACATTTAAGCATCCTCTCTTTTTAATCCGATTAGTTAGCAAATAGGTTCTATGTTTAACAACGTGAGTTGTATATGTTTTCTTTGGCTTCTCTTAGCAAAATAAGAGAAAGATTTTATAAGATAGAACTGGAAAAAACAAAAGGCTATTTGTCTGGTAAGTATTAATAAAGCTAATTTCTTAAAAAGACTCATAATACTGTTTCATATTCATTTCTAAGAGGTTCTTATTTTTTTTCATAGTAACATTTAGAGTTTACTATACACTAGGCATTACACTACGAACTTAAATGGATTATTTTACTTAGTCTTCCCAACAATCTTATAAGATAGGTCTTTATTATACCCTAATCTTAGTGGAGGGACCAAGGCTATGAGGTTTATGACTTGTCAAAGGCCCCAGGAGTAGTTTCAGAGTCAAGATACGTGCCTACATGACTCCAGAGCTCATCATTTCCATCCTTGGGCTATACTCATTCCCAGATAGCTGAACATTATCTTGCCTGTACCCAAAATAGCAGGAAAATGATACCTACTGTTCCTCTGCACTCAGACTCAACCATTCTGAGTCTGTTACCAAAGACTCAGATCCTGTTTGTTGATCCTTTGCTAGTTCCCTGTCGGACTTCCTCCTCATGGCACCCTGGGTCACTGCCTCACGCTGCTTTGACGCCTTTTGCTTCCTCCATTGCCCTATCAATTACCAGCTTTACGTACAACATCTTTTCTCCTCACTCTCCAACTCTCAATGTCTGCTCTCCCGTGTTCCAATCACTCATTCTCTATTCTGCAAAGCACTGTTTTCCAGACATTAAAGTTTCTGACCCTCTTTCAGACTTTCAGTTACCTACTGTTGATCCTTCAGGATGCCTTGGGCTGATTTCTAAGGCAACCAAAAGCAGTCACAAGCTTTTCTGTGTGTCATCATCCTAGATTGAGACTACTGTGAGGTAGTATGTGAAGACATAGTATGGTTGACAGGGAATGGGCTTTGCTTAGTGTAAGCTAGGCTAAATGGTCATAGAGAAGCTGAAAGGGGCTGTGTTTCAGCAGACACAGGCATCCCACCTCAGTGCAGAGAAAGCAATGTAAAAGGCAATGAAGGCATCTGATTTGATTTTCTTTGGCACGTATATTACTCCATGGAAATGGAATCAGTGTAAACACATGGAGAGGATCTTGTATGCATCCTCACAGTAGTTGGAGGAGGCTGAGTGAGTAGGCAATTGGCTCAGTCATGTGGCTCATCATCACTTAGCTGGGGTGTCACTCAGTTAAACACTAATGCTGTGGAAGTTTCAGCTTTAACACACTTTAATATATTTTTAGTCACATATTTTTTATGTTCATAACTGGTCATTAAAGATAGGAAGCAGGCCAGGCGCAGTGGCTCACGCCTGTAATCCCAGCACTTTGGGAGGCTGAGGTGGGCAGATCACAAGGTCAGGAGTTCGAGACCAGTCTGGCCAATATGGTGAAACCCCATCTCTACTAAAAAATACAAAAATTAGCCAGGCATGGTGGTGCATGCCTATAATCCCAGCTACTCGGGAAGCTGAGGCAGGAGAATCACTTGAACTTGGGAGGCAGAGGTTGAAGTGAGCTGAGATTATGCCACTGCACTCCATCCTGGGTGACAGAGCGAGACTCTGTCTCAAAAAAAAAAAAAAAAAAAAAAAAGGAAGGAAAAAAGATAGCAGTGTTGAAATACAAATGAATGAAAATGATTCTGTATATTCACTCCAAGATACCATCTACCATGTATGCAAACTGCATTCATCCAAAGTCATCATGTAGCCCATTGAGACATGGCTAGTTCTTTAAACAAATGTGAAAAGGAGAAAATACAGTAATTACAACCTGGATGCTTACTTAGGAACTAAATCTGTCCCTCTGCAAATGTGCCATTTGCAAAGAAGTGATTGAGACTGTAGCCCAGCCGGATGTGGTGGTTTATGCCTATAATCCCAGCACTTTGGGAGGTCAAGTGGGAGGGTCACTTGAGCCCGGGGGTTCCAGACCATTCTGGGCAACATAGTGAGACTTCCATCTCTATAAAAAAAGAAATTTAGGCTGGGTGCACTGGCTCGTGCCTAT
Organism: Aotus nancymaae; assembly: GCF_030222135.1. NCBI lineage: Eukaryota > Metazoa > Chordata > Mammalia > Primates > Aotidae > Aotus > Aotus nancymaae. The sequence continues at coordinate 9,078,258 of NW_026988421.1, forward strand.
AATCCCAGCACTTTAGGAGATCGAGGCAGGTAGATCACCTGAGGTCAAGAGTTCAAGACCAGCCTGACCAACATGGAGAAATCTGGTCTCTACTAAAAATACAAAATTATCCAGGTGTGGTGGCACATTCCTGTAATCTCAACTACTCAGGAGGCTGAGGCAGGAGAATTGCTTGAACCTAGGAGGCAGAAGTTGCAGTGAGCCGAGATTGCTCCATTGTACTCCAGACTGGGCAACAAGAGTGAAACTCTGTTTCAAGAAAAAAGAAAAATTAAAAATTGGTCAGACTTGTTGGCATGCTTGGGGTCCCAGATACCTGGGAGGCTGAAATGGGAGGATTGCTTGAGCCTGGAAGGTCAAGGCTGCAGTGAGCTGGGATTGTGCGACTACACTCCAGCCTGGGCAAGAGAGTGAGCATCACCCAGGATGGAGTGCAGTGGCATAATCTCAGCTCACTTCAACCTCTGCCTCACAAGTTCAATTGATTCTCCTGCCTCAGCTTCCCGAGTAGCTGGGACTACAGGTGTGCACCACCATGCCTGGCTAATTTTTGTATTTTTTAGTAGAGATGGGGTTTCACTATATTGGCCAGGCTGGTATCAAGCAAAACAAACAAACAAAAAAACAACAAAAAACAAAACAAGAAACCCAAAAAACTATAGCCCCCAAAATCATATTCATAAATAGTTATAAAAGTAAATACATGGCTGGGCATGGTGGCTCATGCCTATAAGCCTAGCACTTTGGGAGGCCAAGGCAGGTGGATCACCCGAGGTCAGGAGTTTGAGACCAGACTGACGATCATAGTGAAACCTTGTGTCTACTAAAAATACAAAAAACTTAGCTGGGCATAGTGGCGTGCACCTGTAGTCCCAGCTACTCTGGAGGCTTTGACAGGAGAATTGTTTGAACCTGGGTGGCGGAGGTTGCAGTGAGCTGAGATTGCGCCACTGCATTCCAGCCTGGGCAACAAAGTGAGACTCTGTCTCAAAAAAAAGAAAAAAAAAAAAGTAAATACATGCATTTTATGCTTTAAAAAAGAACTTCAAACATCAGGTCACGTAATGGTTCAAAAGCACTAAATTACATTTCATTCTACATTTTATATTCACTTGCTCTCCAAACCAAACATAATACCATTTTAAAATTGATAAAATCAGTGTCACTCAGATTTCAAACTCATGTGATATTAATTCAGTCAAAATTCTTTTTTTTATTTTTAAATTTTTTTAAATTGCATTTTAGGTTTTGGGATACATGTGAAGAACATGCAAGATTGTTGCATAGGTACACACATGGCAGTGTGATTTTCTGCCTTCCTCCCCGTCACCTATATCTGGCATTTCTCCCCATGCTATCTCTCCCCAGCTCCCCAACCCCTGCTGTCCCTCCCCTATTTCCCCCCAACAGACCCCAATGTGTGATGCTCCCCTCCCTGTGTCCATGTGTTATCACTGTTCAACACCCACCTATGAGTGAGAACATGTGGTGTTTGATTTTCTGTTCTTGTGTCAGTTTCCAGGTTCATCCATGTCCCTACAAAGGACATGATGGTTTCCAGGTTCATCCATGTCCCTACAAAGGACACGAACTCATCATTTTTGATGGCTGAATAATATTCCATGGTGTATATGTGCCACATTTTCCCTGTCCAGTCTATCATCGATGGGCATTTGGGTTGGTTCCAGGTCTTTGCTATTGTAAACAGTGCTGCAATGAACATTCGTGTGCATGTGTCCTTATAGTAGAACGATTTATAATCCTCTGGATATATACCCAGTAATGGGACTGCTGGGTCAAATGGAATTTCTATTTCTAGGTCCTTGAGGAATCGCCACACTGTCTTCCACAATGGTTGAACTAATTTACACTCCCACCAACAGTGTAAAAGTGTTCCTATTTCTCCACATCCTCTCCAGCATCTGTTGTCTCCAGATTTTTTAATGATCACCATTCTAACTGGCATGAGATGGTATCTCAATGTAGTTTTGATTTGCATTTCTCTAATGACCAGTGATGATGAGCCTTTGTTCATATGTTTGTTGGCCTCATGTATGTCTTCTTTTGTAAAGTGTCTGTTCATATCCTTTGCCCACTTTTGAATGGGCTTGTTTGTTTTTTCTTGTAAATCTGTTTTAGTTCTTTGTAGATTCTGGATATCAGCCCTTTGTCAGATGGGTAGACAGCAAAAATTTTTTCCCATTCTGTTGGTTGCCGATTGATTCCAATGACTGTTTCCTTTGCTGTGCAGAAGCTGTGGAGTTTGATTAAGCCCCATTTGTCTATTTTGGCTTTTGTTGCCATGCTTTTGGTGTTTTGGTCATGAAGTCCTTGCCTACGCCTATGTCCTGAATGGTTTTGCCTAGATTTTCTTCTAGGGTTTTTATGGTGTTAGGTCTTATGTTTAAGTCTTTAATCCATCTGGAGTTAATTTTAGTGTAAGGTGTCAGGAAGGGGTCCAGTTCTGGTTTCTGCACATGGCTAGCCAGTTTTCCCAACACCATTTATTAAACAGGGACTCTTTTCCCCATTGCTTGTTTTTGTCAGGTTTGTCAAAGCTCAGATGGTTGTAGATGTGTTGTGTTGCCTCCGAGGCCTCTGTTCTGTTCCATTGGTTTATATCTCTGTGTTGGTATCAGTACCATGCTGTTTTGATTACTGTAGACTTGTAGTATAGTCTGAAGTCCAGTATCATGATGCCTCCCGCTTTGTTCTTTTTCCTTAGAATTGACGTGGCTATGCGGGCTCTCTTTTGGTTCCATATGAAGCTTAAGGTGGTTTTTTCCAGTTCTGTGAAGGTCATCGGTAGCTTGATGGGGATAGCATTGAATCTGTAAATTACTTTGGGTAGTATGGCCATTTTCACAATATTGATTCTTCCTAACCATGAACATGGAATGTTTCTGCATCTGTTTGTGTCCTCTCTTATTTCCTTGAGCAGTGGTTTGTAGTTCTCCTTGAAGAGGTCCTTTACATTCCTTGTTAGTTGTATTCCTAGGTATTTTATTCTCTTTGTAGCAATTGTGAATGGCAGTTCATACTTGATTTGGCTCTCTTTAAGTCTTTTATTGGTGTATAGGAATGCTTGTGACTTTTGCACATTGATTTTGTATCCTGAGACTTTGCTGAAGTTGCTTATCAGTTTCAGGAGATTTTGGGCTGAGATGATGGAGTCTTCTAGATATACAATCATGTCATCTGCAAATAGAGACAATTTGACTTCCTCCTTTCCTATTTGAATACGCTTTATTTCTTTTTCTTGCCTGATTGCTCTGGGTAGAGCTTCCAATACTGTATTGAACAGGAGTGGTGAGAGAGGGCATCCTTGTCTAGTGCCAGATTTCAAAGGGAATGCTTCCAGTTTTTGCCCATTCAGTATGATATTAGCTGTTGGTTTGTCATAAATAGCTTTTATTATTTTGAGACATGTTCCATCAATACCTAGTTTATTGAGGGTTTTTAGCATAAAGAGCTGTTGAATTTTGTCAAAGGCCTTCTCTGCATCAATTGAGATAATCATGTGGTTTTTGTCTTTGGTTCTGTTTATGTGGTGAATTATGTTTACAGACTTGCGTATGTTGAACCAGCCTTGCATCCTCGGGATGAAGTCTACTTGATCATGGTGGATAAGCTTTTCGATGTGCTGTTGCAATTGGTTTGCCAGTATTTTATTGAAGATTTTTGCATTTATGTTCATCATAGATATTGGCCTGAAGTTTTCTTTTCTTGCTGAGTCTCTGCTGGGTTTTGGTATCAGGATGATGTTGGTCTCATAAAATGATTTGGGAAGGATTCCCTCTTTTTGGATTGTTTGGAATAGTTTCAGAAGGAATAGTACCAGCTCCTCTTTGTACATCTGGTAGAATTTGGCTGTGAACCCATCTGTACCTGGGCTTTTATTTGGGTGGTAGGCTCTTAATTGCTGTCTCAACTTCAGCCCTTGTTATTGGTCTATTCAGGGTTTCAATTTCTTCCTGGTTTAGACTTGGGAGGATGCAAGTGTCCAGGAATATATCCATTTCTTCCAGGTTTCCTAGTTTATGTGCATAGAGTTGTTTGTAATAATCTCTGATGATGGTTTGTATTTCTGTGGAATCTGTGGTGCTATCCCCTTTATTGTTTTTTATTGCATCTATTTGATTATTCTCTCTTTTCTTTTTTATTAATCTGGCTAGTGGTCTGTCTATTTTGTTGATCTTTTAGAAAAACCAGCTCCCGGATTTATTGATTCTTTGAAGGGTTTTTTTGTCTCTATCTCCTTCAGTTCTGCTCTGATCTTAGTTATTTCTTGTCTTTTGCTAGGTTTGGAGTTTTTTTGATCTTCTTCCTTTAGCTCTTTCAATTTTGACAATAGGGTGTCGATTTTAGATCTCTCCTTGCTTCTCATGTGGGCATTTATTGCTATATATTTTCCTCTAGAGACGACCTTAAATGTGTCCCAGAGATTCTGGTATGTTGTGTCTTTGTTCTTGTTGGTTTTGAAGAATATCTTTATTTCTGCCTTCATTTCATTGTTTATCCAGTCAACATTCAAGAGCCATTTGTTCAGTTTCCATGAAGCTGTGCGGTTCTGGGTTGGCTTCTGAATTCTGAGTTCTAATTTGATTGCCCTGTGGTCCGAGAGACTGTTTGTTATGATTTCCGTTCTTTTGCATTTGCTGAGGAGTGATTTACTTCCAATTATGTGATTAATTTTAGAATAGGTGTGATGTGGTGCTGAGAAGAATGTATATTCTGTGGATTTGGGGTAGAGAGTTCTGTAAATGTCTATTAGGTTTGCTTGGTCCAGGTCTGAGTTCAAGTCCTGGATATCCCTGTTAATTTTCTGTCTCGTTGATCTGTCCAACATTGACAATGGGGTGTTAAAGTCTCCCACTATTATTGTGTGGGAATCTAAGTCTCTTTGTAAGTCATTAAGAACTTGCCTTATGTATCTGGGTACTCCTGTATTGGGTGTGTATATATTTAGGATCGTTAGCTCTTCTTGCTGCATTGATCCTTTTACCATTATGTAATGTCCTTCTTTGTCTCTTTTGATCTTTGTTGGTTTAAAGTCTATTTTATCAGAGATGAGAATTGGAACTCCTGCTTTTTTTTGCTCTCCATTTGCTTGGCAAATCTTCCTCCATCCCTTTATTTTGAGCCTTTGTGTATCCTTGCATGTGAGATGGGTTTCCTTGATGCAGCACACCAATGGGTTTTGTCTTTTTATCCAATTTGTCTTTTGATTGGGGCATTTAACCCATTTACATTTAGGGTTAATATTGTTATGTGTGAATTTGATCATGCCATTTTGATGCTAGCTGGCTGTTTTGCCCATTAGTTGATGCAGTTTCTTCATTGTGTTGATGCTCTTTACCATTTGGCATGTTTTTGGAGTGGCTGGTACTGGTTGTTCCTTTCTACATTTAGTGTCTCAGGAGCCTTGTAAAGCAGCCCTAGTTGTGATGAAATCTCTGAGTACTTGCTTGTTCATAAAGGATTTTATTTTTCCTTCACTTATGAAGCTTAGTTTGGCTGGATATGAAATTCTGGGTTGAAAGTTCTTTCCATTAAGGATGTTGAATATTGGCCCCCACTCTCTTCTGGCTTGTAGGGTTTCTGCTGAGAGATCTGCTGTGAGTCTGATGGGCTTCCCTTTGTGGGTAACCCAACCTTTCTCTCTGGCTGCCCTTAGTATTTTCTCCTTCATTTCAACCCTGGTGAATCTGACGATTATGTGCCTTGGGGTTGCTCTTCTTGAGGAATATCTTTGTGGTGTTCTCTGTATTTCCTGGACTTGAATATTGGCCTGCCTTGCTAGGTTGGGGAAGTTTTGCTGGATAATATCCTGAAGAGTATTTTTCAGCTTGGATTCATTCTCTCCATCACATTCAGGTACACCTATCAAACGTAGATTAGGTCTTTCACATAGTCCCATATTTCTTGTTGACTTTGTTCATTCCTTTTTACCCTTTTTCTCTAATCTAGCCTTCTCATTTTATTTCATTGAGTTGATCTTCGACCTCTGATATCCTTTCTTCTGCTTGGTCAATTCGGCTGTTGAAACTTGTGTATGCTCCGTGAAGTTCTCATGTTGTGTTTTTCAGCTCCATCAATTCACTTATATTCCTCTCTAAGTTGTTTATTCTCGTTAGCATTTCGTCAAATCTTTTTTCAATGTTCTTAGTTTCTTTGCATTGGGTTAGAACATGTTCTTTTAGCTCACAGAAGTTTCTTATTACCCACCTTCTGAAGCCTGATTCTGTCAATTCATCACACTCATTCTCCATCCAGCCTTGTACCCTTGCTGATGAGGAGTTGTGATCCCTTCTAGGAGGAGAGGCATTCTGGTTTCAGGTGTTTTCATCCTTTTTGCACTGGTTTCTTCCTATCTTTGTGGATTTATCCACCTGTCATCTTTGTAGTTGTTGACTTTCAGATTGGGTCTCTGAGTGGACGTCCAGGTTGTTGATGTTGAAGTTATTTCTTTCTGTTTCTTAGCTTCCCTTCTAACAGTCTAGCCCCTCTGTTGTAGGACTGCTGAGGTCCACTCCAGGCCCTGCTTGCCTGGGGATCACCTCCAGTGGCTGCAGAACAGTAAGGGTTGCTGCCAGTTTCTTCTTCTGCTATCTTTGTCCCAGAAGGATACCTGCCAGATGTCAGTCTTAGCTCTCCTTTATTAGGTGACTGTTTGGATATACGGAAGTCAGGGAGCTGCTTGAGGGGACAGTCTGTCTTTTATAGGAGCTCAAGTGCTGAGCTGTGAGCTCCGTTGTTCATTCAGAGCTGCTGAGCAGGTATGTTTAAGTCTGCTGCAGCAGAACTCATAAACCCCCCCCTTTTTTTTTCCCAGGTGCTCTGTCCCGGGGAGTTAGGGCTTTATTTATGAGTTTCTGTTGTGCTGCTGCCTTTTTTCAGGGCTGCCCTGCCTAGCAAGGAGGCAGCCTAGTCACTGTCTGCCTGCAGAGGCTTTGCTGAGTTGCTGTGGGCTCTGCCCAGCTGCCGTGTGAACTTCCCTGCAGTCCTGTTTATACGGGTGTAGTTAGAACTGCCTCGGCAATGGTGGCCCACCTCTATAATGGCAGACTCTCTCTGTAATGGTGGGCTGCCTCAGCAATGGCAAACTACCTCCATAGTGGTGGACTGCCTCGGTAATGGCGGACACCCTTCCCCCACAGCACTGCACCATCCTGGGTTCAGCTGTGCTTGCTGTGAAACTCTCAATCCAGAGCATTTCCGATTGCTGTTTTTTTGTGGGGGTGGGACCAGCTGAGCCTGATCATCTGGCTCCCTGCCTCAGAGCCCTTTTTTTTTTTTTCTTTTTTAGTTGAACAGTCGACTCTGTCGCCCAGGTGTTCCAGTCACCTGTTGAAAAGGCACCGGGATCTGTGTGATTTCCCGTGTGGCGACCCACTGTGCTGGCTGAAACAGCCACACTGAGATTCGTGGTGCTTTTTTGCCCGGGAATCTCCTAGCCTGGCTCCCTGTTTCAGTCCCCTTTTTAATCAGTTGAATAGGCGACTGTCTCCCAGGAGCTCCAATCGCCAGCTAAAACAGTGCCCAGACCCGTGTATTTTGTATGGAGAACTGCAGTGCCGGGGCGCCGGCAAAACAGCCACGCCGGCAAAAACAGCCATGCCAGCCAAACAGCCGCACCAGCCAAAACAGCTGCACTGGCCAAAACTGCCGTGCTGGCGACCCATGGGGCTCCTCTGCCTGGGAATCTCCTGGTCTGTGGGCAATAAAAATCCATCTGGAAATGTGGCATCCACTCACCCTCTGTGCTTTTGCTGGGAGCTGCAATCCTGAGCTGCTCCTAATTGGCCATCTTGGATCGGCTCAATACAGCCCAAATTCTTATACATCTATGACCTGATGGGACTAAGTTATACCACAAGCCCCTTTCATCCACTGACTAAGAGTCAGGCATTGTGTAAAGTGCTAAAAGGCAGCATCTTATTTGCCCTCATGTGAAAAGAGTATGAGAAGCCTCTTTTTTGATAAAGAAAAGTATGTAGTCCTGAGTGTAAGCCTGCCTTTAAGTAATCAGCGTAAAATAAAATCTTATATAAAGAAAATCACATGCATCTAAAAGTACTTTTTAAGTACTATGTTGTAAATTATTTCTCTTTTCTGAAAAGAGAAACTAGACCAGTAAAGAATATTTTTAAGCCAGTGAAATAAACAGAGAACTTTTCTGATAGTAAATCAGGTTGAAACAAACTATGAGCAAGACTAAGCTTTGCTTTGTAAGTGAAAGACTGAGTTGTGTCTTTCTGTGATAAATACAAAAAGAATATGACTCTGCTCTTCATACACCTAAATTTTAATCCTTCATAAAACATCATGAAATGTGTTTAAATAGTTATGGGAAGACCTAGCTCATGAAGAAGATGGTGGTGACTGAACTGAAAGTGTTGTTAACCATTTCTCACATAAAGTGAACTTGATATGAACTTCACAGTAAAATGCCAGAACAACTTTTGGCATTGAAAACTGCCTGCTGTCTCCATTTTGCAGGAGTTCAAGTGCCTCTAATGGCATCTAAACACCAAACACTGACCCCTCCAACAATCCTGTGAGGTAATAGGATTATCATCCCCATTTTACAGATGGGGAAACTTTAAGGACACAAGGATGCTAAGTGGGAGACTGGAACTTAAAAACTGATGTCTAAAAACAAAGCTTGTGATCTCACGCATATGCCATCCCACACAACCTTGGAATATCAAAGGAGTGGCAACAGTCTACCTTTGGTGAACTTACAATCCAACTGGGGGGAAAGAAACATATGCAAATATATCACAAGTGTAATACAAGGGTAAAAATGAATTGCTTACATATTGAGAGAAAACAAAGGCCTGGAGTCTTTAATGTGAGGTGGAACTGAAGACAGAGGCCTTCTTGGATAAGAAAGTGCTTCCTGAAGTATATTGAGAGCACAATCTGAACAGAAATCCGGAACACTCCTGAGACCAGCCAGGAGGTGACTTAATCAGACTGGTTGTTAACAAGAGGAAGTTACACAAGCCAGAGCACCATATAGAGAGGGGGATGCTGGAAGCCAGAATATAGAGTACAATACGGAGGAGGGACACTAAAGCCAAAGTGTGATGTAGAGGAATCTTGATGACTTTCCAAAACAAATAAAGACTCTGAAATGCTGTTAATAGCAAAGTGATTAAAAGGAAGAGATGCTTGATAAAAGATCCTGAAAGTGTAAGACCTAGAAGCAGACACAGGTAGAGAATTGGGCTGGTACACTAGAGGTGCAAGAACCTGGTTCTAGACCAGCAACGGTCAATAAAATTAGAATGTGAGTCACAGATGTAATAGAAAATTTTCTAGGAGTTTAAAAAAATACAAAGAAATAGGTGATTTAGTTTTAGTGATACACTTTAACACAGTATATATCCAAAATATTGTCAGTCAACATATAATCAACATAAAAGATTTACACTGCTGTTTTTTAATAAACTTTATTTTTTATAGAGCAACTTTAGGCTTACAAAAATATTGATTCAAAAGTATGGAGAATTCTTACATACCCTCTTCCTACAAGTTCCTCATATTATAAACATCTTGTATTAGTGTGGTACACTTGTGATAACTGGGGAATCAATATTGATGTATTATTATTATTATTTTGAGATGGCGTTTCACTCTTGTTGCCCAGGCTGGAATGCAATGGCAGGATCTCGGCTCACTGCAACTTCCGCCTCCCAAGTTCAAGCTATTCTCTTGCCTCAGCCACCCGAGTAGCTGGGATTACAGGCATGTGCCACCATGCTTGGCTAATTTTGTATTTTTAGTAGAGATGGGATTTCTCCATGTTGGTCAGGCTGGACTTGAACTCCCAACCTCAGGTGATCTGCACACCTTGCCTCCCAAATGCTAGGATAACAGGTGTGAGCCACTGCGTCTGGCCCAATACATTATAATTAACTAACATCCATAGTTTACATTAAGATTCACTCTTTATTTTGTACCTTATGTGAGTTTTGGCAAATATATGACACATGTTCATTATTATTGTTTCATACAGAACAGTATCACTGCCCTAAAAATCTCATGTCTCTAGCTATTCATTTTTCCCTCCCTCAATACCCTCAACTCCTGGTTACCTCTAATCATTTTGCTGTCTCCAGAGTTTTGCTTTTGCCAGAAGTCATATAGTTGGAATCATATAGTATTTAGCCTTTTCAGATTGGCTTCTTTCCCTTAGCAATATGTTTTTAAGGTTCCTTTATGTCTTCTCATGGCTTGAAAATGGCAATCCTGCTCATTTCTTTTTATTAGTGAATAACATTCCATTGCATGGATGTGCCAGTTTTATCCATTCACCTCCTGAAGGACATTTTGGTTACTTCCAAGTTTTGGCAATTATAAAGAAAGCTGCAATAAACATTCGTGTGCAGGTTTTTGTATGAACATGTTTTCAACTGCTTTGGGTATATAACAAGGAGGAGGATCACTGGATTGTATGTTAAGAGTATGGTTAGTTTTGTAAGAAACTGCCAAACTGTCTTCCAAAGTGGTTGCAGTGCATGTTGCCTCACTATCAGTGATGTATGAGTTCCTGTTGCTCCACATCCTTGCTAGCATTTGTTGTTGTCAAATTTTAGCCATTATAATAGTTGATTTAATTTGAAGTTCTCTAATGACATGTAATGCGGAGCATCTCTTCATATGTTTATCTGTCATCTGTTTATCTTTCATGAAGTCTCTGCTAAAATCTTTTGCCCATTTCTAATTTGGCTATTTGCTTTCCTATTAAGTTTTAAGAGATCTTTGTGTGTTTTAGATACCTGTTCTTTATCGAATATGTGTTTTGCAGAGTTTTTTCTCCCAGTCTGTGGCTTATCTTTTCATCATCTTAATGGTAACTTTCACAGAACAGCAAGTTTTAAACTTTAATAAAGTGTTAATTTTTTTTTCTTTTATGAATCATGCTTCTGGTGTTGTATCTAAAAAGTCATCACTAAATCCAAGGTCATCTAGATTTTCTACTGTTATTAACTTGGAGTTTTACATTTAGGTTTATGATCCATTTTGAGTTAATTTTTGTACACTGGGTAAAAGCACTGTGTCTAGATGTATTTTTTTGCATGTGGATGTCCAGTTCTAGTGCCATTTGTGGAAAAGACTATCACTTTTCCATTGAATTGTCTTTGCTCCTTTGTAAAAGATCAGTTGGCTATATTTGTATGAGTCTATTTCTGGGCTCTCTAGTCTGTTCCATTTATCTATCTATTCTTTCACCAATACTACACTATCTTGATGACTAGCTTTACAGCAAGTCTTGAAGTCTGGTAGTGTCAGTCCTCCAACTTTGTTCTTCTTCGGTGTTGTTTTGGCTATTATGAGTTTTTTGGCTTTCCATATAAACTTTTGAATGTTTGCTGATATTCAGAAAATAACTCTCTAGGATTCTGACTGGGACTACTTAGAATCTGAAGATCAAGTTATAAAGAACTGATGTTTTAACAACATTCATCTTCCTTCAATGAACACACATTATCTCTCATTTAATTCTTTATTTCAAGGTTTGTAGTTCTCCTCACATAGGTTTTGCATTAGTCCTTTCTCAAGCTGCTAATAAAGACATACCCGAGACTGGATCATTTATAAAGAGGTTTAATTGACTCACAGTCCCACATGGCTTGGGGAGGCCTCAGGAAACTTACAATCATGGTGGAAGGCACCTCTTTATAGGCCAGCAGGAGAGAGAATGAGTGCCCAGAGAAGGGGGAAACCCCTTATAAAACCATTAGATCTTGTGAAAACTAACTCACTATCACAAGAACAGGATGGGGGAAATCGCCCCCATGATTCAATTATCTCCATCTGGTCCCTCCCATGACGTGTGGAGACTATGGGAACTACAATTCAAGATGAGATTTGGTAGGGGACACAACCAAACCATATCAGATATGACACATACTTTGTCAAGATTTATACTTATTTTTTTGTTGCTAATGTAAACGGTATTATTTTAAATTTCAAATTCTAAGTGTTTCTTTCTTTCTCTTTTTCTTTTCTTTCTTTTTTTGGAGACAAGGTCTTGCTCTGTTGTCTAGGCTGGAATGCAGTGTGCAGTGGGGTGACCTTGGCTCACTACAACCTCCACCTCCTGGGTTCAAGTGATTCTTGTGCCTCAACCTCCCAAGTAGCTGGGGATTACAGGCATGCCTCACCATGCCTGGCTAATTGTTGTATTTTTAGTAGATATGGGGTTTTCCCATGTTGGCCAGGCTGGTCTTAAACTCCTAGCCTCAAGTGATCCACCTACCATGACCTCCCAAAGTGTTGGGATTACAGGCGTGAGCCACTGTACCTGGCTTGTTCATTTTTTTTCATTTTTTTGAGATGGAGTCTCACTGTCACCTAGGCTGGAGTGCAATGGCATGATCTCGGCTCACTGCAATCTCTGCCTCCTGGGATCAAGTGATTCACCTGACTCAGCCTCCTGAGTAGCTGGGACTACAGGCATGTGGCACCACACCTGGCTAATTTTTGTATTTTTAGCAGAGATGGGTTTTCTCCATGTTGGCCAGGCTGGTCTTGAACTCCCGACCTCAAGTGATCTAACTGCCTTGCCCTTGGCCTCCCAAAGTGTTGGGATTACAGATGTGAGCCACTGCGCCCGGCCAGACTGTTCATTTCTGATATATAGGAAAGCAATTTATTTTGGAAATTAACAAGGCCATATCCTGCAACCTTGCTGTAATTGGTCATTAGTTCCAGGATGCTTTTTGGTTGTTGTTGTTTCTTTGGGATTTTCCACAGATAATCATCTGTAAACAAAGACAGTTTAATTCCTTCCTAATCTATATATCTTTGTTTCCTTTTTTTTTTTTTTTTGAGATGGAGTCTTGCTCTATTGCCAGGCTGAAGGGTAGTGGCAGCTCACTGCAACCGCCACCTCCTGGGTTCAAGTGATTCTCCTGCCTCAGCCTCCCGAATTGCTGGGACTACAGGCATCCACCACCAGGCCCAGCTAATTTTTGTATTTTTAGTAGAGACGGGGTTTCACCATGTTGGCCAGAATGGTTTTGATCTCTTGACCTCGTGATCCACCCGCCTCAGCCTCCCAAAGTGCTGGCATTACAGGTGTGAGCCACTGTGCCTGGCACCTTTGTTTCCTTTTCTAGTCTTAGTACATTCACTAGGACTTCTGCTATGATATTAGATAGAAATGGTGAGAGGTGACATCCTTGCCTGTTCCTAAGACCAGGAGATATAAGATCATTTTTCAGGAGAAACCACCTAGTTTCACGTTAGCTGATGTAAGATTTTAGTAGATGTTCTTTCCTCTTTACTTAGTTGAGGAAGTTCTCCTGTATTATAGTTTGCTGAGTATTTATCATGAATGGGTATTGAATTTTGTCAAATGCCTTTTCTATATTTATTGATATGATTGTATGACTTTTTTAGATTTGATGTGATGGGCTACATTAATTGCTTTTCTAATATTGAACCAGTCTTGCATACCTGGAGTAAATCCTACTTGGTGGTGGTATATAATTCTTCCTATACATTGTCAGATTTGGTTTTGGTATTAGGATAATGTTGGTCTCACAGAGTAAGTCGGGAAGTATCCCCTTTGCTTCTATTTTCTGGAGGAGACTGAAGATAACTGGTATAATTTCTTCCCCAAATGTTTAGTAGAATCTATTAGAGAACCTATCTGTGCCTGTACTTTTGTTTTCAGTCATTATTTATTGAATGTCTGTAATAGATACAGACCTATTCAGATGATCCTTTTCTTCTTGTGTGAGTTTTGGCAGATTGTATCTTTTAAGGAATCTATCTATTTCCTCTAGGTGGTCATATTTGTGGGCACAGAGTTTTAATTATATCCCCCTTTATTACCCATGGATAATGGATAACAAAGGTCCATGGATCACTAGTGATGGTCCCTCTTTTACTTTTGATACTGGTAATTAGTCTTCTCTTTTTTCCTTAAGCTTACTAGAGGTCTGTCAATTTTATTTCATAGAACCAGCTTTTGGGTTCACTGATTTTCTGTACTGATTTCCTCTACTCAATTTCTTTTATTTCTACTTCAATTTTCATTATTTTTTCTCTGCTTATTTTGGTCTTTTTTTCTAGCCTCTGAAGGTAGAATCTTCATTTCAGATCTCCTTTTAAAATAATGCATTTACTGCTATAAATTTCCCTCCAAGCACTGCTTTTGCTGAATCCTACACATTTTAAGTTGTGGTTTCACTTTCATTTAGTTCAATATATTTCTAAATTTCTCTTGAGACTTATTCTTTCACCCAAGCATTATTTGCAAGTGTGTTGTTTAATCTCCAAGTATGTCGGAATTTTCCAGCTGTCATTTGTTTTTTTTTTTTTTGAGACAGGGTCTTGCTAAGTTGCCCAGGCTGGGCACAAGTGATTCTCCTGCCTCACTCTTCCGAGTAGCTGGGATTATAGGCACACACCACTGTGCATGGCTAATATGTTATTAATTTCTAGTTCAATTCCGTTGTTGTCTGAAAGCAGACATTGCAAGTTTTCTAGTCTTTAAAATGTGTTGAGGTGTTTTTTCTATGGTTCAGAATGCAGTCTACTTTGGTGAATGTTCTGTGTGAGCTTGAGAAGAATGTGTATTCTGCTGTTAGGTGAATTCTATAGATGTCAATCACACCTATACAGTGTGATTGACATCACACAATATTTGATTCAACTATGTCTTTACTGATTTTCTTCCTGGCAGATGCATCAATTATTGATAGAGGGGTGCTGAAGTCTCCTACTATAATAGTGGATTCATCTATTTCTCCTTGTAGTTTTATCAGTTTTTGCCTGATGTAGTTTACCACTCTTTTGCCTGGTTACACACATTAAGGATTGTTATGCCTTCTTAGAGAATAGACCTATTTATCTTATGTAATGCCCTTCTTTATTCCTAATTTTATTTGCTGTGAAGTCTGTTTTTTTTCTGAAATATAACTACTTTAGGTTTCTTTTGATTAGTGTTAGTATGGTATATCCTCTTCATTTATTTACTTACTTAATTTTGGAACAGGGTCTCTATTGTCCAGGCTGGAGGTCAGAGGCATGATCATGGCTCACAGCAGCCTCAATCACCTGTGCTCAAGTGATCCTCTCACCTCAGTCTCCTGGGTAGCTGGGACTACAGGTGCACGCCACCAGGCCCAGCTAATCAAAACTTTTTTTTTTCTTAATTTTGTAGAGACAGGTTCTCACTATGTTGCCAGGCTGGTCTTGAACGCCTGACCTCAAGCAATCCTCCTCCTTGGCTTCCTAAAGTGCTGAGATTATAGGCATGAGCCATCATATCTGGCTAATCCCTTTACTTTTAATCTAAATGTGTCTTTAAATTTAAGGTGGTTTTCTTGTACACAACATATACTTGGGTCTTGTTTGGCTCATTCATGCTGACGGTGTGTTTTTTGTGTTTTGAGATCACCAACATTTAAAGTGATTATTGATACAGCTGAATATCTACCACGTTACTATTTTTTTTTTTTTTTGAGACACAGTCTCCCTCTGTTGCCTAGGCTGGAGTGCAATGGTGTGAATTCAGCTCACTGCAACCTCTGCCTCCTGCATTCAATTGAGCCTCCTGCCTCAGCCTCCCAAATAGCTGGGGTTACAGGTATGTGCCACCATGCCTGGCTAATTTTTGTATTTTTAGTAGAGACGGGGTTTCATCACATTGGCCAGGCTGGTTTCAAACTCCTGGCCTCAAGTGATCCACTGGCCTTAGTCTTCCAAAGTGTTGGTATTGCAGGCTTGAGCTACTGTGCCTGGCCCATGTTACTATTTTCTATTTGCTGCTCTCGTTCTTTTTCTTTTTTTCTTTTTTTGAGACAGAGTCTTGCTCTGTTGCCCAGGCTAGAGTACATGGCATGATCTTGGCTCAATGCAACCTCTGCCTCCCAGTTTCAAGTGATTCTCATGCCTCAGCTGGGATTATAGGCATGTGCTACCATGCCCAGATAATTTTTGTATTTTTAGCAGAGATGGGATTTCACCATGTTGTCCAGGCTGGTCTTGAACTCCTGACCTCAGGTGATCCACTTGTCTCAGCTTCCCAAAGTGCTGGGAATACAGATGTGAGCCACCATGCCCGACCTGCCTTCTCTGGTTTTAAGTTAAGCATTCAATATGATTTGATATTTTTCTCCTCATTTAGTCTATCAAATGTGTTTGCTTTTTATTTTAAAAATTTTTATTTATTTATTTTTGAGACGGAGTTTTGCTCTTGCTGCCCAAGCTGGAGTGTAATGGCGTGATCTTGGCTCACTGCAACATCTGCCTCCTGGGTTCAAGTGATTCTCTTGCCTCAGCCTCCTGAGTAGCTGGGATTACAGGTGCGCACCACCATGTCTGGCTAATTTTTTGGTACAATTAGTAGAGACAGGGTTTCATCATGTCAGCCAGGCTGGTCTCGAACGCCTAACCTCAGGTGATCTGCCCACCTCAGCCTTCCCAAAGCATTGGGATTACAGGTGTGAGCCACCGCACCTGGCCTAGTTTCATTTACTTTTTAACTTTTTATTTCCATAGTTTAAATGATTGCTCTTGAGTTTGCAGTGTACATTGCTTTTTTTTTGAGATGGAGTCTTGCTCTGTCACCCAGACTGGAGTGCAGTTGTGTGATCTTGGCTCAATGCAACCTCTGTCTTCTGGGTTCAAGCAATTCTCCTACCTCAGCCTCCCGAGTAGCTGGGATTACAGGCACCTACCACCATGCCCAGCTAATTTTTGCATTTTTAGTAGAGACGGGGTTTCACCATGTTGGCCAGGCTGGTCTCAAACTCCTGACCTCAGGCAATCCGCCTGCCTCGGCCTCCCAAAGTGCTGAGATTATAGGTGTGAGCCACTGTGCCTGGCTTGCAATATACATTTATAACTAATTCAAGTTCCCTTTCAAATAATACTATACCACCTTATAAATAGGACAAGTACCTTATAACGGAGCATTTCCATTTACTACCTCCCATCCCTTACAACACTGCTGTCATTTATTTCCATAAGGTTCAATAATCATACTACTTATCCATATGCTGTAATTACCAAATACAAGTTGTTATTATTATTTGTGGCCAAATGCTTGTCAGATCAATTAAGGTTGAAAACATTTTTACCTCTACTTATTCCTTCTCTAATGCTCTTCCTTTCTTTACGCTGATCTGAATTTCTGAGCTATGTTATTTGGCTTCTTTTTTTTTAGACAGTCTCACTGTTGCCCAGGTTGGAGTGCAGTGGCACAATCTCCGCTCATTGCAACCTCTACCTCCCAGGTTCAAGTGATTCTCATGCCTCAGCCTCCTGAGTAGCTGCAATTACAGGCATGTGCCACCACATCTGGCTAATTTTTTTGTATTTTTAGGAGAGACAAGGCTTCATCATGTTGGCTAGGCTGGTGTCGAATTCTTGAGCTCAGGCAATCCACCTGCCTCGGCTTCTCAAAGTGCTAGGATCACAGGTGTGAGTCACCATGCCCAGCCTATTTGCCTTCTCTCTGAAGAATTTCTTCAACATTTCTTGGAAAGCAGGTCTACTGGCAACAAATTCCCTCCATTTTTGTCTGAGAATCTTTACTTCCCTTCCACTTTTGAAGGATACTTTCTCTGGTTATAGAATTCTAGGCTGTTTCTTTTTTCAATGCTTTTAAAATACTTTCCTCTCCTCTCTCCTGGCTTCCATGGTTTCTGAAGAGAGGTGTGATGTAATTCTCATCATTGCTCTTCTATATGTACGGTCTCTTTTTTCCTCTGGCTTCGTTCAAGATTTTGTCTTTGATTTCTGGAGCCTTACATATGATATGCCTGTGTAGATGTTTTTGGCATTTGTGCCTGCTTGGTGTGTTCTGGACTGTTGTGGTTTTAAAATTTAAATTAATTTAAATAAAACAAAAAAATTCAGTTCACCAGTCACACTAGTTACATTTTAGGTGCTCAACAGCCACATGTGGCTAGTATGTGCCACACTGGATGGCCAGGTCCAGACAGTTGAGAAAGGAGATCAATCTAGGCCTCCTGACAGTGAGTGGCCTGCAGAGGAAAGCATCTCCTGGGCTCTGTGGGCACCTGAGGCACCTGCTGCTCCTGTTCACCTCCCTGCCTCTGCTCACACAACCCAGTCCTGCTTTCTGGAGTGTCCCTCCTCTCTGTCCTCAGATTATCTTTATTTTACCCTTTTTTCTCCACCTTAACTTAGGTCCCATCTACTTATAACACCTTTAGAGGTAAAGGAGAATGTGCTTTACTTTATTGCCTTTAAGAAATATGATCTGAGCCTGTCATCACCATCCAAAGATCCTTCACATCACCAGGCCCAGTGCCGAGCCTCACACTTTTGTAGACTTAATATCTCATCTGATAACATAAAAAATGTTAATGGAGGCAGAGAGTAGTGGCTCACGCCTGTAATGCCAACACTTTGGGAGGCTGAGGCAGGCGGATCACCTGAGCTCAGGAGTTCGACCATCCTGGCCAACATGGTGAAGCCCTGTCTCTACTAAAAATACAAAAATTAGCTGGGTGTGGTCACAGGTGGCTGTAATCCAAGTTACTCAAGAGGCTGAGACAGGAGAATCACTTGAATCTGGGAGGTGGAGGTTGCAGTGAGCCGAGATTGTGCCGTTGCACTCCAGCCTGGGTGATGTGACTGAAATTTCAGCTCAAAAAAAAAAAAGTTTTTCTGTCACCATTTTATTCTGTCAAGTAAGAAAATGAAAAGCAAAGACAACTCTCTATTGCTAGCATCTCATAAACAGAATGACATTCTAATAGTGTCCTCCCTTTTCCCCCAAAAGGAGGAAACTAAATTTAGCTATGTATTTTTTTTCATGAAAGACATCTCTACTAAAAATACATAAATACAAAAATTATCCAGGTGCAGTGGTGCATGCCTGTAATCCCAGCTACTCAGAAAGCCAAGGCATGAGAATTGCTGGAACCTGGGTAGCAGAGGTTGTGGTGAGCCAAGATCATGCCACTGCATACTCAGGAGGCCAAGACATGAGAATCGCTGGAACCCGGGAGGCAGAGGCTGTGGTGAGCCAAGATCACGCCACTGCATACTCAGGAGGCCAAGACATGAGAATTGCTGGAACCCGGGAGGCAGAGGCTGTGGTGAGCCAAGATCACGCCACTGCACTCCAGCCTGGACAAGAGTCAGACTCTGCCTCTAACATAAAATATAATAAAGAAAAACAACACACATGCCTAAGACTTTGGACATTCTCATTATTTTTCAAGGCTGACATGTCTTGGAGTGCCCTGGTTGAGGTTAACGTAGGACTTAGGATAAGGATGAGGCTTTAAGGGACAGAAGTGAAGTGGGACAGGAATATTAAGACCAAAAAGCCTCCTGGTCAACCTTCCATCCAGAGCATATTCTGCTCTTTTTCTGATGCATTCCACAGACCTTGCTTTTGTTCAAAATGAGAGCCAATCTGGGAAAGGACTGGGAATAGTCAAATCTGCCACAAATAACAAAATGGATGAAGCTTGACTCAAGAAGATGAATACTGAGATACAGCACACAGCCTTCAAGTCTAAGGAGTTGGAGGAACCTGGAGGGCCCTAAGAAACTGCTGGATATTACATGGCCATTCCTTACGTGCCTTGTGGGAAGCACAAGTGATGCTTGGGAGTATTAACAAGTCACCAGGCCACTAAGAAGCCACTTTCAACTAGGTACATATCCAACACAGGCCCTTGGGTTCAAGAATGTCAAAACTCATCTCAAAAGTTTATTTCTATTTCTCTGAGTTTCATGATTTCACTTTTGTAAACACACCACTTTAAAAAATACTGCATAATCAGCTTTATTGTTGACTGAGAAAACTATGAGAACAGACGACTTAAATTATCTGTGCACGCGGAGGGAAAGATAAGGATATTACCTTGCTGGAGGTACTCATTTTTATATTTTGCCCTAGACCGTCATTCCCTAAGAAATCTTCCTTAAAACAGTGGTTGCAAAATGGAGGCCCATGTGCTGGATTCAGATTGTTTTGTTTGGCCTGTAGAGTTAAAAAAAAAAAAAAAAAATCTGTACTTCCAGCATCTCTTATTAAGTTACATGTGGCACAGGGCTGACAGTGACACAAGACAGCAACTGGCTCTAACTGATAGTTGTTTCCTTTAAAAGGCCTAATTGTTCTTTAATTTGCAAACCCTTGCCATTCTCGGAATATCTGCTTTTGTTCTTGCATCCACGGGCACTGGAGTGCGTGCCAGCTGACCTGGAAGAAGCGCTAGCAAGTCACCTACATGGTGACAAGGGGCGGCCTGAGAGGGGAACTTTCGATCCTACACCTGCCGGAAATGACCTTGGGATAATCACAACCTTCGGTCCTTAGTTTCCTTACCTGTGAAATGGAGCTGAAAACGCACAGCTGTGGGAAGCACTGGCCCAAACGCGGGGCCTGGGGGCACGCCCCCCGCGCCCCCCGCGCCCCCCGCGCCCGCCGGGCTCGCTCTTCACCCCTCCCTCTACGGGCCCCCGCGCTTCGCGGAGGTCGGTCCCGGGCGCCGAGAGGCGTGGCCGGCCGGAGCGGACCCTCGCGGCGGCCATGGCCTCGGTGGTGGAATACAAGGGCCTCAGGGCTGGCTACCACTGCGGCTACTGCGACTCCAAGGAGGGCAAAGCTTCCTGCGGTGAGTGTCCCCGACGCCAGGGCTGGCGCGGCCGCCTCGCGCCCAACCCCTGCCGCGCCCGCCACGCCTCGGGCAGACCCTCGGCGGGGGTAAGAGCAGGCTCACACCCCGACTCCCGCTTCCCCGCCTCTCTCGACTCTCCCCATCCTGCTTGGTCTCACTCTGCCTCACCCTCACTGACGACGGCGGCCCCTTACGGAGAAAAAACGGAAATAGTGGAAAGCTGCCCTCGGTCAAGATGGCGCGGGCGGCGTCAGCCCCAAGAGGCGCCGGGCCGACCGGGCCTGCGGGCGCCCGAGTGGCTTCGTGCGAGCCTCGGGGGGCTCCCGGGCGGCGCGCTGCATTGTGGGGTGGCGGCGGCAGTGGCGGCGACGCTGGGCCGGAAGCCTGAGCGTTCGCGGGGCCGAGGCCATGGCTTTCTGGGCCGGGAGTTCGCCCAGCATCGTGGACTATTTCCCCAGCGAGGACTTCTACCGCTGTGGTTACTGCAAGAACGAGTTGGGCAGCCGCTCCAATGGTGAGCGAGCCGGGACGGCGGGCGTGGGAAGCCGGGTGCCAGGTCTCTGGATCCCGTGGTCCCCCAGCTGGGACGCGAGGCGGCCGGAGTCCCTGGGCGGCCCCAGTACCACGGCCGAGACGGAGGGGTCACCCTCGGGAGGGCCGCGGCGCCGGCTCAGCGGGGCAGCTTCGCGGTACCTGTTCTGCAGGAAAATCCCTACCAGTGCCCGGACCCGCGAGATTGTGATGGTCTCCCCATAGTCGGGAGACGAACGCCTGTGTGGGGTAGATGTGTGAAGTGAAGGACGGGCACACAGTGCCGGAGAACGCACCTGAGCCGTAGTTAATAGCCAGGGCTCACCGGTGGGTGCTGTGGGGGGAGCATACCGGGAGCGAGGGCGAGACGCGGTTCAGAAAGGAGCTGTGGGTGTGCATACAGGTACCCGTCATGTATGACTCAGACGTCCCTGGACGAATATACAGGATGAACCCCTTGCATTTCTGGGTTAAAAAAAAGTTTTTATTTTTTTAAAAAAGACAAATTGGTGATCGAGGTCGCTACCGGTTAGGGGTTCTGTTTGGCCAGATCTGTTTGAAATTTTTACCATTTGCTTATATGCTATGTATTTCCTCCACCCACCCCGACGACAGCAAAGCCAGCCCACAAGTTTGTTTTGTTTTTGCCTTGTGATTCAGATTTCTTTGGGGGAGATTTGTTATTGGTAAACAAAACATCGTGCTTATTTCCTGCCTTGCCATGCATTGGCCAATATAGAGTGTAGAGTCTATTATCTTAATGGAACAGTCTGGCATTGTAGAAGACGAAATTTGCATGAAAACACACAGGCATTTTCCATGTAAAGGTGTGAGTGGAGAATGATTTGGTCGATAACGGTGTGTGCATTTACTCCTTCATTAAGTGTTTATTAAGTGCTTCTTGTGGGCAGCGGTCTTGAGTAGACAGTTATGCTATCATTAGAAGTGAGGATTATGAAGACTAAGTGGAAAAATGCTTCCAGTGTGGAGTTAAACGGAGAAAATCAACAGGATGCAAATAGCTTCTGCGACATGATTACAGTTCTGGGAGGAAGAGGGCCCAGAAGCACACCAAATACTGACAGTGGTAATATGGCCTTAGAGTAATATAGGTTCCTTCCTTCTCTTTTTCAGAATTTTTGTATTTTGGCTATAATAATTATAAAATCAATAAGTTACATTAAACGTGCCTAAAGTTAATATCTTAATAGGTCATTGCTTATGTTTTTCCAGTAATTGTGGCAAGAGAAAACTGGCTAACATAAATGTCTTGTATTTCACATTTTGTGGAGGAAATATGCCTGCAACCTTTCCATCAGGAGAAAATAATCATCAATTTCTAGTATCTCGATTTTGATTTTTATACTCTTTATTATGGGGCATCTACTTATTGGGTAGGTGAGTTTTGTTTTTCTTATTTACAGATGATGAAATTGAGGCTCATTGGGTGACTCCTTAGTATCAGTGAGTGCCTGCCAGGTGTCCAGATATTTCTGTTGGACTCCAGTGCCATGCCTTTCCCACTACCCACTATATCCTGCTCTGTCAGTCCTGTCTCTATCTTTACATATCTCTGATGCGATTTACTGTTTACAAAAGAGAAAAATCCATTTCTTTTTTAACTTTAATTTGTTTTTTTAAGAGACAGGGTCTTGCTCCTTAGCTCAGGCTGGAGTGCAGTGGGGCATTTATAGCTTACTGCAGCCTCAAACTCCTCGCCTCAAGTCTCTTCCCATCTCAGCCTCCCAAGTAGCTGGGACCATAGGCACGTGCCACAGAACCTGACTAATTACTATTATTTTTTATTTTTTGTGGAAACAGAGACTTGCTATGTTGCCCAGGCTTGTGTTGAACTCCTCACCTCAAGTGATCTTCTTCCATGTTGGCCTTCCAAAGTGTTGTGATTATAGGCTTGAGCCACCACCACACCAAGCCTTAACTTTAGTTCTGATATGTCTTTAAATGTTTCCTCATAGTCTTCGTTTTTTTCCATAGTTGTGTAATTATTCCATCATGTTAATATCATCATAGCCCCTGTAATCATCTTCCTGTTCCTTGGCATTTGAATTACTTTTAATTCTTACACGTAGAAGGAATATTGTTACATACTTTTCTCCAATTTTTAATGCTCAAGACTGCACTGTAAATATATACCTGTATTTAAATCAGGAGACCTAATAAGCACAGAACATTTTGCTAAGTTTTCTGAAGAGACCAGCATATTAAATCATTGGGAATATTACTAAAGTTTGAAGGTCTGATGCAGTCTGATTGCAGTGAGGACCTAAATTTATGATGTCATAGAGACTACTGACTAATCCTCAAATAAATATAATTACTTTGATGTGTTTTTTCGAATTAAAATAAATATACTATTATTTTTTATTTGTGCTGTATGTGTGTCAGACTAACAGGTGTGAAGTATGTACAAACTTTTCCTTTCTCCAATGTGAGTGTTTTGGAATTTTAACCTAAATATTCCTGTTTTTGAAAATCACACTTTGAATTTAAAAAAGAAAAAAGGTCACCCTGCCCTAATTAACACACTACTTATTTTTTCAGGCATGTGGGCACATTCCATGACAGTACAGGATTATCAGGATCTCATAGACCGAGGATGGCGAAGGTAAAGCTTCCTGATACAGAGTCTTCCGGCTGTTACTCAGGTTCTTGAAAAATAGAGCATGCCTTTGAAACTCTTTCCTGTTGTTGGAAAGAGGTTTAAGAAAATTTTTATTATATTCTTTTGTGTAGTGATTTTTTCTCTCTTAAAAAACTTCATTAGGAAAATGTCAAATATCCATAAAAGCAGAGAGTACATTAGAATGAACCTCAGGTACTTATCACTAAGTTTCAACAGTTGTTAACATTCTGCCAATCATGTTTGATTCTCCTGCTCCTTTTTTTTTTTTTTTAAAGATAGGGTTTCATCATGTTGGCCAGGCTGGTCTCGAACTCCTGACCCCAAGTGATCCGCCCACCTCAACCTCCCAAAGTTCTGGGATTACAGGCATGAGCCACTATGCCTGGCACCTGCTCCTCCTTTCAATATTTAACAGCAAATTACATCTGTATTATTACATTTATCCTATCAATAGATTAGCAGTAAGTATGTATCTCTAAGAGAGGGGTCTTTTTTTCTTTTTAACTTACCCATACTGCTGTTATCACATCTTACAAAATTAATAAAAATTCTTTGATGTTACCTGTTACCTACTTTTTATTAGATTTTCCAGATTGTCTCAAAAATGTCTTCTTTAACAGTTGGTTTATTTGAATAAGGATTTCATTAAAGTCCACACATGACCTGTTTTGAGTAGTTATTTTTATGTAGATAATTTCTAAGTAACTCTTAAAGTTCCTTGTGTAAATATAAGTAATATTAAATACTGTATGCTAATACTTACCAAAATACGTGGGATTGGAAACACCAGCTGAAACATCACAACTTTCCTTAAACTTAATGAGATTCAGAAGGTAGACATAGGTCAGATTTTAAAGGACTTTGTATGCCATGATAAGGAATTTTTTTTTTTTTTAGAGATACGTTCTTGCTCTGTTGCCCAGGGTGGAGTATAGTGGCATTATCATAGCTCACTGTAACCCCAGATTGCCACACTCAAGTGATCCTCTTGCCTTAGCCTCTCCAGTGGCTAGGACTACAGGTGTGCATCACAACATCTGGCTAATTTTTAAATTTTTTAAAGATCTTGCTATGTTGCCCATGCTGGTCTTGAACTCCTGGTTGCAAGTGTTCCTCCAGCTTAGCTTCTCAAAGTGTTGGTATTATAGGAGTGAACCACCATGCCTGGCCAGAACTTTTAAAAGGTAGAAAGCAGTCATGGAAGGATTTTATGGTAAGAGAGAAATATGATGGAATTTGGTTTAGAAAACATTGTTCAGATGGCTGAGAGGTATTTGAGGGGGTGGTCATAGAGGCAGGAAGATGAGTTCAGAGGTTATTTCATTATCAAGATGTGCGATGACGAGGACTGGCATGTTAGTGGGAATGGCAATAGGAGGGGACAATTTAAGACAGGGTTTAAAGTGGGAAAGCTTGCTGACAGGATATAGAGGTGAATTCCAGGGAGGAGTCTAAAATGACTCCCAGGTTTCTGACTTGAGAAGAGAATGAGCGGTTCAGTTACTACCATAGATCTGGAATGCGTGGAAAGAACCGGGTTAGTTTTGGGGTACTTTGTACAGGCGCATGTGGAATACCCAAATGTGCTTGTAACAGGCAGCACATACATGAGCCCCACAGGATTGTGGGCATTTCTCTCATTGCCCGTGTGGTATTAAGGATGGGTGGCAGATGCTGGTGAGAGGATAACTGAGATGATTGGCCTTGGGGTACACAAGTAAAGCTTTAGGAAATAAAAGGCTAGGTTCTAAACTTTGGTACACCCACTTTGAAGATTATTTAGCTTATGAAGAGTAATTAAACCTACATGCATTTCTACAATATTGGTTAGATTTTTTGCCCTTAATTTTATGCTTCTGTGCTAGTCTATTTTGGTACAAGTGAAAAATATATAAGATATTAACAAACTATTTTTATAATTTTAGAAGTGGAAAATATGTGTACAAACCTGTCATGAATCAAACATGTTGTCCTCAGTACACAATAAGGTAAGAATTTTAATTAGTAGAGGATCTACAATATGAAGATTGTGTATAATTTTTTAGTAGTCTCTTGTGCCTTTTAAGTTTTTATTTCCACTCTAGGTAGATGTCCTTTAAAAGGAAAAGCAAATGAGTTATGTCTTTTCTACATACTGGTGCTATATTTATCCATCAGTAGCTTTTAGTAATACTGTTTGATTGGCTCAGATATAAATATGATGTGAAAAAATACCCTCTTAATTTAGCAATCTTGTCAATGAATGCCATGAAATATTGGGAAAATGTTGGTAAATACTGACATTACTTTTGGATGCTAAATTTTATAGGACTTAGCTTAAGATTTTCTACATTCTGGTATATTGCTTGACACAGTGCTTGTGGTTCAATACTGCGAGCTCTTATAAATTACTTAGTAGGTGCATGTTCTCACTTATAAGTGGGAGCTAAACCTTGGGTACTCAAGGACATAAAGATGGCAAAAGTAGAATCTGGGAACTATTAGAGGAGGAGGGAGGGCATGAACTAGGGTTGAAAAACCAACTTGGTTATGATGATCAGTACCTGGGTGGTAGGCTCCTTCATATTGCAGACCTCAGCGTCATGCAATATATCCAGGTAACCAGCCTGTACTGGTAACCCCTGAATCTAAAGTAAAAATTGAAAAAAAAATTAATTGGAAGGAAGAGGGCTTACATTTAATCTGCCACCTACATTCAGAGTCCAGTTTTCTTTTTTTTGTTTTGAGATGGAGTCTCGCACTGTCACCTGGGCTGGAGTGCAATGGCTCAATTTCGACTCACTGCAACCTCTCCCTCCTGGGTTCAAGTGATTCTCCTGCCTCAGCCTCCCAACTAGCTGGGGTTACAGGCGTGTACCACCATGCCCAGCTAATTTTTTTGTATTTTTAGTAGAGACGGGGTTTTGCCATGTTGACCAAGCTGGTCTTAAACTCCTGGACCTCGGGCGATCTGCCCGCCTTGGCCTCCCAAAGTGCTGGGATTACAGGCGTGAGTCACCAGGCCTGGCTGGGAGCCTTCTCTTTTACCTGACTGACCATAGGATTGGCAGAGGATGAGAAAAATGGGGTCTGGTGTGCTGACATTGTCTCATTACACAAAGGATAGAGTGACAGAGTATCTTGTGCTCTTTCAGCTTTCGTGATTATAAAGAGAAGATGTCTTCTAAGGCAGGAGTCATTTGTCTTCAACTAGCAATTTATTGGATTATGGGCAGGATTCTGTTCATAAATTTGAAGTTTATTGGCCTAATCTTTATGATTAGAAAAGTGTGATTTCGGTTGGTTAAAGAAAAAGATTCTAGAATCTATTTGGTGCCTGTTACATGGAAAGCAGTATTCTAGGTATAGTGCCTTTATAAAAGGGGATTCAGTGAACATTGCAAAACAAAGTAGTTACGTGATTTTTGCATTTTACATAGCATCAAATGTTTCCTGAATTGCTTCTCTTTGTAATTTTATCATACATCTTCTTCTTATGGAGTCATTTTCCATGTTTACTCTTCTGGTTATTTTTCACCTTGTATATAATAGTAGTTACAGTGAGAACTTATATAAAGGAAAGGAGCTTATAGCTACAGTTTAGCTTCTTCTTAGAACAAGAAGTCAGGACTCCCCAGTATGTATGGATAAATGAGGATGAACTTCTCTGGCTATGATTCTTGTTTTGTTTTGTTTTTATTTTTATCAGAATTGCACATGCTCGTAATTTAAAGTATCAAGTTTCAGTAAAGCTTGTTTTGGGAAAAGCAGTCCCCCAGCCCCCCTTTCCCATTTCCTGTTCCCCCACGGCAGTCATCTTAAAACATTTGAACTAATTCTTTTGGTTTTTCATCTTCCTGTCTTTAAGCAACATGCTTATATATTGTAACCCTTGATTTTTTTTCTTTTTCTTTTTCTTTTTCTTTAGTTTTCTCCATTATTTCCAGGCTTCTCTCTATGGAAGATAAGGATTTAGTTTTCTCTTACCCCTGTTTCCCTGCCACATTCAAGCTCTTTTTTGTCTCCATCCCAAGCTTTCCATTTAGAAGTCATATAATTTTGGGCAGATGTATTCACATCATTGTGACTGTGTAAATATGCTTCACAACTGAGCCATGGTGGGTACTATGATTACTTTTCCTTTCCTGCACAAGTTTTTGCTCTCCTTAGAGTTACTAATTATCTTTTTTGTTTGCATAGTCTATATGGCTATGACCAGATTATTTTGAAAATAAATCCCAGTTATGTAAGTTTCTTCTTAGTATGTTTAAATGCATCAAGCGCTATGGTCACTTTTATCTACTTGAGAAAAGTCTCTTTTGGAGCCTTCTGACCTGTTTGTGGAGCCTTCTGACCAGTTTGATCTGAACGATTATCCCCCAGACCTGAAGCATCATGATCAGCTTTTTTTTTTTTTGAGACGAAGTTTTGCTCTTGCTGCCCAGGCTGGAGTGCAATGGTGCAATCTCAGCCACTGCAACTTTGCCTCGCGGGTTCAAGTGATTCTCCTGGCTCAGCCTCCTGAGTAGCTAGGATTACAGGCACCCGCCACCAAGCCCGGCTAATTTTTATATTTTTAGTAGAGTTGGTTTCATCATGTTGGCCAAGCTGGTCTCGAACTCCTCACCTAAAGTGATTCATTTGCCTCAGGCTCCCAAAGTTGAGGGATTACAGATGTGAGCCACCGTGCCTGGCCTGGACTATTCTTTTTGTTGTCATCTTGGGGATTCTTTTTAGTGCCTGATTTGGAAACCCTTCTTTCTTGGACTGTTCCCTTGTTTTAGTGAAGCAAATCTTCTAATAGAAAAAGTGCGTAAGAGATACATTTTTGAGACCTTGTGTGTCTGCAAACATTGATTCACTGTTCAAACTTTAGTTTGGCAAGGTACAGGAATGTAGGATGAAAATAATTTTCCTAGAATTTTGAAAGCTTTGTTCCACTATTGTCTTATTACTGTTGGTAAGTGCAGTGGTATTCTGATTCTCGTACTTTTGTCTGAAACGTGTTCTTTCTCTTTGGAAGCTTTTCTATCCTCTGTTCTTACATTTCATAGTCCATTTGGTTCTGTATCTGTGCTTTTCTATCCTCTGTTCTTACATTTCATAGTCCATTTGGTTCTGTATCTGTTTTGTCAATCACAGGTGAACTGCAGGGGCCCTTCTTTCCTGGGAACTTGTCCCATCTTATCCTTTAAGGATAAGGGAGAATTTAAAAGTTTTTTTGTTTTATCTTCTCACCTCCATTTTCTTCTTTTTTAGTGCCTTTGTTTAGATTTTGGACCTTTTAAACTGGTCTCTGACTTTACCTTTTCTCTTCAGTTTTTCATCTCTTTTTTGCAGTATCTTCTGGGAGGTTTTTTCAACTTTAGTTTTCAGGTCTTCTACTTAATTTTTAAACTTCTCCTGTCATAGTTTTACTTCTGAAGGTCTTTTTGTTCTCAGACTCTTGTTTGTTTATTTGATAACACCTTGTTACTTTATGGGTGTAGTGGCTTAAGAAACGAGATCTTTGCAAGGATTTTTTAAAAAGGTTCTTTTCTTTCTGCCATGGTCTGTGTCTGCCAAGTTACTTTTTCCAGTTTGTTTGGTACCTGTTTTTTCAGTAGAGGCTCTCCTTGAGTGTCTGGTGATTATGACTTTTCAGTGTTCCATTGGAAATTCTGTGTACCTGATGAGTTTTGTTCATTGTGGGCCATGGGTATTTCTTGCCTTGTTTACTGTGGGTGATCTGGCTGGCTGTTCTGTTGGGGAATCCCTGATGTTAGTATTTTAGGTCTGACCACATTCCGGAGAGAAAGTATTACATAACCTGCTGTTATTCTGGGGCTGGGTTGGTGATCTCAACATGTACTATGTACACTTTCATTTAAGCTGCTTTCAGCTGTGGCTTGCATACATTCTGTAAGAGGTTCTATTTTTTACTCTTTCCTGAAATATTGCAGTTTTCTGCTGGGTTGAGTAGTGGGGAGCCTGGGGTGGGAGAGGGGATCTGACATCTGTTCTAACTGCTTCAAAAACAAGACTTTAAAGGGATATTTCTATTTTTAGACCTACTTTCACTTATATTTCCAGAGGCATCAGGTGTCACCAATCCCTAAGACTTTTAAGGGTAATGTAGAGAAAATTGGCTTTTTTTTTTTTTTTCCCCACTGTTGGCCTAGGATTCAACTTTCTTTGGTCTGTTAAAGCAGAATTGCCACTTGTACATCTGTTTTCCAGCTTCTAACACTTCTCCTCTTCTCTTTTTTCTAGTGTTTTATGTCTTTCTCTTTTTTAAAAAAAAAATCTCTCAACTATAGTCTTAGTGTGATGTGGGCTGGGATTAGAGGCTACATGAAGCCCCATCTTTAACCAGAAATCTCAGGCATGGGGTTGTCTCATTGTACTAGATGATATCCAGAGTTGATTTTATTTCTTCAAGGTTTGAGTTCACTTTTTAAATATTTATTTTGTTTTCCTAGGTGCCGACCTTTACAGTTTCAGCCTTCAAAATCTCACAAGAAGGTTTTGAAAAAAATGTTGAAATTTCTGGCTCAAGGGGAGATTCCCAAAGGAAGTTGTAAGGGTGAGATGGGCTGGGTCTAAAAACTATTTACTGTCTGTGTTTGCAGGGGTCCCACTTTCAGTCATCTTAAGTTAGGTAGGGGAAGGGTAATTAATATGGTCATGTATTACGATGACAGTGACTACTGTGAGCACTGCTATTCCAGTTACCATCGGCCCCCAAATCAAGGTATAGGGAATATGTATCAGAAGAGTTTGGAAAGAATATAGAAGATCATGTGAAAGATGTGATTTCCGGGAGTTTATCAAATGTCAGTTTCTAGAATGCTTTGATAACTCATCTTTCTTGATCCTAATACTGTCCTTATGAAGTAAATAGAAAGTGACATTGTCTCTCAAGAAGCAAATGCTTACATGTAGCTTGTACAAAATTGCACTGTTCTTTTAATGGTGAATAAAGATCAGATTTTCTTTGTTTGAATAAGGCTTTACTTCAGTAAATTATGCTGTCTTCAGTTCTCTTCTTTGATCAGAGTGGCTTTGCTAAAAGATAATTAATAGCATTCATTTAACTTTGGTTACGGATGATTTGCTTTTTTTTCCTTAGGTTTGTTCACTATTTTTAGTTTTATTTAAGTTTTCTTATTGGCAGTGGCTGACATGTGAGCATAAAAATTGGGATTGCTGTTCTTAGAGCTCCTCTTCACTGTTGACATAGGAAATGCCTCATCCTGGGACCCTCTCATTTTTAGCCTTAGCTCATTCATTCATTCCACAAATATGTTTTTCTTTTAATTATTTTTTATTTTTTTAAAAATAGAGACAAGGTCTCTTTATGTTGCCCAGGCTGGTTTCAAACTCCTGGGCTCAAGCAGTCCTCCTGCCTTAGCCTCCCTGACTGCTGGGATTTACAGGCATGAGCCACCACACCTGACCCTACAAATATGTTTTGAATGCCTACAATGCCTCAGTCACTGTTTTATATAAATACTGGAGGTACAGTGACCAGCAAGGCAGGTAAGTTCTTTAACCTCATGCACAGCTCTTAATGGACCAGGATTCAGGACTTTGGAGGAGCTTTGCAGAGCTGGATTAACAAAGAGGCCAGACGTCTTTTAGAGAGAGGTTCAAGGGAACTTAGAGCATCAGAAACATCAGAATTTTGGTGTAGCTCTGAAGAATATTGTGGTACATAATCTTAAAGGTCAAATAGATTTTGTTGGCTAGTCAATTTACAAATATTTTGGTGACCAGGAATCATGTTCTGGACTGGGCATGGTGGCTCACAGCTGTAATCCCAGCACTTTGAGAGGCCAAGTTGGGAGGATCCCTTGAGACCAGGAGTTAGAGACCAGTCTGGGCAACATGGCGAAACCCTGTCTCTGCTAAAAATACAAAAGTTATCCAGTCATAGTGGTACATGTAGTCCCAGCTACTCGGAAGGCTGAGGCATGAGAATCAGGGAGGTCAAGACTGCAGTGAGTCAATATCATGCCACTGCACTCCAGCGTAGGTGATAGAGCAAGACTCTGTCTGAAAAAAAAAAAAAAAAAAATTCACATGGAGCTAAGCGTTGAAGATGCTGTCTACTTATAAATTGGTAGTTGGTAGTTGCTTGTCTTTCTTATGTAGTGTTTACATTTGGTTCTTTATTTGACTTGTTATAGGCTTCTGAATTATCTGTGCCTGGAACTTAATTCTTAGGAGTGATGTACTCATTAGGGTAAAGGAATAAACAGCTATGACAAAGATACCAAAATGCAATAACTAAAAAAAAAAGATAAAAGTCTGTTTCTTTCCTCACATAATATAGTTCAGTGTGAGTGTTCTAGGTTGGCTACAGCTCTGCTCCCCACCAGCCATTCTGGGACTTTTTTAACGTGATTTCCCAGGTTGCTGTGGTTTTTAACTAATCTAGCCATTGGGGAAAGGGGTAGAAGTTCAGGGTCACAAGTTTCCTTTAAAACTAGTAAAGCACAGTTGGACATATCAGTTATGTTATGTTCCATTGGCAGGAGCTTGGTCACCTCTGGTAAAGGGTCTGGTAGTACATTCCCCTGCTAGGGTGCCACATTTTTTTTTTTTTTTTTAATTTTTTGTAGAGGTAGGGTCTCACTATGTTGCCCAGGCAGGTCTTAAACTCTTGGCCTCAAGGCTTCAAGCAGTCCTCCTGTGTTGGCCTCCCAAAGAGCTGGGATTCCAGGCATGAACCACCAAGCCCAGCTGTGCCACAGTCTTAAGTGCAGCTCTCTTATACTGGAGGATAAGAGTGGATTTGGTGGCCAGATAGTAATTCTGCCACAATGGGTAATAGGGACATTTTATTTCTGTATTTATCTTGACGGTGTCAAATGACCCAGCTGATGGATTTTTAATTTCTTCTGATTTGTAGATGAGCCCATGGATTCCACGGTGAATGATGCTGTTGCGGGTGACTTTGCATTGATAAATAAATTGGATATACAGTGTGATCTTAAAACGCTCAGTGATGACCTCAAAGAGAGTTTAGAGAGTGAAGGAAAAAACTCCAAGAAAGAAGAACCTCAGGAATTACTTCAGTCACAAGATTTCGTAGGAGAGAAGTTGGGCTCTGGTGAACCATCACATTCAGTTAAAGTTCACACAGTTCCTAAGCCAGGTAGTAAAGATTTTTTATATCAAGTCCTATTCACTGCTTTTCCTTTTGCTGAGTCATTTTAAACCCTGGGTCTTTCCATCAGGCAAAAGGATGACTTATTCAAGCAATCTGTAAAACAGAACCCTGCTTTATTTATTACTGGCTAGAATTAGACAAATCGTGCCTTTTACAAACTCCTGTGCTTGAAAAGCCTGAAATAATGGCCTTATCCCTAAATACAGACATTTTAAAAGAGTTCCATTTCTTCTTACTACTTTAGAGCCTTACAGAGTTGAGAATCAAATTTTTGTCAGTGAAAAGTTGTGATAAACATTCTTATTTTAGCATTAAGTGACACAACATGAATTATAGGTATTATGTCCAAAATACATCATAAAATTCTTCAGTTTATCATTAAATTTTTGAATGCAATTGTAGTATATTTTAGTTTTAAAATGTCCAGATTTTGATATTTAACTTTGCCTTTTGTCAGGTAAGATTTTTTTTTTCTTTTTTTTTTTTGAGACGGAGTTTCGCTCGTTACCCAGGCTGGAGTGCAATGGCGTGATCTCGGCTCACCGCAACCTCCGCCTCCTGGGTTCAGGCAATTCTCCTGCCTCAGCCTCCTGAGTAGCTGGGATTA
Source organism: Aotus nancymaae (assembly GCF_030222135.1). Taxonomy (NCBI): domain Eukaryota; kingdom Metazoa; phylum Chordata; class Mammalia; order Primates; family Aotidae; genus Aotus; species Aotus nancymaae. The sequence continues at coordinate 9,111,815 of NW_026988421.1, forward strand.
CAGGCACGCGCCACCATGCCCAGCTAATTTTTTGTATTAGTAGAGACGGGGTTTCACCATGTTGACCAGGATGGTCTCGATCTCTTGACCTCGTGATCCACCCGCCTCGGCCTCCCAAAGTGCTGGGATTACAGGCTTGAGCCACCGCGCCCGGCCGTCTTTTTTTTTTTAAAGTAAACTTTATTTTTAGTTAGAAAACATGCTAGTGAAGCCGTGACCTAGTCTGAACTATTTGTGAACTCACTGTTTTCTCATCAGATTGGTTTTCATTTGATCAGTTTATGGTCTCAGGCAAGTCCTTTCACCACTCTAGGTTTTGATTTTCTTCTCGCTAAAAACTGAATTTGCTAGTTTTATAAACCTTTTTGCTGACTTTTATATGGTTTGTGAATACCATGTTTTGGGATCTTAAATAGCTTATTGCTTTAGTTAATATCTTCTAGAAATTACTAGTGTAGTGTTCATTGTTAGAAATTTGGAGAAAAGAGAACACTACAAACAAAGAAAAATCCTTTCTCTGTTTCTGAAATGAAGTAAACTGACTGTTACCATGGTGTCTTCTTTCCAGGCTTTTTTCTAAGTATTTTTACTTAGTTTATAATAGTCAAAATTTTAATTTTAAAGGGTTGTCAGTTTGATATTTGATCTTTAATTAGAACAAAACTCTGATTAACTGTAACTGAACTAATGAGACCTAAATATCTGTAGTATTTGGAGAAGGACACAGATACCTTCAATTAAGCAACGATTCTTTTTTTTTTTTTTTTTTTTGAGACTGAGTCTCACTCTGTTGCCCAGGCTGGAGTGCAGTGGTGCCATCTCAGCTCACCACAACCTCTGCCTCCCGGGTTCAAGTGAGTCTCATGCCTCAGCTTTCTGAGTAGCTGAGATTACAGGTGTGTGCTACCACACCTGGCTAATTTTTGTATATTTAGTAGAAACAGGGTTTCATGGGCGTGCGTGGTGGCTTACGCCTATAATCCCAGCACTTTGGGAGGCTGGGGTACGTGGATCATGAGGTTAGGAATTTGAGACCAGCCTGGCCAACATGGTGAAACCCCGTCTCTACTAAAAATACAAAAAATTAGCTGGATATGGTGGTGCGCACCTATAGTCCCAGCTACTCAGGAGGCTGAGGCAGCGGAATTGCTTGAACCCAGCAGACGGAGGTTGCAGTGAGCTGAGATGGTGCCACTGCACTCCAGCCTGGGTGACAGAGCGAGACTCCGTCTCAAAAAAAAAAAAAAAAAAAACAGGATTTCTCCATGTTGGCCTGGCTGGTCTCAAACTCCCAACCTCAGGTGATCTGACTGCTTAGCTTCTCAAGTGCTAGAATTACAGGTGTGCAAGGATTCTTTTCATTTAAAAAAACCTGCCAGAGTTTGTGCTGGGATAAGTATTCCTTTACACCTGGTTCCTAAGTATTTATCTATGTTAGTAGTGCTTTCAGAGAAATGGCCCTCAGAAAGGTTGGGCAGAAATAGCAGTGTCCTTTTAAAGCTGGAGATACTTTGATGGGATTATGTTCTTCCTCACAGAGGCAGAGAAGTGGATGGATGTGTTTTCTAAAGAAAATATTTTCAGCAGTAAGCAGCTCCTTGGAAAGTTTTTGTGCTATATTTACTTTTCTTTGGCAACTCCCGCTTCTAAGGTAGAATTTTAGATCAACTTACAGCTCCGTATCCGGATCCTCAGAAACATCTACCCCAAAGCTAGCCTAACCATTGGAATGCTTTGGACTTACTCTGTAGAATCTTTGAGACATGTGAAAAAACTTTTCCAGAGCCAAATGTGATTGGTCTAACATTTTAAAATTCTTTTTAGGCAAAGGGGCTGATTTGAGTAAGCCTCCATGTCGAAAAGCAAAGGAAATCCGGAAAGAAAGGAAAAGGTTAAAACTCATGCAGCAGAACCCAGCTGGAGAACATGAGGGTTTCCAGGTTCAAGGTCAGCCACCATCTTTGTTTCCAGCAAAGGCTAAATCCAACCAGCCCAAATCACTCGAAGATTTAATTTTTGAATCTTTACCAGAGAATGCATCACACAAGTTAGAGGTACTTTGGAGGACGTTTGTTATTTGTTTTATTATTTTTTCTTTGAGCATCTCCTTTATTTTTATTTGAAGTTCTAACCAGTTGATGTTTTTCTAGTTAAATAATGAGAAATTAAAGAGAATTGGGATGAAGTAACATTTGTGTATACTAAGTTAACTGCTATTTGAGAGAAACTCCCTTATTTTAAAAAGACTGAGAATACTTTAGATAGTTGACTACTTAACTTGTGAAAACTCAATTTTAGCATGTTACTTTTATTGAAATTTAGTAAAGTGAAAGAATTACTCCTTAAAATTGAATTTTTAGCAGTTTTGGTTTAGTGAAAGAGAGTAGATTACACAAGGCAAGCACTATTTTATCCATTACAATATTCTGAGCTTGATAAAGATAGCAAATGTTGTCACATACATAAGCCAGCAGTTAGGAGTTCTCTAAATAGGGCTAAATTGTACTGCTGAAATCTTATATCATTAATGCCCAAACCAATTTGAGCATAATATGAATACTTTTAGAATCAAATTCCTCCTTTTTTCCAAATTTATTTACATTTCTAGATCAGATCAAGATTTCTCAATATTAGTTTCTCATATATAAAATTCAAAAGCAAGGCCTGGGCGCGGTGGCTCACACCTGTAATCCTAGCACTTTGGGAGGCTGAGGTGGGCGGATCTCTTGAGGTCCAGAGTTTGAGATCAGCCTGGTCACCACAGTGAATCCCCGTCTCTACTAAAAATACCAAAATTACCCAGGCGTGGTGGCATACACCTGTAATCCCAACTATTAGAGAGGCTGAGACATGAGAATCACTTGAACCCAGGAGATGGAGGTTGCAGTGAGCCGAGATCATGCCACTGCACTCCAGCCTGGTGACAGAGCAAAACTCCGTCTCAAAAAAATAAATAAAAAATATTAGCCATAATCATTTTTATCTTATTCTCATACATGATTAATAGCTGGTCAGCCTTTGAATTTTATAGGTTAGTATCATCTAAGAATATCGCTTACCACTAAAATCCTGATAATAAAAATTAACTTTCATGCATTCTAAGCCCAAATTCAATCTGTGTATTATTACACATAGATTTTAGCTTTTGTAACTCCTTGGCTACTTTGATTTGGATACTGATTTTTTGTCCTTCCAAAATTCTTGAGAGAGTACGCTGCTTAAAATATTTTACATGCAAATCAACAGGAAGAAGAAAAAGAAAAAAAATTTTATGAAGTGTCTTTTATCTTTTGATCATAAATAGTAATGTATTCTGGGGACCAAGCACACTTAACAGTTCTCCAGTGGTTACTTTTACTTTTTGAATGTAATGATACTCAGGATGTATGGAAATCTTTCACCACTAGGTGTCACTCTTTCTTCACAGAATTACTTCCCACACACAGGTCAAGTTTCCAGTTGTTTTCATTGCTTTGCATTTGACTGTTTGTCTGTTCTGTTTTGCTAATACATTTTAAGTGGTTAGTAAATAATGTTAAAATAAATGTTAGCCATTACTGCATGCAATTACTATTTTAAACTTATCTTTATTTTACATTTGAGGAAACTAAGGCACAGAAGTTATTTGACTATAAGATTTGAACAAAGGAAATGTGATTTCACAGTCATACTTGTTAACTATGCTATGAAGTAGGAATACTTTATGAGGTCTTTTATACTTAAACAGTAGAGTTTAAGTTTAGAGTTAGCAATGATGAATGAGTGTCCAAAAACTGTATTCATATTTTTAGTCTTTCTGAGAGTTACTGATGGTGAGTTGTGTATAACTAGAGAGTATTTGTGTGTGTCATATGTGTGTATGAGTGCTGGAAATACTCTGACAGTTTACAGTAGAGGCAGGCTTACATAATTCAGTCATGAAAGCTGAGGCTGAGAATTTTGAGGGGATCCTCCTCTGTCTTAATGAGTCTGTACGCTACAAAAACAACTTTTTGCTTTATTTACTAACTGGTTTTTAATATTAAAATATTATATTTAGGTGCCTTAATAATTGTTGAAACTTGGTTTCTTGGATGGGAGTTACTGTTAATGCATATTCCACAAAATGAGTAAATGAATGAATTAGTGAACATTGTTTTTTTAACTGCTTCTGAAGGTGAGGGTGGTGAGATCATCTCCACCAAGTTCGCAGTTCAAAGCCACACTTCTGGAGTCTTACCAGGTCTATAAACGTTACCAGATGGTTATTCACAAGAACTCACCTGATACGCCAACTGAGAGCCAGGTCAGCAGACCAAGTGTAATTTTCCTATGCAAACAAAGCTTTCCCTTTCACTTAATATCATTTAATGAAATCTTGGTTTATTTGTGCTACATTTTATTTGTGTTCAATTTGCAACATATCTGCAAAGACGTAAGACTGAATTAATGGACATTCTGAAAGTGCAAATTTGACCGAGTGCCATGTGAAGTGCCAGTCATGTATAATTTCAGAGTGGAAAATAATATGCAAAATTATTTAAAGTCACTATTTTAGAGGCATTTATCTAAAAGATAGTAGTAGAGCTCTAAATTAAAATATCTATGCGGAAAAGGCAGGAAACTTGATATTTTTATGGTAGATATATACTTTGCCTAACATGATTATAATGCTTTATTTGTATTTGAAAGACAAATGTAGAAAGAATTCATCACAATTAAATTATTCTTTGTTAATCTGCTACCCTTGCATAATTGAGTGGGACTAGAAAAGGAAGATTAGTAGAATGTTTTAATAGAAGAACTCGTATGCTAATAATTTTATAAATTAAATGACCCAAGAAAAATCTGGAAAGGAAAAAAAAGCTTAAAACACTTAGTATAAATAGAGATGGCAGAAGTAGTGATCATGACCACGATTAGCAACAATATTGACTCTAGTTTATGCAGAAAACTACAATAGTTGGATAGAGGAAAAAACAACAAATTGTTGGCTCTTGGCTCTTACGATCGTGTTTGACATTTTCCTAAGTTTTAGTACAGAGGTAGCACGTCAGTCTCTGCACCAGTCCACCCAGTCTGAGGTTTCTTTTCATGACAAATTCCAGTTTGAGCTTTGGTGTGGATTTGCGGAGATCTTACTCTGGCCTCACCTTCAGAAGCATATCATCAGTTAGAGATGTTTCAATAGCATTTGCTTGTATTTTCCTTGCTCTGAAGGTGAGGTTAGTACCTGTCTCCTTTGAGGACCCAGAGTTCAAGTCGTCCTTCAGCCAGTCCTTTTCTTTGTATGTCAAGTATCAAGTGGCCATACACCAGGATCCGCCTGATGAATGTGGGAAGACTGAGGTATTGTTTGTTAACTGTTGTTTTCTGTGTTGATAAGGTCGTCTGGGAAGAAGTGTAATATATGCCATTTTCTTGTCAGGGGGAGCTGATGACTCTTTCAGTATGTATTACTGAACTTTTGTGAACACTCACATGGTCATACATGTGAGCATTTTAAATCCTTAGAAAAAAGGATTGCAAATTCAGGATGTGTTCTTAGTGTTTTCTCTAGGAACCTGAATGTAGTGGTTTATATGGTCAGTCATCAAACCTAGGTTAACAGTCATTTACTGAGTACCCATCATGTGCCAGACTGTGTGCCACAGAACAAAAGGAAAAATCTCTCTCTTCAAGAAACATAATCAAATGGGAAAGACAGACCAATAAGCAAAAATATCTTAACAAGAAATGAATCCGAAATACCTACACCTAACCTACCGAACATCACAGCTTAGCCTCGCCTGCTGTAAACGTGCTCAGACACTTATATCAGCCTGCAGTTAAGCAGAATTCTCTAACACAAAGCCTATTTTATAACAGAATGTTGAGTATCTCATGTAATTTATTGAATACTGTACTGAAAGTGAAAAACAGAATGGTTTTGCACCATTGTAAAGTTGAAAAAGCGTTAAGTCCAACCATTATAGATTGGGAACCTTCTGTTAGATATTGTATGATTTCATGGGTGTTTATTGAGGGCCTGTCTTTCCCAGGCTTGGAAAATTGAATTGAATGAGATGGCATCATTGTCACAGTAGAACCATTATATATGTTGGAAGAAAGAGGCCAACAGATGCAGAATTAGAGTTTTGATTTTTTGACTGCTTTTGTTTTTTTAAGGACATGATGTATAAGCTAAAAAGAGAGGAGTAATACAGAGGACAGAAGTTAATGCTGCCTGTTCCCTGAGAAAGGGCTCACTTCCCAGATCCCCCAAGCCTTCTAGTTAAAGTGTGATCTGCAGACCTGCAGCATCAGCAGTACCTGGAACACAGAATCTCAGTCCTACTGATTCAGAATCTGCATCTTAAACTAGGTTTCTGAAGGATACATATGCACATTTCGGTTATGAGAAGCTGTGTCCTAGGTTCCCGATCTATCCATGCCACTGTGGTTGGTAGCATTTGCGGATAGTAAGGATTGCTAGGCCTAAGAAGCTTCCTTGGATATTCTCAGGGATCTTATTCCTTTCTGAGGTTTCCTCCTTCCTACTGCTCTGGAGATGATGCCTTTGTACTTCCCTGCTTAGCAGGTATGAATAGTTGGGACAAAATGTTCCTGTGGCCTAGTGTGTTTATTCGAGACTTCTCCAGGAGCTTCTCCTGGTAGACTTCAGGCCTCTGGGAAGTCCTTTTATGCAGACTTTGAGCAACACTAAAGGCGTTCATGGTCTGAATTGGGGTGGTAGACAGGTATGTAATTGCAGTGCCTTTAGAATTAGCCATTGGATTAGTAGGGAAAGACAGCTTAGTATGAGACTGGAGGGTAGAGAGGTTTTTCTCAGGGAAATGACATCTGAGCCAAGTCTGGAAGATGAGGGGTGTTTGCCAGGACAAAAAGGGAGAAGGGTGTTCTGGGTAGCCTGACTAGAATATGCAGAGGTGGAGGGTGAAATGGTATGCCTTTTTGAGGAACAACTATTAATACTTAGTTTAGTATGGCCAGAACATAGGGTACATATTAGGAGGTAATAAGGGATGAGACGTTTTTTTCTTCTTTTTCCTTTGAGACAAAGGCTTGCTCTGTTGCCCAGGCTGGAGTGCAGTGGCATGATCTTGGCTCACTGAAACCTCTGCCTCCTGTGTTCAAGCGATTCTTCTGCCTCATCCCTCTGAGTCTCTGGGATTACAGGTGTGTGCCACCATGCCCAGCTAATTTTTGTATTTCTGATAGACATGGTTTTACCATGTTGGCCAGGTTGGTCTTGAACTCCTGACCTTAGGTGATCCACCCGCCTCAGCCTCCCAAAGTGCTGGGATTACAGGTGTGAGCCACCGCGTCTGGCCAAGGGATGAGGCTTTGGAGGTTCAGGTAGGAGCCAGATTTTTTAAAAATAATATTTTGGAAATATTTAAACTGCTACATACCTATCACCAGTCTTCAACTAGCCTCAACATGCTGCCATTCTTGTTTATCTCTCCATACTTTTTTGTTATTTTGCTGTACTATTTTATACCAAATCTCAGACATCATATCATTTTATATGTAAATCCTTCCATATGTATCTTAACTGACTAAAAATACGGGATGATCAGATACGTGCCTTCTAATGTAATCCAGTAAGAAGTATAAAGCACCGCCTATGGAATGTTCTTGCTAAAGAAATTGAATCCGGATGTATACAAGCTTCTAGATCTACTGACCAGTTCACAGGAAATATGAGGGGTAAAGGAATGTGTTAAAATGACACTTGGGCACTTCTATAAGATAAATTACCTGGTTTCTTTAAATAAACTAATAAACATTTAAAAAGGGAACTCTATTCTTAGGTTAAAAGTTATTAATGTAGACATTAAAAAATAGATAACTATAGTACCATTATTATACCCAGTAAAATGTGTATCATTTAATGCTTAGTACATATTTTATTTTAGTTTTCTTTTTTTTTTTGAGATGGAGTCTTCCTCTGTTGCCTAGACCATCTCGGCTCACTGCAACCTCTGGCTCCTAGGTTCAAGCAGTTCTCCTGTCTTATACTCCTGAGTAGCTGGGACTACAGGTGCCCACCACCATGCCCAGCTAATATTTGTATTTTTAGTAGAGAAGAGGTTTCACCATATTGGTCAGGCTGGTTTCAAACACATGACCTCAGGTGATCCACCCTCCTTAGACTCCCAAAGTGCTGGCATTATAGGCATGAGCCACCATGCCTGGCTTTTTTTTGGGGAGGGTGGGGGAGAGAGTCTTGCTCTGTCACCCAGGCTGGAGTGCATGGCACCATCCTGGCTTACTGCAACTTTGCCTCCGAGGTTCAAGCAACTCTCATGCCTTAGCCACCTGAGTAGCTTCGGACTACGGGCATGTGCCACCATGCCTGACTAATTTTTGTATTTTTAGTAGCAACGGGATTTCGCCACATTGGCCAGGCTAGTCTCAAACTCCTGTAATCCCAAAGTGCTGGGATTATAGGTGTGAACCACTGCACCTGGCTGATACACTACATTTTTCATTTTGTTTTCCACTCATCCACTGATCATTGATGGACATTACGGTGGGTTTTGTTTTTGTTTTCGTTTTTTTTTTTTTTGAGCTGGAGTTTCACTCTTGTTGCCCAGGCTGGAGTCCAATGGTATGATCTTGGCTCACTGCAACCTCTGCCTTCCGGGTTCAAGCGACTCTCCTGCCTCAGCCTCCCAAGTAGCTGGGATTACAGGTGCCCGCCACCATGCCTGGCTAATTTTTTGTATTTTTAGTATAGATGGGGTTTCATCATTTTGGCCAGTCTGGTCTCGAACTCCTGACCTCAGGTGATCTACCTGCCTCGACTTCCCAAAGTGCTAAGATTACAAATGTAAGCCACTACCCCCAGCTTTGGGTGGTTTTTATTGTTTGACTTTTATGGAAAATTCTGTTATGAACATTCCATGTTCAAGTTTTTATGTGGATGTGTGTTTTCTTGTATACCTAGGTGTGGAATTACTGGGTCATGTGGTAACTGTTTTCTCCTTTTGAGGAACTGCCAGACTGTTTTTCAGAGAGCGAAATCATTTAACATTCCCACCAGAAGTGGGTGAGGGCTCCACTCTCTCCCTCCATGTGTTCACCAACACTTGTTGTGTCTCTTTTTTCTTAAAGTTGTTTTTATGTTACTCTTAGTGCATGTAAAGTGGTATCTCATTATGGTTTTGATTTGCATTTCCCTTCCTGTGCTTTTTGGCCATTTGCATTTCTTTGGAGAATCGTGTATTCTAACCCTTTGCTCATTTTTTAATTGGGTTGTCTTTATTACTGAGTTGTAGAAGTTCATTATATTCTGGGTACAAGTCTCTTATGTATGTGATTACAAATACTCTCTTGTATTCTGTGGATTATCCGTATCTCTAGGAACATTTCCTGATGAAAATCTATTTTGTCTGCTATCAGTAGAGCCACTCCATGTTGTGATTCCTGTTTGCCTGATCCATCTTTTTCCTCCTTTTACCTTCAATCTGTTTGTGCCTTTGAATCTAAAGTGTGTCTCTTTTAGACACCATGTAGTTGACCTGGGTTTTTTTTGTTTGTTTGTTTGTTTGTTTGTTTTTTCTAAATCCAGGGGGAGAACAGTCTCCCTTTTAATTGAAGTGTTAAATCAGTTCACATTTAATGTTTTGATTGAACTAGTTGAATTTACACCTTCCATTTTACTTCATTTCCCTGATATGTCCATGTTTTTTTTTCTCTTTTCCTCTTTTAGTGCTTTCTTTTGCACCAAACAAGTGAATTGTTTAGACAATGAGTGTGGAAAAGGAAGTGGGGTGGCGGGGTGGTGGAGAGGGGGAGGGGAAAAGGTCATGATGAATCTGTTCCCACCCTGTGGAGACTTCAAAAGAGATGGTGGAAGTTGCGCCACTATCTCACTCCGCCACCAGGTGGTGGTGTAGATCGAGAACACTTGTGTTGTTTCACCCTGTGCAAGTTGTGTGTTCACAGCCCAAGAAGTATGAATAAATGCTTTTTTTTCTGTCCTTTATTGTAATTTTCATTGAGGCACTGAAAGGATAATTACAAGTGATTCTTTGCTTGTTAACGGATTTAAATATTTTCTGGATTTTAATCTTGAGAAGTTTTCATCTTCAGTTTTTTCCTCTTAATGGTTTAAATTTTTGTATATGAAAGTAATAACTTATAGTTAGAAAATTATCCAGTGTATTAGAGAATTGACATTCTCCAATTATGCAAAGACCAGACAATCATATATAGGCATACACAGTAAGTTCTCACTTAATGTCATTGATGGTTCTTGGAAACTGTGGTCATAGGTGAAATGACATATGAGGAAACCAGTTTTACCATAGGCTGATTGATATAAACAAAAGTTAAGTTCCTACAGCATATTTCTGGTCATAAAACATCACCAGACTTCTAAATAAAAACCAAAGCACTTCTCATATTAAACATTGAAGTAAATGTGAGCTATACATACATTTAAGAAAGATTCATAAAAACAAGTAAGATAATAATTTACCCAGTGATTTCACTTCAGGTGGTGGGGGGCTGCAGACTATTCTGGAAGCTCAGGACCTAGGTTGGACACCCAGCCTGGACCAGGAGTCTGTTGCATCACAGGGTGCATTGACACACATACCCACACTCACACTGGCACCATGTAGACACCAGTAAGCCTAACATGCACACCTGTGGGGTGTGGGAGGAAACTGGAAGACCCAGAGCAAACCGGCGCAGACGCGGGGAGAACTGCAAGCTCCACACAGATAGTGCCCTGGCCAGGAGGCAGGATTTTTTTTTTTTAAATCATTAAGGTATTTTTGGTTTTTGGTGTTTGTAGAAGCAGGATCTTGCTGTGCTGCCCAGGTTGGTCTCAAACTAATCGAAGTAATAACGAAATGATATTGTGCCAGGCCGTACCACCCGAGGACCTACCTGTTGGTGCTACAGGTTGAGTATCACTAATGTGAAATCTGAAATCCAGAAATGCTCCAAGATTAGAAACTTGTTGAGTGCCAACATGACAGTCAAAGAAAATGCCCATTGGAACTTTTGGATTTCAGATACTTGAATTCAGGATACTTAACCTGTATTTTATAAATATTTAACTCTGGCCTATAATTAATATAATTAGAATGATGGTAAGATCTGAACATTTTGAAACTTTTATATTTTTATTTATTTATTTACTTACTTATTTAGAGACAAAGTCTCTCCCTCTGTTGCCCAGGCTAAAGTTCAGTAGCACAGTCTCAGCTCATTGCAACCACCATCTCCTGGGTTCAAGTGATTTTTGTGCCTTAGCCTCTTAAGTAGCTGGGACTACAGGCACATGTCTCCACGCTCAGCTAATTTTTGTATTTTTAATAGAGACAGGGTTTCACCATGTTGGCCAAGCTGGTCAGGAACTCCTGACCTCAAGTGATCCACCTGCCTGCCTTGACCTCCCAAAATGCTGGAATTACAGTGTGAGCCCCTGGGCCTGGCCACATTTTGAGACTTTTAAGGCATTTTTTTTTTTTCTTTTTTGAGATAGAGTCTAACTCTATCACCTAGGCTAGATGCAGTGGTGCCGATCTTGGCTCACTGCAACCTCTGCCTCCCGGGTTCAAGCGATTCTCGTGCCTCAGCTTCCCGAGTAGCTGAGATTACAGGCGTGTGCCACCACACCCGGCTGATTTTTGTAATTTTAGTAGAGACGGGGTTTCACCATGTTGGCCAGGCTGGTCTCAAACTCTGGATCTCAGGTGATCTGCCTGCCTTGGCCTTCCGAAGTGCTGGGATTATAGGTGTGAGCCACTGCACCCGGCCTAAAGCATATTTTTTAAAACCAGGCTAACTTACTTGAATAAAGTAGAGAGCTTAGGCACTTATTTGTATAATTCAGTCAGGTAAGCCAGTTTCTATAAGCAGCTCATAAGTCAGGGCACACTTGTGTATTGTAGTCTGTCTCAGAGTCTGTGACAAGACATTTGTTACGAATAGTAGTCAAATGACCAAAGCTTTTGAATCATTTACTTAAATTAATTGGAGAAAGATACTGTTACATCCAAGTGTGTTTGTTTTTGGGGAGATCCAAAGGGATGGAGTTAAAGCTAGCACTGGGAGCATTCATCTCTCTTTCCTTCTTTTCTTCTCTCCTTTCTTCTCTCCCCTCTACTTCCCTCTTCTGCCTTCCTCCCTCTTTTTCTTCGTTTGACACAGGCTCTTGCTCTGTCACCCAAGCTGTAGTGCAGTGTCATTATGGCTCACTGCAGCCTTGAACTCCAGGGTTCAAGCAGTCCCTCCTGCCTTGGTCCCCTCAGTAGCTGGCATTACAGACATATGCTACTACACCTGGCCTTTTTTTTTTTTTGAGAGGAGGTCTTGCTATGTTACCCAGTCTGGTCTTAAACTCCTGGCCTCAAATAATCTTCCCAAAGTTCTGGGATTAGGCATGAGCTACCGTACCAAGCTAACATTTAATTTAAAGTTCCTTTTGGTTAATAACTTCCTAAAACTTGTCTCAGATCACAAAATCATATCATCATACAACATTGGAGGTGAAAGGATTTTAGGAGTATATAGATGAATGTCTTATATTTAGAGAATTAATTAATTTGCCTAAGGTAACATGAGTAGTTAGTGGCAGAGCAATGCCCTGAAATTGCAGTGCCTTTTTTTTTTTTAGACAAGGTCTCACTCTGTCTCCCAGATTGCCGTGCAGTGGCACCATCTGGGCTCACTACAACCTCCACCTCCCAGGCTCATGTGATTCTTCTGCCTCAGACTCCCAAGTAGCTGGGATTACAGATTGCATGCCACTACTGCCTGGCTAATTTTTGTATTTTTAGTAGAGACGAGGTTTCACCATGTTGTCCAGGCTGGTTTCAAACTCCTGCCCTCAAGGGATCCACCTGCCTTGGTCTCCCAAAGTGCTGGGATTATAGGCATAAGCCACCGTGCCCGGTCTGCAGTGCTTTTTATACTAGACCATGATGTTGCCATTTGAAAAAGTTAAAAGTGGGCCTCAGTAAAATATGGAGTGACTGACATCAGTGAGTGAAGTGTTCATTGTAAGCAAATTTTCCAGGCATTGGAAACACTTTTATTGCTGAGATATTATGTACTCTAATTATTTAAAATGACAGTGTTCCCAAAATGTATTGTGTTCTTCCTCACCTTCTCAAACAGAATGCTGAGCAGGACTTGCCTGTTGATAATGGCACTCAGATTTTCCAAGGAATATTCTTCCGCTCTCGCTGTATTTCAGTGTGCCATGGGTCACCGCTTTTATCTCTGAAGTTACTCTGTTGTCACCTTTATCTTTTCTCTTGCTGACAACTCTTGTTAGTTTGTCTAGTATTAGCATTTGTTTCCTTTCTAATTTGTGATTTCTTAATATGTTCGTTAAAATATTGAACACCTATTATATGTCGAGTACTGTTGAGGCATTTGGTAGCTGTTTAATCAGTGAGTAAATCAGATAATGATCTCTTGCTCTCATGAAGCTTGCATTCTGGGGGTATGGTTGGGGCAAATGCTCAGATGTAGTCATTAAACAATAAGCATAATACATCAGTAAATTACATAGTAGGTTAGCAGGGGGTTTATGGGAAGTAATAGAGCCAGTATAAAGGAGGGTTGGAAGTGTTGGTTATTGGTTTGGATACTAGATCACCGAGTTTATGGTTAGTAAAGTTACAGCTGAGAGGAAAGTGGGAGAAGGAGCTTGCGGGACTCTTCTGTAAGTTGGGAATATAAACATTGGGAAGTGCCGTTTTGAGTTCTCATTTTAACCTTTATTTGCATTTTTGGGGGGTTGTGTCTTTTATTTGAATGTCGGAAGTTCTGGAGTAGCTTGATAATTGTCCTCTGCTTAGAGTTTAGCTTTATATAACAGTAATTATTACAATCAATTTGAACATACTTACATTGTTTTCTGAAAGTCAAGAATTGAGACGTGAAATAGGAGGTTAGCTGTCAATTGAATGCTTGGCATGAAATGGATGCTGATTCTTGACTAACCTCCTGCCTGAGAACAAATGTGCCCAGTGAGAGACTGTTTTGATTGAACAGTGTGAAGGTGCTGTCAGTACTACCAAACAGTGCTTACTATGTTAACAGTTCCATACATTTTGGGTCAGGATATTATTGACATGAAGGCTGAGTAGCATCAAGGGTGAATATGTAAACTCTAACCCGTCATTTCTGCCTTAACTCTCATCTTCTCTACTTACTACCTGTGTGGCTTTCAGCAAGTTCCCAGTTGCTCAGCTGTCTTCACTTCAGTTTCCTCATTTGTAAACATGGGAAGGACCTACAACAGAACTCCTTGTGTTAATTGCATAAGGTTATACTTGTAAAGGTGTTTGGCCAAATAATCATTGACTGAACTTTTGTTACTAGGCTCTGGATGATGTTTTTAGGAACCATCAGAGATACTGAAGTTAACAGCAAGTAACTGATCCTTCTGGTTACCCAGTCAGCATTTGTACATGAAATTGTATTTTTCTTCGTTGTTTTGTTTTTCCTTTTAATTAATTCAGATATCCATTTGAATTAAAAGGATGCGTGTTTTAAATTTTAATATTAAAATCAGTCCATTCAAAGAAAAAAGTAGTAATATTCAAAACCACTTAGTTTGACTTATCAACATATAACTTTAGTCTTTGAGAATTTTTAATATTTTAATTTATCCTGTTATACCACATAAAACCTGTAAAGAATTTTTAATATATTGATTCATCTATTATACCACATAAAAACTGTAAAAGATGTCATTTGGCAAAGGATTTATTTATGATTTTCTTTCTTCTTCTTTTTTTTTTTTTAAGAGACAGGATCTCACTGTGTTGCCTACGCTGACGTGCAGTTGGTTATTCATGGGTATTATGATCACTGTACACTACAGCCTTGAATACCTGGGCTCAGCGATCCTCCTGCCTTAGCTTCCCAAGTAGCTGGGACTACAGGCACACCATGGTGCCTAGTTTCTATTATATGTGTATTTCTTAATTGCTTTACCTAGAACTGGAGACGAAGGAACTATAGGTATCTTGTTTTTTTATTCTGGTGGTACAGCTTCTTGTTCATACAGGAGCAGATCTCTCCTTTTGATAAATTAGCTATATTGGGGTACCATAAATCCATAGCATACTTTGTGCTTGTTATACTAATGTATAAAAATACTATATGCAAGAGTCGGAAGAAATATACAATGCCCAGCAGAGTGTCTGGAATGGAGTAGAAGCCCAGGTGAACTTGTGGTGAATGAATGAGCAGCTGCATTGACTACTTTTAAAAAACAGCTGGAGAACTCAGTTGTTGCCAAATTGAAAGCTACTTGGGAAGAAAATAGTGTTCTTGAAACTTGTGACATGAAGCAAAAAGGAAAATTCAAATGATGTCATAAGCTTTTGACAGTTGTTCTATTATAATAAGTAAAAGCTGCTTTTAATTTCCTGAGTGAGAGTGTTGAGCAATTTACGTATGAGTTAAGCACATTTTAGTGAGTGCAAAGCTCATGTGATGGGAACAACTTTGCTGTGAGTGCCATTTGTCTTTAGCTTTTGTATTTTAGGTCTGTTTTTCCCATTAAAACTGAAGAGCATCAAGTTTTATGACCTCCTGGTAATCACTTGACAAGTGAACAATAGTACCTTTTGATGGCTAGTCTAAACAAGGAAAGTTTGTATTTTCACTGTGGTCATTCATTTTATATGCCAAATAATTTTAGGTAACTGCCTGTATGATTAAAAAGCAGTTGATTTTCATCTAGTCAATAGTAGTTAATTATAAAAGTAAAATATATATTACATGTGGTTATTTATCCAGAGTATAATTCTGCCTTTAAGAATATGAAAAATAGGGAATATATTTGTATAGTTCTGTAAATATATATATACACATTTGTTGGCTTTTATATGACATTTTATTCCAGAAATAGCTCATAAGTTTATAACGGCTTTCGTATTACTTTTTCCTGGACTGTGGAGGAATGCGATTCTTCTATTCAAGCAGTCATATAAACATTTAATTTGGGGCATGTTCCACTCACTATGGTAGATACTGGGGATGCATAGATGAGTAAGACATGTTTGGTTCTTGTACATTTTAGCTAACAAATGAAATTTAATTTAAAAATATTTTTAGAAGTGTCTTTTCATAGGGTTGCATTGATGTTAAAGTGTTAAAGGTTGTTAGAAATATATGTACCTGACAAGATGTGGACATATTCACACTTGCTTTAAATCAGTTGGTTTGATAAGTATGCAAACGGTACCTGTAATCAATCAGTATGTTCATGTTATCAATATGTTTATATTAATATAGTTGTTTATTCTTAATAATACTCAAATAGCTGATAATGTATTCCATTTTTATTACTTTGACCAAATGGCATTAAAAACAAATTTTGTCTTTATTGTGATTTCCTGCTAATTTTGATTTCTTAGTTTTGTGGTATTTTCTACTTATCCCTAATTTATGTTGTTTGGATTTTTGGAAGACACCCAATTTTTTAAGGTTAATTAGAATGATTTTGCCTAGTCTAGTGTAATTTAAGTGATACCTAGTTTCATCCTCTGTATTTATTTCTTGGTATGTATTCCTTGCTCCTCAGAAATGGTATGTGCTGGAAGTTTTTCTGAAGGAAACTGGTGCTTAGAGGACGTGGATGTGTTCCTAAGAAGGTGTAACAAGAAGGGGACAGGTTTTTACTTCAGCAATACTGGGTCTTCTTTACTGGTGACTGCTTCTCTCTGTTTATGGAATCTTACCTTGACCAGATGACTTAATTCTATAGAGTAACCAGGTGCCATGAAGAGTAATGGGAGAAAGAAACGACTGTGAATATTCATGGTGAAACCCCATCTCTACTAAAATAAAAAATTAGGCATGGTGGCACTCTCCTGTAGTCTCAGCTACTTAGGAGGCAGAGGAAAGGGAGTCACTTGAACCTAGAAGGCAGAGGTTGCAATGAGCTGAGATGGCGCCACTGCACTCCCAGCCTGGTGACAGACCGAGACTGTATCTCAAACAAAAACATTTACTCATTGATGAATTACTCCCATTCACAAATGGATGGATGCATCTATTCATTGAATTCATGAATAGTTGAATGCATGTGGACATTTAAGTAGGAAATATTTATTGAGTCCCTACTATGTGCCAGGCATTATTTGGATTGAGGATGTAGTATAGGGAACAAGATAAAAAAGTTCTTGCTCTCAGGCAGGCTATGTGCTAGAGAGGAAGATAAATAATAAGTATGCAATATAGTTAGTGCTGGAGTAATAATGTGTGCTAGCAAGATACATGAAGGGATAGAGTGAGGGATAGCATGGTGGAAGGTGAGAATAGATGAGGCTATCAGGAAGAGGCTCAGATAAGAGAAGCTCCTCAACAGACACCTCTATATGCACTTTGTGCATAGCTGGGGGAAGTACATTTCAGGTAGGTGGGAGAGTACCTGATGTGTTCAAAAAACATCAGGGGTGTTGACGAGGCAGGAACCCAAGTCATGGTGGCGTCTGTCTTCTTGATCATTTCTGTGGCTTGTGGAAGTTTTTTTTGTTTTTTAAATCCCCACCTATGCTTTTTTGCCATTTGTTAGCTGAATTTTTCATTATCATAAAATTGTGTATTTTGTTGTCGACTTATTACTTTATTTTCTTATTACCTAAACATCTATTTGTCACCTTAATTTAGTGTTATTTTAGTTAAGCTGAGACACTTCTTGTTGGTATCTCTGGATTTTATTGCTTTCTTGTTGAGTTCTTGTTAATGGTATTATTAAGTCCTTGGTATAATGAAGGGGAACCATAGACTGGAAAAGGTTTTGAGGTTCTGATGGTAATTTTGCTGCTGTCTGTAAAATAATGTAACATTTTTGGATCTCAGCATGTAAAAGAGGTGAACTAGATAATTGCCAGGATACCTCTTAGCTGTCAAATTGTGTGCTTTCACTGATATTAGGAAAAATCCCCAGGTGGAACTATACAGTTTTTCCTTCTGTTTATTTCCTTTTTTAAATGTAATTTTTAAGTTTATGATGTAGTAAAGTGTGTAAGTCTTAGGTGTATAGCTTGTTGATTTTTTTTTTTTTTTAATTTTGAGACAGAGTCTTGCTCTGTCACCCGGGCTGGAGTGCAGTGATGTGATCTCGGCTCACTGCAACCTCTGCCTCTTGAGTTCTGGCAGTTCTCCCACTTCAGCCTCCCAAGAAGCTGGGATTACAGGTGTGCATCACCATGCCCGGCTAATTTTTGTGTTTTTAGTAGAGAAGGGATTTCACTGTGTTGGCCAGGCTTGTCTTTAACTCCTGGCCTCAAGCAGTTTGCCCACCTCAGCCTCCCAAAGTGCTGGGATTATAGGTATGAGCCACCACACCTGGCCTAATTTTTACTTATGTATATTCACTTATAGTCACGGCTCGTATTAAGAGAGAACATTTTCGGCATGCTAGCAGGCTCCCTCATGGCCCTTCCCAGTCAGTATTTTCCTACCCAGAGGTTAACTACTTTTCTATCACTGTAGATTAATTTTGCCTGTCTTTGAGCTTCATATAAATTTACCATACAGCATAAACTCTCCGGGCTTCTTTTACTTAATATTCTGTGTGAAATCCATGTCACATAGAGTAATAGGTTTTTTTTCAGTGCTGTGTAGTATTCCATTGTATGGAGACAGCATAATTTATTAATCTATTCTATTATTGCTGGGCATATGTGTTGTTGACAGCTTTTGCCTATTATGAATAAAGTTGTTATGAACATTCTTGTACATATCTTTTGATGGACATAACACTAATTTCTCTTAGATATATACTTGGGAGTTACATTGGTTAAAGATGGGGTAAACATCTTTAGCTTTTATATAAATATGGCCAGTTTTCCAGTTTTCCATAGTGGTTGTACCATATAAACATGCTCGTTGTCCCACATCCGCATCAGCATTTGGTGTTGTCTGATGTTTTAGTTTTAGCCTTTCTGATGGGTGGATGGTAATATTGTATTGGGGTTTTAATTTGCTATTTGCTGATGACTAAATAGGGAGCCTTTTTTTTATATATTTATTGGCCATTTGAATATGTTCCTTTTTGTTAAATCTTTGTTTGCCCCCTCCCACCTTTTTAAAGTTGGGTTCATGTGTTTTTTTCCTTATTGACTGTGAGAGTTCTCCATATTCTCTGATATGAGTCTTTATATATATATATGTATATATATATAAAAATATATGAATATATGAATGTGTGTGTGTGTGTGTGTGTGTATGTATGTGTATGTGTGTATATATATATATTCTAAATATCTTTCCACTACCTGGAAATAACTATACTCCTTATCTAGGAAAATATTATTTTGGAAGAATCTAATTTTGAAAGCCCTCGAGTTCTCGTACATTTCTAAACACTCAGCTTGCAGATCAAGAATGTCAGCAACAGATTTAAAGATTCTCTTATATAAAATTTTGGACTCAGTGTTTACTTAAAAAAAACAGAAGGTGTTCTTTCTCTTAAATATACTTGTAAAATTATTTCCATACTTCTTATGAGATGTTTTGTAATTTGTGCTGGTATTTATTTAATGTTATTAACGCGCAGACCTTAGGTCATTAGAATCCTACGGCAAATGATCTTCCTGTTAGAGGAACAAAGGAATCTGAAATCAGAACAGAATACCACCAGCACTGGAGTCTTTCTTTGGTGTGTGTTCTGTTTGATAACTTTGCCAAGAACCTATTTTTCTTTGTGTTTTTGTATGAATTCTGTTTATGGTGATATTGTTTGCTGCTGATAATGTTGAAAAGCAACACAATTTTTTAAGATTCCATTCTTTTGGAGTATAGCTCTTTAAGATACAGAATTGTTATACTCTTACCTAGATTTTATAGATTCATATTGCAAACTTAACAGTTTAATTTTAGAAACAAATACTAGGCTTGAAGGTAGTAAATAACAAATGATATTTTAACAAGTTCATGTGTATATCATTGGTGTTAAAGTCTAGAGCCACTATTTCTACTATTTATAAAATATATGATGACTATTATAATGAACAAAAGAGGTAGCTATTAGTGAATAACCTAACTACAGCCTAAATCCCTCTTGCTGTAAGAAATTAGGGAGAGAGGTGCAAAAAATAGCAAAAGGATATTTATTGTAGTAGCTCATTAATTAGAATATGTGTGAGCAAACTTTGAAATCAACATTTAGAGCCAAACATTTATAACCAGCTCCGTATATTAGTGTTTTATGGACTTTCTTGATTCTGGGCAGATACTAGAATTTTTCAAGAGACATTTTATTATAGTATACCTATGGCATTGCTTTGAGCATTTGCCGATAATATTACCAGGAATATTATTGGGTAGGGACCAGAACTCTTAAACTGGGAAAAATATGACTAGAAATTCATTGATGGTTAGTATTGGATTTTCTGCCATTGTTGAGAGAGCCACACTGAGTATTTTCAGTGAGCAATTCTAGTAAGTACAGACTAGGGAGAACAAATCAGAGCTGGTAGGGACCAGTGTTGCCTAAAATGGGCTTTGTGGAAAATTTATTCTGTGAAATGTTAATAGATATTGCATGAAATTAAAAACAAAAGTCCCTCGTCATGTAACTTTGGGAAGCACTTGACTAAGTGAGGTTAAAGTAAAAGAGTTTTTTCTTTGTAAATACAGGAATGTGCAGAGCCTTTAATATATCAGTGTAGCCTGTAATTCACTAAGGTAAGGAGGAAAAGGAAGTGAGGCTGCTATAGTAAGAGCATTTTCCAAACTTATGTAGCCAAGGAATCATTTTTTAGAGAGTGTCTCAGGAGCCTCACATGCCACAGGACACCACCTGGGGAAGGTGGTTTGGCTGAAATCCTTTTACAGATAAGAAACCAAGGCCCAAATAACTCAAGTGGATAGATCTAATAAGATTCTACACTGTCTAACTCTTAGATCACTGTATTTTGTTTTCTGTTTTTAACCTCGGGCAAAAAAGGAGATGTAATGCTTCAGAAGACAGAGATATAAATATATTAGAGTGTAAATAAGATTTTTGTTGTCATCTTTTAAGATGTTTTGAAGCTTAATGTCTAAGGGGCCATCTCTAATCAGAAAAGGTAGCACAGACAGCCCTTTTAGCTACGTTGCTTACACATGGGACAGAGAATAGCTATAAAAAATGAATTTAGGGAATTATCTGAATCTGCCCTTTTTACTTCCCACTAACAGGTTAAATAAGATCTTACTTCTCAAACCTTAGTTTCCCCTCCTTGTTAAATACAGTTTTAATTCTCATTTTTTTGATGACTTTTTAAATGGATGCTAGCTGTGTCTTAGCTGCTTTGAAGGTTTGATTTTTTTCTGTGATGAAATATGAAACAAACTTTTTTGTGGAATCAAATTAATTTATTAGAGTTGTAGATTTATCAGAGACATTCTTGATATAAAGCCTAGTTTTGCACTGCCTTAAAACTACCAGTTAATTATAGTGTAAATATGTGTCAGAAATTGAACAGGGATGGGAAGGGAGTCTAAAATGTTATTTAACTTAACATAATTTAGAATCTTAACTGAGTTAAGGTTTCCAAATTCCTGATGGAAGAATTTAGCATTTTTTACCTTGAGTATAATTTAGATTGATAATTGCCAAATTTTAAATAAAGGTTTTATTAGATTATAGCCTAAAATAATCAGACCTGTCCCCTGACAAATTATAGGACAGTCAGTAGGGTGCAGGAAGTGAGAGGCCAAGGAAGTATACCCAGAAGTGTATTTTGCTCATGTGAGGAAATTTTGGATAACTAATATGACTAGTTATAAGACTTCAAATTTCACTTTGGCAAATAGAAACACCTCACTGATGTTCCTTGGCTTAGGGGAAAAAATGTTATTTATCTTTGTAAAAATTGCCTTTTGGTGTTGAGTGTTTCCTTTTTCTTCAAAAGATAGGAA
Organism: Aotus nancymaae; assembly: GCF_030222135.1. Classification (NCBI taxonomy): domain Eukaryota; kingdom Metazoa; phylum Chordata; class Mammalia; order Primates; family Aotidae; genus Aotus; species Aotus nancymaae. The sequence goes on from NW_026988421.1 coordinate 9,133,700, forward strand.
TTTCATTACTGTTACTTATTAAATAGATAAGACATTTCAGGAACAAAGTGGCTTGAATTATCTGTTGAATCGTTTATGTTACAAAGAGAAAATAATTATCGTTCTTCTGGGTTTTCTTTGGTCCTTATTCCCCCCACCCCTATAACTTGGAAAAAGATCTTACTGATTGTAACTAATAAGAGGTCTTAATTACAATTTTGTGCACTTGGAAGATGGTTTAGAAAATTTTGGTAAGCAAAAAAAAATTTTTTTAATTAAAAAAATTCAAAAGTAGGGAAGTCAAAAAAAAAAAAAGAAAAAGAAAATTTTGGTAAGCATTAAGTGCTTCTTTGGAGAGAATGAGAAAGGATTATGTTATGAGACAGGCTACTGATGATGAATAGAACAGTGGTACCAGGCATGGTAAATGAGAATAAGAAAAGCAAGATCAGTAAGAGGCTATGGAGTGTGAGTGCTGTCTGTGTGTATCCTTTTTCTTTTTAGAGGCCTAAAAGATTTCAAAAATGGTACTGATGCCTTTTATGCCTGGATTCTAAATATTGACCATAATTCTTTTTTTTTTTTTTTTAATTCAAGACAGAGTAATTGGCAGTTAGAATTTTTATAAATTTTATCAAGAGAATCAAATTGATAGTGTTATTAGTATTGTTACTAACAGGAAACTTATTGTTAAGTTTAAAAAGCCAAATATCATGCAGGTAATTTCTTTATTCAACTATGTTAAATCAAGATACTTCCTAGAGGCCGGGTGCCGTGGCTCACGCCTGTAATCCCAGCGCTTTGGGAGGCTGAGGCGGGTGGATCATGAGGTCAAGAGATTGAGACCATCCTGGTCAACATGGTGAAACCCCGTCTCTACTAATACAAAAAAAAAATTAGCTGGGCATGGTGGCGCGTGCCTGTAATCCCAGCTACTCAGGAGGCTGAGGCAGGAGAATTGCCTGAACCTAGGAGGCGGAGGTTGCAGTGAGCCGAGATGGCGCCATTGCACTCCAGCCTGGGTAACAAGAGCAAAACTCTGTCTCAAAAAAAAAAAATAAATAAGATACTTCCTAGAAGTAATCTTTAAAAGTGGGTACACAGGAAGATAAAGAATATGGCTATGTTAACCTCTGATTGTTATTAGAATGATAAAATATATGCCCATCTGCAGAACCAGTAAGAGATTTTGTAAAACATTATTAAATTTTTTATTTTTTCAATATCTTACCCAAATATTTTGAAAAGGATCTTTTTCTTAACTACTGTTAACTCTACTTATTATTTATTATTAAGTAGTCCTATTAATGTAGTCATATCAGAAAAGCAGTATTAATGTGTGCTACCATCTGTGTGCGGCTGGAGTCTTGTTTTTTTTTTTAATAGACTTTCCTTTTTGGTAGTTTTAGGCAAACAGCAAAATTGAGCCGTAGTCCTTTTTAATACTGATCAGACATCGTGATAATGTTTGTTAAGCAATCTATTTCTACTTTTAATTCCAGTGTATATACAAAATGTATTTTGCAAAAACTTTTATAATTTTTTCAAAGTATTACCATTTCTATTAATATATATAGTTTCATTATGAAAGAATTTACTAAGTAACTGAAGTGAAACATGAAAAAACAATGGGTTTTCACTGAAGCACTAACAGAAGGCATTTTTTGAAATCTTTTTCATGTCCTGAGAATAGCAGTGTCTATGTGTGTCTTGTGATTTGTTATTCTGTATTTACTTCTTTAGGATTGAAAACTTTTATTTCTATATTTCACATTTTGGCAGCTTCAAACAGGATGAGAATTTTGAGGTCTATTTTGAGAAAGCTATGACACAAATGTTGGACATGTATGTGTGCCAAAAATGTGTATAAATTGTTGGAGCTTCAAGGAGACATTAGTTTTTATAGACAGCATTTGTATACTTTTCTTTATTGTTATTTAAAGTAACTTCCATCCTAATTGATGCATCAGTTACTACAGAACATGACCTGCTTATAAATTCAAAAGTATGTGCATAATATTAACGTTCACTTTTGGGGAAAATCATAGAACCCTTCAGTATTAAATTTCTGATTTTAAAATCAAAATTTACCATGCCTCATTTTTCTCCACTGTTAAAACTGGCTAGTGTTTGAACTGGCACTTTATATTCTTGGGAGGAAGGGTAGATATTGTCTTAGGTTGGGCTACAATGAAAGAATCCAAGACCACAAAGCTTACATTTTAGATTTCAGTAAAATTGTTTGCTTCATGTCAGCATTAAGAAAACTTAAAATTTTGTTATATTTTGCACTTTCAGAAAATTCTCTTGAGTTAATATAATCAAACTGCATATTGATATTTAAAATTAAGGAAAAATTCTTACTGTTTGCATTTTGTTTTTTTCTTTTCTTTCCTTTTTTTCCTTTTGCTTCCTACTGAAGTGTTTACATTTTAATATACTGTCAACTAGGGCCTTAATGATACTGTTTAATCAAATGGCTTTGGCATGCATTAGTGATATTCTAAGAATGTATTTAGTGTTTTTGGTGGAAGTATGTGATCTATTTTTAAAACTTCGTAATGGAAAGCTTTAAACATTTACGAAGTAGATAGAATCAGGTAATGAACCCTAATCTCTTGTCTTCACTGATTTAATATCATGTCTAGTCTGTTTTATTTTATTTATTTTTTATTTTTGGGATGGAATTTCGCTCTTGTTGCCCGGATTGGAGTGCAGTAGTGCGATCTCGGCTCACTGCAACCTCCACCTCACGGGTTCCAGCAATTCTCCTGCCTCAGCCTTCCAAGTAGCTGGGATTACAGGCGCCCACTACCACACCCAGATAATTTTTGTGTTTTTAGTAGAGGTGGAGATTCACCGTGTTGGCCAGGCTGGTCTTAGACTCTTGACCTCAGGTGATCCACCTACCTCAGCCTCCTAAAGTGCTGGGATTGCAGGCGTGAGCCATCATGCCTGCTAGCCTGTTTTATTTTTATGCTACTCGCATATTACTTTTCTCCCCACATCTCCAGTGATCATGAAGAGAATCCCAGACATCATGTAATTAGACAATATGTAACTCTAAAAGAGAATACAAGTTATTTGCATTCCCTGTGAGTACTAGCTTTGTTGTGGAGAGGAAGTTCATGAGTTCTTGGAAACAGGCCTGTCATTGCATTTTATTGTAGTTAATTTGCATTTAGAAAGATCAAGAGTTTATATTATTCGAGTATTATTACAGTAAATCTCAAAGGATTTGAAATGTTGAATCTGTAACATCTATGAAAACATGAATTACCATCATGTATATGCATGAAGTTACATGACAGTCCTCATTTCAGAGCTAGCCTACAATTTGCTTTGTCATTTGTTTATATCCCCCTCTATAATTTGTTTGTTTATTTAAATGCTGATCATATAGCATTTAGTTTCAGGTGATAGTCTACGTTCCTCTCTATGTGTCATAAAAAGAAAGAGAAAGGTGAGGGAGAAGGGAGAAAGAGAGGAGAAAGGAAGGAAAGGAGGCATGGAGGGAGGAAGGGAATATGGGACTGAGAAAAGAGAAAGATCAGAACAGGGTGAAGATCACAGATGAGATGCCAAATTGTGGAGATAAAAATTCACCTTTCTCTCTGTCTCACTCACCTAACCTCTCTGTCTGTCCTTTCTGTCCCCTTTCCTTGGTCGCCTCATTGGTTTATATCTTCTCTTGGCATTTGCTAAACTTTGCCTGTCACATTTAGGGTCAGGAAGATTGATTTTTTTTTTTTTTTTCCTAAAAGGGTGATTTTTTTTTTCCCTAAAAGGGTGGGTTTTTTTTCCCTTTTCTTTTTCCTCTTTTTTTTTTCTTTTTCTCAGGTTTTATTTATTTATTTATTTATTTATTTATTTATTTATTTGGGGAAAAGGGTGTTTTTATTATGTAGGAGTGTGAGACAAAAACAAAATATTTTAGGACTAATTTGTTGTGCTGTACGTGCTTTTATGCAGATTTTTAAGAATGTTTATTGAAAGGAATTCAGATAGGTACCTCCTATGGGGTAGGTTGAACCTTTCTATATTCTGGATGAATTGTATGGACACATTAATTTTCCATAATAAATCTTTAGATTCACTTTAAGTGCATTTACTGGAAAATTGTGTAATAATTTTTTCCTTTTCTCTGTGTTCCTTTTTGCTGTCTGTTCACTGGATGAAATGGATTCTGTTCAAATTTGACTCCACAGTTCACAAGATTCCTTTGCACTTCACCTTTAGAGGTAAGAGTTACTCACTGACCTTAATATTAGAATTGGTAATTGAAAACCATTACTGATACCTTTCATTAGGCATTTATTTGATAATTTAGGAGTGGTCATTTTGGTGTGACACATATATTCTTCAATAACAGTATGGGGTGAATTACTGTAGGTTTTTTTTTTGTATCAAAGTTTCTAGAAGTTATATTAATAGCAGTTCACCTTCATGACAGGTTATTTCCTCTTTTTAAGTATTCTTTCTCAATAAATAGAGAGAAGTTGGTCCTTCATTTTAAAGAGTGTTGTTGTATCTTCATTACTCCCATGAATGTTTATTTAACTGCCACCTTATGTTCTATAAATTGCCATGATATTAAAAGAGAGCTGGAAAAATCAGAGGTCTTCAAGGAAGTTTCAGTTAGAGAGACCACTTGAAAATCCGTGAATTGATAAGAGAAGAGCAAAGTTATTAAGCTTGTGTTATAATAAGGTAATATTCTGGGTTCTTCATTCACTTTTTCATTTAATCCTTATCATGGTTTTCAGTATAGAACTGAGAATCCAGTGATAAAATTTTGAGAGATAAAGAAAAACTATTAGATGTTTAGAGACCTAGATATCATTATGAGCTGCAGTTGCAGAAAAACTTGTAGATGATCATCGAGACTTGGGAAAGGAAGTAGAGAAAGGATGGAAGCAGAGTATGTGAAGAGGTGGTGGGACTTAGAACCAAAACTGAGTGAGAGCTGCCTTTACTTACTAGCCATATGACATTGGGTAAATCACAACTTCAACTTCCCTGAGCCTCATTTTTCTTATCTTTTGAATGCAAATAATAATTCCTACCTTTCAAATAAAGTAATGGAAATGGGAGCAGTTATAAACTCTGCTAGGCACATCACGGCACTATTTTGTGTTCTCTTAGGCTTCAGTCCGACGTGATGAGACTCTGTTCCTTGCCTTTCATTTGTCCTTCCCTTTTTGCTTATTGTTTATTTCATTTTATGCTTTCCCTATTCCCAGCTTGTTCAAATCATACTCCTCTTTGGGGTTGAGCCTCAATTCCATGTCCTTTCTGAGACCATTTCTGCTTTTATAACATATTGTTTATTTGGTTATTGAAACTATTACTGCTGATAACGTGGTGTGGCCCACACTGGCACATTGCACAATGTGTGGTAGCCAGCTTGAGTGGTCACCAGGAGCAATGGATCAGACCAGATAGTGTTGTCCCATCCAGGTTTGGTCACATTGTCTAGGTATCCAGGATTAAGGGGAAAGCAGAATGGTACGGTGAGCCATTGACTCCTGAGCTCTTTTTTTAATCTAAAAATGGAGATAATAATACACATGGATATTGAAATTAGATGAGATGACCTATGGCAAACACTGAGCACAGTGCCTGGTAGATAGAATTTTAATTAAGGGTTAGGTATAAAGTGAAAACCAAACCATAAAGAAGTTGAAGACAATATAAGTTTTATAGCCTGCTCTATAGTTATGGAAGCACTTTCTAACTTCAAAAGCAATGGAAAGTATCAAAAAACAAAGGGTGAAAAAATTAATTAGATTATGTAAAGATCCATAATTTTGCACATGAAAACAAATATAGCTAAAAGGTAACTTGGGTAAAGTATGATGAAAGGGTTATACTTAATGTAATGATCTTTTAGAATCAATTAAAAATACTAATTTCTTTTGCATAAAATTTGGTTGGATTTTTATCAGGTAATTGACAAGATAAAATGCAAATGGTAATAAACGTATTTTAAATGATAATCCTATTAGTAATAAATGCAGTTTAAAATGACAATGAGCTACAATTTTTTTGATCCTATCACGATAGCTTATTTTCTAAGTGAATGCTTGACAAGATATAATAAGATGGGATGTTTATAAACTTCATCCTTTATAGGAAGCAGTTTGGTCACATACGTTAAAGGTTTTGTATACATTCATACCTGTGGTTGAGTAATTCTATTCCAAGAATCACTGTCAGAGAGGTAATCAAAGATGAGGACAAAACTTGCATAAAAATGTTCATTATAGCATTATTTATAATGGTTAAAAATTGTAAACAATCTAAATGTGGAACAGGCCAAATAAATTATGACACAGCCATATGATAGAACACCCTGCAGCCATTAAAATAGAGATTATGAATATGTGCTCATGAGTATATATTGATAAATAACATCTAAAACAGATTTGATATATTGAGAGGTAAAAGCAGGGTGTAAAATTATACATGCAGATCTCAGTTTAAAAACAATTCAAATGCACAGAAAAGTAGAAAGGAGATGCACAAAATGTTAACAACTACAACGTGTTAAGTTGTTTTGTCCTTTACTCTCCCAGTAAAGGGCCCACAGTGGGTAGAGGTGCATTGGTAGCTTTTTGGTAATGCTTCTTATAGTCAGTGTTTAACAGGTGTACATCAGGGGAGTCTCTTTGATTTGATGTGGAAACAGTGTCTAGCCTTGGAAAAAAGGGGCTGGCAGGAACTTAGATGAGATAATGTGGATAATGTGTAACACTGGACTCTCATTTTAGCAAAAGCTTAGAGGAATGAACAGGAATAAGGGTTTTTAGCAGAAGACAGTTAAGCTGGGTTGGCTTCCCTAGACAGGGACCAAATAAGGAGGCTTGAGCTTGATGTCCACTTTACTGGGGCAAGTAGCAATTTGAGACTGTTACTAACGAGTGACAAAGATGCTTCTCAATAAATCTTACCAATTGACGTCTCTCAAATGTAAGCTCATTGAGAGAGGACCCTGTTTTTCTTTTGTTCCCATTCTTTGTATAAGTAAAACATAGTCCTCCTACAAATCTCAGAATATTTTGAGGCCCCTTTTACTATCTTTGATGGAATCTACAGTTCAGCAGGCACTGAGTCAGTAAATATTTGTTGTATGAATGAATGAACAGATGAATGAATGAATTTGGTGGGGCTGACACTGAGAGTAGCAGTCTTTTATCCATAATTTGGCAGGTTTCAGCTAAAAGTAGACAAGTTCCAATATTTATATATTTTTTCTTTTTTCTTTTTTTCATGTGCTTCACCTTAGTCATGGGCAGGGGACCAATATTTGTATTTTACTATTGTTAATGGTCTGTCTTCCCAGTTACATTGTAGCTACTTAAGATTGAGAGCTTTGTCCTTTTTAATCTTTGGATGCTCTCGGTTATAGATAGGGCTCAGAGTGTACCTAGAGTACACTAGCTGCACCTAGAGTATATGAAAATACACACACACACACACACACACACACACACATATATTTTTGAGACTGAGTCTCGCTCTGTCACCCAGGCTGGAGTGTAGTGGCACTTTCTCAGCTCACTGCAACCTCCACCTTCCAATTGAAATGATTCTCTTGCCTCAGCCTCCCAGGTAGCTGGGATAACAGGTGCCTGCCACCATGCGCAGCTAATTTTTGTATTTTTAGTAGAGATGGGGTTTCGCCACGTTGGCCAGGCTGGTCTCAAACTCCTGACCTGAAGTGATCCGCTCGCCTCATCCTCCCAAAGTGCTGGGATTATAGGTGTGAGCCACTACACCTAGCCACAAATATATACTTTTAAATTACATATTACTACTCTGGTTAAGTATTGGGAATATATGTGTGGAAGCTTCAATCTTTGGTGAAAATTAGAAGGGAAAGTATCCAGAGTTTAATGATAGTTTCTGTCCTTTTCTGTCTGCTTCCATCACTTAGTGATCTGGAGTGATGTTTTGCCTTGGCTGAATTGTCTTTTTTATTACTGGGTTTATGACGTTGGAGAGGAAGAGAAATCAAAATTAAAGATGACCAATGTAAGTCACTTTTCTTGATGGGAAATACATTGAAGGCTTTCTGTTGATATTTTCTAGTTTGGAATTCCACAGGGGCCACTTGCTTAGTTAGTGGCAGCTGCCCCCCGAGTCTCCACCAGCAGCACCAATCAGGGGCTGTTGTTCCTTTGCGCCTGAGAGCCAAAGCACATAGCGCCTGAGAGCCAAAGCAAAGCCAAGGCAGGAGAGTGTTGGGAGTCTCTAAATGTTTAATTTTGCCATTAAGCTTATGATTTAGCTGGAGAAGGAAAATTACAAATATGGTCTATACCCTGCACCTTCTTTAATTTTGAATAAAAGTCGAATTATTCTGGCAGAGACAATAAAATACACAAGACTTGCAGTTGAAAGGTGACTTTAAACTTCACTTTCTCCACAATGATTGCTATAAGAATGAACCATGTCCCTTTGTTGTAAGTCCTAAACAGTTAACTGCCACATGAATCTAATGAAATTGTCAGGTTGTAGTAATTACATCAGTAATTTGATATGTTGTCATTTGAATGGACCATGTGTGGAGAGTCAGTTACTTCCCTCTGTGGGGCTGACCCTTTTACATTCCTGTAAGCTGAAGACTAATAGAGCTCATTAAGCTTTATGGGAAAAGAGCTTTTATCACCTCGTCAAGTCAAGCAGCATATTTCCATTAGATCCCTAATTTCGTGTGGCTCTGTAGCTGCTGATATGTACTCCCCTGCTAGGCTTACACCGGACCCGGCCTTACAGACATTTTTATTGACATTTCTAAGTCTGAATTACATTTTGTGTGGCACCACTTACAGATGTCTTCAATTAAATGGAGGTAAATAAAAGGGATTATATATCAGAGCCCAAAAGATTCTTGAATTTCTTTTCTGAGTCAAACTTTGCCAGCCAGTCCAGTAAGGCACAGTCTCATTGTCACTTTTGGAGGTAGAGAGCTATAGGAGAGGCATTTATAACAAAAATTAAACCTGGTATGAACGTAGGTCACCTAGGTTTCTCTTCAGGTATGTCATTCTGTTCCTTCATTTCAGATCAATTAAAATTTTCTGTATTAATAGGATAATAACTTCCTGAGAAGTTAGCACCTCTGGTATACAGGTACTGTGCTTAGCACTTTCCTTATTTTAATTATTACAGAATGTCAATGAGGCAGATATTCCCAATTTTCTTATGAAGAAAATTCAACCCAGAGAGGTAGATTAGGTAGGTGCTCAATATCACATCTGGTATGTGACAATAATCACAAGCTAGGAAGGAAATAGAATGTGGTTAAGAGTCTTAACATCACAGGAAGTGGTATGATAGCATTTGAAAGAAGACAGTGATTAGTTAGGGAGCCTTGGGGAAGGGTTTCTCAACCTTGGTACTGTCAGCATCTTGGGCTGGATAATTCTTTGTTGTGAGGGACTGTCCTGCACATTATGGGAAGCTTAGCAGCATCTCTGGCTTTTGCTCACTAGATGCCAGTAGGACCCACCCCCCTGAGTTGCAACAAATGTCTCCAGATTTTGCCAAATGCGCCTAGGTGGACAAAATAGCTCCTGTTGAAAACCACATCCCTAGAAAAGCCTTAAAAAAAAAAAAGAGTGCAAAGACATATCCTTAGTAAGCCAATTTAATGATAAAATGTTTTCAGTCTAACAAAAGACATGAAAAAGAAGAAAAAGTAAACAGAAATGAGGGACAAATAGAAAACAAATAGCAAGATGACCCCTTAAATTCAACCCTACTGATTATGATGGTACTAAGTATAAATGGTCCAAGAGAAAACTCTGCCTAATACTAATTTCTGTTTCTGAATGTTTGCACCATTCAACACGGTAGCCAATGGTCATACTTAGGGGTCCCTGGTTCCCAGGCTGGGATCAGTACTGGTCCGTGGCCTGTTAGGAACTAGGACACTCGGCAGGTGAGCAGCAGGCAAGCAAGCATTGCTGCCTGAGCTCCACTTACTGTCAGATCTCCAGTGGTATTAGATGCTCATAGGAGCATGAACCCCATTGTGAACTGCCCATGTGAGGGAGCTAGTGTGTGCTGCTTATGAGAATCTAATGCATGATGATGTGACTTGGAACAGTTTCATCCCTACCTCTTCTGTCGGAGATTGTCAAGCTAGATAAAGGAAAAAATCAACATCCATCTTATATATGAAGACATGGATAGGTTAAAAGTAAAAGGCTAGAGTAAAACACTACTATACAAATACTAATCCTGGGAAAGTTGGTTCATGCCTGTAATCCTAGCAACTCAGGAGGCGGAGGCAGGAGGATCATTTGAACCCAGAGTTTGAAACCAGCCAGGGCAACATAGTGAGACCCCCCCCATCTCAAAAAGAAAAATAAAAAAATTAGCTGAGCATAGCGACTTGTGCCTGTAGTCCCAGCTATGAGAGAGACTGAGGCGGGAGGATCATTTCAGCCTTGAAGTTTGAGGCTGCAGTGAGCTATGATTGTACCACTGCAGTTCAGACTGGGCAATAGAGTAATACCACATCTCTAAAAATAAAAATGAAAAAAATTTAAAAATGAAAAATTTTAAGTCATAGTGGCTGTATTTTTATCAAAGTAGACTTCAGGGCAAAGATGGAAGAAAGTGACGTTTCGTAAGGATAAAAAGGTCAGTTTATCAAATGAATATGCAGTAATTTGAAATATGATCCATTTAACAGAGCCTCAAGATAACATGAAATAAAAACTAATAGAACCAAAGGGAGAAATGTAGTAACTGGGAACTTCAGGACAACTTTCTCAGTAATTGATAGAACATTTAGACAGGAAATCAGAAGTAAAATAGGAGGCATGAACGATACTCCCACACAGTACGCTCAAGAGTAGCTGTGCATGGGGTGCTGGGCTAGCCATATGTATACTCACCTTTAATTTCATGCAAATTAAGAGGTGAGTTAGTCAGAAATCCCTATAAAAGGGGCAGTAACTTCCAGGTGTTGCCATGGTCTTTGTAAACTATCATGGCACTGGTGGGAGTGTCTTATGCTGATGAACAGCGAAGGCAACTAGAGGTCACTTTTGGTGCCATCTAGTGGTTCTTGCTGGTTTCTTCATTTCATCCTGTCGGGATCGGCAAGTAAGTTCTGCAGGTTTCCTACCTCAACAGTATTCATTTGGTTGTTAGGAAGAAAAGAGGCCGGTCGCAGTGGCTTATGCCTGTAATCCCAGCACTTTGGGAGGCTGAGGTGGGTGGATCACTTGAGCTCAGGAGTTTGAGACCAGCCTGGGCAACGTGGCAAAACCACGTCTCTACCAAAAAAAAAAAAAACTTAGTTGGTTGTGATGGGTGCCTGTAGTCCCAGCAATTAGGGAGGCTGAGATAGGAGGATCACCTGAACCAAAGATTTCAGGGCTGCAGTGAGCTGTGATTACACCACTGCACTCCAAAGGGAGAAAAGAAAGGACCATAGGAACTTAACCATCTTTTGAGTCTGTCAGCATCTGGAGTATCATTGCTTGGAGTGGCTGTAGATATCAAGGTATCTCCAGTGTCTAGAATTCAGAAGGAATGGCTGTTCCTCAAAACTGGGTCCTGTACGGAGCTTGCAGAGGCAGCAGTGAAGGGATGAGGTGGGCGGAAGGTTGAGTTTTTAAGCTGAGGAAGGGAGTTAATTTTACTGAATGAGGAGAACACTGAAAATCACATATCCAGATAGCTGGCCCAAATTTGAGAGCAGTGGAGATAAGGCTGGGAAGAGGGCTGAGCTGGTGAATTGGGGGAAGGTTTTACCTGCTCTCTGGTCTAAGGCCTGGGAGGCTCAGCTTTGTTTAAAGAGCCAGGCCCAGGGCACAAAGAGGTAACTTCTCAGGCTAGACATCCTCAGAGAATAATTGGCACTCTGCTCTTGATACTGAATTGAATAAGCAGAAGTGGAAAGCTAGGCTGTGGCTTGATCTATTGGGCAAAAGCAGAAAATACAAGTACATTGTTGTTATTTTAGTTATGAGGGCTTACAGTACTTCAGTTAGTTTTGGGATGTCACCTGATAATCGAGTCAATGTAAGTTGCAACCATATATCTCATGATATCAACTGGAAGTCTTTTCCCAGAAGCTAATCCCGTATAATAAGATGTACCAAAGTTTGATTCTGAGAATAAAGAAAATACACTTAGAATAGAAAACTAAACATTAAATAGAAAAATGCCATAAATTTTCTGGCTGAAGATTTTCCTGCTTGGGGCTTGGATTAGTATAGACATCTTAAAATCCAAGTCATTCAAGACATCTTTTTGCTGGGTCAGTCTTCCTTTAGCAAGTAGTCGTATTCATCATTGCTGCAAGGACCTTTCAGTTGTGTTGAAAATTAGGGTCATTTGCCTTGACAATTTTCATTGCCCATTAGATGTGCATGAATGCTTCAGAAAATGTTTGAATAGTAAATCCTAGGGTGGATTAGTTTCCATGGGGACATCAGTCTTGTTTGATGTTGGCAGTCATTGAGTTCTCTATCTGGGTTGTCACTGTGGGATGTATTTTTCCCTTATAAGAAATACTGGAAAAGTAGGAGTCTCAAATTGAACTGACATTAAATAAGGGCTCACATAAGGATAGTTACTCTGGATTCTAAGGTGTTGGCTAGAGTGCTTCATAAACACTGACCTGTAGAATTGAGAAGTTTGGGATTCTGTTACTTAGCCTTTTTGATAGTGCCTCACTAAAAGTCTTTTTGTTGAAGAATTAGGATTTAAAATAAAAGGAAATGTCAAAGTAAAGAAAATAACTTAAAAACATCCTGATATTTATTTGTTCTGCAGTAAAAATGCAGAAGTAAATTTCTTTCTTATCTCCAACTTATGAAAAACATTTACTGTACTTCCTTTAAATAAGCTCGGTAAAGTTTCATTAACATTTTTTTTTTTTTTTTTTTTTTTTTGTTGAGACGGAGTTTCGCTCGTTACCCAGGCTGGAGTGCAATGGCGCGATCTCGGCTCACCGCAACCTCCGCCTCCTGGGTTCAGGCAATTCTCCTGCCTCAGCCTCCTGAGTAGCTGGGATTACAGGCACGCGCCACCATGCCCAGCTAATTTTTTTGTATTTTTTTTAGTAGAGACGGGGTTTCACCATGTTGACCAGGATGGTCTCGATCTCTTGACCTCGTGATCCACCCGCCTCGGCCTCCCAAAGTGTCATTAACATTTTTATTTCAGCACTTTGAGTATTAAGTTGTGAATGTTGCGGTAAACCTTTTTGCTTTCATGGAAACATTTAAATTTCAAAGAATTATGTCATTGAGAAATATATTTCTTTCTTCATCCTTTGATTTAGTAAGTGGCTACAGTCTCTTATCTCCTTTTGTTGACTAGAGCGCGTTGATACAGAGTGATTGTGTGTGTTGGCATGGTGGATTGCAGAAGCAGTGTCCAGTGACTGAACTGAATGAGAGTTGGGAATTTCAGGCTTTGGTCTTTCCTAGCATTCCTCTAAATTGGCTTTGTGACCTTGGGCAAGCCCCTGAGTCACCCTCCTTTTCTCACTTATAGAGTAAGAGTATTCCAGATAAAGAGGTCCCTCAAAACTAAGTGAACTTAGCCAACATGTTAACACGTATTATAGCATTTTCTCATTCTTAGATATTATAAACCAAAGCCAATAAAATTCACTTCCCTCAACGTACTATACTTTCTCAAGTTGTGTCTTCACTATGCTATTATATATTCTATAACAAGCTGTCACTTTAGAATAATCCTACTCACATTTTCCTTAAAATGAAAGTCTTTTTTTTTTAAATTATATTTTAATTTTTGAGATAGAGTCTTACTGTGTTGCCCAGGCTGGAGTGTAGTGGCGAGATCTTGGCTCACCGCAACCTTTACCTCCCAGGTTCAAGTGATTCTCCTGCCTCAGCCTTCCGAGTAGCTGGGATTATAGGCACCTGACACCATGCCTGGTTAGTATTTTTTTTTTTTTTTTGAGACAGAGTCTTATTCTGTTGCCCAGGCTGGAGTGTAGTGATGTGATCTTGGCTTATTGCAACTGCCACCTCCTAGGTTCAAGCAGTTGTCTGCCTCAGCCTCCTGAGTAGCTGGGATTACAGGTACCCACCACCATGTCTGGCTAATTTTTTTTGTATTTTTAGTAGAGACGGAGTTTCACCGTCCTGGCCAGGCTGGTCTTAAACTCCTGACCTCATGATCTGCCTGCCTTGGCCTCCCAAAGTGTTGAGATTACAGGCATGAGCCACCATAATTTTTGTATTTTTAGTACAGATGGGGTTTCACTATGTTGGCTAGGTTGATCTTGAACTCCTGACCTCAAGTGATTCACCCACCGTGGCCTCCCATAGTATTGGGATTACAGGTGTGAGCCACCACGCCTGGCCTAAAAATCAAGTCTTATACCATTACTCTGCTTCCACAAATGTATGTCTGTTATTTTTGCCCTTAATATGGCCTCAATGATCCATATTAATTATATCTCTTAATAAAATAATAACTTTTCTTTCATAGAGAGAACTGGGAATTAGCTCATTGAGAAGGAAGTCTTTTATATGGACATTATAACAGACTGAGAAAGTATGTAAATAACACAAATTTCTTACATATCTCTTTTGTACCTTCTTATATACATCTTAGAGTGGCAGAGATGAGCATGTTTATTGATGAACACCAAAGATGTAGCCATTCTGTAGTATATATATAAATGATAAGAAAAAGTAGATAAACTTTAAATTATGCTCATTGTTCTGGTATTTATTCCTACTTAGAAACTATTCAGGTATCCAAAGATGAGTTAGTTCATTTGTTGATTTACATTAATTTATGTTATAAAATTACTTAAGGATCTTCAAAATTATTCTGAAGCCAACCCAAACCAAAATATATAAAAGTGTTTGTCATTTGTTCAGCATCACTAATCATAGGCAAATACAAAGCAAAACCAAAATGAGATATCACTTTATGCCTATTAGGTGGACTATTATTTAAAAAAAATGGAAAACGGTAAGTGTTGGCATGGTTGTAGAGAAATTGGAGCTCTTTTGCCTTTCTGGTGGGAACATGAAATGGTGTGGCTGCAATGGAAAATGTATAACAGTTCTTCAAAACATTAAAAATGGAATTACCATGTCATCCAGCAATTCTGTTTGTGCATGTATACACAAAGGAAAGCAGGGACTTGAACAATATAGCAGTGTGCATAGCAGCATTATTCACAGTAGCCAAAGGTAGAAACAACCCACGTATTCATCAGTGGATGAATGGATAAACAAAATGATATATAGACACAGTGGAATATTATTCAGCCTTAAGAAAGGAGGAAAATTCTCAATCACACATGCTGGATGAACTTGGCAACATTATGCTGAGTACAATAAGCCCATTATAAAAGGACAAATATTGTATTACCTACTTACATCAGGTAAATAGAGTAGTCAAGTGCATAGAGACAGAAAGTAGAGTGATGGTTGCCAGGGGCTGGGGAGAGGGGAGAATAGAGAGTTAATTATTTAATGGGTACATAGTTTCTGTCTGGGATGATCAAAAAATTATGAATAGATTGTGTGGATAGTTACACAATAATGTGAATGTACTTGGTGACACTAAACTGTACACTTACAAATTGTTAAAATGGGCAGCTAGGTTGATTCTGAACAGAATCACATTCTTTGCCATTGTGAATAAAGCTATGATGAATGTATGCGTGCCTGTGTCTTTTTGGCAGAGTGTTTGATTTTCTTTTGGGTATATGCCCAATAATGGGATTGCTGGGTTCAGTACTAGTTCTGTTTTTAGTTCTTTGAGAAACCTCTACACTGCTTTCCACAGTGGTTGAAGTAGCCTATCAAAAGTAGATTGGATAAAGAAAATGTGGTACATACACACCATGGAATACTATGGAGCCATAACAAAGAACAAAATGACGTCCCTTGCAGCAACATGGATGCAGCTGGAGACAATTATCCTAAGAAAACCAACACAGTATCAGAAAACCACATGTTCTTGCTTTTAAGTGGGAGTTAAACCTTGGGTACACATGGACCTAAAGATTGGAACTATAGACACTGGAGGCTATGATGAAAGGAAGGGAGTGGGGCAAGGGTTGAACTTTTCAACATGAAGGCGGAAGTCCATAAGCTGGAACTGATGTTCCAGAAAGTTGAGTCTGATCTGGATTACATTCAGTACCAACTGGAATATGGAATCAAGACTAATCATCCTGATTCAGCTGGTGAGAAAAATCCAGTTATATTCTTAAAGGAATTGTCAGCGATAAAGTTTCAATATCAAAGTTTATGTGCATGCTTTAAACCAGTTGCTGTTGAGCAGAAAGAGTCTAAGAGCTGCATTTGTGCTGCTGTGAATAAGACTATGAATGTGATACAAAACCTTCAAAAGCAAACAGACCTGGAGCTGTCACCATTGACTGAAGAAGAGAAAACTGCACAGAGCAGTTAAAATCTCACATGCCAGATTTATGAAGAAATGGACTTGGAAAGGAAACTCTAACAGAGAAGAGCTCAATTCCAGATAAATTTAGGAAGATGTCTTGTTAACACTTGATGCCTAGAGGTTGGGGGCTGGTGAAGAAGGTTTGGCATCAATGACTGGATAATGATGCCTTTCATGAGAGAGACTGTAAGAAGAAGGGCAGATAATATATGAATAAAATTCAGCCAAAAGGGTCAAAAAAAGAAAAAAGAAAAACTCTCTGTTGGTACTGTGCTTACTACCTGGGTGTTGGGACCATTTGTATCCCAAACCTCAGTATCATAAAGTATACCCATGTAACAAACCTGCATCTTTACTCTCTGAATCTAAAATAAAAGTTGAAAGTTTTAAAAAACTCAGTGAAGAAAATAATTAAAAAAAAAAAAGAGAGAAAAGTGGTTAAAATAATTTTGTGTATGTTTTACTATAAATAAAAAATTCTTAAGCAATATTTATCAGAATTATAATTCAATTTAGTTGAACGCAAACTTACATTTTTCAAAATCTTCAGCATTACAGAGCTATGATTTTAGCTGTTTTGATCAGTAAACCATTGAGTAGTTTTGAAAGTTGAGTTGATGTAGGCATCCTTCATTTTGTTACACTTCGTTGCACTTCTCAGAAACAGCGTTTATTACACATGGAAGATTTGTGACCATTCTATGTTGAATAAGTCTGTTGGTGTCATTTTTCCAACACCATTTTTTGGCATTGAAATATTTTTAAATTAATATATATATAGTATATTTAGACATGCTGTTGAACACTTAATAGACTACAGCATAGTGTAAACAGTATTCATCGGAAAACCAAAAAATTTATGTGATTTGCGTTATTGTGATAGTCACTTTATTGCAGTGGTCTAGAACAAAACCCATAGTACCTGCAAGGTATACCTATATAATAATAATTATTATTATATTTTTGCAACAGAGTCTGGCTCTTTCACCCAGGCTGGAGTGCAGTAGCGTGATCTCGGCTCACTGTAGCCTCTTCCTCCTGGGTTCAAGCAATTCTCCTGCCTCAGCCTCCTGAGTAGCTGGGATTATAGGCGCCTGCCACCATACCCAGCTAATTTTTATATATTTAGTAGAGACGGGTTTTTTTCATGTAGGCCAGACTGGTCTCCAACTCCTGCCCTCAAGTGTTCTGCTTGCCTTAGCCTCTCAAAGTGCTGGGATTACAGATATGAGCCACTGTGCCCGGCCAAGTATGCCTATATTATTTTTTAAATCCACTCATGTGTTATACTTAATACTAATAATTATGAGAAAAGACAAAACTTCTTTTTCCCTCTCAAACCAAACATTTTAAACTGGCCTGGCTTATCCAAAGATTCACCATAGTTGTGTATACTTGAATTCTTTTTTTTTGAGACATAGATTTGCTCATGTTGCCCAGGCTGGAGTGTAGTGGCATGATCTCGGCTCACTGCAATCTTTGCTTCTTGGGTTCAAGCGATTCTCCTGCCTCAGCCTCCTAAGTAGCTGGTATTACAGGCACTCACCACCACACCTGGCTAATTTTTGTATTTTTAGTAGAGACTAGGGTTTCACCATGTTGCCCAGGCTGGTCTTGAACTCCTGACCTTAGGTGATTTGCCTACCTCAGCTTCCCAAACTGCTGGGATTACAGGTGTGAGCCACTGCACCTGGCCTATACTTGGATTCTTAAAAATATTTCTGAGCTAGCAGTTTCTGTTACGAGTTTCTTTAGTTTCTGTGAATGTGGAGAATATACGTGCTTTTTATCTCTGTAAATCAGTTTTAGAGAGCTCTTCTGTGTAAGAGCTGTGACGTGTACTTTATTAATACCCTCTGGAGGTAGAATATTTCATACATAATGAGAATGAAGGCTTTTCTGAATTATTGATGGTCAAACATGTAGAAGGCTCTTCACCTCATTTCTACAACTTTAGCTATGGATCACAAGCAAACACAGAAACTCATCGTTTCAGATCTCACAGGAGCGATTGAACTTACAAATATCCAAACAGACAAACAAAAAGACTAACAAACCAGATTCTCTGTCATCCATCCAACAGAGACCATGAACGAAATCTACCTATTACTGTTGCAGTCTAGCCAGTGCACCACAACATTTCAGTCTTGTCGTCTGAGGTGGTACCTGGAGTTCTTTGTCTCACAACCAAGAAAATTAAGGAGCGTGGACACAAGAGTGAGGTTGGAGTGAAAGTTTAATAAGCGAAAGAAAAAAGTTCTTTATAGGAGAGAGGGGGCCTGAGAGAGGGTTGCCATTTTTACAGTTGAATGCAAAAGCTTTTATAAGAAACGCCTCTCATCTCTATAGCTGTTTGTGTAGCTTTTTAAATCTGTGAAGCTGTCTGTGTAACTCCCCCTGTCTGTGCAGCTGTGGGCATGTCCTTAGGCAAGCGCAAAATGCGGCTTCTCTTGGTTGTGCAACTGTGGCTATGTTTTGGGTAAGGTCCCCCACTCCCCGTGCAAGTTCCCATGGAGCCCACTGTGTACATGCCTGAAAAGGGGAAGAAACTTTTTCCTGGGAGGCCACAGATTACACCAGAACAAAGGCTTCTGTGTTGGGCCTTGCTTTCTTACCTGTGCAGCTGTAGCCTGAATTTTCCCCAGACTGCTCTATTTGTGCCTGTAGTTTGATTTTTCAGACTGTTTTTGTGTTTGAAGGAGTTTTACCAAGGACCCATCCTACTGTCTGCTTGACTAGCTTATTTTCCTTTCTCAGTACTACCATCATTGGGGATAGTATGTTGGTCATGAGTGAACCAGAGACACAAAGGCACAAACTTAGTAGAGAAGGAGAAAAATACGTAGAGAAACAGTGAGCAAAGTTAGAGCTTTATTGCTGCATGGGCATCTCTTTGGGAGCCAAGAAAAGGTGTGTTAGGCTTAACAGACTGTAAGGTGTGTTTCTCATTTACTGAGCTCCATCAGGTCCACTTTAGCTTCTCAGTGGATGACCTCCAGAACTGCTGACTATAATTTTTAAAAGGCAAAATTGTGACCTTCATGCAAATAGAGGATGAACACATGCCAAATATTGACTCAATTAGTGCAAAACCAGTAAGGCATTAAAACTGGTATAAAGAGTATATTGAGAGATATGCATACGATTTAATAGGAGATTAAGATGAGATTGCTGGATTAGATAAAAACAACTGGTTATTGTCTTACATGGTGGCAAACTGTAACCTTTGGGGTCCTTTCCACGAATAGAAATCTACAAGTTAACCTCTGCACCTGTGGAGTTGTAAAATAACTCAGTCAATAGAAAATCAAGCCTAGAGTTTAACTGAAAGAATACTCAGTGCTATAGTGTCAGTGTTTGTATCGCCCCAAAATTTATATGTTAGAACCTAATACTCAGTGTCATAGTATTCTAAGAGGTGAGGCCTTTTGAAAAGTGATTATGTTATACATGCTCTGCCCTAAATAATGGGATTATGTGCCCTTATTAAAGTAGTTGAAAGGAGCTACCTTCCCCTACTATTATGTGAGGACACAGAAGGCACCATTTGTGAGTAACAAACCCTCACCAGACAGCGAATCTGTTTGTGCTTTGAACTTGCACTTTTCGGCCTTGAGAACTGTGCACAATAAATTTCTATTGTTTATAAAATGCCCAGTCTAAGGTATCTTGTTATAGCAGCCTGGATAGACTAAGACACCCAATAATCTATTTTCAGATAATCTTTCTACCACCGTTTATCTTTTTTTTTTTTTTTTTGAGTTGGAGTTTTGCTCTTGTTGGCCAGGCTGGAGTGCGGTGGTGCAATCTCAGCTCATTGCAACCTCTGCCTCCCAGATTCAAGTGATTCTTCTGCCTCAGCCTCCTGAGTAGCTGGGTTGCAGGTATCCGTCTCTGTGCCTGGCTAATTTTTTGTATTTTCAGTAGAGATGGGGTTTCGCCATATTGGGTAGGCTGGTCTCAAACTTTTGACCTCAGGTAATCTGTCCACCTTGGCCTCCCAAAATGCTGGGATTACAGGCGTGAGCCATGGCACCTGGCCTTTTTTTTTTTTTTTTTAAATTAACAGTGATAGTTGAGTATTCCTTATCTGTTCTATTTAATAATTACATGTTAGGTAGTCTTTATCTGAAATGCCTGGAAGCAAAGTATTTTGGAGTTTTTCAGATTTTGGAATATTTGGATTAAACTTACTGATTGAGCATCCCAAGCCTGGAAATCTAAACTCTGAAGTGCTCCAGTGAACATTTCCTTTGAACATCATGTCAGTGTTCAAAAAGTTTCTGATTATGGAACATTTGGATCCTGGATTTTTGGGTTTGGGATGCTTGACCTAAACTAGTAATTCTTCAATTTAGTTTTTAAAAACTCTTTTGATTTTAACATTGATGCATGTTTATCTAAAAATATGGAAAATAGAGAAAAGAACTTAAAAATTACTCATAATCACTCTAGATAATATTATTTTCCCCTGTCTTTAGTGTCTAATTGTCTGCCAGAAAATTAGGAATCTGTTGCACTTGATTTTTAAGTCACTTAACTATGTGATATTTTAACAGTGAGCATTACCAGTTGCATTTTCCAAATTAAATTTATTATTTTTTCATTTCTTAACTGTAGGCTATTATTTCAAATTTCTTAAATTTAGTTTTTGGTGTTTTAAAGAAATCATAGATTTTGAAGCCACCGTGGCTTAGCACATCTTTGTGTTTCTATTACTTAACCATGTTTTTGAGACATAGTCTTGCCCTGTCACTCAGGCAGGAGTGCAGTGGTGCAATCTTGGCTCACCATAATCCTCACCCCCCAGGTTCGAGCATTTCTCCTGCCTCAGCCTTCCAAGTAGCTGGGATTACAGGCACCTGCCACCACACCCAGCTAATTTTTGTATTTTTTTTTTATTGCATTTTAGGTTTTGGGGTACATATGAAGAACATGCAAGATTGTTGCATAGGTGCATACGTGGCAGTGTGATTTGCTGCCTTCCTCCCCTTCACCTGTATCTGGCATTTCTCCCCATTCTCTCTCCCCAACTCCCCACCCCCCTGCTTTCCCTCCCCTATTTCCCCCCAACAGACCCCAGTGTGTAGTGCTCCCCTCCCTGTGTCCATGTGTTCTCATTCAACACCCGCCTATGAGTGAGAACATGCGGTGTTTGATTTTCTGTTCTTGTGTCAGTTTGCTGAGAATGATGGTTTAGTTAAGAAGGGTTTTCACCATGTTGGCCAGGCTGGTCTCAAACTCCTGACCTCAAGTGATCTCTCTGCCTCTGCCTCCCAAAGTGTGTGTTTCTGTTTTTCAGACTTTGGTGAAATGTTTCATGAAACTGTTAAAAACAAAAAACAAAAAAGCAAAACAGTTGCAGGAATAAGTTATTTTAACACAATGCAGACTTCGTGTCAGGTGCCTAAAAGGATTACCTTTGGGCGCCTCCATTAACTGTTATATATGTCTAATGATAGATTTTTGTATTGTATAGGTACAGTGTGGGAGAGGTATTTTCAGCTGCTTTGGAAGAGAGGAGAATTCAGGTTCTGCTCTCTTAAAGCTGCTGAAAACTTTGAGTCTTCCTACCTTTGAACCTCCTAGTAAATCCCCTCGAATACTGACCTGTTGCCTGGCGTATGATTCTCCAGTCTCCTGTTCTTTTGAGCCTTAACAATGTTTTGGGGATAAATTAGGTACATGGAAGCAGGTGGGTGAAGAGACAGGTATACTTTATTAGAGTAAATATGCACCCATTTTGGGAGCAGTTTGGCCGGAAGCCAGAATTAGCCTATTAATACTGATGTCATTTCTGCACAGTGCCTTTGGTATTGTACCACATAGCTCATTAATCACAGAAGTCATTCCTTCCCTCCCAGCATTTAAGGTGGTTTTTCTTTTGTATAGGTAGAGGTGAGCTTTATTTTTTTTCTTGTTATCAGCTTAATCCTCAAAATTGAGGAACTTCTGAAAAATTACTTTGTTAATTAATTCTTTCACATATCCAAAATATGCAAAACTGCACTGGTAAAGATAAACCACTAAATATTGCTAATCACATGACAGATTTATGTATGAGGAAATTAAAGATAACTGCTGTTTAAATAACTTTGCTATTAAGTTAGCTACTGATGGAATTTTGTAGATATGATCTGTTAGGATGTGCTATTCAGACCCCTGAAAAACAAAAGCAAAAACTGACCTAAACATTTTATAGTCTGGAAAGTTTCTTTATTTGCATATTGTTGTTTCTCACAACTAATCACAGTTGAGACTGACCAGTAGTATGATTTCTGTTTTAAAAATGCAGACATTGAAACTTTTATTTTTTATGTTTTGAAACAGAGTCTTGCTCTGTTGCCCAGGCTGGAGTGCAGTGGCATGATCTCACCTCCCTGCAACCTCTGCCTCCTAGGCTCAAGCGATCCTCCCACCTCAGCATCCAGAGTAGCTGGGAGTACAGGCCTGTGCTAATATTTTATATTTTTAGTAGAGATGGGGTTTTGTCATGTTGCCAGGCTGGTCTCAAACTCTTGGACTGAAGTGATCTGCCCGCCTCAGCCTCCCAAAGTGCTGAGATTACAGCTATGAGCCACCACACCCCGCCTAGACACTCAAACTCTTAAAAGAAGCTAAATTACTGTCTTACTTAGTTCAAATAGCCAGAAAAGTATACAACGGAGTTAAGGCTCAAATCCAGATCTTTTGACTTTGAATCCTATAACCTGCTCCCCTTTCTATTGGCCGCTTACAGTTGGCAGGCTCCTCTTCTACCTGTATTTTCAAAATTGATGCCTATCGGTGATTCTCAAAAGTGTGGCCTGGTAATGCCAGGGGTCCCTGAGGCCCTTTCAGAGGGTTCTCAAGGTCAAAATTATTTAATCATGCCAAGACATGACCTTTTTGACTAAGGTTTAAGGAAATAACAACAGTCCCACATTTTGAAGTAGAATTCTCAAGGCAGTAAATAGAGAATGGTAAGTGAGTTAAGGAGGCTTCTCTAGGAATGGATGTCTGAACCTCCTGGTAAACTAAGTTAAGGTACTGTCGTAAGATCTAGTTGGGGTGAGGGTGGTAGAGGAGAGGATAGAGAGTTGGAGGATACCCCTCTCTTCAATGGGCTAAATAATTTGTATGTATGTATTGTTTAGTCTGGTAGTTTTGTGGTATTATCTCATTGTTGTTTTAATTTGCAATTCCCTAATGGTAAGTGATGTTGAGTATCTTTTTATATGTTCATCTGCCTTTGTACGTCTTGGGTGAGGTCTCTGTTCAGATCATTTGCCCCTTCTCCTCCATTTAAAAAAATAGACAGGGTCTTGCTCTGTTGCCTAGGCTTAAGTGCAGTGGCACGATCTTAGTTCACTGCAGCCTTGAACTCCTGGGCTCAGGGGATCCTCCCACCTTGGCCTCCCAAAGCATTGGGATTACGGACATGAGTCACCACACCTGATCTTTTGCCTACTTTTTAATTGGGTGGTTTGTGTTCTTATTATTGAGTTTTAAAAGTCTTTGTATATTTTGGATACCAGTTCTTTATCAGATGTCTTTTACAGGATTTTCTCCCAGCCTGTGACTTGAGTTTTTCTTTTAACAATGTTTTTCACAGACCAGAAGTTTTTAATTTTAATAAAACACAACTTAGCAGCTTTTTGTTTCATGAGTTGTGCTTTTGGTGTTTTATCTAAAAACTCATTGACATTATCATCTAGAAGTTTTATAGTTTCTCATTTTACATTTAGGTTTATGATACATTTTGAGTTAATTTTTGTGAAAGGTGTAAGGTCTGTGTCTGAATTCTTTTTTTTTTTGCATATGGATGTCTGGTTGGTACAGCACCATTTATTGTAAAGAGTATTCTTTCTCTCTTGCATTGCCTTTACTGCTTTGTCAAAGATCATTTGACTTTGTGTGTGTCTATTTTATCTCATTGACCTAGGTCTGTTCTTTCACGAATACCACTCTATCTTGATTATTATAGATTTATAGTAACAGTCATCCAACTTTTTTCTTCCTCAGTAGTGGGTTGGCTAGTCTAAGTCTTTTTTTTTTTTTTTGTCTCTACATAAACTTTAGAAACCATGTTTTGATAGCTGCGAAATAGCTTACTGAGATTTCAATTGTGATTGCATTAAGTGTATATATCAACTTAGGAAAAACTGAAGTCATGACGATGTTGTCTTCTATTCCATGCATGCGTACTATTTTTCTGGTTTTTTTAGATCTTTGATTCCTTTTGTCAGTTTTGTAGTTTTTTGCATATAGGTTCTGTATGTATTTTGTTTGATTTATAACTAAGCATTTAATTTTTTGTGGTATTGTAAATGGTATTGTATTCTTAATTTCAAATTCCAGTCATTGTTGGTATGTAGAAAAGCAACTGACTTTTGTATATTTCTCTTGTATTCAGAAATCTTGCTATAACTGCTTATTTCAGTTTTTTGTTGTTACTGGTTTTTGTTTGTTTTAATGTACCTGTCATGTTATCTATAAAGAAAGACAGGGTTTTCCTCCTTCTCAGTCTGCATACCTTTTATTTCCTAATTGCACAAGCTAAGATTTCCAATATGATGTTTTCTAGTAGTGATGAGAGAGGATATCCTTACCTTGTTCTTTCTTACTAGTAAGTATTATGTTAGCTGTGGGTTTTCGAATATATGTTATTTATCCAGTTGAGAAAACTTTCCTCTGTTCCTAGTTTGTTAAGAGTGATTAGTCATGAATAGGTGTTGGGTTTTGCCAGTAATGTTTCCTGCATCAATTGATTTGATCATACGATACTTCTTTTGGCTTATTGATGTGGTGAATTACATTAATTGTTCATTAATTACTTTTTTAAAAATTGCTTTTCTAATGTCAAGCCAGCCTTGTATACCTGGAATAAATTTCTCTGGTTCATGGTATAAGTCTTTTTATATATTGTTGGATTTGATTTGCTAATACTTTGTTTAGGATTTTTGCATCTGTGTTTGTAAGAGATATTGATTTGTACATTTTTTTTCTTGATTTTTTTTTGCTTGGTTTTGGTGTTATTCAACCCGTTCTCATTTTTCTTTATTCTCTTCTAGCTTTTATTCATCTACATTTTCTGATTTTAGCTGTGTGAAAATGATGTACAAGTAGTGTTTTATTTTTTCACTTGAATTAGTAATCTCTAACATCCATTCAGTCTCCAGCAAAACCTGTTTTATGCTGCTCGATACTTTTTTTATATAGTTTTCATTTAAGACCAGTTATATTTAAAATGTTGAATTTTAAAATGAGAAATGTCATTTAACTAGCTATATTTACAGGAAGGTGGTTATACTCTGAAATCTCTAGATTTTTCCTGTGAAGTTATAGTTAAATTAAGATAATAATGAAGAAAAACTTTGTTTTTCTTTAGCTAATAAGGAGAAGTGTCGTAGTCCTTTGCACTTACACAGTAACTCTTACCTAGAAAAAATAATGGGATTGTGTACCTTCTCAGAGCTGAGGCACTCACTGAACAGGCTTGACTGGCAGTATCTCACCCCGCCCTTTTCTTTTATGTTCCTCATATTTTTCTCATGCATTTCTTTCCTAACCTTTGTGTGAAATAGAAGAACATAGTTTTTATTTTTTTATTTCTTTTCATTTTATTTCATTTGGTTTTTGGGGAACAGGTATTGTTTGGATAAGTTCTTTAGTAGTGATTTCTGAGATTTTGGTGCACCCATCACCCAAGCAGTATACACTGTACTCAATGTGTAGTCTTTTATCCCTCACCCCCCTCTCGGCCTTCCCTTTAAGTCCCCAAAGTTCATTGTGTCATTCTTACGTTTTTATGTCCTCATGGCTTAGCTCCCTCTTATAAGTGAGAACATATGAAATTTGGTTTTCCATTCTTGGGTTACTTTACTTAGAATAATGGTCTCCAACTCCTTCCAGGTTGCTGAGAATGCCATTATTTTGTTCCTTTTTATGGCTGAGTAGTATAGAAATGGAAGAACATAGTTTAATAGTGATTTTCTTTCCTTGTAAAATGTTATGTTTCCTACTGTCAAGTATTAAGTAAATTGAAGAAAACATAATTTGATTTCTTTTTTTGAATTTTGTATTGAGTCAATATTTCTACGATGAAAAAGTTTTGCAGCTTAACATAGGGTGTGACTAGCGATGATGATAGAAACAAAGTTTAGGACTTAACTAACCTAAGGAAAATAAAAGTATATTAATTATAAGATTATTTTGATGTTTAAAAAATGGCTGTTTTTTGATGTTTAAAAAATGCCTCTGCTTTTTCTTAGGCAGAGACTCCCCATAATGGGCCAGATTGTGGCTATGGCTCGTTTCACCAGCAGTACTGGCTTGACGGAAAGATCATTGCTGTGGGGGTGATTGACATCCTCCCAAACTGTGTATCATCTGTGTATTTGTACTACGATCCTGATTATTCGTTTTTGTCTTTGGGCGTCTACTCTGCACTACGGTAAGATTGTTTTTTGCCAGTATGGTAGTGGGTTATATAGAACTTCAAATAATTACTTGTTTGATTATATTTAATTATATAACAGTAGAAGTCTTATTTGACAGTGTATTATAATAATTTGTTGCTAGTCTGTTATGTAGAATATATGCTACTGTATTATAGGTATTCTATATGAGAATTAAATACTGCTATAGAATATATAATTATATATAATTTACAATTTTCATTTAAGAACAATTAGTATATTTAAAATCATTGAATTTTAAAATTTAACTAGTTGTATTTACAGGAAATATGTATTACATAACTAGTCATTTAACTAGTTGTATATATAATATACAGTTGTATATAAACTAGTCATTTAACTAATTGTATTTATAGGAAATAAATATTATGTTTAACTAGTATCTATAATATGTAATAGTTTTTACTGTATTTAGAAGGTATTACCTTTAGAACTGATGCCAGTGCCTGATGGTAATTCTCTAGCTACTTTTTTTTTTTTGACATGGGGTCTCGCTCTGTTGCCAGGCTGGAGTTCAGTGGTATGATCTCGGCTCACTGCAGCTTCTGCCTCCCAGGTTCATGCAATTCTCCTGACTCAGCTTCCCAAGTAGCTGGGATTACAGGTGCACACCAGCACGCCCAACTAATTTTTGTATTTTTAGTAGAGACGGGGTTTCACCATGTTGGCCAGGATGGTCTCAATCTCTTGACTTTGTGACCTGCCCGCCTCGGCCTCCCAAAGTGCTAGGATTACAGGCATGAGCCTGGCCAATTCTCTAGCTTTTTAAGCTATCCATGTAGTTAAGAAGTCATTGGCTGGGCGCGGTGGCTCATGCCTGTAATCCCAGCACTTTGGAAGGCCGAGGTGGGTGGATCACGAGGTCAAGAGATCGAGACCATCCTGGTCAACATGGTAAAACCTGAAACCCCGTCTCTACTAAAAATACAAAAAATTAACTGGGCATGGTGGTGCGTGCCTGTAATCCCAGCTACTCAGGAGGCTGAGGCAGGAGAATTGCCTGAACCCAGGAGGTGGAGGTTGCAGTGAGCCGAGATGGTGCCATTGCACTCCAGCCTGGGTAACAAGAGCGAAACTCTTTCTCAGAAAAAAAAAAAAAAAAAAAGGCCGGGCGCGGTGGCTCAAGCCTGTAATCCCAGCACTTTGGGAGGCTGAGGCGGGTGGATCACGAGGTCAAGAGATCGAGACCATCCTGGTCAACATGGTGAAACCCCGTCTCTACTAATACAAAAAATTAGCTGGGCACGGTGGTGCGTGCCTGTAATCCCAGCTACTCAGGAGGCTGAGGCAGGAGAATTGCCTGAACCCAGGAGGCGGAGGTTGCGGTGAGCCGAGATCGCGCCATTGCACTCCAGCCTGGGTATCAAGAGCGAAACTCCGTCTCAAAAAAAAAAAAAAAAAAAAAAAAAGAAGTCATTGTATTTGTGGGTAGCTTTCTTTGTTTATACATTTATTTATGCTCCCCATCAGAACTACTTATATTCCTTAAGTATTATATTACTTATATTCTTGTCATCACTAGTTTCTACTTCCTTTTTTCTTTTTCAACTGAGATGGGGTCTTGCTATACTGCCCAGGTTGGTCTTGAACTCCTGGGCTCAAGTGATCCTCCTTCAGCCTTTCAGGTAGCTGGAATTGCACTGCATTCAGCTCTATATTTTTTACTATTAATTAAAAGTTAAATTAATGTGGTATAAATGAATCAAAATAATATGAGTCTACTGGAAGATATATGCATGTATACAGAACGGGCCTGGGGAATCCCTGGCAGTCTGCTTGAATTTATGACCTTCATCAAAAGATAATTTCCATGGCTGGAAATATATGTATGCAGTGCAAAACATTTTTAGTGGTGAGAAGATTAGAGTCATACTCCAGTTTTCTGTATTTATTTCTGTTTGTGTGTATATGTGGCAGAGGAGGGAAGGAGGGTTGGAAACCATTTTTCTTTTGTTTGGGAGCTTGAGTCTTTTTCTCACTCTTTACTATTTGTCATACTTTTTTCATATCTTAGTCTTACGTCTGATGGTCACATTTTCACGTCATAGTAAAATGTACTGTATGTGCTTTTTTATGAATTATAAAAGAGTTGAAATTTTTCTTTAACTTAGAAATTTAATTAAAAAAAAAATCTGGTCCACAATTGATTTTTTTGTGTGTGTTTCAGTGGCCCACAATATCAAGTTCTTCATTTTAGCATTTTCAACTTGACTTTTTTCTTGATGCCAATTTATAACAAATCCACAATTACATAATATTTATAATGGATCTCTGTAACAGTCTTTTATTCTTATGTATTTAATCACATTTTTGTATAAAGTAGTTTAAAAATGCTTATGGCTGTTGGTGCTCTCACTGAAATTGAAACTGATAATTTAAAGCATTCATGTTTTATAACTTTAGATTTTACAATTATTATATAACTTCAGAAGTTTTCTTTCAGAAAAGATACATTTTCTTTATGCCCAAATCAGTCAATACTTTCAAATAATTGCTAGTTTTTTGTTTTGTTTTGTTTTTGTGTTATCACTTTACAATGTGTTACAGATTTTTTTCTAGACTTCTCAGATGGATTTTTAAGGGTGAGATTTCTTTCTACATAATAAGCTCTGGCCTATGTATGAAATACTTCATGGTTCAATAAACTGAGAGATGATTTAGATATTGAGATAGTAGCAAGAGTTATATTGATCGCCTAGTATATCCCTGCAAACCCTAGAGCTGGAGAGCCGTGAAGGAGCCGAAGAGGAGCCTGAGGTCATGAAAGGTTTGCCAGTTGAGAGTGGCATGGTTGCAACTGCTCTGTAGTCTTGTCACTTCCTTTTGGTGCTCTTGAGAATAGGAGTTGAGGAGTTTATAGAAAAGGAAAGGCAGCCGGGAGATTGACATCTTGAAGCAAAATTGGAGAAAGTAGGTTACCAGTTGCTAATTCCATTATTGATTTTAATGCATTTTGGTGACACCTTTCCCCTCAATTTCTTAAGTTTCTTAAGCAGTCCAACAATCAATATAGTTTTATGTTTTTAGATTTTATATAATCTAGCCTGTAGATTTTTATTTTTATTAATTTATTTTTGTAATCAGCCTCTGCTTATCCATAGCCTGTAGATTAAATAATTGTTTGAATTGGGGATCATAAGCATGGCATTTGTTTTCATATTTTTAGAAAGATACATTTTAAAAATGTAATTATGCTCATAGACATGAATAAGAAAGGTTTCTAGTTTGTCCAAGCAGACCATAAATAATAAAACAGATAAAATTTTAGATACTCCCTAGCACTGTGACAAAAATAAAATTAGTGGTGGTGGGCATGAAGCCTGTTTTATATACAATGGTCAGGAAAGACCTCTATGAACAGGTGACATTTCAGAGGCAAAGGAAGGAAAAAAGGAACCTGCCGCGTAAATATCTGAGGGTAGGAAGGAGTTCAGGTGACTGGCAGCAAATCTTAGTGCCCTGAGGTGGCCAAGAGAAACAGAAAAGTCTTTTGGACTCGTGTATAGGGAAGGACGTAGAGAGCCCTCTGCAAGGGGCAGAGAGGCAGGTGGAATTGGTGAGAAGGAGGCAGGTGGAGTAGCGCTTGTAGGACATGGTGGGGAAGTTGAGTTTTATTTATATGTGGTACCAACACACTACTGGGATGGGGGATTGGGAGATCTGATTAATATTGTAAAAGACTACTTGGCCTGTTCTACGGAGAATATGGAGGGGCAAGAGCAGAAACAGAAGAGCCAGTTGGGAGGCTGCTGCAGTCATTTAGGGGCACCATGATGGTGCTTGAACCAGAATATCTGAGGTGGAGGTGGTGAGAAGCAATCAGATTCAAGACATATTTTAGAGATAAAGCCCAAAAGACCTGCTAATGGATTACACATGGGGATGAGGAAAAGAATTAAGGATGACCGAGGAGAGGTGATGAAATGAACTAAGGTGGACAGGACCAGTGGAGTGGTACCTAGACTGGGTGGGCCTTCTTGGAATTGGTGGTCTTATGTTTGCTTGTGTCAGTGCATTCTTTCCTCAGTTTGAACCCTGAGAATGGATTAGTTCTGGGAATAGGATTTATTCTCTTATAGGCTAATAATGTTTAGTCTGGTTGGATTTAGGAATACTTTTAATTTAAAAATGAATTTTTATGGTAATAATTCTTCAAGGATTTAAACTTGAGCTAGAAAAATGCACAGAATATTGCATTGCAAATGCATTTCTTTAGAATTTTAAGCATTACTTGCTACTAAAAAAGAAAAGAATACCTTCGAGAAACAAATATAAAAACAAAACTACTTTCTCATACTTTAGAAATGTACTGAAGTTTTACTTAGCACTCTCAAGTCAGTCATTTAGCTGGGCAAGTAGAATGAAATTCTTTGCCAAAATTTATCAGGATGCAAATTAAAACCACTTCATGCACAGGCGATACAGTGGAGATACTGACAACTTTTTATGTTCAGGTTATCTGGCTTATTCCAACAAATACAGAAAATGTGGTGAAGTAACATGGTATTTCCTGCTCTCTAGTTTTAGGGGAAATAAAGTTGTATCTAGATAAAGAAATGAGTTATGCGTCATATACAGCTGAAAGTGTTTGCATGTAAGTGGTCATAATATTATTCCTGAAATATGTTGGCTTTTGAGTTTTCTAAAATTTGCTGTACTGTTTTTAACCTACTAAGCTCAGATTCTTTGAGAACCATAGGGCTTGATGAACAGTAATAGGACACTGTAGGTCTCTTTCATTTTATGCTATTTGAATTTTAGATCAGCTACTTTGCCCAATAAAGTGTAAAACCTGAACTTAGATGCATTTGCTTAATATTATTTAGAGGGGTTTAATATTTCTTTGGTAAAAATCATTGTATAGTGTTTTTTTCTTTTCCAATACTCATTTTTGTCCTGTATGTATAGTGTTTTAAAAGTCGTTTTTCTTTCAATATTTGTAATTTTTCGATAGCTTAGTATCAGATTTTATCAAATGTTTACCATCAAATTACATAGATTTTGGAACATTAGAACCAGAATTAACTGCCTTCAGCTTTCTTCTTTTTCTTTTGGCAGAGAAATTGCTTTTACTCGGCAACTCCATGAGAAAACTTCTCAGCTCAGCTATTATTATATGGGTTTCTACATTCATTCATGTCCCAAGATGAAATATAAGGTAAAGTTGATTTTCACATATATGTCTGTTTTTATTATAGAAAAATGAATCTCTAATAAAAGGTTTATCTCAGGGCACTGGATTTGAAGCTTTGAAGGAAGGACCAGTGGGTTAATAAGGAAATCTCTTTGCTGCCTCAGAAATTAAGCTTTCTGTAATGAGAACCACAGCCTCTCCTGCTCTTGTAATCCATTGAATTATTGTGAGATTTAAGTATATTTCAGATTTCCCTTTAAAAAAAAAGTTTTATGACTCTTGTTAATGAAACCCTTTGATGTTTCCTAAGTATGAGTAGCCCACTGTAAAAATTGCAGAGTAAAGACCAGTGCAGAGGAGCAGACCCACTGCCTTCCACCCACTGTGCTAGCAATAACCAAACACCTCTGTTTTCCTTAGAGTGAGGCCTTCAGCTCTGAAGATGCATGGATCTTCTACTTAAAACTTGAGATCCAGGTGAAGATTAGGAGCATTTTACATAAAACCAGAGCATACAGTGGTCTGGTCAGTGGCCTATGAGGACATGGATTTTTTTTTTAACTGTAGAAGATGTGGAAGAGGAAAGGAAGGAGTAGCTCAAGAAAAGAGTAGGTAGGATGAAGAAGCACATTTCAAGAAGAAGCAGTAAAAGAAAGGATTAGAAGGGAAAGTATTGATGATATGTTTTTAGCAAAAAGGGTAACCAAAGGGGACCCTGAGGCTGGGCTAAGGTACTTAGGCACCTGGGAGTCATCAACAGTTGCAGAGCAGTGTAAATCAGAAAATATACATATATCCATTCATAGACATAGGACTTAATGGGGGTTTAAAAACATGCCAAATTAAAGAAAAAAGCGTAATTGAACCCCTTGTACCCATTACCCAGCTTTAGCAATTTTCATGCATTTATTTCATCTATTCCTTCACTCTGTTTCCACCTCCACTCTCTCTTGAATTATTTTGGAGCAAATCAAAAATATCACTTAATCTGTCAATATTGTAGTATGTATTTCTAAAAGATAAGGGCATTTTGAAAACATAACCATGATCGCATTGTATACCTAGAAAGTATTAACAGTGTTTCTAAATATCACCTGATATCTAGTCAGTGTTCATATTTCCTATTTTTTTATTGTCTCATAATCTTTTTACAGTCAATTTGTTTGACTTAAGACCCAATAAGTTTCATATATTATATTTGTGATGTGTCTGTTAAATCTCTTTAATTGATAAATTTCTCCCTGCCTTTTTCTTTCTTACAAAGGAGTAATTCACAGGGCTTGGTGATTAACTAAATTTGGGGATGATTATAATTCCAAAGCTTTGAGGTTAAGTACTGCATGGCTGGGGAGGCAGTTCCATTGTCAGAAACTATGGATTCTGAAAGTAGGACTGGCTTTGAGAGAGAAAAGCACAGTGCCTTGCTGGTTTTACATCGACAGTCCAGATAAGCTGACAAAGGTGTGTCCTGCTGGTGCTTGGAGGTTTTCTTTTGAGCTCATACTTAAGTGTTCATTGTAGGAGGTAACCTCCGAATGTGCTTATCTTCAAGAACTTCTTTTATGCCTGAATTATTAATTGACTTGATAGGCCTTAACGTATGTTCTGTACAGAAGGAAAAGCATGAGCATATTTCTGTTTGCCTAAAAATAATGATTTGGTTAAGTTTTTACTAGTATTTTATCCTTCTGGCTCATTTTTATCTGGTACTAGATCTAAATTTGTTCAGAGCAGAAAACTCTAGTACTCAAGATACTTTAATGTGTTTATAAGACTCAAAGAAAACTCAGGCCGTTCTTATATTAATCTTCCTTTAGTACATGACCCATTCAAATGAAATATTTTCATACCAGACTTAGGGACTTGCAGAGCTTGCACTTTTGTGTCTCATCTGTGATGGCCATTCTAGTTTCACAGCATTTCTTTTGAAAGTTTTTCGTTATGCCTAAGCTAAATTCTAATTTGCTCTATATTTTAACCTGTTTTATTTTTTGTCATTCGTGGAAATGTTGGCTATAGTTTCATCATCCTTTTCCTCTTCATGAAGACGTTTTGCTCACACCTTTGTTGACTCTAGTCTAGACTAAATATTTCATATTCTTTAGTCTCCTTCCTAGGTAGACCTCTGCTTGGAAATTCAAGCCAGCCTTTATTTAGTTTTAAGTTAAGGAATTAAAAATACTATGTGCTTTCAGTCTGCCTTAATTATATCCAATCCAAATCTATCAGAATTATAGCTTCAAAATATTATTCGTTTAATTCCATTTATATGAGTGGTACCCCCATGTCTGCTTGCCTTCTGGTTTACTTCCTTCCTTCATCCAGGAAATAGTCATTCAGATCCTACTGGAAAATAACAGCTGTGAGCAATACAGGCAACATCCCTGGCCTCGTGGAACTTCCATTCTAGTAGAGAAGCTAACAGTAATAAAGAAGACAGATGTCAGATAGGGATGAGTGCTGTGTGGTAGACATTAATTAACTGAGTGTGTGTGGCTACTTTAGATTGTGTTGTCATCCTCTCTGAGGATGAATGTTTAGGCTAAGATTTGAATGTCACAAAGTCAGCCAATGGGAAGTTTTGGGGTCATTTCAGAAAGAGACTGAGGAAACAGTTTAGCACTGCCTAGCCTTTTAGTTGCTGCAGTTGTCAGTTTTGACTGTAGTTTATGGCCTGGAGAACATTTTCGTAAGACCCATCGTTAGGCCATATCTTCAGAGATTTTAAGTAATTGGTCTGGGATCAACTGTGGGCATCAGATTTTTTTTTTTTTTTTTTTTTTTTTGAGATGGAGTTTCGCTCTTGTTACCCAGGCTGGAGTGCAATGGTGCGATCTCGGCTTACCGCAACCTCCGCCTCCTGGGTTCAGGCAATTCTCCTGCCTCAGCCTCCCGAGTAGCTGGGATTACAGGCACGCGCCACCATGCCCAACTAATTTTTTTTATATTTCTAGTAGAGACGGAGTTTCACCATGTTGACCGGGATGGTCTCAATCTCTTGACCTCGTGATCCACCCGCCTCGGCCTCCCAAAGTGCTGAGATTACAGGCGTGAGCCACCGCGCCCGGCCGCGTCAGATTTTTTTAATGCTCAGAGATTCTGATATGACGTCACACTAGATAATAAGTGTAGCAAAATATTTTTTCACAGCTGAGAGCCTCTTGAGAAACGAAAGCTTATTATTTCCCATTTTAAACTTTGCTGTTTTCTGTTTGTTAAATCCAGAATTACTCCTATTGAAGAAGCTCATATCTTTGCCTTGTCATCTGTGGCATAGAACATGAAATACTGACCAACTAGAGAATTCTCATTTTTTTCCCTTCCCTTGCCCCTCCCCCATGCTTGCAAATTCCCTGTCTACTGGGGAATTCAACTCCAGTAATCTCTACTGGACTTAAGACCAGATTTCGTCATCATTCACCCACTTACCCCGTAGCAGTTGATTAAGACCAGATTTCGTCATTCACCCACTTACCCCGTAGCAGTTGATGTTTCTTCCCAGAACTAGTCTATCTCCTGTGCATACATTCCTGAGAATCTAATGACATTTAACTTCTTGTTTCCCAGGTAGCTACAGTGTGCCTGCCACGTAGTAGATGTTTAATGCTTAGCATACATTTGCTGAACTAATAAATGAAAATACTAATGCAGAGGGCCGAGGAACATGTAGGACAGTGAGAAATGCCTTCATTTTTTAAACGAAGATTTGTTGAGCACGAATGAGATGGCTTCTACTTTACAAATAGGTTATAACTTAGTAACAGATACACAGTTCTAACAATGTGGTAGGTATTATGACTGATTATCTGTGAGTATTGATAAATACTTGGATAGCAAAGGGAGGTGGTGACACAGGAATGTATAACAGCTTGGAGAAGTTGCTTAACTACATCTGGTCTCAGTTTTTGCAACTGTAAATGGGAATGATGTAGAAATTAGACAGGTTGTTATCTGTGTTTGAGTGTAGATTCTATCCAGTTGGGTAGCATTCATGAAATCATTACCTGAGCTTTTGTTGAGACCTGTCAAGGCTCTCTCTCTTTGCATACTGATAACTGACATCCAAATTTCTGCATGCCTGCTCTTGTTATTAACCAAACTTCTTAGATTAGTTTAGATGCTGGGGAAAGGGAAAGGCATGTATTACTGGATACCAGTACTGCCTCTCTGTAAAAGTTCCTACAGTTGTGAACACTTGTCTTTTGCTTAGAGGCCAGTGGCACTGCATTAGTCCATTTTTATGCTGCTGATAAAGATGTACCTGAGAAGGGGAAGAAAAAGAGGTTTAATTGGACTTACATGGACTGGGGAGGCCTCATAATCATAGTGGGAGGTAAAAGGCACTTCTTATGTGGCAGCAGCAAGAGAAAATGAGGAAGATGCAAAAGTGGAAACCCCTGATAAAACCATCATATCTCATGAGACTTACTTCCACGAGAATAATATGGAGGGAACCGCCCCCATGATTCATATTATCTCCCACTAGGTCTCTCTCACAACATGTGCAAATTATGGGAGTACAATTCAAGCTGAGATTTGCGTGGGGGCACAAAGCCAAATCATGCCAGACACTGAGCTCTGTTAGGGAATAGTGCTGCAGTGTAGTGAACCTTTAAGTAACAAATCCTATATCGTGCCACCGGGTGTCTGTCAGCTTTGGCCCTATCTGTTTAGAGCAAAAAAAAAAGTCTCTTAGAGCTCAGGTATTTGTTGGCTGAATAAATAAAATGGTTGGTTTGCTCCATTGGAGTGAGGTGAAATTGGTACATTTGTTGTAGGACTCCTACCTGTATGTCATAATTGATGGCAATCTAATACTCAAGTCAAGGCCATTTAGATCAGAAAAGAGCACCCTTTCTGTGCTAGCACCATTGTAACTTTCCTACTTACCCCACAAACTGAGCTACTGAATTTGAGGAGGACTAGTCAGGTTGTGTGGCAGAATATCATGTCACTCCTTTAGTCCCTCTTCCAAATACTGCATCAGAAGCTAAGACTGTAATTTCTGTTTACTTAGGGATAAAGCTGAGCAATTCAGAATAATTTATGGTCACTGTAGATTATTGGCACTTCATTCCTGTTTTTAAAATAGCAAGTTACTGTGTCTATAGAAGATCTTTAGAGCAACAAGTATCATTA
This sequence comes from Aotus nancymaae, assembly GCF_030222135.1. NCBI lineage: Eukaryota > Metazoa > Chordata > Mammalia > Primates > Aotidae > Aotus > Aotus nancymaae. The sequence goes on from NW_026988421.1 coordinate 9,170,849, forward strand.
TAAAAGGTGACTGATTATATACAATTATTGGAATTAGTAGCTGGTCTGGGTTGGTATAAATCACTTCAAAAGCAGATTGGTCTTGTTTTAAATAAAGTAAAGCTGACATGAAAACTTCCAAGTCCAAGCATGATTATTTCTCATTGCCAGTTGAAGGTCTAGAACTAGAGACCAGCAAGAAATAATTCACAGAAAATGAATTGTTGCCATGTGGCAATTTTTTTTTGTTTTTGGTAAATTTATGTTTTTTCAAATCATGAGTCTTGACAAAAATCAATTGAAAAATCAGGAAATTGGGAGAAAGTATTAGAATTCTCCTTCAAGAATTTAAACAATCAGCATAAAAATGTTACTAGTTTGAAGGAATCCAACAGATGTCAAGTCAAAAGAAAGGACAGGAAACTCTGACTTGCAGAGCTGACAGTGAAGGTTGACACTCGCAGGAAGCAGGACGGGAGTGCAGAGGAGGGAGCACTCATCGTCTCATCAATAGTCTTGCTTGTAACTGTGTTATGGAATGTGTGTGTGTGTGTTGTCTGTCTGCTGATAATAATGTAAACAACAGTGTGAACATAAATATTAATAAGTTGATTATACAAAATATATGAGTAGTGTTCCAAGAAATAACAAATCTTGGAAGCAAAATAAGTTTATACATAAACTTATGTGCGTGAGGCTGCTTATTTGCCAAGAAATCCAAATGTTAGGTTATTCGAAATAGTGTTTAATGGTGTTCACTGGAATTTTCCAATGTTTTAGTATTCACTGTATGCTAAATATATTTGTAATACTACTGTCCTTCATTTTTTTTATTAAGTAATTTTTAAGATATCCATTCTAATGAGTAAGGAGTCTGAAGAATATTGGAAGTATTAAGAATAACTTGTGATTTCAGGAATTATAATGTTTCCTTCCTTAGTCCCCAAAATTAGTATGTTTAGAATTTTGAAACATCAACATTTAGGAAACTAAGTTACAGTCCAAAGTAGAAAAAGACAATCTGGGACTCAATGTTACCATTTAAACAAATTTTTGATATATTATGTTCACATTATTTGTTCTTGGGAGGGAGAATTCTGAGAATCTGAAGTATACTTAGTGATTCTGTAACTATTTGCGAGATAATGATAGAATTTTTGAAGATTGAATTAACTTCATAAAGTCAGCATTTTCCTGGCATCATTTTTTGGGAACACTTTTGGGTTTTCAACAACATGTTGATTTTAATTTTTATGTTGTTAATTTTAAGAAAATAGTTTGCATTGCCTTATGATTTTAAATGAGTAATTTTAGGTAACCGCAGGATTAAAGTTATTTTCATTTCAGTTAAGGATGTTGTCTTTGTTCTTTTTGTGTTTATATAACAGGATACCTGAGGTTTGAGAATTTATAAAGAAAAGAGTTTTATTTAGCTCATGATTTTGGTGATGGGAAAGTCCAAGGGCATGGCACTTGCCCAGCTTCTGGTGAGGGCCCTGTGCTGTGTCATAGTGAAATGGAGAAACAGAAGGGGGACTGGGTGAGCACAGAGACAGGCAGGAGAGCCTAAGTTTATTTATAGTAACCTGCTCTCAGGAACACATCCATTCCCATGAGAGCGAGAACCTACTCACTCCCACTAGACAGCTTTAAATCTGTTCCCCAGGGCAGTTCTCCCATGATCCAAACACTTCCCACCAGGCCCCATCTTCCAACACTGCCACACCAGTAGTCAGATTCCACCATGGGCGTTGTCGGGTAAACCAGGTCTACACCATAGCAAATACTATGTTATACTTTGAGCACATGAGAACCCTCACTTACAAGGGAATAGCACATCTGCTTCTTAAAATAGATCTTTTCAATCAGAAAATGTGCTGTTCAAAATTGTAAGAGAGGTGTTGGTCCAAGTATGAATATTTCTCATTGCCAGTTGAAGGTCTGGAACTAGAGACCAGCAAGAAATAACTCACAGAAAATGAATTGCACACTATTGTAAAATCTCTTATTTTTGAGATTTGAATGGGGGTTAATTTAGTATATGGCTACAAAAACAATTAAAATTCTTTTTTTCTTAGCATGTAAGTATGTAAAACACTAGTAATGGCCTATTTTGCCACATTGTAAAATATACATGGAAAAGCCTACAAACATGTTTTCTATCTGGTATTTAAAAAAAGAGGAATATATTTCTTAAATAGGAGTGATATTTTTAACAACCAAGAAGGAGCAGCCTGTTAGGTGCCTGGTACATGCTAGACACTGGGAATATATTTGTAAGCAGTGTAGACATTCAGCCCTAATGAAGGTTACAACTTAGGGGGACATAGATAATTATAATATAGTACATTAAGTGGTACCATGTGACAACTGAAACTAGATTAATGTTTCATTTGGATTTTCTTATACAGATTTGTACATGTAAGTTACAATCTTCACCATATATTTATTGTATGATGTAAAGCAAATTAAAGTATTGAATAGCAGGTCTGAAATAACACAAAAGAGCTCATTTACCTGCTCTTTTTTGTTGAGTAATGAGCTATCACAATGGCATGCTGAAATGATGTGTCTGTCTTTATGTGTAGTGAGCCCCATGTTTTGGTGGATGGTTTTCAAAGCTGTCCACCATCAGGGCCTCTCATCTCTGTGCATGCTGCTCAACCCATCAGCAGTCTAGGCTGTTTTCCTCATCCTAGATTGGACTGACCTGATGACTTGCATGGACTAATGGGTAGCCTGGAAGGAACTGTCTGAGACTTCCAATCTCAGGCCTTAAGAGGTGAGGAACTGTCTGAGACTTCCAATCTCAGGCCTTAAGAGGTCTGGCAGCTTTTACTTTCTCTGTCTTTGGAGCTAGCCATCATAGTACCCTCCTGGAGAAAGAGACCACCATATGAGGCCTGAAGCCATCTTGGATGTTTCAGCTCACCCAAGCTGAATGCATCTGCATGATTGAGCTTGAGAGAGACCAGAAGAAAACCCACCTAGCTGAGCTGTAGCCAACCCACAGACTCATGAGGAATAATAAGTTATTGTTTAAGGCCACTAACTTTTTTGGGTGGTTTGCTACTCAGCCATGGATGACTGAAACACATGGTGTAGGTGTGGAAGTCACACCTTCATTCTCTGTTGTGCTGTGCAGACTCATGTCTTGAATTGAGCTGAACGGACTTGAGGGGTTTCTGATGGCTTCATGTAAGAGTTTTGGCAAAGTCATTTAATTTCCATTTGCAGTCATGCCTAGAGATGTGCTCATTGGGCTTATGAGAATTTGTCTTTATAAGGCATTTCATTTAATATCCTGACATGAGCCTACAAAGTATCTTAACATGCTGACAGATTTTGATTTTGCTTGCCTTGCCAATGGTGAGCACTACAAGAGGAAAACCAGTATGTGGTCATCTTCATAGTATATAAACAGGATACATTACAATAAATTCTCCTCCCTAAGGAAGTTTGCTAATTCATAGCAATTATATTCTTGTACATCATATTATCTAAAATGGTTTTATTGAATTTTTCGGTTTTACTGTTCAGTATGTATGGGTTTTAAATAAAGGCTGATTCACATTATATACATTATGTAGTCATTGTATTACATAGTCAGATATTTTTTGTCTGAGACCATAGTCTTACATGTAAGGCACAAGATAGTCACAAAAGAATTTAATGAGAGATGATAAATAGAGTCATTGATGAAAGGAAATTGTCTTTATATGTTGTATTATCATTGCTCACATGAGCTATTATAATAATTGTGGCCATTTTAATGGGACTTGGTACTGTTTTAGTGTAGCTCAGTATCAATTTGGGGACTCAGGCATTGGTTGAAATTGGTGGAAACTGTATTTTGAACGGAGAAGAATTTCTCCTGGGAGGCGGAGGTTGCAGTGAGCGGAGGTCGCACCACTGCACTGTAGCTTGGCAACACAGTGAGACCCTACCTCAAAAAAGAAAAAAAATTAGTGTTGGTTGTGGTAAAATACATATAATGTTTACCCTCTTAAACACTTTTAAGTGCTCAGTTCGGTGGTATTAAGTACATTCACATTGCTATGCCACCATCACCACCTTCCATCTCAGTTCTTCATCTTACACAATTAGTACTCTGTACCCAATAGACAGCAGCCCCCCACCTCCCCATCCCTAAGAATTTGACTACTATAGGTACCTCATATAAGTGGAATCATAGTATTTGTCTTTTTGTAGCTGGCTTAATTCACTTAGCTTAATACCTCAAGGTTCATTCATGTTGTCACATGTGTCAGAACTTCTTTCCTCTTTCAGGCTGAATAATACTTCATTGTATGTATGTACCACATTTTGTTTATCTGTTTATCCATTGGCATCTGGGCTGCCCCAGTCCTGAGGCTGTTATGAATAATGCTGCTTTGGACACTGAGGACAAATATCTCTTTGAGACTCTCTTTCTCTTCTTTTGTTTATACCTGTAAGTGGAATTGCTGAATCAGTGGTAATTCTATTTACAATTTTTTGAGGAACTGCCACCTGTTTTCCATAAGGTACACCATTTCACATTCCCACCAGCAGTACACAAGGGTTCCAGTTTCTCCACATCTTCACCAACACTTGTTATTTTCTGGGCTTTGGTTTGTTTTTGCTTTTAATATTAGCTGTTGTAATGGGTGTGATGTAATGGGTGTGATGTTATTTGTGACTCTTCCTAAGTTTAAGGGAACCCTCATTGAGAAGACTTCTGGTAGACTTCACATGTTCCATTTGTTAGAGTTGTGCCTCTTATTTGTATGTGAGCTAATCACTGAGGAGTTAGCATTAAGGCAAGTACAATTGGTAATGGGAAAAACTGCTTCCTTGAGCACAGGGTACTGCAGAGGATGAACAGCTGAAAAAATTTTTTAAATTCTGCCTAAGCCAGTATTTTCTTTAAACTGGGATATGAAATAAATTTTTAACTGAGTGTTGGTTTAAACATTTCCATCTCTGTATGTCATATTTGTAACCTGTATTGTTGGAAAGAAAACTTTATTAAAAATGAGTCCTTTCAACCTTCATTCAGATTTTAATTGTGTGCATACATTCAGATTTTAATTGTGTGCATAATGATAGTCATCATATTAACTTCACTTTAGTTTATTTCCCATAATTCCATCTCAAGGATTAGTGGAAATTATTTAATAATTAAACTATTATATAAATTAATATAATTATATTAAATTGAAGGGGCTCAGTGGAAATTATTTCTTTTAAAATTCATTATTCTTCTTAAAATTAATCCTGTATTAACTTCACATCTCAAAATTTTGTATATAGGCTTCTTTTTTTCTTTACCTTGTCTCCTTTTTGGTTTATGCTTGAAAATAGCTATTTACTTTTTTTTTAACTTTAAACATGGGGTTCCTGTGCTTTTCAAATATTTCTTATTTGCATGTAAAGTTTAGTTCTCTTTAACCCCTTCTCATTTCAAAATGATTATATTTGAAATGAAAATTAGAGTAAATAGAAATGTTATTAGGCATAATTAATTTTTTTCCCCCATGTTATCTCTCAGAGTGCTGCTGTAAGGCCATTCTGTGATCTGAAGAAGATATTTTGACTGAATTCTTTATCCAGACTTGTATGCAGGCCAAAGTAGACAGTGATTTCAGGTAGTCTGTTTGGTACCATGACATGGTCAGACATAGAGATCGTTGAGACATCAGAAAGAATTCTGAAATGTCAGAAAAGAAACAAAAGGCTGAATCCATCTGTAATTAATCATGCTTGTGTGCCTGTCTCAGCTCAATTGTGAGAATTGGAATTCTGCAGGGCTTTGCCGAAAAATAGGTACTTGGCATTACTATTATAATAGTAAGCACCTACCAAAAAAAAAGGAATTAAAAGAGCTGCATCTCCAAAATTATGCACAGCTGAAACCCCCAAGCTTCCAAGCCTTTCAGAAATTGCTGACCAAAAATATTAATAAATGTTATTTTGCTATAGCCTTGCAGCCCAGAGTGGTGCATGTGGATACACGTGGTAGGTGACTTTGCTACTGCTGGGCTGAAAGGAATACAAATGATCTCATCAGTAACCCATAGCACAGAACAAAATACTGAATTCATTTGATTCAGCATGTCTTCTTGATGTCAAATGTCCAATGAATTAGACATAGTAAGAAAAGTTACCACAGGATAATTTAGTAAGGGATTTTTGATGCCCCCTAGAGGTGATGGGAGGTAAAAGAATTCTCATGGTCATTACAAATTCTTATTTATAAAACTGTCACGTGTGTGAAATTTTGCCACTCCAGAGTCAAAGCAGTTCTTTACTTGCTAAGCTTTTCATTACAGATGAGAAAATTGAAGCTCAAGATGGTTAGCTTGCCCAGAGTTTGCCTTAACTAGCATTTTAATTTTAGCCACAAGAAGGAGAGTTAAGAATTGAATATCATGTAAATGGCATTGCTTATCACATTTATGATAAGGTATATAAAACTTTCAATTTTGGAGTATCTTAAAACGCTTGCCATGTTAATTAAATGTAAGTTTTAGGAGAAATAAAAGTACATTTAATCATGTGTCAGATTTTTCTGATCCTTTTTCTTATCTCTCTCTTTGCAATGAACTAGAAAGCTTGGTATAGTGCCTGATTCCCAGCCTTGGAAAATAATCGGTTGTCTGTGGAGCTTTCTAAAAAATGCTAATGTCTGAGCTCTACCCCGACCTATTGAAGAAGGAAGTGTGCTTCCTTCTCTTGCATAGCCCATGCTCTTGCCAGGCACTATGTGCATGGAAACTTTCCACCTCCGAGCTCTGTGTGTTCTCTTGCATTGAGATGTTTTTTACTTGTTTCTGCATGTGGAAGTCGGAGCCTCTTTTTCAGACCAAGTTCATGTACAAGTTTTCCATGGAAGTCATTCTCTGGGCCTCTTCTGTAAGACATCATGAGAGATGCCCAGGCAAAAGGAAGATTAGACACGGTCACTACTTGTGCATTCGTGAGCAAACTATGTCTAATCTGCCACTGTCCTCACTGCCCAGCAAATTAATTGGCAAATAAGGTATTCGGTGAAATTAAAAAAAAATTTTTTTGGGGGGCATGCATTGCATGTGAAACACGGACTCTGCATGGATAAAACTGAAAAAATGAGGGAAAGTTACGAATACTGTGCGCAGAACAGGTGGTTCAAATCAAAACTGTGGACATGGGAACATTTTTTAAAGTTCCATTTCAATAGTACAATGTATGTTTTCTGTGAATTCATGTCTCTCCTACCTACCTGTAGTTTCTTTTTAAGTGAACTTCCTATTGAGGTGTGATATATATACAGAAAAGTGTACCAATCTTAAGTATACAACTTGATGAGTTTTCCACCCAAAACAAGAAACAGAACATGCCCAGCACCCACAAGCCCATCACTCTCTTCCTTGGTTACTGTCCCATCCAAGGTAAACACTGTTCTCACTTTTAACACTACAGACTAGTTTTGCCTGCTTTTATACTTTCCATAAATGGAAGCACTCAGTGTATTTTGTTTTGTGATGGGTTTTACTCAACATTATCTATGTGAGATTTATCCATGTGGTTTTATGTAGCACTAGGTTGTTTGTTATTGCTGGATATGGTATACTATTTAATGAAAATACCACATTTTTTACACCCATTCTACTGTAGATGGATTGTTTCTAGGTTTTGGCTAATATAAATGGAGCTGTGAACATTCTATTATGTGTATTTAATGAACATATGTGTGCATTCCTGATGACTATAGATGTGGGTGTGAATTGCCAGATCGTGGGGTATGTGTGTGTTCAGGTTTAGTTGATACTGCTCATAATTTTTTAAAAAGTGATTGTATTAATTTGCAGTTCCACTGGCAGCGTACGAGAGCTCCATTTGCCTCATTCCTGATGGGTGTATAGGGAGTGGTGGTACATTGTGTTTTTTGTTTGTCGCCTAGGCTGGAGTGCAGTGACACAGTCTTGGCTTAGTGCAACCTCTGCCTCCCAGGTTCAAGTGGTTCTCCTGCCTCAGCCTCCTGAATAGCTGGGATTACAGGTGTGCACCACCATGCCCAGTTAATTTTTGTATTTTTAGTAGAGATGGGATTTCCCCACATTGGCCAGGCTGGTCTTGAACTCCTGACCTCAAGTGATCCACCCGCCTTGGCCTCCAAAAGTACTGGAGTTACAGGCGTGAGCCACCATGGCTGGCCTGCATTGTGGTTTCAATTTGCATTTTGTAGTTGATTGTCAGTGTTGAGCACCTTGTCATATGTGTATCGGCCATTTATAAAGTGTCTGTGAAGTCTTTTGCCCATTTATCTATTGGGTTGTCTGTCTTAGTTATCTGTAATTCTTTCTAGATAAGAATCCTTTGTTGGATAAATGTTTTATAGATACCTTCTTCTACTCATTGCTTGACTTTTCATTCTCTTCATGGTATCTTTTGATGAGCAGAAATTTCTAATTTTAATGTGTCCACCTTTTCAATTTTATTCTTTATGGTTAATGCTTTTGTGTCTTTGTCAAGAAATATTTGCCTACCTTATGTCCATGGAATTGGTTTCCTATATATTTTAGGAGTTTTATAGTTTTACCTTTTACAATTTAGTTCTATGTAAGAAACTGGTTTTAGTATGTGGTGTGAGCCAGGGTGCAGGACTGATTATTTTTCCTAGATGGATAATTATTTGTAGCTTCTTAAGGTCACTGCCATGCACATACCAGTTTAATAACTTATTTCAGTTAAATTGTTTCTATTATGACAAAATGTCTCAGCTTTCCCATCATCAGATTAGCACTGATTCCATTAAATGGGCAAAATACTAATTTAACTGTTGATCTCTCCCTGTAGAATTACATTAGTCATTCTTCTACAGCAAATGCATGATTTAAGCACTGAAGAGTGTGCAAATAAGTCACTTTGCTCTTGTAGATTTCTTCCAAATAACTTAAGAAACAAAACCAAACTGTGAGAAGCTCTTTAATTAAAACAGGATTATATGTTTGTAGAAATTCAGTTAAGAGAATGATTAAAACACAGTGAAGAGCTCTTAATAGTTGTGCTATCAAACACATTTGCCAGTCACATCCCGTTATAGTCAGTTGCTTTTTGTTGTTAATAGTGTATGTGTTTAATTATACAGAAATTTACAATTTTTATGTAGTACAGTTTATTAATGCTTGTCCTTTATGATTTCTGGCTTTTGTAACATGCTTCAGAAAGACCTTTTCTATCCCACATATTAAAATGATGATATCTAAATTCATTGATTAGGAAATTTTCATTGTATTGTTAGGTGACATAATATGCTGTTGTACAGTTTTTTTTCCCTTGTCAATTGTGTGTGCTATTTATTTATTTTTTGTTTATTGAGACATGAGTCTCACTCTATCACCCAGGCTGGAGTGCAGTGGGATGATCTTGGCCCACTGTAGCCTTCCCTTGCCGGCTTCAAACCATTCTGCCTCAGCCTCCCTAGTAGCTGTAGCTGGATTTACAGGTGCGTGCAACCGTGCCTGGCTAATTTTTCTATTTTTAGTAGAGACAGGTTTTCACCATGTTGGCCAGGCTGGTCTCGAACTCCTGACCTCAAGTGATCTGCCCACTTTGGCCTCCCAAAGTGCTGGGATTACAGGCATGAGCCAGCGTACCGGCCTGTTTTACTACTTTCATTAATTTTTTCATTTCAATAGGTTTTTGGGGAACAGGTGGTGTTTGGTTACATGAATAAGTCCTTTAGTAGTGATTTCTGAGATTTTTGTGTACCCATCACTCAAGCAGTGTGCGGTTTACCCAATGTGTAGCCTTTATCCCTCACTCACAGTTTACGAAGCCATGTATATAAAACAGCATGTATTGTGAGTATGCATGGAAGCATTTTTTTTTATCAATACATTTACCCCATTGTTTAGACCAGAAATGGAAGTTTAATCTATTATAGAAATATTAATTTAATGCTGATTTGAATAATTACAGCATCATTGTGGTTGATATTGCTGTGATTGCTAGGTCAAGTTCGGTGTCCTGATTTAAAAAAAAAAAATGGTATCAGTATCACTTTAAAAAACAATTCCACTTACCTACACTTAATCTAGTTCTTATTTACTGTCATTTAAAATGATTTAACCTTTGTGATTTGAAACAAATTTTGTGGTTGTGTGTGTCTGTTGTGTATATATAATTAATGTGGTTCAAGTGAAGAAAAATGAACTCTACTCTTTATATTCAGGAGTCTTCTCTTGTTAAACAAGTTTTTAAACAAATTCTTTAAGTAGATGTTAAAGCTCCCTGCCTCACATTTACTAGCAGTGTCTTCCTCCCAAGATGATAACCCAGTGGGCTGTGTTTAGAATAAAGATAGACCTTTGGGTAAAATCTGTATATTCATTTATAAAATAAAGAATTTTTTTTTCTTTCCAAATAACCATGGCCTTGCCCTGAAGTTGATAAGGCACATGCAGCCTGCTCTTGATACCACAGTTTTGCCTGCCTCTGCCATAGCAACTCATTACTCTAAACTGCGTTTTTTTGGGAGTATTTTAACATTTGGTATAAAAAAATTACTGAAATCAGAAAAACATAGCTTTTATATTCACATGCTAATGTTTTTGCCAGTCCATCTTGGACTTAGTTTTCTCTAAATGGTGTGATAATCGAATAGCTAATAACTCAGCAATGAAATTTAGCAAAATTTAGTAGATAACTATTATTTTTTTTTGAGACAGGGTCTGGCTCTGTTTCCCTGGCTAGAATGTAGTGGTGCCATCTCAGTTCACTGCAAGATCTGCCTTTCAGGCTCAAGACATCAAGTCATCCTCCCACCTCAGCCTCCTGAGTAGCTGGGACCACCAGCACATACCACCATGCCAGGCTAATTTTTGTATTTTTTGTAGAGACGGGGTCTCACTTTGTTGCCCAGGCTTGTCTCAAACTCGTGAGCTCAAATGCTAGGATTATAGGCATGAGCCACTGTGCCTGGCCTTAACTATCCTTAATGTTAATTTTCATCAAGAATCAAATTTTTTTTTTTTTTTTTTTTGAGATGGAGTTTCGCTCTTGTTACCCAGGCTGGAGTGCAATGGCACAATCTCGGCTCACCGCAACCTCCGCCTCCTGGGTTCAGGCAATTCTCCTGCCTCAGCCTCCTGAGTAGCTGGGATTACAGGCACGCGCCACCATGCCCAGCTAATTTTTTGTATTAGAGACGGGGTTTCACCATGTTGACCAGGATGGTCTCGATCTCTTGACCTCGTGATCCACCCGCCTCGGCCTCCCAAAGTGCTGGGATTACAGGCTTGAGGAATCAAATTATTTTTAAAGGGAAATTCAGATTTTAGTTGTGAAATGTAAAGATCTGGGGTTTTATGTGGGATAATCTTATTTTTAATCCCTGCTTTACTTTGTGTTAGCGCCCTAGGGTTGGAACCATCCTTGATGATAGAATCTCCCTATAGGCTTTGACTGTGACCTCTTCTCTTCTGCTTTTGTGTAACACGTTCTTACCCCTTAACTGATATCTTGGCTCTTCTCATCTTTCCGTTACTCCTTTTCATCTTTAAAGATTTATCTCCGGTTGCCTGACTCTCCTTGATACGAAGATACTGTTTCATTGCAGCTTAGATGCTGATAGCAACATTTATGGCATTGTATTATAGCTATTTCTTTTCACATCTGTCTGTCTCATTAGACTCTAAGCTTGGAATTTGAGCTCATTTTTTCTAGCAGCAACCTCTGATTTATGGTAAGTGTTCAATAAGTGTTTGGATGCATGTATATAGATATGAGGATAATGAATCGCTGGTTGGGGGGAAATGCATATCTGCATCAAATAAAGTGGCATTGTTTGGCACTTCTGCAGGATAGATATAGTTTTGGCACTTTTAATGAAAGATAAGTTCATTAAAAAGAGTGTTTCTTTTTAAAGTAATGACAAAACAGTTGTGTTTGAATTGTCAGATAAATGAACAGTAGAAATACCATTGCATTTGCACTTTTCTTCAGATTTTTCTCAGATATTGCCAGTAATTAATTTAGAACTTTTGTATTTATGAAAAGACAGTCCTGCATAATATTATAAATGGCTTATGTTTGGTTTACGTTTGAATTAAAGGCTTCTTTTTAGATGAAATCAGGCACATTCAAGGTCATACGACTATAGACAAATAGTTTGATTTACAAATATTTGTATCTGTCCATTTGTGCTGCTGTAACAAAATACCTGAGACTGGGTAACTTATAAACAACAGAATTTCTCACAGTCTGAAGACTGGTAAGTTTAAGATCAAGGTGCCAGTGGATTCTGCGTCTGGTGAGGGCTGCTCTCTCTGCTTTCAAGATAGCACCTTAATGCTGTGTCCTCATGTAGTGGAAGGGACAGGAAAACGGGACAAACAGTGTCCTCACGGGGCAGAAGGACAAAAAGGGGACAAACACAGTGCCCTTACCTAGTGGAAGAGTAGAAGGGGCCTAAGCTGGTTCCCTCCAGCCCTTTCGTAAGGCACTAGTCCATTGATGAGGGTGGAGCCCTCATGACTTAATCACTTTCCAAAAGGCCTCATACTGCTATAGTGGGGATTACCTTTCAACATGAATTTTAGCAAAGATACATTCAAACCATAGTAGTCTCTAACTAAATAAAATCCATTATATGTAAAACCCTTGAAACAACTAATAGAATATAGTATAAAATAATTTTTCTAGGGAGTATCATGATAAATTTTGTATACTTACATAATTAAACTTACAGTCTAAACACTATTTTAACAAAATATCATTAATTTGTTCCGTTCTCTAACATATTAGCCATAGTAGGGCAATGAAGTGAAATGAATAGGTACCCACTCTGAGTCCTTATTTTTATTTGCCCTAAAATAGTAGTTCTCTTTTTTGTACCCCTCTTTTCCCAATATCTGGAGATGTTTTGGTTGTTGTGACTGGGAGGGTGGGTGATGGGTATGTGTGCTATAGGCATCTGGTGGGTAGAGGTCAGGATCCTGCGAAAACATCTAGCCTGGGTTTCCTCCTCTTCCTGGATAGCCTGAAGTGGAATTATCCAGCCCAGAATGTCAGTAGTGCTAAAGTTGAGAAACCCTGTTTAAAGGTTAGTGACTTGTTGAAGTCTGTAGGGCTTTATGGTTGCAGAGTTACTGTGGGTAATTTGACTCTTGCTTTAAAAAAAAAAACTTACAGAAAGATTAATTTTGAGTTCACAATAACAAGCTTGAAATAAACTGTCCTGTATGACACACCAGAGAGAAGTTTCTCATGTCTAATTCGTGACTCTGTGCAGCCATAAACTCACTGATGACCCCAGCACTACCTTAAATTTTCTTTGAGGGTGCTTCTGTGTGACCTTTATGTCAACTTAAAGGTAATTAATGTTTCTGTACAATGAGATATGTCTAGCAAATATTGAGGTCCTTCAGAAGTAGTAGTAGCAAGAACAAAGAAGGTAAAAATTCCCAGGATGTGTTGTGTGCTTTTTCCAGTTCTGCTGTGTATGGTAGGTTCTTATTCTCGGCATTTATACGTCATTGTTTTCCTGGCCATCATAGAAATAAAAAGATTTGGCAGCATCATAATAACCAAGTGAGTTGAATTACTTTCACTCTAGCAGCTAAATACAGTTTATCTTTTTTAGTACGAAGAGCACCCTGTTGGCACATAGATTTGAGGATGGGAGGTTATAGTATTATAATTTTCAGTTTTAATGGGGCAGAGATATTTGGCATGTTCTGTGCTCATGTGCTTCAATTTCTTATGATTAGAACCAGGCTGACTTACCCCAGTGCACATGCATATATACGTGTTCAGAAATTGTTGCCTGATATCCTGTTGATGTTAGAATGAAAGGCAGTTTTTCCACCCTTCCTCACCCCCCCAGGATGCTCCATTATATCTTAGGTCTTTCCTTCTTATATCTACATGTGTTCTATTTGTTCTTACAGCTTTATCTTCATTCTATAAAATAGGACAACTGTAGAATTTTTCATCTTCACACTTTCAAATGCCATATTGTCCAAGTTTGTGGCACTAGCTAATGGGAAGTGACCTTGAGTAACACAGTCATGTGTATCCTGGATATGCAGCAGTAAGTTGGAAATGACAGTGCTGAGAAGTCATCATCATCAGCTTCCTCTGTCCCGCCATCCTGTGTCCAGCTTCAGCCATGGTACTCCTCAAGGATGATATACGTTGTGTGTGAATCATTTTGCTAGAAAATCTGTGGTGTTTCATATAGCTCTCTTAAATCTAGATTCCTTTGCTTGATCTTTGAGGATTCCCTTTTCTTCCTGATCCCTTTCTGTCTGCTTTTAGACACACCATTGCCCAATACAGGGATCTTCCTTTTGTTCTTTTCACCAGTTCATTTCTCTTCTCTTTTAAGATAAAATATGAGTCCAGTATTTCATCTTACCCCACTTTTACCATTTTTTTTGACACTCCTTCAGCCATTATTTAGCCAGTTGAGAGGTGTGCGTGTATGTATATAGTATATGTATGATTTACCATTGATCTGTAAGCCCTGTAGCGATTTGCAATAATCCTCCCATTTTTTTTCTGTTGTGTTTGCCCTATACAGGGAAGTTCATTTCATTCAGATGTCTGCCATGCCCACACCCCTTTTCTGAGGGACACTGCTATTCCCATAGACTCTGCTGAAGAGCTTAGGACTTCATAAACATGGGTCTGAGAAGTTTGAAATTGTAGGCAGACTTTTGTACACAGGCATGTTTATCTCAAAGAGTGAGACCATGGGTTACTTCCATCTGGTTTTCAAAGGGGTCTGTGAATCAAAAGGTATCCAGATGAGAGAGCAGGGAGCTGGGAAGGAGAGCAAAAGCAGAGACAGCAAATAGCAGATGAAATATAGGTTGGGGCCTCCTGCTGCTGAGAGGACATAAATAACCTCTTGTTTCACATGCTTGCCAGTTCTTGAATTATGATCTCTTATCCATGAGGCCTTCATCTAGCCTGGGTTTCCTTCTCTTCCTAGAGAGCCTGAGATTCTCTGGAGGGCTGACCCTACATGGCTAATATTTCTGTCCTCATTTCCTTATGGGCCCCCTATAATGTTATGTTTTCTCTCTGCCATAAGTACGAACCACTTACTGGAAGCACCTGAACGAATTTCTTTGTTTCTTCACCCAAAGAGCCACAGGAACATCGTTTTCTCCATGCATTAGGGAGGGTAACAGCTGTGCTACCGTGGCTCTGTGTTCCTTTCCCTGGGTGCTCAGTTTTGTGGTCAGTACTTGACCACGAATAAATGAACCTCTTACCCAAGGTTGAGATGGAGAATGAGGAGGGAAAAGAGCTGCCTGTAGTCCCAGCTGCTTGCGAGGCTGAGGCAGGAGGATCACTTGAGCCCTGGAGATGAAGGTTGTAGTGAGCCGAGATAGTGCCACTGCACCCCAGTCTGGGCGACACAGGGAGACCCTGTCTCAAAAGAAAAAAAAGGATTTGGATTTGGAATAAGGTTCATAGAAGGGAAATTTCTACCTTCTCTGTATTCAAGGTCTCATATTCCAGTATAGCACCACATAGTTACATTGCCCCTAGCTCACAAGGAAAACACTATGAGAGTGATAATCATTTTTCATATTTTTTTGGATATAGTATTGTAGAAAGAAAAATGTAGAGACATAGTTAAGTAGTTTTATCGTCTTAATTTAGATAAAATGTAGTAACTTTATTCCCAGGAGCTTTGTTGAATGCTTTTTTAGGGTCAGTTTAGTAGGATTGTGAGTCTTGCATGAGGATCTACTAAGCAGTTTTACTTGTTTTCTGAGCATGGGGAGGGGTACTGTTTTGTTAATCCAGGTCTGCTTTGGAAACCTCAGATTCCCAGACATAGCCCAAGGCCTTCAGTTAGTATTCCAAGTAAGATGATAAAACCAGACAACTTAGTTTCACATTGTGTTATGATTAATAGTCAGATATTCACATAGCTTTCCTTTTTATTGAACTGTTTATTTGTAAATATTTTCAAACTTCTAGAGAAGTTGCAAGGATAAAAATAGTACAAAGAATACCGGTACAGCATGCCCTTTTCTCAGATTTACCATATTGGTAATAATTTACCCCATTTGCTATATCTATTGTCCTTTTTTCTCCCTCCTTCCTCCCTTCTTTTTATATAGAGATATGTGAATGTATGTTTATATACTTACACATATGCATGCTTATTATTTTTGAACCAATGGAAACTAAGTTGAGTGTACTATGGTCCTTTATTCCAGAATACTTTAATTTGTATT
Source organism: Aotus nancymaae (assembly GCF_030222135.1). Lineage (NCBI taxonomy): Eukaryota > Metazoa > Chordata > Mammalia > Primates > Aotidae > Aotus > Aotus nancymaae. Next base: position 9,187,057 of record NW_026988421.1, read on the forward strand.
TGCCAAGAATGGAGAAATTCTCTTATAAATCACATTAAGGTTATCAGTTTCAGTAAGTTTAACATCAAAACAATACTTTATATACTGTTTGTGTTCTAGTTTTGTTATTTGACCCATAATGTCCTAAATAACATCAAATGGTAGACTTTATTTTTAAAAATTTGTTTGAAGTTAGAGTTGTATACTAAATGGAGAGATTTTGATTTAGGTAGGAAGAAGGTATTGATGTTTCAGTCCTACTAATCATATTTAATATCATATTTAATATTGCAGAAGAACTTTACTCTTAGAAATACATTTAGCACTTACCCCCAAAGGCTGAAGAAATTTGAATAGGATTTTTGTATCACATGACATAGAACCAAATAATATACACATGCTTATTAAGCAAAGGAATAGATATTTAAAGAAAGTGTAAAAATTGTTTTGGAATAAAACTAGTTTTATTCGAAATACTGGCCATAAATTCGTAACAGAGTTGTTCTTTTCAGAATGTCCAGAGCTCTTTTGTGGTTCTTACTAGTTAACTGGACACCACTGGTTCAGCCATAAGTAAGCCTTCCTCATGTAGGTGCAGTAGAGATGTTCCAGTGTAATCTTTCTTGTCATTTCACTGTTGACCACTAATCTCTGGGTACATTGTTTTTTTGTGGCCTTCCTAATTGCACACACTCCTGTTTCCCTCATGATTCTCTGACTGCACTTTTTCATCTTCTCCAGCCCTTCTGTTTGCCCCTTGAATGTTGTGTCCATTCTCTTCCACCTCATCACATAACCTTTTTTCTTTATCTGTAAGTCCCCAAGTACCTTTTTGGTGTCTAGGCCATCAAAACTATATTTTTAATAGTTTTGACATTTGCATTAATTATACAAAAGCAATTGTGATGGAAAACTGCCAGTGCCTTAGCACAAATTAAGGCATGGAAACCTACCAGTAGCTGCTGTGTACTCGTAATAAAAATAATGCCAGTTTTACTTAAGAATATTCTTTCTGAAACAAAAATTATTTAATTATGAGTCCATGTGGTTTCCCCCCCCATATTCAGTGTGATGAAATGGGTGGTATATGTAAAGTGCTTGTGCTGTATCCCAAACTACAAAAGCTGTCTCAGGAAAAGTCCTCATGTAGTTGAGTTGCATACTAAACTGTAAACTAGCTGCTCTTTTCATTGGATGCTTTTTTTTTTTGAGGGGACGGAGTCTTGCTCTATCGCCAGGCTGGAGTGCAATGGCGCAATCTCGGCTCACCGCAACCTCCGCCTCCTGGATTCAAGCGATTCTTCCACCTCAGCCTCCCGAGTAGCTGGGACCACAGGCGCGTGCCACCATGCCCGGCTATTTTTTGTATTTTTGGTAGAGACAGGGTTTCACCATGTTGGCCAGGATGGTCTCGATCTCTTGACCTCATGATCCGCCCACCTCGGCCTCCCAAAGTGCCGGGATTACAGGCATGAGCCACCGCACCCAGCCGCTTTTTTTTTTTTTTTTTTTACTTGAAAAAACAACTGACAGACTTGGTCATTCAGACCTGGCTATTTGATAGACATTTTCTCAAAATGAATGTAGCAAACTTGTCACTTCAAGGAAAACAACTGACAGTGTTTGTTGCCAGTGATAAAATTTATACTGTCAAGTAAAAGTGACAGTTTTGGAAAACTCGTGTCCATCACTGTGGACCTAATCATTTCCAATACTTAAAGAATTCTCCGATGAGATGAACAGTGATTCTGGAAAACATGATTGATAATTGACCATTGAAACATGTCAACATTTGGAAGATCTGCCTAACTCAGTGAATCAATATTTTCCAAATAACTGATGTATTATGTTACAGATCATAAATGGGTGAAAAATCAAACTGCAAGATACATCAAAAGATTTTAGTATTCTTCTGAGTAGAAAAAGTTCGTAGGTATGACTTCAGATTTCACATTGTGAATAACCTTTGAGAAATTACTTGTGGAAACTGCTAGTGTGATTTTGGTGTAGCATCAAAGATTATTCACAGTTATATGAAAAGTTTGCTAAATACTCCATCCTTTCCTAACTGTGTCATATATTTGTATGAATTTTCCCACACTCATACTGTAATGGACATTTTTAATTAATTCATTATTGTTAGTCCTGTTCACTTAAATAAGGTGGCTTTTGCTATAAATTATTCTATAATATTTATAGTTGAAGATATCAAGCAAGTTGTGATTAATAGGTCTAACAAGTGAATATTGCCAAATAGTTTGGAAGCCTTCAATCTTTGCATGTGAGTAGAGTTTGAGAATATGTGCTTGGACGCCTCCACAGTTGCCACTGAAGTGTTCAATCAGGAGCTGTATTAATTTCCCTCACTCTTCCAGTCCTCCTCGATCCTGGGATCTTGCTGTTGAACCCCATCCTCTGTTGGTGTTCCTGTTGCTCGAGCTATAACCTGCTGTTGCTGTCTACTTGCCTGGAATGCTTTTCATTGTTTCCTGGAACCCTCTCTGAATCTTGCCCAGCTTGATACATGTAGTTTCCATATCTGGCCATCCAAAGTCTGGATTCTTTGTGACAGATCAAACCCTGATTCTGACAGTGGCTTTAAAAATGGATGGCTATTTTAATTTGAGGAGCATCCATACATCTACAAATTCACAATAATAAAGGAGTTGTAAATAAATCTTTATTGAAATATACTATATATGTAGAAAAGTTTACAAATGTGTAGATTCTCACAAATACCACAAGATAAACAGACCCATGAGCCCCCAATAATCTCCTGGAAATTGACATTTCTCTCTCTCTCTCTCTCTCTCTCTCAATTACATTTTTTTTACAGTAGGAGTCAGTAAACTTTTTCTGTAGGGGGCCAGGTAGTAAATACTTCAGGCTTTGCAGCCACAGGCAATGTGTGAGCAAATGGACATAGCTGTGTCCCAGGGAATCTTTATTTATGGACATTGAAATTTTAATGTCATGTAATTTTCACACCACAAAGTGTTCCTTGGATAAGTTTTCAACCATTAAAAAATGTAAAAGCCATTTTTAGTTTGTGGGCTGTACATAAACAAGCAGCAGACCAAATTTGGCCCATGGGGCATAGCTTGCTGACCCTCACTTTACAGTATGCCACTCACCTCCCCTTTGCTTCCTCTCCTGCTAGTTCAGCCTATACACAAAGTTAACATCTAAATTAATTTGTTAACTATCTAATTTTTGTATCTTTTTGTGGAGACAGGGTTTCACTGTGTTGGCCAGGTTGGTCTCGAACTCCTGAGCTCAAAGGATCCACCCACCCTGGCCTCCCAAAGTGCTAGGATTATAGACATGAGTCACTGTGGCCAACCTGTTACGGTTTTTTAAAGTATCAGTTGACTTTGCTTTTTATGGTTTCACAGCATCGACATTGACATTTTTGAAGAGTTTAGTTTCCTGTCATATGAACTTGTCTGGTTGTTTCTTTATAATTTTATTAAGGTTACTCACTTTTGCAGGAATACTACCCAGGTGATGCTGGGTCAGTCTCAGGACGTCACATTAGGAGTCGCTTACTATCATTTTGTCCAAGTATTGGTGATGTAAGTTAGCTTATTTGGTTAAGGTGACATCTGTCAGACTCTCCACTGTAAAGCTGCTTTTTTCCTTTGACTTACAATTGTATAATATAGTCATATAGTCATCTGTGGGGCTAGACTGTGGGACTGACTATCTTGTTGCCCAGTCTTTTACCCAGTGGTAGCTTCTTTTTGTTTTTCAGTTTCTTGTAAACATTAAGGATTTTAAAAACATTCTATAATTCCAATTGTTTGTAAATATTTAAAATATAAGTATGTGTGCATTCTTTTAATGAAAAGCAACTGACAGAACTGTAAATATGTTTCTTTATACAATTTAAACATGTTAAATTCGAATACAATTTTAGCAGAGTTAAGATCTCGTTCTCAGACACAGAAGAGCTGAATTCAGATCGTGATTTTATGCTTTATTGTATGTAGGTATCCAGCATTATAAGACTCAATGTCTTTATCTGTAAAATAGGGATAATAATCACCAATCCTTATGGGATAATTGTGGAGATTAATGGGGTAACTCATGTAAAGCAGTTAGGATAATGCTCAGCTTATAGTAACTACTCAATTACTATTAGCTTATTGTTTTAATTAATACCAAAATTATCTTAATTATATGTTAATATAATCTTTACTAAAAATTAGTAACCTCAAGTTATAGAAAAATATTAAACGTTTATTATTTTATTCAAATTTCATGCTCCCAGTACATTTGATTTATTCTAGATTTTTAATGTTTTTTATATGCCATACAATTATGGGTAGATAATTTTGCTAAAAGTGCTTTGGAAGGCTTATTTTTAATTGTCTTGTATGATTCTTTCAGTCGTAGTATAAGTGCTTCATGCTGTTACTGCGGAAAGAGAAAACTCAGATACTTGTAGATCATACTCTTTCTGAAGACTAAAGTTAAAATAACTGGCACAGGCTTTACATATTTATTTAGTGATAGATTTTCAGATCCGTTGCTCACAAACACACAGTGAAATCTGCAGATAGTTAAAACTCCTTTAATAGTCTCTGTGAAGATAAAAAGGAGTTAGTGAGTATGGAGGCCCACGGTGGTGGTATTGGAAGCACTCAGGAGACAATTTAGCTCCCACTGGCCAAAATGTGGACAGTTTGAGCATGAAAAGGATAACTGTAGTAGATTTAAACACATTAAATATCTTCAGACTTATGAGCTCATAGTATTAAAAAAACGTTGTTAGAATGTGTGCTGCATACCACATTGTATTACTCAGATGCTCATCACCAGAAGCTGATAGCTCAACAGCTGATGGATCGCCAGCCTGTGTGCAACAGCTTCCAAACATACTCAATGCTCCAAAGGTTTAAGCTCAAAACTATAATCATCTCTGTGACTAATACCGTCATTTCAAGCTCTCCATAATAGTAACTTGTCAAAATACTTTTCCTGCGTCTGGAAGTTATAGATATCAGCTTCAATTTTATTTATATTATTTCCAGAGAGTTCTGATGTGGTAAACTGATAATTATGCTATTTCAGTATCTCTAAATTGTTGTTGTTTGGTGATGATTGGCTCCTTAAAATTTTAGGGAAGTCTATTTGTGGTATAAAGTCCAAGATATGTGCCATTGTAGAGAAACTTTAACGGTATAGTCATTGAATGAAGAAGTAAGGGTTCCCAAGTTATCATCCAAAATTCTCTGGTGTTTGTAACATAATACATTCTCCACAGTAATTTAAAATTCTGTGACATTGACTTGACTTTCTCCCCTGTAAATAACTATGCTTAAGTTAAAAGTGTTTATGTTTATCATGGTTACATGACTGATCATTTTAGAAGAGGAGGAAATAATCTTGAACTTGCTGCTAAAGTGTAGGCATTACACAAAAGCTGTTAAGTTAACTTGCTACGAAGTCTTCCCTTGCAGAAACACACAGAATATGATGGCATCCAAGGGGACAGGATGTAAATTCTACCAGAACCCCTACTGCTGCACAGTGGAGGGAGGAAAGGTTATCCTTAAACTTGAAGCATTTAAGTCATTTGTGATGAATTTTCCATCAGGCAGAAAAAAAGGAATGATTACCAAAGATTACACCCCTGGGATAAATATGAGGTTATAGCTAACTTCTTATTTCCCTCAGGAGTGTAATTAAACAGACCTTTATGATTAAGGCTTTCAGGCATTGAATAATGTTTGCTGTTTTCATATACTAGAAAAAAATCGTAGCTCCAGATAGAGATATGATTAGTTAGAGACAGCTTACTGACTTTATTAAAGCCATGTATTTGTTGGAAACTGTTTTTTAGCATTGTTTGATTCAGGGCATATACATTTTAAAAAGAATGTTGAAAAGTAAAACCAATTTGTTTCTAAGGGGGCAGATCCCAAATGATTCTAACTAGGCAGATCTTTCTGAACAGAAACATAGGACATTGCTGACACAATTTAGGTGTTCATATTTATTTCTGATTTTAGGTTGGGAATTTTAACAGAAAAAGAATATTAAGACTGTGGTTCTGATCTTGGTTTTGCCAGTAATTAGCCTTAATCAAGTCACTTAACTTTTCTATATCCCTCTCTCCTCCTTTTTAAACATAGTTAATGAAGCTAGGGAAGTCTGAGGTCTGAAGTTTAAGATTCTTTGGTTCTCTCTTTTTAAGAAATATAATTTGACAGAAATTAGTTTAACTCAATAAGTATTTATTGAGAATTTGGTCCGTACAAGGAATTTTGCATATGCATAGGGAACACAAAGAAATTGATGTACTCCTAGCTCTTAGGAAACTCCAAGTTTGAATTTTAGGTCAGGGAGTGGAAGGGGAGGGTGATGTGAAAATAAGAGAAACGCAGAATATAAACAGACAACTCCAATAGATAGTATTAAGTTCTAGAATAGGCCTCTGTGGAAATCTAGATATCTCCTTAAAGGCATCAACCCTGACCCTTCCAATCTAAATTAGATTTCCCCATTGTATTGGTGTGCTTTTTCTTCATAGCATTTGCTATACTTTGTAGTAACATCTCTGTATGGTTATTTCCTTAAAGTCTGTCTCCCCTTTTGGATTAGAAATCCGTGAGAATTGAACCTGGCAGTGTTGCTGTTCACGGTGGCATGCCCAGGCCTTGCTAAGGACCATGCTTAAGTCCTCAGCATGGAATGTGGAGGATGGTAGGCATTTAATAATGAGTCATTATATGCAGGAGTGGTAGCACAGGGCATGATTGAGCCTGGGGATGGGAGCAGTGGGTAGTGAGGTGAAGCAGAGTCCAAGGAAAGCTTGGTAAAGTAAAGTAGGCAGTATTTAGATTGGGTTTCAAAAGTAGAATAGGGGCTGGGTGCGGTGGCTCACACCTGTAATCCCAGGACTTTGGGAGGCTGGCCGGCGGATCACCTTGGGTTTTCAGTTTGAGACCAACCTGACCTGAAACCCTGTCTCTACTAAAAATAACAAAGATTAGCCAGGTGTAGTGGTGGCTCCTGTAATCCCAGCTACTCAGGAGGCTGAGGCATGGGAATCTCTTGAACCTGGGAGGCAGAGGTTGCAGTGAGCCAAGATAGTACCACTGCACTCCAGCCTGGGCAACAGTGCTAGACTGTCTTGGAAAAAAAAAGTGGAATAGACATTGAGACCAAATGGGTAGCCTTGCCAGGCGGAAGATAGCCTGTGAGGGCCCTGGGGTAAGCGAGTTAGGGGTAAGAAAGTAGACTGGAAGCAAATGTGCCATTGACTCAGATACATGGTACAGGTATGTCTCAAACAGAGCACTTTGGCAAAAGGGCTATGAATCCATGTGTACAATGTGGATATTGACTAAGGATATACACTTGTGAGTATAGTACTGTTACCATTTTACAAACATGCAGATTCTGTTGGGATTCGTAATATCCAGACTCATTTAAGAGTATTCATGAATTTTTAGTGATTTATCTCATTGTAATTTCTTATCAATTGTAACTAAAGTTACAAAAGGTGTATGATTTTTTTTTAACTTTAGAAAGGGATCTTCCTATTTTCCTTGTAGATATTGGTTTTAAGTAGGGAACTTAAATGATCATTTCTCTCTAGTGGCAGTAGGAGGATGGAATGATTCAAGGGAGAGAACGTGGAGTCAGCCTCTCACTCTTGTCTAGGTGAGGGTGGCCTCAACTAGGGTAGTGGCAGAACCAGTGATTCTAAGTGCTGTTTTCCAAGCAAGAACCTAAATAAAGCAAATAAACAACTAAATTGGTTCTTCTTACAAACATGGTGAATGCCAAATTTATGTATAGACACATACATGAATATCCATATGCATATTTAATCTTTAACAGAAACTGAAGAGGTTTAGAGTTTTTCCTTCTCTCTTTATATTATCTTCTTTGTCTTCATCTTTCATTCTATGTCTCATTTTAAAAATCCTTTTCAACTTATGACCCTTCAGTTTGAAATTAAATTTGGGCTGTAAGTTGACTCCTTGAATCTTTTCTTCACAAGCTTTCTTTGTCTTTTTTAGAAGAAAAAAGATTAACTCAGGGTTTCCAAAATAAAAGCAAAGATTGTGATTAAAACTGAATTAGAATCTTGATTCTCTATTATTTGCTAATAGTAAAATAAACAGCTCAGTCTTAAAGGAGCTTTAAAGTAAGTCCTGGAGCCTTTGAGAACCCTTGGATTTTAATTAAAGAAATATAGAATACCATCACTTTCTGTTTGTGAGTGGAAAAAATATGTATTTTTAAATTTTCAAAGCTTAGCCTAGCAGCACATGGAGTACATCTGTTGGCTTTCAGAATTTGGGGAACACAAATGGATTCAGATGTTTAGGTCCTTTGTCTTTACTGGTCTTGGCTCACCTCGCCAACTGAGCATGGCACAATCCAAACACAGTTTTTGAAAACAGAGCAGCTAGAGTTTCTTCTAAAGCACTCTCCTGGGGACTGATAAAGTCAATCTCTGTTTATGTAATGAAATCAGGGAGCAAGGGGTCTGCTGTAGTACTTTGCGGATGGGATTCCATTGGTGTTGTCTTTCAGGGGAAAGACTGGGTTTAATAAGCCTTTATTCTTACTCATTTTCTCTGGGGATACAGCCCACTCTAATGAATTATTTTGGACTACTTTTGTTTATGTACTGTTAGAGCATCTCTTTAAGCAGTCGGTTTTAGTACAATCAATAGATTTATGGTAGAAAATTGGGATACCAGTGTCAACTTTACATGATAAAAGACTAGTTAATCTTTTTAATCTAGTTAATCTTTTTTTGTTGTTGTTCAGTGCTACTAATGTTCAGAGTTTGTGTGTGTATTTAAATAATATTGGCTTTTTGGTGTACTTATATTTTAATTTAACTTGAATTTTCAAAACAAGCTGCTGGTTTAGCCTCTTTTCAAATACAAAATCCTTCTTGTTCGTCAAAATATTTATAAAGTATTCTTGAGAGTGAAATCTCATAAAGATCTTTGGTTCAGGACCAGAGTTCAAAGGAAAGTTGGTTTGGTTTTGATTTGAAAACTGTAAAAACAAAATGCCCTCAAAATGGCAGGGTGTGAATTGGTAACTTCAGTTTTATTGCAATCCGCCAAGCCCATCCCCAGATGTTTCCAATTAAAAGCCGAGAATATTAACTTGGTTGAATATCATATGAAAGTATTTCTTTCTTATTTTTTTGTCTGAGAAAAATAAAGTCGCAAATCCTTTAACTCTAATTAAAGAAATAATTTCTCATTTGCATGTTGTTTAAACTTATACAGATAATGTAATATGTAAAGGGAATTCTCATATGTCACATTTAAACATATGTAGTCCTGAATACATAGGGCTTCACATCTGTCTTCTTATAAAGGCCAAAGGGGGAGAAAGATTTTTTAAAAGATGTTAAAGCCCTTTAAAATTAAAATCAAGTATTTCTGGATTTACTATTAAAATCAAAGAGTGGACCTTTTTACACAGGATTTGTTTAAAAAAGGGTAGTTAGTAGTTTCAGTGCTTTCTTCAGTATTGTTATAGGGAATTTTCCATTATAATGTAAATAATAGGTTTTTCTTTTATTTCTGATCAATTGTACATTCAATTGTAAAAAGTACTTCTGTGGAAATCTAGGAAGATAGGAAGATGTAATAAGATAAAAGAAACCATAATGTAATTTAAAAATCATGAGTTTTATACTATTTCTCCAAATAATACCAAGATACTTACTGGCAATAAATTTGAATTTATGGAAATTGGCATTTGTTCAGAGAGAAGATGGCGTTACTCTTTATAACTTATCTAACGTTAACATTTTGGGTAAACATAAATTTAAAGATAAATTTGTTTGAAGCTTCCTGAAACTGTAGACATAGGACCACATACTAGCTGCAAAGATCAAACAGTTGTTTCTCATTTCATCCTGTTTGCTGAAATTTTGATGGACAGGTATTTGGGAGCTCAGGAGGGAGACAGCTGTATAGGTCTTGGATCTGTATTTGCTGTTGGTGAGTGCCTGTTTTTGTTTTTGTTTTTTCTAAATATGGTGCTACTTGGCCTTTAAGACACATTGCAGGAGGGACCTGTTCTGAGGAAAGCTGCTGCTTCAGAGAAAGCCGATTCTTTCATCTCTGTGTTCCACCACAGCTTGTTGACAGTCCTTGCTGCCGTCCTCAGTATTGCTGGCTGCTCCAGCTCCTTCGTGCTTCTATAGCAGCCTGTGCCCACCACCCATTATTGACCATGGCTGTGAATGTCACTGGGGCCAACTGCCTGCTCTTCCCCTAGCAGAGAATGAACACCTCACAAGGTTTTTTTCATCTTTTCCTCCTTGATGTCAAGAGAAGTCCCTGTGCATATTGAACTGAGTTGTGATTTTTAAGGTTTTTGGAAGTTATTTTGAAAATACATTCAAATTATGACTTTTTTTAGATTTAGGCATGAAATAAGACTAGGAATAGAGTCTTTTTCTGAGTTCATCATTACTATTTAACATCTTATTGTTTTATCTATCTAATAGAAGAAATAATGTCTGTCTTCATTACCTTTTTTTTTTGAGACAGAGTCTCACTCTATCACCCAGGCTAGAGTGCAGTGGCACAATCTCAGCTCACTGCAACCTACACCTCCTGGGTTCAGGTGCTCCTTCTGCCTTAGCCTCCCGAGCAGCTGGGACCACAGGCGTGTATCACCACGCCCAGCTAATTTTTGTACTTTTAGTAGAGACGTTCACCACGTTGGCCAGGCTGGTCTCGAACTCCAGACCTCAAGTAATCTGTCCATCTCTGCCTCCCGAAGTGTTGGGATTACAGGTGTGAGCCACTGCACCCTGCCTGTCTTCATTACCTTTTAAAGTTATTATGAGATTTAATGCAGACAATGTGGAGAATTATTTTGAGGACTGTATTCTTAATAAATACAGAGAGAAGCCATTATTATTGTCATTGTCATTACTCACCAAAGTGGCATTGCTCAACTCTCCTAACAGATAAAGAGACCCTTTCAGAAGTTGCCTTTCCGTCTTCTTTTTTAAAGTGAAAATTAATATGAAAAGATGTGCATCTCTTTTGAAATAAAGAAATTTTATTTCATTGGCATATACTTTCTGTTAAAAAAAAAAAACCTTTAAATTGACATGAGCCAATGATTTCTAACCTTCTTGAGTATGAAAACCCCCTTTTTAATTTCAATAACTCTGAAAGCTCCTGTCTTGATTATGTCCTTGTAATTCTAGCATTTGGTGATAATTCACTGAATTCTCAAAGGTTGAGTACTATTCTTATGCAATAAAAACATGCTGGAACTGCATCATAAATACAAATTCAGCAAATACTACTTAATGCATGCCATGTTAATGAGCAAGGCAGAAGGTGTTAAAGTAATATCCACAGTGTTTAGAGAAAGGAAGTAGAAATGGTATAGGCAGAGTATACTAGATCCATTGTTCATTCACCCAGTAGTTATTAACTGGGGAGATTTTGGAACACATTAGTGATCAAGTTAGACTAAAATCCCTGACTCTACATTCTAACAAGGGGTTTTCTATAGATATAAATAAGGGAATTAACAAGATGGTTAAACAGTGATAATAAGCCCCACGGAAGTAAAATGGTAGGGAGGACAGGTAGGCTTCGTTGAGAATGTGACACTGAGCAAAAACTTAAAGTAGCTGTGACCAGAAGAGAGAACTCAGTGAGAATCTGAGGTGGGAGCAGTCTAGCATGTTCCAGGGACCTCAAGGAAGCCAGTGTGGCCAAGGTGTACTGATGGAGGAAGATAAAGCGGTAGACGACCAGCCCGAAGGGTAACGTGGGCTGTACCACCCAGGGCCTTATAGGCTGTGCCATGTATTTGTTTTTTGTTTTTTTTTTTACTCCCACTCAGATAGGAAGTATGATGTGTGACGAAATATTCCATTTTTTAAATGGATTGTCAGTACAGTAGTGGTTGCCAGGGGCTGGGGGCAAGGGGATGTAGAGTGACTGCTAATGGGTACTGGGTTTCCTCGGGAATGATGAAAATGTTTTGAAATCTGATGTTGGTGATGCTTGCTCAACCTTATGAAAATAAAAAATGCTAAACTGTACAATTAAAAAGGGTGAATTTAATGGTATATGAATTACATCAATGAAAACATTGCAAAAAATGGATCACTAGGGCGTGCTGGAAACATTTTTTGCTCCTCCTCTGTACCAGTTTATAACTTTTGCCTTTGAAAATTCAGATTCCTAACTAGTAACAGCTTAACTGAGGGAAAGTCTCTTAGTGTTGTTTGCTGTGTTTTAATTAGAAGTAAAAGATGTTCATCTATTTTAAAGTATCTCTGTGGAAATTATTACTAATTGTGAAATCCAGTTTTTCCACATACATACATCCTTTTATACCTGTGCTCATTGTTATCCAGTAAGATATGATAGTGAGAGAATTTTTAACCTCTGGCTATCAAAATGATTGTAGTTTTTAGGCCAAATCCTATATTTTGCTAAACTAAGATATTTTCCATATAATTTATTTTGTGATTCTTTTATAGGGTAAGAAATTGGATCAATATGATAATGCTCTTCAAATTATAGTCTAAAGCATGCAAGTGAGAAGAATGCCTTTGTTCATTCCATTAACCCAAAACCAAAATTGTATTATCCCCTCTTCCAGAAGACACAGTCTTTTTTAATAGAAGTAGAGCAGGATGCGTATTTAGCTAGGGTGTTTTTCTTTTCCTTCCAATGTTTTAGATTTAACTTTGGCATTTCCTAGGTTTTCATTCTATGACAACCTAGTAAAATTAATTGAAATATTGTGAGGCCATATTTTAGTGTTTTTGGTGGGGGGAGATATAGTACAATTTGCATCTTAAAAATAGTCTAAGTGGTTTTCATTAAAGAAGAAAACCATTGAATGTTACAGCTCTACTTTGTGTAAAACATTAACTCTTCTATGGTAATTCAAAATATAGAAGCATCTAGCTAGTTTGTTTTATTTTGTTTTTATGTTTTGTTTTCCAGTTCTAAAATAGTCTGTAAATAGTTGCAGAAGTTAAAATAGTTTGGTGAAGTCAGAAATCATAGGATTTGCTGAACTTCTTTTCCCTTTGAGGGCTTTGATTGAGTGATGATCCCTCACCAAAAAATGTTTAATTAATAATAAAAAGTAAGCATCTCCTCTCTATGTTTAGTATTTTTAAACATTAGCTTTTAACTTTTCAAACATCTTATCTTGAACTACACTATCCTGTATGGTAGCCTTCCCTCTTGAAATAGGTACCCTTGCTTGATAAGATTTCCTTTTGTTCTTGTTAGGTGGCTGAATTTCTGAGGACTTGCAAAGGGTGTCTAGCAGTCATCTTCTAAAATTGTGGATTGAAAGAATTCTCAAAAAAATTATGAGATAAGCCCTGTCAGACCAATTACATTTTCAAAATTTTGAGTACTTAAAAAGTCTGTGGTAACTCAGATTTCTTCTTATTTACAAAAAGTCAGCACCGTAGGAAAGAATTAATCTGCTTTTACCTCATTGTTCCAATCTGAATGAATGTACTTAGAGGTTGATTAAATATTTTTTCTTCTGACCATGGGAAACTATGTCCAAATCCTTAAGTAATTACATTCTTCATACAAACATTTCTCATTCTCTTACACTAGCTGAAAAGGCAGGATAGTTTTCAACCCCCTGTATTTTCATTTGTGTGATGGTGACTTTAAATTGAGCTTTAAGCACTTTGGTCATTTAACTCTTGACCAGCTTAGTTTAGAAAACATAACCTTTCAAAGTGGTTTATTTCATAAATCTCAGTTCTTTGATGGCTTGTGAGAATATCTGAAACACTGAAATAAGCCTGTACTTAGAAGAAAAAATAACCTAGTCTCAAAACTTGATTTCAGATGAGCAGAAGTTAAAATGTATTACACTTATGGTCTTTGAGTGAGATAAACTGAGTATTTAAAGAGTTAAAAAATGAAATGTCATTGTGTGAGTAGGTATTGCCTTATTAGAGCACTGTGAAAATTTAGAAATTTGGGACAGTTGTATACGATCATATTTAATATATTTTATGCATACTTCATCTTTATCTAGCTTTGTCACTCCCAATAGGTTGTGAATTATCTGGAGGCATGGATTTGTTCATCTTTTTGTTCCAGCATTTAGTTGCTGTCACACAGGGAGGATTTATTTAATGTTCATTAAATAAATTAGCCCAGCTAATTTTTATATTTTAGTAGAGATGGAGTTTCGCCATATTGGCCAGGCTGGTCTCTAACGCCTAGCCTCAAGTGATCCGCCAGCTTCAGCCTCCCATGGTGCTGGGATTACAGGCATGAACTACCTTGCCCAGCTGACTAAATGTTCCCCCACCCCTCCCAAAATGGAGTTACACTCTTGTTAACCAGGCTGGAGTGCAATGGCATGATCTTGGCTTACTGCAACCTCTGCCTCCTGGGTTCAAGTGTCTCAACCTCCTGAGTAGCTGGGATTACAGGTACCCCCCACCATGCCTAGCTAATTTTTGGTATTTTTGGTAGAGACAGGGTTAAATGTTCTTGATGGTCAGCATCATTGTTAAATCTGGGCACTGGATTCAGGTGGCTATTGATGAATCTGCGTATCTGCAAGGTTTATGTTAATAAGGAAAACAGGCTCTGTTTTAACCTTAAGGACTCAAAAGTTGATGTCCAATCTCCACCCCTATCTCCACCCTCAATATTTGACCTGTGCGTTTTAGCAGTGAGCATTCAGTTCCACCTTATATTAGAAAATCGGACCATTACTATGTTTTAGGTCTTGCTTATTTTTTGAGATGATACATATGTTTTGTTTTGTTTTTTTCCCAGACATTCTTGGTATTCTCTTCTCTTTTTTTTTTTTTTTGGAGTCAGGGTGTTTGTCACCTGATCTGGAGTGCAATGACACAATCACTACTGACTGTTGCCTTGACCCTCCTGGGCTCAAGTGATAGTCACACCTCAGCCTCTCAAATAGCTGGAACTATAGGTGTGTACCACCATGCCCAGCTAATTTAAAAAAAATTTTTGTAGAGATATGGGATCTCACTGTGTTGTCCAGCCTGGGTATTCTCTTCTTTTATGTTTTGTCATCACAGTAATCAAGATATGCCATTCCATTTTTATTAGTGTTTTCTTATTCATGTTGGTAATATTTTTGTACCAAATTCAGAATCCTAGAACAATTAAGTAAAATTAACCAGAAAATTTTACAAATGAAGAGTGATGAGGGAGAATTAAATCTCCAAGATATTAAAATATAATATAAAGCTTTAATAGTTAAAACTATGTGGCACTGTTACCCAGTAAGGCAGACAGGTCAGTATAACAGAGTAAGTAGAAAATCCAGAAAGTGATTTCCCTATATATGGGAATTAATAAGTTACCAAGTTAGCAGAGGAAATGATTGTTTTAAAAATGAGACTGAGGCCATTGAGTAAACATTTGAAAGAAATTAAGTTGGATTATTTTTGTATACCTTACACCACAATAAATTCCAGATGGAGCATAAATGTAAATGTAATATTATGAAACCATGAAAGTACTAGAAAAGATATGAAAATATGTTTTCATAATCTTCAAGTGAGAGTTGCCTTTTTAATTATTGTGTAAAACCCAGAGGCCATTAAAAAAAATGACTGATTTGACCAAACATCAGATTTTCATATGGCATAAGAGTATGGCATACAAAGTCAGAAGATATATAAACTTGGAAAATATTTGTGGCATACAAACCAAGAGCTTAATAGATAAAGAGTTCTTAATATATAAAGAATTGTTTAATAAGAAAAGACCAGCAATCTAACAATAAAATGGACCAACTTTATGAAAAATAAAATGCAAATTCCTCTAAATATATGGAAGATATATATTGCAAATCAAAACTACATGAAATGTGATTTTTTTTAGAACAGCAAGACTGAAAGTTTTGATAGTATACTCTCTAGCTACAGATGTGAGGAAAATCAACTTGGGAACGTAACGTTGCTGATGAGAATGTAGAATGGTACAACTTCTGTGGAAAGTCATTTGACACTATAAAAGTTAAAACCTTTTTACTCATCATCCCCATTTGAAGGAATTTATCCTAGGGATATTCACAAATGATATATATACAAGGATATTTATATTTTATCAAATGCTTCACCATTTCATACCAACAATATGTAAGTTCTAGTTAGTTCAAATCCTTACCAAAACTTATTTCTTCATCTTTTTAAAATTTAGCCATTTTAGTGGACATGCAATGATAATTTGCTGTGGTTTTAATTTGCATTTCTGGTCACTGATGATGTTGAACATCTCTTCACATGCTTGCTAGGCATTCATATATCTTTGGTGAAGTGCTTAAGTGGCTTGCCTTTTTTAAAAAACTGGGTTGTGTTCTTATTATTGAGTTGTTAAAATTCTTTATATATTCCAGACACAAATCTGCTCTTTAATATATGTTTTGTCAATATTTTCTCACAGTTTTTGGCTTTCCTATTTATTTTCCTAATAGTTTTTATTGAAGATAACTTTGAGGAAGTACAGTTCATCAGTTTTCTTCTTCTATGGTTGCTGCATTTTTTTTTACAGGAGAAAATTTTTTATGCTCCAAGGTCAAGAAAATTTAGTCCTTTTTTTCCCCGAGAAGTTTTGTGTTTCGCTTTTATATTTAGCTTTTTTTTCCCATCAGATTTTCAAAGTGGTCTATAACCAAGAAGGAAAAAAATAGATTTAGACCCACAGCTTTAGGGTGCTGTCTAGTTTTCAGATTTGTTAATAGCATGGACAGCATCACGGCCTTTCCCCAGTAAAACACTTTCTGAGTTAACGGAGATAATGCCGTTGTTTTTATAAGATAGATAGCAGTGAAATATCTGGCTTTATTACACTTCCTGAGTAAATCATCAATTCATCCCTAATTCTGTGTTTGAATTTTAATGTTAGATGAGTGTGTAGACCACCTGCAGCTTGTAGATGGCCTTCTCCTGCTGTAGGGCAGTGAGCAGCAACAGTGCAGTGAGCACTCCAGGGAAGTTGAGTCAGAGACCTGACTTCTAGTCCTCATCCTGTTATCTGCTCCTGTTGGATTAGGACAAAACTCTCCCCCTTATCCAGCAAGCCTTCCCATTTCATCTAGAAGAAAATTCCAAACGTGACTGCTCCCCGGAATGTCCCCCAGAATCTAATTCTAACCTACCATTCTGTTGCTGTGGTGCCCTGCCATTTCCTGTTGCTTGAAGTTTTCTACTTTGCCCAACTCTGTGTTTTTATGCTGTTCCCTTTATCTAGATTGTTCTCATTTCTTTTCATCCTACCCTAGACTTAATTCAGTCAGTCTTTTAAGTCCTCAATAAAACCCCATATCCTCCCTGAACCGTCTCCCAGGAAAGAATGTTTCCTCACATTTTGTTGATGTATAGCCTCCCTTGTTGGCTTCCAGACTTCTGAATGCTTCACAGGCTGCTAGGGCATGGTGTTCATTTTATATCTATGCTTCATATAGTGATTCACACAGGACCTGGTATAGAGCCTTTCTGATGGAAAGCATCACTGCTGAGCTCTTAAGCAGTATTCTTTGTAATGAGTTTTGCACTGGTGTTTTTCAAACTCTGTGGTGTGACCCATTTGCTGCTTGTAAAAGCAGTTTTGGTGGTTCAAGGGCAGCATTTTTTAAAAAATGAAGTAAAGTAGAACATAACATGGGTAAGCATTGTGTACTAAAAGTTTTGTTTCTGGTTTTATGTTTGCATATATGTTTACTGGGCTGTGATGTGATATAGAATATATTTTGTACTATGGGTTGTAGTAAAAAAAATGGAAAAACACTATGCTAGATTTTAACTTTTATAATGAATTTTTAAATTTAGAAGAGAGACACTTTGAATTTTAATTAAGCTCAAAGAATATAAAACCTTGATAGTTATGAAAATTTTCACGAAATGCTTTCACATAATTTTTTTTTTTTTTTTTTTTTTTTTTTGAGACGGAGTCTCGCTCTTGTTACCCAGGCTGGAGTGCAATGGCGCGATCTCGGCTCACTGCAACCTCTGCCTCCTGGGTTCAGGCAATTCTCCTGCCTCAGCCTCCTGAGTAGCTGGGATTACAGGCACGCGCCACCGTGCCCAGCTAATTTTTTGTATTAGTAGAGACGGGGTTTCACCATGTTGACCAGGATGGTCTCGATCTCTTGACCTCGTGATCCACCCGCCTCGGCCTCCCAAGCTTTCACATAATTTGTACCATCTTCATTATCCCCATTAAATGAATAATTTTTTTTCTTCAGCACCTGTTGTATAGTCTTTGTGTTAAATTTGAGGTATATAATTGGATTATAGAAATATAAATCAGCTGGGTGCAGTGGCTCATGCCTATAATCCCAGCGCTTTGGGAGGCTGAGGTGGGTGGATCACTTGAGGTCAGGAGTTAAGCCTGGCCAACATGGTGAAACCCCCTCTCTACCAAAAATACAAAAATTAGCCTGGCCTGGTGGCATATGCCTGTAATCCCAGCTACTCTGGAGACTGAGACAGGAGAATCACTTGAACCCAGGAGGCAGAGGTTGCAATGAGCTGAGATGGCGCCACTACACTCCAACCTGGGTGACAGAGCGAGACTCTGTCTCAAAAAAAAAAAAAAAAAATGGCAGTTTAGTGGATTGTCAGATGTTTCCCTGAAATTTCTGTTTCTTTAACTTCTCTTTATGATACATTTATCAGTTTAGATTGCTTATACTAGAAGTATGTTGTTAAGACAGTACTTTTTAATACATTAGAACAGAATGAATATTATCAACTGAGTCTACAAATCATAAATTAAAAAATTTGTCATTAAGGATAGTGAAATTCCATGTTGAAAAGTAAGTTCACTTTATACAGTGCTCTAATATATGAAAAGAAATTTCACTTTGTTAATTAACATTTAAAAGACAACTTGATTTTGAAACTAGTTATTCTTGAACAGTCAGCTCAGCAAGAATCATGTTAAATATTTCTTCTGGAAGAGATTAAAAACTCATATTTTCCAAATCAACACAGGCATCCTAAGTGGTGGTGTTTAACTTTCAGAGAGCCTTGAGTCAAACATGCTTTTAGGAGATGGGAAAGCTATCAGCTACAGGGTTGCTTAGTATTTACAGTAAGATAGTTTCTGATTGACTTTTAAGTTTTTTATTCAAACCTTTTCTGGAGCCCTGGTCCCTTTATCTCTGGCATTGCTGTGTCAATAATGCACGTGCCTTTTTCCTTCACTTTTCTTCAGGGTCAGTATAGACCTTCTGATTTGCTGTGCCCTGAGACATATGTTTGGGTGCCCATTGAGCAATGCCTGCCTTCACTTGAAAATTCCAAGTACTGCCGTTTCAACCAGGACCCAGAAGCAGGTATGTTTGGAGCTGAGCTCAGCTGGAAATCATTGGCTTTGTTTTTATGATCCATGTATGTGTGGCTGTGGCTCTTAACAGGGTCCAGGTAACTTTGTATATATTATAGAGTGTACTGTGCATAAATGCGTGCGTGTGTGTGTGTGTAAGATAGAAGATAGAGGAAGACTTTGCACATGTGCACAAACTCACACTTACAGTGTGGCGCAAAATTAAGAAACCTCATGTGCTCGTGTCACTTACTGACCTGGCTTCTCCCATTAGGTTGGTTTTTATATGCTTTCAGGGGCTGATATCAACATCCATATCTTTTATAACTATCACAGTGCATAAAAATTGCCTGCTAGATGGATTATTTAGTCAGTGTAGAGAAGACAGAAAGATTGGCCAACTAGACTGAATAAAGTTGTAGAATGCTTTCGTGGAGGCAAACAGACTGTAATGGGTTTTGTGACAATACTTTTTTGACTTTCTTCTTAGATCTTTGGTGTATACTTCCAGCATAGTTTTATTTCCCATTGTTTCTCTTTAGATGTTCTGTGTACTAAGAGTATGTACAGACATTACAAGTATATCCCTGGCCAGGTGCAGTGGCTTATGCCTATAATCCCATCACTTTGGGAGGCCAAAGCCGGCAGATCACCTGATGTCAGGAGTTCAAGACCAGCCTGTCCAACATGATGAAACTCTGTCTCTACTAAAAGTACAAAAATTACCAGGCGTAATTGTGGGCGCCTGTAATCCCAGCTATTCAGGAGGCTGAGGCGGGATAATTGCTTGAACCCAGGAGGCAGAGGTTGCAGTGAGCCGAGATCACACCATTGCACCTCAGCCTGCGGCAACAGTGTAAGACTCTGACTCAATAAAAAAAAAGTATAGCTATGGAGTTAGGCTTCCTGGATTCAGATCCTGGCTTCATGGTCAGCTGGTAAACTGTATACCTTTAGGCGATTTAATAATCTCCCTGGGCTCAGATTTCTCAGTTTTAAAATTGAGATAATAATAAGACCTACCTTATTGAGCTGTAATGAGGATTAAAATGAGATAAGCATGCTAAGAACAGCCCCCTATTATTGTTGTTTTGGTGGTCATTCGCCAAATTAGAATGTTGCATCCCTTATATGCCACAGGCTTTTGTCTGCATTTACTTTTATTTACTCTGATCCCTTTCTCTGCAAAGACATGCAGTTTTGTTTACCTCCCTGTAGTCTAAGTACCACTCACAGTTCAAAGTAGTCCTCCTCCACACAGCCTTCCTCGTCCTCACAGCGTTCAGCCGTGGCTCTGTAAGACAGACACGGGTGCTGATGCTCTTGGGATGGGTTGCATTAAGTTGACATGCTTGTCTTCCCCCTAAAGTTCCTTGATATTCTCAGTTGTGCTTAATTGAACTTTGAGGCCTTACACAACCTCACCACAGAGGAGATGCCTGATCCACATTTCTTAAGAGTACAAACATTTTTCTAGCTACGACCTGTAGTCTAAGTTTGGGAAAAAAGAAGGAATGATCAATGGAAAGGCTGGAGGAGGGGAGAGGAGTAGATGGAGCAAAATCAAATGAAAGATAAGGGGCAGGGAAAGGGGTGCAGTAACTTCTTCAGTTTTAAGATGCATGTTTGTTTCACAATCAGGTATTTTCATGTAAAAAAAATTGACTCATGTAATGTTGTATTTTGTTATCTCCTTGAAAAGCTGTTATGAACTCAAGAGTGACTCCTCTTACACATGATGATACCTTAGAATCTGATGACGAGTGACCATAGGGACCCCGCTGACTCATATGCCAGGAACCCTGGCGTTAGCCCCAGTTTTTCTAGACATTTAGGTTTCCTAGAATAACCAGAGCTTTATAGTTCCCACACCTGAAATCGTTAGTCAGTGTATGATCGTTTTATTCTGAGTAAAGTTACACCTCATTGATTAGATATGTTGCTTTAAAACAAACATTAAATTTGTCCATCAGTTTTGGAGTCAGGCTCAAAGCCAAAGGCAATAGTATTATAAGAAGAAAACATAGACTTATCTGCTCTCCTCTCTCCCCTCAGAAAAAGTGTCTCCTCTAGCTTTTCTCAAGGTCAGGTCAGTCCATTTCCTTGTGATGAAAACCGCTGAACATCTTACTAAAAGATTTCATATTCACATATAAAACTTTATCTGTATAAGTTACATTCCAAGGGTATTATGATCCTAAATTTCTTACTCCCCAACTTAAGATGGTTTCACCTTCTTTTTTTCCTTGTTGATCTGTTTTAAAGGTTGCATTTCTTCTTACATAATAGTTGGAGACTAAACAAATTCTACTTTTATGAAGTTGAGAAGGTGATTGAATCATTTCCATCCATTGAATAGACATTCAAGGAAACATTCATGTTAATAGATTTTAAAATTATCTTCCAGAATAAGTAGTAATGAACATGGCAAAAAAGATTTAGTCTCATAGAACATACTGTATCCTGGTGAGTGACGAATATATTGTGTATTCTTTTCCTATAACTAGTAGGTTATATTTCTTATGGCAGTAGCTTTAGCTCTTAATATTCATTGTTTAGAATTCATATACAAAACTCAGGAGTAAATTTTTTTGAGAATAGTACTTCGAAGAAATTGAAGATCTTTTTTCATATGCCGAATTTGTGGAACTTTCAAGAGAATACCATACAGTTTTATCAGTATTGAATATCACAGTCCAGACACTATTTGAAATCAGACTTACATCCTGTGGTTTTAGGAAATTAAAATGCAGTTACATGCTGGAATGTATTGAGCCTGCTGTGAAACATGGTCATTGGAGGTTTAAATGGCAATCTTTGAGAAACTGTTCTCTTCTCTGGGGCCACTTTTACTTTTACATGACCCAAACTTTGACTCAGAAAATAGAGCTTAATATGGGCAATATTGTTGTTCGTCAGCATGGTGCTTTTTTCACTAAGTCTTATTTCTCTTTCCAGCTGTTGAGTAGTTAAATTACTCTGCAGAAGGCACAGTTGATCACCATAGGCTTCGGTTAAACAAAGTATGGTTTCAAAGTGTGTCATTGGCCAGTGTGAAGGAAAATCACATTTCCCCCCCCCCATCCTTTTGTATACACTACTTTGTGCTACTCTAGGGGGAGAGATTGACAAATTGCAATTACTTGGAAAATTCTTAAGAAATTCTTTTATTCATAAATAAGTCCTTTGTTTTTCAATGCAGGATTTTCTGCCTACCTCAAAGAAAGGGGTTCAGAAGTTTCTCAAATGATTTTTTAAGTAAAAGTCTGTTAGATTTTTTAAATTAATAACCGAATATGTACAGATTTCAAAAGTTCTTTACACATGTATATGTATACACATATATCTGTGTGTATTCTTTTTAAACTAAACAAAAATCATTCTGCATCCTTGTCATTTCTTCTTAATACTTTGTGTTACTTCTTACTTTTGATAAGGTAGAAACTTGCTTTTGGTAAAAAACAATTTGACCATTAATTTGGTCATAAGCAAACAAATGCTGCTACTGTGTGATGGGCAGTGTCTAATAAAGATTTTTTTTTTTTAAATTGAGGCCAGGCTGGTGTGATCTTGACTCATGGAAGCCTCTGCCTCCTGGGCTCAAGCAATCCTCTTGCCCCAGCTGCTTCAGTAGCTGGGACTATAGGTGCACATCACCTTGCCTGGCTAATTTTTGTATTTTTTGTACAGGTGGCATTTTGCCACATTGCCCAGCCCTGTCTTGTACTCCTGGACTCAAGCGATTCACCCACCTCGGCCTTTGAAAGTGCCAGGATTGTAGGCATGAGCCACCGTGCCCAGCCAATATAGATATTTTACAGAAAAGCGTTATTAAAAGGTAGCCCCTATCTTTTATAATTGATTTTTAGAGCCATAAAAGATAAACTGTGATTTGATTTGACTCTTCATGTTGGGCAAACATTATATTATCATTGGTATTTAAATCTTTGGTTCCAGATTTACAAAAAAATAAAACTTTCTTGACCATATCCCATTTCCCAAGCACTATCCCATGACTTCCTGTTACTCATTTTATCCTGAAAACATAATAGAACGTTTCATATTGACCCCTCAAATACTTTTTGCCACAAAAATCACAGGTAACATTTGTTTTAATCAGAGGATAAAAAATAATTTAAATTCAAATATTGCTCCATACTTTTAATAATACTTATTTTTAGTATTCATTTCAAGGGGGCTTATAAGAATAATTTTCATTTCTATTTGTAGTTATAGTAGGATATATATTTTACCAGAGTAGTCTACATTTCATTCTCTTCTGTACATACTTTGAATGTTTGCAAAAAATCTTGTAATTTATTTTTAATGTAGCTAAATCATTCATTATTAGTAAGGATTTCAAATTTAAATTTGCTATAAAGATAATAGTCCCTAACTATGGTTTAGTACTTTATGCATTTACCCAGGATAGTGAATTTCTAAGACACTTTAATTCTTCCCAACAGTTTCTGAAAATCTAAACTAATATGAAGAAGCTTGTACCTAGTGTGATCCCCAGAAGCTCTGAGGTTCTAATCTGTATTATGTTTTTGCTGTTTAAAGGGATCTTTCTTTTCTTCTCTCTCTACTCTGTCCTTCATTCTTGCTGGCACGGCACCCTGGCATTTTTTTTAATACTTTCATAATTTCTCTAGCATATGCCCACAGAAAAAGTGAGTCCCACTCTGACCTTGACTGTCTGTGGAAGAACCAGGTTCAGGAAGCACACTGTCTGTCCTACATTCACTTGCCTGATTCTCCAAGCCTGGCACCACTTCCCAGGTGCTGTGTTAATGGTCCCTCGAAAGGATATACCTCAGCCAAAATGTCATTTTCATCACTGGGAACCAATGCCTAATGAGAAAGCAACTTCCTAGGGCCCCTTAAAAAGGTTCTGCAGTAATAAGTCATGACTAAGTAGA
This sequence comes from Aotus nancymaae, assembly GCF_030222135.1. Lineage (NCBI taxonomy): Eukaryota > Metazoa > Chordata > Mammalia > Primates > Aotidae > Aotus > Aotus nancymaae. The sequence goes on from NW_026988421.1 coordinate 9,211,298, forward strand.
CGGTATCTTTCCTAATTATTTTAAATGCAGAATTCAGCTTTTATTCATTTCATACTTCTGCAGGTAAAATTGTTTTCATATCTGCATTTGAGGTTGAACTACCCACTTCAAGTTGCAAAATGAATGATGTTGCTTACTGAATACTTAAACATATATTCTTTGTTGCCAGTAAAGATGGTGGTTCTTGGATGTAGCCAGCTGGAAATAGAATCACTCATATACTATTATGTGGTATAAAGAAAACCATCAAAACAAGAAAGTGTCCTGGAAATTTGACTTTCATGTTTAGTGAATCTGGAGAATGTATTTTAATATGGAAAATACAGAATGTTACAGGCTCCTAATTTTTCAATTTACTTTCTCTCATCTTAAAAATAACATTTTATTGTATTATTATTATTTTTTTAACCACATAGTCTCAAAGATACATTGTGTACAATGTAGTATGGTGCTAACATGACTCTTGGTTTAAAAAGTAAATAGATACTAGGCTTTCTAGTTTGCATCATCTTTTAGTGAAAACACTAAGCAACAAAAATACAGGTTTTGCTACAATATTTGGTGTGTATGACTGAAGTATAATGTTTTACTTATTTGCATTTTCTACTTGAAAATGTGAAAACTACGATGTCTTAAGATAAACTTCAACAGTTCTCATTTTAAAAGATTGCTTTAAAGCCAATCTTGCAGAGAAATTTTAAAAGATACTATTTTATAAATTTTTATCAGCCAGTCTTTGCTTAATAAGCCATGCGTGAGCAGTAAGTCAATGACAGAAACTTGTTAGAGTGCTGGCCAGAGACAGATGTGAAAAGTAGACTTAAGTTTCCATTTAGCAACTAAATAATATTTCTCTAATCCCCTTTTTCAAAATAAGTGCTAGGCGAAGTGGCTAACACCAGTAATCCCAGCACTTTGGGAGGCCAAGGTGGGAGAATTGCTTGAGCCTAGGAGTTTGAGGTTACAGTGAGCTCCACTGCACTCTAGCCTGGGCAACAGAGCAAGACCCTGTCTCAAAACAACAACAACAAAAATTTTCCCCCAGACAGGCAGTTCTTTTTATAGTCACTCAGTTATTTATTTCATTTAAGTCTGTAGTAAATAATGGAAATCATTTTAGTAAGCTCAAAAATATCATGATGCTTTAGAACATGTCTATAAATGTTAGTTATACCTGCTTTGTGACATCTTAGAATTCTGCTTCATTTGTTTGTATGGAAAAGTGACATTTTTTGATATTAGGAGGGAGTTGTCTAAAATGCCAATTAAAAAATAAAAATAACCAGCTATTTAAATGCTGGTTGAACTACAGTGTTTTGTTGAAAGTAAGACATCATCAATTTTAAGTTTTTTATTTTATGTACCACTAAAAAAAAGTGCTGCCAGTTAGATGATGGCTCTATCAGTTGGAAGATGCATGTGGGATTTTGAGCTGTCAACTTGTATAAAAGTGAGTGTAAGGTCTGTTCTCGCCGAGGATGAAACGAAGAAACTGAGGCCAGCACGAAAATAATCCAATGCAAGGGAATTTATTCAGGCTCCCGGACGAGGTTCTGCGGCCCGACAGGAGGGGCTGGAGAAGTCGTGCGGACTCCTCTCAGGCACGGGGTTTTATAGGGAGTGGAGGCATTTGATTGGCTGTGCCCAAGGTGAGTGAGACAAAATGGTGAGGAGTAGGACCCGGATGAAACAAAACGGAGGGGAGTGGGACCCGGATGGAGGGGAGTGGGGCCCAGATAGGACAAAATAGTAGGCAGGGAGTGGGGCCTGGATAGGCCAAAATAGTATCAGGTAGGTCCTGATGGGGCTTTTTTCCCGGGCTCCCGGGGGGGGGGGGAGGAGGCGTGTCCTAGCTCCCGGCAAGGGAAGGAGGCATGCCTGAACTCCCGGCAAGGGAAGGGGGTGTGTCCGAACTCCCCGCGAGGGGAGGAGGCGTGTCCGAAATCTCCGCTACGCAGCCAGCCTTACATTCCGACCTTTTGATGATAGATAGAGGGCGCCGCTCTTCCTGACTACTTCCTGCTGAATAGGGGCAAAGTAAGGGGGACAGGTCAGTTGGCTGGCACCTTGACTGAAGAGTCGGACACGTCCAACTTCTCGCATACGAGCTTGTAGCGCTGTATTGGGTTCTAGTGGTGGGGCCTTGTTTCCAGGATTCCTGCAAGTAGTATCGCCAGGCATAGTAGGGGCTGGCTTTAAGGGGAGATATTAGAAGAAATGTTACGAGGAGAATTTGAAGGATCAGGAGTTGACGGGCAGGGGCAGCGGGTGAGGCAAAGGTGAGTGGGGCCCAGGGATTTGGATTTCCACTGGTCATTTTGCGGTGCTGGTTTAAGGCGGGACACATGATACCACGGGGTGTGACCCAGGAGCTTGGCAGCCATGGGGGTGGTCAGGATAACGATGTGGGGTCCTGACTACCTGGGCTGCAGAGATCCTGGCTGGAGCTCCCGGAGGAGAACACTGTCACCTGGCTGAAGGGGTGCTGCTGGGTGCGAGTCTCCAGGCCCTGGAACAACGGGGAGAGCACGATCTGCGTCCTCCCTGAGTAAGTGGTGGAGGAGAGACAGATAGGGAAGGTAGGTGGCTAGGGGAGGTGGTTGCACCGGGAAATTATGAGAGACCAGGAAGGGTCGGCCATACAGCAACTCAAAGGGACTAAGGCCCGTTGGTTCCCGTGCGGTGGCTCGGATCCGGGCTAGAGCAAGAGGTAGGAGAGTAGGCCAAGAAAGTTTTACCTCAATGGTCAGTTTGGCCAAATGGTCTTTGAGAATGCCGTGGGCCTGTCCGACCTTACCCGATGACTGAGGGTGGTAGGGGATGTGTAGTTTCCAGGAGATGTTGAGAGACTTGATGACCATCTGGACTACCTGGGCTATGAATGCTGGACTGTTGTCTGACTGGATGGTGGCAGGTAGGCCGAAGCGGGGGATGATCTCTTGAATAAGAATGGAGGCTACCGTGTCTGCTGTTTCACGAGAGGTAGGGAAGGCTTCAATCCAACCTGAAAAGGTATCTATAAAGGTTAGGAGGTAGCAAAGTTTTTTGGTGAGTGGGCATATGGGTGAAATCAATTTGCCAATCCTGAGCCGGCCGATTGAACAAGGTATATAGGTTGGGGACTACCGAGTGCAGGGGTACTACCGCCTCGTTGATAAGGTGTAGGTCCTGAACCAAGCGATAGTCGCCGGACGGCTTTTGGACTGGCAATATAGGAGTGTTACAAGGAGAACTGGTGGGAATAAGGAGTCCCTGGGCTAGGAGTCGAGCGATGATAGGCTTCAGGCCCTGACGGTGGGTCTTTGAAATAGGAAACTGAGGATGTGAGGGAAAACGAGTAGCATTTTTGAGAAGTATTTTAACTGGTGTGTGATGTCTTGCCACTATAGGCTTGGAAGTATCCCACACCAAGGGATTAACTACATCCAGAGGGATAGGGAGTTGGGTCATAGGGTTAGGACAGGGTGTAGCCTCCGTTAGGAGAGACAGTAGGAGTGTGTATGTGAGGGGTTTGACTTGGTGTATGTGAGATTAGTGAGTTGGAGGGTGGCCCCTACAGTCTGGAGAATATCTCGTCCTAGCAAGGGAACTGGGCATGAGGGTATGATTAAAAAGGAGTGAGAGAAGGGGTGTCCCTCGAGGAGACAGGTTAGGGGAGGGGTTTGGTTGGGATAGGAAAGCCTTCCATCAACTCCCATGACCGAGACCTGGGAAGGTATGCTAGGACCTGAGTAGGAAGGTAATACAGAGTAGGTAGCCCCCGTGTCCACTAAGAAGGAAATGGACTTAACCCGCTACCTGCAGCGTTACCCTGGGTTCGCAAGGGTGATGGAGGTCCTCGAGTCCAGGCTGCATCAGTCATCCAGAAGGCCAAGAAATTCAGGTGAAGGGACTGCCTCCTGCAGACCGGCATGCTCCCCACATAGAGGTGCAGGGAGTGGGCCTTTGGTCCAGGATGGGCAATCAACCTTCCAGTGTCCAGTTCGTTTGCAATTTGGGCAAGGTCCAGGGGGTGGTCGAGGACAGGGGCACTCCCGGGTCCAATGTCCTTCTTGACCACATCTATAACAGGACCCGGGCGGGGCCCTTAAAACATTTCGGAAGGGTTTCGATGGACCTCCCTCACCAGATGTTCGGTGGGCTGCCGGCCTCAGGGCTGCTACAAGAGCTTGGGTTTGGAGGCCTATCTTCTGCCTTAAGTGGGCCTGTCGGGTGGCCTCAGCCTTATTCTCTCGGCCGTTAAAAACTTTAAATGCCATGTTTACCAGGTCTCGCATGGGAGTCTGGGGGCCCTCCTCAGCTTTTTTAAGTTTCCTCCTTATATCAGCCACCGACTGAGAGATAAAGTGGGTGGCTAGGACCGTAGCTCCTACTGAGGAGGCCGGATCCAGCCGTGTATGGAGGATATAGCATTAGTTAAGCGGTCAAGGAAGACGGCTAGGTTTTCATCAGATCCCTGAGTTATTTCCCTTATCGTAATTGACTACCTTTTGGGCTGCGTTTTGCATGCCCACCAGGAGGCACCGTAGCATCTGGTCTCGGCGGCGGCGGCCATCTCGACCGTCCTGATAGTCCCAATTAGGGTCGGCCTCTGGGACCGCTGCCGCACCTACTGGCATCTGGTTATCAGTAAGATGTACCTGATTAGCGTGTTCCCGGGCTGCTGTAAAAATCCGGTCACACTCGTCTGGGGTGAGGGTGGAGGATAGGATGACAAACGTGTCATGCCAGGTTAAATCATATGCCTGAGTAAGGTAACGGAATTCCTCGGTGTAAGCAGTAGGGTTGGTGGAAAAAGAACCTAGGCGTTTCTCAATGGCCGATAGGTCAGAGAGGGAGAAGGGAACGTGCATTCGGACAATGCCCTCTGCTCCGGCCACCTCGCGGAGGGGGCAAAGGAGGGAGGCCTCGTCATTGGGAGCACCGTGTGAGCGGGTGTGAGCACTAACAAGAGAGGCTAGGTTGGAATCAGGAGGTGGCGGGCTAGGAGGTGGAGGAGCTGAAGGGGGTTGAGGTCTGTCATAAGGCAGTGGAGGATCATTGGGTCGGGCCAGTGGAAAGGAGAGTTCCTCAGATGCATCGGGGTCAGAAAAGGAAGAGGAGGGTGGAGGGGCTAAGGGCAAAGAGGAGGTTTCTTTGGCTAGAAGTACCTTGGTGGTGGTGCAAGAGGAACAGAGGGTGGGTTGGGAACGAAGATACCAGAAAGCCTGCACGTTTATAATAATCATAATTAGGCAGAAACCAAGAAAAGACATGGCCAGGGCTAGCTGCCACAAGGCTACAGTAAAGACAGTACCACATACAAGACCAACAAACAAAGAGTGGGTGCCCCCCAGATGGGAGACCAGTCTGATGCCTTTCCGGCCACGTCTCTGTGGAACCGCGGGTTGAGGCCCACACAAGCCCCGTAGCTGTTAGGCCATGGGACTACACATAAATTCACTCACTCACTCACTCTGGAATTAGGAAGAAAAGGAGAAAAATAGAGTTAAAGTAGAAAGCGGGAGATGGTAGAGTTAAAAGTAGAAAGCAGGAGAAAGTAGAGTTAATAGAAAGCGGGAGAAAGTAGAGTTAATAGAAAGAATTAATAGAAAGCGGGAGAAAGTAGAGTTAATAGAAAGCAGGAGAAAGAATTACTAGAAAGAGTTAATAGAAAGCAGGAGAAGGTAGAATTACTACAAAGCAGGAGAAAGAGTTAATAGCTGCCGCCATCTTAGGTGGAAGAGAAAGCTAAGAGCGAGAAGCGGCCGCCATCTTAAGGGCGTAGTACAGCCACCATTTTGAAAGGGAGAAAGAGAGAAAGCTAAGAGAGAGACAGAAAAAGAAAGAAGCCAAAAATACAGTTTTTTAAAAAACGGGAGCCTTTTATGCCAAATGGGCTAATTTACAACAACAAATTTGGTATAAGCCGGGGGTTTGGCTCTGCCGTGAGGCAGGGCTGCTTAAACAGGGCTTCTGAGTACCCACACCTCAGTTGCTGGTGAGGGTTCAGGAAAGTGGGGACGTCTCCCTCAAATTCCTGACCCTAAAAAATACCCCTCAAATTCCTGACCCTAAATATACCCCTCACGGGGCAAGAACAAGAGTGTAGGGACGTCTCCTCTTACACTCACGTTCTAAACTGGAGTCACGGACTCGTGGGGAAGGAAGCCGGAGTCACAGACTCGCGGCGGGAGGCCTCCTAGGGTCACGGACCCGTGGGGAAGGAAGGGAGGGAAGCCGGAGCCACGGACTCGCGGCGGGAGGCCTCCTAGGGTCACAGACCCGTGGGGAAGGAGGGGAGGGAAGCCGGAGCCACGGACTCGTGGCGGGAGGCCTGCCAGGGTCATGGACCTGTGGGGAAGGAAGGGAGGGAAGCCGGAGCCACGGACTCGCGGCGGGAGGCCTCCTAGGGTCACAGACCCGTGGGGAAGGAAGGGAGGGAAGCCGGAGCCACGGACTCATGGTGGGAGGCCTGCCAGGGTCACGGACCCGTGGGGAAGGAAGCCAGGGGTCACGGACCCCGCGGCGGTGGGAATCCCTGACGCTGCGCAGCAGTTTTCTGACAGGGACTCCCTGAAAGCAGCAGGTGGGGGTAGTGGGTAACAGAAGTCTTACCTTGTGGTGAAACAAACGGCAGCTTCCCGGTCCGGCTCTGCGTGGAGTCAGTTTCCCCCAGGAGGGGTCTTACAACTCCTTCCTGGCCAACGCACCATCTGTAAGGTCTGTTCTCGCCAAGGACGAAACGAAGAAACTGAGGCCAGCACGAAAATAATCCAATGCAAGGGAATTTATTCAGGCTCCCGGACGAGGTTCTGCGGCCCGACAGGAGGGGCCGGAGAAGTCGCTTGGACTCCTCTCAGGCACGGGGTTTTATAGGGAGTGGAGGCGTTTGATTGGCTGTGCCCAAGGTGAGTGAGACAAAATGGTGGGGAGTAGGACCCGGATGAAACAAAATGGAGGGGAGTGGGACCGGATGGAGGGGAGTGGGGCCCAGATAGGACAAAATAGTAGGCAGGGAGTAGGGAGTGGGGCCCGGATAGGACAAAATAGTATCAGGTAGGTCCTGATGGGGCTTTTTTCCCAGGCTCCCATGGCGGGGGGGAAGGAGGCGTGTCCGAGCTCCCGGCAAGGGAAGGGGGTGTGTCTGAACTCCCCACGAGGGGAGGGGGGCGTGTCCAAACTCCCCGTGAGGGGAAGGGGTGTGTCTGAACTCCCCGCGAGGGGAGGAGGCGTGTCCGAAATCTCCGCGACGCAGCCAGCCTTACAGTGAGAATCTTAATATAGCAGAACCATAGTTCAGCCTGTACACTGTAATACCTGGCAAAGCTATGGAGTGTTTAGGAGACTTGTTTTTTCTATTTTAGGGAGCTATTTAAGTGTACTTTTATGTTTCAGAGTTTGAGGGTATTGAGTTCAGATACTTTTATCTAAAAATAAGATTACCATTACTAATTAATGATGATAGAGTTGTTCTAGGAATAGATACTGTACTTTAGAAATGTAGAGAAAGCATGGAACTACCTCACAAGGATATTTTATTTTGATGAAAGTAAAAATCATAGGTATGAGCTGAGGAGAGTAAAGAGAAAGAAAAAAAAAATTGTAAAAAAAACTTTTACTACTGTTTTAATCCCTCTAGTCTCTAGAGGGACAGAACTAATGGAATAGATATATACAAAGGGGAGTTTATTAAGTATGAACTCACACAATTACAAGGTCCCACAGTAGGCAGTCTGCAGGCTAAAGAACAAGGAGAGCCAGTCCAAGTTCCAAAACTGAAGAACTTGGAGTCAGGTGTTTGAGGGCAGGAAGCATCCAGCACAGTTCGAAAGATGTAGGATGGGAGGCTAGGCCAGTCTCTCTCTTCACATTTTTCCACCTGCTTATATTCTAGCTGTACTGGCAGCTGATTAGACTGTGCCCACCCAGATGAAGGGTGGGTCTGCCTTTCCCAGCCCACTGACTCAAATGTTAATCTCTTGGCAACACCCTCACAGACACACCCAGGATCAATACTTTGTATCCTTCAATCCATTCAAGTTGACAGTATTAACCATCACAACTACTGAAAAAGCATTAAAATTTTGTAAACATTAATGATCTTCATGTATCCTGTTTGTAAGCAAATTTGAAACTTAAAAAATTTGATGTTAGAAGGCAGCAATAAATGTAGAAAGTTAAAAACTTTGCTCAGCCAATAAATTCAGTGATCTCTGCTATTAATGGAATGATTATACATTAAATAAAGAAGGGGGCAAAAGATGGGTATCCTAGGATATCATCAAGCTGTTCATCAGCTTTAAAATTTCCACATCTGATTGAACATTTTCCTGCCTTGTGAATTATCTGTAAACATTTTTTTGTTTAACTGTGGCTTTATAGAAACAGAATGTGAATCATTAACTTAAACAGAAAAATTCTTAAAGGATACTTGATGCTGTATTTTGGAAACCACATAATTTGATATTCTATACAGTATCTAATAGTAATGAGAAGAACTGACTCACAGACATAACAGTCCAAGAATTAAATCATTCACACCCAACTTAATTTAGGAATGGAGTCTCTCCGATTCTTTTTCTGCAAGGTATATTTAAACTAGATTCTTTTTTGTAGATGTTTCTATTTGGTCTCTTTGCAGAAAAAGAAGCTATAACCTGAAGGTATGTGAAGTTCTGTTTATTTTATAGTGTTCTTTTATGTCATGCTAGCAAAATGTTTTTAATATAAATATGGAAACTGGGATATGATTCTTCTTGTAAGAAACATATTTTCCTAAGTGGCATTCATTTGAAATAGATATCATTCAGAGAAAACAGCTTGTTCATGCTTCTGTGGATCGTTCACTGATAATATGAAATCTGTCTGAAAATAAGAAGGGCATGTTGACAATAGGGAAAGAATTAAAGTTTCTACTAACCCCTGTCAAAAAAAGAAAACCAGAGTAAAGTTCTGAGCACTTCGAATGCTAGGGGACTGTCTTAAGTTAGTTTCTCTCCAAAAGCAGATCCTGCAACATGGACTTCCATTCAGGTTATTTATTTGGGAAATGCTCCCTTGGAACAGGAGTAGGGATCTCAGGAGAATAAACCAGGGAAGGAGGGAAAATCAGTGGAAGGATGTGTTAGCGTGTGATCCATCACTCTAAGGACAGGAGCTTAGACCTTTTGAGACACCCTCTGGTGTACATCTGAGGGGCCAAAGGAAGAAAGATTCACCTGCTGGCTTCCATTTTCCACTGGTTGACGGTATCCCATTGAGTGTTAATGCCTCTGCATTTGAGTGTGTGCATGCACAAATACAAAGCAGGCTTCTACATGTGTACCAGGCTGCTGCATCAGAAAGGCAGGAAGCAAGAGAGACAGACCTTGCCTACCTTCCTTTACAGGACTGCACCAGTTGTGGCATGAGTCAGATGTGAGGCTAAGGGGATGAAAGGCAATGTCCAAGAGATGTCCAATGCAGAAAAAAAAAGTACAGACTGTAGTAGCATGTTGCCTGTCAGTTGATCATGTCAGTTGCATGGGGCCAAGAAGAGAAAGGACCCAAAACATGGGAAAGTATTGGACTCTGAAAAGAAACAAAAAGCTAGCTTAATTTGAAATAGAGGAGCCAACCAAAATTAGAAACATAAATTTGAAGAATTCATAAATGTATTCACTCAGCATGTATTTATTTACTGAGGCAAGTATTATGCTAATGGGAGGTGCCAGCCCTCAGGGAACCTAGTGAAGATGGCAGGCAGTTATCAAGCATGCTCAGTCAAGTGTGATAAGTAGCTTGTGGGAGAAAGAAGAGGCCGTGGGTCCCCATAGGAGGGTCTTCATTCCAGATTTTGATGGGGTGTAGGTCAGGGAAAGCTGCTCGGATAAAGTGGCCTAAGTTAAGATTTCAACAGGGGGTGGAACACAAGTACAAGTGCTCCAGGTAGAGCAGAACATATTTGGAAGGCCTGGTGGCAAAGAGTGCAGCTGGAATTTAGGGCAGGGCCAGATGCAGCTGGCTAATTAAGATTTTGCAAATCATGATAAGAAGTTTAGATTTTTATCCTGAAGGTAATGGAAGGCCATGAGGAGATCTTAAGCACTAGCAGGCATCTCCTGATGTGTTCTTTTCCTCCACATTATGAAGAATGAATGGGAGTTGGTTAAGAGCAGAGTTAGGAAGGGTTTGCATGCAGTAATCTAAGCAAAAGATGATGAAGATCTGGACTAGGGTGATGGCAGTGGGCAATGGAAAGGAAGTCGATGGATGCAAAAGACACTCAGGAGGTTGAACCCACAGAATTGTGTGATCAATTGTGTTTGGTGATAGGGAGGGAGAGAGTTTGTGAAGACAGTTGTGTAGTTTCTAACAAAAACTGAGTTACTGCTGACTTCATTTCTGAAATGAGAAACACAGGAGGTAGAGCAGTTTTTGCAGAGAATAGTGAGTTCAGTTCTGGACAGAAAGGTGTAAAGTGGAAGGTGTAAAGTTGGAAATAAAGGTGTTTGTGAGACATCTGGCAGAGGTGTCAAGGAGGCAGTTGGACATGTAGGTCTGAAATTCTGATGAAATCTAGGAGGGAGCCACTGATTTGGGGGACGTGATCCATGAATGGGAGCCCTAAGAATGAGTGAGATTACCTTCTGGAGTGAAGAGCAGAGGACAGCCCCGAGGGCCCAGCATATAATGACTGAGCAGATGAAGAATTCCGTTGGAGGCCAAAGAGGAAAGAGGAAGCCCAGAGCATGGAATCAAGAAAGCCACGGGAAGCATTTTCCAGAAGCAGGAGGCAGTGACAGTGTCAGATTCTGCTGAGAGGACCTGAGAAACATCTTTTGACAATCTTGGTGAAGACCTGTTTTAGTTTTAGTGGAAGTAGAATCGTGGCTTTAAAATACAGTGAAAGTAAAGAAAGTGGTCATAATGAAACTTGATTTTGAAGACACTGGCTAGAGTGGTAAGTCTGATGGAGGAAGGGGGTGGGTGAGAGGTTTGAGCATTTTCAGAAGCTGATGGAGGTCAGGGAAGGGAAAGAGTAAAGATGTAGAAGAAAGATGAAAACATATCAAGGTCCCTGAGAAGGAATGTAGCATAAGAAAGATCAAGAACATAAATGGGAGGTTTAGCTTTAGAGGGAAAGACCCTTCCTCTCTTAGGAGAGGATGAGGAAATGCTCAGTGGGAATGAGGGTAAATATATTGGTGTGGCAATGGTAGGTTGAGCGCTTTCTCACTTGATGCCTTTTCTCTTCCCATTGAAGCACGTGCTGGTGAAGAGAGAGGTAAGAGATTTGAGCAGGTGTGTTAAGTAGCTGCTGAGAATGAGATGGAGCGGATGGCCAGGCCTGGTTAAGACTGGTGGTGATGAAAGCCTGGCTGGGAACTTACCAGGCCATTGCAGGGAAAGAGCAAGAATTTAAGACTTATTAACAAAGAGATGGTTCTGAATTCATTTAGAAAGGAACTGAAGAGAGGATAAATGTGCCGGGATGACATAGAAAGGGTCAAAGAATTGGAAGTCTCTGTAAGAACTAGAGTAGTGGAGTATGTGAACAAGCTGGAAAGATAGGAAATGCTGTTGAGAGCGAGTATCTGATTTTACTGTTTCAGAGGTGTGGCAAGCTGTGGCCATGGTATCGGGAAGCTAACGTAGCATTAAGGTGAAAGTCATTGAAGAAGACTGAGGCAACCAAGACAACATCCACATTGTTTAGCAAAAGCCAACCATGGCTGGGTGTAGTGGCTCACACCTGCAATCCCAGCATGTGGGGAGGCCCGACAACATCCACATTGTTTAGCAAAAGCCAACCATGGCTGGGTGTAGTGGCTCACACCTGCAATCCCAGCATGTGGGGATGCCAAGGCGAGCACATCACCTGATGTCAGGAGTTCAAGACCAGCCTGCCCAACATGATGAAACCCTGTCTCTATTAAAAAATACAAAAATTACCTGGTGTGGTGGTGTGTGCCTATAATTCCAGCTACTTGGGAGGCTGAGGCAGGAGAATTACTTGAACCTGGGAGATGGAGTCTGCAGTGAGCCGATACTGCACCACTGCATTCCAGCCTGGGTGACAGAGCAGGACAATGTCTCAAAAAAAAAAAAAAAAAAAAAAAAAAAAAAGCCATGTCAGGAGGTTTTTGTTTCTTGGCACCATTTAGGTATAAGAATGGTAATGTCCTCATGATGCTCCTTTTCATTTACCACATGGTTCTAATGCTGCCAACCCCTAATGAACATAAAGGAGCATGAAGTGCCTCGTTTGTATCAATATATTATGGAGAATAAATAGATTATAATTTGTTAAACAAAGATACTTTGGATTCATGTGATCCTTAGGGCATCCGATACAATGCACTCCATTATTTTTTGTTATTCTATGTAAAAGAAAATGACTGTCTTGACCCAGTAAAATGATTTCATACCCCACTAAAAAGATTACAGCCTGCAATGGAAAGACACTGGTTATCTCAACTTTTAAAGCTGTGTGTTAGGTTTCCAAATTTGTCGGTGTATGAATATTAACTGTTAAAACGTGAGGTTTTCAGTGCCTATGAACATGATTTTCCTTTGCCGGAAAGATGATTCCAAGGTTTCCTTTAATTTTATAAATTAGTATTCAGCTCATTAAAGTAACAATCTATTAAAGCAACATCTGTTTCTTCTTTAAAGGTTTAAATGCAAATTACAGATGTTATTTTCAATGTATAAGTCTTGCAAATTTTAGCAATTATTTTTAAGGGGCTTTTGAATAACGTTTGCATTTACAAAATGCTGATTAAATTTCTTTAAACATTTTAAGCCTCTTTTATAAACTTAATATATTCAGTTTCCTTCTTAATTCAATTATCTGACAAAGTATTCATATAAACCTAATGAATTACATTTATAAACACAATAAACCTAAATTTCTACTTAGTGTGAAATCACAAGTCTAAATCAGTTATTTACAAAGCATTTCATGTTGGAATCACAAATTATTGTCTACATAGAAAATGTTCAAGAGTGCACTATACAAACTATTGAAACTAAGAAATGAATTTTAGCAAGGTTGCAGGACATAAAAGTTAGTATACAAAAAAATCAGTTGTATTTGTACATGACCAGGTGTTCCCCTGCCTCACTATTTGGTCTGCTCCATGAAGTTGGCATCTCTTAAGGCCAAGAGGTTTCTATCTTGACTGCCTGTGTATTGCGTTAGCTCTTAAGGTCTGTCATTGATTCCTTTTTAACTCTAAAGAGATTTGAACTTGATGGAATCCTGCATTCTGTCATGTTCTTAGAATCACTCAAATCTTAGGGATATTGGAGTTATAGCCAGTTGAATTTTAGGTATTGCTCATGACATTTTCTGATTATTCATTTACAGCTTCCAAAATTGTTCTATTCACATTAATGTTGCTTACGCTGAATACTTGACCATTGCTATATAATACCAAGTAACTGAAGCATGAACACTGAGTATTTTAGTATATAAACTAGAAATCTAAATAGAAGTTTTCTAGTTCTGTCAGTCATTAGCTTTGTGACTAGGCAGACCACAACTTCTCAGCCTCAGTTTCACTGTATGTGAAGTGGGAAATTCAGACTACGTAAGTTAAGATTGTAGTATGTTTTATGATCTCTGAATCTTTAAGATTCCTTTGTGAGAATCAAGCTGCTTAAAAGCCAGAATGCATTACACAAATGAAAGATGTATGATTCCAAAGTACCCACATTAGTGTGTACCTACTGGCTTTCCATAACTGTGCTGAATTTTACATACTGCCCTTTCATCCACCTTCTGTCTTCTTTACTATTGTGATCAGATTAAAGTTGCAGTTTTAGGTGACTTCATGCCTAGAATAGTGTTTTCCAGACTCTCGACTGTAGTCCCCTGTAAGACATGCACTTTACATTGAGACGTAATACTCACTTTCATGTATTTATGCACACGTGCACATGCACGCGCATGCACACACACACACAGCTGAAACAAAAATGTGCTAAACAGTACTCACCCTCACTCATCTGGTACACTCTGGTATTTTTTTAATCTGTTCTAGTTTTTAATATTTTTAAGAAATGCTGGTCACAACGCATTACATGAATTTCATGCCCAGGACCACTCACAATTTGACAAACACTAGCCTGGGAGAACTTGGTGGGGAGGATTCTCACTCCATTTCTGCCATGAATTCTATTTTAATGATATGGTAGTGGTAGCAGTGATTGCTGTGATCAATATGTATTGGTTCAAGCATTTTGCTAAAGGATTATCATGTATCATCTTATTTCATCTTCACAGTGACCCTCTAACTCTTCTCTCTAAATAAATATTCATGAGGTCAATGACTGATTAGATGGGCAGGGTGGTAGGGAGGGAGGATGAAGAGGGATGGATACAAAAATGCAGTTAGATAAAAGGAGTAAGAGCTAGTATTTGGTAGCACAATAGGGCAGCTATAGTTAACAATAATTTATTGCACATTTCAAATTAACTGGAAGAGTGGAATTGGAATGTTCCTAACACAAAGAAATGATAAGTGTCTGAGGTGCTGGTGTCCCAATTACCCTGACTTTGTCATTACGCGTTGTATATGTTTATCAAAATATCACATACACACCTTTATGGGTATGTACAACTATTGTTATGCACCTGCAACTAATATATGCACATTATAACTATTATCTGTGCATAAACAAGTTTTAATTTTTAAATGAGGAAAAAATGAAATAGAAGGGATTTGGGATGAGGAAGGTGTATTAAGAGTATTCTTGTTACTGCAAGGACCTATGTAAATTACTAACTAGACATCTCATAGCATTGGCTAGAGACAGTTCTTTGCCAAATAACAGATAGGTGCATCCGGGCTCTGGACCTGAAAGGTGAGGTTGAACTACAGAAGATGCTGACTCAGCCAAGTTACTGTCCTGTGTGGCCATATTTGAGTGGCCAGTTACTACCCTAGATACCGTCAATTGAGAGATCCACTTTCTTAATCCTGGTGATACTAATAAATAAAATACCAGCTTTGCACATAGCTTGCAATTTGTTTTATTCTTATTATGTATACACACATATTAGCTGTGGGTAAGAAACATCACTTGTAAATTGGTGAGATGACAGATTGGTTGTTTTCCTCCTCTCCTCTTCTACAGTAGATTTAGACTTAAGACTGTAGCACAGATCTTTATATTGTTTCTTTTTTTAAACTTTAAGTTCTGAGATCCATGTGCAGAACATGCAGGTTGGTTACATAGGTGTACATATGCCATGGTGGTTTGCTGCACCTATCAACCTGTCGTCTAGGTTTTAAGCCCCACGTGCATTAGGTATTTGTCTAATCCTCTCCCTCCCTTTGCCCTCGACCCCCTGACAGGCTTTATGTTCTTACAGAGGGTTTACTATCAGTTAAGATTTTAATATTTCATATGTTTTACTGGGGTCAGATTTGGTTATTGGTTAACTGCATCCAAAGATTATGTCCTCAACTAGATATTTAACTGAAAGCTATCCAAAACTAAACAAAATTCTGTTCTGTAGTATTACGCAATATTGTTTATTTTAGCAAACTACACAACTGTGGGCTGTATTTTTAAAATAACTCTTTGCTTTTGTTTTCTTTGCAACATGACTGTTTTTGTTTGCCAAGTGTCTGGTTTCTCCACATGTGTCTGCGTTTTGAGAAAGATGTGACCTTATAGGCTTGTATTTGGACACACTCTAAACTGAAAGACCATGATTATTTATTTTGTAATACAGTCAAAGATGCTTTTGAGTGTCAGGGAAATTTCAAATAAATACATTTTTTTTTTTTAATCTTCATTTTTGAGATGTCATTTAATTGTAAGTGGCACAGATCATTTCATCAGCACAGATAATTTCTTTGATGAGCCAACAGCAGAGAAGTTTAAATACAGGAATCTGAGCCTTAATGTCCAGAACTTTTGAGTTCTAATTTCACATTTAGATCTAAGTTTTCTTAGTAAAGAACACAGTTTCTATCTCTTCCGGAGTACGTTCTGAAGTGTGCTGATTGCTTAAGAAAGAATGTGATAAAAGTGCTCTGTGAACTCTGTAATGATACTGGAGCCATTGGAACTTCTCATTGGTATTTTTCTCACCTGCCATCTATACTGATCGTATAAATCCAAAGCAAGTGATTGCTCATATAAGAGCTTTGATCTTCATTTTAAAGTAATGACATATAATTCCTTAAACCCTCAAATTAAACCAAAAAATATTTTTCTAGGTTAATGGCATTGCTTAATTTTTTTGACCTTGACCGGTGCAACTTTGAAGTTAGAGAGTATTGGGGAGGAGGGAGGACTAAATACCATGATACACTAACTGAAATGTAAATAAGTATATTTGAACTAGTTTACCAAATTTTCATAATCCTTATTTAAAATAATGTGTTTTTAGAAGTTGCATGTAGTCCAGTGATTATAAATTGAACTGTATTTTAATGTCTCTTAAAAAAATATCCTGTTCAAGAATCTGTTATTGCGAATTCGTTGATAAAACAAAGGCTCTTTTGCAATAAAGATGATCAACCACTGTATTATGTTGTCATTTTTAAAAATAGGGTTTTGGAGTGTGTTTTCTTAAAACATTTAAACTGCATTCAAGATGACAAGAAAAAGTAGAAGTACCATTTAGTTCATTTTCACGTTTTGAATTTGCTGGTGTTACTAGAGTTTGCTTTTGGAGCATAGTCCTAACTTTAAGCTAGAAACTACAGCTATTTCATAACTACACACTTGAAAATATTTTTGAAAATGATTAATTCCTTAAAATTGTGATTTTTCAAGAAGAAAGGAATATACAGAATGGAAAAAGCTGTGCTTTATAGTAGTTTTATTTCTAGACACAATACTTTGTTTTTCAAAATAATTAAAGGAATAGTTGATATTTTAAAAAATATTTAACAGAAATGTTTAGATTAAAAGGACTGTGCAGTAGTGCTGTATGTAGGATCTTCTGATTCTGTAGTTTTTTGTTACTATAATAGGTTCAAGACTGGAAAAAAGTGCCTGGATGTAAGAAGAGTTTGTAAAGATTTGTTTTAAATGCCAAAAAGCTGGAATTTACTTATTAAGCTCAACTTTTAGGGACTTGTGAATAAATCATGTAAGTTGAGCATTGTTAAGACCGGGACTCAGTTTCTGTGTCAAACTCTGTTAGAATTGATAGGAAACACAGGAGAGAATCCCAAGCTTGGCCTGGAACAAAACAGTTGTTTTTACTGCTCTTACTGTCCAGAGTTTCACTGTGTTGATCAAATTTTGCCCTAATTGACTTGGTTGCTGGTTATCTTGCTTATTGAATGATAAGAAGGGAGTTTTAATATTTTTATGATAGTGTCTCCTATGCCTTTTCATTGTTTAAACATTTCTTCAAAGTAGACTTGAAAAATGCAGTGTAATGAAATGGAAACGAAAACCAAGAGCATTAGGTCATTTGGGGAGATTTAAATCAGCAGGTAACAAATGGATTCCATTATAAGCAAATGTAAACTAATGAAAGCACAGCAGAAGCTCTGAAGTACATAGTACATTCCACTGGACTGGTAGCACAAATAAAGGGAGTGGGTCCAATAAAGATAAAAGCAAAACACCAAAACCTGAGTAGCTCTAAGAGGTTTAAAGAAAACATTCCTTCCTCTGAGCAGGAATATGGCAAAGCTTATTCTCTTTAGTACTTTTTGTGTAACACCTCAGAGAGAGAAGTTTGCTTTATAAAAGTGGATTGCATGTTCCAACCTAGTAGTCAAAGAGAATGGAATCAAAAATCTTAGTTGATTATGCACATTGAATTTGAGACGATTAACCAACAAGTTTTTTAAGTAGCTGCAAAGCAATATCTAGTTCATGGCTATCTCGAAAGTATCTAAATTCTGCTCAAGCGGTTGACTTTGGCTATGACTTACTACCTGGTTTGGGCCCAGATTCCTCTCACCAGGCAAATCATCATTTGAGCTTTAGCGGTTACTGAAAGATCTGGAGCTTGGGTATGGAGCATGAAGTGTCTTTGTTTCTGGAATTCTGGCCTCTCTGAAGAAGCAAACACAGACAAGTTGAGGCCGTGAGGCATGAGTTAGGGCCTTTCATTCCAAATAAGTCTCGGGCTTTTTTGATGGGTCGCTCGCATTAGCATCACTTTCTTACAGTTTGTTGTGGTTAATTAACGAGTTTTATGAAGATTTCAGATAATACCGTTCTTGTTCTAAAAATAGATCAACACAGCACATTTTAAAGTGATCATGACCTGATTAAACATTTATAACACATTTAGAAATGAAGAAAAATAATCCAAGGATGATTCAATTTGAGAATTCAGACATTGAGTAATAAACATGTGGTACTAATTAACAAGAAAGTTGATAAAAGTGGGTAGTTGGCTCTGCAGATGTCTTCTGTTGCTTGTCTCTGAAGAACATGAGATGAAGATCATCGCCATGAACCGCAGACATTTATTGGATGCCTGCTTGGCACTGTATCCTTGTCTTTGTAGCCCCAACGTCTAGGGCATGTGGTGTCTGGGCAGGAGGTATATGAAATATAAATTCTGTTCCAGCCCTCAAGGAGTTTACTGTCATGTTGGGAAGGCTGTCCATCCACTTACAACATGGTTAAGAACAACCAGAATATTGTCCTCACAAATGACAGGGATTTTCTGAATTTAAAAGTACCACTTTTAAATGGTTATAATAAAGAAGAAACTAAATTCACAGTATAATGGTTTACAGAAATAAAGTTGCTGAGATGTGCAGCTGCATTTTTCTGAGTATGTTCAGACCAAAGTGTAAAATGAATGTCATGTGCATTTTCTTTGCTGCTAACTTTTTTCAAGCATCGAGCTGTTTTACTCATTCCGTTTTAGTCTCTAAATTGTGAGAGCACATAGAAATGAATGGAAATGTAAAATCTTTGCATTTTTCAAAAAGGATGTAAGAGTTACATTTCCTCCAGTTTGTTTGCATAAAAGAACTTGAAAACATTTACCGTAACCATTAACTCTGTTCATTGGCCTTTGCTCTCCTACCATTGTTTGGGATTAAAAATAAAACCTAAAGTGTATTTCATGTCTGGAGTATGTGAACAAGCTTTAGAGCCCTAAGATAAACCAGATAATGGCTGGTGATTCTGGGGTTAGAAGATGAGTTTCCCTGTAGCCTTCCTTCCTAGATACGTACTACCTATGTTCATATTAGGAATGGTTCTGTAATTTAAACAAACTGTCATTATTTTGGCATTCACAAAATCAGTAGAGATGGTTGTGTGTAACTTGACTTACCTCAGCTTTTTGTGACATTTTTTGAGGGATCTGATTTGGTGTTTTGTTCCGCCCTCCTCCCCCCAAGCCTTGGGTTCATTCGCTCATGTTAAATGTTTCTTTATTTAGAATGTTGTTTTGCAAGCTTTTACCAATTAAGTGCTGTTCTTGCTTTAAGGCTTCAGTGTTTTATGTGCAAGATGTTTTAGGCGTTCATTCATTAATTTAAGATTCTTTTGAAGAATGAATGTGTAAAGTCTCATTTTGAAATTGTGAACAATGGAAGGTCCTAATTAGATTTTTTTTCTTCAGTTAAGGAAGTATCTTATAAACCTCCCACTCATCTTGAACAGTAAGAAAGAATCAACCACAATGAGTTACTGTTTATTAAGTCAGGTCAGACTTATTAAAGTTTGGCTTTATTGATCAAAGAATAAGGTTTATAGCATTGTTTCAATTTTAAACCACAAAGAATTAATTGGTCTTTAGGTTCAAAAGCAGATAGTTTTAAAGTACATGAGACATAATGAAACTTGAAAACATTTTAAATTTGTACATAAGATGCTATAGTTTTGTTTTTGTTTATAAAAATCAGCACAATCCTAAAATACTACCTTTGCTAATCTCAGATTATTGGGGACTTTTATGTTAATATAACTAAACTGCAAAGAGCCTAATAAAAATATCCTAGATACTTTTCTGTATTTCCTTTGTGAGTTCTTTTTCTGTGTCTCTCTCAGTGTGTATACAGGTGTGTGTGTGTGTGTGTGTGTGTGTGTGTTTCTCTTTCTTAGTGTATCAGTAGTTCATGTCTTATTGCTAAGTAGTATTCCATGATATGGATGTTAGACATGTTTTTCGTTTAACCATTCACCTGTTGAAGGACATCACAGTTGTTTTTCAGTTTGGGACTGTTACCAAAATAGCTACCACAAACATTTGTCTACAGGATTTTACATAAACTTGAGTTCCGATAAATGCCCAGCAGTACAATTACTGGGTTGTGTGGCAAGTCTATGTTTAATATTTTAAGAAACTGCCAAACTATTTTTCCGGCATGGCTGCCATTTTACATTCCCAACTACAATGGATGAAAGATACAGCTTTTTCATATTTTTGCCAGCATTTGATTTTTGTTACTCCTTTAATTTTAGCTGTTCTAATATATATAGTGATATCTCATGATTGTCTTAATTTGGGCTTCTCAAATGGCTAGTGATGTTGAACGTCTTTACGTCTTCTTGTTTGCTGTTCACATATCCCTGTCAGTGAAATGTCTCCTCGTGTTCTTTGTGTGTTTTCTAAATGGTTTTGTTTTTATATTGCTGAGTTATGAGACTTTTTATATATTCCAGATATGTGTCCTTGGTAGCTTGTCTTTTCATCATTTTATCCAGGTTTTTCACAGAGCAAATTTCCAATTTTAATGAAGTCAAGTTACCAATTTAAAAATTTTTTTATGCATCATGCATTTGGTGTTATGTCTAAGACTCTTCACTAAGCCCTAGTTCTCAAATATTTTTTGCCCATATTTTCTTCTAAAAAGTCTCATTATGTTACATTTCAGTCTATCATCCATTTGGCGTTAAGTTTTGTGTAAGATTGAAGTTTAGATATAAGTTTACTTGTTTGCTGGTTGATACCCAGTTCCTGCAACACTAGTTGTTGGGAAGACTCCTCTTCCTTCATGAACTACTTTTGCAACTTTGTCAAAAATTAGTTGGCCATACTATAGGGGGCTACTTTGGGTTCTTTATTCTCTTTATTCCATAGGTTTATGTCTGCCCTCAATACTACACAGTCTTGATTTCTATAGCTATATTTTTTTAAAGTCCTGAAATTAGGGAAAAAATTATTCTCCCATTATTCTTTGTCAAAATTATTTTAGTTTTTGTAGCTCTTTTCTTTCCATATAAATTTTAGAATACTCTTGCTTCTGTTTATAAAAATTCTTACAGAGACTTTTGATAGAATTAAGTTAAATCTACATCTAAATGTGGGGAGATCTGACATCTTTACTATGAGCCTTTGAATCCATGAACATGGATTATTTCTCTGTTTACTTAGAACTTTGATTTTTTTCATCAACAGTTTGTAGATTTCAGCATGTAAGTAAGTCAAAATAAACAGATCTCTAAATTAAACATGTATTTAGGAATCACATAATTGCAATTTGGGGCATACATACAGACCACAGTGGTCTTCCGTACTTCCTAGGAAAAAAGAGAAGGTTTGGCCATTTTATTAGAAAGAAAAATGCTATGCAATATTTTGAAGAAAAGTTCATTGACACTAGAAAAGCTTTTGGAAGCTGGCAGTCTCTGATTGGTGAGTGAAAGGCAGCAGGTAAAATAGTCTTTAGAGTCACAGCAGGTCATTTCAGCATCTACTTGGTAAAGCTAGTCTTAGGGCTACAGCAGGCCATTTTAGCAGGTAGGCTTGTAGAAAATTCAATTCTTGGAGCTGATGCTATGTGCCCTGAGTGATTTTTCCCCTCTGTCCCCTCCACTCTGATTTACTTAGTTATGACAGGAATGACTCAATTTGTATAATCAACTTTCACAGAGTCCTATATGTATTCTTTTAGGTTTACACCCAAGTTTTTTTAAACAGCTATACGTGATATATTTTTCATTTTAGGTTCTATGTGTTTATTGTTAGTATATTGGAATACCATTAACGTTTTAAGTGCATTCACACTGTTTTGCATCTACTAAATTTTTACCATCTTGCAAAACAAACTTTGTGACTTATTAGACAGTAAATCTCCTCCTGACCTCCAACCCTGGCAACTACCATTCTACTTTCCGTCTCCATAAATTTGACTTCTGTAAGTACCATAAATGAGTGGTATCATACAGTATTTTTTTTGTGACTGGTTTATTTAACTTAGTATAATTTCTATAAGGTTCATCCATGTTGTAGCAATGTTAGAATTTTACCTCTTTTTTAAAGGTTGTATGTATAAATCACATTTTGTTTATCTGTTCATCCATTGGGTTGCTTCTACCTTTTGGCTATTGTGAATGATGCTACTATGAACATGGGTGACCAATATCTGTTCAAGTTCTTGCTTTGATTTCTTTTGTGTATACCTATAAATGGGATTGGTGGATCATATGATAATACTATTTTTATTTTCCCAAAGAACTGCCATACTGTTTTCCATAGCAACTGCACCATTTTACATTCCCAAAAATAGTGCACAGGAGTTCCAGTTTCTCCATATCCTCACCAACACTTACTTTCTGTTTTTGACAGTAGCCATCCTAATGGATGTGAGTTGTGTGTTTGATTTACATTTCCCTAAATGATTAATGCTATTGATCATCTTTTTATGTGCTTATTGGCCATTTATGTATCTTCTTTGGAGAAGAAATTTAGTTCTCTAAATATTATGGATATTAATTTTGTCAGATGTGATTGCAGTGCAGTTAGTTTTTATGTGGTGGTCTTGTATAGTATACTTTTACTTCACTGAACTTGTGTAGTTCTTGGAGGATTGTTGAGATTTCCTACATAGAATATCATGTCATCTGCAAATAGAAACGGTTTTATTTCTTCTTTAAGTCTGTCTGCCTTTTAGTTTTTTTTCTGCCTTATTGCACTGGCCAGAACTTCTAGTACTATTTTGAATAAAAATGATGATAGAGGAGACACCCTTGCTTTTCTTCCCCATCTTAGGAGGAAAGCTTTCAGTCTCTCACCATTAAGATATTAGCTGTAGAGCTTTTATAGATGTTTTTTTATCAAGTTGAAGACGTTCCCCTCCACTACTCATTTTCTGAGAGTTTTTATCATGAGTGGTTGTTGAATTGTGTCAGGTGATTTTTCTTCTTTAAACTGTTAACATGGTAGATAGCATTGATTTGGTCTTTAATACTGAACCAGGCTTGAAGTCTTGAAATAAGCCCTGCTGGTGATGGTATATAATTCTTCTGTATACTGCTGCATTGTTTTCTAGTATTTTGTTAAGGACTTCTACATCTATGTTCATAGGGGATACTGGTTTTTAGTTTTCTCTTTTTTGTACTGTCTTTGTCTAGTCTGGATTTCTTCCTCTTTTATGCTCTGAAAGAGATTGTGTAGAATTGGTTTTAATTCTTTAAATGTTTGTTAGAATTCTCCAGGCCATTCTGGAGCATGAACAAGTGGTGGAAGCCTCATTCTCTCTATGCCGTCAGGGCACAGAGATGTTCAGATTTTTTAATAATTATTCTTTATAGGGTACTTATCCATTTCATATTGGCTGAATTATGGCAGGTTGTGTTTTTGAGATTATTTTCTGGAAGGTTTTTTGTTTGTTTTGCTAACAAACAAAACAAAAGCCTTTGTTTTGTAGGCTGCCCCTTTCCTGGTACTTGGGCTAGAGGGAGCCACTGTTTGGGGGATTTTTTGGTCTGTGTGTATTGGCTTTTCAGAGTTGCCAACTTTTTCAGTATTTTGTCTGGAATAGATGAGGCAGAAAGAAAACCCAGGGAGTTTATCACTGTGTCACGCCTTGAGTCTCAGAGTCCTCAGCTGGACTACTGTCTTTTCTCACTTTTCAGAGTCTTTATAGGGTTGTTTGATACATTTAGCCCGCACAGATTCACTTCATCAAATTGCAAATAAAATTAAATTGAAATTTGCTAACTTCTAATACCAAAATAGCGAATCAGAATATTGCACTGAGATACAGAGTGACAACTGAGATTATTTTGTATGTTCTTATTTGCATGCTTGGGTTTCAGAATACACACAAATATGAGGGAATATGATGGGAAGCTGAAGAGCACCATTTAGCACTAGCATATGAGGGAATATAGTGGGAAGCTGAAGAGCACCGTTTAGCCTAGCATATGAGGGAATATGGTGGGAAGCCGAAGAGCATCGTTTAGCACTAGCGTATGAGGGAATCTGCTGGGAGGCCGAAGAGCACCGTTTAGCACTAGCGTATGAGGGAATCTGGTGGGAGGCCGAAGAGCGCCGTTTCGCACTAGCGTATGAGGGAATCTGGTGGGAGGCCGAAGAGCGCCGTTTAGCACTAGCGTATGAGGGAATCTGGTGGGAGGCCGAAGAGCGCCGTTTCGCACTAGCGTATGAGGGAATCTGGTGGGAGGCCGAAGAGCGCCGTTTCGCACTAGCGTATGAGGGAATCTGGTGGGAGGCCGAAGAGCGCCGTTTCGCACTAGCGTATGAGGGAATCTGGTGGGAGGCCGAAGAGCGCCGTTTCGCACTAGCGTATGAGGGAATCTGGTGGGAGGCCGAAGAGCGCCGTTTCGCACTAGCGTATGAGGGAATCTGGTGGGAGGCCGAAGAGCGCCGTTTCGCACTAGCGTATGAGGGAATCTGGTGGGAGGCCGAAGAGCGCCGTTTCGCACTAGCGTATGAGGGAATCTGGTGGGAGGCCGAAGAGCGCCGTTTCGCACTAGCGTATGAGGGAATCTGGTGGGAGGCCGAAGAGCGCCGTTTCGCACTAGCGTATGAGGGAATCTGGTGGGAGGCCGAAGAGCGCCGTTTCGCACTAGCGTATGAGGGAATCTGGTGGGAGGCCGAAGAGCGCCGTTTCGCACTAGCGTATGAGGGAATCTGGTGGGAGGCCGAAGAGCGCCGTTTCGCACTAGCGTATGAGGGAATCTGGTGGGAGGCCGAAGAGCGCCGTTTAGCACTAGCGTATGAGGGAATCTGGTGGGAGGCCGAAGAGCGCCGTTTAGCACTAGCGTATGAGGGAATCTGGTGGGAAGCCGAAGAGCACCGTTTAGCATTTTGATATGCTTTGGCTCTGTGTCCCCACCCAAATATCATCTTGTAGCTCCCATAATTCCCACATGTTGTGGGAGGGATCCAGTGGGAGATGATTGAATTGTGGGGGCAGGTCTTTCTCGTGCGTGATAGTGAATGGGTCTCACAAGATCTGATAGTTTTAAAAATGAGAGTTGCCCTGCACAAGCTCTCTTTGCTTGCCACTATCCATGTAAGATGTGACTTTGCTCCTCCCTGCCTTCTGCCATGATTATGAGGCTTCCCAGTCATGTGGAACTGTAATTCCAATTAAACCTCTTATTATTATTATTATTTTTTGTACATTGCCGAGGCTTGGGTATGTCTTTATCAGCAGAGTAAAAACAGACCAATACACAACATTTTTTAATTTTCAAATTTCAAAATTACAGAAAAATGACAATAATATGAAGAACATATGTATATCCTTCACTCAGACTTCCCAGTTGTTGACATGTTACCATATTTGCCTTATCACTTCTTCTGTTTTACTCTGTATTTTCTTCTAAACGATTTGAGAATAAGTTTCTGATATATTGCATCATTGTCCTTCAGTATCCCAGTGAGTATTACCTGAAAACAAGGACACTTTTTTTTACATTACTAGACATGGCCATCAAAACCAGTAGCATTGAGATATTACTACCATCTAATCCACACAACACTGTACAAATGTTACAGATTTTCCCTGTAACTTCCTTCATAACCCAAAAATGCATACACACATATACAAGGTTACTTTACTTTTCTCTCTTTTTTTTTTAGACCCAAGGTTCAAGTGAGGATCTTGTGTTGCATTTATCATTGTGTCTTTTAGGCTCCTTTTGTCCAGAACAATACCATAGTATATCCTTGTCTTTTGTTACCTCGATATTTTTGAAAAGTCCAGTCACTTTGTAGAGTAGTTCTTAATTTGTGTTCATCAAATATTTCTTCATAATTAGATTCAGGTCATGTAGTTTTGGCGAGAACACCCTAGAAGTGTTGCTGGGTTTGTACTGCATCATTTCAGCAGGTGTGTGGTGTTAATTCATCTCTATGCTGTGACTTGAATTTTTATCACTTGGTCAAGTGGAATGTACCAGGTGTCTCCACTGTAAAGTTGATAAGTACTTTGTACATGTTAATAAGTAATTAGTAAATATTTTGTAGAAAGCTCTCTTGAGATGGTGGAAAAATCCTGTTGTGTCAAACTAATACCTGCTAGTTTTTACATCTACTGATAATTCTTGCCTCAATCATTTATTACTGAAATGGCTGCCAAATGATGACTTTTTAATTCTATCACTACTTTTACTTTTATTAGTTGGTATTCTCCCATAAGGAAAAGCAGTCCTCTTTCTCTATTGTTTATATTGGCATGGACTCATGTAATCTCGTTTTAATCAATGTGTTATAAATACCGTTACTTTTCATTATTTATTTTGAATGCTCAAATTGTCTCAGATTTGACCAGCAGGAGCTTTTTAAGGGTGACTCATGTTTTCGTTTGACGAGTCCCCATCATTCTTTGAGCACTTCCTTTCTGGCACAAAATATTTCAGACTCATCTTATACTTTCTCTGCCTCAGTTCTGTGATCAGTCACTTCTCTAGGCAGCCTTAGTTCTTTTTTGTGGAGAGTAATATTTTGGAATACAAGATGTGAGTAATATGTATGCTCATTGCTACTGGGGTTTCATTGTTTCTAAGCCCTCTCAGCAGACAGATCTAGGCAATATATGTGAGTTTACAGACACACATTTATATCTACCTGTGTATCTGTACGTCTACATCAGTGTATAAAAATCATGAGTTTTTCACTAGTATCTGAAATTTTAATCCAGCACAACAGTTTGTTCTAGTTTTCTTCTTTTCCATACCTGTAGCTCCATTCTCTGACAAAGAAATCTGGCCTCCCCTTTTTTCTCAGTCTGTTTATTTATATGCTCAGTTCCCTTGTGTGTAACTAATTTCTTGACCACATCGGCCAGAATTGGCCCAGGCCTACCAGCCTGATCTCGCAAACGTCTCTTTGGCCCCAGCCCTAGCACATAAACTAACTTCCCTATCATTTTTGAGAAATTCTGTAATAGCATGTTTTGCATGTTTTAATTTACATTTCTTTCATTATATTTTGTGAGTTTTTAAGCCTAGCCTTTATTAGGATAAAGATAAATGGTGAAATGGGAAGTGTCTAAGATGAGTATTTAGAGGTCAAAACATAGAATAGAAGTTTGAGAGTCCTTATTCATCATCATAAGAGAGATTTTATTAGCATTTTACTTGGCCAGTAGAGATCCTCCCAGCAGTGTGTGTGCTGAGGTGATAAAGTTGATGTGATTTTTTTTGCATTATCCTTCTGCTTTTGTCTGATGAGCTTTTATAGGACTTTGATACCAAATATCCATAATATCAAAAATAATCTGGAGTTTTTTTGTGACTAGAATCATTTTGATAAATTACATGTTTTATATTTTGTTTTATATATATGTTTTATATATGTGTTTTATATTTATATATACTTTTAGGAACCATATTTTTAATCAACATCATATCATGATGTTTGTTTCATTTGAAAAATTATATTTTAGCCATGCCAGTTCAGCAAGAAAATGAAATAAAAAGCGCTCAGATTAGAAAGGAATAAGTAACACTGTCTCTATTTGCAGGTGTTATGACCTTGTACGTAGAAAATTCTAAAGAATGTGAAGAACTATCAAATGTAATAAATGAGTTCCACATACACAGAAATCAGTTTTATTCCTACACACTTAAACAATGAGCAGTTTAAAAATGAAATTGTCAACAATTGCATTTACGGAGCATCAAAATAAAATTGTTCAGAATAAATTTACCAGAGCAATGCAAAAAATTATATTCTGAAAAATATAAAACATTCTTAAAAGAAAGTACAGAAGATCTAAATTAGTGAAAGAAAAAATCTCATGTTCATGGATCAGGAGACTTAATATTGTTAAGATGGTAGTATGCCTCAAATTAATTTACAGATTCAGAGCAGTGATCTAGTAAAATCCCAGCTGGGTTCCCTGCAGAAACTGACCATCATAAAATCCACATGGAAATTAAAGGAATCCAGGATAGCCAAAACAATCTTTAAAAAGAATGATAAAGTTAACACTATGTGGTCTTGGCATACAGGCAGGCATACAGATCTGGACTAGAATTGAAAGTCCAGAAATAAACCCTCATGTTTATGGTCAGTTAGTTTTCAAAAAGGATGCCAAGACAATTCGGTGAAAGGATATAGCCTTTACAACAAATGGTTCTGGGTCTTTCAAAGAAAATGAAATTGGCTCCCTATTTCACACTGTCTACAAAAATTAACTCAAAATGGGTTGGACCTAAATATAAGACCTAAAATTATAAAATTCTTAGAAATATACATTGAAGTAAATCTTAATAAGCTGGGATTAGGCAGTTTCTTAGATATGATATAGAAAGCACAAGCAACAAAAGAAAAAAATAGATAAATTGGACTTCATCAAAATTTAAAACTTCTGTCCTTTCAGAGACCCAGTCAAGAAAGTGAAAAGATAATTCACAGAATGAGAGATTGTATTTCCAAATAATGCATCCAATAAGGATCTAGTAACCAGAATATGTAAAGAACTCTGACAACTCAATAAAAAGACAACCCAATTAAAAATAGGCAAATGACTTAAATAGACATTTCTAAGAAGACATATGAATGGGGAATAAGCACATAAAAAGATGCTCAACATCATTAGCTATTGGGGAAATGCAAATCAAAATCACAAAAAGATACTGCTCTGTACCCACTAAGAAGGCTGCAATCTAGAAAGCAGCTAGTAAGAGTGCTAATGAGGATATGGAGAAATTGGAACCTTTGTATGCTGCTGGTGGGAATCTAAAATGACGCAGCCACTTTGGAAAACAGTCTGGCAGTTCTTCAATATGTTGACTGCTAATTGATGTGATGGTTGCACAACTCTGTGAATAAACTAGAAATCCTTGGTTTGTATAATTTAAATGGGTGAATCATGTGGTATGTAAATTATATCACAATAAAGCTGTTATTAAATGACATTTTTCAAGCTTAGAGATTTCTTAGTTTTCATTTTGACCAAAAATATTCTGAGTGAAATTACTAACACAACAGTATTACTTTGTAGAATATGAAAATGCGTAATTATCTGAGCTGGAGTCCCAAAGTAATTTCTGAGCCTCCACCAAATGGGCTTGAAGGATGAGCTGGGAGCCTCGTTATTTCTGTCACGACAGCTCTGCATTCCTTGGCTTCGCCTTTTGCTGTCTTACACTGAAAAGCTTCCTTTCACCCTCTCTTCTCACCTTTCCTGTCACCTCCCTCATAAAGATTAAAACATTTGTCACTTTAAAATATTCTAAATCATATTTGACTTTGAACTTGCAGAGTTGCGTTTTTGTAGAGTATTTCTCCCTCTGTCCTACATTTGTTGAAAATTTTAAATTCTTTCATTAAATCAGTTTTGTCCAGCTGTCTTCAGCCATCTGCCACTTATATAAGTATCTCCTTAGAGTATGTAACTTATTTATGTAATAATGCTGTAGCAGTAAATAATGAAGTTAAGAAAATAGACTTTTATTATCTTTTAGAAAGCCTAGAAGTTATAAAGTCTCTTTAAGAATAAGAAATGAGTTAAATCCTCATAAGAAGGAGAAGTAAAGCTTTGATCTCTAGATTCTTGTCCTTTGAACGTACCTGTGAGGTGCAGTTCATCTCCCGTGAATAAAAAGTTGGAGGAAAAAATCCAAGTAGTTGTTGCCCACGAGTTTTCCTGGAAGATTAGAATTTCATGGAGTTGACAGCATATTTGTATCACTCGTGATCAAATACTCATCTCAGAAGAGAGTTTGCAGGATTGCCTTTGGTTTTTATTTTATGAAATTAGATTGTGATACATCAGAGACAGGAAACATGGAAGAAGTTCTAGTTGAAACATATTTCTAAGACATCTCAGTAAGCTGGGAGTTTTTCTTAGATGAAATGGCACATGGTCTTTAATCTCCAAATGGCTTATTTTTCTATTATCTTCAAGGTCACCTAAGGAAAGGCCTGTTGTGCTGTGTGGGTTCAGCTATAGAAATTTTTGTCTACAAGCACTGATGACATTTATTAGGCAAGCAACAAAAGATTATTATAAAAGGGTTTTGTAAGGATTTGGGGTACATTTTTTCCTTTAGTATATAAATCATAAATTATTGTTAACAGCGTAAGTATCTGATAGGATGTTTTTGCTTAGGTTTTATTATTAATTATGTAGAATATGCTAAGAATTGGAATCTACCTTTCTTAGGAACATAACTAAATGATTATAAGACCACAGGACATTAAGCCCAGAAGACAAAAGTATGTTTTGTTTTTCTCAAGTTTCTCAAGTTAATATATTACACCCACTGAAGGGGTAATTTGATGTTGTTTAACTTAAGGTATGGCTACATGTGATCTAGAACTCTTTATTTGAATATGTAAATGCATTTTATGAAATTGTTAAAATGCTGGTAACTCAGATGGAGGTTTGTTGAGGGGAAGAGGAACTGTAGAAACGAGGTTTCTAAAAGGGGGGCTGACATCACTCTACTTTGTTTATTTCTGTGTTATTTGAATTTTACAACAGGGATTACTTTGATGACTAAAAATGATTTAAAATTAAAAATTAATGTCATTATTATTGAATAGTCATTAATTAATTGATAACTAATTCCAAGACAATTTTGAGTTCATTCAGTTTGGTAGATTGAGTTTTTAAAAATGTATAGTGTATCTTTCCTTCGTTTCTGTCACTGTGTGTCTTGTTGGTCTGTGTTCCCTGTTTCTAAGGTACTGCAGTTGTAGCTTGATTTCTTTGGGTAGGGAGAATTCTAAATTTGAGTTACAATTAAAGGTTTTTTTAGGTGAGAAAAGATAGGCTTTAGTATTAATTTTTAAAGAGAAACTAAATGTTTTTATTTGCTTATATATTTCAGTATACCTTCTTGATTGAATAAATTGCTTCTGACAAAATGTACAAATTAAGTTTGAATTAATGTAACTACAGAATTAGATATAATCTTACCTGAGTAATGAGAAGTTTGTGAAATGTTAGAACCTGGTGTATTGGGTTTTATGAATGTTAACCCAGGGAAGCAGTTAGATTTGAAGGAATGTATGGGCAGGAGCTTAACAGATGCTTATAACACATATTATTAGATGTTTCTGTGGCATTTTTATAGTCAAAGTGTGTTGATGGGAAAACTAAAGAATTTGGTTGGGGCAGTTGACAAAATTAAGTCATTTTTTAGTAAATTAATTTAAAAGTTTCCATTAAGTTTCAGCATAATCTGTGAGTTGGTGATAGAATTAGAATTAGCACCACATTACTTGCAATATTAAACAACAATAACAACAATTCTACCAGTTTCTGAAGGATTTGAACACTAAGACTAAATATATTTGGATTTCCAAGTGACTTGGATTCATTAACATTGAAGAGAATGAGAGGATTTTAGAATTCATGAGTATCACTTTTTTATAATTATGTATGACATTAAAAGGTGAATCTTGATACCTACTTTATAAGATACTTTATTTATTATGCATTTGGCAACTTTGATCCAGAACAATTCTAGGCCTCAAAAGTATTTGGAGTTAAAATATATGTATATTGAACTTGATTAATTTCTATGCCATAGCTCTATGAAAATGCTGTAAATTAATTTAGACGTATAGGAGACTTAATTAGATACATTTGTTAACAGATAAATATCAGTGGTATCTTTAAGCCAGTTTGGAATTCAGAGGTTGAAACGTAGATATTGTAGTGTTTCTAAAAAATATGACAGTTGTAATTTTAGAGCTTTTTCATGTGATCTCAATAAATGGAATGGAAGTATATATTTTGACAAATGAAACAAAATTTCTGCTGTCTACAAGGAATACACTTTAAAATAATTGATGTAAATTATACATAATGGTAGATTTTTTCATAATCTTGTATTTTTATTTTTATATGTCAGACCAGAAAAGAGTAAAAATTAGAAGATGACATTTTATTTTAGATAAAATGACATATCAGATGTCACATTTTTTTATTTGCTAGGGTGTTTCATTTATTGGTATCTTAAAGTATGTCTGTCCCCAAATATTTTAGGATAAAGGTTTAAACTGTTAAGCATCATTCTAGATAGTTAAATATAAACATACTTTAAAATTCCAGTTTAAAAAATCAAGGTTTTAGATTTAGAAAATTTTGTTGTTTTGTCGGTATTCTTGCCGTTTTTTTCACTTGCTGATCTCACCAACCTTCACTTTTTTATTTGTATTAGACTCTAAACATGCTTGAATCTGCCTTTTTCCTGCTAGAAGCATTTAGGTGGTGGAGATTGTTCTTCATGTTACAATATGCACACATTAAAATGTCCAAAATGGACAGCAGGAACCAAGGTGCTGCCTCTTCCTTTGTCATTTACCCTGGTAAGGGATGTCATAACTTGGTGCATGTTAAATATTTAATTGTTTAAAACGATGTGAACTTTCCTGTTTGGTTGGATACAGTAATTCATAAGAAACAACACATATTTTGAAATTCATATGTGTATCAGGATCTAACCAGGAACACGCAAACCACTTCAAGTATTTACAATAGAGAAAAATTAATGCAGGGAGTTGGCGATAACAGGCAGTGGTGTTGCTGAGAGCCAAGCAGGGCACAGAAAGGTGACCCGGAGATTAGCAATAGCAGGAAGCTACTGCCACCCTGGGCTGAGGAGGAAAGGGGGCTGAGGGGTCAGGGCTACCCAGAACTGACAACTTCAAGAGCAGCTAGACCACCTTCCAAAAAGCAGAGCCACAGAAGAGAGAGGAGAGGTTTGGGGTGGAAATGCCCTTGCTTCTCTCTCCCCCAGCTCCAGTCCCTTGTTACTGGCTGAACCCAGTCAGAGACCAGCTGAGCCTGCAGGAACCAGCTTCCTGCAATACAGAGCAGAACAGGTGGAGGGCGAGGAACAGAGCTGAGGGCAAAGCAGGCGCAGGATGAAACAGCGATATTGAGGAGGTTCCTTCTCTTGACAGTTTATGTCTATCTTCATCTTGATCCCCTTTGAATATGTCCCTGGACAAACTGAATATAGGAAACGACATTGGCACTCAGCTCTGTGGATGTGAAGGCCCTCTGGCTGGCATCCTGGGTGTTCCTTTCTCCTCATCCTTCCATGCCTTGCCAAGCTGGTTCTCAATGAAAGACTGTGGTCTTCTCCGCCAGTGTAGAACTTCTTTTTGGCTAACAGCACATGGTTAGCTTGCATCTCCTGATGCACACCTCTAAACAGGTATAGATTGTAGTCATTTGGGGGATGCCACATTCTCTAAGATGATTGAGATCAGCTAGCCTCTGAAATAAATTCATATAGTGGAAACACTTATTTAGATTTCAGAAGAATAGTGTTATGCTTGTCAATAGTGTTATGCCTGCTCAATCTGAAATTGAGCTTGGATGATTTCTCCTCATTAATTAATATCTTTTTAGAGAAAGCAATGACTGTTGAGGAAGAATAAACTTTTGATATTGTTGCTATGATTACAAAATAATAAGGGATGTAATGTAACTTAAGTATTCAAAGCATCACGCCTTGTATGAAGTGGACATCCAGTAAAATGTTTGGTTAAATTTGTAGTGAATCTGCTGTGAAAAGTTAATCATTGGCTTTGAGAACTAGGTATAGGAGTGTATAGCTGGAAGGCTAAGACATCTACTAAAACAATCCTGTTGATTTATAGAAAAGGCAACTGGCATTTCTGTTTTCATTTTCAGGAGATTCAAACTTAGAAAAGAAATAAAATGCTTAAATCAACCTTAAAAAACAGCTATTTTTTAGATTACGAAAGTCTTAGAGAATATCAAAAAATAGTGTGTGTGTGTGTCCCAGTGTAAAGTCTATAATTAATTCTACTCCCAGAGATTGATTCAGCAAATATTTATGGAGCCTCTACTGTGTGCCAGGTAGTGTTCTAGGCACTGGGGAAATATTAGCAGGCGACACAGTTGAAATATTTCTTCTTATGTCATTTTATTCCTAATGGAAAGGGAAATAGGCAGTAAATATATGTGTCAGGTGGCAGTAAGTGCTGTGAAGAAAGATGGAGGATTAGAATGAGTTTCTTCCTGTTTTGTGGGGGACCAGGGAAACCCTCTGAAAGTGTTCAGTGTAATAGAGGGTAAGCTGTCTGGTGCTCTGGGGAAGAGGGTAATTCTGGGCAAAGGGAAGGCTTAGCAATAAGTTCTGTTAACAGGCTGACATATACGTCTCCAGATTTTTTTTCCTATATGTTTATTGGACTTTTAAATAAAATAACTTTTTATACTGTGCCTACTTTTTCCTTTCTCTTGACAGTCTGTCTCCCGTTGTCTTTTTAACAGTGTGTATAACGTTTCATTCTGTGGATATACCTTAACTCTTTACCTGCTTCTCCATCGATGGACATTCAGGCTGTTTCCAGTTTCTAGTATTAGAGAGTGTTGCCATAAACAGCCTTATACGTGCATGGAAATACTTGTGTGGGTATTTCTCTAGGACAGTGGTTCTCAACCAGCCTTAAAAAACTTAAGGAAATACTGAAGCTCAGGTCCCACTCAGTCCAATTTTTAAATTAGGGCCTCTGGGGAGGGGATTGGGCTTTGGTATTTTTCAAAATCTCAGATGATTGCAATATGTAGTTAGGCTGGAGAACCACTGCTGTAGGATTGTTCTCAGAAGTAGACTGGCTGAGTCAGGGATAAAAAGCTTTGTACATTTTAGTAGATGCTGTAACATCATTCTCTACTCCTTAGGATTAGGAGCGACTGCCAGTAAT
The DNA here is from genome assembly GCF_030222135.1 of Aotus nancymaae. Taxonomy (NCBI): domain Eukaryota; kingdom Metazoa; phylum Chordata; class Mammalia; order Primates; family Aotidae; genus Aotus; species Aotus nancymaae. The sequence goes on from NW_026988421.1 coordinate 9,246,120, forward strand.
AGAAACCTAAGATAATATTGGCTTAAACAAAATAGTTTATTTGTAATGTAAATATCTAGACATAAGCAACCCGGAGCTGGTATGGCCGTTTTGTTTCCTGAAGTCCTCAGTTGCTCAGGTTCCTTCTGGCTTTTGTTTTGGCTGAACTGAAAGTAAGCTCTTAGCCTGAAACTCCAGGTAGAGGGTAGGGATCCTGCCATGATGTCCACGTTCCAGGCAACAGAATGAAGGAAAGGTTGAAAATGAAAGTGGCAAAAGGCACAGGTCAGCTATCCTTTGCAAAAGATGCCCGGAAACTTCCACAAAACACTTTCACTTGTATCCCATTGGCCAGAACTTGGTCATGCGGCCATACCCAGCCACAGGAAGGCTGGGAAACAGACTTTCGTCTGGGTGACCTGTGTGCCCTGAAGAAAACCAGGGCTGGTTTTATGTGAAAGAGGAGAAGGACAGATGGTGGCAGCCACCAACAATCTCTTCCACATCTTCCATGAAAGCTGTAAGAATCTGCCCTCCTACCTAAGACTAGGAGTGTGCATTGTCCAGGCCTGGTCAGTCACGACTGTGGAGTCAGCCAAAAGCTTCAGTGCAGATTAAAACTGCAGATAATATGTTGGTACAGGGAGAGGCAAAACAGACTTAAGTCAGATGCAGGCATGATGCTGGAGAGTTGTAAACTTTATCATGTGCCAGAAAATAATACAGGTGCAGGAGGCCAGTGTTTTAATTCACATACTTCTTTGTCTCTGCTTGATTTCAGCTGTCATCCTGAAAGGTCTTTATCACCTTCAGCATGGTAGTTGTTAATTGCTGACATACTCAAGTTTGTATTAAAGTTAATGCTGCCCACCCTTATTTGAACATACTGATCAAAGACATCTTAATACATATTTATGTTTTAAGTTAAAAATTTTTAAATTAAGGAATGAAGGCTAGGCTGGGCGTGGTGGCTCACGCCTGTAATCCCAGCACTTTGAGAAGCCGAGGCAGGTGGATCACAAGGTCAGGAGTTCGAGACCAGCCTGACCAACATGGTGAAACTCCGTCTCTGCTAAAAAAAAAAAAAAAAAAAAAAAAAAAAAAAATACAGAAATTAGCCGGGCGTGGTGGTGCGCACCTGTGTGTAGTGGTGCGCACCTGTGTGTAGTCCCAGCTACTTGGGAGACTGAGGCAGGAGAATCACTTGAACCTGGGAGGCGGAGGTTTCAATGAGCTGAGATCCTGCCACTGCACTCCAGCCTGGGCAACAGAGCGAGACTCTGTCTCAAAAAAAAAAAAAAAAAGACCGAGTGCAGTAGTGACTCACACCTGTGATCCCAGCACTTTGGGAGGCCAAGGTGGGTGGATTACTTGAGCTTAGGAGTTCGAGACAAGCCTGGCCAACATAGTGAAACCCCATCTCTACTAAAAATAAATTAGCTGGGTGTGGTGGCGCACACCTGTAATCCCAGCTACTTGGGAGGCTGAGGCAGGAGACTCGCTTGAACCTGAGAGACGGAGGTTGCAGTGAGGTGAGATGGCGCCACTGCACTCCAGCCTGGGTGACAGAGCAAGACTCTGTTTCAAAAAAAAAAAGTAAAAGGGAAATGGAAAGTTTGGTATTTGATGTTTTAAAAATCAGGATTTTTTTTAATTGCAGTGGATGAAGATCGCAGTACAGAACCTGATCGATTGCAGGTGTTTCACAAGAGAGCCATTATGCCTTATGGTGTTTATAAGAAACATCAGAAAGACCCAAGCGAGGAGGCCGCTGTTCTGCAGTATGCAAGCCTGGTGGGGCAGAAGTGTTCCGAGCGGATGCTGCTGTTCAGAAATTGACCTGTCGCCTCTGCTGGGGAGTTCCTGTGTTGTGCTGGTGATTTGTGCCTGGATATATATTCAGTACCTGTGGGGAAATAACTGTCACCACCTGCAAATTAGACACTTTTATTTTGACTATCTATGGCTTTTAAAAAATATTTTGTGGCAATGTATCTGTGAGAATCTGATGGTTAATATAAAGATTTTAAAACTGTGTTGTGACCTAGCCCCCATAACTGGGGTTTATCATTTTGGAGGTTTCTTTCTAGAGCAAGATATGCTCAAATTCTCCTGTTTATATTTTGTAAAATGAAGTGAATCTAAGTAACTGAATCACAGTTGTGTGTTTTTTTGGTTCTGTTAGAGAAATTAAAACACTGTTTCCTCAGGCCCATTTCAAACATTAACTTATGCTAGGAGACCTTAAGTGTGGGGAAGGTGGAAGGTTCATTTCATCACTTAGAAAATATGTCTTCTCAAGAACAGAACCGTGTGCTGTTACTCAGTGTTCAATATTAAATTGCTGCCAAATGTTATGTAGTTTAATAGAGAACTTGAAAATAAAGCATTAAAAAGGATCTTGTGTTAGCGTCAGGTGTCATTCGTTCAGGACAGTCCTGTTCATGTCAGTCGTCTTGGCGTGGTTTCTTCCCCTAGAATGTAGTACTCCCTTTTACTCTAAAAAACTCCCACTTCAGACAATAAAATACTGAATTGCTCTAGCTACGTTATTTGCTTTATCTTTGAAAATGTAAGAAATTGAATTATTTAAAGAAAAATGTTGGTTTCTGTCTTGATCTAAGCCTCATCCAAAGGAAATAGGCACTGATTTTTTATCTTGCAACTCAGGACATTTGTCTTTGGTTATTAGTGGAAATTAGTTAATATGTGATTACTTTCACAGTTATGCCACAAATCACATTTAAGAAGGAATCATTCTGACCTCTGTTCCAGGACAAGAGCTAGAACAATCCTTTTCTTGCCCTTTGATTTGAGAGTCAGAGTCAGGGTGGCTTCTACTACCCTTAGTAACTCAGCAGAAGCCAGCTCCTTTCTTCCCTCTCTCTTTTGTTGAGTCCTTTGCCCACCTTCTAAGGTGGCAGGCACTGCGCTGGGTACAGGAGGAGAATCGGACATGTCCATTCTTAGCTATAGTCGAACTGTGTGGGAAACAGGATGAAGGACAGAGGAGGGTTATTTCCTTGTGCCCTCTTCATCCGCTGATCCCTTCTTCGGCTTCCAGCTGTTTGGCCAGCAAGCCCTTTTTTGTCCCCATTTTGCCCATTTTTCTGTTTTGATTCCTCCTTTTTTAAAAGCCACATTGTAAAACACAGTAGTATGAATCCCACTGCTGATTTTAAACTTTTCTCTAAAATGTACTGAATTTCGACCGAACATTAATTAGAAAATACCCTCAGCTAACCAGAATAAAAAGAGTCATATGACAGTGATTTTAAAAATGAAATCTCTAGAAACTCAACATCCTTGTCAGCCATATTTCTTCGTTCAGAGTGTGTGTGTCACAGCTGCCGGGTGCCGAGTACTTTGCTAACTGAGCTAGAGTAGTGAGCAAAGCCATTTTCTCTGACCACAAGATTTTACATTTTTCTGGGATTTTGACCTGCAAAATAGTCTCTTAAGAGCCTTTGAGAGACTCTTACTTGGAACTGCCTTCAGAATCTGTAGAGCTTTTTTTTCTTTTTCCTCTAAAATGAAAAGAGCTTCATTTTATGATTATTTTATAACAAAAGTGATACTTATAGTGTAAGCAGTTAGAACATTGAGAAAAAGTATAAATTTTTGTAAAAATAATCTAAAACCCAATTATACTCAGAAGAAGAAAAGAACTGTTATGTATGTGTACACACATACCTATGTAATTTTAATATAAATAGAATTATCTTCTACATGCTGTTTTATTTCCTCAACAGTAAATTATGGACATGTCTGAAATTTGAAATAAATTTCAAAATAAGGCTTCAGAAGTGTGGTAAGTAATCTCAGCATTATTAAAATAAGCAGGGTAGGGCCCGTACTTGGCCCCCTTAGCATTTGGATGTCCAAGTTGATGTCACCAGCTGTGTCTTTCCTCCTTTTGTCTTTGTGATTAGCATGTAAAATGGTATTCATAAAGATCACAACTCTTGCATACCAAATGAAGAGAAAACTTGACTCCAACATCTTACCCCAACTCTGGTTTCTTCCTGCAGAATTCATTCTTAGAGGAAAATGATTCCTGTCTGTAAATCACTGTGCTTTCCCTGAGGGTGGCATTGTAGGTTGACTCCAGCAAAGCCTCAGAGTGACTTGGACGTGGAGATCCTTCTACTTGGCTGCTGTATTCACGCGTTATGTTTGTTTGTTTGTTTGAGAGTAGTGTATCGATCCTAGTAGTCAAAGTGTCTTAAAAGGACACCTGTTTGTCCTTTTGAGCCCCAGCTGAGTGAATATTGATAGTGGGCTAAAAAAGCACAGTCAAGGAAAGTGACCCGGCCTTGTTACTTGACAAGCAGTCTAGCTGAGAGATCCGATTTCATGTTCATGGCTTTCATAGAGAGACTCAAGACAGTTTCTATCTTTCTAATGCAGGAAGCTTTACATTTGCAATCTTAGTATTGTGTCCCCTTCTGATTTCAAATACATTCACACCTACCTTCCTGTTTTGGGGTCAAAGATGTAATTTTGATTCCCCATGCTACCATCTTTATTTAAATTATTTTTGTTCTAAGAGATTTTTGTTATTTTTTTAAATGTAATCTGAGCACTTTTTTGTATTCTAAAAGATAGAAGCTATCAGAGAAATATATTGTTCATTTGATTAAAATTTAGATAAGAAATATTACTATGTTCACTTTTAAATAGCTTTATCCTATTTTCCATTCATTTTGTAAATATTTGTTGTGTGTACTTTCTTAACATGTCAGAATCTATTATGTAAAAGAAGCTTTTCAGATTTCTGAACAGTATATGGTTTGATTTTATAGGCTTTATATTATTTGAATATGAATGAAGATGAGAAGGAGTATGATGAACAGTTAACTAAAATGTATCTGTCATTGCTAACTTGAAAGGAAGTAGAAACAGTTGGACAATGTTTGGATTAGAAGTTATTCAAGTGCACATTCTTTTCTAGAAGGAAACCAGTGACTATAAGGCAAAGCAAGTCTGATTGCATGTGGTCTTTTTTGCTCTTGTACATGCTTTTTGAACAAGCTCTTTGATAAAGCTTGAATGGAAAAAATAAAGCTGTTTGTATCTGCAGTGGCTCTTGGTGGTCATTACTTAAAGGACACATGTTTTCATCTTTTAAATTCCTGAACACATTTCACCTGCTGTGAATATGTAGAAAACAGAGGCAAAACATTGGCATTATGAATCATAAAATTTAATTTTCACTAAATGGAGTTCCAGACCATGTGGTTATCTAAGTTAAAGTATGGTGGATTCCTTTCTCAGAAAGTAAAATAAATCTCATTTTAAGCAAAAAGGCTGGATTCTCACAAGATAAATTAGGGAATCAAGATTTTTAACCCAAAGGGATTCAAAATAGGACTTTAGGTATCAAATTCACCACAACCTATGTGGTTTAAAACAACAGGAACTGATTCTCTCTCAGTTCTGAGGACTAGAAGTCTGAAATGAGCATGTCAGCACAACCATGCTCTCTGCACCATCCTGAGGAGAACCCTGCTCGCCTCGCCCTGGCTGCTGCTGGCTGCCGGCAGACCTTGATGTTCCTCACTTAGAGCTGCCTCACTCCCAATTGCTGCCTTCGTGTTCTCATGGCCATCTCCCCTGCCTGGGCTTCTGTGTCACCGTCTCATCTTTTAAGGACACCAGTCATACTGGATTTAGAGGAGTCCACCTTAATCCAGCATGACCTGAATACATTTGCAAAGACCCTAATTCCAAATAAGGTCACATTCACGGGCAACATTATCTCTGTGGGCACACATTGCCACCCCAACAGCACCCACATTGGACGGTGTTGATGCAGAATTTTCCTTCACCACCGTATATTCTACAGGACAGTGCTGCAGTAAGGCAATTTAAAAAACTGAAAAGCAGCCGGACAAGGTGACTCACGCCTGTAATCCCAACACTTTGGGAGGCCAAGGCAGGTGGATCACCTGAGGTGAGGAGTTCGAGACCAGCCTGGCCAACCCGTCTCTACTAAAAATAAAAAATCAGTCGGGCAAGGTGGTGCATGTCTAGAATTCTAGCTACTCGGGAGGCAGAGACAGGAGAATTGCTTGAACCCGGGAGGCAGAGGTTGCAGTGAGCTGAGATCATGCCACTGCACTCCAGCCTGGGCGACAGAGAGAGACTCAGTCTCAAAAATAAATTAAACAAATGTGTCATACTTTGATACTCTTAGGTTTCTATGCGGTAAAACACTGTGGAACTATGACAGTGGAACATTTGGGGGCAACGTCTTTTGACACTTTGCAGTTTCTCATCGTATGTAATTTCCATGGCGCAATCTAGTCCCACCTTTGACTTAAGTGCAGCTACGCCTATGTGCCTTTGTAGCAGCATCTCATTACTGTCAGTTTCCTAAGATAACTGTCCCATTCAGATTTACAATTAAGCTATGTACAGAAATGCTGCTTTCTTAAAGAACAATTTGAATGACTGAAAGATTAATTCAGAAATATTTACATAGGATTCCTGTTTTTGTGTTTTGTTGTTTTTTTTTTTTCCCCCTCTGTTGCCTGTGCTGGAAGTGCAGTGGTGTGATCTCGGCTCACTGCAACCTCCGCCTCCTGGGTTCAAGCGATTCTCCTGCCTCAGCATCCTGAGTAACTGGGACTGCAGGTGTGCACCACCATGCCCAGCTAATTTTTGTATTTTTAGTAGAGATGGGGTTTTACCATGTTGGCCAGGATGGTCTTGATCTCTTGGCCTCATGATCTGCCCGCCTCAGCCTCCCAAAGTGCTGGGATTACAGGCATGAGCCACCATGCCTGGCTGATGCCTGTTCTTTTGTTTCCATTTTCAAATATTGCAATCTTAAATTTTCTTCCAGGTTTCTAGTTTTCTAGTTGCATGTTTGTTTTACCCAAATAAAAAACTTTATCAATAATAATATCTGAATCTATAGCAATAAAAGGCTGTTAATACCTCTCATAAAAGAAGTCTACTAAAAAATCTTCAGTGACCTAACTCTGAAAAAGAAAAATGGGAAAAAATACTCATCATAATGTCTCCCTTATACTGTTTAACACACAGCTAGTGGATAATACACATGATTAAATCAGCCCAGAAGACAGATTGGTAGATTTATGGCTCTGCTTTTTGGAGTTGTTTTATTCCTTTATTCTATTTTTTTAGGGCAATTTTGATTACTAGTGTTTTTCCCTTTTTTTGTGTGTGACGGAGTTTCACTCTTGTTGCTCAGGCTGGAGTGCAATGGCGCAATCTCAGCTCACTGCGACCTCCGCCTCCTGGTTTCAAGCAATTCTCCTGCCTCAGCCTCCTCAGTAGCTGGGACTACAGGCACGCACCACCGCACCAGGTCAATTTTTGTATTTTTAGTAGACATGGGGTTTCTCCATGTTGGTCAGGCTGGTCTCGAACTCCTGACCTCAGGTGATCTGCCCACCTTGGCCTCCCAAAGTGCTGGGATTACAGGCGTTAGCCACTGCACCTGGCTGATTACTAGGGTTTTTTTCCAGCCTACTTCAAAGCTGCATGTCAATGTCTCAATCCATAGATCACATGGAATTTCAGTGGAGGCATTTTATTTAGATATGAGGAGGTTAGTCTGGACTCGCTTTGCCAAAAATTGGTTGCAGACTCCCTTGGGCAGAGCTTGTGGTAGTGCGAGATTGGGAGGAGGCCTGCTAACGGGCAGTGGTCATGGGAGTTCTGTACAAGCATGAAGGGCGGTGCCTGCAGAAAGTAGCAATGACTACTTCCCGTCTTCCTGGTTTCTGCCTGTTCTTGAGCCACTTGGCAATTGACGTAATACTATTCCATTTGTTATTTTACTAAGAAAGCCAGGAAAATAATCAGTGTGTGGTCAACCGTATACAATGAAGGCGTCTGCATCTACAGCAGCTGGTGGTTATGCTTGAAGTATTTAATATTTCTGATACAGTCACTAATGATTCTGCTGGGAAAGTTTGGAATGAAAGGAATGAAGTTTAAAGGGAAAATGTGGAGACGAGTTTGGCCTCATTCTAATGAGTGTTATTCGTTTCTCTTACCCATTTATTGCCTCTGTAAAGATAGGGAAACTGTTACATGTCAGCATTATCGGTGTGTGATGAATTGTGGACCTCACTTATCTGTAGGCTGCTTATCTGGCCACTTCAGCATCTGGAACATACGAAAGGAAGGCAGAAAGGAAGGAAACACAGTCCCCTCTTAGCAGCTAGAATGGGCTGGAATGTATGCACTAAAACTCCTGCCTTATTCATGGGAGTGCCATTAGGGCTACATGGTATAGGGGAAAGAGCATGGGGCTTTGTGAAGACGTTTCTCCGAAGACATTTTTGTGCCAAAGGAAAAGGAAAAAGTGAGCTGGAAATGACATGCTAATGGAAGGTTGCACATCTTACCCTGACCAGCTCTCACGTGCATGGCCGGCAGCATTCCACCTGTGCCCTGTGGACAACAGTGGGTGAGGAGTGCTGACATCAGACCTGGAGAACCTTCTGACCACATTCCACCAGCAAGCACCTGCATCCTTTTATTAACCTACTTAGTAAGTTAAAAAGAAACAATGTTTCTCCCAAGCATTACTACATGTGTTACCTTAGCCCAGAAGGAAGGTCAGCAAACTTCAGCTTCCTCTTCAGGAGTGGTGAACTGGGCAAGCTGCTGTCCAGCTGAGAGGAGTCGGTGAGATTTGCCGGTGTAGACAGCCCAGCACGCGGCCTCGCCGCTGTTCTTCAGCCCTTATATCTTGATCAAAACAGGCATCAACCAAAAAAGAAAGGTCATAAAATTCAATTTTAACAAAACATTACAGAGAAAAGGTGGGGTAAACTCTACTCATCCAAAATTTGAAACCCTAAACAACATGGTAGTTTCAGGCCAGTCAGAGAGTTGACTTTGGTCATGACAATGTTGGATTGTCCAGGAAATGGTTAAAATACATTCCATATATTCTCTTAGAAGCAAATGTATAATGCAATTGAAATATTTCATAGTTTAAGCAATCAAAAGGGTCTATTACAGGAGAAATTACAGTTATCTGCAAAATTCATGATATTGGAGCAGGCCTTCAAGACCGTGGAATTAGAATCCATTTTAAATACCTGCTCACAGAGAGACCCTAATGTCAGAAGGCTAAAAACCCTCTAAAAGCTGCTTCTCTCTAATTGAATGTGGATAAACAATTATTCACAGGAACCCACACGGGCGCCTCACTCTGGCGGGGCCACCATTCAAGTTTTCCTCGGTGTAATGGAGAAATAAAACAGGCTTGAAGCCTGGGTACAATTATGCACTTTTTTGTTTGTTTTGCTTGAGACAAAACTGAACGGGCTATCTGGAAAACCAGCAACATTTCACGGGCTCTGCTGATTGTCTGGCTCAGCACGCTGCCGCGTGCCGTTACGGTTTAACTGATAATGACTAGACTGTTTGCATCTTCCCCCAGCTGCTCCGGCCTTTTACCTCCTTCTGCGTCATTCTTCCGCATGCAGGCGAATTCCGGAGGAGGCATCAGATCTTAAAATTGACTTTTCACAGAGCCGCACAGGTTAGCAGAGGAGCAGCATCAAATTGGGACAGCAAGAGCACATTTTTTGGACTGCAAAAGTGGTGACGTTGGGTCACTGTGGGAGGCAGCCTCAGTGGGAGGGAGACTGGGGTGGAAGACAAGATTTGGAAATAGATCTGCAGCATTTGCCAAAAACAGGTGTTTATATAGTTAACTGTTGTTTTCTGCAGTCCTTTTTAAAAATTGTTACCATTTTATTTTAAAACAAAGATTATTACATTCAAATATAATTAAAGGAAAACAAATCTGAACATCTTTTGAAATTGACAGTTTGGCTTCTCAGATGTTATCTTTCTTAAACAGCGTTTTTGAACTAATATGTTATTTCTTGTCAAGGTTACATATAAGAGTATACGATAGTGGAAAGAGAAGTAGCTTAAGAGTTAGAAGGCTTGGCTTGCTTTTAATGATCTGTATGACCTTGGCAAGTCATTTCATCTCTCTTGGCATGCAATTATTGATTGATAAAATGAAGTAGGTAGCGTAGATTTAAAATATCTTCCACTACTGTATGATTTTTCTTATTTTGTCGTGTTAACTATATCTGATTTTTTTTAATGTGGTAAAGCCCAGTCTTTATTTATTTATTTTCTTTTCTATTATGTAAATATATATATATATATAATTGCATTTCAGGTTCTGGGGTACATGTAAATCATGGCAATGTGGTTTTCTGTCTCCATCCCCATCACCTATATCTGGCATTTTTCCCCATGTTATCCCTCCCCAACTCCCTACCCTCCACTGTCCCTCCCCTGCTCCCCCTCAACAGACCTCAGTGTGTGATGCTCCCCTCCATGTATCCATGTGTTCTCATTGTTCAACACCTGCCTATGAATGAGAACATGGGGTGTTTGATTTTCTGTTCTTGTGTCAGTTTGCTGAGAATGATGGCTTCCGGGTTCATCCATGTCCCTGCAAAGGACACAAACTCATCGATTTTTACGGCTGCATAGTATTCCATGATGTATATGTGCCACATTTTCCCTGTCCAGTGTATCATCGATGGGCATTTGGGTTGGTTCCCAGTCTTTGCTATTGTGAACAGTGCTGCAATGAACATATGTGTGCATGTGTCCTTATAATAGAACGATTTATAATCCTTTGGGTATACACCCAGTAATGGGATTGCTGGGTCAAATGGAATTTCTATTTCTAGGTCCTTGAGGAAGTGCCACACTGTCTTCAATAATAGGTGAACTAATTTACACTCCCATCAACAGTGTAAAAGTGTTCCTATTTCTCCACATCCTCTCCAGCATCTGTTGTCTCCAGATTTTTTAATGATCGCCACTCTAACTGGCGTGAGATGGTATCTCAATGTGGTTTTGATTTGCATTTCTCTAATGACCAGTGATGATGAGCATTTTTCCATATGTTTGTTGGCCTCATATATATCTTCTTTTGAAAACTGTTCATATCCTTTGCCCACTTTTGAATGGGTTTGTTTTTTTTCTTGTAAATCTGTTTTAGTTCTTTGTAGATTTTGGATATTAGCCATTTGTCAGATGGGTAGATTGCAAAAATTTTTTCCCATTCTCTTGGTTGCTGGTTCACTCTAATTGTTTCCTTTGCTGTACAGAAGCTCTGGAGTTTAATCAGATCCCATGTGTCTATTTTGGCTTTTGTTGCCAATGCTTTTGGTGTTTTAGTCATGAAGTCCTTGCCTATGCCTATGTCCTGAATGGCTTTGCCTAGGTTTTCTTCTAGGGTTTTTATGGTGTTAGGTCTTATGTTTAAGTCTTTAATCCATCTGGGCTTAATTTTAGTGTAAGGTGTCAGGAAGGGGTCCAGTTTCTGCTTTCTGCACATGGCTAGCCAGTTTTCCCAACACCATTTATTAAACAGGGAATCCTTTCCCCATTGCTTGTTTTTGTGAGGTTTGTCAAAGATCAGATGGTTGTAGACATGTGGTGTTGCCTCTGAGGCCTCTGTTCTGTTCCATTGGTCTATATCTCTGTTTTGGTATCAGTGCCTTGCTGTTTTGATTACTGTAGGCTTGTAGTATAGTTTGAAGTCAGGTAGCGTGATACCTCCAGCTTTGTTCTTTTTGCTTAGAATTGACTTGGCTCTGCAGGCTCTCTTTTGGTTCCATATGAAGTTTAAGGTGTTTTTTTCCAGTTCCGTGAAGAAGGTCATTGGTAGTTTGATGGGGATAGCATTGAATCTGTAAATTATTTTGGGCAGTATGGCCATTTTCACAATATTAATTCTTCCTAACCATGAGCATGGAATGTTTCTCCATCTGTTTGTGTCCTCTCTTATTTCCTTGAGCAGTGGTTTGTAGTTCTCCTTGGAGAGGTCCTTACATCCTTTGTTAGTTACATTCCTAGGTATTTTATTCTCTTTGTAGCAATTGTGAATGGTGGTTCATTCTTGATTTGGCTCTCTTTAAGTCTGTTATTGGTGTATAGGAATGCTTGTGATTTCTGCACATTGATTTTGTATCCTGAGACTTTGCTGAAGTTGCTTATCAATTTAAGGAGATTTTGGGCTGAGATGATAGGGTCTTCTAAATATACAATCATGTCATCTGCAAACAGAGACAATTTGACTTCCTCCTTTCCTAATTGAATACCCTTTATTTCTTTTTCTTGCCTGATTGCTCTGGCTAGAACTTCCAGTACTATATTGAATGGGAGTGGTGAGAGAGGGCATCCTTGTCTAGTGCCAGATTTCAAAAGGAATGCTTCCAGGTTTTGCCCATTCAGTATGATATTGGCTGTGGGTTTGTCATAAATAGCTTTTATTATTTTGAGATACATTCTGTCAATACCTAGTTTATTGAGAGTTTTTAAAATAAAGGGCTTTTGAATTTTGTCAAAGGCCTCCTCTGCATCTATTGAGATAACCATATGGTTTTTATCTTTGGTTCTGTTTATGTGGTGAATTATGTTTATAGACTTGCATATGTTGAACCAGCCTTGCATCCCTGGGATGAAGCATACTTGATCCTGATGGATAAGCTTTTCGATGTGCTGTTGCAATCCGTTTGCCAGTGCTTTATTGAAGATTTTTGCATCTATGTTCATCATGGATATTGGCCTGAAGTTTTCTTTTCTTGCTGAGTCTCTGCCAGGTTTTGGTATCAGGATGATGTTGGTCTCATAAAATGATATGGGGAGGATTCCCTCTTTTTGGATTGTTTGGAATAGTTTCAGAAGGAGTGGTACCAGCTCCTCTTTGTATGTCTGGTAGAATTTGGCTGTGAACCCATCTGGACCTGGGCTTTTTTTTGGTTGGTAAGCTATTAATTGCTGCCTCAACTTCAGCCCTTGTTATTGGTCTATTCAGGGTTTCGACTTCTTCCTGGTTTAGGTTTGGGAGGATGTAAGTGTCCAGGAATTTATCCATTTCTTCCAGGTTTACTGGTTTATATGCATAGAGTTGTTTGTAGTAATCTCTGATTGTGGTTTGTATTTCTGTGGAATCTGTGGTGACATTCCCTTTATCGTTTTTTATTGCATCTGTTTGATTCGTCTCCCATTTTTATTAATCTGGCTAGTGGTCTGTCTTTTCTGTTGATCTTTTCAAAAATCCAGCTCCTGAATTTATTAATTTTTTGAAGGGTTTTTTGTGTCTCTATCTCCTTCAGTTCTGCTCTGATCTTAGTTATTTCTTGTTTTCTACTAGTTTTGAGTTTTTTGATCTTGCTCCTCTAGCTTTTTCAATTTTGATGATACGGTGTTGATTTTAGATCTTTCCTTGCTTCTCATGTGAGCATTTATTGCTATATATTTTCCTCTAGACACTGCTTTAAATGTGTCCCAGAGATTCTGGTACTTTGTGTCTTCATTCTCGTTGGTTTTGAAAAACATCTTTATTTCTGCCTTCATTTCATTGTTTATCCAGTCAACATTCAAGAGCCAGTTGTTCAGCTTCCATTAAGTTGTGTGGTTCTGAGTTAGTTTCTTAATCCTGAGTTCTAATTTGATTGCACTGTAGTCTGAGAGACTGTCTGTTATGATTTCCGTTCTTTTGCATTTGCTGAGGAGTGATTTACTTTCAATTATGTGGTCAGTTTTAGAGTAGGTGTGATGTGGTGCTGAGAAGAATGTATATTCTGTGGATTTGGGGTGGAGGGTTCTGTAAATGTCTATTAGGTTTGCTTGGTCCAGTTCTGAGTTCAAGTCCTGGTTATGCTTGTTAATTTTCTATCTCGTTGATCTGTCTTATATTGACAGTGGATTATTAAAGTCTCCCACTATTACTGTGTGGGAGTCTAAGTCTCTTTGTAGGTCATTAAGAACTTGCCTTATGTATCTGGGTGCTCCTGTATTGGGTGCATATATATTTAGGATCGTTAGCTCTTCTTGTTGTATTGCTCCTTTTACCATTATGTAATTCCCTTCTTTGTCTCTTTCGATCTTTGTTGGTTTAAAGTCTGTTTTATCAGAGACTAGGATTGCAACTCCTGCTTTTTTTGCTCTCCATTTGTTTGGTAGATCTTCCTCCATCCTTTTATTTTGAGCCTGTGTGTATCCTAGCATATGCGATGGGTTTCCTGGATACAGCACATGGATGGGTTTTGACTTTTTATCCAATTTGCCAGTCTGTGTCTTTTGATTGGGGCATTTAGCCCATTTACATTTAAGGTTAATATTGTTATTGTGAATTTGATCCTGCCATTTTGATGCTAGCTGGTTGTTTTGCCTGTTAGTTGATGCAGTTTCTTCATTGTGTCGATGCTCTTTACCATTTGGTACGTTTTTGGAGTGGCTGGTACTGGTTGTTCCTTTCTATGTTTAGTGCTGCTTTCAGGAGCTCTTGTAAAGCAGGCCTGGTGGTGATGAAATCTCTGAGAAATTACTTGTTCACAAAAAAGCTTAGTTTGGCTGGATATGAAATTCTAGGTTGAAAGTTCTTTTCTTTAAGGATGTTGAATATTGGCCCCCACTCTCTTCTGGCTTGCAGGGTTTCTGAGGAGAAATCCACTGTGAGTCTGTTGGGCTTCCCTTTGTGGCTAACTCGACCTTTCTCTCTGGCTTCCCTTAGCATTTTCCCCTTCATTTCAACCTTGGTGAATCTGACAATTACATGCATTGGAGTTGCTCTTTTTGAGGAATATCTTTGTGGTGTTCTCTGTATTTCCTGGACTTTAATGTTGGCCTGCCTTGCTAGGTTGGGGAAGTTCTCCTGGATAATATCCTGAAGATTGTTTTCCAGCTTGGATTCATTCGTTCCATCACATTCAGGTACACCTTCCAAACGTAGATTAGGTCTTTTCACATAATCCCATATTTCTTGGAGGGCTTTATTCATTTCTTTTTACTTTTTTCTCTAATTTTGCCTTCTCATTTTATTTCATTGAATTGATCTTTAATTTCTGATATCCTTTCTTCTGCTTGGTTGATTCAGCTATTGAAACTTGTGTAGGCTTTGCAAAGTTCTCGTGTTGTGTTTTTCAGCTCTATCAATTCATTTATATTCCCCTCTAAGCTGTTTATTCTTGTCAGCATTTCGTCAAACCTTTTTTCAAGGTTCTTAGTTTCTTTGCATTGGGTTAGAACATGATCTTTTAGCTCAGAAAAGTTTGCTATTACCCACCTTCTGAAGCCTGTTTCTGTCAATTCATCAGACTCATTCTCCATCCAGCCTTGTTCCCTTGCTGGTGAGGAGTTGTGATCCCTTGGAGGAGGAGAGGCATTCTGGTTTTGAGTATTTTCATCCTTTTTGTGCTGGTTTCTTCCCATCTTTGTGGATTTATCTATCTGTCATCTTTGTGGTTGGTGACTTTCAGATGGGGTTTCTGAGTGGATGTCCTTTTTGTTGCTGATGAAGTTATTTCTTTCTGTTTCTTAGTTTTTCTTCTAACAGTCAGGCCCCTCTGCTTTAGGACTGCTGGAGGTCCACTCCAGGCTCTGCTTGCCTGGGGATCACCTGCAGCAGCTGCAGAACAGTAAGGGTTGCTACTAGTTTCTTCTGTTATCTTTGTCCCAGAAGGATACCCACCAGATGTCAGCCTGAGCTCTCCTTTATGAGGTGTCTCTTTGGTTACACAGGGGTCAGGGAGCTGCCTGGGGAAACAGTCTGTCCCTTATAGGAGCTCAAGTGCTGAGCTGTGAGCTCCATTGTTCTGTTCAGAGCTGCTGGGCACGTATGTTTAAGTCTGCTGCAGTGGAACTCATAACTGCCTTTTTTTCCCAGGTGCTCTGTCCCAGGAAGGTGGGGCTTTATTTATAAGTTCCTGACATGATCCTGCCTTTTTTAAGAGATGCCCTGCCCAGCAAGGAGGTAGCCTAGTCACAGTCTGCCAGCAGAGGCGTTGCTGAGCTGCCATTGGCTCTGCCCAGCTACTGTGTAACTTCCTTGCCATTTTGTTCATAGGTGTATCATTAGAACTGCCTCGGTAATGGCAGTCTGCCTCTGTAATGGCGGACTGTCTCAGTAATGGCGGACTGCCTTGGTAATGGTGGACTGCCTCAGTCATGGTGAACTGCCTCGGTAATGGTGGTTGCCCTTCCCCCCACAGAGCTGGACCACCCCAGATCCAGCTGTGCTTGCTGTGAAACTCTCAATACAGAGCATTTCCAACTGCTGGTCTTTGTGGGGGTGGGACCTGCTGAGCCAGATCACCTGGCTCCCTGTTTCAGCCCCCCTTTTTTTCAGTTGAACAGGAGACTCTGTCTCAGGCATTCCAGTTGCCAGCTGAAACGGTGCCCGGATTTGTGTGAGTTTCTGTGTGGAGACCCACTGCACCAGCTGAAACAGCTGCACTGGAGACTCGAGGTGCTTTTCTGCCTGGGAATCTCCTGGTCTGTGGGCAGTAAAAATTCATTTGGAAATGCGGTGATCACTCACCCTCTGCGTTTTTGCTGGGAACTGCAATCCAGAGCTGTTCCTATTTGGACATCTTCTGTTTTTTGCAGTCTTGTTAAAAGGCTATGTTGAGTTCCTCTGTGTGTGTGGCTGTGTTCAGCCCCTGGGTCTTCAGGCTCAGACACGGAGAAGCCAGGGGAATGTTTTCCTGACACTGTCAGAAATGCTCTCTTCCCCATCCTCTTCTAGCAGCTGCTCTGAGAGCCCTGATGGAAGCAGTTAGAACCTCAACTGTGACTCTGCTGTCTACCCGATCAGAACCACTGGCTGTGGCCCATGCTTGACTGAGAGAGAGCTGGTGTGGGAGAGGAGTGAGCCCTCTGCACTTCTCCCTTACTGTTCAGGGTGCTGTGTGCTCAGTTGACCCTTGGTACAAAGTGGAAAGAAACTGGTCCCCTTTGCTTTCTGCCCTTTCAGTGGCGTTTCCCCAAAAGCCACCAGGGGGCAGAAGAAGCCTCCTTCCCTTTTCCTTTTTATTTTTTTTAACTTATATTACATATAAAGGTAAACCCTTCTTTTGATCCGTTGGGCCAATGTTTTTTATATAAAACATTTTGACATAATTATATTTATATCAAATAAATATACAAATTCTATTTCCCATTTCCCACATCTTTGTTTCGATTTGTTTTCCCAGATTTGGGTTGTCTTTGAATGAATTCTTCTGCAGCTACAGCAATGGTGAGCAGAGGTCTTCATTTAAGCAGGAGTTTCTGCCAGTCATGATCTAGTTATGGGATCCCGTGTCTGATGCATCCCAGTCTCCCAAGTTATTCTCTGTCTTTCCAGCCTCACTGGGCTGGGGCAGCCCTAGGTGTGTTTTATTTGGATTATTGCAGCAGCCTTTCAACCAGTGGCCACCCCAGCCCCATTACACAGATGCTGCCAGGTTCACCTGCTCAATGCAGCCAGCGGATCTGTCTCTCCCAGCCCAATCTCAGCCAGCCCCTCGCTGCCTGCCTATTGAAGGCTAAACTGGCCCACCTGGCATGCCTGGACTTTCCTTCCAACCTTTCCTCTATATCCTCCTTCCATACACTGCAGTCTTAGCTCTTTCTTTCCTGTTTCTTGATCTTCACTGGGTCTGTTTCCTCCTCAGCCCTACTCCCTCCCCTTCAAGTGCCACAGGTTCCAATCTTCTGGGTTCCCTTCAGATGTCAACTTGTAATTACCACCTGTATATAATAGCATCCTGGCCAGGCACGGTGGCTTTTGTCTGTAATCCCAGTACTTTGGGAGGCTGAGGTGGGTAGATCACCTGAGGTTGGGAGTTTGAGAGCAGCCTGACCAACATGGAGAAACCCTGTATCTACTAAAAATACAAAATTAGCTGGGCGTGGTGGCACATGCCTGTAATCCCAGCTACTCGGGAGGCTGAGGCAGGAGAATCGCTTGAACCCAGGAGGCGGAGGTTGCAGTGAACAGAGATCACGCCATTGCACTCCAACCTGGGCAACAAGAGCGAAACTCCACAGATACATATATATATATCTCAGCATCCCTTCCTAATGTTGCATTTCTTTCATAAGGTTCTAGAAGACCAATCATGCAACTGGGGTCATAGGAATGGTGCGTGTTGGTCTCAGTCAAGGGTGCTAAAGAAAGGCTGGGCTCGTTAGAGAAAGCTCCTAGAGAAAACACCCATGTGCCGTGCAGAGGCTGAATCCCAGTATCCAGGCCCCCAAGCAGGGCTTGCTCCTAGAGCTGCTTGGGACTCCCTGGAAATATCTAGGAAGCTTTCCCAAGGAGCGAGTCCAAACTGGGCCATATTGAGCTTTGCAGACTCCGAACACATTACGAACAACAGAAACACTCATGCAGAAGAGTGGTAAACGTGAGGTATAGAAGTGAGTTTCGCTTTGTAACCCTAGGAAAGTACGTCTCTCTGCTTTTGAGTGTGCAGCTACTAAAGATAATCTCTAAGAAATGCTTCCTTTGTTCTGCATGCTCTTTTGTTCCCTGGAAACAGACAAGTGGGAGTGAGAGGAGTAGGTGCTTGGGGAGCGTTCCCGGAGGTGAAGGCGGTGCTGGCGTGGCTGTCTGAGCCGAGGCAGGCACCTTCATGGTCACCTGCTGCCAAATGAACAGCAAGAGACAGGAGCAAATAAAAGATCTCGTGCACAGCGGGGGGCTGACGTGCCTCGCAGCAGGAGACGCACATATGAGGGGAATTGTCTTGGGACACTTGGCTGTTGGTAGAATAGCTGCTTTGCATAATGAATTCCTGGCCTAATGGGTATGTAGATCCCAGCACTTGGGGCAGGACTGTTTTCGGTTTAGTGCTCACACACCAGAAAATAGAATGTGCCAATATGAATTGAAAATTCTTAAAAGGGATCAGTGTAATCCCTATTTAATTTGGACTTTTCCTCTTAAATTCATTTCGCAAATGGTAAGACATTCTAGTAACGGACACAAAGGCATTTTTATACATGCTGAACACACTTCGCCCTGGGAATAGTCCACTCGCCCCTAATTGAGATCGCAAAGGAGGGGGAAAGCCTCGCAAATAAACCTCTGTGAGTGCAGAAAAGAGCTCTCGATGCCATCCAAGTGGCATGTGTAATAGAAGTTCACCTTCCCTTCAGGGTTTCACATGGCCACAGAGCCTTGAAAATGTTCAGGAGGGTGGAGTGAGGCTGAAGGTCATTAGAAAGATATTGCTGCTATTTTGATTTACTTGCTCTTAATTTCTGTTAACTCTTCCTAAATTTTATGAGACTGATGCTTTTCCTTGAAGCTGGTAAAGGATTTAAGCACAGGCCCAAACGTGCTGTTCCTCTCACTTGAATTGGGACCTGCATATGGAGATGAGCGAACGATGACATTTGCAGAGAATCACCACATCACCCGATGGCAGAACACGCCCATTCCAGTGGGCTGGCAAGGAGGGGTGGTGCCAGGGTATGCTGTGGGCACACAGACCTAACACTAACCCCACACATCCACACATCTCGGACCACAGATTGATTGCTTTCGTAGAGGCCTGGGGCTGTCAACCTGCTTGCTCTTTGAAAGCTCTGTGCAAAACCGAAGTCACACATATATGCTCCAGGCATCGACTCCTTAACTGACACCTTCATCCGACAACGATCGAGCACCTACCCTATGCTAACTATCATACTTGCCGCTGAGGTTGGTGCGGTCTGCCTCTGTGTCCTCACATTGAATTGTAATCCCCACATGTCAGGGGAGGGGCCTGCTGGGAGGTGATTGGATCACGGGAACAGTTTCCCCCCTGCTGTTCTCGTGATACTTAGTGAATTATCACGATATCTGATGGTTTAAAAGTAAGGCACTTCCCCCTTCAAGTGCCCTCTCTCCTGCTCCGTCGTGGCAAGACGTGCTTGCTTCCCCTTCTGCCATGACTGTAAGTTTCCTGAGGCCTCCCAGCCATGCTTCCTGTTAAGATGCGGAACTGTGAGTCAATTAAACCTCTTTTCTTCATAAATTATCCAATCTCAGGTAGTTCTTTATAGCAATGTGAGAATAGACTAATACAGAGGTGAGTAAGACAGAATGGAATTGCATTCTAGGGAAAAAGACAGGGAATTTACAAGTAAAAGAATACATTAAAAGGGACATTGGATTGTTCTCAGTGGTACCAAAGCCCACTTTGGACAGGGTGGTCAGGGAAGGGGTTTTTGAAGCGGCGCCAATTAATGTGTGTTGATGGAATGAAACCGTGAAAAGCATGACTGGGAATTGAGACAGGGAAAAGTCATGTTCTTTGCTCTTCAGGAGTTCAGAGTCTCAGAGGATAAAGTCAAAACCATGAGCTGGAATGAGAAGGGATCTAAGAGAACAGATGAAATCCTCTGGCTGTTCTTAGGAAGAAGGGCTGGTCTCTAATTGAAGGCAAAGAGGTCTCCTGAGACAGCTGATCTTTGACCTCAAGTCGATTTTAGGATAGAAAGAGGGTGAGAGTGTTTCCGGCAGAGGAGTATGACCCTGGGCAGAGACAAGAACACAGGGCGGTGTAGGGAACAGCATGAGGTTTAATTTGGCTGAAATATAGAGACCTTGAAGTCATGGGTGCTGCGGCTCAACTGGCCAAGGGGGCACCTTGCCGAGGGTTGCTTGCGTGGCTGGTGTGCCGTTGTCTGCAAACAGCTTTCTGCCCGGCAGCCACAGACATAACTTTAAAAGCTGGTGGCAAGTTGCTGTGGCTGATTGAGGGTCTGTGGAATCTCCACCATTTCCCTGCACAGGGGAGAGGAAGCCACATACTCACCTCCCAGGACAGAAGTGGAGCCCGCTGGAAATGCAGTTGACCAGCCCGTCTGATTTTTCACCACCAGTGAAGTTGGTCTGCTGCTTTCCCCAGAGGTCTAGGGTGGAATGTGCACAAATCCTAAGCCTTTCCCACTGGGGTAATTCAGTCTGAGGGGCAGAAAGGCAGAGGCTCCCACCAGAACAAGCCTCAGGGCAGGTGCCATGAAGACGGCCCCGTGGACCCTGAGGAGTTGGCTGAGGGGCCACCTGGAGACCAGCGTGGCTGGTCAATCAAGAAATCACGGTCAAACAAATCAGTGAGGAAGGCATTTAAAATGTGTTGCTGGTTAAATACAGTGGCTCATGCCTTTAATCCCAGCACTCTGGGAGGCTGGGGCTGGAGGATCACTTGAGCTCAGGAGTTCGAGACCAGCCTGGATTAACAGCAAGACCTCATCTCTACTACAAATAAAAACAATTTTTGAAAAAACAGTTGGGTGTGGTAGTGCCTGCACCTGTAGTCCCAGCTACTCAGGAGCTTGAAGCAGGAGGATTGCTTGAACTCGGGAGATGGAGGCTGCAGTGAGCTATGATTGCACCACTGCACTCAACCTGCGTGACAGAGCAAAACCTTTCTCAACACACACACACACACACGCACACACACACACTCATTGAGATCCCTATTTCCCTGGTTTTTCTAGAGGATTTTTAACATGCTACCTCCACGGTTGTGTGGGTTTCACAAGCTGGCCCTCCAAGCCCTCTGAACAAGCTGCATCTTTGTGCCATGTGGATTTAACTGAGGGTGTCACTGGATTCTTCATACACCAGTATTTTCCTTTCTGGAATGCTGCCTCCTGGATTGTAAGTACAAAGTCACAAAGTGAATGTGATGCAAATGCAGGAAAGAAATGTCTCTTTAACAGATCTTCACAGGAGATGTGCTAACGTAAAAAGAATGAGGTCCGCAGAGTGACTGAGGGGGCTGCAACAAGCACCCTCACTTTCTAGTGGATCCAGGTAGTGGCTGTCAAGACCCTTTGTGCTCCAGGATTTCTGCCACAATGAGGCCCCTCCTCAAAAGTCCGTTTGGTTCTGAGAACCTCGCACAGTGAGGACAGCGCCGGGCATCACCCGCTCTTAGTCCTGATTGTGAGCCATTCACTGGCTTTGTGCCCTTAAAAAAGTCCCTACTCCTCAATAGCCCAATCCCTAAAGACACCAGAACAACCACCTGCCTGCTTCTCTAGGATGCTACGGGTCGATGAGTGTGTACACATGGCACGGGAAAGAGCAGCATACACAAAGGGGGGGTCACAGCGGAGAAAGCTGCATGGACTCGGCATCACGCCACCACACAGTTGCCAGCTTGGTTAAGAAGGAGGCAGTGGGCTGGAATGCCCCCCAGAAAACCTCCCACAACCACCTTGGAAATTTGTTCCTACTCTTAAGTTCTTAGACAGGAATATCTGGGGGAAATCTTTGATTTTACTCACCTTTTACAAAGTAAACTTAAAAAAATAGATAACATGCATGCAGAAAAATGCACACTTAGGTTTACAAGTGTATGAGCTCGATGAATTTCTACAAAATGAACTTACCCAATCCCACCCCCAGGCCAAGGTAGAGAACACGGCCAGCATCACACTCACTGCCCTCTGCAAAAGGCATCTCTGTTCAGGCTCTAGCCCCAGAGTGAATCCGCCTCTCTTTGAACTCTGTATAAATGGAACGTACGGCCCGTTATCTTTCACGTGGAGATCCCTTTACTCAACATACCATTTGCAAGACTCCCTGTACCTTTGCTCACGCAGGATTTCATTCATTCTCATCACTGTCTAATATTTCACTGTGTAACTGCCGCAGTCTAACCATTCTACTAGTGATGGGCATTTGGGTCATCTCCAGAATGTTGGCTATTACAGATATGTCTTAAGCATTCTCTTATATATTTTTGAAGCATATATGCAAGCATTTCTGTAGGATGTATACCTAAAAGTTTTTCTTTTTATAAAACTTTATTCAAAAATATAGCACCTTCTTGACATACATCCAAGTAATTCTTTTCTTTTTATAAATGACAGATAAAATTGTATATATTTGTCATGTACAACATGATATTTTGATGTATATATTGTTGCCTACTTATTTTTTTAAGAGACAAGGTATCGCTGTGTGGTCCAGGCTGGACTCGAACAGCTGGGCACTAAGGATCCTCCTGCCTCAGCATCCCAAGTAGCTGGGATTACAGGCACGCACCACCATGCCCGGCCCCACCGATTTTGAAAACCTGTGGTCTCCATAACGAAGACACCCAGACACCTCACTGGTGCACAGCAGGACTTACTAAAAATTCTCTTATAGTAATTTGTATCTGGAAAAATGGGAGAAATTGCATTCACTAATTTTTGTTACAAGGATTAGCCTCGACACCCACAGGCTGCAGGGCATCGGACCGTCAAATGTACAATGTGGTATAAGACATCTGAGGCTCCCTCACCCCCAGGTTAAGTAGATTCACATTTTTAACTAGATAGACCCTCACAACATGACAAGTGGCTTTAAAGAGAGTTGTATACACACATGCGCACGCACACACACACACACATACACAGAGACTAAAAATAATTCTAATGTTGCAAGCACAAGCAGGCAAGAAAATGTGCCCCCTTCCGCCACTGGCTCTTCAAACAACTGACCTCACCCTAAGTGCATACAGAGCCTTGATATTTATTGCCTGGTGGGAGTCGTACATGTATTTAACATGTAAATTAACAACCGCAGACGCGCTGGCCAGGAAGCAGCCTCGTGCTTGTCTTAGGTCAGATTTCCTAGATGCAGAACCAGATCTGGATTCTTGGACAAGCGGGGTATTGAGGGTGTTCTCTCAGGAAAAGAGGAGTGTGGGAACGGGACCAGAGCAAGGGAAGGAAGTAAGCGAGGCTGTGGCCTCAGCCCGACCCTGCAGGGAGCTCAGGAGCAGACGTCACACCCCAGAGGAATTGCCGAGGCCTCGTCTGGAAGAAGCAGAACCTGTACGCCCCTAATCACACGCTGGCTGTGAGCTGCTCCTGAGGTGGCGGGGACGGGGTGCTCAGGGGTGCGTCATAACCTCCCAGGTGAGCCTAGGGCAGTGCTCCAGCAAAAGGGGCAGCTGCTGGCAGCCAACATTCACAGCAGCTGGGATCTGGGTGAGTCTGCTACCAGGCTCACCATTTACCAATGGGGCTCGTGTCCATAAAGTTCAGAGGCCGCTGATAATCCAACGTCAGACTCGGGGATGAGCACGAGGGGTGTGCTTCCTGTGGTGAGACGCAGAAAACCCGGAAGCATCTGGCATGCCGCAGAGCACCCCCACATTCCCCTCTCCCCCTGAGCACCCGGCATGGGCTCCCCACCCTCCTTGTCCAGGCTCAGCCGCCATCATCCACACTGTGGTCACACCCCAGGACTATGATGTGTCTGTTGTTACACGGAGCCTCCACAAGCGTTGCCTTTGATTGTAAGAGCTAGAAGGACATGTTGACGCCGGCAGCTGTGGGGCGTTAAGCTAAGAATGAAGGCAAGCGTAAGAGAACTGACTCGGGGGTAAAAGGAACACACACACGCACACCCCAAAGAGAGGATGGGCTAGCCACCTGGGGCCAATGTGGAGAGCAGGGAAGAGGAGACCTAGTTCTCATCCTGGCTCTGTCACCAAAGAGCCGTGGGGCTTGGACAAGCGTCCTGCCCTCTCCAGCCCCAGCCCCAAGAAGAACGTAACACCCAATCCCTGGATAGGGCCTGAGCTGCCCATCCTCCCCGGGGAACCCCCGTCCTGCCATGGCCCTGCCGTCTGTCCTTACCGGGGTGCTGCTTGCTTCCCTGGCTCTGCTGGCATCTCCTCAGAGGCCTCTGTCCATCTAAAGGAGCCACCCACCCGACCATCGTCTTTCAACATGGCAATTGGAACACTGTGGAATTCTCGGCATGGCCTGCTCTCTGTGAGCTGCTTTTCTGGTTTCTTTAGTCGTCAGTCTGAGAAGAAGGACCCCGCTGGCTCGTCCGCTGCTCTGTTCCCCGGGCCCAAGAGCACGTCCTCGCACGGTAGGCTCTCAGCAAATACTTTCTAGAGGCTTCACCAGGCCTTGCCAGAGGGAAAAGGAAGATAAAAAGAAGAAAAGACTGTGGAAATTTTTAAATGGTACATATAACTGGCATTAATAATATAGGCATTCTTGGCTAAGGCCACTCTGCATTTTTCTTTGAGAATATATACAGATATCCATTTTAGATCTTTTCTTCTTTCCTGTAGAAGTGTAGAAACCTGATAGTCAAGGCAATCATTCATGTCTCAAACAATTTAAAAAAAACACACAAATATTTGTTTCCTTTAAGTTGTGCCTTTGGTCCCCGTCTCCCCTGCCGTCTAAGAAGAAAACCGGAAGAGCCCCGCTTGGGCCTTTCTTATGTGTAAGGTGACTTCTGTCTACTGCCTGGGCCTCTGAACCTGTTTGGGTGGGGCTGATACTGTGCAGTTACGAGGCCTCTCTGCTCCGTCTGTCCCCGACAAGCGCCCATCCCTCCAATACGCCAGGCCAGCAGTCCCTGCACACACAGCAAACAGCCTTCTCCAGATGCTCTCCCAGTCTTCACTCCAGCTCTCTGAATGTGTGCCGTGGTCTGAATGTGTCCCCCAAAATTCACGTGTTGGAAACTTCATCCCCAATGCAACAATGCTGGAAGATGGGGTCTTCTGGGAGGTGTTTATGTTGTGGGGATTCCACCCTCACAAATAGATTATTATACAACAGCTTGATGGGAGGGCGTTGTGCCCGCCCCCCCCTTTCTTGTCCTTCTGCCATGTGAGGACACAGCATTCAAGGTGCCTCGATTTTGGACTTTCCAGCCTCCAGAACTGTAAGAAATAAGTTTCTGTTCCTGTAAATCACCCAGTCACAGCAACACAAATGGTCTAAGACAATGTGCTGATACCTTAAATGCATCATTGAGAGGCAAGGCCTTACCGGGCCAATGGATAATCTAGTAAGTCACCAATATCAGGACTCCCAGGACCTGGTGGAGTATAAGACGCCTTGTTAGTGTTGTTCCAGCGCCCCATTTCCTTAAGGAGTTTTGGGGCTCTGAGTGCCTACCTACACAGATCCCACTGACGTTAATGAGACATGTGACTGAAGCCACATGCTGTGTTTGGAAATGCATGAGCGGGCTTACATATCGTCTCCAGGGAAAGGTGATCTTTTACTACTCTTGGAGGAGGTCAAAGAGAATCGAAACCAAATGTGTCTGCATCGTATGCAAGCTCATGTAGATATATTTTTTAAACCCACAACTTTGCAAATATTATGTGTGATAGGTCAGAGGTGGTTAGTGTAATTGAATATAAACTCGTTGATGGCTCTATTAAAGGTGGAATGCTCAGGGCTTGAATAATTTTTGTACGTCATGTTCTTTCCTCTCTGCTATGGCTGAAAAACATTGACTCTGTCACCAAATTCTGTTCCTCAGGACAGCTGGTTCCGTATTCAGTTGGCAAGATGCTGTATGCACCTAAGGTGACATGCATTTTCAACTTCGAAACATACTTCAAAATCTCTTATATTTCACCTTCATGGCTTATAATCGTGGCTTTACAGTCAGGCAATGTGTGTGGCTTTTTTTTTTTTCTTTTAACACAGTAAGGAGGGAGAGCTAGCTGACCTGCTAGCGGGAGGAGACTCCGTCGATTTTCTAAGAAGTGCTTCTGCCTGAAGCCCCCCTGTGACAAACAAATTCCATCTTGCAAAATGATGAGCTGAGAGTCCCCTGCCACCTGTGGCCAGGGAGTAAAGTACCACTCATTAGCTCACCCGGGAGTCCAGCCTGTCGCTTTACCTGCCTTAGCTATGAACTTTCAGCCAAAGTCAGGTAGCGCTTTTGGCTCTGCTGAGGGTGAGACAGTTGGCATTACACCTGCATGGGATGGCTTAATAAACATTCCTTTATTCTGGCAATGGCCCCGTGATTTCTCTATTGATCTCCTTCAGCAGTGCCATCTACACTCGTGGGACCAGCTGGGATTCTCCCCACCCAGTCCTCTCAACTCTGCTCCCGGCTGCACTCTCCTGTTGAGCCCCTTCATCACAGCACAGTCCTCCACGCCGGCTCTTGCTCCTTCTCTCCCATTCTGTGTGTGACATTGATTCCCCCGGTCATCTGCGTTTGCAGCTTCAGTGCTGTCATCGACTCTTCTTGTGTCCAACATACAATCACTTGAAAATCAATGTCAATTTCACCTCTGAAGTGTCCCTGGCATCTTTATCCTTAGGTCTCTTAACATCGCTCAAGTTCGCCTGCCCAATAGCTCTCAGCTCAGTGATTGCAGTAAGCTCCTTAGCTTCAGCCTTTTCTCTCCAATCCAGCTGATGCTTCGCTAAATAATAGGAAAAGGGTGTACTTTCCTAACATAAGATAATGCTTTATTTGGCTTTTCATTGATTTCAGATATTTCATTGACTGAGGCAGCCTTTTACTGTAAACTAAACTCTAAACTTAAATTTTAAACTTCACACCCATTAGGATGGCTATTATTAAAAAAAAAACAAACAGAAAATACAAATTGTTGGTAAGGATGTAGAGAAATTGGAATCCTTGTGCACTATTGGTGGGAATGTAAAATAACGCAGCTGCTGTAAAGAGCTTGCTGGGCGCGGTGGCTCATGCCTGTAATCCTAGCACTTTGGGAGGCTGAGGTAGGTGGATCACCTGAGGTCAGGAGTTCAAGACCACCCTGGCCAACATGGTGAAACCCCATCTTTTAAAAAAAACCCAAAAAACAAAAAAACAAAAGCAGTATGGCAGTTCCTCAAAAAGTTAAAAATAGAAGTACCGTATGATACAATAACTCCACTTCTCAGTATAGACCCCAGAGAATTGAAAACAGAGTCCTGAAGAGAGAATTCGTACATCCATGCTTGTGGCAGCATTACTCCCAATAAGCAGGACGTGGGGATAGCACAGGTGCCCATGGATGGTTCTTGGATGAGCAAAATGTGGCTTATACATACGACAGAATGTGATTCAGCCTTAGGAAGGAGATTCTGATGCATGCTACAGCATGGGTGCACCTCGAGGATATTATGCTGAGTCACAAAGAGACAAACACCATATCATGCCACTTAGATGAGGTACCCAGAGCAATGAAGTTCATGGAGAAAGAAGGGTTGGCTGTAGACGACAGCTTCCCATGGGGGGCCCTCTCTCCCCACATGGAGAATGGGGGTTGGCAGCAACTGGTTGGGGAGGAAACGGAGAGCTATTGTTTGGTGGCCGTAGAGTCTCAGTGTTACAAGATGAGAAAGTTCTGGACACTGGTCGCATAGCAATGTGAATATACTTAATTCTGCTGAACCGTACAATTAAAATCGGTTAAGATGGTAAATTTTTTGTTTTGTGTATTATTTTATCACAACCTAAAAATTTATTTATTTATTTATTTTTATTTACATATTTATTTTTGAGAGAGAGTCTTGCTCTGTCACCCAGGCTGGAGTGCAGGGGCATGATCTCTGCTCACTGTAACCTCCGCCTCCCAGTTTCAAGTAATTCTCCCACCTCACCCTCCCGAGTAGCTGGCATTACAGGTGCATGCCAACACGCCCAGCTATTTTTTTTTGTATTTTTAGTAGAGACAGGGTTTCTCCATGTTGGCCAGGGTGATCTCAAACTCCTGATGTCAAGTGATCCGCCTGCCTTGGCCTTCCAAAGTGCTGGGATTACAGGTGTGAGCCACTGTGTCCGGCCCTAAAAATTTATTTTTAAATGTAAATTAAGGTTACATTATGACATAGCAGCCTGGTTGTCTGTTGTACTGTTTAATGAAGATGAATTTCAGTATTTGGCGAGAGAAGTTAACTTTGAAACATAGAACTTGTAAAATAAAAAATAAATTCTAAAGGCAGAAATTCCATCTCTGTTCTAAGAAGGATGAATCAGATTCCGTGTAGTAAATTTATAATATTTGAAGGATTCTTTAAGCAGAGCTTTCCAACGGAAACTTGTTCTGTTATTAGTGTGACCACGAGCCCTGTGTTCCATGTCACCCAGCATGTTTAGCAAGGTTAGGTGGCCAAAACCTGGACTCTCTAGCCCCTGTCTCCCCAGATGGTCCCCCATCCAAGCTCAGCCAGGTCTGACCCTGCTTAGCTTCCAGACCTAGGCACCCTCAGGCTTCTATGGCCCACAGGGGTTACCTGGACTCTCAAGAAGGTGAAGTTCAAGCATGCATTTTTGTATTGGAGCACAAAGGGATTATGAGAGCAGTTAGTTACGAGAATCTGGACCATACCTCTGTCCATTTATCAGGAGACTTTCCATTCCTGTTTCAAAGGGAGAGAAAGAATAATAAGAACCAGTGTCCAGACCATTTTAATAAATACAAAGTTCCCAAAAAGGCCTACTGTTCCAGACCTTCC
This sequence comes from Aotus nancymaae, assembly GCF_030222135.1. Lineage (NCBI taxonomy): Eukaryota > Metazoa > Chordata > Mammalia > Primates > Aotidae > Aotus > Aotus nancymaae. The sequence continues at coordinate 9,275,145 of NW_026988421.1, forward strand.
GGCTCCTGCCAAATCCTGTAAAAATAAAGATTAAACTGTACAGATATTTGTTTTGTCTTGATTGCTGTTATTTTGTTTCGGTAATAAAAGTCCCCAGGCATCTGGCCTGAGAGAGTGCTGATGGCTCTAACTTCTGACGCCAGCCCTCAGCAGCCCCTTTAAGGAGTCACTTCTTGCTTGGCTATATAACGCTCTCCTCTCCTTGAATCACAGACTCCGCATTGCTCATGGGGCATGTGACACGCATTGTGTTGTATTTGGCTGGCGCATAGCAGGGAGGCAATGGCACTTGGCTGTCCCATGGAAGTGCCGGGTTCTAGGGTCAGCAGTGCCCAGGGCTCAGATTCCTCATTGCTTTTTAAAATGTACTTTTAAACAATGTCAAGCTTTTAGACAAGCTGCAAGAATAGTAGAAAGAACCACTGCATACCTTTTGGGAAATTAAACATTGACACGTGGTATTATCTACAGGACATCACATTTCACCAATTTTCCTAACAATGTCTTTCAACTTTTTTTTTTCCAGTCTAGGACTGCATTGAATGCATTTAGGCAGTATGGACCCATTTAGTTTTGATCACCAATGAAGCAAATCAGCCCATCCCACTCTTTCCCACTATTCAGTGGGAAGAAAGGTTGATGATTACAAAGAATTGGAGAACACAATTAACTTATTATTAACAGCCTATAGAAATCTATTGTTATTTACCCTTGAAAATAAGATGAATTTAACTGCATGATGACTTATGCCTGTAATCCCAATGCTTTGGGAGGCCAAGGCAGGAGGATCACTTGAGGCCATGAGTTCAAGACCAGCCTGCGCAAACTTGTGAGACTCTATCTCTACAATCAATCAATCAATCAATCAGATGAATTTACATATGACTTTATGTTTTCAGTATCTTATAATAATTGAAAATAGCCAAAGGTAAATGAGAATGTTCATTTGACTCTATGTTGCTATTTAAATAGTACAGCTTCACAAAGAGCAGTCCTCGAGAAACTGTCCCTCTGCAGTAACAAGGGAGTTATGACACAAACACTTTAGCAACAGGGACAATGTCTTGTTGGTAGGCTAAAATTATTCTTACATCACTGCCCTCAGTGGGTGATATGGTTTGGCTCTTTCCCCACCCAAATCTCATCTTGAATTGTAGCTCCCATAATCCCCACATGTTGTGGGAGGGACCTGGTGGGAGGTAATTAAATCATGGGGCAGGTTTTTCCCGTTCTGTTCTTGTGATAGTGAATAAGTCTCGTGAGATCTGATGGTTTTATAAAGGGTAGCTCCCCTGCACACACTGTCTTTCCAGCCGCCATGTAAGACATGCCTTTGCTCTTCCTTCACCTTCCGCCATGATTGTGAGGCCTCCCCAGCCATGTGGAACTGTGAGTCCATTAAACTTCCTTTTATTTATAAATTATCCAGTCTCAGGTATTTCTTCATAGCAGTATGAAAATGGACAAATACAGTAGGGTTAACCAAACAACCCACAAGAAACCTAACAGTAGAAAGAGAGACTAGAGGAATGGTCAGAAAAAAAGTGAATGGGCTGAGGGTGGAAGGAAGGCCTCTGAGGGTCTGTATGAGCCATCATGTGTTATATGACACCTCCAAGGGAAACACTGAATTCAGTCTTTTGAAAACGTCATTTGTGCTACTATTCTCTGAAATATACATGAAGTTCTCTAGCAGTGAAGAATCCCAGAGGAGGAAAGTGTGAGTGTTTAGAGTTTGATGGTAAAAAGGAGGGTGTTGGAATTTAATGATTGTCATTGTAATACCCTTCTCCCCACATCTGCAGCTGTCCTAGAGGTGGGTGTGCATGTGTGTGTGTTTGTGTGTATGTATGTGGGCAGGGGGATCCTTCATCCTTCTCTGGGTATCTTTGGTCAGAGTGTATTCCTTTAGGAGGTCTTTGTATAAGATGAAATGACAATAACTAGTCTATCACATTGCAGGAATGTCAGTCATGCAAGAATTGTGACTAAGTTTCAAATGTTATTAATTTCTAGGGATGATTGAATGATGTCAATTGAATCATTCAAGATAATATCAGATCAGAAAGTAGAGACCAGCAGCCTTGGGACTGCTAGTTATTCCTTTAAAAAAGAAGAGAGAGAGAGAGAAAATTTTTTTAATTACTTAAAAAATGTTTTCATAAAAATAGAGACTGGGTCTCACTATATTGCCCAGACTGGTCTTGAATTCCTGGCTCAAGCAATCCTCCCTCCTCGCCCTCCAAAGTGCTGGGATTACAGGTGTGGTGGATGAGCCATCACACCCAGCCAAAGGAAACTCTTTTTTTTTTTTTTTTTTTTCATTTTTGAGATGGAGTTTCACTCTTGTTGTCCAGGCTGGAGTGCAATGGTGCAATCTTGGCTCACTGTGATCTCCGCCTCCCAGGGTCAAGCAATTCCCCTGCCTCAGCCTCCCAAGTAGCTGAGATTACAGGGATGCATCACCACACCTGACTAATTTTGTATTTTTAGTAGAGGCAGGGTTTCTCCATGTTGGTCAGGCTGGTCTCAAACTCCCAACCTCAGGTGATCTGCCTGCCTCAGCCTCCCAAAGTGCTGAGATTACAGGCATGAGCCACTGCGCCCAGCCAGGAAACTTTCTTAATAAAAAATTTTAAGATCCTTTTGTAGTTCATGAGCATGATGATTGGGTATTCACGTGCTTGTGTGAGATGTGCCACCCTTGAACCTTGTTATGACGTTGGCACATTACCCATCTGACCTGAGAAAAATTTTTAAACTTCTAAATTAGAGAGATGGATCTAATGACCCCCACGTACCCACTGCTTAACCTCAGCCATGCCATCTCAGGGCTGCTTCATTTGTTTTACCTTACCCTGACTCCTCTACCCTATCCAGAAGAATTTTGAATCAAATCCTGATGGCACATCATTTTATTGATAAATATTGCAGTATGTGTCTTTATAAGATACAGGCTCTTAAAATAACCATAAGCACTCTTCATCACATCTCTATTTATTGCAATAATCAATAATTCCTTAATAGCATTGAATAGCCATTCAGTGTTCACATTTCTTCAGCTGTCTTATAAATTTGTTCACAACTTGTTTAAAATCAAATCCAAATTAGATCTATAATCATGATCAGTTAATATGTCTCTTAAGGTTATTTTAATCCCTAAATTCCTTATACCTCTTTTTTTTTTTTCACGCAAGTTATTTGTTGAAGAAATCCGGTCATTTGTTCTGTACAGTTCCCAAAAGTCCAGATTTTGCTGATTGTGGCCCCGTGATGTCATTTAACATGTTCCTTTTTCCCTTGTACTTTTTGTAAATTGCTATTTAGATCTCAAGGCTTAATTAAATCCATGTTCAAGTTTTAAAATAAGATTCCTTCACAGATGATGTGCTTTTTCAACAAGAGTGAGGAAAGATCTGATGGTTTCTTTTTTTGTGAGATTAGCAGCCATTAGTGACCGCCTGGATCCATTATTTAATTACAGGTTGAACATGGTGATATTCAACTCTTATTCCATCCACACTTGAGATAATCTACCCTCATCAACTACGAGACCCCAAAGGTAGTTCATATAGAAAAGCCCCGTTTTTCCTTTTCGTTTAGCAATTTGTGAAATAAGGAGTTGGTTTTCTAGAACATCTGAAAGGTAACCAATGAATTTCTTTTTAAATACCATATGAACTCTTGGGTTTAAACATAGTTGTTGGATTTGAATCCACTGTTTTTAGGACTCTAGGGATTTTACTTAACCAGATCAGACTTACTTATGTCTATATCTCTTTTCTTTCTCTATGATGAAAAATCCCAGTTTCCAGCTGGGCATGGTGGCTCATGCCTGTAATTCAAGCACTTTGGGAGGCCAAGGTGGATGGATCACTTGAGGTCAGGAGTTTGAGACCAGCCTGGCCAGCATGGTGAAACCCCATCTCTACTAAAAAAACAAGATTAGCTGGGCATGGAGGTGCATGCCTGTAATCCCAGCTACTTGGGAGGCTGAGGCAGGAGAACTGCTTAAACCCGGGAGGCAGCGTTTGCAGTGAGCTGAGATTGCACCACTGGACTCCAGCCTGGGCAACAAGAGTGAAATTCCATCTTAAAAAAAAAAAAAAAGATAATGGCCAGTGTACAAAGTGTAACTAGGAGGCCCTTTGCCTAAATTAATTTGTGTATCAGCCTTTGTTTAGAATTTGTGGAGATTTCCTTGGGAAATAGTATTACTAACATAGTAATAATACTAATGAATTATTTTCTAAAGTCAAAAATAAATATCACATTAACACAAATTTCTTGGCACTATAAATATTTAGATTTGTGATCTTCATCCAATTTTCTTCAGACACTTTCAAAAGTGTGAAAAATTATACTTTATGCCAGTATAAATAGCATTTTTATTTCCTAGAGAAATCTAAGCACTCCAAGGCCCTTGAAGTTGGCTATCTTTTAAATTTTTGTTAATAAAAATAGAAGCGACGCTGCCGGAGAAGCGTGGCCTCCTCGGCCTGGGGCAGCCACCCCTTCTGCGTTCTCTCGCCTTAACCTCCATTTCCCGAGTGCACCCTGAACTGTGAGCCCCGACCTGTATCGGGGCAGAACTGTATCCCATAGTCCAGGACAATCCTGGTCCCTAGCACTGGAGTTTGGAGGTTGGAGTTCTCGGTTTGTTTTGTACCAGCAATCGGTCTTTTCTGCTTAGCCTGGCAACACCTGGAGAGGGGGCTTTACCTCCCTCTGGCAAGGCATAAAGAAGGCTTGTCAGAATAGCATAGGAAGGGTCAGGCGCTGTAATCCCAACACTTTGGGAGGCTGAGGTGGGCGGATCACTTGAGGCCAGGAATTTGAGACCAGCCTGGCCATCATGGCAAAACCCCATCTCTACTAAAAATACAAAAAAAAAAAAAAAAAAAAAATTAGCTGGGTGTGGTGGTGCACACCTGTAATTCTAGCTATTCAGGAGGCTGAGGCATGAGAATCATTTGAACTTGGAGGCAGAGATTGGACTAAGCCGAGATTGCGCCACTGCACTCCAGCCTGTAACAGAGTGAGACTCTGTCTAAAAAAAAAGAATAGCAAAGGCTCGTCAGGAAGATTACCAGAGGCAAGATAAGTGAATCATAGAGTGCTATACAAACATAGAGCACTACTCTTGTGCAATAATAACGATAACTATTATTGTTATTATTATTAGTTTCTGGCACTTGCCATGTGTCAGGAAATGAATGCTTTACATAATTCTCTCCTTTAATTCTCTTAAAAGTTGTACAATATAGGTGTTATTCTCGTCTCTTTTACAAATAGGGAAACTGAGGCCCTAAAAGATTCAGTAACTTACCTGAGGTCACATGGCTAAGCAGCCGGAGCCAAGATTCAAACCTGGGCCTTCAAATTCCAGGGCTTGGGCTCTGAAATTGGACACTTTAAAATCTGTTTCTATTATAAGAACATATTTTTGGATGTGTTCAAGCTTGAGTCTGGATTTTGGAATCACAGTTATGTTTAGTGTCTTTTAATGTTCCAGAACGTGTCTCTAGCTACCTGGAGTGCCTCCTGGCCAATCTTAGTTCCTGGTGGCTGCAGTGCAGTCTTTGTCAGTTCCTCACGTGTGCATCCCAAGTGTAGGGCTGCGTGTGAGCTCTGCGTCTCAGCATCACGTGCGTGGGTGAGAGGAGCCTCTGGACTTTCGGTTCACCCTACGGGCAGGAGAGGAGGACAGGAACGGGGGCATGGAAGAAGGAAGATAAGGCAGTGGGGACTCACGGATGCCCCTCGCCCCTCCCTTGGAGATCCTGCAATCTGCCGGGATGATTATCTCACCCCATCCTGTGTGTTGTAGTCCAGATACTGTTTAATTCCCCCCTCCCTCCAACTTTGAAAATCACTTACCCCACAGTGTATAAAATAGGAATGCTGTGTGCTTTAGAAAGATGCACAAAAATGGAAAGAGAATTTACCTTACCCCCTCTGGGCATCTCAATGGGCAGTTTTAAAGATGCTTAATGAAGCATGGGGCTTCTTTGGCGATGACTTACATTCAGGCTGCAAGCTTGGGATTATTTTCTTCCTCACTCCCTGAATAGGAGTGAGGGCGCCTCTCTTCTCTCTCTCCCCACCCCCCAACTGCAACTCCACACAGCTCCCATCTACCACCCCCAACCCAGGCGGCAAATTTCCCGTGGCTCCCTCCCCCAGATCAGCCTGAAAATAGCGCTCAGAGGGAGAGAAAGAGGCTTTGGGGAGTGTGACCTGAGCAGTCAGCTTAGGCGAGATGTGCACAATAAACTTCTCTCTGGACTGAATTGTTCTGTAAAGTGGCAATCACTTCCCAGACAGACAGGCCCTGGAGGACCCGCCATTCTGCATCTTTTAATCACGGTTGCTATGGAGAAGGCCACTATTGCATTAGAGAAAGCGCCTTAACGCAATTAACACATAGTTCAGTTGTTCCTCATCCGTTTTGGGTCCAGGGCGGAGCGGGTGATGGAGTATGGCTTTCCCTGGGGCATGAAAGAGACAGCAGGCCAAACAGGGCAGGGAGGATTCCCAGGAAGGAAATGGCAGCACAGGACTGGGTTGTAGATGAAGGGACATCCAAAGGAGAACCGGACTTAAAATGAGCAGAAACTCGGGGTTGAGTGTTTCAAAGCAAAGCAAACCAAAATAAATAAATAAAGAAGAACCTTCTGCTGGTTACTTTTTGGATTTGGAAATATACTGAAAAATCTCTACACATCCTCTGGTGAAATGGATTTTCTACTATTTCTTATTTCAATGAGCTGCGTTTTCTTTCCTTTTCGAGAACAGGGACAAACCCAGTAGGCCAGCCAAGTGTGGTGTAGACGCGACCGCCTCTGCTGTTTCAAGCTCCGTTTTGCAAGCTCATTTGTAAAACAAGGAAGATACGTTTTTCTGTGTAACTGAGCTATCAGCAGAAGCATTTCCCAGAGTGCCCCTCCTGGCTAGAAAAAGGAAATACTAGTGAAAATGATGAGTTTTGCTGTTTATCAAATGAGGACTTGAGGATCTATTTTCTAAAGTAACTACATTCTGACCATTTCCCAAGAAAAGGGCTGTAGCTTGATGCTCTCTCCTCGCCTCTGTCTGGCAGGGTAGAGTAAAAGACTCAAGCAGCAATTTAACTCTCAATTAACAGTATTTAAAAGAAGAAAAAAAGTATACTCATGCATCCTCTTCTAAGAAATCAGCCTGCAAAGGGGCGGGCAGTGGAAAAGCTGGCCGACAAAGCAGAGCGGGAGCGTATACGTCTTGTATATAGATGTTCTGTATCACCCCTAATTAGCTAATGTATTTCTTTCCGCTGGACTCTTGGAGGAATTCTCAAGCGTGAACCCTGCTGCTCCT